>NW_024704743.1:26326008-27776008 GCF_018977255.1 Callorhinchus milii | reverse complement strand
CACACACACACCAAACACACACACACACCAAACACACACCAACACACACACACACACACACACACCACTTCATTTACTGAACTCGTTTTCAGTTCATTTCTGACGCCCCACACACTTGCCCTCTTGTGTTTTTTTCCCCCCAAAAAATACAGATTTATGCAAAGATTTTAAATCAGTTGCTTGTTCCAGAGGAGACGTGTGTAGCTCCTGTCGAGCTAAACCTCCTGCACACCTTGACTTCTTTTTTCAGACGCAGTGAAGTCTCTTTTTCTACAAAAACTCCCCCCCACAACTTTAATTGAAAACCCAAATGAAATCGCCATCAACAAGTTATTACCATGAGTTTAAAGGATACGCAAAGAGTTTCTTTTTATATAAAATAAAGGTTGCTGATCTGGTGATTTGTGTTCTGATATGGTGATTTATTTCAGTTAAATGACTATTTGTATTCACATAGTGCCCTTCATGTGGGTTAGTGACTTGGAGAGCTTGACAGTGGCGTATTTTGATTCTGAGCCTGGGAGAAAGGAGAGGTGATGGTAGAAACAGTCAAAGAGGAAAGTCTTCAGAAGTGATTGGAAGATAATAAGAGTAATAATCCTTGCATTTGATATAGCGCCTTATCACATCGTTGAGACGTCTCAAACCGGTTCCCAGAATATACTGTGAAGTGGATTAACTTTCTCTTCAAAGCTGGGCAAAGAGCATTTTTCAATAACACGTGGGCATTTCAAACTGCAGTATCTCTTAGCCTAAATGGAAAATCTTTTTGCTGACCGGTAGTGTGTATTGCGGACCAACAGGAATTCCGATTTGACGACATTAGTTCCCGGAGCAGGTTTTCCACGGGTGAATGGGAATTTGAAAGGGAGTCTTATCAAGGAATTCAGTTAAGACATACCACAAGATAACCTCTGTTGCTTAAATTTGCCAATTTTAGATATCTTTACTTTTGTTCACGTAATTAGGTGTTTCTATATACTTTACCTATGTTTAGACATAATTAAATATTGAGGCACGTTTGTATTTTTCCCCCACTATGGCATCTTTATGTGGGATTTTTGTACTCGGCACATGTTAACCCTGCAAGTCCAAATGGTCGTAGCTATACAAGCAGCAGGAAGTTTGCCAGTGTTCCCAATGGCTTCACGTGGTTAAACCCAGCAACAAGTGGAGTCCAGTAGCGTTTTACAAGTGAGAGGACCCGGGTTTTATTCTGAGACAGGGCAAAATCTTAGGCCACTTTCCTTGCTCCACACGCCTCAGTTTACCTAACAGTAAGTAGGAACCCAGTTGTTTGTCGATTGGTAGATTGTTCTGGGTTTAATAATCCCTTAAAAAAAAAGTAGATAAATAATACTAATTTGTTCACTCAATCCACAGCTGTTTGTGGGACACTGCTGTGCATAACTGGCTGCTGTGTTTCGCCCTCAAAATATACAGTCAATTCACTTTACGCTATATTCTGTGAGGCGCTGTGAGACGACACGATAAGGTGTTAAAACAAATGCAAGGATTATAATTATTACAACCCCAATGCACACTGTGGCATCCTCAAGCCTTGGTTTTTCCAACCTCTTCGGGATTAGATAAGCAAAGTGTGTCCCCCTGTGCCAGAAATGCCAGGAAACCATACATATGTGGAACTCTCAGCAGTTTGGTTTGGAGACACTTTAGCAGGATGACGAATTTTAAATGGGATTGAAAAACTAATCCCCAAACAATACAATCAAATATGCCAAGACAGCAGAACAAGAGACCACAGTTCAGGATAGCAAAGGGAAACTTCAAGACAGATACCAGAAAGAATTTATTTAACCAGAGGATAACAACGACTGGAACAGGTTACCAGGAAGAATGGTTGAGGCCAGGAACTGGACTTATTGAAGAAACAACTTGATGCTTTGATGGGAGGATGGTCGAGTAGGTGTTCTGGAATGAGCCAAAAATGAGGGAAAGGGCCTTCTTTATCCAAACTTCTCTTGTGTCAGGAGGTGGATATTGCGAGTAAAGGAACTTCTGTAAAGGTTTTTGAACATAATTTCAGTTACTGTTTAGAGGGACAATGAGGAAATATCTCCCCATTGCCTATGGGATGCTATATAAACTTGTCGGCACTCACAGCTGCTACTTGTCTCAAAATTAGTGATCAGCAGCAATACTTACATAGAAATTAAGAAATCAATATTATCAATGATCAGTGTTCATCTTTTGAGGACTGTATGTGTCTGCATATCTGAATAGATGTCTTACTAAACTTAATTCATAACAAGAGCACACCACATTTTCCAGTTTAACATTTACTAGTACTGTATTAACAATTAAAGACAGTACCAGTGTTTCAATTAGCCTCCTTATAGCACCATCTAGAGGCTGTAGCATGTACACCTGGTTGACTAAATTTGGGTTTCATGATATGAAGAATGTCACTTGGATGAAATACTCAGCACTTTGTTAACTTTGTTCAGGGGTGCATGAGGTATATGGGAAATCGAGAAGTTTCCTGAGCAGACCTGCAAATGGCTCCCAATGCTGACCACCCAATGCAGCCTAGTTCATAAGTTCCATTAAAGGCCGACAAAGTTTTTAAATGCACAAATATTTTATGCTTTTTGACACCTCCCCAAATTGGCACCTCCACAAATTGCCACCTTCCATGAACTAGCCCCCAATTTTATCTGACACCACTTTCACAAGCCTTTTCAGGGAGCCAGTCCACCACTGACTTTGTTAACATGTTCTTAAGGTACATTATGTACAATTATCAATTGTAGGAAATAGGAGGTTTGGGTTAAGCATGTGATTGTAGTAAGTAATATGATAAGCACAACACAGATTAAAATATCACTACAAGGAAATACAGTAACAAAAGTAAAAGACTGGAGTCTGGCATGCCAAATAATGTAAGTAATCCTTGCCTTTGTCATAGCGCCTTATCATGTCTTCTAGATGTTTCAAAGCGCTTCACAGAATATACTGTAAAGTGTAGTGACTGTATATTTTGTGGATATTGAGACAGGATTTGAAGGAGCAAGGGAGGGGACTGTGGGATGGAGTTCCAAAGGATGGAGGCAAAAAGGCTGAAGGCCCATCTGCTGATGGTGGGGCGGGAGGGGCAGGGGACATGGAGCAGGTTGGAGCCCGCTGAGCGGAGGGAGAAGGCAGGTCCATATGGAGTTAGCAGATCACAGAGGTAGGGAGGAGCAAGGCCTTGGAGGGCTTTGAAGGTGAGGACGAGAATTTGGAACTCTATCCTCTGGGAGATGGGGATTCAGTAGAGCTGGGTGAGGATAGAGGTGTTAGGATCACATAGCTTAGTGTGGGAGAGGATCTGCAGCTTGTGGAGAGAAGCGATGGGAAGGCTGACAAACAGGGAGATAGCATAGTCGAGTCTGGATCCTGGATGTGATAAATGCATAGATGAGGGTCTCGGCGACCTGAGGGGAGCGGTCTGGCTGAGCCGGATGAGACGGATCAGATGAGATGTTAAACTGAAGTCCCGTCTGCTTGTTCAGATGAACGTCAAAGATCCCAGAGCACTACTAGAAAACAGAAGGGATTTTCCCCCAGTTTATTGGCCAACAATCCCAAATAAAATTGGTGATTCACTTCATGACAGTTAGTGATGTTGTACTGTTGCCAAAAGGACAGGTTAGCTGCAGGATGGTGTCAGAGGGAATGACAACATCAACAACAAGCTGTTTTTTTGTTGCTTAAAATGCCATTATAACATCAGCTGTACACAATTGAAACAAACTGACCTAAGTTGAACATCAGTCAGGGGCATTTTGTTCAGGCACTAAGCTTATGTCTGCCATATATATATACATATATATATATATATATAACTAGATATATATCAGGTGGACATCAAAGATCCAAATGACAGTTTCTACCAGTGTCCTGGCCAACAGTTCCCCGTGTAAAATCGGTCACTCTTTTCATAGCTATTTGTGGGAAGTTGCTGTGCATGTTCTTCTGACATGAAAAATATTATATTAAATGCAAAGATTACGTTATGATTTTATAAGGTAACCAACATTGGGATGATTGACTGTTTTAGCCGTTTCCTTTTCTAAAAAAATGCTCCTCATGTTTTTTTATACATATCTGAATAATGATTTTTTATTTGAATAAAGAATTTTGACAAAAAGTAATTGGTAATTTGGGATTCCATTTTATCCTTGTACTTTCTTTTTGCTTTCATACCAGGACATTGGTTATTTCCTATAATCATGCTGATGAATAAAATAGGGACTGAACACTGAGTTTTTTTGCTATGGATTACCTCCTGTAATCGTACATTTCTTTGTTCTTGTTTTGATAGGAAGATATGGATAGATTGCTACAACAGTGTTGGTCAGTGACATAATGGCTCAATAACTTTGGTGATAATAATATTTCCTACATTTGATGTAGCGCCTTATTAGGTGGAGTGACTGTGAATGAACACAGCAGCCAATTTGCACACAGCAATGTCCCACTGACAGCCATGCCAGTGCCAAGGGGTAGAAACTGTCTGGTCCTGGAGATTTGTCTGGCTTTAGATCTATGTTCATCCATTGCTATTTTTCTGTTTATAATTATATCTTTACGTTTCTCCACTTCGCTAAATAGCATTCTCTGATCTCATTTTCCGTGAAGACAGACACAATATTTATTCAAAAATTCTGCCATACCCTTACCATGTTAGAACTTGCTGGATTTTTGACCTGAGAAACAAATTCAAGCTCAATGTTTGTCTATCAGTTGATTCTGATCCCCCACTCCTCGTGTCAATTAATTGCCTTTGGGTCTTAGTAACATTCCCTGCACATCATCATGAAATTTTAAACAGAATCAATTAAATCAAGCACAACAATTAGAATGAATAATAATCCTTGCATTTGATATAGCGTCTTATCACGGCTTCGAGATGTCTCAAAGTGCTTGGCAGAAGATACTGTAAAGTAAATGACTATACCCATCAAAACAAGGGAGGGAGCAAAATAATAAATTATTTTATTATTATTATCTCCGTGGCTCTGCAATTTCATCCCATTCGCTTGGGACACTCTTGTGCCAATTAATTACTTTGGTCTTAATAACATTCATTGCACATCATCATGACATTTCAATCAGAATCAATTAAATCAAGCACTACAATTAAAATTTACCCATCAAAAGAAGGGAGGGAGCAAAAAAATTACAAGCAAATTGAAAAGCCTGTTAATCTTTTAATCCCTCCTTGATATTGTAATTCCAATGAAATGTAATTTACCTTCCATTACATAAGCGCTCTGAGACGTCGAGAAGATGTGAAAAGCGCTATATCAAATGCAAGGATTATTATTATAATTACAGACTAGGAAATCAAAATGTGCCACAGTTGATGTAAAACCACAATAACCATGTCTCACTGCTGAGGTCCAGATTGAGTTCTTTACATTCAGCCATTAACACTTCTGACCCTCATACTTATATATTATTTCACTAGCTTTCAGTCAGTAAACACCAACCGCCTCAATTTATTTTCTATTCATGTTTTTTTTCTTGCTAGGAATAATCTCTCGAGCAGAGTTTTAGAACCTTTCTTTCCCTTAATCAATTGTGCAAGTAATTAACTGTGTCTCAGTTTCTATGCCCTACTCACTCTTCAGCATGTTTCAGAATCTAATGTGCTCTCAATGCACCTGTACCTCAACTGCAACTCAGCTGCAAACAATACACAATGAGAGTATCTTCTCCCTGATCTCAGGAATACAATTCCCAAAGTTCTTAGCCAGTGTGCAGCCGGTAATGAATTGCTGAGGCAATCTGAGTAGTGACAAGTTGTAAGAATTATCATTGAGACTGTGTATCTCAAAATTCTGACTCCTGGAACAGCAACCCAACACAAATTATCATCATGGAAAATATGATTTGATCATGCTGTTTGTGCTTATCAAAGCAATAAATGTAAGTGTTTAGTCATGGAACACTTTCCCTTTTGAGGCATTTTTGCACTCACTTGGTAATGTATTTCCTAGTCATAGACAATTTAAAAATAAAGAGCCATCATATTTTGCAGTCAATCCACTTTACAGTATATTCTGTGAAGTGCTTTGAGACATTTCAACGACGTGATGAGGTGCTATGTCAAATGCAAGGATTATTTATTTGTTATATTGCCCCAAAACCAGCCTTATCCCAATCTTTGGAAGAAGACTCCTTAGTGTACTATTGGGATTTTTTTGCCCGTTTTAATGCCGATCATCAACTGGCCTCTGCAAAAAGGATCCAGATTATAGGTAGTTCTCTATTATTGATGTATGTTAATAACAAATAACATTTGGCATTTGATATAGTGCCCTTCTTGTTGTCGAGATTTCTCAAAGAACTTCAAAGGATATACTGTAAGGTATATTGACTGTGTATTTTGTGGGTGAAACGCTGGAGCAATGTCCCATAAACAGGCATAGAAAAGTTTCACACAGCCATGGAGTGAGTGACCAATTTTATTTGGGGGAGTATTGGCCAGGACACCAGGAGAAACTCCCTTCTCTTTTTGAATAATGTCGATGGGATCTTCAACGTCCACCTAAACAGGCTGTTTAAGCAGCTCGCTTTGACATCTCAACAACAACTACAACAACTTGGATTTATATAGTGCCCTCCACGCCGGAAGGCGTCTCAGAGCTGAAGGACGGCATCTCTGACAATGAAACACCCTCAACACTGCATTCAAAGATCAGCTTACATTAAATAAATTCAAATCCCAACGTAGAGATTCAACCCACAACCTTCTGACTCAGAGGAGAGAGTGCTACCATTACGCCAGGCTGACATGTTCTGGAAGTTGGATTGAGAGTCGAAACACATTCAATTATGGTCCTTACAGCCAGCAGAGAGAATACTTTTTGCTATAATTGAACCCATGTGCTCGAGATGTAAAGATGCTGTTAACTAACTCACTATACTGTCCTATACTATACTCCTTGGGGTGGTGGGAGGTAAGCAGAGTCTCCTTGGAGCTGAGCTGGCTCCAAGGTGATTTCTTTTGGCAATGGATTGTTGGAATCGATTTAAATCTCTGTGGGGATCTTGGTAGAATAGTTCCTGAGTTACAAGAGTCTACAGTATTCCAGGCCACTGCTGATGACAGCACAGCCAGCCTGGCTGATCGGCGGGACTTGGAAGGGCAGACCACTCACTGGGGACAGGGATTCTTTCCACTGAGCTCCCATTAGCACTATAAGCTAAAGCCCTAAACAGATAGTATGGTCTTAGCTGGACAAGTAGCAGTGCTCTCAATGGCAAGATACACAGTTTTAGCTGGTTAGACTCCAGCAGTACCCCAACACCATTCTGGGGTCCCCCAAGCCTTGGCTCTCAGCCTGCATCTAATATTTTTCAGAATTAGGTAAACAGGATTCATCCCACTTTGGAGCAAGTGTGAATTCTATTTTAGTACACGGGAATATCCATGTGTAGGTGGGATGCATGGAACTCTTTCAGTCTGGTTTGGATACTCTTAAGTATGGTGATGGGTTTCTGATTGTAAGGGATTGTGAGGGACACCTGGCTGACCAAACACATACATTCTATATGTTAAAAAGTTCTTAGACATTATGAATGTTAATGAATTGAAGAACCTGCCGTGAGCATATTTAAATTACTGGACTTGACAATTTTAATTAAAGACAGGCAATTAAATGAAGCAATTAAAATGGTTCTAGTAATGTTATTTCATATGAATAGATTTCAATTAACCACTCTGAAATTACATAACCTTGGCTGTGTTTCTATTCTGTGGGTACAATTAACATGGACTTCACTACACATGGTGCTCTACTGTGATACAGCATGACTGACTAGAATTTACTTATTCCAAAATTTCCATTAAAGTAAAGCTTAATTATAATATTTGGGAAAACATAATTACAAATTACCCAGATGAAAATTTGAGTTCCACTCTGTTCTAAACTGTAGGGCAACTCCTTTAAGCGTAAAATATTATCACATTGTGCAGAGATGGCCAGTTCAATTTGAATTTGCTGAGATACTCATTTGCATTGTCTTCATGCTAAATGCATTAGATGTATGAACAGCAAAATCTTTAAGTATGAAATAGCACTGAAAGTAAATGGAGCATGAGAAGGTCCAGGATAAATAGTCTGCTGATTTTTATTCATTCCCTGCAGTTAGGCTTCAAACCAATAAACTCAGCATGAATCTATAGTTTAGGCTTCTGTCCTGTCCATTAATTGTCAGCTCCACTCAAAAGCTGAAGCTCCACCATTAGGGTTCTGATTCCCGTTTCATTAGTTGTTTGCATAATTAGAGAAACAACCGTGTATTTAAATACAATTAGCCCATGGAATATTAGCCCAATTTATACATCACGTAAATTCATGCTGCATTTTTTTACTTAAGTGACACAGTCCTGGTCACCTCTTACATTGAGTTAGACAATTGGTGGGCAGGGTATAAACCAGTACAGAACTGCTAGAGGTTGAACTGGCTCCATGGAGAGAAACTTGGTAGAAGCCATGGTATCCCACAGCATTATATTAAACAGCATATATATATCCTGATGGTTTCTATTCATCATTTGAACTCCATGACCTTGACCAAAGTGAAACTGAATTTCTAGAAAGGTTCAAGGGGTGGAAGCCAACAAATATCCCTGAAGGGATGTACTGTACCCCGGATAACTTACTTTGAGAAGGCAGGAGGTTTGTGAAGCACTGACACTGTGATAGAATCAGTTACCACTGGTGAGACTTCAACAAATATGGAAGCAAGCAAATGCTGTTTCTATATTCAAGCAAGATGACACAACCATACCTGGCAACTATAGAGTCTGACCTCAATAATTGGAAAACTGATGCAGTCAATCACCGGAAAGAAAATGGAATATTAACTGTACAGAAATAACTTAATAAATGGCAACCAATGTGGATTTAGAAAAGATGTATGACCAACTTCATAGACTTTCAGTGAAGGTGACATCCCAAATTGACTCAGGGAAGCCTTATGAAGTAATATATAAGACACATAATATTATAAGACATTTGACAAAGTAGTACATTGAGGGACTCCTTTACAAATTGATGTCACAATATATAAAGGGCAAAAGATAAATATGGATTTGAAATTGGCTAGAGGGAAAGAAGCAGAGGGTAGTTGTTCGTGGAACTAGGTATTAAGTGGAGAAAAATATTAAGTGGCTTGTGTCAGGAGTCTGTACTTGGATCATTCCTATTCCCTGTTTACAAAAATGACTTAGATTTGCAGACCCAGTGCAAAGGTATTAAACTGATAAATGACGCAAAGCTGGAGGTTACTGTGGAGTCAGAAGTGCCTGCAGTGGTCTTACAAAGAGAGCTTGATCGAATATGCGCATGAACTGATCACTGAAAAATGAAGTTCCATACATATTGAAGGTAAGGTACGATATATTAGAAGTGAGCATAGGAGGCACAGGTACACCATAAAAGGAATAGAGCTTGCCAATGGGGGAAACAGAAAGAGCTCTAAGGATGTTGTTTCATTGTTTGCTCACCATGTCTAAGCAGTGTGAGGCAATAAACAAGGCAACAGTAAGCTGGCTATATTGCTAAATCAGTTGAATTCAGACGCCCAGAAATCATAACCAATTTGCAGAATGCTCTGGTCAGACCGCACTTGGAGTACTATATAGAGTTCTAGAGGAATGATAGATTGGGAAGGATAATAATAAATAAGCCTTGTTCTTGATATAGTGCCTGATCACCTTGTTGAGGCATCTCAAAGCACTTCACTGGATATACTGTAAACTGATGTGTTACTGTTTCCGTCCAACAATGTCCCATAAACAGTCTGAAGTGAAGTTCACTTCTCTTTTCTAATAGTGTCATGGAATCTTTAATGTCCACCTGAACAGGCAAACTGGACCTCGTTTTAACATCGCATCCAAAAGACTTCACTTCCGACAATTCAATACACCCCCAGCACTACATTGCAATGTCAGTTTACATTATGTGAGTTCCAAGTTGTGATGTGGACTTGAACCCACAATCTTCTGACTCAGAGGTGAGAGTGCTAGCACTCCACCAGGCTGACACAACGTTAAATGAGCCAAAGTGCCTCTTTGTCTGAACCTCTCTCGTGATCTTGTGAAGGCAGTGTTGTTAATTTGTCAGCTTGTGTGTCTCAGGTGGAGTTCATCAATTAATTTAAAAGGGAATTAAATAGCTGCTTGAAGCAGAAGAATATTAAAGGGTATGGGAAGTGAACACAAAAGTGGGATTAGACTGTGTGACTCATGGGAGAAAAAACACCAGGGCTGATTAGCTTGTACATGTTGCAAGCTTTAACAGGTATCATAAATTCTATGCAAGGTAGGATCAGTTGCCATGTAATCTTTCAATATGAACTATTGGGTGGCTTCCACAACCATTGATATGTGAAGCTGTGATTTTCTTTGGAGGAATTTGGAAATGCATTTGTCTTTTATTTCTACGCTGACAACTGAATATCTTGGATGTGGCTATCTGTATCATAATTAATGTATATATCACAAAGAGCACTTGTTATTTACTTTCAATATGGAAAATGTTTTCTGTGAGTGTTATCACAGAGTGTTTAGTACAGAGGCTATTGCTTACTCTGCCTTCATAGACATTGATTGGTATGCTCACAGCGCAGGTTACAAGTGTTGCTACCGAAAACAACTTGTTTTTTAGCCATTGATGTTAAGATTTAAACACTAATGCAAAATTAATTAGGCATTGTAACATATTGGTCACCTCCACGCACAGCCCTCCACACTTTATCTTCATGGTTCTAACTCTCAATGGGATCCACATGTGCACTGAAGATGAAAGTACAAGGCCCCAGAGCTTCAAACATACAATTTTAGATTTACTTTACACTTAATTCCTTCTCACAAAAGAGGGGGTGGGGGGAGTCACACAATCATAATAAGGTTCAGATGAAGATGTTTGCCTGCAGAATATACAGTCACTCACTTTACTGTGAGATGTCCTCCTGATGTGAAAGTCATTATTTAAATTATTTTAATTAAAAAATAATAATTATTATTATAACATCAGCCTTACTGATGTTCCAGTACTGAATAAAGACGTTTCTTGAATGAGAGCAGTATCCTGGGCTCAACCACCTTTCCCGGTAAACAGTTATTACCAGCTGTTAATCACACTATGATTTTTCAGTATTATTTATAAGTACACTAAGTACACATCACTACACTTTCTGCGTTTAGTGAGTGGAATGACGGGACATTAACAAATTAGTTACATTTAGTAAAAGAAGCAGAAAAGATATTACGACCTCAATTGTTTTTCTCGCTTCCATCATAGATTCTGCATTTCACAATTGTTCAGTAAATATTATCTATGTTTATCCTCCAAGATATCCTGTTGCATTTGACTACAAAAACAGTTACCACATTTAATAGTAATTCCCTGAAGTGCTTTGAGAAGTTTCCATGTTATAGGCATTATATTAATCACATGTCATAATCACATGTAAATGTGTTCTATCATTTGGTAAAATCTTTTTGCAGGTGAGTAGCGCATAAGATCTACAATACAGCTGGATATTAAATGTGGACTTTACTACATATTTCATAATCACAAAGTATTTTAATCTATGGAATACGGTATATAAGATCTCTGAATTTATTCAAAAACAGTGAATTCCTTCATTTGCCATCAATGCAAAGATTGGCACTTTGTCTGCGTAGAAATCAACAAAATGATGGAGACGTTTATGAAAAAAATATTTGTTTATGAGGCACCAGTGTCCGCGGGCTAGGACAAAAGATAACATGTTTCCTCGCTGCACCACAGTCTCAAGCAATTTATTACAAAATCCGATTCTTGATTCGGTCCTATTAATACATTTGACCTGAGGTGTTTAAAACAGGAGGATGTTCCATGCAGGTTGTAGTCTGAAGAAACAGATTATCAAGCTTCAATATAAAGCTCATTTAGCTTAGCCTCTAAGACTATTTGTTTCTTAAAATTTATCAAAGTGCAGAATTGTGGAAAATTCTTAAAGTTGGTTCTTTTTAAGAACTCCAGAAAATTTAATTCCAAGTTTAGACTGAATTTATAAAGTTTCCACAATTCATCAATCATTTGAACATAAGAACATAAGAATTAGGAGCAGGAGTAGGCCATTCGGCCCCTCAAGCCTGCCCCGCCATTCGATAAGATCATGGCTGATCTTCAGACCTAACGCTAATTACCTTCCCTATCCCCATATCCTCTATTCCCTCTATTTTTAAAAAATCTACTTGGTTAAAAAATTATAATAATGGTAATAATCCTTGCATTTGATATAGCGTCTTATCACGTCTTTGAGACGTTTCAAAGTGCTTCATTGATTATACTGTAAAGCGAATTGACTGTATACTTTGTGAGCGAAGTGTGGCAGACAATTGCGCACAGCACTGTCCCACAAACAGTCATAGATATGGTGGGAGAAGAAATGCACCCCTTTTCTTCACTCTTTTGTGTGGTAACTTGGAACATTACCTGGATGAGAGAGAGAGAAATGGCCCACATTAATAACTGACTCCAGAAATTCCAATTTCCACAAGTGTAAAGGTGACTGAAGTAGGATGGTCAGTGGGAAATAACAGTACATTGCTTCACTGAATACTGAGTGAAATAGACTAACTGGACATACTAGTTGTATTATAAAGAGCTCATTAATAAAATTATGCTCTAAAGAATTGTTTTATATGAGCGATTTGAATGAGGTCCCAACATTTTCTAGTGATTTCCTGAAGGCATCTTACTTCAAAATGAAAACTTTAAGAATTTGACATGAAGAAAAGAACCTCAACATGGGTATCCAAATGTGAACTTCACTTCTATCCTCTGGAACTCCCTGTCTCTATTATCAGTCTTGCCCTTCTTGGAACACTACCCTGCATGGGGAGTGCTATATAAATGCAAGTTGTTGTTGATGTTGCCTCTGTCTTCAAATACTATCGTTGTGAAAAACTCTGAGACATTATACTACATGAAGGGCTGCATATAAAGCAAGCGGTTGTTGCTAAAAAGGTAAAATTGCAAGTCATTTAAGTTTGAAATTACCAATGGGAAAGAGAATATAAAATAACCATGTGTGCAGCACGATATTTGTCCAGTTAGGACTATAAGACCTTAACAATTAGGTCTATTTGTCAAGACCTTAGTTTGCGTGTATGTCTAGATCTCCACTGATGAGCAAGACAGCATGGTCAATCAACAATAATGCCTCAGATTGCTCTGCCTGGCTTTCCCAGATGGGTCTATTAAGTTTCAGCTGAACCAAGTCGGAAATCCCACATAATATGTAAGATTTTAAACTTGATTGAGGAATTAAAGTCTGGATGCACTGAGGAGAACAAGACTACAAAGCTTTAGGTTTGAAAAGTACAGTTATAGGACAGCCACTAGGAGCGACTTCTTTATCTAGAGAATAATTAATGACTGGAGGTTACCTGGAAGAGTGGTTGAGACCGGAACACTGAACTCATTTAAAAAATCATCTTCCAAGTTAAACTATAACCTAAAGCAAATGACTGTATTTGCACTGAATTCCAAATCAATAGCTAGAGTAAAGGAAAAGCAGATACAGCACCTGAGCTGGTATTAGCCAGTGAGGGTACTGGAAGATTAAAGGTACAACTAACATGATGTTAAGAGTGTATTTATAATAACAATATTACATTTGATATTTGCACCATTCATGTTGGGAAGACGTCTCAAAGTGCTTCACAGGATACACTGTAAATTGAAGTGATTATGTATGTCGTGGATGAATTTGATAACCAATTACAGACATCAGTCAGCAGGGGTATCTGTTTGATCAGGAAAATATTAGAAACTGCTGATAACTGAAACATTACTTTTTAAGGCCCATTGCAATTGTTCCTGTGGTTTCAATACCAAATAGTGGACCTTGAACTAATAAATAAACTTGAATGAATAGACTAATCGTTTAATCAAATTTCCATCTTCCTATTCCATTACAAAACATGCTCAAACAATTATTATAAGTTAACAGCATGTGTTATACAATGTTCTCAAATATTTATGAACTGACAGTAATTCATTTTTATAGGTTTAATGGAATATTATTAATTGGATTTCATAGCGGGCAGAACAAGATTTCTATTAAGCACCTGATAATTAGCAATGTGATTAACAGTAATAAAGAACTGTTAATTTCAAGGGTTGAAATGTTACAGTTTTGGTGTATGTTAGTAATTGGCTTATAGTGGGCATTTTATGAGAGTAACTTATACAGTAGACATACACAAGACACACCACTCTTTAGTTGCAGATTTGCTGTGGACATTAGTAGAAAAGTTTCTTTATTTTCTTCTGCCAACTTTGCTGCTCTCCTCTTCTTCTGAAGGTGTTTGACTCCTTTGCCCTTCTTCAAGGACCCTGAGCACTCTCTGGACTTTGCATAAGTTGCTATTCGGTATGAGATTTGACGCAGAGTGATGGCACACTATTCAACTAGTGGTATCACAATCTAGTCAAATCCTGTCCTCACCTGACATTAACATACACATACTTTCCAATAAATGTCTCTGGATAGTGATCAGCAGTTTAATCTCCCTAAAACCAGAGGTGCAGAAGGTAATTCTGATGCTCTAACTACTGTCCAAGATGAGATCAGATAGGAATTCAGAAATTGGGATTAAGTTGGTTGTAGGTTGTATGGCCTAGTACTGAAAGTTGTTCTTACTAATTGCATTTGATAATAGCTCTTGTAAAATGCCTTTATTGCCAGCAGTCAGGCTGGCTCATGTGGTAATCTCAAGGGTTGAAGGGTTCTGGTTCAGAAAATTGTGGGTTCAAGCACTATGCCTGGATTTTGAGCTCGCATAGTCTAGGGTGACATTCCAATGCAGTGGTGGGGGTACAGAATGGTTGAGATGTTAAACCGAGGTGCTGTCTGCCAGTTCAGGTCAATGTTAAAGATTCCATAGCACTATTCAGAAAGAGAAGCGAGTATCTTCCACTGCTCTGGCCAACAAATTCTCCCCTCAAAAATGTTTGTTCACTTTGTGGTTCTTTGTGGAATGTTGCTGTGCCAAATTGGCTGCCGCACTCACCTACAAATACACAGCCACTACACTTTTCAGTAAATCTTATGAAGTATTTTGGAACATTCTCCTGACAAGAAAGGCACCATATCAAATGCAAGGATTGTTATTATTTATTGTGCATTACGTTTCTGGCTGCATAACTGTTACCATACATCATTGCCACTAGATGGTAGCATTGAAACACTGATAGGTTGAGATTCAACATTTGCAGTTTAAAATTAAGACATGCTGTTCACTGATCAGCAGCAGGAGTTGAGGCTTCAGCAACAAAATGATGTCTCCATGGTATAAGTCCATGTAGTGTAAAGTAGTAATTAATCACACTCTTTGCAGAATGGTATACAATTAAAACCTCTTAATGGATACATTCTGATGGTAAGCAAAACATTCTCTTTATCCAATTATCGCCAATAAGCAAACTCAGTAGAACACATGGGATTGAACTGGTGCTGGAGAAACTGTTCACTCCAAACACATGTCCTCATTAACAGGTTAGTGGCCTTTAACTAGAATATCAATATTAATATCTTCTCATTTGCACTGTCCCTCTCTGATTCAAACCCAGCACTGCGCTGGAGATGACTGTGAACAATCCTGGCCAACAATTCTCCATTTAGTTAGTGATTCATCTCATGGCTGTTCAGAGGACCAGACCATGTGAAAAATGATTGCTGCTCTTCCCTGCAAGCAGCAGTCACTATACATCACAATAATTACTGTTAAACACTTGAACATTTTGACATATAAGACTCGATAAATGCAAATTCTTTCTTAAAACAACATCAGGCGTCAGCCTGGCTTAGTGGTAGGTAGCACTCTTACCTCTGAGTCAAAGGGTTGTGGGTTCCAACCCCATGTTGGAACTTTGAACACACAGTCTAGGTTGACATCCCAATCCAGTGCAGGGGTGCACTGCACTGTCAGATGTGGTGTCCTTCAAATGTTAAACCCAGGTCACATCTGTTCAGGTGGATGTTAAAGCACGAGTGGCATGATTTGAAAAACGAAGGGGTGGGGTTTCCTGGTGTCCTGGCCAGTAATCCCCAAAATAAAATTGGGCATTCATATCACGGTTGTTTGTGGGCCATTGCTGTGTGCAAATTGGCTCCCATGTTTGCCTACAAGATACACAGTCACTACGCTTTACAGAATATTCTGTGAAGCGCTTTGACACATCCCCTGTTGTGAAAGGTCTGTTTCAGAAATTCAGCGTGAATGAAACTTCAATCTTCCTTAGTGTGTTTAGCAATTCTTATGCATTGCAGGCCTGACGCTTTTAGTTTCCCCTGAGCCCTGATAAGGATTGTATTGCTGTATTTGTTGTATTGTATTTGTTGGCCATGCTGGCAAATATGGTTGACGTCTAATAGTCTGGTCATCAAACATGTTTGGCAACTTGGCCAACAACCACCAAACTCGGGCACTGAGGCATATTCCTGAAAACAAGTCTCACATTTTTGACTTAATTAACAGAAAAAGACGCACACAAAACTTTTGGATGTGTACACTTCTGAGCATTCCATGTGAAAACCTCCTTTGAGACATCATTAGTATTTGCCTTGATGTGCCTCCAGCAGATAGCCTGAATAACAATGCAGCAACATTAAATGTGCCTGTAATGTCTGAGTTGCATGCTAAACATTAAGACAGCTTTACTGAGCAGCACCTTATTACAATAAGAAGTGCAAACATAATGCAGGATCAATATGACTATAATCGCAGCAGTACATTGAAAATACCATGGTTATGAATGAATACCCAGTGCTACCTTGGTGTAATTCAGGAGAGGGAATGTTTGTGTTTCATTACACTCTGCTGGATGTTCGCTGTTCATCATGCTTGGTATTGTTTTCTTTCAACTGCCCGAGGCCTCTTCACTTTGTGGCCAGAAATATAGTACACTTAGAATGTTTATTTATAATAATACTTCTGTTTGACCACCAGGATAAATAACATATTGAGAGTTGCTCGACAAATGTGCTGTGCAAATTTAGCCTCTACAAACATCACATCCCAGGTCTTGGGATTACACAACGACTGCTTCAGCAGAGGCATTACACCAAAAGACTCCATTGTGTGGTTAATGAGGATGTGTATTAGGAAACCCACTGGGGTCTTCAGTTTTTCAAGTTAACAAAACAGTAGGTTCTTGCACTGTCATCTCTTCTCAATTGCACTTTGATGTATGCTATCTAAAAGATGTCTGCATCTGTTGGAAAGTCATTGCCATTTAACCTTGAGGATTAGCTACACATTTTGATACCCTTTTCTCTTCCCATATTGTGATGGTTTGGCACTGTATGGTGGTTTCAATGGCAGCATCTTAAACACTCCAAGGCATGGAACTCATCCAAACCTTTCCCTTCATGTTTTTCACTGAGTGTAAAACAGAATAATGGATGCAAAATTTCATAAATTGTGTGTCTTTGGGTTCATTTGGTGAATATCTGAAGTTCACCCAGTTGGGACACTTTAGCCTGCAGATATGTTCACAATGAATGCTCTGAGCAGTCTGTGGATGGCCACAGCTGCTTTAGTTAAATAAAAACATGGCAAGAACATAGCACCGAAGAGGACCATATGGCCAATTCCAAAACACTAAAGAAATCCTGCACTACTCTTTATTGGACAAATAAAACACTTGAGGAAATTAATCAATGAGTGCTTGATCGAAGGGACAAAAAACAAGAGAGGTCATCTTGAAGAGGGAAGTGGGTAAATAATAATAATAATCTCTGCATTTGATGTGATGGCTTATAACATGGTTGAGGAATCTCTGAAGGGAGCATTATAAAATATCAACAATGCAAACTTTTCATATGACAATGACAGGAGCAAAGAACAGAAGCTCCTATTTATTAATAATAATTAAATATATTATTTGATGCTGTTTAACACTTCATTTGGGAGGGCTTGAATTTTATGAATGCAATTTGGAATAACGTCTCACAAGACTTCTTTCAATGGAAACTCTGCAATGTTAGAATGATATAGAAATGGATCTAAATTTCACAGATAATATTTTGGTCTATGGAAAAAATAGAAAAGGCGTATGAGATGGTTCTGCAGTGATTTACACATGTCTAATTGAAACTTAAGCAAGAGAACAAAGGAACAGGAAAGAATTGAAGTATTTGAGGCAAATAATCTTGAGAAAGCCAAATCCAGACAAAATAAAAACTATCAAAGAGATATCCATTCCAGAAGATAGCAAATTAATTAAAAACCAATAAGAATAGTTAGCTGGCTGGCTTGATTCATACCGCACGTGGAGGTGTAAGGAATGGTATTAGGAAAATAAAGCAACGGGGTGTCAAGCAAAAAAGTACATTTTAAACCAGTGAAATGTGTTAACTCAAGTGGCAGTTCTGGAATTCTATTCAACAATCCAGTACTGTTGCTTGTGTAATCCGGTAATCCAGTAAATCTGTTTAGATTTTCCAGCAAAGATGGAATACGTGCTTCTGCCTCCAAGTCTATGGCAACAACAGAGAAGCAATATGCACAGATTGAAAAGGAGTATCTGGCAGCAGTGTACGGGTGTGACAGATTTCATCAATATATTTTTGGCAAAACATGGATGGAAACTGACTATGAACCTCTCAAAAGCAATCTTCAAGACGTCCTTGGCAGATGTACTGCCACATATTCAACAAATGCCCATTCGGCTGATGGAATATGACATTGATTTATGATCCAGACTGGTATTGGATCTCCATACAATTGACACATGAAGCAAAGTGTATGTGAATAAAGAGAAAATTGAACCACACAGTGGGAGGAGGATGTTAGAAGTGCAAGTGCTCCTTATTACAAGTAATGTTGTAGGAAATCACCACGTGCAGGATGAAATGCAAACATTTGCACACTGTTTACAAAGATATTCACAAAGAACGTACAGCATGAAAACAGGCCACCTGACCTAACTAGCACATGCTGGTGTTTATACTACAGACAAATCTTCACCCATTCCTTACTCCCTCCCATACTCTTCTATGCCCCTTTCCTTCATGTGAAGGTCTAGCTTTCTCTTTAACGCATCTACACTACCTGTTGAATCGTTGGGCGAAATGGCAAGCATCATTCACGAGGAATAGCCAGAGAGCAAGCAGAACATAGTGATTCTGTAGTTTATCAATATAGGAAGGAGCAAACCACACATGAGGGAGTGCTGTACGAAGGGCAGTAAATCATCCTACAGGTAACATTGAGAGGTAAGATCCTGATGGATTTTCACTCAGTGTATGGAACACGTAAAGCACAGGACCATATTGTGTTCTAACCTGGTATGACAAGACAGATTGAAGAGTATTGTATATACATAGCTGAGGTGTGTGCTCAATACGGATAGAGAAAATATGCAGAACCATGCAGTACCAGAGATAACCTAGACAAAAATGGGCACTCACATCATTCAATACAATGGAGAGGAGTATGTAATTGTAGAAAATTACATCACAAATATATTTAGACACTGGATGACACAAGGGGAGGGACCATGATAGAAGATGAGATAAAGATGATTTTGTTTAACCAAATTTGAAACTCCTGCAGAGGTAGGTAGTGATAATTGAATACAAACTGGATTGGAAGTATATTGAGATTTTGCAAATATGTGACATGATCACCACAATATCCCCCAAATAATTGATTTATTGAAAGCATGATTTGGACAATTTGATGAATTCAATGGAATTGTGTTCTTAAACTTATATTCTGTGGCAGTGGCAGAGCTCATGACCCCCAAATCATCTTGAAGTTGGCAAATTTTGTATCTCAGACGGCAAAAAACAACTGCAAATAGTTAACTCCCTTATGTTTAAGAGTGGTTAAGGCTTGGGCATTGGAAGTATTTAAAAACAAAACAGCTGGTGCTGTAATGGGAAGCTGGGGAGTGGTAAAAGTGGTGACTGCAAAAATGAGATCAAATCGGCCAAAGGGTTTCTTCACCCGAACCTCTTTGAACTTGAGTCTTGTAATCTTTCTCACTCATGCGATCTTAGATTGGATTTTTACATTGGTATCCAGTCAGATTCCTTCCTGCATTCTCCTCTTACTGTTTCTGATATGCACTCCATCTCATCCACTATATCTGGGACTCAACAGTTGCTTCTGAGCAATCTCAATAAAGCTCACACTATTTTGACATGAGCCAAATACTGGAAACCACACTTTGTGCTGTGCTGAGAGATGAAAGCTTTCTTTTGAGGCTTTAGCTTGTCAGCACTGTTACAGCATAAAAAGTGTCAGATGTATTTATTTTAACAACTACCATTACAATGATTACTCTGCTGTGTAATAGCCATATTATAATAGCAATGGTGGTAATGGAGGTGGGCCTTTGGCATATTTTTGCAGTAAAAAGCTTACTTTGTGCACTGAAGAATGACAACTGAATCCTCAGATGGACAATTCATGAAAAGCTTGGGTTGTATTTTATTTTAATGGGGAGCAATTTTTTCCTGCTTTTAGTTTAATTTCCCGTCATGTGTCAGTTATTGGGAACTATTTTAAGGTCTTCCTCACAAATTGATTAGACATGTTTTTTTTGTTCGTCTATGAGTCATTATGAGTCATTATGAGTCCTGTAGCTCAGTGGTTAGAGCACTCACCTTGCAAATGAGAGGACCTGGGTTCGATTCCCGGCAGGGCAAGTTTCCTTACTCCACATGCCTCTGTTTACTTGCCAATAAATAGGAATCTGGTTGTTAGTGAATCTGGTGGATTGCTTTTCCAGGTGTAATAATTCCTTCAAAATAAAAATTATTTGGTCACTCAATCTACGACTGTTTGTGGGACTTTGCTGTGCGCAATTGGCTGCCGCGTTTGCCCACAAATATACAGTCAATTCACTTTACAGTGTGTTCTGTGAAGCGCTTTGGGACGTCCTCCTGACGTGAAAAGCGCGATATCAAATGCAAGGATTATTATTATTATTATGTTGGCCTGACCTACTGAGTGTTCCCAATGACTTATGTTATGGATACAAAGCCCTATATTGGGTCTTTGAACTTACAGTCTGGCTGATAATACAATGCTAGGAGCAATTCACTTTCAGAGTTGCTATTCTTCTAATTAGATGTTAAACTGAGGTCCCGTATAACTACTTAGGTGGATGTTAAAAATTCAATTGATAGTATTTGAAAAGAGAAGGGAATTTTCTCCTGGTGTCCAGGTGCACAATCCCTAAATAAAATTGGTCTTTCATTCATGGCTATTTGTGAGATATTCCTGTGCACAAATTGGCTGCTGCGATCACTTATTGAAAATACAGATACTACATTTTATAGTAAGTTCAGTGAAGCACTTTGAGACTTTTGACTATGTGATAAGGTGCTGTATCAAATGCAAGTATTATTATATTTCATGTATCTTTGAAAATACTAACCTTCAAAGCAGATTTTCTGCCATTTCTGTGAGCCTGAAGCCAGATGTAACTACATGAATTGTGCCTAGGTGTCAAAGATCACTAAAAATTGAAACTTCAAAAAAACACATTGGATTAAAAAAACTTGGTAATCATAAATCAAATATTGCTGGAATTCTACATCACTGATAGGAAGCACATTGATTTTACTTTTTCTTCTAACACTGAATACTGTGAGCAAAACTAAATCGATAAAAAGAACACTAGTTTTTTTAAAATTAATTGTATCTGAATTGTAAAGTTTTATTTCAACAGTAGTGTCTTCATGTGAATCAATACAGTAACACATCCATCCTTTGAACAACTGTTATTGGGTACTCTGAATACAAATCCTATTCTGACCCGGAATTATTATTAGAGATTGACGAGAATTGATTCTGATCGTGATCGACTTTATGTTGGGTGGCAGAACCCTGTTTACCTTGTTTCCCCTTCACATCAGGTCTTTTCTAATATCAGCTGCAGGCACGGATGCTACTGTTAAAGATGTCTGTAGACATGGAGTGTATAGTGATTAACAGTTATGTGTTTACTAACGTATGAAATACACGTTAGAGGATAACCAATTATCTTCCTACAAGTTCTTCTTCTGTTGAAATCAAAATGAAGCAAGTCCTCGCCTACTCTCTCCTTGTGGAATTCCTTACATTGTTCAATGTTTTTTTCCCCCCTATAATCTAAACGCCTTGGGACATCCTCCTGATGTGAATGGCATTATATCAAATGCAAGGATTATTATTGTTATTTTATTAACCTTTTCAATAAACAAATCAAGTGAATAGAGAAAGAATGGTAGGCTGGCAATCTTTCATTTTGCTGAAAAAGCTCTAACTAGGACAATCTCCTGTAGCATTGTGCCCGAATGTTTCTGGATATGTGTCATTGTTTCGAGTGAAGCCTGAACCATTTGGGACAGTCCAAATCTAGGATTCTACTTCCTCTCTTGGATTGTTTGGTTCTGCCAAACATATGAATGAATTATTTTATACTGTAGGTTTAGACATCGCTGCCTCTTGAAATGTAGATGTTGGTATAACCCATCTATCTCCAAACATTGGTGTCTTATTTTCTCTCCTCACCCCTCCGCCACCCGCCCACCTCCCAGAAATGTGATTAGTCTTGAATAGTAGCATTTCCAAAACGCTTCTTCAAAAGAGAAAAGAGAAAGAGAGAGTACATTAAAGTTACTTTTATATTGCACTGGTAAAGTTCCTAATACAAATTTCATCAAAAACGGTGCGGAGTGCGAATGAATGAGATTAACATGCATTGTTCAATTGGTGGTATTACTGAAGCATTTGGTTTAATAATGGCAAGTGTAAATCCATTGTCTTCACATTGTCAGTCTTCGATCTCCTCCACGTCAGATGTTCCTCTACTAAACCACTGTTGAAACAAACGCCTTCAAAGATGTTATAAAGAAAAGGAAAAGATAATAACACAAAGTGTTTTTTTTTAAAAAGGACGGTTGGCAACCATTCAGGCTCTGAGGCCACAGCACTAAAGTAAAGTTAATGAAATGTGTTTGCAATATCATAGCTTCCAATTCTGTTATTTGTCGATAAAGCACCCATTCAAAATCATAGCCTTTCTTTTCTCCACTCTTCAGCGTATTTCATCAAGGTTGTGTTACAAGTGAGCTGATTGTTACAGTATTGCCATCCAAATGCGTTTTTACCTCTTCACATTTACAAAGAATAAATCCTCCATGTAACTGCAAATCCTAAACTGTTCAGCTCTATTTCATGTTGCAACGTGGCCACATGTTACTGTCCATACTCTTTTTCACACATGCCTGTGTATTTCTAAATGATGAATTTCATACACTCAAAGGTACATCTATGAGCTACTTTATAGGTGCACGAAGCAATCAGAATTACTACTACTATGCACAACTTTATAACAAGGGGTCTAGATTATCAAAACAAGGATGTCTCATTACAATTGTATAGAACCAACCTAACTTGGAGTATCATGCTCTATTTTGGTCAACCTTAGGATGGGTATTGTAGCCTTGGAGCATGTCCAGTGATGACTCACCAGATTAAAACCTGGACTGAAGGGGTTTAGCCACAATGACTGCATTTATTATATTCCCCAGATCTGAGGAGTTTAAGAGAGGTTTGAGGATTTAAAATTATGAAGGAGATTAACACACTCGGTAGGCTGTGACTATTTACTCTCATAGAGAGATGTAAAGCAAGGGATCTGAACCTTAAATTTAGAGCTAAACCTGCAGGAGTTTGTTCAGAAAACATTACTTGACACAAATGATTGTGAACATGTGCAATAAACTGCCTCAGAAGGTTGTAGATGCCAAACTGATTAAGTTGTTTCAGAAGGAGATAGACTGTATATGGACACGTAGGAAACCAGGATATTAAAGGGATTAAGGGATTAAAAGATTAAAAGATCTACCATGATCTAATAAAATAGTAGATTAGGTTTGATGGGGCAAGTAGCCCATTTATGTCATATGCTACTGTAAGAATTTAGAAGGATGCGATTATTTTGTAATTTGTGAACATGGAAGAAATTCCCTTAAAACGATGATATTAGTATGACCTTTAATTCAAAGTTAGAATTACTATTAGGGTTAGAAAAGTCAAGAACATGATTAAAATACACCATTAATTACCAGCCACCACTGAACTGTGGAAAATTAGTTACCAGCAATCACTCTCCTGTGGCAACTACATCTATCTATATTCTGACATACTTGCCTTTATTTTAAAAATAAATCAATGTAATATTGATTACATTACATACATTAAAAGTTCTACAAATAATAGTGAACTCTACTGGTCCTTTTGTTGCCATGCTCGATGTCTGAAGTAAATAATTTTCGAACACCATTGAAAGGGTTATCCTTCACGAAAAACTGTTCAAGCAAAAAAAAAGAAGATTTAGCATATCAAGTTTGCAATAACATAAATCCAGCAACACAAAATTGGCGTCTAATATGTGGGTGCCTATAAAATACTCAGTCACTACATTTTACAGTGAATCTTGTGCAACTCTTTGAGACATCCTTCTAACCTGAAGAGTGCTATATCAAATATGAGGCTTATTATTAACAACAAAACATATCATTGCCTTACTGGAGAATGATGCATTGCTATGAAACAGGAACAAGTTTTCAGGACTCTTACCTCTCCAAAGATTAAAATGACTAACAATCAGTGGTGTAACATTTTAAAATTTGTTTTATAAACCTTGTTCCTTGAAGGCTAACAAAGGAATTTATTTCTCTTAAGAATATGCATAATTATTCTGGAGAGTAAATTTATTGATGTAGATGGTGCAATGATGTAAATGGGGAGATCTCTTTTAAAAGTTCACACGACTGCTGAGATTGCTAATTTTACTGACAAACGGAAATTGAATTGTGGGGACAAGGAGCACTCCGGTTGTTTCCAGAAATAAAATTGAAAAGAAATGTTAAGAAATAGATATTGTGAGTAACCAGGAACTAATGACAAATTGTAACATTGATTATTTTACAGCTGGATGCAAACTATGGCTTCTTTAAATGTATACTTAAGCAATGCTGGGTCAATGGAGTGTAATGTTTGAGTGATTTGAAATTCATTGGACAATGAATGTGTCTCTGTGATATCTTATTTGATAATAGACACCTTCTGGTACGTTCTAGCTATGGTGCAGTTTACACTAGCTTGCATTTCTGTGCAACTGTGTAGGTGAGGATTTGCATTTCAAGTTTTCTTTTAAAAAGAAATTGAAAAAAAAAAGTCTTTATTTGGACATGACAAGAGAGAGGTTGTAGTGTCTTCTGCGAACGGTGGCAGCGCACTCTAGGTTGGTAGCTTCCTGACTGGACAATGCACAAATGAGGATTTTCCAACAGAGATTTCTGGTTCAAAAAAACAATGATATCCTGGCAATAACAATCAAATTTAAGTACAAGCTACCCACACAGACCTCAGGCAAGCTGCTTCCCCAACCGTTGGCTGCAGAGAGAGCCTACGAAGTTCAACTGAGTGTTACACGTCGTCTACTGTCCAAATGTCATTTTTGTTTAAAACATTCACCAGCCACCTACTCATTCTTATCATGACACATTGGGGTCCAATCTTTTAGCGGGATTCCTATGTATGGAATCTGCGTGGGAATTGCTACCAGGGATAAAAATACATCACGTCACGCCAGGGAAAACACTAAAGAAAACTGCGACAAAGTGGAGTTGTCATGGGTCAATGTGACGTACTTCTGGTTTCCTTATGATTAACAAATCCCATAGGAAATAATTGCATATCAAACCCCAAGCACAGTCCCACACTGCTGGGCCACCCAACTATGCTTGCCTCCAATGTGACCACTTTCCCAGAAATGCCCAGAGCAAACACTTCACAAGTGGCAAGGATACAAGACTACAAGAGAGGAAGAAGGTTAAGGGTTGGCTCTGTAGTTCACTTCCAGCACAAGATCACAAGATTTGTCTGGATAAAAAAAGGCTCTTCAACCCATTTAATCTCATCATTTCAGAACACCTACCCTGCAGCAATGAACTGTTTCTTAAATGAATTCAGTGGTCCTGGTCTCAACCAACCTTCCTAGTACTCTGCTTCTGTTGTTATTTACCCTCTGAATAAATAAATACATATTTTCCGATGTCTGTTCTGAAATTGCACTTTGCAACTGTAAACCTGTATCCCCTTTACTGCTGTTTTATGGCATGCGGAAGTATTGTTCTGGTTATACTTTCTCAATGGCATTTAATTTTTTTGTACATCTCTGTAGGTCCTCTCTGAGCTGTGCTAGAACTGAAGATCCCTGGCATGTCCTAATTGTTTTACAGCACAAGACAGAAACAGAGGATATGAAAAATTGGCGATGAGCTCCCATTATTTTTGCAGCACATGGCATTTGTAATATGCAATCAAATAAGTTGCTCCCAGGGGTGAAATACTGGCTAATGTGTGTTCTGTGGTGGGTTCAGCAATTGTATAAACATGGTAACAGTCCATTACCTGTCTGTTATCTGTTGTGTTAACGATTTTCAACCTTCTTGGAGTCTTGAATCCCTTCCAGAGATAACCATTAAGTCAGAAACTGCTTGAGGATAATTTAATCCTGTATGAATTGTATTATTTCCGTAAAATAATAGCTCGGCGGGAGTTGAAGGATTATGCAGTCACTTGACAGTTTAATTCAGAGCTGCAAATCCAATCAAATGATCTGAATTGAAAATGGAACTGATTCATAAAGGACCAGCTCTGTGGGGGGGTGGGGGGGAGGGGGAACAAGGCTCAGCAAATCTTTCACTATTTGGAGAAAGGAGAATAGCTTGGAAAAGCAGCAATCAAGCAATCACTAGAGTTAGAAAAAAAACCTCACATAGAGTTAACGCCAATACATAGTAGGACATTGTGTCATTTACAAAAAAAAAACACTGAGACTTTTCGGCTGAAGACAGATTTCTTCAACTCTAATCCTTAAGGATGTAAATTGGTCACATTGAAAAAGTCTGTGCACCAAATCAAAATGTCGAGGCAGTGGCAATCTTTAACAGAGCATCCCAATATGGGTCGAAACACCAACCTGGTTCAAATGGAGATGGCTTTAATGAAAAAGCCAGTGCTCCCTGCAACATAAACCCACAGGCTTGCAATAATTGCAAATATCGGATTTTTGTAAGAAAAAGAAAAGCCGGTATAGCTTCATCCCATTCATTCCGATTTGTGATTGAGGTTAGAATCGATTGGTTTTAATGTCTGCGCTGGACATCGGTTTGCACATCAGTTATATTTTGAGAGCAAGTGCTTGACCACTGGAATGTTTCGCCAAGAAAGAAAGAAAGCAAGAAAGAAAGAAAGAAAGAAAGAAAGAAAGAAAGAAAGAAAGAAAGAAAGAAAGAAAGAAAGAAAGAAAGAAAGAAAGAAAGAAAGAAAGAAAGAAAGAAAGGAAAAACACACACACACAAGATTGATTTCCTAATTGCAAATACACAAACAAAAAAACGAAGCAAACGGGGAGGGAAAAATAGAACATAGTCCTTGTTTGATTTTAATGTCAAGTTGATTCAGCCTCTACATATGTCTCAGTAGGTGTCGCTGTGATCTAACTTTTTTTTTGTGCCCGTGATTGCAATTCCGTGAACGAGCATCACACCAATAAGATGACATTTTATTACAGAGAAATAAAACATAACCCAGAACATCGACGTGATTTGCAAGATAATGCTCCATTTTTTGTTGTTTTTTAAAAAAAAAAGAAACACTCACAGCGCAAAGCAAGGTTCTTTGTTTTTTTTTTGCTCACTCACAAACCAATACCAAAAGAAATGTTAATATTTTTTGTTTTTAAGATTCTACAACTTGCATTTTGAGAAGGGACTATTGTCCCACGGGTTGAGTGGTTGCGTTACTAGGAGTGTGTGTGTGTGGGGGGGGGGGGGGGGGGGGGGGGAGGGGGATGGGGGGGAAATATTACAATCACACAGTGTCGTATTATTCAGCTCAGGAATTAGACAATTCTTTAAACAGTATTGGTGTCACAACGCAAACTGAGATGGCTGCAGGGGAAAGCTTTGGTGCTTATATGGAAGGAAGGAATATAATCACATCACACTCAAAAGCAGTAAATAATGTGGGTTAGGTTGGCTCTGCAATATAGAGTAGCTCCAATGTATCCATATATCATATCAAATTATAGGTAAAATAAAATATCCAGGTGCCGATTGGAGTGGTACAATGTGTTGGGTGGGTTGGGTTGGGTTAGGTGGTTCTCTAATGCGATTACAAGATTCCTGCACACTTTACACAATTATTTCTATGGAAATCAAGATTGTCCCCCAAGAACTTCAAATGACGATCGGATTATCATTAAAGTGGAGAAGGTGCAATAAAAAAAAATTCTTGCACGGATTTGGAGTTGGTGGTTGGATGTGGTTGGTTCATTAATTGACAAACTGTGTCCAACGGTGATCTCTGGATTGCACGATTTATTGTGTAAGAGGATGCACTCGAGTTAAAATCTCGCACGTGTGAAATTGCCCAAAAGTTGTTCGTTATCAATATTAAATTCCATTTTGTATTGATTCTCCCGAACAATGCCCAAAAGCGGTGGTTTATTTATTCGTCCTTGTTCTTCGGCAAAAGGCTCCATTGCTAGAGAATTACAGTACATTGGGTGCAGAAGGGTGGGAGTTTAAGGTCGATTTGGCTGTCCGATCCGTGGATTTTACCGTCCAATCGCTCTTTGCTTTAAGAGAAAGTGATAGTGGAAAAGTCAGCACTAAGACTATAGCAAAGCACCCTTCATAAAGCCACAAATAAGAAGCAGGACAGCTAGTCCATGGCTTGCAGCTACGATCGTCGTACCTGCGAAAGAAGTTAAAATATTCGCTCATCTGGAAGATTTTGTGTTTCTAATATTTCTTAGCAACGTTTCTCAACACATATATTTCAACTGGAGTCCAGCATAACCTGTTAATGGACCGTCGACTGGCTTAGCATGCAATTCCACTATATAGCACGACATATAGAGTCCACAACCCTGATAAGATCAAGGTAGGGAAATTGATCTTTGAGAGAGAAAGCAGGATTCTCAGTGAAAGGGGTTGGGGTTGGGGGCGACAACATTGAATTTATGCCAGAACAAAACAAAGCATTCAAACGGTGTTTTGGTGAATTTGTAAATAGCTGAAGTCCTCTGAGAAAGAACGTTTCAAAAAAAACAAGAGACAACAAGTTCTTGCTGAGAGGAGTTCAATTTGACCTTATCAAAGCTAATTAAAACCACAGAACTCCACTGTACACATTACAGAAAACATTCACTGTAATATATATTATATATAAACATCTAATCATGTCATAGTAATATCATACATAATATACAGGGCTTATAATGACTACACATTGTAATATAAAATCACACTACATTGTATGAAGTATAGGCACCTCTGATAAGATGACTTTACTATGAGGGAGATCTATTGTCCTTCAGTAAGGATACCAAATAAACACATATGGGGGGGGGGGGGGGGGGGGTTCTGGTATATTATGTGAATACTATACTAGATTTGTATGGCAAATATATTAAGCATGATGTTTCATATCAAGGGTACAATTTAAGCGCTCTGAGAAGCTAACCTGCGTGGAAGGCGCTATATAAGTGCAAGTTGTTGTTGCTGTACAATGCTTATCTACAAACATACAGTAAAGCTTATAGTTTATCTCATTGTTGCAGCAATGTTGATAAATCCTCCAAATGCTCAACTGATAGTCGTGTGACGCCTTCTACCTTCAAGTCTTAAATCATTACGTGCTTTATTGCTCTTTTACCTATGCTTGTATCACACCAGTTAAAAAAAAACCCGCCTAAACTTTGTAAATAGAAAAGATAACACATATCTGACGCTAAACTCGTGCATTCATTCAGCAGAAGTCCTGATTTGGGGTTCTTTAAATATTTCCATTTCACTTGAAAGCTGTGTTACACCTTTCGCGTCAACTTGTCTTGTCATTCTGCCATTTAAGTCACTGCCAAACCGTACAGTAGCATCGAAATATAGATACTCAATTCATGGTCTGCAGACTGCCATTATGTATTCACCACCAATGCATATTTCATACACAAATTTCATCTATACAGTGGTCGAATAATATATTAACTGCTCTGGGACTATGGGCGCCCACTGCATCAAATCATTACAGCTTATGCTTTTCTAATAATAATAATATGAATAATCTTATGAATGCAATGCACACATATGGGGGACTATGTGCGTGTGTGTGTGTGTGTGTGTGTGTGAGAGAGAGAGAGAGTGTGTTGATTGCAACATGCACCCATTACATGACATGACATGACATTAGACACACACACACACACACACACACATCATGCCTTGTCAATTGAATGCAGAGCAACAGGTAGGTGCCTGGCGTTGCCTTCAGAGCATTTGCAAGAGCAAAGGTGGGGGGTTGGTGGGGGGGGGGTTGTGTGTGTGTGTGTGTGTGTGTGTGTGTGTGGGTGTGTGTGTGTACCGCTGTGTTGCAGCTTGGCCTGAGGTCCAGCACCTACCTGAAGTGGAGGTGGCGCTCTGCCTGAGGATAGTGGCCGCCGCCGCTGGCCTGGAGGTGGGTGCCGACTGCCCTCTGCGAGCCGCGTCGTCGCTGCCGCCGGGGGAGCGGCGCCCAGGCCGCTGGCTGGGGGGGGCAGGGGCCGCGGCCCTCAGGCCCTTGCCATCGTGCAGGGGCAGGGGCGGCGCCTCGAGCGCCTGCAGAGCCCGGGAGTGGCTGGCGTTGACGTACAGGTGCGCCTGAGCCTTGTACTCCTGCAGCTCGCCCACGTTGGCGTCCGTCACCCGGCACTCGTACAGCCCCTCGTCTTCCTTGCGCACCTTGGAGATCTGCAGCTTGTGCGAGATGTCGCTGCCCATCACTTTCACCGTCTGCAAAAAGGTGGGGGGGGGGGGGGGTGGGGGGGGGGGGGGGGGTGGGGGGGGGGGGGGGGGGAGGAAGGAGGGAGAGAGAGAGAGAGAGAACAGAGCCACGAGTAACTAACTCCCCAGCACTGTGTGTGTGTGTGTGTGTAAGTGTGTGTGTAGGATCTGGACTTCCATCATGATCACTGTGTGTATGTGTAGGTGTGTGTGTAGGTGTGTGTGTGTGTGTAGGTGTGTATGTGTAGGTGTGTGTATGTGTAGGTGTGTGTGTGTGTGTAGGTGTGTGTGTAGGTGTGGTGTGTGTGTGTGTGTAGGTGTGTGTGTAGGATCTAGACTTCCATCATGATCACTGTGTGTATGTGTAGGTGTGTGTGTGTAGGTGTGTGTGTAGGTGTGTGTGTGTGTGTAGGTGTGTGTGTAGGATCTGGACTTCCATCATGATCACTGTGTGTATGTGTAGGTGTGTGTGTGTAGGTGTGTGTGTAGGATTTGGACTTCCATCATGATCACAGTGTGTAGGTGTGTGTGTGTAGGTGTGTGTGTAGGTGTGTGTGTGTAGGTGTGTGTGTAGGATTTGGACTTCCATCATGATCACCGTGTGTGCGTGTTTGCGCACAAGAGCCTTCAGGCTCAATGCAAGACACCAACACTCGGTCACACACACACACACACAACACACAACACACAACACAACACAACACAACGCACAACACAACAGGCGAGTTGCAAATGCATTATTCACCACGTGTAATTGTTGCTCTTGTGGTTTGGCAAATACTTTCCCCCCAAAAACAAAACACTCGGGGGGACCTTTTTGTTTCGCGAAAACAATGAAATGAAATGGACCCACGTTGGCACCGACGGCGATTTGGTTGTTATAATCGCTCCACTGTGTGTGTGTGTGTGTGTGTGTGTGTGTCGTGTGTGTGTTTTTTTTGGGTCCTGCGAGGTTTGCATAAATTCAACGCTCTCTCTCTCTCTCTGTGTGTGTGTGTGTGTGTGTGAGTGTGTGTCTCCTGCACCGAAATCGGTTTGGGAAAATGGTACGAAACCCCAGTCGAGGCAGAACATTTCCAGCGTCTTTTTTTTTTCTGTTGATTCCCTGAAATATGCTGTGCACCGTCCAGCGCCCTGGGGACGTCGTCCCGACGCGAAAGGCGTCCTTGCAAAATGTGACCTTGTTGCTTGTTGTTGATGATGCTATTTAAACCCGATCTTTAATGTAAGGACCTAATAATAATAATAATAATAATAATGATGACGACAACAACAACAACAACAAATAAGACACAGAGAGAAAACACTGCCCCGTGTCTCTCAGACGCGATGCGGTGCCAAAGTGAACTGGAGAGGGCTGCGTCGTACCGCACCACTGAGAGGGCGCAACTGGATGGGACAGTGCTGCAGCAACAGCCAAACGCAATCGCAGCAGGAAAAAAAAAAGGGGTGAGGGAGGGGGGGGGGGGGGGGGGAAGGGGGGGGGGGGGGGGGGGGTGGCGGGGGAAGGGGGGGATAATCCCTAGAAACTGCTCTGTTGAGGGCGGGAGAGGGTTAGGGTTCGGGCTCACACGCCCGCGGGGATCTGAGCTGTCAGTGTTCCCAGTGCCATCGGGGGGTCCCGACGGTCGCGTAATCGTTGCAGGTGGCGCTCTTGGGTGTGGGGTCGAAAAACGTGGGAAGAGACACCTGGAGGAGTCGGGGCAAACGGGGCCAGGTTACATTCTTGGGAATAACACAGAGATCCCCCTCCCTCCCCCTCTCCCTCTCCCTCCCTCTCTCCCTCCCTCCCTCCCTCCGATTAAGATCAAAGTCACAGCCACAATCCTAACGTGTCGCCCTTCTCTCCAGACGGTTCCCCGCACCGCGTAGCCGGCGATGCACCTGTCACTGCGGGGGTTGGGGAGTGCGGTCGGAGCCCATTCACAACGCCGATCGTCACTCTGGGTCCTCTTTAATCCGAGTCAAACGGACGCGGATTGCTTCTCCGTTCCCATTGCTCCGTTCCGCCAGCGACGAGACAACTCTCGGTGTCGCGCTGCTGCTTTGCGGTTTCACTGCGGTTTAAGACCATCGCATCGCATCGCATTCGCATTCGCATTTGCAGATAGAAGCGAAAGACACCCAAAACCCGACCCGGAGGCGGTGACAGTCGTCCACTTAAACTGATGGACGGGTTTGCAACACCCGGTCGCTCTTTTGCTGTTTGCACGTTTTCTACAGCTGTGTGTATGTGTGTGTGTGTGTGTGTGTGTGTTTTAGCGAGTTTCCACTGGCAGTGGAGGACAGCTATCTATCTCATCCTTGCAATATTTTGCAGCCCCCGCCCCCCCCTCGTCGCGTCGGGGAGACGTCTCAGAGCGCTCCACGGAATATACTGGGAAGAGTCGATCGACTGTGTGTTCTGTGGAAGAAAGGCGCAGTGCACATTATCTTTTGATACCCAGATCGACTCTCCTCTTCCCCATCCCTGAGTCCCGGGAGATGTTATATTTCCCAATTAAGTTGGGGGGGGGGTTTGCTTTGATGTTAAACACCAGAGAATTGTGCAAATGTCCTGATCTCCGCTCGGAGTTTAGCTTCGCTTCGGCGTGGATCGAGGTGTCAAAACTCACGCTGATTTTCGTCTCGTCGTTGATCATTTCGCTTCGTGGCATTGGATCCAACTGCTCGGAGACAGAAAAAAATAATTGAACACAAAAGGTGAGAGAGAGAGAGAAAGAGGCTGTGCCGGCGGCCGGATTTACACGCGCCGTGTTTTTGCATCGCTGCACTGGTGCCAAACACGCGGGCGATCGCTGCACTGGTGCAAAAACACGCGGGCGATCGCTGCACTGGTGCAAAACACGCGGGCGATCGCTGCACTGGTGCAAAACACGCGGGCGATCGCTGCACTGGTGCAAAACACACGGGCGATCGCTGCACTGGTGCAAAAACACGCGGGCGATGCCGAGCGAGGACTTTTACATCGGATCGTTTGGTTTGGTGTTAATACTGAGCTCGACCCGAGAGAGAGAGAGAGAGAGAGAGATTCACTGTCACCCGCCTGTGAAATGCTAATTTCTCCTCTTATCACTGACCCCCCCCCCACCCCCCCACCCCGACCCCCCCCCACTCCCCCTCCGCCTGTCCCAATGGTCTCCAAATCCGCCTGGACTTCTCGCTGACCGGTTGAATTCGGCCCCGAACGGCGGGTGAAACCCCGCGTCAAGTTTGCCAGAAAGATTGCAGCAGAGGTGCGGAGGCGGTGGTTCGGTTCCCGCACGTGGAGCGGTGCGGGTTTGGTACGGGGGGGGGTCCAGATGTGGTTATCATCAGCAACAGTGTCACCGCGGTTTACGCGCATTAAAAGCACTCGCCGGGAGATTAACCCGTATCTTTTTCTCCCCCCCCCCCCCTCCTCCCACGAAAATGCAGCATACTCGGGGTGGGGGGGTAACTTCTCCAGGTATTGTTGCTGCTCGAGTTTTATCGTCACGGTGAATGCATTGGTTCCAGTGTAAAGTATAGCCGAGATCACACCAGAGGTGTTTGCATCGCGATGCGCAACACACGCGTAAATGTGCTCAAGACCCCGAGGGATGCGAGACACAAGTTATTTCCTCTCTCTCTCTCTCTCTCTCTCTCTCCCCCCCCCCACCCACCCCACACACACTCACACCCCACCCCCCCCCCCCCCCGCTCCAGACGGCCCCCACATATGTATGTGTGTGCAGAGTATATTCATTACAAAAGTGCATTCGGAAATAAACACCGACTGCCAATGGTCAACTCAGGAGAGGCTCCAACGCTACAGGTAATGTGCAAAAAAACATTGATACCAACCCCCCCCCCCACCCCGACGCCCTCCCTCCCTCCCTCCCTCCCTCCCTCACCACCCCCCTCCCCATCCACCCGCACCCCCTTCCTCTCCCCACCCCCATTGCTCCTGTCACGTCTGAACTCCCCGCCCCTCAAGGTGTGTGTGTGTGTGTCCCCCCCCACACCCCCACACAACGTGAGGCTGGTGGTGGGTGGGGGGAAGGGGGGGGGGCGGGGGGGTCCCTGCGGTAGACCTGTTGCAAACACCAACCAGCCCGGGCTCGACCCTCGCCCGATCCAGTCACCCGCAACGGGAACACGCACACCCGGGGTGGGTGGGTGGGGGTGGGGGGTGTTGGGGGGGGGGGGGGGGGTCGCTCGGGCACCGCTTCAGTGCAGGGTTTCCCCAATGTTGATGCACCGTTCGGATCTGTGTTCCTTTGATTATTTTCTCTCTCTCGGGACGTGTTTTGAGTTCCCACCGATAGTTTCCGCGTAACGTTACATTACGCGGAGAGCAACATTGACAGATAAAGGCATTCGCAGCCTGAGTTAAGTTTAATAATAATAATAATAATTGGTGGGGGTGGGGGGGTGGGTGGGTGGGAGACACACACACATACGTACTATCTATTTGCAGAGCAGCTACGAGAGTGCTATACTACGTTACATAAAGTCATTTAATCGACCAAAGACAGGGCACAAATGGGAAATGCGGGTACCATTTGCATGCGTGCGTATTGGTGATGGTGGGTGATGGAGTGGGGGGGGGGGGAGAGAGAGAGAGAGAGAGGGTCGATTAATTCAACCCAGAGGAAAAGCCACACAGTTGCGGGGGGTGGGGGGGGGGTGGGGGGTTTGCCGTACCTGCCTCTTGCTGTTTTCAGGGCTGTAGTCCTGGTCGGCTGGAGCTCGAATGAACCACCACTGGATCTCCAGGTAGTAGGATGGGGACCCGCTGCCCCTGAAGGCGCAGGCCATCTCCACATTCTCCCCCTCGGTGGCTGTCACGCTCCGGGGGAGCTCAGTGAATCGCGCTGCAAAAGGTGGGGGTGGGGGGTGGGGGGTGGGGGGTGGGGGAGTGGGGTGGGGGGGGGTGGGGGTTCACATCTTTTACCGTGCTTTTTTTCTTTAAAAAAAAGAGTCCCCCCCCCCTCCCTGAACGCACCAGGTCATGTATGACTGCAGGAATCGTTAGCAGAGCCCCGTCACCATCAACACAACACCCCCCACCCTCCACAACACACACGCACACAACTACACACACACACACAACTACACACAACACACACACAACTACACACAACACACACAACACACACACACTACACACAACACACGCACACAACTACACAAAACACACGCACACAACTACATACAACACACACACAACTACACACAACACAAACACAACTACACACAACACACAACTACACACAACACACACACACAACACACACACACAACTACATACAACACACACACACAACTACACACAACACACACACAACACACACACACAACACACACACACACACAACCTCACACAACACACACACGCACACAGCCCCTCGCATGTGCAACAGCTGGACTTGCTGCTTGTTCATTCATTCCCCAGTTGTTGGCTCCCCTTATTCGAGCCCTCCGTGTTTTCTTCCCGTGCATTAAACACGAGGAAAATACAAACCCCGACATTAAAACCACAGCAGCGATCGTTTGAAAGCGATCGGTTCCAAGTTAACGCCTCTAAAAATTCGGACACATTGAATAGTTGACCCCAAGTGAATTACTCGCCTCCTATTTGTGTTCCCTCCTCTTATTCGCTCAGCTTCATCTTTCCTATGTTCTCTTTTACACTCCCCCCCCTCTCTCTCTCTCTCTCTCTCTCCTACTTTTATTTGGGAACACGTTCTTTTTTCCCCCCACTTTTCCCCCTCCTTCCTTCTTTGCCAGTTTTCCCGAATGTTACAGCATTTTCTCCCTCCAACTCCCACCCCTCCACCCCCCACCCCCCCCCCCCCCCCCACCCCATCCCTTGGTTCTTCGCCTTTCTCAATCGTTGATCTCTCTCTCCCTCTTTCTCACTCTGTCACTTCACGCTTCATGCTTTCCAGCCCACCGATCCGCTCAGAGGGGGCAAAAAAAATAAATAGCCAAGGTTACACAGTCCGGTGCTGTGCTGTACTCCTGTGGCACATCTACACAAATACCCTTCCCACGACCACAGTAAGTCTCTGCTTTGACAGTCAGAGACTCGGGGAAATCAATCAGTTTCCAGTCGTGCCCGGTGTGGTCCTGTGCCTCTCTCACACCCAATCTGTTTCCCTCCATCCATCTATTTTGCACGACTTACCTTTCCCTTCCAGTCCTCAAACACATAACACAGTGTGTCTCTTCCCCACACCACTATTTACGTGCAACTTTTATTCCACTCGCTTTTCAATAAACAACCGACTCCTCCATCCCTCCCAACCCCTACCTTGTTTAATTATTCCCCCCCCCCCCCAAAAAAAAAGCAACTTAGCAGCCTTGAGACACACAGATCCATCTCGGTTCATTTCTTTTCATTTTCAGTTTGCAAACAAGAGGTGTGTGGGGTGAGGTGGGGTGGGGTGTGGGTGGGGTGGGGGGGGGGGGTGGGGGGGGGGCAAAGAATATATTAATCAAGCTTACCTTGGGATGAAAAGGTCAACTGAGCGAAGAAGATAAAGATGCAACCAAATCCAAGAGAGAGAGAAACGGTCCCCATCATCCCAAATAACACATCAGCACCCACACAGAATCCAGGCGTCCTGAAAAAATTACACGAGGGACACCGCAAATCTTCTCGGGAGTCGATGTGCTATCTGCAGCATTGTGGAATTTTTCTCTCTGTGTGTGTGTGTGTGTGTGTGTGTGTCTCTGTGTGTATGTGTGTTTCTCTGTCTCTCTGTGTATGTCTCTCTGCGTGTGTGTGTGTGTGTGTATGTGTGTGTGTGCTGCTGAAGATCACAGTGTTTCTGGGGATGATCTGGAGAGGGCGATCTGGCGAGTCCAAAGCGCAGCTCCGGAGTGAGCGGCGTACAGCAGTGGTCGCTGCTGCTGCTGCTGCTGCTGCTATTGCTGCTGCTCTCCGCTCCCCGACTCCAGTGCGTCAGTCAGTTTCTCACCCATTGCGTATTCGCCCTCTCATCACATTCTGCAAAGCAGCCCCAGGAAATATCCGCCCCTCGCAGCAGATCAGCCCGATTACGCGCTCGCTGCAACTCCCAACTGTTGTGCTCTTCTTCCCCCCCACCCACCGCCCCCCCCCCACCCCTGCTCTCTCGTCGACGGTCGGTAACCCACCACACAACGCATTCATCACTTTTAACCCCCCCTTCAAATGCAACTCCACTGCATCACATCAGGAGGCGTCGCAAAGGACCGCAAAAAAAATAGCTTAGCAAAAAAAAACACACACACACACACACCACCAAATAGTAGTGGATTCTATGCAAAAGAGCGGGTATAACCCCCTCACCACCACCACCCCCCTACCCCACCCCCTCCTCCTCCTCTCCTCTACAGCGTTTCATGAAACTTTGCTGGTTGTATTGTAACTTATGCATTCTGCTCTCTGCTAAAGGTTTATCAGTTTAAAATGCGTTTCAAACACAGAACCACATTATTGCATTGCAACGTCTCTTTATCGGTTCGCTTCGATAACTCAGATGTGATACTTCAACTCATCTCCGCTGCAGAACAAGAAACAGCCAAGGTTTGCTATTTTTCATGCACTTCCTCAGAAAGCCATTTTGTGAAACTGTTCCTTCTTAACTGCATGCAGTGGTTTTATTTAACATCGGTTTATAGGAACTCAAAAAAAGAAGACTTCCAGGAAGATTGCGATTGCATCAAACAGACTATAGTATAACACCGTGGGGTCTGGATCTGAAGCTGGTCGCCTGATCATAGTGCAATTCCATATTTCTTATTGAAATGTTGCACGAACATCATCTACCAACACATCAATTTATTTTACGAATAACTACTGAATTATTGTGGGGTGGGGAGAGAGGTGGGGGGGGGGGGTGGGGGGGGGGGGTGGGGGGGATGTGGGGGGCTTGGAGGATAATTGAACCTTCTCTGTCTGGTGTCATATATTCGTTTGCCCTGTGACATCGTGCTCCACACACACACACACACCTTCTGACAGCTTTGGAGGACTGCAGTGCTGAAATACTACACAAAGCCTTACGCCAGTGACCGAGCGTTGTGGGATTGCAATACGAGTTCGCAATCATTCCCCGTTTTCAAATATGTGATTGGAATAAGCACAGGAGATCAGATACCTTGCAAACACACTGCAAAATAATGCACCCACACACACACACACAATGATGACCACCTTCCTATCATGTCATCTTGTCTAACCATGAGCGCATGCAGCAGAGTGCTTGTATCAGCCTTCTTCCCACCCACTGCACGATCAAAGCATCGCAATGGAAGGTTTCCTATACACTACAAAAAAAAAACAACAGTAAGGCAGCGTGTTTTTTTTCACATAAAAATTATGCAATACGTTGTATGCAACGACAAGTGGTTTGGAAGCGCGCTGGGAAACTGCAACGCAATGTTGTGCTCGATAATGGGAAGGGTGGCAACATGAACCCCACAGGTTGAAGATTTACTCGAACCCCTTTATTATGTTGAGGTACTGTATAGTACCTTATAATCATTTTATACTGTATACTGTATACTTGTACCATGTGCCTTTTGTTATTCTACACTGACAGCATAGACACTGTGGGCACTATAACCAGTATCCCAATGAGCAAATAAAGCTTCAGACCCTCAACAAGTCAATGCTCCTAGACTGGCACTGTTTGCACATGTGGCACATTGGTTAGAGCACTCGCCTCGCAAGTGAGAGACCTGGGTTCTATTCCCGGCAGGGCAATATGTTGGGCAAGTTTCCTTACTCCACACACCTCTGTTTACCTAGCCGTAAATAGGAACCCAGTTGTTAGTCGATTGGCGGATTGCTTTTCCGGGGATAATAATCCCTAAAAAAAAAACTTGGTCACTTAATCCACGACTGTTTGTGGGAACATGCTGTGTGCAATTGGCTGCTGCGTTTTGCCCACAAATATACAGTCAATTCATGTTACAGCATATTCTGCAAAGCACTTTGAGACATCTCGAACACTTGAAAAGTGCTATATCAGATGCAAGGATTAATATTACTATTGTTGAGTTACATATCATGTTCCACTTCAAGACTTCAAGCGCAGTCCTTCCTACATGCCATACACCATATTGTCAAAACAACATATTGTGTCATGCTGTACAGCCTGCTCATGAGTGGCTATGCAAACAATCTGAAATGGCTATAATTTCATTGTGTATCAGAGTATTTGTATAGCATCATAAAAATGGTTAGCCAGAGGCAAAACTCTGAATTATCATGAGTGACTTGTTGGGAGCCATTTGATTTGAGGTTGTTTATGATACGGCTTTGCAGGAAAAATCCTTTTGATTCATGAAAGTTTGAGAAACATTACAGTACTTGCAAAACTGTTTTGATCACTCAGCAATCAATCATGGCTGTTCACTTGGATTGTTTATGTGGACAAAACAGTAAAAAAAAACATGTAATAAATGGAAATAAAACTATGAAAAATATCATAGCTTTTTCTCACTAATGGTAAAAGTAAATGCATAAGGCATACATGAATCATTCATGTTCTATAAAATAACCCTCATAAAGTTGCAGACTAGTGGCTCCTAAAACCATATATCTTCACATCATCTGCCCACTGCCGATACTTTTCTTGTACCCTGCCATATGCCCTTTTCTTCTCTCAGTATCTTGCTTCTATCTCCTGGTGTGTGTTCTCACTGTTCCGTGATGTTCTGTATTTCTCGCCTACCATTTCTTATTCTCTTTTGTTCTTTTTCTGAGGTTTTCGACTCTCTCACTCCTCTCTCAATTTCTCTCTCCTTGTTTCTTTGTATTGTGAGGTACTTTCTATCTTCTGTATCTAATTTAACTTCCCCAGGAACTCTTTCCTTCCCACCATCTCTGCCAATAACCTTTATGTACTCTCTCCATCTCATTTTTCTGTTTTCTGTATTTTCTTTCTCGTTTTCACTGCCTGTCCTTATCAGCTTTGGCATTACAATAAAGGCATGTTTTTTCCTCTCATTCTCAGAGAATTTGGATCAGTAGTAATCATTTTGTTAATGACCAATAGACTGGGAGAGGGCAGTAACTACATTGTTTTTGTGGTCTATGGAGCTTTCACAAATTTGTAGGTTTATCTACTGCAGGTAGATCCCATGGCTCCTCGTACCTGATATATACTGAAGCATTGCATTTCTGCCAAAGGCTAATCTTTAATTCACTTGTATGCATGGTATATGAACCTTGGTAAGCATCATAATGAATAAATTGAGTCCTGTAGCTCAGTAGTTAGAGCACTCGCCTTGCAAGCAAGAGACCTACCTGGGTTCAGTTCCTGGCAGGGCAAAAGCTTGGGCAAGTTTCCTTACTCCACACATCTGATAATAAGTCCCTCAAGAATAAAAGCGATAATAATTTGGTCACTCAATCCATAACTGTTTGTGGGACACTGCTGTGTGCAATTGGCTGCTGCGTTTCGCTCACAAGCATACAGTCAATTCATTTTACAGTATATTCTGTGAAGCACTTTGAGACATCTAGAAGACGTGAAAAGTGCTATTTCAAATGCGATTATTATTATTATTTTATTATTGCATGTGAAAATGTACAGTGACATGACCTGCAGTAACTCAGTTAATCAATTAGCCAATAAAAGGTGTATTTCAGTGCTCCAACATTCTATGCAGCAGGAAGGGTGCTATGCAGTATACATAAATGAAAGTCACTGTTTTATTTAGCTGCATGTGCTACAAAAAAAAATTCATCCTCTTCTATTCTTTTAGCTTGCTGCAACTTTCCATCAGAATTACCACTGCCTGCTACAATATTGGTGGAGGGGCAAGATGACTTATTAGGTCATGGAATGACCTTTAGACATAGAATTGAAGGTTGTTTCAAGACTTATGTTACATTTATGTTGCACAATTAGCTTTCATACTGTTCTAGAATTTCTACCAATCTCCTGCCAAAGTGGGGGCAGTAGAGCTAGCTACGATTCACTGACTTTGAAGTTAGTAAAGAGTGGTTTCATAGTGGTTTCAATGAACACTATTGCAATTTTAACTGTAGCCGGCATTACCTATTCTAATTGCTTTCCCGCAACATGCGTAATATTTTCCAGCATCCATTTGCTTTGGAAAACGATTTGTACCAAATAACACATAGGTTTGACTGATTGAAGTGAGCATTTTTTTGCCCTCTTGTGTTGTGCTGGAAGATTTTTACAATTATATAATACTGGACTAGTTCAACACATACCATTTGTTTTTTTTACACAAACCTTTGAAGGCATATTTCACATGAAGACGACTTTTACTCTACAGTATTTTTAATGGGGCTTTCTGGAATGTTTGTGAACTGGTTGCTTCTCAAACCATCTGTTTTTTCTTTGTCATCTGTTTTCTTGTGTATCATTCCCTATGTTGCAAGATCTTTTCAATTCAGAGTGATCCACACAGCATTTTATTTCAAGACCTGTTCACTTAATAATGTTTTATGGTATTTTGGGGGCATTGCCCTGGGCATATGGCCTTTTACTACCTATGTTTTACTCTATAAATTCTTCTTTGCAGTACCTTATAAAGTTACAATTGATGCTATGGGCATGAAAGCTTTTCAACTATTACTCCCTCAAGATAAAATGGAATGGCATGTGTATTTAGTACTGTATTGAACAATACTAAAACCTGGGTGTCTGTCTACATTTAGTAGAAAGTTGTCCTTTTCTGGATAATATAGAAAAACACATATTGTTTCAACGGAAATTATAAATCAAGTGTACGGATGCACAATGTAGTGGTACTATATAGGAGCCAAAATGTATTGGAAATTGCAACCCAAAGGAACAAAAGTAAAAGTTTTGCTGCCAGCATGGAAAAGATGGATAACAATAATCATAATAATAATCTAACATTCAATATAGTGCTTTCCATGTCTTCTAGATGTCTCAATAAGCTTCACAGAATATGCTGTAAAGTGAATTGACTGTATATTTGTGGACGAAACGCGGCTGCCAATTGCGCACAGCAGTGTCCCACAAACAGTCGTGGATTGAAAATGACCAATTTATTATTGTTTTTGTTTATGGCGGGATTATTATTAGGTGTGTGGAGTAAGGAAACTTGCCCAAGGTTTCGCCCTGCCTGGAATTGAACCCAGGTTTCTCGCTTGCAAAGCGAGTGCTCTAACCACTGAGCTACAGTCCTGTGCTTGGCTTTACAAGTCCAGTGTGAAACAATTTATGGTGTGGGCGCTTCTCCTCCAGGCCCTGTACCTTCTCGTGCGGTGTTCCCCAGGGCTGTCCTTGGTCCTCTCCTCTTCGACATGTATATGTTCCTTCTTGGTGACATCATTTGCCGACATTGGATCAACTTCCACATGTACGGGGATGACACCCAACTCTATCTCTCTTCTTCCACCCTCAACTCCAAGACCACTGCTGTCCTGACAGTTTGTCTGTCAGACATCTTGGTATTTGTATGACCCTCAACTGTCCTTTTTCCCCCACATCCATGCCATGACCCGCTCTGGCTTCCCCCACCTCCGCAATATCATCTGACGGGCAACTGCCTTGCCCCTCAGTTCAACGAAACCCTCATTCACACGTTGATCATATCTAGGCTTCGCTGCGCCAACTCCCTGCTTGTCGGTCTTCCCAACTCTTCTCTCCACCAGCTGCAGATCATCCAGAAATCTGCAACTTGCGTCTTCTCCCACACCAGGCTCTGTGACTCCATCACCCCCACCCTGGCCCGGTTCTACTGGCTCCCCATCCCCACAGGATAGAGTTCAAAACCATTATTCTCACCTTCAAGACCCTCCATGGCATTGCCCTTTCCTACTTCTATGACCCTCTTACCTCATATCAACCTGTCCGCTCCCTCCGGTCAGCAGGCTCCGGCCTGCTACACGTCAACCGCCTGACCCGCCCCACTATCAGTGGTCGAGCCTTCAGCCTCTCTGCAGCCACCCTTTGAAACTCCATCCCAAATTCCCTTCACCTCACTCCCTCCCTTGCATCCTTCAAGGCACGTCTCTAGACTCTCCTCTTTGACTGCGCCTTTGGCTACCCTCCTGCCCTGCCTACCTTCTACTCTCCCTCATCCCAAAAAAAAACCCGCCCCCTTCTCGGGTCGAAATCCCTGTCTGTCGAGTGTCTTTGGATGCCCTCCCAATGTGAAAGGCGCTATAGACATGTAATTTTTTATTGTATTGTACAATGATACCCATCTAAATAGTGACAATGAGAACATTTATATGTATACAATAGTGTTGAAGGCATTGACAATGCCTACGGCAGAAAAAGCCTTCTTTATTTCATCCACTTTTTCTTTTCTCACACCACCCTTCAAAATGCTTTCTTCTCTGAAACCATAGGAAACGTAAGAACCTGAGTAGGCCGTTCACCCCTCGAGCCTATTCTGCCATTCTATTTGATCAACGCTGGTCTGTACCACAACTGTAACTACCCGCCTTTGCCTCATATCGCTTGATACCCTTAACTAACAAAAATCTATCCACCTTAGTCTTCAAAATTTGAATTGATCCAGCATCCAAAGCGTTTTGGGCGAGAGATTTCCAGATTTCCGGTACCCATTCTACAGAACATTTTATAGAATAACCATTGAGGTACCAATCACCTTAAAACCAAGACAAAATAGTGAATGCATTTCCACATCAGCCTTTTACTTTATTTTGACTGCTCAAAGTGTTCTGCCTCCTTTTCTTGCCCTTTTAGCTCCCAGATTTTTCTTTGTTCCACAGCAGGCAGCAGCACGCCTCAGGGCTTGCACTTTAAAGTTGGATAGCAGCCCAGGAACACGACACACTCTGTCAATGAGATGATACACAGGCCTTCAGAACAGTGTGGATCATTGCTAACATCACCACAGAGAACCAATGGTGCAAATGATGACTTGCAATGGGCTGCAGAGTATTGGTGAGCTGCTTAATACATACACTGAGTGAAGAAGCACATTTATTTTGAGATTTATTAATCACTTCAGTGATCAAATACAGATCCAAACATCTAGTGACATATTTCACTGTAAACATTTGGCTCAATGGTTATACAATCAGCAACCCCATTACCTGGGCCATTGCTTGCATATTGCAGTCCTCCAACCAGGTAACCTGAACATGTTGTTGGATGAGTGCTGCTAGTTTTAGGTGTTGGGTTATCATTCAAGGGTAACCCAACCTGCATCTGGACTCGGCAAGCACTGACAGATGGTGTCCGTTCAAATTAAACTTTCTCGTCATGTACAATAAGTGATGGGTAAGATGCCAACTCAAAGAAAAAGAAATAACTTGGATTTTGTGGAACACTTTATCACCTTGAAGTTTTGAAAAGTGCTTCGCAGTTCAAGTGAAATTACTAGTTTTGCTGATAAAAATGGAAGCCATTTGCAGTAGTCAAAGTTCCACAAACAGTCAAGAGATGAATAATCCTTATGTTTGATAAAGCACCTTTCATATCAGGAGAACTTTTAAAAGTGCTTCACAGACGTTACTATAAAGTGGAGTGACTGTCAATTTTGTAGGCGAACATGACAGCTGATTTGTGCACAGACATGTCCCACAAACAGCCGTAAAGTGAATGATCAATGTTATCTGGTGGATTGTTAAAAGGAACACTGGAAGAAACTGAGAGACTCCTCTTTTAGAGTCATGCATTGGGATCTTTAACATCCTAACCAGGTAGATAGAGCTTGGTTTAATGTCCCATCTGACAATGGGGCAATGCACCTCCAACAGTGCACCTTATCAGAAAAGTGGCATCCATGACTCTCCAGGGCTCTTCATTTTTGCACTGGAGTAGGAGCCTATTTTATGATGTGGAGGGCAAATACACAATATTTCCATATTTTGTGGACATGGACAATACAATATACACTTATGTATAGCACCTTTCACATCATGAGTACACCCAAAAGCAATTGACAATTCTGGCTGGGCACTGGAGGTGAGGGTGAGAATTGAGGGAGTGAGGAGTGGAAAGATGACCAAAAGCACAAAGAGGTATGTTTTGAGGTGAACCTTGAAAGAGGAGAAGGAGGGAGTGAATTAGAGAGATCTGGGAAAGGAGTTTTAGAGAGTAGGCACCAAGTGGCTGAAAGCCTCCCTGTCAATGGTGGGGTGGATAGAAGGAGAGACATGGAGCAATCCAGTGTCAGCCAAGTGAAGTGAGTGGCCAGGTAGATAAAGGTGAAGGAGGTTGCAGAATGTCAGCTGCAGAATGTCAAATGAACACCTCAACCTCAAATTGAGTTCAGTGTTGGAATAATCAGTAAACCTTTGTAATCTGACAATAATGAATCTGAAGGATTATTTGATCATCCTGAAGTTTTCCATTCATTCTATGAGAAAAGAACTTTTCCCTGTGATTTCTTCTTAAAGACACATATTCTACACCAGATGTGCTTTCCTTGAGCTTAAAAGTTAATTGATTGTGTAGAGCAAAATAAAAGCAAACTCGTGCTTCCAGGATCATAATGGTCAAGTGAGTACATTTGGAAAATTAATGTTGTGGTGGGTGTGTTCATTTCCTGTCATGCTTTTCATTAGTTAATGTTACAGCTGCTCATTAACTGGGTGAAATACAACTGGGTGTTTGCAGTCATGCACCACTACAATGAAATGTAACCTATCACTAATTGTATCTCCTGCAGCAAGTAGTTTAATGGTAAATGACTCTGAATACTAACCAAACACAATGATACCCATGCTTAGAAGGGCTATTTATTAATAATAATAGTTTAGAGATTCAATATATGGTATATGTAATTATTACCAGTGATATCGCACATCACATAGCACATTTTCACTGCAGATTTTTAAAACAGGCCACTGGTGCTATCTGAGTGAAACCAATTCACTTGTTTAACAACAACAACTTGGATTTATATAGCGTCCTCCACGCCGGATGGCATCTCAGAGCACTTCAAAACATTGTTTATACATTCATCTTAACAAATGTACAGTAATCTTCATGAACACCCTTCTTGTAAACTCTCAATCCATTAGAAATTTCATCTGGATCTAGATGTATCCTATTAATGTAACGATCCAGAACATCCAGAACTTGGCAAATTCTTAAATACAATCTTAACTTTGAAGCCATTTTTCTTAAGTTCTTCTTAGAACTACAGAAATTCAATCTCAAAGTTATAACTGAATGCACCAATTTCCCAAACTCTGGATGTTAAACAATTATATATTAATAGTATAACTCTAGATACAGGTGGAATTTTACCCCAGGTATGTGAATCAACCAGATATGTGTTTCCACTAAACTGGGTTAGCAAGGAATTTATATTTCACAAAATTCCCTTCCTTCCATCTATACATACTTTGTATGAGTGAACAGCATTTTATATTTTTGCATTAATTTGACTCCTCTAATTTTTTCATGTCTATGTTTCTGTCTTCTCTTCACTTGATGCTCCTTTGACTCAATTTTTCTTTTATTGGATCTTGGCTGCTTTTTGTACTGCCTTAATCATATTTGATTCTTGACAGTCTATTTGACTCCAGAGGGCATTGTGGTTGAGACCAATCCACATGTCTCAGGATAGTGATCAAAAACCCATAAAATACACAGTCACACCACTTTACACTATATCCTATGAAGTGCTTTGAGATGTCTCAACGCCATGATAAGGCAATATATCAAATGCAAGAATTTTATTATTCTAAAACAAGAACTCTGGCTGATTTTTTTATATCTACCCCAGGGAGATGAGGCCATGCATTTGATATAGAAACATGCATTTCATGTTAGGAGGTCATCTCAAAGCTCTTAACACGATATACTGTTAAGTGTAGTAACTGTATTTTAGGCAAAGGTAAGCCAGGTATTTGTAGACCATGTGGTACATTTCTTACCTACTAGATCATCTGCTACTGTTGGGTGAGTTCAATGCATTCAATGTGTTAGAACTCAATCTATTAATAATAATAATAATAATCCTTGCATTTGATATCGCGCTTTTCACGTCTTCTAGACATCCCAAAGCGCTTCACAGAATAGACTGAAAGTGAATTGACTGTATATATGTGGGCGAACGCGGCAACCAATTGCGCACAGCAATGACCCACAAACAGTCGTGGATTGAAAATGACCAATTTATTATTGTTTTGTTTTTTTGGAGGGATTATTATTAGGCGTGTGGAGTAAGGAAACTTGCCCTAGGTTTCGTCCTGCCTGGAATTGAACTCAGGTCTCTCACTTGCAAAGCGAGTGCTTTAACCACTGAGCTACAGGACTCCTATTTGCAACTAGTTGAGCTTTTTTAGAGTTTCAAGGATCGATCTCGATATACCAAACTGGTTGGAACAAGCATTTATTCAAGGTAAACACGTACGGTTAGTTACTCAACACATTTAGTAATGAATAGTACAGAACAATACTACTGAGTCCAGTCGTCTTTACCACGATCCGTCACTGCTCCTGAGATGCATCCATCTAACTTACTAGCCTTCTGCCTTGTCTTTTATACCTTCTAATCTACCTCCTAATATTTGCATTTGATAATGCCTTATCACGTTATCAAGATGTCTCAAAATCTATTCACAGGATTTTACTGTGAAGTGTAGTGATTGTGTATTTGTAGGCAAATATGGCAACCAATTTACATACAGTAATATCCCACAAACAGCCATGAAATGAATAATCATATTTACCTGGATGAATGTTGACATGGGCACCAGAAGAAACTCCTTTCTATTTTCAAGTAGTGCCATAGTGCCTTTAAAGGCATGTATATGCTTAGTGATATACTGAACAGAATCTCTCTAAGGGTAGTTTGTTTCAGTTGTGACATTTTAAGCCAAAGAGTAGCTTCTTGTTGATGTTCTCATTTCCTCTAATACCATCTTGCACCAGCAGCTAACTTGTCCCTTTGCCATCAGTACAACACCAACACCAAAACTGCAGTACATAGACAGCATTAGCATTGTGCCTTGTTCAGATAAACCTACATCTCTATTCCTCTTGTTTGCTGTGTTGATTGGTCCTCTCACCAGTCACACATTGCTCACCTGAGTGACATTGTCATCATTGTGAATAATCTTTTAACTGAGGGTGATGTCGTTTTTGAGGCTTAATCAAATTTGTTTGCTTTGGCAAACATTTCTGCTTTGTCATTTTTTTCTTTGACTGATAATGTTTTTGTGTTGACTCTTGGCAATGCTACCTACTGTTGATTGAAAGTTAGGCTGATTGATTGCTTCAGCACTTGTTGGATTGATGTTTTACATGTGCGGAAATCAAAAATGATAATCTGCAAGTGAAAAATAATATGTAACCTCAAGTACTCTCCCAGAATTCATTTAAAGATTTCAAACCCTGTTGATTTAAACTGCTGGAAGCAACTTGAAATTGCAATTCAGAGCAGTTTTATACAGCACTGGATATTGCTCTGAATGTATTACTGGATGGGCTGAGGAGCTCTCTGAACAATAGTGACTAAGAACACACCAAGACATATTATTTTTCAATTGTGGATTAGCATTTTTGATTTCCGTACATGTAAAACATCAATCGTGTAATTGCTGAAGCACCAATCAGCCTACCTTTCATGCAATGGCAGACAGCACTGGCAAGAGTCAATAGTGACTAAGAACACTCTGTAAACTGATGTCAGTATTAAGATTGTTTCTAAAGAGAAGTTTGTATGACTAGCTCTATAATAATGTGTCAGCCTGGGTCACTTGGTACCAATCTTGCCTCTAAATCAAAAGGTTGTGGGATCCATGTCATGGACTTTGAACTGATAGTCTATGCTGAGACTTCCAGTGCAGTGCTGGGTTAGCACTCTATTACTGGAGATGCTGTATTCAGATAATATGTTAAAACAGAGGCCCCTTCTGCCTTTCCATGAGGGTATTAAAGATCCTATGGCACTATATGAAAAAGAGACTGGAGTTTCTTCCAGTGTCTTACAATTAGTCAACAATTCTCCCCTGATAAAATTGCTCATGGCTGATTGTGGGATCTTCCGCTTGTGTGTCCTCCCACCCTACATCTGATCCGTGAACAGGACTGCTTTCCTCCATCTCTGCCGCATTGCCCGCTTCCAAACCTATCTCACATAAGAGCCCTCATCCATGCCTTTCTCACCTCCTGCCATGTTTTCTCAAATGCACTCCTCACTGGTCTCCCTAGTTCCATTATCCACAAGGTCCACCTCATCCAAAACTCCACTGTCACCATTCTCACCCACATGAAACTCCTTACACACATCACCCCAATTCTTGCCAGACTCCATTGGTTCTGAAAGAATTGTTTTAAAGATCCTCATTTCAATATAAATCCCTCATGCCCTAGCACCTCCCTACCTCTCCCTATGTCTGATTTGTTCAGTGAACATAGGCCTGCTGTATGCCCCCAACCCCTGTGTTTCAGCCATTTCCCTAATGTTTGGTACTCCCTGCTCAATCCTTGCACCTCTTCATCTATCTTTAAATCCCATCCTATAACCTCCTCTGCCCCTTTGGTTTCCTACCCCTTCTACCTTGGTTGCCATAAAAATCACACCATTGTTAAGTATTTCAAGACACTGTCCTAATAATAATGATAACAATAATAATCCTTGCGTTTGATATAGCGCCTTATTACTTTGGTGGGACATCTCAATGCACTTCCTAGAATATACTATAAAGTGAATTGACTGTATATTTTCTGAGCAAATAAGTTATAGTTGTTATATATCAAATTCAAGGATTATTATTTAATTTTGTTTAGGTAGCGCAAGAATGTCTAAGGGATTATTTTTGAGTGGAGTTAATCGCTGTTCAGTACCTGGATTCAAACTGTCATGATTTTGAGGTCAAACTATTTTCTCAAAATACTTTTGGGAGTTGGGCTCCATCTCAAAAACCACTTACGCTGTCAATCATATCAATTCATTGTAGCATTCACGATGAATCAACATGTAAGGTGTAATATATTGCTGGCATTGGTGAGCTAGTATCATCAGCAGGAGCTTATTTAAAACAACACAAAGTTATAGTTGAGGTGGTCTAGTGGGTAAAAGCACCAAGCCATATGTTGTTGAACAGGTAATTCTCATGTTTAGTCTTTCATCTGTATAGAGCTAGGAAATTTCAGCAGGGCAGTGCATAATTGGTCTAGGGAGAAATATTTTTTCTCAGGACTCCTGCTCTTAATCACTATCTAGTGAGCTCTGCTGTAAGTATTAATGTCCTGTAGCTTAGTGGTCAGAGCACCTGCCTCACAAGCGACAGGACCTGGGTTTGATTCCCAGGCCTGGCGAAACGTTGGGCAAATTTCATTACTCCACATACTTCTGTTCACCTAGGGGTAAATAGGAACCCTGTTGTTAGTTGATTGGCGGATCGCTTTTCCGGGTGTAATAATCCCTTCACAAAAAAANGTGGTTGCTCAATCACGTGACTGTTTGTGGGACACTGCTGTGCACAATTGGCTGCCGCATTTCGTCCACAAAATGTAGTCAATTCACTTTACAATATATTCTGTAAAGCGCTTTGAGACATCTCAACGACGTGATAAGTTGCTATATCAAATGCAAGGATGATTATTATTATTAATGTATGATTAGTGGATGAAGACATAATTGGACTCAGCTGTTATCCCCTCCCATATTCTCCCGTATTTAAAGAGATAAGACAGTTTCCACTCACTGGTCAGGCTCACACAGGAAGAATGGCTACTTCAACAAAGGGGTAGGGAGGGTGTGCCAAATTGCCATCGCTGCCTATTGAATGAGAGACCAGCTTGAAGTAATAGAGTAGAGGAGAATGGGAGTAAGTGTTGTGTTCAGAAAAGCCACTTGGAATAAAGGTTACAATGGAATGCGTGAGGTTGCACAATCATGAATATTGAATTGAGCTTACACATTTAACTAAGTCTTCCCAATCGCACATAATTTCCAAATGTAGTTCCTATTTCGGGAACAATCAAGAAAAACAAGGAGATGGTCTCCATTCTGAAAGAGAAAAAGAACATTAAAAGTGCTCCACAGATAAAGGAAGTGCTTACTGAGTCACTTGGGTACCGAACCGGTCAGAATATGTGCAGGCAATTAACACTGAGATGTCAGCCTGGCTCAGTTGGCAGCACTCGTGCCTCTGAATCAGGAGGGTCAAGCTCCATATTGGGACTCATAAAGTCTAGGCTGACACTCCAGTGAGGCGCTGGAGGAATGTTGCTTTGGAGAAGCTGTCCTTCAGATGAAAACTTAAGCAAAGGCCTCGTCTGTCTGTTCAGGTGGCCATTAAAGATCCCATGGCACTGCACAAAAGGAGAAGGTTTTTTTCAGGTGTCCTCATCAAAAATTTCCCAGATAAAGTTGATCATTCGCTTCATAGCTGTTTGTGAGACATTCCTATGTACAAAATCAGCTGCCGCATTCGCCCCAAAAAATGCAATCACTACACTTTACAGTAAAATTTGTGAAGCATTTTGAGATATCCTCTTGATGTGAAAGATGCTACATTAAATGCAAACTTTATTATTATTACCTCCATTGGCAAGCCCCTTCTCCAGCACTAATCGTGAAAGGGACATTTGCTTCACAAGGGTCAAAGCAAACAATAGATCAGATGATGCAGTGAAGAAGCTGATGGATCTGGACCAGAAATATTCTGGGCCCGAGGACTGCATTAAGCTGGAGTGCTATGTTCAGTCAGTGGAACGACCAGTGCAAAGTCCACAGGGAAAGTTGAGTGACTATGAAAACTGAATTCAGAGGAAGAGTGACTATTATGGGAATTCTGTTTTTTTTTGATCAGCCGGGTGTCTGACAAATGCGGAAACCCATCACCATGTTTAAGAGTATCCAAACCAAGCTGAGATTTCCATGCATCCTACTTACACTTAGAAATACCAGAGATAGATTGTTGAAATGGAATGTGCACTCTCTCCCTGGAGGGATGCATCCTGCTTGTTTAATTCCAGAAAATATTAGGTACAGGTTGGCAAGAGCCAAGGTTTGCGGACTCCAGAGTATGCGTTGAGTACTGCTGGAGTCTAATCAGCTAAAACTGCATAGCTTGCCATTGTTATTGCTGCTGGCAAGCTTTCCTGCTGCTTGTACAGCTAGGACCACCCTACCGTGAGGGCTTTGGTTTGCCGAGTGAACAAGATCTCACTGGGATGATGCCTTGCCCCCAGTGACTGGTCTGCCTTTCCAGGTTCTGCTGATGTGCCTGACTGACTGAGCTGTCATCAGCAGTGCCCTGGAATACTGTGGACCCACTTGGCCAGGAACCGGAATAGAAGACTGACCCAATTCAACATTTTGTTCCCTGGCATGTCATCTTGGAGCTGATTCTGAAAACTGTTATGACTTTTATTATTCATCAAACGTGGCTAATTTTATTTTTGCATTCTATTATTTCTCGGGATGAGTTTCCCACTCAATTGCATTCTTCGTTGTAACTATGCATATTTGTGTGTAGGTTTGTTATAAAATAAAAAAAGGAAATTGAATTAGTTTGGCAAATGTAAAGGAAGAAAAGGATGTTATGTACTGCACAGCCATCTGACCATTCCATCCATTCTCAGAGACTTGGACAGCAACTAATGCTGTGATTGCCTAGGACACTTCTGTACCTCTGAAAGGTGAAACATTGAGTAAATATATCACAACCAAGTTTTTTCACTGTATATCATGCTTATGTTCATTGTGATTTGTGAATGGTGTATGTCAAAGATTCCAATGGCACTATTCGAAAAGAGATTTTGTGAATTCAGTATGAATGGTGCCCTCCGTTTCACCATTGGTGGTCGCGCTTTCAGCCACTATGTCCCGAAACTCTGAAAAACTCTTCAGCTATCCCTCCACCTTGCCCTTCCATTCCCCATCTTTAGGTCGTGCCTGAAGTTCTTCTTATTTGACTGTGCCTACGGTCACCTCACCCTCCTCCCGGCTTGGAGTCATACTCACCACTGTCAAGCGCTCTGGGAAGCTATCTTGCGTGAGGGGCACTATGCACAAGCAAGTTGTTGATGTTGGGAAGCATATATACAGTATATTCTGTGAATCGCTTTGAGAGGTCTTGAAGACACAATACGGCACTATATAGGCTCTGCGACCCTATCAACCCTATCCTTGCCCAACTCCACTGGCTTCCCATCACTCAGAGGATACAGTTCAAGATCCTGTTCCTCACCTTCAAAGCCCTCCATGATCTTGCTCACCCCTACCCCTGTGACCGCCTATCCCCCTACCATCCTGCTCGCTCCCTCTGCTCAGCTGGCTCCGGCCTGCTTCACGTCCCCCACCTAGCTTGCACCACTATTGGCAGGCAGGCCTTCCGTCACTCTGCCCCCACCCCCTGGAACTCCATCCCGCAGTCCCTACACCTTACCCCCTCCCCTGCCACCTTCAAGACCCATCTCAAGACCCTCTTCTTCAACTGTGCTTTTGATTTCCCTGCTTCCCCACCTGCCCTCCACCCTCCCCGATCCCGACACCCAGCTTGGGTCCGTAACTTTGTCTGATCCAATGCCTTGGGATGTCCTCCTGATGTGAAAGGAGCTATACAAATGTAATTTTGTTGTTGTTATGTCAAATACAAGGATTATTATTATGTGTAAAATCATTTAGTTGAGAAGTTCAAATAAATGTCTCATTTTCCTGTTTGCAGGTGAATGGTAAAGATCCCATGACACTATTCAGAAAGAGAAGGGAGTTTCATTCAACGTTTTGGCTGCCATCCTGCAGATCAATGGTCATTTACTTCATGACCAATTGGGACACTGCTGGTGTGCATATAGCTGTTGTGTTTACCTACAAAAACAGTCACTGCCCTTAGCAGCAATTAGTTGTGAGCAATTTGAGACGTTTCAACTTGATGAGGTACTGTAAAAATGCTTCTTTCTTTCTATAAAATGTCTACGGCTTTGCTGGAACTTAATACCAAGCAATATCAAAATGCTGAAGGAAAACAGTGATAATTTATTTTAAACCAATAAGAGAAAACAATAAACCAATAAAATTAATGTTATAAACCAACAAGTAAACAATACATTTGATACAGTGGTTTTCATATCTCAAAGTGCTTCACAGGATATACTGTAAAGTGAAGTAACTGTGTATTGTAGATGAATGTTAAAAATAATAATAATAATCCTTGCATTTTGAACCTTTCACATCAGGAGGATGTCCCAAAGCTCTTCACAGGATTTTACTGGGAAGTGGAGTGCCTGTGTATCTGTAGGCAAACTGATAGCAAATTGCGCACAACAGTATCTCACAACCAGCCATAAATGAATGACCAATTTTATTTGGGGGATTGTTGTCCAGGAAACCGGGAGCAAATCTCTTGTCATTTCAAAAATAATTTAACTCTCAAATTATTGGAGAGATGCTGTAAAACTATTAGTCACAGTAATGTGTAGGAGGAGGAGACGAGCAATATTCTATCAGGCGTTTGTAGCACTGTGCAAAATGTATAGTAGATGAGGGGATGGTATTCCAAATACAATGCAACAGTAATACAAGTGCTTTACACTGCTCGCTGAGACCCAACAGTGGTGAGCAGTATGAGCCCTCCAAGACTCTACCCCATTTGAAGGGAGCTATATCAATGCAAATTGTTGTTGTTCATTGGATCTTTGACTAACATCAATAAAAAAATTGAAAGAATGGGAAATACTGCTTCACAGTCAGCAACCCCCAAACGTCACCCAGTTTTAGCATATAAGACCATTTAGTCTTAAAATATAAGATGACATTGAATTATGGAAAATTCTTAAGCTTGGTCATGATTTAAAAGCTTCCCCTTTTTAAGAACTGCAGAAAACTAGCTTTCAAATTAAACTGAATTCAGCAAATTTGCATAATTTTGAGTCACGTTAAATTCTAAGATTAAATTGTCTTACATGCTGAGACTAAGTCAAATTTCAGGCCTGTTTGTTTTGCTGTACATCAGAATAAATGTTAACAGCAGCAGGGGGAAATGTGTTGAAAAAATCATGAGGAATCCAGGGAGGGTTTGTCGGGGATAATTTGGGAGAAAAGAAGCATGCAGATCTGTAAGAGGTACTATGAGCATACTGAGAAATAGCTTATTTTCATATTAGCCCACCAGATACACTTGATTTCAATAAGCCAGAGGAATAGCCAGGGTGGATAAAGCGATTTGAAAGAATTAGAATTTGCTTCGGGCATAGACAGCACAGATGAACCCAGTCAAATTAATGCATCAATATATTCAATGGACAAGGAGGCTGAAGATGTCTTATGCCGTGTATTAATGGTCTGAGGATGAACAGAAATGTAATGAAATAGTCAGGTTTAAAATATAGGATATCTTAACAGGATTTTTTCATAAGGTATCCAAATCACGCAAATGGGGATTCTTAGAGGGGCGTAATAACAACCCTTGGAAACTCAGCTGCAATGCAGTCTACTTCTGGTTCTGGAGTGGTGTTCTGGCAGGTTTATGGGTATTTAGATTAAGAGTCCTATTTGCTAATACTTTAAATTTCACCCCAGTATATGATAGATTTTGAAAGGTATCTTATGGTGCCTGGAGACAGGAGTTTTAAAAAGAATAAATTCGACCAAAGAAAATTGGAAGAGTGGGAATCTATAGACAGTTTTGTTTCAGCTGTGTATTCTGTCTAAATAATGTGGCTGCACTGTGATGTGTAATGAAATTATTTGAGATTTTACTGTTGTGCGACTATGAGATACAAGGCTGTCTGAGGGAATTACAGTTAGATCCTGAATTAACCCTTAATAAAACAATAACTCAAGTGAGCTATCAACACCAGGTAGAGAGAGCTGATTTGCAGCAAATAAAGATATGAGGAGAGGCCATAATTTTTTATTGAATAAATATTTACATATTTATATACACCCTAGATATTTATTCCCTGAAGAAAAATGAAGTGCTGAAGATATGTGATTTAAGCCCTCGGATTTGTATCTTGGGTACACCTAATCAAAATAGAAGTGGACTTTAAGATAACGTTTACTAAATGTTTTGAAGGCCTAGATAAAAATACAGGTAAATACTACATTAAACGTAAGCTTGATGGAAAGTCTTTCTCCAAATCAGCTTCTGGAAGAATTCCTATTCTACTGTCTGAAAATGAAACGAGAATTAACCAGAAAGGAGAACTTGGAAGGTTTATCAGTGGTAGAGGAATAGACTGACTGCTGTGTGGGAGCAGTTGATTTCTGGTATCAAAGACACATGGTAAGTTTTGATTTGTGCAGATTTGACCCAGTTAAACTAATGTGTGTATTTATGAGAAACATTCAATGTCCTTGGTCGATCAGACTCCAGCTCAGCTGGGGAAGACAGAAAGCTTTTTCAAAATTAGATACCAAATCTTGTTTCTGGCAAATCCCTTGTCAAAAGCATCAGCTCTGCTTACAACCTTTATCGCACCCTTTGGACCTTTCATTTTTAATCAACTTCAATCGATATTTCTTCAGCCTCAGAGTATTTTCGGAGGAGCTTGTCAATGCTCCAGGGGTTGCATGCCAGATGGGCGACGCTTCTGTGTGTAGTGAGACTTAGTCAGAGCATGCTGAATGTCTTAGTACACTGTTAAACAAGCTGCAAGAGGCAGGAATTACAAATGTGTGGTTTCTCAAGACAGGATCAAACTTCTGGGATGTATAATATATTCATCGAGAGTTAAACTAGACTGGACAAGACTCATGCCATTCTCAGTATGTTTCAACTCACAAATGGATATGAAGTTCATGATTTTTTGAGAAAATAAAAACAGTTACGCAAGTTATCTTCTCACAGCTGGTATGGAGAAAGGTAGGCAGGGAAGGAGGGAGGTGAGGAGGCAGGGAGCTAGGGAGGAAGCGAATAAGGGAGATTGGAAGGTAGTGAGGGAGATATGGAAGGTGGCAGATAGGGAGGAAGGTAGATAAGGAGGGAGGGAGGGAGGTAGGGAGGGAGAGAGTGAGGGAGGTAGGAAGGTAGAGAAGAAGTTAAGTAAGGAGGTAGGTAGGGTGGTACGGAACAATATAGGGAGGTAGGGGATGAATGGATGGATTGCTGGCTGGGTAGCACATATTGGAGTTTTTAGGTGTTCGGAGATGGGGAGAAAAGATGCTAAAATGGGATTTAAACACCTGGCATGATCTAATAAACAGGCTCGATGGACTGAATGACCTCCTTCTGTTCAGTGCGCTGACAATGTAACCTTCCACTTCAGTGATGCCATGAATGGGGACAATGGCTGAGTGGGATTCCTCATTCACAATGTCATGGGAGTAGAATGCAGGGAAGTCACAGCAGATGGTGATCTTTCATTGAGAATGGGAAACCCATCTGCGCCCAGGACCAAAGCAACCAAAGCAGAGCAACAGAGGATGGCTGAGATATACACTGAGACCTATCTGTTGTTGGGGATGATATTATTTACTAATTAAACACTGATAAAAGGCAATCAAAGCACAGTGTGAGCTGAGGGGTGACTTGCCAACAAAACACAGTCACTGCACTTTACACTATATCTTGTGAAATGCTTGGAGACATCCAACTAACTTGAAGCAGGCTATATTAAAATTAAGGATTAATTTTTATTATTGATAAATGTGGGGAGTTACAAAAGGAAACAACATCAAAACAATCACAGCTAATGCAAAATAATATGGAATTTTAATAGGCACTGATAACAAACAACTTTGGGCTTTGGGCAAAGGAGCTTGGGCTTTCTGATTCCATTTGATTATACTGCAGTCAGATTTGTTATAGTCCATGGAGAAAATGAAATCACAATATTAAAGCAAAAAGTCAACAGTAGATACAGAGTATTCACTGAACACAGTCTTGGGGCTCTTGTTATTGCTGTTAAGAGGTTATATTGCTCAGCCCAAGTAAGTGGTTTCTTAAAATGCAGAGTGGAACGATTTCTCATGTCCCCCACCATTTAACCATTTTCTATCACAACAGCAGCATAATTCTTTTAGTCACGCATTCATATTCAATTCAATTCAAACCTAGGGGGAAATTGTCTCTTTTTTGTTTGCCATTCTCTTCACAAATGCCCTTTCAATGACTAAGTAGCAGATTTATCAATCTGATAAAAATCTGATTGTAATGATTCCCCAAAACACCAGTCTTGGAGTGGCATTTATTGTATTTATTGAATCCTTGTGTTTAATGCCCGCTCTAATAGGGGAAGACAATGCTACAAATGCAAACAGGAAATAAATCGAAGGAAAGCGAATTCAATTAAAATGTATTTAAAAAATCTCTCACCAGTCATTGGCATTTTACCGTTATTCAGCTGGTTGTTTTCTTATATCACAGACTTTACAGGGTATGTTAAAAGGTTTGAAACTTTCTAGGCAACAATGATTTGCGTCCTGGTCATCAGAATGCAGTTTCAAAACAATCCAAAATATCTTCCATTCACGCTATTACAATATAATTTCCCTTGTATTAAAATATAATGGGACGGTTTAATGTAGCATGTCCTTTCTCAAGTTAAAGCAATAGCTCACTTTGCTGCGACAAAATGAATATTAAAATGCAAAAGAGAAATTCACGCTTGAACCTTTTAACACTTAAGTTATGTAACAATGCCTTTGAGATTAGCATCGCAAATATACTAATGTAAATAACTCAACCCTGTTCATCCTTTCATACTTTCTGGATTTGTTTCACAACATTTCAGGAACTCTTTTGTCCTTTCTCCTTTGATCTTGAATAACTTCTTGTATATTCTTATATGGATCTGTTTTGTGCTAGGCTCCCTCTTTTTTCTATTTCCTGCCCCTTGGAGATCACTACTGAATGGTCTACAGTGTTTTCATCGACTTGTTCAGCTCACTTGATTCCTGCGTTCATTAGCACATTGTGTGTGCTCAGCTGTAGACTGAGACACTGATAACAACTGCTTATCAAAGTACACTGTATTATTGTTTTATCCCACTATTTATCTCCCCTCCTTTTCTGCAAATGCTGACTCATGTTGGGATCCATAAGTGTTGGATGTCCTCAGTACCTCATCCAAGCTTTTTTCATGTTTGAATGAACCCCATTCAGTAAGTGATGGCAGGCTGTTTTGAGTATGGAGGGTATCAAAAGTCTAGCCTAATCTTGTCATCAACAGAAGATTACATTCATATACTTCATCAACAAGTGGGTACTAGATAGCTCCCCTGAATGAATATTAACTTCATAACATTGATGTCAATTGTATTTCCCCTACTATATGCTATGGCTTATAGCTTCTGGATATTCAAATATTCAAATGGCTTCTGCATTTGTCTACAAAAACAGTCACTACATTTGACAGTAATTTCTGGAAAGTACTTTGATTATTTCAATGTGATGAAGCATTGTAAGAATAAAATAAAAAGTCTTTCTTTTGCAGATTGCAGTTTCTCAAATTATCCAAAATATTAAAATTGAAGACTTAGTTCTCATACATTATAGTGCATTTGGGCACCATCAAAGTATGTCCCATGGTTATCCTGCCACCCTTTCACCTCTAAAATATGAAGTTTGAATCCAATTCTGACTGATAGGCTGGTTGTCTTCATTTTGCTCGCCTCTCATGCTGTGCTATTTAGGCAAATCACTGCAAACAGCAGAGTATAAACAGGACATCCTTGTCCAGAGTTAACAAAATTATCATTAAACACTTTTAATGGTCCCTTAACATTATTGCTTTGAATGGGAATATTCATACAAGGGTAACAGGGAAGAACAGCCCTCCAGTAGCTAACAGAAAAGAACATTGAATATCAGAACATAAGAAGTCAGCAATGAGAAATCCATTCATCCCATTGAAGTTTTTCCTCCAGTATACATCAGCTCTTCCATCTTGACATTATACTGTATTTCAATTAAATTCAATGCTTCTCTTCTATTATTCTAATAATAATAAAAATGTTTGCATTTGATGTAGCGCATTATCACATTGTTGAGTCATCTCAAAGTATCGTGAATTTGGTGATGAAGCAGCCAGTTTGTGCACACAAGTATCCTATATACTACAAAAACCATGAAGTGAATAACCAAATTTATTTTAAGGATTGTTGGACAGTGGACAGAAACTCCCTTCTATACTCGAATAGTACCATGGGATACTTAAGGTCCACCTGAACAGGCATCTTATCTTGTTTGGTGGATTATTAATGTGTTAGCCTGGTGCAGTGGTAGTGCTCTTGCCTCTGAATCAGAAGGTTGTGGGTTCAAGCCCGACATCGGGATTTGGAATCACATGGTCTAAGCTGACATCCAGTGCAGTGGTGAGGATATGTTGCATTGTCAGAAATGCCATCCTTCAGGTGAGACTTTAAACCAAAGACCCGTCTGCCTGTTCAGGTGGAAATTAAAGATCTTATGATACTATTTGAAAAGAGAAGGGAGTTCCTATGTCGTGACCAATAATCCTCCAGATAAAGTTGGTTATTCACTTAAGGGCTGTTATTAATTGCCGTGCATAAAATGGCTTCCGCTTTTGGCTACAAAATAAACAGTCACTGCATTGACAAGATACTGTGAATACTTGTTTCAATATTATTCAACATTATGGAATTATATGAAATGTCAGCATTATTAGTATTATCATTCTATCAGTTTTCAATTGTTTTTTCATATTACCTAGACATTGAAGGTGATAGGTTTGCTATTACTTCCAGGCCTTTTCTTGACTACAAACAAATCTGGTGACAGATAATGCATTGAAAAGAAATCCAATATTTATTTGTATGTACAATTACTATTTGTGGATTTATTCTGCATGACATTCTCTTCAATTAGATAATATAACATATAAAATTCTTACCAATACCCCAGTCAATTGCAATAGAATGTGTTTGGTCTGAACAGCACAGTTGCATTTTGATAATTCTTTGTTTTGTAGATTTTATACAGTAATAACAAAACCAAAATGAAGTAAGATTACAAACATCAGAACAACATTATATATTGTTACATACTCTGTTTAGCATTTCCCTTATCTCATACGGGGATGCTTTGCATATTCCACATTGTGTTAAAAAGCCCTAATGACCAATGAGTGACTGTCCTCCTTGGGGGGAGGTAAGTGAGATCTCCTTGGAGCTGACCTGGCTTGGGAACAGAATGTCGGAATCAATTCAACCTTCTGTGGTGGCCTCTTTAGTTTGGTTCCTGAGTCAGGAGGGTCCACAGTACTCCGGGACACTGCTGATGCTAAACCAGCCAGACTGGACATGAACGTTTACAAAGAACATGGTCTCTTCCCATTCACTCTTGTAAACCCAAGTGCCTTCAATGGCAAGCAATGCAGCTTAGCTGGTTAAACTCCAGCAGTACCCCAACAGATTCTCTGGGGTCCCCAAGCCTTGGCTTCTGCCCAAACTACACCTAAGACTGTCTGGAATTAGGTAAGCAGGATGTGTTCCTCCAGGGAGAGGGTGTACATTCCATTCCAAATACAAGGAAATTTCCATGTGTAGGCGGTGAACATATGCAGAATTCTCATTCAGGTTTACATACTCTTCAGCATGATGATTGGCTTCTACACTTGTCAGACACATACTCACGCTGTGAGTTTTAGGCAAATCGTTGCAAACCAATAAAATACGTTTATTGGCTTCTTAACATTTTTTTTCGAATGAGAACATTCGTACAAGGGTAGCGGGGAAGAATACCCCTCCAGTAGCTAACAGATAAGAACATTGAATATCAGAACATCAGAAAAGTCAGCGATGAGAAAGCTATTCATCCCTTTGAAGTTTATACTCCAGTGTACATTGCCTCTTCCATTATGGCATTAACTGTATCTTGAATAAGTTCAATGCTTCTCTTCAATTATAATAATGATGGTTGCATTTGATATAGCGCCTTATCACATTGTTGAGTCATCTCGAAACAGTGTGAATTTGGTGAATGCAGCAGCCAGTTTGTACAGAGTAATAATACAATAATATAATAATAATCCTTGCATTTGATATAGTGCCTTAGAACATCTTTGAGATGTCTCAAAACGCTTCATAGAGTATACTGTAAGGTGAATTGACTGTTTTGTGGACGAAACGTGGCAGCCAATATCCTATGTAGCCTATAAGCCAAGACCAAATGAAAATTAAAAAGCCATTACGTTCCCTGCATTAAATGGAGCCACTCAGTTGGGAGTGGAGTCACGAGAACGCGGGGGGGTGGGTGGGGGGCGAGTGGGGGTAAGTGACGGGATGGCGGGAATCACAAAGTGAAGTCGGCGTGACAGTTAAAAAAACAGCAACAACAACGACAATGGCCTGGCAGCCCCAGCCACTGCCATCCCAGTCATGACCTGCGAGGCTGAGCCTGAGGGCTGATGCCGTCCCACTGATCGCTCGCTCCCGGTCTCTGCTTGCGCGTTTTGGCTGCCACCCCGAACACGAGCCTCCCTCTCCCCCTCCACTCCAAATGTCTCTCCTCCCACACCTCTCTATCCGCTACTCCCCCTCTGTCCTTCTCTTCCACCACCCTCCCCGCCTTCTCTCTCTCCTCGACCCCATCACCACTTCCCTCTGCTCCAGCCTGGGCATCCTCCGCCCGGACCATCATGACTCCCAGCACTGGCTGTCCCAGAGCAGCAAACCCACGTGTCCAATCATTCACTCCCTCCGCTCAAATTGCCTCCTTTAAGGCAAACCCAACTCCCCCTTCCCTCATATGTACCCTCCCCAACTTTCCACTCACATCACTCTCCACAACCATCTTTCCTGTATATCCAACAATCCTCTCCACATCAGTCTCTCGTCCCTCTCCTCCCTCCAGCAAACCCACCCGCATTTCCCTCCAAAACGTCCGTTCCCTCTCAAATAAAGCCCTCACCATCCATGACCTCATCCTGGACAAGCACCTTGACATTCTTGGGCTCACAGAAACCTGGCTCTGCCCCAATGGCCCCGTCCCCCTAGTGGAAGCCTCCCCTCCAGGCTACACATTCCACCACACCCCCCCGTCGAAATCAATGTGGCGGCGGGGTGGCCTTCATTTCCAAAGCCTCCGTTGGTCTTATCCCCTACTCCTCTGGCTGTTTCCCCTCTTCCACCCCTCTCTCCCATTGAAAATACTCCTTGTCTACCGCCGCCCCTAAGCCCCCGGCTCCTTCCACACAGACATCTCTACTCTCCTCTCTTCCCTGTCCCTCTGCTCCAAGCGCCTGCTCATAATGGGCAATTTCAACCTCCACCTAAACTCCCCTTGCACTACTTCTGCCGACTTCACTGCCCTCCTCTTCTCCCTCAAACTCACCCTTCATATAAATTCACCTACCGACAACCGTGGTCATGCCCTTGACCTTGTTATCACCCATGGCCTTGACATTTTCAACCTCAGCATAGAGGACAAGGCCATATCGGACCATTTCCTCATCTCCTTCTCCTCTCACATCCCTCTCTCCTCCACCTCAACCATCCTCTACTGCCCTTGGAAAAAGCTACCTCCTGAGACCCTCACAAAGCCCTCAAATCATCAAACATCCTATCTCCCTGGTCTTCCACCCGCGGAGATCCTGAAGCAGCCGTCCAGCTGCTCCATGATCGCCTCTCCTCCACCTTCAACTTCCTCGTCCCCCTGAAATCGAGGACCATCTCCAAACCCACCCGATAAACTGGTACAACAGCTATCTCCGCCGCCAAAAAACCCAAACCTGGCTGCTCGAGCGCAGATAGCGGAAAACTGGCCTGACAGTCCACTGCCAACTGTGGCTCGAGCATCTCCATAGCTACCGCTGTCCTTTGACATGCGCCTTCTACTCCAACATCATCTTGAAGGATAAACACAACTCTAAAATCCTTTTTTCCACCACCCACTACCTCCTCCGTGCCCCCTCTCAGGCCTCCTCAATCTTCATATCAAATGCCAAGTGCGAGGAGGTCATGGGCTTCTTTTCATCTAAAATTCACAACATCCGCCAGGCAGCCTCATCCGCCTGCCTCTTGTCATCCACTACCATGCCCTCTCTGTCCCCCTCACGTCCCCATCATCTGCTCCTACCACCATCCCCATCCTACATTCCTTCCTCCCAATCTCTCCCTCCACCCACTCACCCACCATCACCTCCATGAAACCACCTGCTGCCTCGACCCCATCCCCACCAACTTGCAGGTCACCCAGCACCCCTCCTCTGCCCACTATTGGCTGACGTCATCAACCAGTCCCTCACCTCCGGATAAGTCCCTACCCCCTCAAAACTGCTGTCATCAACCCCTCCTCAAAAAACCTTCCCTAGATCCCTCAAACCCCAGCCACTACTGCCCCATTTCTACCCTGCCCTTCCTCGCAAAAGTCCTAGATGCGTTGTTGCCAACCAACTGCGCGCACACCTCTCCTCCCACTCCCTTTTCGAACCCCTCCAATCCAGTTTCCACCCTGCCCACAGTACAGAGACTGCACTTGTGAAAGTCACAAATGACATCCTCTCTATCTATGACCAGGACTCCTTCTGCATCCTTGTCCTCCTGGACTTCTCCACGGTGTTCGACACAGTCGATTACGCCATCCTCCTCCATCGCCTTTCCTCCGTCATCCAGCTCAGTGGGACCGCACTTGCCTGGTTCGAGTCCTACCTCACAAACCACCAGCAGTACATCTGCACAAACGCTTCTCCTCCCGCTCTCACCCGGTTACCTCGGGGTACCCCAAGGATCCATCCTTGGCCCCCTCCTCCTTCTGATCTACATGCTCCCTCTTGGGGAATGTCATCCACAGACATGGGGAACATTTCCACATGTATGCAGAAGACATCCAACTCTATTTTTCCACCTCTCTTTGTGACCCCAGTCCCCTGATGTTCTGTCAGCCTGCCTGTCATATCTCAGGGGCTGGATGAGTGCAAATTTCCTTCAGCTGAACGTTGACAAGACGGAAGCCATACTCTTTGGCTCTCTTCAACGTCTAAAATCTCATGGCTCTCATTTCTTCCACCTACCCGACCTCCCCTTAAAACTCTCCGAACCTTCTTCCATCTCTGACTCATCGCCCATCTCCGCCAATACTCTCTCTGAAAGCCGCTGAAACCCTAGTCCATGCCTTTATCACCTCTCGGCTGGACTATTCTAATGCCCTCTTTGCTGATCTCGCATCCACCACCATCCATAAAATCCAGGTCATTCAAAACTCTGCCGCCCGCACTCTCACAAGCACCAAATTCCGCTTCCCGGATACCCCAGTCCTTGCCAGACTGCATTGGCTGCCTGTCCCAGATAGGATTGACTTCAAGATCCTCATCCTTGTATTAAAATCCCTCCACTCCTCTGCAACCCCTACCTCTCTGACCTCCTCTCTCCTCAAAACAGTACCCGTTGCCTTTGTTCCTCAGGGTCTGGCCTCCTCCTCGTCCTCCGTTTCACCCTCGGTGGCCGTGCCTTCAGCCACTATGCCCCAAGGCTCTGGAATTCCCTTCCTCACTCCCTTCACCTCAGCCCCTCTCTTCCTATTTTCAGGTCCCTGCTTAAGACCTTTCTCTTTGACCGCGCCTTTGGTCAACTTCCTCCCCTTCTCCCTGTCCGGCATGGAGGGCGCTATATAAACCCAAGTTGTTGTTGTTGGAAGAAAAGCACAATGGAATATTGTTAGTTCAAAGTGCTGTAGTGGTATTAGGAAATGTTATACTTAAGAAAGAAAAAAATACTGATGTATTTTTACCGCAAAGATAAAATACTTATATTTTGAGGATCATTAGAACATGTCCCCTCTCTGGCTACACGAGTCTGATAACACAACTTACAGAAGGTGTCACCTGTAGTCTCAGAAATTCAATTTACGTTAATGCATATTGAAGCTTTACACAGACTGGGGAGCCAATATGGACTTACATACTCGAGGAATCCCCTCTACAAGCTTGTGTAAAATATTGAACCTTCTCTCTTCCCCACCTGTAAGTTTGCTGTTTCTTAGTTCTGTGACATCTGTGGCTTGGCCATGAATTCACTTGATTACCAAAATAAACAATTTAAATAATAATAATAACCCTGGCATTTGATACAGTGTATTTCACTTCAAGAAGACATCTCAAACTACTTCATAGAATTTACTTGAAAGTGCCTTAAAATGAATGCTTGAACCAAGCCAAGTTTCGAAATGTTAGTCAAGTTTCCTTATTCCACACACCTCTGTTTACCTAGCAATAAGCAGGAACCCAGTTGTTAGTCGATTGGTGGATCACTTTTCCAGGGGTAATAATTCCTTAAAAAAAACTTGGTCACTTAATCCTCGACTGTTTGTGGGACACTGCTGTGCGCAATTGGTTGCCATGTTTTACCCACAAAAATAATCAGTCGATTCACTTTACAGTACATTCTGTGACGTGCTTTGAGATTTCTCGAAGACGTGATAAGGCAGTATATCTAATGCAAGGATTATTATTATAATCATTATTATTATTAATGTTCTGCTTGATAGAAAAACAACTCAAACATGTTTACTCATTTGAATTTGGTCCCTTCTTCTTGCTAAAGGTGGCTATTTGTTTACAAAGTGGCCATTGTACTGCACGTGTCTTTAGTTGTCAACTGATTTTACTGTAAATTTGATCATGTAGCCAGAAAGAGCTGAAGTAAGTCTTTAAAATGATTAGGGGTTTGATAGAATTGATATAGAGAAATGATTTTCACTGGTCGCTGAGTCAATGACTGGAGGGCAGCAATTTAAGATAATTAGAAGAGGAGGAAAGGAGATCATGTTATTTTTTACACAGAGTTGTCAGGATGTGGAATGGTTGAGGCAGGATCCATATTAGCTTTCATGGGGAACTAGATAGATATCTAAAGAAGAAGAATTTTGCAGCGGTGTGGTGAAAAGACATATGAATAAGATTGAACTGATTGCTCTTTCAAAGAGCCAGCACAGATACAAGAGGCCAAATTGACTTATTGTGTGCTGTAAGTTTCTATGGTTCTAATTCTCACCGATTGTTATCACATCACCCATCAAACTTTTCACCTTCTTATTTCTAAACGGCTCAGGATTACTTTTTAAATTGCAACTTTCAAGTCAGCGGAGTGGAATTCGCAGCCATGAGTGCATTATCTATTCTTCAGGTCTCATTACAACTTGCGAATGAGCAGTGTGAGTCATAGCTTCATTATTTGTGTGTTTGCAGCAGTCCAATTCTATTCATTAAAATCCCATGTCATGACTCTGATCTTGGTGCTACATCCTCCTTCTAATAATATCCGTTTAAATAGTCTGGACTTCTTTTGAATAAAGAGCTTCCAAAATCCAAGGAAGTAGTCAAAAATCTTTAGCTACACGGTTGTTGTGCTGTGTCCTCACTGAAAAAAAGGCTTAAAGGTAGCCCTGACCTGAGGAATTATTCACTAAGTATGTAATTTAGATTTTCTTCGTGTTTTTTTCAAAACATGCCTATTCATCTTTAGTTACTGCCTGTTCCCATTCTTTTCTGTATAATTTTGGTACGTTTTCATTATGTTAAATAATGTACGCATTACTTTAATTATGTGTACCGCTGTCATCACTCCCCTCCTCAAAAAAACCACAATCCCTTTAACCTTACAAGCTACCAGCCCATTTCTAACTTGCCTTTCCTTGCTGGAATGTGTTGCTGCAAATCAACTTCGCTCATACCTCTTTCTCTCTCTTTACTCCTTACTCAAGCCCCTGCAGTCTGGTTTCCGCCCTGATCATAGCACAGAGATAGCTCTCGACAAACTCACAAATACACCCTCTCGGTGACCAGAGCTTCCTTTACCCCTTTGTCCTCCTGGATCTTTCCACTGAGTTTGACATAGTCGATCATATCATCCTCCTCCAATATCTTTCCTCCTTCATCCATCTCAGTGGGACCTCAATTGTCTGCTTTGAGTCCTACTTAACCAATCGCATTCACTTCATGTCCACGAACATTTTTTTCCTCTCCAACCACCACACCCTCTCCCCCCGCCTGGTCATCTGCGACATGGACTAAGGCTCCGTCCCCCACAGAAAATCTTCTACGGCAATCGGATAGCCAAACCGTACGATGGATGGATATGATGGATGGATTACGTCATAGCTCTCACCACTGAATACGTTTTATGCAACAGAACTGTGAATCACTATCAGCACAAGTCTTCATGTCATTTCAGGTTTGCTCTTTGTTAAGGAATGAAGCCAGTGGTCCTACGTGTTAAAATTGAACTCTTGAATTAAGCTTTATGTGCAGTGATAGTATTGAGACATATGACCATATTCATTGTATTTACAAATTTCTTTCTTCAGTATACCCTGGAGTATTATTATTATAATTTTCTGTACATTTGTCAGTGAAGTTTTCATGCTACATCTCACTTCCATTGAATCCATCATCATTGTGACATGCAACTAAAATTACGTTAGCAGCCTTACAATGAGCCAGATCATACCAATGCATGGGGCCACTTACCTTTTACAGAAGCTGACAGATCACTTCCTATTACAGATGTTCTTCTTTCCTCCCCTATTTCCAACTGACCAAAGCTGCTGATGCCAAAATCTGTATTACATTTCCTCTGGTTTTGAAGACAAGGCTGACAATTTATATTATTTTCCTTAAGAGCTGTGCTTTTGACATATTTTTGTAACCACCAGACAAAACGTTCAGTTTGTCTCAAGTTTATTTTTCATAATAGTATTTAATTATATCATCATTTATGAACGAAAAATGTAGGAACATTTAGAATTGGAGAGATCTTGGAAGACTGTTCCCACAACAGGAAGGGCTGCATTGCAATCTCTCGGACACAGGCTGTGAATAAGAAAGGCAGACAGGAGAAATCTCCAGGGGCCGGTAAATTTATTTTAATGTCATTTTGATGCTTCTACTTATTTTATATAGGAGTAGGCAGATACGTGGCCTGTCTAGACACAAGTGAGATATGAAAACAAGAGCGAATATGGAAAATCCATCGGGAGTAGGTAAAAGTTAATAAAAGGAAAACAAATTATTTGTGCTCTTCAATAAATGCTTCAAAGTGTTATCATTCATAAACCCAACATTCGTTTAGCTTTTCTGTGGTTCCTTTACATAAAAGCTGTATTGATTTTCAGGTCATTAAATTTAAAAAAACATTTTGCTGCAATAAAGTTTGTTATCTTTCCTTTCCCCATTGCAATAAATCCATATTTTCCTTTTTTTAGTTTTTTCACAAGATAAGCATCTAACTCCTTTTCATGAACATTTTGTGCTCACTAAGAAATAAGATGTTGGCCTGAATAATGGACATCCAGGAACCCAATCATGATCTGAATTGTAGAATTAGCAAAAGGATTTGCAAATAGATAGAATCAGATGTGCATGAATAACCATCTGATCTCTGCTTGTCGACTTTGTGGAAATCAGAATGAAGGATGGCACTCGAGCAGTTTCCCTGGGTCACTCTGCCATGACCGAACGGGTTGATTTCCTCACATTCGTTCTCAAATCCCTTCATCCCTTCATGTCCTACCTTTCTGACCTGCTTATCCCTCAACCCACAAACCGCTGCCTCTGTTTGACTGGGTCCGGCCTTCCGCATGTCCCCCGTGCTCTCCGTTTCACCATTGGTGACTGCGCTTTCAGCCACTACCCCCCGAAAGTCTGGAATACTTTTCCTTTATTCCCCAAACCTGCCCCTTCCTTCCCCATTTTCAGGTTGCACTTGAAGGTCTTCTATTCGACTATGCCTACGGTCACCTCCCCCTCTTGGCTCGGAGTTGAGCTCTTCCACTGTCAAGTGCTCTGGGATACTACCCTGCATGATTGCGCTATACAAATGCAAGTTGTTGTTGTTGTTGTTATCTTGAGACAATGTGGAGAAGGGAGTTTCTCCCAATGTTCTGGACACCAATCTCCCAAATAAAATTGATCATTCACTCCGCAGCTGTTTTGGGGGAATTGCTGTGGTCATATCGGCTGTCATGCTTGCCCACAAAATACACAATGTCACGTCACTTTACAATATATTCTACAAAGTGCTTTGAGACATGTCGACAATGTGCTAAGGCTTTATATTAAAAGCAATGATTATTATTGTTAATAATAACTTATGCTTTTACAAGTTTCAAAATTTACAACCCGTTGTCAGTATTAAGTACTCCCAGCTAACTTTCAGCACAGAATGAAGTCCTGACCATAACTTCACTTAAAGCAACAATATGGCATCTTGATTACCAGCAATCGATGTAACCTCTTAGTTAAAACAAGACAGAATTATTGAAAGAGTAACAATATTGAACACAATCAATTTGCTAATGTTGACTTTCCCGAAGTCTTTTCACCTCGAAGAGTGTCACTTTAGACTATGTGATTGCAAGTCCCGATATGTGGCTTGAATCCATAATCTTCTGATTCAGAGGCGAGACTGCACAATGGTGGCTGACATTCATGATGAGTTTGGCATCTGGAGATCTAATCTGTTTTGATAGAGTAAGTGACAAATCATGTTGCTCATGAGGAAATGGTGTCTGAGAGATATTTTCAACAGCAACAACAAATTACATTTGTAAAAGTGCCTTTCACGTCAGGAGGACATCACAAGGCTTACTTTCCAAAGTAAAGTACTTTCCAAAGTAAGCCTCTGCTTTTATTATTATATTCACTGATGGAGGTGAGCCAACTCAAACAATCAGGTCTATCAACACATCAACAGTAACTTATGAACAGTTGCACAATTCATGACATTCCCATTGGCTTATTGGACAGAATGGATGTGGACATTCTTACACAAATTAAGATTTTTACTGCTATTTTCACTGACCAGACATAAAGGATATGGTAGTGTCAATGCAACAACATAAACTTGCTATATAAGCTAAGAATTTAAAAGAAATTAGAACTAGATTCTGCAGGCACTGTGATCCTCTTTGTGTTGTGAGCTCACAATTAATTTGACATTGACAACTTCATATGAAAGAGAATGTACTTGATGCAGGGTTTAAACTGGTTAATAAAATGGAGACAATTGCTCCATATGCTTGTAATAGTATTCATTAACAGGTGAATGTAAAATGATTGAAATGTAAATTATTTTATTTCACAACATTCAATCACACACGCGTGACCCAAGCTGAATACTTAATGGAGCATTATGAAGCAAGAGCTTTTTCCATTCACAAGGAAAACTTTGTTGAATCACTCATAACATATTGTGCATGTCACTCATGAGTAGTTGCTCACTGATATGATAATTCTTCATTGTACATACAGTAAATCCACAATTATAAATATTGTTATAGTTGCCTTTTAAGGACCCTCAATTTTATTCACTATTTTGATCTTAATTACCTTCAACAATGAAAACTGTTTGCAGGCATTTGAGCTCGGGCAAATCTATGCCTCTGTTGTGATCCCACGTATTGGATTGTCATTATTGGCTATAGCTGTAATAAGGGAATGGATATAAAGCAGGACTGCATTTACTGAAAGACAAGTATTTGTATATAAAGAAAAGCTCAGGGGATTCCTATACTTTATGGGGAACGTGTGTCCATAGGAAAATGGTAGGACTACAAAATCAGTGGATATTTACCTGCCCTTCCTTTCTGCCCAATTCTAAAATAGTTGTGCTTCCAGTCTGTAAAATAACAGCTTGAATTTCATATATCAAGTTGACATGACAAGGTGGCTTAATGTCAGCAGATTGTATTTTGTTACTACAACAACAACTTGCATATACATAGTGTTCTTCACACAGCATCTCAGAACACTGATTCATTACCACTGTGAAGCACTGTTTCACTATTTCTGTTTTCACTTTCGGTGCAGCTAGGGTGCATAGGAGTTTTAATGTTAATATTAATAAGAATATTAATAAAAAATATTAATATTAAGCAGAACAATGCTCTTGGAAGAAGACCTACTGGAAATAACAAAGCAGATGAACCTTCCATCCTATTGTCCATCACACTTCAGGAACATAGGAACATAGCATAAGAATTGCTAGAAGAAAAAGACCAATATCCATCTATTCCACCTTCTAACATCCTGGTAGTCGCGTGCTACAATAATGGACGTTGATAGCAACTAATTTTGTACATGTAGTGTAACTGATCGGAATTATAGTGTAAATAATGTTAATGAGATCTAAAATGCTGTGATTTTTAAATGGGATTACTTCATTATGAAATCTGGAACTAAATCACTCTGACTTTTTCCTAATCTACTTTCAGATCATGGTTCCTGTGAGTCCGTGTGACATATGCGACATGTCCCTTGTTACCAGCACTACATACAAAACCATCTGTGCCTATAGATGTCAGTGAATCACTGACACGGAAACATTTGCTAAATTGGGAAGACACAGCTCTTCCATTGCTCAGGGATCAATGGTAGAACAAGTCAAAGTTCTCCTATGTGAGTATGTGGCACAAGAGGTTCCTTTAGCTGAAAGGTGTGAACATCAGAGACTTGACACTTCTAATGGTTTAGTCTTATAACTACAAGAATATTTGAAAACAGGCCTTTCAAGGAACCTTTGGAAAGGGCATCCAAATTAAGATTGAATTTAAGACTGTTTTCAAAAATTCTGCATGATCTTAAATATTAAAACAGTGATCCCAAGTCTAATATCATGTGACAGTAATATCGGTGATAGGACTATGGGCACTGTGAGAAGAGTTAATTTCATGGTATAGGGGTTACTTGCGAGACATCAAACTACACCAGTAATAGTTTCAATCATTTAGTTCTTTGCTAAGAATAAATGTAAACAAACGTATATAACAAAATCTCAATTGAAGTACAGTCAAGTATAATAGCAACAATTCGATATTACGATAACATGATAAAGTATTTTGGAACTGTTCCATATACAGAGTATGTACATATGTCACCAATGTCCTAACCCTGAAGGATTTTGGGGGTTTGGTTTCATGTTCTGATAGCTCCTGAAGTTCATTATCCTACTTTTGCACCGGAGGTTGTAAATCCCTTTCTTTATCAACACAGAATCTCATCTTATTTTCTTGGGATAGACTGTTGGCCACCAACGTTTATGAAATGAAAGGAACCATTTTGCGTTAATAGCTTCTGCCCTCATTAGCACATTCTAAATAAGGTAAGGATAATGATAATGATGATCTTTTCATTTGATATAGTAGCTTATCGCATCTTTGAAACATGTCAAAGCGCTTCACAGAATATACTATAAAGTGAACTGATTGTATATTTTGTGGGTGAAACGTGGCAGCCAATTGTGCACAGCAATGTTCCACAAGCAGTCATGGCTTGATTGACCAAATTATTATTTTTCAAAATTAGTTAATAAATTTTTTTTGAAGGGATTATTTACCCCTGGAAAAGTGATCCCCCAATCAACTAACAACTGGATTCCTACTTACTGCTAAGTAAACAGAGGCGTGTGGATTAAGGAAACTTGCCCAACTTTTCACTCTCCCCAGGAATCAAACCTAAGTCCTCTCGCTTGCGAGGCCAATGCTCTAACCTACAGGACTCCAAGGATAACACGTCTTCACCAAAATTTATAACAGAACCCAGGGACACATCACCAATTCTCCTAATTAATCTAAGCCCTTTTTACACGGAAGGAGAAAAACACATGTTTGTCCCTTCATTAGTTCTGAGGAATAGGAAAGAATAACATTCTCAAAGGGAAAGACAGCTCATTAGCTAGCTGCATCTGGTCAATCTCCCTGTGAACTCTCCTTCACCTTACACATCACGAGCAGCTGTGTTATCCCTTGAACATAGAGAATTTCAATTCTTCTTTTCAAGGGTCTATTCTTTCAGCTGGGTTTACATGATAATAATCATTACACTTGATATATCACCTTTCAGCTGTAGTGTAAAGTGGAGTGACTATATATTTGGTGGCCAAACACAGCAGCCAATTTGCACACGGCAATGCTATTGGCTGAGGCAGGCTGATACCTGTTAGACTTGCTTTAAGTGTTTCTTATATCTCCACTTGGGCATGCCACAAATGTATTTGGAATTTTCGTTCAATTAATAAATGGCCAGATAAGCATTCTCGCTCTTTAATACCTTTGCAGGAAAATGAAAAACAATGTCAAGAGGACCCAAAGGAACTATAGCTGAAACCTCATTTGCTGCTTGGAAATGACTCCATGTTGTTAACCATGACAGTCAAAAAAATTACCCCCTTATTTCTTTGTTTTTATGGTGATTATTTTTGAAAATAAAAAATAATATTTGAAACATGACCTGAAACCATCACAACAAATTAGCCAAATTTGAAACTTCACCAATTGCTCGAGATAATGACCCTAATTTGTTTTGCTCACAATGGCTTGTTAAAATGAGTTATGTCTTCTTAAAACAAATGAACGGGATTAAAAGAGTTTGGTGCTTGTGCTGCGGTTTAACATAATTAAAGATTGATCCGTGAAAATCGCCTGTGGTGGATAGAAGGGTGCATTTGGTGAACAGAATTACATTATATTATGTGCGAATCATGTAAATGGTTTGCATACCTGCCATCTGCTACCTATTTGATGTATTGAGTGGGGTCTAATGTTTCTTAACAGATTTCTAAATAAGAAATGTGCAATTATCAAATTAATTGAACATCAAATGAAGACATAGCATTCTTCAGTATATTTCATGTTGCAGAAATTCAATTACATCTTACTGATTAAAAATCATTGCAAATTGGACACTATTTACACTGCCCTAACTTTGATGAGAATGTTATGTAACTATAGCTTTTCTGAACCTTTTGGATATCTGGAACTGACTCAATTTCTTCTTAAAGTGTGGCAAACCATTGTTAAATGTGTATGCGAGATCATAAGATCATTCTGTATGGGGAAGACTTTCAGTCCATCTGATCTCATCTTTTTAGCATGCCCTACCCCATTCAATCTATCTCAATCTCAGTCATTCAATCTAAAGAGAGGTGTACCAACTATAAGGTTACTGGTCATTGAACTGATTACAACTGATTACTACAACATTTTTCGTTGTCTACACAAGCTTTCCTTGTACTCACTGTGTCAAGTTGCCAACTTAATGCCAGATGAGATAATGATTTTGAACTAAGGACCTGTACAAGAAGGAATTGAGTTCAGATTCATCAAATACATTTATATATTATTCTTTCGGCTAGAAAGGAGAGGAGACTTTCATCCCATCAATCCTTGTATTTTGATTTAGTGCCTTATCATGTCTTCGAGACATCTCAAGCCCTTCACAATATAGTGTAAAGTGAATTCACTGGATGTTTTGTGGGATAAACTCAGTAGCCAATTGTGTGCAGGAATGTCCCACAAACAGTCATGGATTGAGTGACCAAATTTTTATTATTTTTAATTTTTTTTACATTTCTAATAATATAATCTTTGCATTTGAATAGTGCCTTATCACCTCTTTGAGACAGTCGTGGATTGAGTGACCAAATTATTATTATTTTTTTAATTTCTGCTTTTTCAAGGGAATAATACTCCCAGAAAGCGATCCACCAATTGACTAGCAACTGGGTTTCTATTTACTGCTAGGTAAACAGAGGTAAGGAAACTTGCTCAATGTTTCGCCCTGCCCGGAAATCGAACCCACATCCTCTCGCTTGCAATACGAGTGCTCTAACCACTAAGCTGCAGGACTTTATAATAGTGCCTTTCATATCAAGAGGACATCTCAAAGTACTTAGCACTTCTAATATAACTTCTCACCAATAAACGGCCCAACATTTTTTAGAGGGCTGTTTATAATATTATAAACAAGCTAGCCATTGAGTGGCTCCATTAACACTGAACAACATTGACTTCACAGAGCTCTGCAACATTGCTTCCAGCAATATCAACCATGCGTAACTGCATGCTTTAATGTGTCATTTTTCTTCCAGGAAAATTAATTTTGAATAACAAGGAGACTGAAATTCTTTGTGGCAGTATTTATTATTTAGTCAGACACATCATTCACATTGTTATCCAATAAATACATTAGGGTCAAAAGAGCAGAGGGTTGCAAAGGAATTCACTGATAGTGGCTCAGAGCTGCTTAAGGGCAATTTTGCTGGTAACTGACAGTACATACTGATTTCAGGACATGGTTTGTGGGATTTCTGTGAGATCGCTGTGATGTACTGCAGGGTATTGTCAGTTAGCAATTCTAAGCTAACAAACTCCCAATTAGCAATTCTAGCTTTGAAATTCTATCTAGTTTTAGTGTGTAAGTCAATTTTATTTGAAAATTTAAAATGACAACAACATCTTGTATTTACAATACACATTCATCTAAGGTAATGCCTCTGAGTTGTCACAGGGGGCTAATTGGAGGCCAATTTTCCACAGTTCTTAAAAAAGACCACTTTTAAACCAATTAAACTTGAAAATTTTGCACACTTCTGAAGAGCCTTCAATTTTAAGATAAACTGTCTTACAAGCTAAGACTATTAGATATTTTGAGCCACAATTAGTGAATCCTGCTATCTTTCAAGGTCTGCCTGAAGACCTTTATGATACAGCATTTGATCATCTTTCCCCTCCCCACCACCTGCCTCGGCTTCCAGTCCAGCTCATATGCCAAGCTGAGACTGCCAGTTGCCTTGCGGTTGTTGAGTTGCAAGGGACAGAGGAATGGTAGTTTTAAGTATGTTTTAAATGGAGAAGCACTGGGAAGGAGCAGAGTGATCTAGGGATTCAAATTAATAGATCATTAAAATCTAATTTGCAGGTGCAGAAAGCAAGCAATAAGGCAAATGGGATGCTAGCCTTTATTAGTAATGGTCAGGAATATAAAAGTAAGGAAGTGTTTCTCAGTTATGTGGAGCACTGGCCAGCCCTCATTTGGAATCTTGTGCTTAGGTTTCGTAACCAATCCTAGGAATATCGAGCAACCGTTCAGTAGATTAATACTCAGGCTAAGGAGTTCAGCTATGACGAAAAGTTTGGTAGACTGAGGTCATATTCCTTCGAACAAAGGAGATTGAGAGATGATTTGATGGAGGTATGAAATGATTTGACAGGTTAGATTGAGGCTAGATTCAGATGAAGATCGAGAATGCTTTGTCCCAGAAAGCTATAGAGGCAGAATCAACAGGAATGTTTTATTGAGAGATGGGACAAAGGGCAGGGCATTGGGATTAAAAGATCTGTTCAGATCTAATAAACTGGTGGAACAGGCCTGATGGCCTGAATGGCTTCCTCTTGACCCTCTTATCCTATGGTTTCTTTGTTCCAGTTAGGATAGAGAGTAGAATCAGACTCCATCTCCATTGCAACACCCAGCATAAGATCTTGAAGACATTTCCTTACCATTTAGTTCCATATTTGATAAGAAGTTTCTTCTGGAAGCTGTCTCTGGAGTACTAATTTCATATAATATAAAATATAAAGCTTTAGCCCAAGGCTCTTTGAATTATGTGTTTGTCATTCTGTTAATTATGTATTTTTAACATTTACTTAGACGTGAAATCTATCATGACCCTTAAAACCTCATATGTAATGCATTTTGCAAAGTACTGCAATGTGCATACAGTATGTGATATAGCATAGATTGGTGCAATTATACATTTGGAAAGTAATTGTTAAAAAAAATGTAATTACCTAAAATAGGTGAAACAGTTTTATAAGGAAAATTGGTTCAATGAAAAAAAACTTATTTAGAGTACATATTTAAAAACTAACTCACTTTATTAGTCATGTCAAAATATATTGTTAAGGCAAATGTGGTCTTTCTGGGCTTGCATTGCTTCCATTGTGACATATGTGGTGGTGGGAGAGCAGAGCTGAGTCTACTCACTGAAAAATATTCAGTGATTTGAAAACCCAGCTTGTAGGAAAACATTTTGAAGCGCTTCACTGGATGCAGAGCTAGGAGGGAGCCAAAGGTGCAGTCGAAGAGGTAGGCTTTAAACTGGGATTTAAAGATAAACAGAGAGAGGATGAAATGGAAAGATAGAGGCAGAACGTTTCACATATTGAGGCTATAATGTCTGAAGACTTGGCCACCAATGGTGTTGGGGAGAGGACGGGGATGTGTAGCACCCCCATGTTAGCTGAGAGTAGAGGGAGTGGGCAGAGGAGTGGGTATGAGGAGATCAGAGAGCTAGGGAGGTACCAGGGTGTGGAAGGAACTGTATGTCAGGGTGAGGACCTTGAATCAATCTATGCGGAAACAGGGAGACAGTGGAGCTTGGCAAGAAATGGGGTGATGGACTGTGGAATTTTGATGGTGGAAATGGGAAGACAAGTGAGGAGTATTTCATAAATCTAGTTGGGAGGTGACAAAAGCATGTAGGTGGGTTTTGGGGGATTTGGTGTGAGATAGGGTCAGAGGCAATGTTGCGGAGATGGAGGTAAGGAGTCTTTGTTAAGGACCAAATATGGGGTAGGAAGGACAGTTGAGGATTGAACCGGATGCCTAAATTGCACACTGGTTCGGTGGAGGAGGGAGTTGGAGCCCAGCGGATTTAATCTATTTTATTCAAAAGGAAGTTCAAGCCCTCCTTGCATTTGGAATTGGAGATGAGGTGGAGAGGGTTTGAAGGGGGAAACAGAGGAAATGGTTTGTAGTGGACCTTGGGGTCACACTTGATCTCCAAGATGACTTGTATGAAAAGGATATTTTGGCTTTGTGTTATCTCCTTTCCATTGTACAGGGTTTAGAGTTGAGGGAGCAGAGGGAGTACCAGGGCAGTAGGTGGTATAGGAGATGATTCTGGATTTTTTGGGAGTTGCAAGTACAAGTGTCTGATATTAGTAAACTGCACAATTTTAGCTGGGATGTTTTCCATCAGTATCCCAATGGCCATTTAGGGATTCATTATGCCTTGACTTCTTTTGATTTCTTTTTACACAGTGGGAGAATATCTCTAAGGACCACACTCCCACCCCACATGCCTCTTTGCAGGGAGAGATTGCACAATCCAGAACTGAAAATGAAAACTGCTGAAGACTCTTAAGACCAGAAAGAGGCTTTTATTTACATCAAGCTCTCTGAAAAAATGCAACATATGTTAGATTTTTAGTTCTGGCCTGAGTTTATTCTTTGTATATAATCCACATAAAGCATTGAGGTGGCTTCATAGTCTCTACTGATGGGGAGCGCTACTCACTAGTAAGATGATAAGATCGTAAGTAAGAGAAGGCTTTTCTCCCATCTCTGTTTTTCATTGTCAAAAAGAAACCTTGCATAATGCTCATGTCCTTCCCTTAATCTTCATTTATTTTCCAGTTTGTCTCCACACTTTGAAAATCTCTGGTCTTGGTGACATATCATGGAGACTTGTACTTCAACAGCTGCTCTTACAAATCATTTGAAAGGTCAAACAATATAAATAGAGAGAACATAACTCACTGATGAGGTATTGAATGTATCCCACAAGAAGGGGTCATGGGGGGGGGGGGTTGAGGGGGGAAGAATGATTAACAACTGACAAAAGTGATGACTCAGTTGTGTATTGCTCCACACTCATGGGACATAAATTTAATGGCTGAACATATCACACTTGGTATACACTGACAGTGCATTAAAATCATTTCAAATTCATATTTTAATCCAATTTTAATGGAGACTATTACATGCATGGATAGTGCTGTATGCCTGGCATTTCTAACTTGCGTTGGAACTCCTTTTAACAGAGACTAAAATGTAAATGCCGTCTCTAACAATTTGGGTGGATTTTTGCCCTGACAATCGCCTGCGGTACAATTATTAACAATGGTTTTGTGAATTTTAATTTGGTGCTAATGTAAATATAGTAAAGTATAACTACCACCAGGTATTAGTTATCATCCCTTCAACTCATTACCATTAATGATACAGAATAAACTCAGGCTAATAAAAAACAACTTGGCAGAGCTGTGTATCCATCACTTAATTTTCTGTTGTAGTGATAACAGCTCACAAACGAAGGTGAACATACAGTTTCTATTTAACTATTTTACCCATGGTGTGGTGAATATGTGGTTAGCCTCAAGGAGATGGCGGTGGCAGATTGTGCCAGCAAATTGAAGAGCAATGTGGCATTGAGGCATGTAAAAGATGGAGTAGTATGGCTGCTGTTCTCTATATGTCTTTATTTTGATATCAGCCAGATGGCCTACTATATAATGAGTGTCAAGTCTCTGTAATGATGTGATGCACTTTTGGACAGTCTTCTGAAGTAAAAGCTACTGATATGATGCACAAGGATTTTTTAAATGTGTAACAGCATGGGAAATAAAACATTTATACGTTGGTCTTATATCCAAACTCTACTCTTTTTGGTTAAGTACATTTTTAGGTGTTTCCTCAGCTGGGCTGGACTTCATCTATGAGCTTGTTGAAAGATAGTGGTGTCACCTAAGCTGCTTGCTTTGGAACTCTCGTCATTAACCCTTGACATGTTTTGTAAGGCAGTCATCTCTAGCAGTGGGTCAATCCATTCGATTCAGTACTAAGAGGATAAATTTACATGTTCTGGCCAATGTGAGCTAAGTGCTCTTTCTGATTGAATACATTTGTATTCTTGTCTGTGTCATACTTAGAACTTTATTGTGGAAGTATAAGCAGTGGAATTAATTGCATACAATTGTGTCGAGGCAATTCTGGAATGTGAGGATGATAGAAAGATTAGTAGCATCCTATGATGGTCAAACCACAGGACACAGAATGACAAGCTTATTGCAGTAAAGGTTACACAGTGCAATCTTTCTTGCAGAGGAGACTTTAAATGTGTGAGGCAGGTTCTGTCATGAATGATAGCTAGTTGATCTGAGAAGCACCATTCTTGTTTATCTGGCTTTCCACAGTGTCATTTTGCAGATGCTGAGTGTTTCGCGTAATCTATTGGAGACTGAATTGGGTGACAACTGTTGCCTCTTTCATACCTTTTGAGTGCAATGCTTCTTTGGTATTGGGCAGTCCTGTCCTAAGAGTTGCTGTAACAGCTGCCTCACATGGCTGATACAGCTACAGTCAAAGTGTGTACAATTCTGTTGCAGCTTGAGTCACCAAAAATTTCCCTGCAGACATTATGTTGGATGATTTTTTCCTGTGTGATGAACCCCAGTCCGGCTACTCTGTCTGCCAACACAGTTTGTATCTGAGAGAATGAGCCAAGAGGAGCATTCAAACTCTGGCCCATTAAATTCTGAAAGTGAACATTGATCCATGTTTGTGGAGTCCTGTAGCTCAGTGGTTAGAGCACTCGCTTTGCAAGCGAGAGACCTGAGTTCAATTCCAGGCAGGACGAAACCTTTGGCAAGTTTCCTTACTCCACACGCCTAATAATAATCCCTCCAAAAACCCAAAACAATAATAAATTGGTCATTTTCAATCTACGACTGTTTGTGGGACATTGCTGTGCGCAATTGGCTGCCGCGTTCGCCCACAAATATACAGTCAATTCACATTACAGTGTGTTCTGTAAAGCCTTTGGGACGTCCTCCCGACGTGAAAAGTGCTATATCAAATGGAAGGATTATTATTATTATTATGTTTCAAAGGTTGTGGGATATGCAGCAGGCTTATCCCAAGTGAGTGAAAAGGCTTGAGAGAAAAGTGGGGTATGAACAGGTCAGAGAGGTTGGGAGATGCTGGGGCACAAATATGCAGCCAACAGTCGGCTGCCATTTGATAGAGCACCTTTAAAGCCCACACACTCCACGGGAAACTTACTTCATATCGTCGTTTTACATAGTCAGTTCTTGTTGTACATGATTTAATTCCTAAATCAGTCTTTTGTATCAGGATTTTCTTAAACTGTACTATTGCACCATGGATGTGGGGGCGTTTGCCAATGTTGTCCCAGCGTTCATTGTAACAAACCGTTTGTTCTGTATACATGGATTTTCTTGATGTAATACTACTGTTTCAATAACACTGACAATGCTGGTGAATAGAAGCATTTTATAAAAAATACTCTACGGCAAAGGAATAAGAAAGACATATACCCAGAGTTATTTCAAGGATAGCAACAGCTACACGTTTATCACATCTTTTCTAAAGGTATGAATTTAACTTTATTTGGCCTTGGCTGATTCTTAGAGTTAAGAGTAACATGAGGCTTAGTGGATAGAAACGAACGACGTGGAGGATTCTAGGCAAGGCAGCTGCAGTGAGAAATCCTTAAACCTATATGGTTGCCAATTGAAAAGGTAATTATTGTGTGCTAAGTGGGGTTTAGAAGGGAAAAATATCCCAAAATACGAAGAGATGTGTTTTGAGGTAGGCCTTGAAAGAGGGGAGGGAGGAAACGAGTTGGAGGGAGGGAGTTCCAGAGAATGGAACAGAAAGAGGATACACCGCCCGCCACTAATGATGGGGCGGGTAAGGCAGCGGACATGAAGCAGGTCAGTGTTTGTTGAATCGTGCCTAAATTGGGAAGTATTCCATTTGCCAGCAGTAATATCGCTCACCTTGATGATCACAATCTGTCTCTTAGAGGGAAATGTTGCATGTTCAGAACAATGTATATTTTCTATAAATAGGTTAAAGTGAATTCAAGGTTGTAATCTAATCCTGAGATGCAGATGGCAGTAAAAATCTGTTCAAACTACGGTATTGTGATTTATGACATTATTGTCACCTTTCTTTAGATTAATACCCGGTTGTCATTGTATACGTGGCTCCCTGTGTTGATATATATAGTTTACTGCCTGGAAGACTGGCCCTGGTAAAAACTGGTGATATAATAGAAACAGCGACGAGATACCATATGCTTTCGGGGCATTTGTCCTCTTCAGCATCAAATTACCTGGATTATGCTTCCCTCAATTTACCTCCTGGAGAATACACCTATATTTGCCTACAACATAAAGAATCAGTACATTTTACAGTAAAATCCTGAGCTGTCTTTCTGACGTGAAAGGCACCTAATCAAATGTGAAGATTATTATTATTTTTATCATAGGAATACTGTAATTTTAATCTCAGTTATGTGTTCAAATGCCACCTTGTTCATCTTACTGAACCTAGCAAATTGTAGAAACACTTGGAAGTTTAAAAAGTTTTAGTTGTGCAACTATGGTTAATCTTCTGGACATTACATTTTGAAAAATATTGAATTATTAATTCCCCTCCTAAGAATGACAAGGGTTTTGCATTTCATGCTATTGCGAGAGCTGATTTTTCTGTCTGATATTTCACACACTCGTGACAGCATTCTGGTCCTGTCTTGTTATGTGTTGTTTCTACTCCAGAGATTGGCAACCATTGGCACTTCATACTTTGCAGTCTCTGCAAAGTATGAAGTGCCAATGGTAAGAATATGCAACTTAAGGGTTAGATTTGATTCCCAGTTATCCTTCCTCCCTCAGATCCAGTCCCTGACCAGCACTGCTTTCTTCCACCTCTGCCACGTTGCCCGTCTCCAACAATACCTCACCCCAAAATCTGCCGAAACCCTTAACCATGCCTTTGTCACCTCTTGGTTGGACTACTCTAGCATCCTCCTCGCCGGTATCCCCTTCTCCATTATTCACAAGATTCAGCTCATTCAAAACTCCGCTGCCCGCATTCTCACCTGCACCAAACTTCGTACCCCATTTACTCCAGTCCTTGCCACTGGCTCCCTGTCACAGAGTGCATCGACTTCAAGATCCTCACTTTCGTGTTTAAATCCCTCAATTCCTTGACATACCCCTATTTCGCCAACCTCCTCTCTCCCCAAAGCAGTACCAGCTGCCTCCACTCTACTAGGGTCCGGCCTCCTCCGTGTCCCCCGAATCCTCCGCTCCACCATCGGCGGCCATGCCTTCAGGCACTATGCCCCGAAACTTTGAAACTCCCTCCCTCAACCCCTTCGCCTCGCCCCCTCCTTCCCCATCTTCAAGTCGCGCCTGAAGACCTTCCTCTTCGACCGCACCTATGGTCACCTTCTCCCTCCCCCTGGCTCGGCCTCGGGCTCCATCATTATTAAGCGCTCTGAGATGCCGCCCGGCATGGAGGTCGCTATATAAATGCATGTTGTTGTTGTTAAATAAGCTCCTATTGTTACATCTCCTGTTTCATCACATTATCCAGCCACATTCTTTTGTGCCTCCACCTTTAATTGTTAACGTCAGAATGCCAAGAATATTAGCTCAGATGGTAGCAATGTCTGAATCAGAAGATTGTGAATTCATGCCCCATGTCGGAACTTGGAACCCATGTAGTCTATGCTACCACTTCAATAATCCCTGCATTTTTTGATATAGCGCTTTATCACGTCTTCGAGATGTCTCAAAGCTCTTCACACAAAATACAGTGAAGTGAATTGACTGTATATTTTTTGGGAAAAATGTGGCAGCCAATTGTGCACAGCAGTGTCCCACAAACAATTGTGGATTGAAGTGACCAATTTATTGTTATTATTTTAATGCAGTGATGGGGTGAGGGGTTGATTGTCGGGAGTGCTGTCCTTTGGATGAGATGTTAAACTAAGGTCCCATCTTGCTTGTCCAGGTCGACGTTAAAGATCCCATGGCACTATTTGAAAAGAGAAGGGAGTTTCCCCCGGTGTCTTGACCAACGATCCCCCAAATAAAATTGTTCAATCACTCCATGACTGTTGTTCGATATCGCTGTATGTAAATTTGCTGCCATGTTTGCCCACAAAATACACACAGTCACATCACTTTACAGAATATCCCGTGAAGGGCTTTGAATAATATCTGAACAGCTGGGCAAAAATGTGATATTCATAATAGAACATCGCATATAAGCGATTCCTGCTGTTAGCCAGATGTGCATCACTCCATCCCGTAGACACCAACTCCAATCCAATAAACACCCAAGCATGTCAGAGTGAAGTTACCACAGGGCAACTTGCCAGCAGGATTTCACTGTTTGCAACTTTCTGTTATGAATTTATCATAAAATTTCTTCCCCAGTTTCATTGCCAGCTGTTTTGATGCAACTCCACATAATGTGCCCATATTGAGGTCGACTTTACTCTGCTTGCTAAACTGATTTGAAAAGAGAATACATGGCACTGTTGAATTGGAGTTTAATTTTGTGGTGGGGGGTTTCCAACAACACAACTTCAACAACTTGCACTGATATAGCGCCCTCCACGCAGGGTAGTGTCTCAGATTGCTTACACTCCTTCAGTCTGATTTATTCTCCTTATTCTTGTTTGCTTCCCCTCCGCTGATTTCTCTGTCACAGCCTATCTGCCTCTGAGGTTGGAATTTGACTCCAATTTGAAATCATGGTGTTTCTGCATCAATTAAATCTCCAGATGATCCCCACAACTGCCATCTTACTCAACCTCCTACTTCACAAATCACTCATACAGTGTGAGTCAGCGTTGGCTGGTAGTTTAAATCCTTCTGCAAAATCTATGGGATCAATAGGCAAACCTCTCAATCTTAAAATGACAGAAGAAACCTGAGGCAATGGTGCCTTTACAGCATTTCATACCATGTTAATTAACACAAGAAAGCCATTATAAAACTAAACTAACTTTATATCACTGTGAGAATGGAAATTCAGAACAGTCATTTTTATTGAGTTACAGAATTGCTTTCTGACAGGATGAAAACAAATTGCTATGACTATTATCATAGGAATCAGATAGTTTGTAATTGAAGAACGATTGACAATCTGGACAGGGAGCATATTTAGTGCCAAGACCTGTTTTAGCAAAGACTTGGAAAACTCTCTCGACAGTCTGTAGGTGAGTAAAAGTGATCGCTGGAGCTTATGATACAAGCGCTAAATAATTGACAAATCCTGTTAAGAAATTATCCTTGCATTTGATACTGTGCCTATAACATTGAAATGTCTCAATATTGCTTCACGCCTACCTGTAGTTAAGTGTAGTTTCTGTGTATTTGTAAGTGACAACCAACCATGAAGTGGATGAGCTATTTTTCTGGGGGATTGTTGACCAAGACACTAGGAAAAACTCTCTTTTCAGGTAATGTCAGATAACATCCATCTGAACAGGCAGAATTGACTCCAAAGGCACCAACATAACAAACTCAGCACCTACTAGGTTGTGCCCAAGAGGCAGAGGACAAAATGGAGGGTACATACCCCAAATAAATCTGTAACTAAAAGCATCAAATATTGTGATGTATTATGTTTTCTACGTTGTATGGTTGTTTGCAGGTTGAGCTACGTAAGCCTGGTACGCAGCATTGGACTTGTACCTCAAGAACATCAAGGTGGCTGGCACATCACAAGCTGTCCTGCAAAGGTCTGCCCACCAAACTGAAGGAAAAACAATGCTTGTCAGAATGCTGATGAGGAAACTTTGAGGCTTGGGGCAACAGCCGCTGGAAGGCGTTATCTGGAGTCCGAGTTTGTGAACACACGTTTGCATGTCCGACACCTAAATCCACCTTGATTGGCCTGCGGAGAGGCAACCAACTGCTGCTTAAACTCTGCATCTCCAATTTGCGGAACTATCGCTCAATGCGAAGGGACGTGTGCCCAAGCTGTTGACAGGAAGATGGTGGCAATGGTCTCGCACATTTCATGCTGAGCTGTGTTACTCACCAGGAAGCTCACAACGGAGTTCCTTGTACCTCCCATCCACCTAGTGAGGGCTCAAACCTGCACTTGTTGGATGGCGAATGACCAACGAGTGACTATCCTCCTTGTGGGGGGGAGGCAAACAGGGTCTCCTTGGAGCTGAACTGGCTCTAAGGTGACATGTCTGGCAGTGGAATGTCGGAATCGAGCCAGTCCTCTGTGGCAGTACTCCAGGGCACTCCGGATGACAGCACAGCCATCCTCTTTGGCAGGATCTGGAAGGGCAGACCAGTCACTGGGGGAGGGGAGTCATCCCACTCAGCTACTATTACCCTATTAGCCCTGCAAGCCAAAACTCTAAAGAGTAATTTGGTCCTAGCTGGACAAGCAACAAGAAAGCTTGCCGGATAATGGCTACCCTCCAGCAATCCTGCAAGCCACAGTCCTAACAGATAGATTAGTCCTAGCTGGACAAGCAGTGGGAAAGATTACCAGACAGTAACATGAATGGCAAGCTATACGGTTTTAGCTGGGTAGACTCCAGCATTACCCCAGCACACACTCTGGGGACCACAAGCCTTGGCACTTACCAACCTGCCCGTAATACTTTCTAGAATTAAGTAAGCAGGATGCATCCGTCTGTTGTGATCCTGTTTCATAACTGAAATTGTGAATATACAAAAGAATTATTTTAATTAATGGTTAAAAATGCTTATGTTGGCTAGAAAAATGACAAGGTGACTTGTTTAATGTAGCTGAGGTAGCTGAAGAGTTTTCCTATAACAAGTTCATGTTTGTGTTAAAGATGTTTTCTATAATAATTCAAATATTCGAATTTTTTTTAACAATTCATGTTCTTCTATAACAATAACAATTCTGCAGGTGTAGTAACAATTCTGCATATTTTATTATTCTTTTTATTTGAGATAATTGCTTCATGGGTATGAGAATGGAAATATTTTGCATTCCAAACCTACCTGTGGAAAATCGATTATAAAAGATGTATGGTTGAACTATACTTTGGTCAGCCTAGGACATAGCATATCAGGTGCTGTGCACACAAGAACCATCTTTCATGTGACAACATTAAGTGAGGAAGCAAATGTGTTATCTTTGGGATTGAAATCTGTCAGATTATTTCTGTTGAAATTTCTGTTGATTCCAGCAATTTGAGGAAGAAGGAAAGCTAACATAACTAGTGGACGATACAAAGTTAGGTGGGAAAGTAAGCTATGAGGAGGGCACAAGGAGGATGCAAAGGGATATAGACAGGTTAAGTGAGTAGGCAAGAAGGTGGCAGATGGAGTATAATGTGGGGAAGTGTGAAGTTATTCACCTAGCTAGAAAAAATAGAAAAGCAGATTATTTTTTAGAGGGGGAGAGACTAGATAGTATTAGAATTCAGAGGGATTTAGGTGTCCTTTTACACCAATCACAGAAAGTTAGTATACAGTTACAGCAAGCAATTAGGAAGGCTAATAGCATTTTAACGTTTATTGCAAAGGGGTTAGAGTACAAGAGTAAGGAAGTCTTACCGCAAATGTATAAGGCCTTGGTGAGACTGCACCTAGAGTATTGTGTGCAGTTTTGGTCTCCTTATCTCAGAAAGGATATACTCACCTTAGAGGGGGTGCAACATAGGTTCATTAGGTTGGTTCCTGGGATAAGGGGGTTGATTTACGAGGAGTGGTTGACTAGACTAGGCTTATATTCTCTGGAATATAGAAGAATTAGAGGTGATCTTATAGAAACCCATAAGATTCTTAAAGGTCTTGACCGGGTAGATAGTGTGAGCCTGTTTCCCCTGGTTGGGGAATCTAAAACTAGGGGTCATCATCTCAGGATTAAAGGTCAGCCCTTTAGAACTGAGTTGAGAAAACATTTTTTCACTCAGAGGGTAGTGAATTTATGGAATTCTCTACCCCAGAAGGCTGTGGATGCTCATTAATTGAACATATTCAAAACTGAGATCGAAAGATTTTTAAAAACTAAAGGAATTAAGGGATATGGGGATAGGACGGGTAAATGGAATTAGGTTAGAAGATCAGCCATGATCTTATTAAATGGCGGGTTAGGCTCGAGGGGTCAAATGGCCTACTCCTGCTTCTATTTCTTATGTTCTTATAATAATAATAATAATAATCCTTGCATTTGATATAGCGCTTTTCACATCTTCTAGACGTCCCAAAGCGCTTCACAGAATATACTGTAAAGTGAATTGACTGTATATTTGTGGGCGGACGCAGCAGCCAATTGTGCACAGAAGTGTCCCACAAACAGTCGTAGATTGAAAATGACCAATTTATTATTGTTTTTTGTTTTGGAGGGATTATTATTAGGCGTGTGGAGTAAGGAAACTTGCCCAAGGTTTTGCCCTGCCTGGAATTGAACTCAGGTCTCTCGCTTGCAAAGCGAGTGCTCTAACCACTGAGCTACAGGATTATGGACCAACCAACTATGATTCTGTTACTGTGATACAGACATTTGTCTATGCTATTGACATTTCTGTTGTATTTGTGATAATTGAACTAACAAACTTTACAATTCTTGTTAAGTAAATAATTTTCAAAGCATGAGTTGCTGAGTGTCTTTGGTTTCTCTGCTCTCGGGTCCTTAATTGAAGGAAGGCTATAAATGTTGGGAATTTGCAACTTCCCTTCAAAGGTTCGGATTCAGTAAAAACCAATTGGCAGAGGTGTGGGTTAAATCACATACACTTTATTATATTCTGCTTAAGCAAAAACGGAACAATACTCCCGGACAGATGTCCACTCTGTCAGCTTGCTCTGGAGACGTCTAACGTGTTTTCCCTAACGGCCAACTCTTATACTTTTTTTTACTTCTTTGTTCTCTTAGGTTAATGTTATCAGCAATGTCCCTGTACATTGGACTCTTAATCAAAGGAGTTGAGGGAGTTCTGCTCCATCCCGTGTAATCTCCTGCTCGTCTACAAGGCCACAGAGAACATCTTTCAGCATGTGATGTTTTCCGCCAAAACTACACTTAACCCTATGCCTGCCATAAGCATTTTACTATATTCTAACATAAAGAATAAGCTGGTCTGCTCATTGCCCAGAACCCAACACATTCAGGGAGAGAGTGCACATACCATTCCAACAATCTATCTCTGGGATTTCTATGTGTAGAAGGATGCATGGAATTTTCAGCTTGGTTTGGATACCCTTAAGCATGGTGATGGATTTCTGCATGTGTCTGACACCCAGCTGACTAAAAAAAAATGAGTTCCCATTATGAAGACAACTGAGGACCTTTATAATCCACGAAAGTTGTTTTATGAGAAAAGTGCTCAGATTAACCTTTCCTCAACTCAGGCACTTGAACGGCCTGAGCTCACGGCTCAGCTTTAAAGGCTAAATAAAAGGCTTTTTCATAAAAGTACTGATTGATGTCATGTTATATGGTGAAATTATGCAAGAGACAAATGAACATCTGCTGGGAATTATACTACAGGTAGTTCCTTATCGGTCCAGGCAATGTGTTAAAATGCATCAATCCCTACTTGTGGATGCTGCTCATCGAATATCTGTTTAATTGTGAGCAATGTCTCCCATATTAGAGCTTCTGGCTTGCTGTGCTTTGCACTTCAATTGACTAAATCTTACAAATGATACTTCTAGGAAAGGGATAGCTTGTGATATTCAGTCATTCACCTGAAAATTCTAAGTACAATGTCATAAAAACAGACAAATGCATATCTCTAATATAAAAAATGGGGGGATTACGGTATTCCTAAATACATTTTGTTCATTAATTAACTATGTTCCTATCCTAGAATCCTAGAATCATGACAATTCACAGCATAGATGGAAACCATTCATCCCATGAAGACTGCACCAGCTTAAAGAGCAAGCTGTTCATTCAATTCCACTGCCCTGTCCTAACCCCACAACCCCTTCAAGCCTCTAACTTTCATATACCTATTTACTTCCCTTTTGAAAACCACAATGGACTATGTGTATACCACCTTACATGCCAGGACATTCTACATCCCAATATGTCAAGCTAAAATTCCTGAAATGGAGTTACAACATCAGTCCAATGGCCCACAACAGGAAAACAATTTCATAAAATCAGTTTTCTCTATTTTTTATTGTCGGCAAATGAACAGCTGATCAGGAGGAGCAGGCTCTGTGGGAACAAAGCTGGGACCTTCACGCTGAGAGCAGGTTCGTTTTCATCAAAGAACAATGGCACTGAGTAAGTGAGAGGAATGTATTTGCTTTAATAAGCACAAGGAATGGTTGAAAAAAAATTGTCAGATTTTACACTTATGTGTATTGCATGATTTAAGCACTCTGAGACACTACCTGTGTGAAGGACAATGTATAAATGCCAGTTGTTGTTATTATTGAACAAGTATATTTATGTTGTCATATTTAAAGATACGCTTAAAGGGATTCCATAAAATCAATGATATATTGCAATAGGCTCCAAATACTCCATCTACGACGATCTGACCAGGGAACAGTTCTGACCTGAGTAGGTGTCGGGGACACGAGTTCTACTCCAGCCCTTGTGCTAGCCTTATTGCTGAATGTGGACTATCTCCTTCACAGTTATGTTGTCATCATTGGAGCGCATTGTTTGACAACTTGCTTGGCTCTTTTATTACAAATGATTAGCTGAGCCATTTAACTATTTGCTTTGCTGCAGTTTGTGGGATTCAGGGTTGTCCTGGAGACGGAGAACAATCTCTTCAAAATCTTTGCATTGATCAAATCTATCCTCTGTCCTGCATATATTAGCTCCTTGCTTCTCTTCTCTCTGGATACTATGTGTTGCAAATGTGAACTGCCTACATAGTAATCTATAGGAGCCAAAGCTTCATTTCCAGACAGTAAAGGAAATAAATCAATGGCTGATAATGATTTTGTCCATTGATCTATTAGTTATAAATCTCAAGGCAAAAAANCAGAAAGTACAACTGTTATTTTTCTTTGACAATTATGTGTCATTTGTCTGCAGTTGCCACTGAAAAAGACTCAATTGAAATACACAGAGGATGATTCAGATACATAAAAATTCTGAACCTAATTTTTAGCAATCTAGCGGGATCCCATCTGTGTCTATTCAAATTCATGGCTTGTTTTCAATAAATACCACAAAAATAGCAAAGGGTTGTGCTGTGCAATCAGAAAGCGGTTGATGTATTGCTCTGGGAGGTCAACAAACAGATGGATGCAAAGTCTTCAATATTGATTATGAGGGATTTCAGTCTCTCTAATCAGTGGGATCAGGAAGAAGTTTGTAAAGATGTGGAGTGATTTGCCTAGAATGTTGCAGAGACAGAATCAATAAGGATGTTTAAAAGAGGTACAGACACTTGGCTCGGCAATGCACCATACCTTTACACAGAAGTATAAAGGGTATGGTGAAAGGGCAAGGTATTGGGAATGAAAGATCTGCCAAGATCTAAAACTGGTGGAACAGGTTTGATGGGATGAATGGCCTCACCCTGTTCCTATGTTTCTGCCCAGATGTGTTGATTGTCCTGGTGAGGCCGCATTCCACCCTTATGAACAAAAGTGAACATACGCAAGGCCAGCAGCACAAATTATACTTGTCTAATTTTCCTTTGCTCACCAAATCAAAATAGTACCAGGCAGCATTAAACGAGACAAATTGAGCTATATCGAGTTGAGATCCTAACATATCATAGATAAGATGTACAGTAGTCAGCTCAGGCCAGTCTGCATATATTTCTGCTTGTGGTGACATGAGGCAGCTACCCATGCCTTGGAGGTAATGTAGAGGGATGCAAAGATGAAGATCCCAAAGATAGAGGAGGAACTATGAACAATAATTGAACAAGTTCTGAATTGTTGACAAGTGTTAGAGGGGACCTTATACAGATACTGCATACAAGATTTTAAATGCAATTGAGAAAGTGAACCTAGAAGAATACTTTAGATGCATTGAAACAACAGAACAAGAGGAAACTGGATTCCTTTTTTAAAAAAAAAACATCTTGATGTTGTGATGGGACTAATGTAGGGTGGGTGTGCTGAAAGGATGAGATCAAAGATGCCAAAGGGTAATTTTTATCTGAGTTTATGGATAAATTGATCTTACTATTTCATGATCTTGCTATCTTCTAATCTTGACACTCACAGGTGCAAGGATAGAAATAAATGCACTTTCTGACATAAGAATACAAAATTCTCACAGCGGGTGGTGGGAATGTGGAATTCATTCCCCCAAAGGGCAATGGAGGCCGAATCAATTAAAACATTTTAAAAACAAGCAGAATATTGCTTGATAGACAGATGTATCGAGGGATATGGACAAAGGGCAGGGAGGTGGAATTGAGGATGTGGATTAGCCAAGATCTTGGAAAGCAGTGGGACAGGCTTAATGGGTTGAATGGCCAACTCCTGTTCTGGCCAGCAACTGATCATTCACTTCTTGGCTATTTTGTGGAACATTGCTGTATGTAACTGGCTGCCTCATTTGCGTACAAATGCACAGTCACTTCACTTTACAGTGAATCCTGTGAGGCACTTTGAGGTATTTCAATAACGTGATAAAGTCCTATATCAAATGCAAGGATTATTATTATCATTTTTCTATGTTCCTAAAGAATATGAAATGTCTAGCATTTCTCATGGTTTTAATCTCAGCACAATTGCCTTATAAACAAAGATTTTGCTGCATTTGTTAATGTTTTTAATTCAGTTTAATTTGGAAGCTGGTGTCAAGATTAGAAGATAGCAAGATCATAAAATAGTAAGATCAATTTATCCATAAATTCAGATAAAAAATACCCTTTGGTTTTACTGTGCTTTTTAGAAGATTGACTTCCAGATTGAGTCCACGAATTTTGCAAAATTCTTAAAATTTAAAACGCTTGTCTTCAGGCTAATTGCAATTTCAGGAAACGATTTTGGTTCTCAGAAATACAAACCATTCTACAGCATCTTTTGAATTCTGAATGTGTGCAACACAACTTTGCCTTCCTGAGAATCCAGGAGTGCTTTAATATGCAGTCATATATTATAAATATCTTCACTGTGCTTTTAAGCAGGGTCTCCTTGGAGTTGAGCTGGCAACACAATTTGTTGGAATCGAGTCGACCCTCTGTGGCTGTCTCAGCAGTCTGGCTCATGAGTTAGGCAGGTGTGCAGTGTTCCAAGGCACTGCTGATGCCAGACCAGCAGCCTCACTTCAGCAGTCATTGGGGACGGGGATTTTTCCCATTCGGCTCTTGTTTACCCTGCAAGAAAAAAGCACAGATGAGTGGGGTGGTACAAGCTGAACAAGTAGTGGGACGCTTACCAGACATTGCTGACCATGTCAAGCCAAGCAGTTTAACTGGTTAAACTCCAGCAATATATTGACGCACACTCAGTGTTCACAAGCCTTAGTTCCCACAACAACAACTTGCATTTATATAATGTCCTTCACTCGGGGTAGCGTCCCGGAGCGCTTGACAGCCCTGACCCCGAGCCAGGGGGAGAGGGAGGGGGGAGGTGTTTGTAAGCACGATCAAAAAGGAAAGTCTTTATGCGGTATTTGAAAATAGGGAGGGAGGGGCAAGGCCGAGGGATTGAGGGAGAGAGTTCCAGAGTTATGGGGTTTAGTGGCTGAAAGCATAGCCACCGATGTTGGAGCGGAGAGGACAAGGGTGGCTCAGGGTTTAAATGCAGACGCCGAGACTGGGAACAAAGTGATCAGCGAGGCATCGTCAGCCCACAGGCATGGGTCCCGCGGGAGGCTAGAGGGGACACTGCAGAGGGGAGAGAGGATAAGGGCCCTCATAGTATTATTTACCAGGTTGCCCGACCTGGTAGGTAATTCAGAGAGGATTTGAGATAGAGAGAAAGAGAAAGAGAAGGAGAGAAGTGAGAGAGGACAGGAAGGAGATCAATAAAAATAAAACTATACTTGGCCTGAGTTTGAACTGGCGAGTGGAAATAGAGATGAAAAATATTGCTTAGCCTGTAGATGGTTTGAAAAGAAACAGTGCGTGGAAGTCACATCGCACGGGCAGTCTCAACCATTGGTCCAGGCGGGAGGTTTTGAAATGGCGTCACCACCTCTGGAACACTTTATACTGCCTTATACCAGTACCTTAAACTCTCCAGAATTAGCTAAGTTCTTCTAGAACAGAGTGCACATTCCGTTCCAGACACAGGGAAATTTCCACCACTTATAAACAGCGCATTAAAGCACTTCTGGATTCTCATCTGTTAAGCATTGTGATAGGTTTCTGTCCATATCAGAAAAATGGCTGACCAATGGAAAATTACAAGGCTTTTGTTTTTTATGGAAAAACCTGAGTGAGGTTGAGGGAAAGTCTGTAACAGAAAGAGCTTTGAGGGAGGTTTGGATAACCTCTGGGTAAATGTGATGCCTTTCGCTGTAACAATACCTCCTGGTACATTTTGAATAAATGACTCATATAAGGTAACTCTGAGATGAATCATTAAGATGAGATCAGTACAGTCCCACACTATTTCAATTCATTCAGCTGAGCTCTGCCAACATGAACATGATCAGCCTGATATCAGTTAGAATTTGGTTGTCATTCAAAACCAAATCTTAGAGTGGCATTGTTGCATTAAGCCCAGAAAAAAACAAAGGGATGGTAATTGCATGTGCTGAGGAGAAGCAGATTCAACTCATGTCTTCCCTTATTTTGCTGCTATAGTAATCAATTTCTTGTTCATTAACAAAAAGTGTGATTTTTCATCCTCTTTATTTCTAGAAATAAGCCTTTGAATGTCCTTTATAGTATTCAGCACTTGCACATTCTCTGTGAATGTTGAAGCAGAATCAATTAAATAAATGATGCCTACATCACTACACTGCTCGTTTTCAAACAAAAATAACTTTCTGAAGCAATTGGTGAAGCTCAGATCCCCTTTGCAACCTAAGTTCACGAGGTAACAAGAAACATTGAATAGATTGCAGTTATTGAGCGAGTCAACAACAAACCACAAATTACCTTTATATAGCACCTTTCACATCGGATGGGCGTCCTGAGGTTTTATTTCTCTCACAAAATGCAGTCATTTCACTTTACAGTAATTCCTGTGAAACACTTTGATACATCTTCCCACAGTGAAAGGCATTATATCAATTGCAAGCATTATTATTAGTAGTAGCTTTATTGCATTCTTTGGGGCTTTACAAGTTGTTGCCCAATAGCAAATCAAAAGATGGAGGATTGTGGCAACCAAAATAAACCCTCATCCATGCCTTTATCACATCTAGGCTTGACTGCACCAACTCCCTGCATGACAGCCTTCGCAACTCTTCCCTCCACAAAGCTGCAGATAATCCAGAGCTGTGTAACTTGTGTCCTCTCCCACACCAGGCTCTGTGACCCCATCACCCCCACGCTCACCCAGCTCCATTGGCTTCCCATCCCCCAGAGAATAGAGTTTAAAATCCTCGTCCTCACCCTCAAGGCTCTCCATGGCCTTGCTCCTTCCTACTCATGCGACCTGCGGACCCCATATCAACCTGTCCACTCCCTCCACTCAGCAAGCTCTGGCCTGCACCCAGTCTGCTGCCCGGCTGGCCCCACCATTGGTGGTCGGGCCTTCAAACTTTCTGCCCCACCCTATGGAACTCCATCCCACAGCCCCTTTGCCTTGCTCCCTCCCTTGCCTCCTTCAAGGCGCATGTCAAAACTCTCTTCTTTGACCAGCCTTCAGCCACCCTCCTACCCTCCCTGCCCTTCACCCTCCCCTATCCCGAACCCCCAGCTCGGGTCCAAATTCCTGACTCTCCAGCATCTTGGGACATCCTCCCGATGTGAAAGACGATTTACAAATGTAATTTGTATTGTATTGCTTCATTATGTCATTGAAATGTCTCAAAACACTTTGCAGGATATAATAATAATCCTTATAATTGATATAGTGCCTTATCACATCTTCGAGATGTCTCAAAACACTTCACAGAATATACTGTAAAATGAATTGACTGTATATTTATGGGTGAATTGTGGTAGCATATACTGTAAAGTGTAGAGACACTATTTTCAGTGCCATGGATATCCTTACAACATGAAATGTGCTATATAAATGTAAATTTGTGTTGTAAAATTTGTATTGTATTTGATGGGTGAATGCGGCAGCCAATTTGTGCACAGCAATTTCCCATAAAAAACATGAAGTGAGTAACCAAATTTATTTGGGGGATTGTTGACCAAGACACTGGGAGAAATTTCCTCTCTTTTTGAATGGTATGCGGTTACAAGAAACATTTTAATAACTATCAGTAGTCTAGACCAGCATGCTCTCAAAGTTCAGACAACAAATGGTAGGAAAGTATTAGAAAATAAACAGGAAGAAAATAATCTATTTAAAATGGCTTATTTATAGATGCAGTGCCCATTCAATTTCCACTAGGGGGACAACAGTCATGAAAAATAGAGATATTGAAAATAAACAAAATCCAAGGGAAATTCCATGTATTTTGCATCTCTAAGCATACAGTGTAAGGATTGTAATTTATTTAGTATATCTTTAAGCCGGATTATTGTGTTTCAATCTTCGTTGCTCACATGTTCAAACATAAAATTACCCACACAATAAAACCGTGTGGGATGTGATGGATTCCCTGATCACAATAAACACTGTACGAATAAACAATTCTTCAGATTGGAAGTTTGGACAACAATTGGCATATGAATGTTGAAGGAGGAATAAACACTGATAGTTGCATTGCAAGCCCCTTATCTACATAAATCATCCTCTGAACCAGCCAATATATCACATTACCCAGTGAGAATACAGCTGTGGAATTCCTGCAGAAAAAGAGCTGATTCTTTAAAGGAGGCTTTGCAAGTTTCATCCTTTCATTTCCTTCATCATTCACTTAGCCTCTTATTTCTGACTATCTCAGTTTTACTTAATAATAATCATTTGATATAGCATATTTTATGTCAGAAGGATATCTCAAACAGCTTCACAAAATTGACTGTAAAGTGTAGTAATTGCATATTTTGTAAATGTATAGTCGAGTCCTGTAGCTCAATGGTTAGAGCACTTGCTTTGCAAGTGAGGGACCTGGGTTCGATTCCCGGCAGCGTGAAACCTTGGGCAAGTTTCCTTACTCCACTCGCCTGATAATAATCCCTCAAAAAACAAATAATAAATTGGTCATTTCAATCCACGACTGTTTGTGGGACACTGCTGTGCGCAATTGGCTGCTGCATTTCGCCCACAAAATATACAGTCATTCACTTTACAGTCTATTCTGTGAAGAGCTTTGAGACATCTAGAAGATGTGAAAAGCGCTATATCAAATGCAAGGATTGTTATTATTATTATTTTTGTAGGCAAACATATGGCACAACTATATTTGTCCCCCTCCCCTTTCAGTGTTATTTCCTTCCCATCTCACATAATTGGCTTTCCATCAATATCGCTGTTATAAATTCACTGATTCTTCCAACATTCCTCCCTCCATTGTTTTTGCAATCTCTTTCTTCAGTTTGTGGTGTGCCTGCTATAATACCTCCACTTATTGCACCATAGCTTATATAGTGCCTTCCTTTCAACTCTCCTATCATTCGTATTTGAGAAGGCCCTTTACAGTAATTGCACCAGTTCCCAAACCAGCAACTTCAGGTTTACTCTGTCTCTAACATCACCATTCATCCCACCAGCGTCCACCATCCATGGTCACTGGACCGAGTGCATCTTCCTCTCCCCACTCTGCATTTATGTAAATCTCTTAAGGTTTTGTATGATTTTTTGCTACTTTCTGTGTGATCTTATATGAATTGGCGAGATCAATTGTTAGACTGCCTTCTTTCTTTTGTTTGAAACATGATCCTGACCTTTATGCAAATTATTACTTCAAATCCGCCTTATATCTTCACTCAGATCTCTCTACCCCTGGCTTCTTCATTGCTCTAACCAAGACCAGAGCAAACTTCCATTGCAATATCATACCTTCTTCATCCTTCAGCCCGCAGTACTGAACATGGCATGTAATATTGATTTAAAACCTCCAAAACTCAGCTGTCTCCTCCGTTTTTCCACTCTAATCCTTCACATTTTGTTTCTTGTCTCTTTTTATTGAGATGAGTTGGACTGGAATTTCACCCATTTTTACTGTTCTCTTATCGACTGTTTGCTATTCCGCATTAACCTTTATTAGTGTTTCACAATAAGATCTAAATTACAGTTTGGGTTAATAAACCATGGGCTAGCCATATCTCCTCTTACTTCTCATCTTCTAGGTAGGTGATTTCCCCAGCCTTTTGTTTCAGATAGAGAATCATGCCCCAAATGGTACCCTATCTTTCTCTTTCAGATGCTGATTGAGCTATTGCTCATTTCCAACAATTTCACTTTGGGGTTTCTAGCATTTACATGTTTTTTTTTATTTCAATCCATCAGGTAATTGTTTGGCTGTCACATCTGAGAGAATCAGCAAGAAGGAAGATTTTGCTCTGTAGTTTGCTTCAGTGCTGAGCATTAGAAAGAGAAAGCAGGTTTTAAAACCTTTTTTTCTGTGCCTAAGTTGCATAGCTGCTAAATATGTCAAAGCACAGAATGAAATAAACAAATGCACATGTTGGACAAATAACAAAATGCATTGAGTAGAAATAGAATTTAGACCCGTATTCAGTTTTGATAATAATAATCCTTGCATTTAATATAGCGCATTATCACGTCGTTGAGACGTCTCAAAGCGCTTCACAAAATATACTGTAAAGTAGCTTGATTGTGTATTTTGTGGACAAATTTTGATTTTCATCTTTGCATTAGAAATGGTTGGTTCTCAATGATAGGGTCTAATGTGTGCTGCCGCTAATGCTAGCAGACTTTGCATTATACGCTTAAAATGAGATTTTCCATCTTAAGCAGGGAACAAAAATTTTCTGATTTTAGCAAAGAGAATGCATTTCATTCTGCAAAGCGCTTCGAGACATTTCTTTCACATGAAAGGCACCATACATTGTTGCTGCATTAGACTCCACAGAGAGAAAAGCAATTGTAATAACCATTTCAGCACAATACTATTCGGACTGAATAAATGACTTAATATTGTTTCCCTATAACTGATATGCCAAGGGCACCTTATGAAGAAGAACAAACTGAATCCTGCATTAACTAAATGCATTTTTAAAATTAACCTGGGCAGTCTTAACCCAGTTCCAAGTATATGGATCAAGGCACAGTAATGACTGATATGAGGTACAAATATGTCATACTGTGCAATAGGTTTCATTGCACTAAGATTAAGATTTAAACAAAATGCAAAAGCAAAGTGTTGCTGTGACTTACCTATGCTGCACCTGACCCTGGGAGTGCTTGAGATTGCAACGTAGGAAGATAGTGCATTCAGCGACAAATTTAAATTAAATAATATATTATTTATGGACAAAGTACTTTCAAAAGAAACCAGTTGGGATGGTAAATTCACGTGGAATAAAAGCAATCCAGGGTATATTGAGTGTACAATAAACGGATTTGGATGAGAGCCATACGCTCAATATACAACAACAAAAATCATTCAGCAAAATCTCTAAAATGTCAGTACATCCTGGGTGTTTATTTTTCACTTTCTATCACATTTTACATTGTAAATAGATCCAACAACTCCACTTGCATCTTAAGTGCACAGATCTCAAGTTCCACTGAAGGAACCCGAGTCTGCAGCAGTGTTGTATAGTGTCACTGCCGTTGCTGTAAATGCAGAGAAAATTGAACTTTTCATTGTTTGTTACAGAAACTGCCAAAGGCAGCAATTTTTGCAGTCACACTTCTACACTGGTCAGGAAATCTCAGCAGTTTCAGAAACTAGATGTTATGGGTAGTGGTAAGGATGAAATTCATAAGTATTCCAAAGGGCCTAGAAGAAGACGTTGCATTTCAGGTGTCAGAAACTTGGTCAGCTGCTTGTTTTCACTATGAGCTTGAATCTCACTGAAACAATGAATTTCTGTTCCAGTGGTGAACATGTGTCAAAATATGTCAACTCTACTCCACTGAGCTTCTGATCGGTTTTAAATACACACACACAAGGCATTCAAAAGCAGATCTAGATTGAATCACTCACTCATGCACATGCTTTTGTCAACCTGCAAGAGAAAGTCATGAAAATTGTTGTGAATGAATTAAGATCAGGTAAATAATGGAAATCTGTATATTGGATTTTTACATAGCAAAAAGATGAAATATATATCAACCATCTAAATATCTATTGATAAAATAACTCAATAACGATTGAAGCCTCCAATGAATTGACTTCCGAGACAAGTGTTAAATCAGCCACTGCGATGTTAGAGGCTTGGCCAACAATTCCATAAGATGAGCATCAAGGAGCTGGGAGTCCGAAAAGGACATTAAGACCATTCTTGCTCTTTAAGATTGCGCAGAATTTGAAAAATTCTTCAATCACTCTGAATTTGAAAGCATCCGGTGTTACAAATTTCTTGCAGAAAGCTGCTCTCTTTCCGAATTAAGATTGAATGTAAGATTTTTTCAAAGTTCTACATCATCATAAATTCATTTTTGGTCAACAATGTTTCTGAGACATGCAGAAAGCCACCACCATGCTTAAATACCTAATAGTTAGAGTATCCAAACCAGGTTGAGATTTCCAATGTATGCCACCTACACATGTAAATTCCCATGTCTGGAATGGAGAACCACACTTTCTGCCCAGATGGACTCACCCTGGAGGAGAAACATGAGTGAAAGAGATGAGGTTTCTCCTTACGAGATGGTAGATTAGCGGAAAGGAAGATTCACAGAGGTTTTGAGAGAGAGCTTTGCTCAAGGATCAGGATGAATGACTGATCGAAGAGCAGGAAGGCAACAGTTGACGTTTCTTTTCAATCATATTATGCAGCTCAAATAATGATTTTATAGAGGATGTGATCATTGGTAAAGTTGGCTCAAAGTGCTTCAGACTAAATTAAGATAATATGAGTGATGGGCAGAGCGTTTAACAAGAGGCAGCAGAGTGGCACAAAGGAATGAACCCTGATGCAACATCTGATTTGACATTCAGGGAAAAATTAGGTATGAAACACTCTGTACAACAACGACACCTCCATGTGTAATGTGCCCCTCATTACAGCGTCCCAGAGCGCTTGACAGTGGTGGAGCGCAATGCCGAGCCGGGGGGGAGGATGAGGTGACCGTAGGCATAGTTGAAGGGGGAAGTCTTCAGTTGCAACCTGAAGATGGGGAAGATGGGAGCAAGGCGGAGGGATAGAGGAAGAGTTTTCCAGAATTTCAGGGCTGTAGTGGCTGAAAGTGTGACCACCGATGGTGGAACTGAGGGCCCAAGGGACATGCAGGAGGTTGGAGCCAGTGGATAGCATGTTGCAGAATAAGCAGGTTGAAGAGGTATGGAGATGAAAGGATTTAAAGACGAGTGTGAGGATCTTGAAATTGATCCATTCAGTGATAGGGAGCCAGTGGAGCCTAACTAGAACTGGAATGATGGGGGGATGGAGTTCAGTGTGGGTGAGTATGCAGGCGGCAGGGTTTTGGATTATCTGGATTTAACTGTACCACTCAGAGAAGCAATGTTTGATTTACTGTTTTATATCAATGAATCAGATTGCGTATCAGCAGTATTTAGACCAGAGGAAGGCAGCAAAGAATTCTCTGAGCACATCTGATTTAGCTGATTTATAGGTGGTGAAAATGTGACATTGAATGTGATAATGATCACCAGCCGCTTGCAGCACTATTGAACCTGCCACCCTGCATTGCAGTATCAGGTTGTAGAATACTGGCTTAACTCAACTTTCTCCTAATTCCACCAAACTGTACTGGAAAAGGCATGCCTCAAGAAATGCGTTTTTACTTATGTGAAGCCAATCTTTTCCTCTATCAAACAGGAGGGCAGTGAATCCTGTGTAATTATAAATATAAACATAAGCCAGAAACAAGTGCTGCATGAAAGAACCTGCTGTACTTCTCAGTTTACACAGTTTACATTATTAAGCTTCAACTGACAAGCTTAGCTTGAGCTGAAATTACCACACACTGGTTCACGTGAAAAAATAAACTCAGTTATGTACAATTCGATCACACTAGGGTTCAGATTTACCATCAGATTTAAAGCAAAATTAGACTTTCAAAGAAGTTCTGCATTTTATTTCTCTAGCCTTTCATTTAGCTATATACGCTGGGAAAACATATTTTTAAAAATGAATTTTGGTATTTCATTCATCACAATAACAAGACCGCTTTATATGAATTGGGTTAAGAATTCCTTGACCCTAGGTACCTTCTCCTAAAAATCATTTGTAAGCCGTTGAATAATGCTGTTAAATATTTAGTCAGTGACAGACACAGAACGGACAACAAGTAATGATTTGTTGCACTGGGTATTGATTGCACCAAAAGTTAGCCTTCCAGAGGAAAGTTTGGACAGAAATGTGAAAGGTACTCAATGTAGGAAGGTGTGAAGAGAAAGAGCAGAGAGGAGATTGAATTTGGTTCAGTGAGACTGAAGATACATCACAATTGAAAATGTGTTCCATAATTGTTTGAGTTGGCAGGACATTGGGAGAAGGAGCTGTGATTATGTTAGAAAATAAAGCAGGTGAATATCCAGTATGTTTTGAAATAAAATAAACCGACAGAATAGAGAATAATGCTAATAATTGGAAAAGACATGTTGCCCAGACCAGAGTGTTGATACTTTCAAGAACAAATTGCATAGATTTCTGTTACGAAATAATATCTCGGGATACAATATATACTTGTGCATGCGACTGCCAGGATGGTGTAAGGTGAACTAGACGCATCTTGGTCTTCTTTCATCTAGCAGTGCTTATGTTCGTATTTTCTCATAAAGATCCTCTTCACTCTCTCACATGTGTAAGGACTATTAGAGTCTGTTTATATCAACAAAATCCCCACCCCTCGCTCCCCACTGTGTATTTTCATGTTGTTCAGGGTCCATCTTGCTTGTCAAGAAAAAAGAAAAAAAAGGTGGAAAATATTGACACATAAACTTCTGTGTAAATTCTTTGGATATTGGGGTTTATTTTGGAATGTCTCAAGCCAGATAATAATAAACAAAACAGTAACTTTATTTTTTCTTAAACAAACCACCTTCACAGATTAAGGCAACAAATCCGATCAATTTTTAGTGCCAAGAACGGACACTTGATGCAATGTGATACTCACATCCACGCTTTGAAGTCTGGGATTTGTGTGTTTGATGCAAAATGTGTGCAAGTGAGCAGATTGTGTGAATGCACACACATCACATAGTGTGCGCTTTCCTGGAACTGGCATTACAATAAGAGGAATTTAGGGATGTGCCATCACAGATGCCAAATAAAATAGACCAATTCGTTATTTAAAAATGAAATTCGGTCGCTCAGCAAAAAATGGTTATTTATCTCTGAAAATCAGTAAAGAACTTTTTTACTAGTCATTGTGGATGTGTTACCACACGCATTTCTTTGCCGCTTTTAAATGAGGGATAGTATAATCCTTCAGATATTATTTCTCATGAAAATGAAAGTATCAATCTAATTTGAACGAGACATTTTTATATCAACAGCAACAAACTGATGATAATATAATGCCTTTCACATCCTTTTTGAGGATGTCAAAAAGTGCTTCAGAGCCAACTGTGAGCCTGAGCTGGGGTTGGGGGAGCTGAGAAAGGAATCGGGTGGGGAGGGTGGGGATTAAAAAGAGTGGTTTTAAGGCTGGCTTTAAAGGTAAGTAGGGTGAATTCAAGGTAGAAGTACTCTGGGATAGAGTTCCAGAGAGCGCTCATGCAAAAGCTGTGTATGTGACCAAGAAATACAAATCTTCTCAAGGTTTAAAGACTGGTATTATTTAATCATACTTTATTACAGGATTCTTTGTTTCAATATCCGAGATGCAGGTCACCAGCTGTTTTCCTTCTGTAAAATACAGGTAAAGGAGAAAGAGACTAAATAGTTGGCATCTTTGAACAAAGACAATAAAAATACAAATTGAGTTATTTTTCTTGGGGTGATCGTGCACAGTAGAGGATAAGACCATTTTACTTAAAGTCAATTGAGATATATATAGAAGAACTAAGGATTTCATAAATGCTTGTGGCACCACATAAATCACTGACTCAGGAAAATGATGACAAATTGCAACATAACCGGAGTATTGATCCTCCAAAATGCACATCAGACATTCTGTAGTAGAACATCCCTTAAGCATACAAATCAAATCCAATGAGATGCCTAGCAAGAATGTGACTTTTTATCAGTGCTGAGAAGTATGAGACAGGGCTGAAGGGACTTGTACTCTCCTATGTTCTTGTACACTTCTGAGCAATGCCATTTGTATCATTTTGTACTATTTCTCGCACTGAGTTCCTATTCTCAAAAGATTTGTGGCACAGCTAAATTCAAATTTCCACAATTTTTTTGTCGTACAGCATTTAAAAAAAGATAAAGATTTTGATAGAAAACTTTGCTGACGATCCTCCAATCAACTATGTTGAGAGTTGACATTCTTTTGTGTGGAGGTGGGGGGTGAGGGTATGGTGGGAAGGAAGAGAGAAATGGAGGTGCAAACTCTAAATGATATGGTATGCAAACAACAATAATTACCACGTCGTAAGAATGATACAGCACAGAGACAGGCCCAACTAGTTTGTCCAGGTGTCTATACTTCACACGAGCCCCACCGCTTACTAATCCCTTCTCCTACACCCCTCTATTCCCTGCTCCTCACATATACATCAAGTTTCCTCTTAAATAATTTGATGTGTTTTGCTTCAACCACATTCTCATCATCCTCTGTGTGAAGATGTTCCTCCTAAACTCCCTGTTCTGTCTACTACTGGCTATTGTATAGTTATGTCATCTAGTTTTGGACTCATCAACAAGTGGAAACAGTCTTTTTTTTTGATCAGCCGAGAGTCTAACACATTTGGAAACCTAATACCATGCTTAAGAATATCCAAACCAGACAGAGAGTTCTTTGTAAGCCATTCACACATGAAAATGTATGTTTCTGATATGCAATGTCCACTCTCTCCCCAGAAGGATGTACCCTGCTGAACCAATCCCAGAGAATATAAAGTGCAGGTTGGCAAGAGCCAAGCTTGGGGACCCCAGAGTGTGCATTGAGGTACTGTTGGAATTCAACCAAATGCACAGCTTACCAAAGCTTGCCACTGTCACACAAGTTTCCTGCTAGGAGGATGGTGGGATGTTCTCGCGACAATGTAAGATGCTACATGAATGTAATTAGTTGTTGTTGTTGTTGTTGTTTTCCAGTTAGGACCACTTTGGTTGGCTTACATGGTTAACAGGAGCTGAGTGGGAAGAATTCCTTCCACCAGTGACTGATCTGGCCCTCCAAGTCCTGCCCGAAGAGCCAGGCTGGCTGTGCTGTCATCAGCATCATTGGAGTACTGTGCACCTGCCTGGCTCAGGAACTGGACTACTGAGACCGCCACTGAGTGGTGATTTATTTCCGACATTCCATTACCTCCCCTCTCTCCCCCCAGCAGGATAGCGGCAGCACCTATTAACATCCACCTTGTCGAATCCTTTCATAGCATAATAAGTGTTTTGTAGGTGAATGCAGCAGCTAAACTTTCCACAGCAATGCCATGGGATTTTTAACATCCACCTGAATGCCTTCATCAACTCCAGGCTCGACTATGCAAACGCCCTGCTTGTCGGCCTTCCCAACACCTCCCTCCACAGGCTATAGATAATCCAGAACTCTGCAGCCTGTGTCCTCTCCCACACCAAATTCTGTGACCCCATCTCACCCACTCTCGCATGACTCCACTGGTTCCCTATCCTTCAGAGGATCCAGTTCAAGATCCTGGTCCTCACATACAAAGCCCTCCATGGTCTCGCCCTACCCTACCTCTGCGACCTCCTAACCCCCTACCAACCCGCCCATTCCCTCCGCTCAGCCGGCTCTGGCCTGCTCCATGTCCTCCGACCCACCCACCACAACATTGGCGGGAGAGCCTTTAGCCACTCTAACCCCAACCTCTGGAATTCCATTCCCCAGTCCTTCTACCTCGGTCCCTCCTTAGCCTCCTTCAAGTCCCGCCTCAAGACCCTCCTCTTCAACCATGCCATCGGCCACCCCCCTGACGTGAAAGGCGCTATACAAATGTAATCTTGTTGTTGTTGTTGAATCACCAGACAGGACCTTGATTTAATGTTTCATCCAAAAAGTCAGCACCTCCAGAAATGCAGCACACTCCAGGACTTCAGTGGAGTGTTAGCTTAGACTATGAGTTTGAAGTGGCAATGTGGAGCTCAAACTCACAACCTTCTGACTTAGGAGTGCTACCAACTAAGCCAGGTTGACATAAAATTGTAAAACACTTATAAAACCATCAGTGACCAGAGTTTATGGGAGTTCTTTTACAAGTCTGTACACGTGTAATTCACAAATGAATTGAGTGCGGGCCCATATAAAAAAATGATTTGAATGTCCCATCATGGGTGAGATATTATTTTTATTCAGTAGTACTTATCTCCACGGAAAATTTTTAATGCATTTAAAATAAATTCTCGAGAAGTGCACACAATTATTGACCATTAAATGTTATTTCACACTAAATCACATATGAAATACGAGCACTCCAGCCATGAAATTACTGATCATGGCCATAGAGCTAACTGATTTCACATCTTAATGAAGCATTGTATTCCTTTGATTTGCTGTACAGTTCTATAAATGACATTAAAGGAGCTATCTGCACACTTCCTGGTTCTCCCAGTACCTCATTCTTTCTGCATTTCATGCTTTAAAATTGCTGGTCAGAACCAACCTGTGAACAACGCTTTAAAGTAAAACGTTCCTGTGGTGACAATCGAGAAGTTCATCTCCAGTTCAGCCCTACAGTAAACATCATGGATAGACTCACTGAGATCAGCATATTAAGTCCCATTCAGAATAGCCCTGGAGCAGAATATCTGTATAAAATGCTGCAACTACATGCAATTCCTGTCTCTAATTAACAGTTTTAAATTATACCTTTCCTTTTCGAAAAGTAAAATGTAAACACAGTTCCCCAAAACAACAGAGCAATGCAATGAATAGGTATATATTTGCATTAATATATTCTCCCACATTCTCTCAATATTTGGGGTAATCATTCCACCTGTGTTTAGATTGACTGTATATTTCCAGCATTTCACAATGTCCAGAATTTGGCAAATAGTTAAATGCAGTCTTAATTTTGAAACCGATTTTCAGCAAGTTCTTTAGAGAATCCACAGAAATCAGGCCTCAAAGTTCCAATTGAATTCAATAATTTTCCAAATTCTGGACACTCTAAAATACAAAGCAAATAAAGAAAATAGACAAGGCAGGATTTCTTCCTAATAAGTCTGTAGACCTGAGATGGATATCAGGAAGCCATTTAAATACAGTGTTTGCCTTAACAATAACAGGATGAAAGTTGTATTGTGATGTGTAACTTTTCACTGATGATTCCTTTATTTCAGTTCTGCACTCTGGGACGCTACCCTGCATGAAGGGCGCTATATAAATGCAAGTTGTTGTTGTCGAATTAACAATTTACTCTTATATAGACCTTTCTCATAGAATGGATGTTTCAAAGTGCTTTACAAAGACAGAGTGGGAGTTTGGAGGGAATAGTGCCACAGGCGAAGACAGAGTAAGGTAGGGAAAGCTTATTGAGGTAAGAAGGTAAGAATCAAGCTTCTAAATTTGATTCATTGGAGGATGGAGGCCAGTGCAGCTGGGCAGGCTCCGGGTGAGGGGCTCATAGCACTGGTGTGGGAGAGAGTATGAGCTGCAGGCTTCTGGATGATCTGGAACTTGTGGAAAATGGAGCTGGCTAGGCTGGCGAGCTGGGTGATAGCAATGTTTGAAGATGAAAAAAGTGTGTATGAAGGTTTTAGCTGTGTCAGAGGGCCAATGTTGAGGAAGCAGAGGCAAGTGAACTTAATTACAACAACAACAAAATTACATTTGTAAAGCACCTTTCACGTCAGGAGGATGTCCCAAGGCGCTGGACAGATAGAGTTATGGACCCGAGCTGGGAATTGCGGTCAGGGAAGGTGGAGGTCAAGGGGGAAGCAGGGAGATCTAAACCACAGTTGAAGAGGTGGGCTTTGAGATGGGTCTTGAAGATGGCAAGGGAGGGGGTGAGGTGGAGGGACTGCAGGATGGAATTCCAGAGGGTGGTGGCAGAGTGGCGGAAGGCCCACCCGCCAACAGTAGGGCTAGCGTGGCGGGGAACGTGAAGCAGGCCGCAGCCCACTGAGTGGAGGGAGTGAGCAGGATGGTAGAAGTATAAGAGGTTGCAGAGGTAAGGGGAGCAAGATCATGGAGGGCTTTGAAGGTGAGGACCAGGATCTTGAACTCTATCCTCTGAGTGATGGGAAGACAGTGGAGTTGGGCAAGGATGAGGGTGATAGGGTCGCGGAGCCTAGTGCGGGAGAGGACATGGGCTGCAGAGTCCTGGATAATCTGCAGTCTGTGAAGGGAGGAGTTGGGGAGGCCGACAAGCAATGAGTTTCATAGTCGAGCCTTGATGTAATGAAAGCATGTGTGAGGGTTTGTCGGCCTGTGGTGTGAGAGAATGGCAGAGCTGGGTGATGTTGCAGAGGTGGGGGAAGGCAGAGCAGTATTGGCACGGATGTGGGGTAGAAAGGATAGTTGAGGGTCAAACAAGACCCAAGGTCCTGGACTGGCTTAGCAAGGTGGAATGTGCAATCATGGATGGTGATAGTGTCGGCACCTGAGGTGTGAAGGTGCTGACGGGAGCCAATCAGGAGAGCCTCGGTCTTGTTGATGTTCAACTGAAGAAAGTTAGCTCTCATCCAGGACTTGATGTCTGACAGACATTCTGTCAGGACAGCAGAGATCCTGTGGTCAAGGGTGGAGGCAGAGAGGTAGAGTTGGATGTCATCCGCATACATGTGGAAGTTGACCCTATGTCTGCGGATGATGTCACCAACAGAGAGTATAGATATTGAAAAGGAGGGGACCAAGGACAGAGCCCTGAGGAACACCGATGGTTAAGGGCTAGAGGAGAAACCATCTGTGGAGATGAAGTGGAGGTGGTATGAGAGGTACGATCTGAACCTGTCAAGGACAGAGCCGTGGAGGTTGAGGTGAGAGGAGAGGTGGTGGATGAGGATAGAGTGGTCGAAGGTGTCGAAAGCAGCAGAAAAGTCAAGAAGGACAAATAAGGATGATGATTAGATCCCAGATGAAAGGTTTAAAGAAGAGTTGAACATTGAAAAATAACAGTGAGGCTCGATGGGTTTGAGTGCACATGTAATACTGTGAATCATGGATGGTAAGACCACTCTGGGTCAATTTCAGGACTGACTATAGTGACAGAGGTAGATAGGGGGAGGGCCTCACATCCACGACCAGTGTTGTTATCAATTGAACCTGATTCATCACGTCAGGATTTTGAACTTACAGAATAGGCTGACCCTCCAGTGCAGTGCTGTTGTCAGAGGTGCCATCTTTCAGGTGAGATGTTTAACCTGTTCCGACGAATGTTGAGTATCCCATGGCACTACTCGAAAATAGAAGGGAGCTTTTCCCAGTTTGCTGGCCAACAATCCTTCAAATAAAATTGGTAACTCACTTCATGGCTTTGTGAGATATTGCTGTGTGCAAATTGACTGCCATAGTTGGTTACAAAATACACAGTAATTAATTAATTCCACTTTACACTATATACTGTGAAGTGCTTTGAGATGTCCTCCTGATGTGAAGGACGCGACATCAAAATGTAAGAATTGATTTTACTATTTGTCAACAGTGTGATGCTTATCACGAACAATAATGATAACATTATGCATTTACAATTTTCAATTTGAATGTGTGAAGTTATGAAATGTTTTCCAAGAAAGGCTGTCTGGTTTAGTTGCGATTAAAACAAAATACTGAAAAAAAAGTTTGAATCATCATTTTCTAACTAACTGCAGAAAGAACATACTGTACAGCATGCTTGCAACAAGATCATACTTGGGAATCAGCCATCTCGGCTGCTGTTATTAGAATTTTTTCCAATTTCCAGGGAATAAAACCCAAACATTGATAGAACAAGAAAATTTCCACTACGACATATGCCAAACTGTTCCAAAGTTAGCTCAAACTAACCAGCCAATTTAACAACAAATTATTATGTCAACTTTCATGTACAGAACAGGAAAATAAATGTCACCCTTAATGTGTAGTTAAAGTAAATGAGTGTTAACCATAGCCTATATAGCTGACAGTATTTCTGCTATCCACCTGTTGCTTCCAATTCAGTCCCAGCTTAGTTCCATCCAAAATGAACTATGTCTGAACCAAGCAACTTCACAATGGATAACTATTTATTCAGTGCCTTCATTTTCTTATAGAACAGGCATGGGCCTTGCTACGTAGGTCTAATTTTTAATGCAATTGCTAAGGGTTGAGCTCATCTTTCCAAAGTGACAGTAAGTGATTATCATCCTGGGGGATAGGGGAGGTAAATGGGATCTTGTTTGAGCTGAGCGGGCTCCAAAGTTACAATGGAACGTCAGAAATGAGTCAGTCTTCTGTGGCGGCTTCGGTCATCCAGTTCCTGAAACAAGCAGATCCGCAAAACTCCAGGACACTGCTGATGACAAATCAGCTGGATTGGCTCATTGGTTAGATAATTATTTGGGGAGGACAAGTTTGCAGGGCTAGGGGAGAGCCCAGGGAATGGGAATGATTTTGATAGCTCTTTTCAAAGAGCTGGCGCAGACGTAATGGACCAAATGGCCTCCTTCTGTGTTGTATAACTCTATAATTCTATGGTCGGTAGGATTTAGAGAGGCAAAATAAGGGCAAGGATTTTACCCACTCCACTGTTGCAAGCCTTGAAGCCAAAGCAATAATGGGAAGGGTTGGTGTCCTTACTGGACAAGCATCAGGAAACTTGCCAGGCAGTGCTCTCAAAGGCAAGCTACACTGTTTAGCTGGTTAAATTCCAGGAGTATCCCAACGCATCCCCAAGCCATGGCTCTTGCCAACCTGCGCATAATACTCAAATTTGGTAAGCAGGATGCGTACATCCAGGGAGAGGGTGTGCATTCCATTCCAATAAATACCTCAGGAATTTCCATGTATAGGTGAGATGCTTGGAACTCTCAGTTTGGTTTGGATACTCCTAAGTATGATGCTGTATTTCTGTATGTGTCAGACACCTGATTGACCCAAAACGTTGGTGTTTCTTTAATTTTAATTTAATATAGAATTGGTCACCCATTTCATAGTTGTTTGTGAGACAATGCTGCGCCAATTATACTGCCACATTTGCATAAAATTCACAATCACTCCATTTCATAGTAATTCTTGTGAGGTGCTTTGAGACATCCTTCCGAAGTGATTAGGTGCTATACCAAATGCAAGGATTATTATCATTATTAATAATTTATTTTTTCACGATCCATTTGATTTTCTACAAGAATCTGAGCAGGAATATAACAAAACTAGTCTGGTTATCCAACCAGTATACAATCACATAAATGCTTTAGAAAACATGCATTGTTTCTTCGAACTTATTCTGCTTATGTTAAGCTCACAATCTAGGCTGATATTTCAATACAGTGCTGCAGTGGTACTGCATTTTGGAGGTGCCATTGTTTGGATGAGATGTTAAACTGAGGTCTTGTTTGCATTTTAAGGTGGACAATAAAGATCCCATGACAGTATTCGAAAAGAGAAATTTTGCTCAACAGTCCTCCAGATAAAAATCTAGCCTGTTTCCTCCTAATTACACCGCAGTCCTTAAATACTTCCCATATGTGTGCCATGACTACTCAAAGCACCCCACTTAAAAACTACTGAAATCAATGAAATTCCTTGGTAATTCTTGGTCTCATTAGTTTCATCTTTCTAGTGGATAGATACCACATTTACACTCTGCAGCACTGATGGTGTATGTTATTCAGCCAGGATCCTATTGATTAGAAGGACAGCTACAAAGTATGTTGAAGGTTCTTGGCATTGATCTGCAAGACCCTGTATCTTTCAGACAAGCTTTGAAAAGCTCAGCATTAATATTGTCTGTACTTAGTGCCTTACCATCAGCAAGGCAATGTAGTGTGGATCCACTCCCTCCTTAATGGATCATTAAGGGCTTTCAATTTGCTCAATCCCCCTGGTCAGGCTTCGTCCTCCTTCTGGATGGATCTCTACTATGGCCTGTTGCTTCAGATTACAACTCAGCATCCTCCAGACCCCAAGGACCTTTATTGGTAATCCTATTTTGAGTTGTCACATTTTTAACCGTAATATGTCGGTTATGTAAACACACCACTTTGTTTTTCCTTTGCCGGAGTTTGAAATCCCAACAGATCTTGATGCAAAACAATAAAAATCAAACTCCAAGGTAAACCCTCCATTTGGTGGAATACACAATAAGAACAAACTCATGATTACGACTGGCAGTACTATTATAATTTCTATTGACATACTATAACTATACATTGCCATTAATCACTGAATTAATAAGCAGTGCTTTGTAAACAAAGTATCACCACCACAACAATTAATCACTTAATTGCTCATCGATTCATCTGTTTTTCATGGAAGAGAAAGACAAGATAGGCAGAGAAATGGATTAGCTGTCAGGATAATTGTTTTCTAAGTTGTTTTTCACATTTTGTTTACCATAAAATGGAATAATAATCCTTAATAATCTTGCATTTGATATAGCGCCTTTCACATTGGGAAGACGTCTCAAAGAATTTTACATTGGAGTGCCAACTTACATTAAATGAGTTCAAGCTCCCTATGTAGAACTTTTCAGTCCTGTAGCTTAGTGGTTCAACTATTTGCGAGAGGACCTGGATTCGATTCCCAGACAGGACAAAACGTTGGGCAAGTTTCCTTACTCCACATGCTTCTGTTCACCTAGCAGTAAGTGGGAATCCAGTTGTTAGTCGATTGGCAGATTGCTTTTCCAGGGGTGATAATCCTTTCTAAACAAACAAACAAACAAGCAAGCAAGCAAGCAAGCTAGCAAACAAACAAACAAACAAACACATACATACATACATACATAAACAAACAAACAAACAAACAAACAAACAAACAAGCAAACAAGCAAGCAAGCAAGCAAGCAAACAAACAAACAAACAAACAAATAAATAAATAAATAAATGAAAAACAATTGTTTGATCAATCGTTTGTGGGGCACCATTATGCGCAATTGGCTGCAGTGTTTTGCCCACAAAATATAGTCAAATCACTTTGCAGTTTACTCTATGAAGCGCTGTGAGATGTGTCGAAGACATGATAAGGCGCTATATCAAACGCAAGCGTTATTATATTATTATTGGAAAGCATAAACATGTTGATGAGTTTTGACATGTCAGACATCCAGCTGACCAAAAATAAGTCAAAGTTTTTGCATACTAAAACACGTTTGGAAGCTGTTAAGAGTTTACAAAGTGCTGTAAATCATGTAAAAAACATTGGTCAGTTGGGTATCTGACAGATGTGGAAACTCTCATGTTTAAGAGTCTCCAAACCAGACAGATTTCCACATTTGTATGCCATCTACACATGGAAAGGTAAATTTACACAAGTAAAGAAGAATGTTTCCTGGTTCCTCAAGTTTTGCCCACATTTGAATAAAATTAATTTCCTGCTACATCTTGTTTGGCCTCTCAATACTGATCTTTATTAATGACGGAAGTTAAAAAGTGTTGAAATGCTTTAATCGGTTTGTTCGCTATTGTGTTTCTGTGTGCTTGTGAATTGCTCAATCTGGACTGTCTCCATTCAAGGAAGAGATAATTATCACTTAATTCACAGACATATAAACAACACAATAAGCTATAAAAAAGACAATTGAGTTCAATTGGATGTTGACTTCAGCCTTCATGGGAGACAGCAGGGGATTAATGATGAAGGAATAAAATGATTTAAAAAGCTTCAGATATATCTTTTGACAAATTAAACGTCACCAAAACACTGACAACACATCCCACAGTGCATTCCTTTCATGTTGAGTTTTTTATTAGGACTCTGGCCCCATCTTGAGCAACATGAAAATGCTAACCCTTGAGTGCAGCTAAAGCTTTATTTTGGTGTGAAAAATGCAATCATTCAGAACAGATTCAACATGAATTCATCAAATTCTATATGAAACATTGCATATTTTGCTCCCACTTTATTTGAAAATCCCAGGAGTTTTCTAGACTTTTGTTTGAATTTAGAAGTTATGATGTTATAGTTATGGTTATAATTATATTATAGTTTAATGTTCTAAACATGCATGGGATCTTTCACATTGAAGTTAAAAAAAATCCATGGCTTCTAACAAGCTTCACTAACGGTGACTTGGTCTTTAGCAGGGAATCCTAGCAGTATGCAGCAGTATGCCAGAGCCTACTCGTAGGATTGTTGCTCTGAAGTGTTGGAAGTAGGTCATAAGGTTCCTACCAGTTAGGACAATACTGTGCACAAATTGGTTGCCACATTTGCCTATAAATTACGCAGACGCTACAACTTATAGTACATTCTGTGAAGCACTTTAAGACATTTTCCTGACATGAAAGGCCGATATCAAATGCAAGGATTATTGTGTTTTATTATTAAGTTGGTTATGATGTGTTTTCAGCAGGATTCCCATCTGCCATCTGAGTTACTATCAATGAATTCCATTGTAAAAATACAATTTTGTTCAACTCTATCATCTTTTCCCAGTGGGTTTAGGTCTACCTAAGAAAAAGGAGCAGAGGCTGGGAAGGGCTCTTTTTCCCAGTTCCATGAATATTATTTTGGTGGTTGTGATTTGGAAAAAGCAATGTGAAAGTATCTATGATAATAATAATAATAATAATAATCCTTGCATTTGATATAGAGCTTTTCACGTCTTCTAGACGTCCCAAAGCGCTTCACAGAATATACTGTAAAGTGAATTGACTGTATATTTGTGGGCGAACGCGGCAGCGAATTACTCACAGCAGTGTCCCACAAACAGTCGTAGATTGAAGATGACCAATTTATTATTGTTTTGTTTTTTTGGAGGGATTATTATTAGGCTCTGTGTGGAGTAAGGAAACTTGCCCAAGGTTTCGCCCTGCCTGGAATTGAACTCAGGGCTCTCGCTTGCAAAGCGAGGGCTCTAACCACTGAGCTACAGGACTCCATGCATGTGAGATAGCTGCTTAACTAGTGAGAGGGCCACGAGCAACTCAGACTACACACCATTTCTTTGTACAAAGTGTTGTGAGGATGTGGAATTCTCTGCTTAAGAAGACCATAGATGCAGAATCCATTACAACAATTTACAGCATAGAAGGACTCCATCCAGACCATCAAGTCTGCATGGTCTCTCAGAGCAATCCAACTGCTCCTCCATATCCTCATAACCCCTTCCTCAAACTTCTGACTTTCATTTATCTATCTCCTTCTCGCTTGAAACCCACAATGGACTCTGCCTCTGTCACCTTATTTGAAACCCACAATGGACTCAGCCTCTGCCACCACATCCCAACTCTCTGAATTAAAAACGTTATCCTAAGCCTTCCTTTCGCCCCTTCCCTCACCTCCCTCTTGGTCTGCCTCAAAACCTTTCTCTTTGCCTGCACTTTTAACGGAGATTTACGAGGATGGTACCAGGAATGAGGGACCTTGATTATGTGGAAAGGCTAGAGAGGCTGGGATTATTCTCATTGGAGCAGAGAAGGTTACGAAGAGACCTAATAGAGGTCTTCAAAATCATGAGGGGATTTGATAGGTTGGAAAGGGAAAAACTGTTTCCACTCATGGGTGTGACGGTGACTCGAGATCACAGATTCACAATAGTATCTAAGAGAAACAGAGGGGAGGTGAGAAGAAATATTTTCACGCAGCGATTTGTTCGAATCTGGAACGCATTGCCTGAAAGGGTGGTCGAGGTCGATTCGATAACTACTTTTAAAAACGCGGTGGACGGGTATTTGAGGAGGACGGGTTTGCAGGGTTAAGGGGAAAGGGCTGGGGAGTGGGATTGACATTAATTGCTCTATTCAAAGAGCTGGCACAAACTCGATGGGCCGAATGGCCTCTTTTTGTGCTGTACGATATATGATTCTATGATTCTTTTGGCCATCTTTCAGCTCCCACTACCAGCTGGGGTGCCCATCTAGCTGCGTCAAGCACTTTGAGACAACTTGCTGATGTGAAAGGCGCTATCTAAATTGTGTTATATTGCATCAAGTGTAGTAACTTTATATTTGCAGGTATTCGCAGCATCCAATTTGCACACAGCTAGGTCACATAAACAGCACTTACATGAATGATTAATTTATTTGAAGGATTGCTGCCAGGACTGTGGAAGAAACTCTCTACCTTTCAAAAATCTTTAACCTCCCCCCACCTGGATTTCAGCCCCCAGAGCAGATCTTGAGGTCATCTGATTTAATTTCACTGATGTGGGGCTTGACATTGAATGAGTATAGGTATTAGATATAATCTATGCATGTAAATTAGGTTGCTTGCTCTTTTTACCCCAAATTCAAATTCAGGGAAAATAATAAATAATAATGATCCTTGCATTTGATATAGTGTCTTTCACATCAGGACAATATCTCAAGACTGTTTTGTGGCAAACATAGTGGGACAGCTTTTGTTTCTGAAGTCAAAACAAGGTGTTTGTGTATTTATTGAAGCCTGAGGTTGTAAGCATTTAGGCTTAAAAAGTATTTATATTCCATATTTACAACCTGTTTTTTAAACTCAGATTTTACTCCTGCATATTTCATTCATTAAACTATATTAAAGTCTAACACAATTAGTTCTCACCCCTTTAAACTTAAACGTTTGTGACATGGCCCTCAGTAAGTTTTACATTAGTCAAGTCAGACTCCCTCTAAGGTCTTATTTTATGAAACAAAGCTTTTTTTTAAAATCTCATTAGGAGAAAATGTATTTCAGCCAGTTTGTGTGACATGAATAATCAGCTTTTCATGTCAGTTGTTTCACTTATCACATTAGAGTTCAATATGAAATAAAGGAGCTAGGGCGTTCACTGGGGAATTTGCTGTACATACTTAATGTCAATCAGAAAATTCTTTCATTGAGCTGTGATGAACGCTGATTTCACACTTTCTCATCAGATAGTGGCCTTAAAATGTTTGAAAAGTTCAAAAGAAATTGAAGATGAAAATAGTTATTGCAACTAGGAACACAGAAAAAAGTTTCTGTTTAAATCAGCTGTGGTAAAAGCCAATAAAATACAATTTACATTTATAGAGTGTTTTCATGTTGAAGGGAGTTCCAAAGTTCTTGACACTGGTGGCTGGCCACCCGAACTGGTGAAAGTGGGAGGGGAGAAATGACTGAAGGCACAGTCAAAGATTCATACAGCGCGAATCAGTTCTGAAAGGAATGAAGGGAGATGTAATTCTCCAGGAATAACAAAATATACTTCTGAATTGAGAAATAACTCGTAAGGGCCTTTTGTTGAATAGGGTCTGAGTCTGTTTGTACCCCCTGCATTTAGACGGCAATAGTGTGAACTGATACCCTGCCTTTTCAAGTGGTTTCAGGGGCCGTGCTCTAGCAAGAAAGCTTCACGATCACACACTTCACACTTGATTTGTACTGTTATTTTCATGCTGTAAAAAGTGTCGGATAAACTGGTCTACGATTATAGTTCATAGATCGTTTATGTGATGTGTGTGAGCCACACACTAATAGCTTAAACAATTCATTCTTCAACTTATGGCTGATTGAAGTTTACTCAAAGCCTCCTTTTTAATAACGTTGACGAGTTTCTCTTCCCGGTTGGCGGCTGCATTATTAAATGCCAGGTTCTTTGGTGTTCTGTGTATTGTCACATACACGTCGACAATTTCCTTCTTTTTGAAGGTTAGATAAAATCTTTTATTTCCTTTTCTTTGGGAAATTGAGGTTACTGCTTGTCACGCAATCCGGGCCCAAAAGCTTTTTAAAAAATAACAGGAACCACTGTTCCACTTTGTCAGCATCTACTTTGTTTGTTTAGAATAGATTTATATCAAATTCCCAATTGGTTGTGAGATTTTTCAGCTTGCAATATTCTGTTTAAAAAGAGCAATGAATAGAAAACAATCTTTCCCACAGCACCTTGAGATTGGAAGTAACTATAAATTACACAAGATAATTTTTGAAAATCGGTTACACAAATTTTATTGCAAATCAAACAATAGAAACGCTAGTGATTTTCTGAGATTGGGGTTGAAGCAGGTTGTTTGTCAGAATAGAGGGCTCTTTATTCTGCCTGTAGCCTACACTATACCTAACCTGCAAGAGATAGATGCTGCCAGCGAATATTATCAATATAAATATGTAGTTCCCCAGTACTGACAACTCTCCGGGTGGGGGGCCGTTAGTGAGAGGTGGTGCATTCCTCACAGAGACAATAATTATCATAAGGACAACAATTGCAAATGAAAACCTGAAACCATTTTGAAGGATTTACCATTATTTTAATCTCATACCGGATAGCTCCCGGAAATCAACGAGCATCTATATTTTTGCTGCTCATTGCTGCCTGCTTTCTCATGTATCTGCGTCACTACACCCACTGTTGTTGATGGACCAGTCAGCCTGGACATCAACAGGATTTGGAAGAGCAGATCAGTCACTGGTAGCTGGGATTCTTCCCACTTGATTCCTGTTAATTTTACAAAACAAAGCCCTAACGGGTAGGATGGTATTAACCTGGCATGCAGTGGGAAGTTTGCCTGTGTTCACAATGGCAAGCTATGTGATTTTACTATCTCAAAACACATGCTGTAGTCTCCAAACCTTGACTCTTGCCAACATGCACGGAAATTCTCTTGGATTAAGTGAGGAGGATGCATGCCTTCGAGGAGAGAATTCACTCCATACCAGACAATTGGAAAAGTCCAAACTTATGTGGAACTCTCAATAGTTTGGAGAGCCTTAAGCATAGTGGTGGGTTACTGCATATACCAAATATCCAGTTGATCAAACAAAATCCCTTTTCAATGCCACATTGTGCATAATAACACAAACACTCATTTAACAAAAAAATGATCTACACAAATTAACTGAGCCCTTTCTAAAATATTTAATCATGAGAGTTTGTTGAGTTTACATTCAAAGTCTGTATTAGAGAAGGCAGCAAACATGGTTTTCTAATTCTTCAAATGCAAACAATATGTTGCTTGAGCATTAATTTGGTGTTTCAACTTTTCTGTAGAATGAAGGCACTGGTGAACACAAAGGCACAGAACACAATGTTGTAAATTTCCCTTGGTTATTAATGTTAAAGTAGAACAATATTTTGAAAGACAATTCACCAAAGGTGCTTTACCAAGGTTAACACTGTGATCTGGTAACAACAACAACAAAATTGCATTTGTATGGCGCTTTTCACATCGGGAGGATGTTCCAAGGCATTGCCAGCCAGAGTTATGGACCCGAGCTGATGGTTGGGATGGGGGAGGGCAGGGGGAGAAGCAGGGTGATCAAAAGCATGGTCAAAGAGGAGGATCTTGAAGTGGGTCATGAAGGTGGCGAGAGAGAGGGCAAGATGGAGGGACTGCGGATGGAGCTTCAGAGGGTGGGTGCAGAGTGGCAGAAGGCCAGCTCACCGATAATGGGGCAAGCAAAATGAGGGAAGTGGAGCAGGCTGGAGCCCACTGAGCCGAGGGAGCGAACAGTGTGGTAGGAGGTTAGGAGATTGGAGAGATAGGGGGGAGCAAGAAGGTGAGGAACAGGATCTTGAACTGCACCCTCTGTGTGATGGGAAGCCAGTGGAGTTAGGCATGGATGGGAGTGATCGGGTTGCAGAGCCTAGTGCGGGAGAGGACACGGGCTACAAAGTTCTGAATGATCTGCAGCCTGTGGAGGGAGGAATTGGGGAGGCCGACAAGCAGTGAGTTTGCATAATCGAGGCTTGATGTAATGAAGGGGTGTCTGAGGGTTTCGGCGGCCTGTGGTTTGAGACAGTGTCGGAGCCGGGTGACGTTGCAGAGGTGGGGGATGGCAGAGTGGGTCATGGTCAGATATGGTGTAGAAAGGATAGTTGAGGGTCAAACAAGACCTTAAGGTTCTGGACTAGCTTAGCAAGGTGGAGTGTTTGACCATGGATGGTGATGGTGTCAGCGCCTGAGGTGAGAAGGCACTGACGGGAGCCAATAAGGAGCGCCTCGGTCTTGTTGATGTTCAACTGAATAAAGTTAGCTCTCATCCAGGACTTGACACATTCTGTCAGGACAGCAGTGGTCTTGGAGTCAAGGGTGGAGGCACAGAGGTAGAGTTGGGTGTCATCCACATACATGTGGAAGTTGACCCCACGTCTGTGGATGATGTCACCAAGAGGGAGCATGTAGATGTTGAAGAGGAAGGGACCAAGGACAGAGGCCTGAGGAACACCACACAAGATGGTTCGGGGGCTAAAGGAGAAGCCGTTTGGAGGCGATGAAGTGCAGGTGGTGTGAGTCGTATGATCTGAACCAATCAAGGACAGCGCTGTGGAGGTTGAGGTGAGAGGAGAGGCAGTGGATGAGGATACAGTGGTCGACAGTGTTGAAAGCAGCAGAGGTCAAAGAGGATGAGGAGGCAGAGGGAGCCCTGGTTGCAGATGGACAGAATGTCATTTGTCACTTTGACCCGGGCAGTTTCTGTGCTGTGGGCGGCACGGAAGCCCAATTGGAACAGTTCGAGAAGGGAGTGGCGGGAGAGGAAGGAGCAAAGCTGAGAAGCAACAACTCGTTCCCAGACCTTGGAGAGGAAGGGGAGGTTTGAGATGGGGCGGTAGTTAGGGTGTAGAGAAGGGTCCAGGGAGTGTTTTTTTAAGGATAAGAGTAATGACACCAGTTTTTAAAAGGGTGGGAACAGTACCAGAGGATAGGGAGAGGTTAACAATGTCAGTGAGTAGAGGGAAAGGAGGTGGAGCTAGGAAGTAAGGAGGGGGGTAGGGATGGGGTCGAGGGAGCAGGTGGTGGGTTTCATACGGGTTATGGTGATGATGAGAGAGGAGGGGGAGGGGTTCAAAGGTGTGGGAGGAGGGGTGGGTAGCGGCTGGGGTTGGAGGAGGAGATGGGGAGGGTTAGCAGTTGCACTGGCAGAGGCAGCTGAGTGGATTCCCTCGACTTTGCATTCAAGGAAGCCCAGCATCGCCTTGCAGTTGGCACAGTGTAAACCTTGGTAAAGCAGCACCTTTGGTGAATTTGCTTTCAAAATAACGTTCTTTAACATTAATAACCAAGGGAAATTTACAACTTCAGCATAATGCTTTGCATAGTCTGAATGTAACTTGTAATCTTACCCATAAAACCAATCAGAAGACAAATTGTTGATTAAGTTCTTATTTATGGGATGTGTTTTGTTATCTAATAATTGATGTTATTCTTGATTCTGAACATCTAGTTAGAAAAAACTCCTGATGTTCAACTCCACGTCAGAACTTTTGAACTGTGTGAACCCCACTGAGCCACTCTTACTGCTGAGATAACCATTTCTCATGTGATTGTAAATTGGCGAAAAATATTATCAGCAGGCAGAAAATCGGTCCCTCCGTGACACTCACCCTGAGGCATTCTCCAATGCGGTAATGGAAAAATTTTTTTATTTAATTCAGCAAAGTTAATATACTCTCTCGGTACATGACAGATTAAGTGATTTTTGTGGACGACTGCATGGAAGAGCTTAGATAGCTCTGTGCACCACTATATATTGTGAGTTGACAAGGTTATTATCCTTATATATCCGTGGGAAAGAGCACTGTCCCAGCAGCTGCCAGGAATCTCTATTGGATTGCTATTCTTATGTATGAGAGAAGATGAACATCTTCTTATCTGTACCTTGGGTTTTTGATGGCCACCAACTTGAGAATGGACACTGTCCTGAAGGACTGAGCTGAGAAGGGGTGAAGGGCACTCTGGTCTTGCCCGTCTCTTTCAAGGACAGCAAGGTCCCAATGCAGGTCAAACTTATGTCATACAAGCCCTGTGTGCAAGCAAACCTCCTTTATGGCTCCGAGCTCCTGGGTATGCAGCGGAGAGATTTCACACACTTTCTCTCTCCAATTCTAACACACTCTATCTCTCTCTTACTCACTCACATACACTTTCGCTCTCTAACTATCTTCATTGGTTAGATTGGACTTCACCAAATAATTATATTAATAATCCTTGCATTTGATATCGCGCCTTATGATGTCTTTGAGATATCTCAAAACGCGTCACAGAATATAATGTAAAGTGAATCGATTGTATATTTTGTGGGCGAAATGCGGCAGACAATTGCACACAGCAGTGTTCCGACACATTTTTTTTGTATTTTTTTTGAAGGGACTAACAACCAGGTTCTTACTGCTAGGTAAACAGAGACATGTGAAGTAAGGAAACTTGCCCAATATTTCGCCCTGCCCGATAATCGAATAATAATTTGAATTAGTGGAAAATCACATTTGCTGCCTTGAGAGGGCTGGCTCGATTCTGTTGCTAAACATGTCACCCTGGAACTTCAAGGAAATCCGACAATCTCCAAGGAAGGCGGCACTGATAATATAATGGATACAGATATAACATATGAACCAAAAACTCCATGATTCGAATCTTGTCCTAAGCTTGCTGGTGTCAGCTAGGGTTGCATGGTGCGGCTAAATTGGCCCTGGCCTTACTAGAGTCATGAAGGCTAAAACCAGCTGGGTGAAGAAAAGTCAGGCTGTTGACATTCACTGTCATGGCTCACACATAAAGTGGCCACTTGGTTGGGGTTCCGGGGGTCAACCAGTGCCTGTGGAACTACATCCCAGTAAGGAGAGGTCAGACCAGGAGCATAAAATAAGAACAAATAATTGGATGTGCTATGTTTAAAAAAACTCCAGTTAGGTCAATTGGGAGCAGTGATCATTTCTCAAATGCAAGTTAAGATTTTTATTCATAATTATTATTCACTATGATATACAAGTGCAGAATATTGTGAAAAAGTATTCGTTCTCTCTCAAAGATAATGTCAATTTTCAAGACAAAGCATGGAATTCATGTTATTTCTTTACATCTTGACCCAAGACACTGGATTCTCCACAGTGAATCTTGAAGCATTGTCAGGTATACGTTTGTTATATAAGAGGTGGGCAGGAATGCTGGTTATTCCTTACGTTACTGTTTCAGTTTATTTTTGTGGCAAAGTAATCCTGTCAACTGGTGAGACAGCCTCAGGTGTTGTGCATTTCTTTTATTCTGTGCTGGATACTTTCTCAAGATTAACAAGAGAGGCTGAGAAGAGAGACTTTGATTTTCAGAGAGAACTGAAGATGTGAAAATCAAAGGCCGATTGCCTTATTAGTTCGCTTTATCCATGCTACATCATGAACTTTGTAACCGATCATTCAGTTGCAGCAAAAAGCTATGTGTTGAACATGACACAAAATGATGAACCACAAGACATGGTGCAAGGCAGACTTTGGTTTATACTGTCACTAAAACATTGGTGCCAGTTTGGCAATAACCAAAATACTAAGAAGACGAATAATAACAATAATAATAATCCTTGCATTTGATATAGCGCTTTTCACGTCTTCTCAACGTCTCAAAGCGCTCCACAGAATAGACTGTAAAGTGAATTGACCGTACATTTGTGGGCAAAAGAATAAGAATAACAATAATATAATAATTCTTACATTTGCCTTTGGGCCTTTAGGTCAGTAAAATGTTTTATAGAATATACTGGAGAGTGCATTAACCTTGTATTTTGTGAGCGACCATGACAGCTAATTTGGCAGAGCAATGTCCAACCAAAAACCATGAAGTGACCAATTGTATTTGGGTAATTATTGGCCAAGTCAGTGGAAGAGGAGAAGATTCCCTTATCTTTTTGAATTGTGCTGCGAGATATTTAACATCCATTTGAACAGGCAGATGGGACCTTGGTTTAAAGTCTCATCAGAAGGATGGATAAATGCCCTTCCTTGCGTTTTAGTCAAGATCAACAATAATAATATTCCTTGCGTTTGACATACTATCTTATCACACTGCCAAGACATCTTAAAGAGCTTCACAGAATTTTACTGTAATGTGTAGTAACTGTCTATTTGTAGGCAATTATGGCAGCCAATTTGAGCACAGCAAAATACATGGAGTGAGTGATCAGTTTTATTTGGGGGATTGCTGGCCAAGGCTCCGAGGGAATCTCTCTTCCCTTTTTGAATAAATGGATCTGTAATGTCCACCTAAACAGGCAGGTGGAATCTCAGTTTTAACATCTCATCCAAATGAAGGAACAATTAATAATGCATCATGTACCCTGCACTGCACTGGAGTGTCAGCTTAGGCTTGAAACCACAACAGTCTGACTCAGTGGGGAAAGTGTTACCATATTGTATGTGTGATGGTAACACTTTCGAACAGAGTTGAGAAAATACTTCTTCACTCAGAGGGTAGTGAATTTATGGAATGGTCTACCCAGAAGGCTGTAGATGCTCAGTCCTTGAACATATTCAAGACTGAGATTGATAGGTTTCTGAAAGATAGAGAGATTAAAGGATATGGGGATAATGTGGGCAGATGGAGTTAGGTTAGAAGATCAGCCATGATCTTACTGAATGGCGGGGCAGGCTTGAGGGGTCGAATGGCCTATATTTCCCATGTTCCTATTAATTTGTGAATGTCGTAATGAAAATTCCAGAAGGTCATTAATGCAGAATTAATTGAAAGGAAAAGAGGTAGAAGCAGTACTAGCAGATGGGAAAATAGTTCATATTATTTCCAAGTTTTGAAATAGGTTCAGAAGCCTGATCTTGAAAATTATAGCCCTCTGTGTTGTGGAAATACTGTATGTTAAAGCCCACTGAAAAGGGAAAAAGTCAAATGTATTTACCAAAAGTAAAGGCAACTGTTTCAGAGCATTATGAAAGATATGACAGTAACCCTTGCATTTGATAAGTCCTAACTCCACCCTTTCTTGTCGGGAAGACATCACAAAGCACTTCACAGAATTTTACTGTAAAGTGCATTGACTGTGTGTTTGGAGGCAAATGCCAAATTAAAAGAGAAATCATTCTTAACAACATTATTGGAATTCTTTAGGGACATGACAAAGTTTAGTGGGTGGCAGTATTGTGACACATAATATGTATTTTGACTTTCAGAAAGCAATTGAAAAGGTGCCTCACATAACACTTGCAACTAAACTAAAAGCTTTTGCTATAAAGCAGAAAGTGGTAAATTGGATTATTATTTGCCTTAATAAGAATAAACCACAGGTTGTGATCAATGGTAATAGCTCTAATTCCATGGTTGTGACCAAGGAAGTACCCTTGGGATTAGTTCGTTCATAACTTTGATAAATGCTCTTGCTGAAGGCATTAACTCTTTGAGCTCTATAGATGAGTTCCGTCTCCTGGATACTGATAATAATAATAATAATCCTTGCATTTGATATAGCGCTTTTCAGGTCTTCTAGACGTCTCAAAGCGCTTCACAAAATAGACTGCAAAGTGAATTGACCGTATATTTGTGGGTGAAATGCAGCATCCAATTGAGCACAGCTTTAATGTAACCAATCTTTTACGACTAATCTTTTGGTTAGATTGCACCCAATCAAATCTCAGTTTTTCTAAATTTCATAGCACTTCAAACTAGATGATGGGTTGTTTGTGTATGTATATTAGGGATGAAAACGTGTTTTAACGAGATAAGAACAGGGTGAATGGCTTGAATGCCTAAAGCCCATTTAAATGAATACAACAACAAGAACAAGATTACATATAGATTGTGGATGAAGGGGCAGATTCTAATAGATTCTACCTGATTTATGGAATCTGCTAAGAAATGTTGCACTTTTCCACCCATTCCTTAAGACTTGCAGTAGAACTGAACACCTCCCGACTAGGACACAATGATTTGCTGCTAAAAAACAATTTGACAAAATACATCTGCTGCTATCTTCGATTCTACTAAGAAAACCTGACTTTTTTTTGATCCTTTAATAATAATAATTCTTGCATTAGATATAGTACTTTTCACATCTTCTAGATATCTCAAAGCGCTTCACAGAATATACCGTAAAGTTAATTGATTGTATATTTTGTGGGCGAAATGCGGCAGCCAATTGCACACAGCATTGTCCCGCAACAGTCATGGATTGAGTGACCAAATTATTATTGTTTTTTTTTTCTTGAGGGACTATTATAAGGCATGTGGAGTAAGGAAACTTCCCTAGGGTTTCGCCCTGCTGGGAATCGAACCCAGGTCTCCCATTTGCGAGGTGAATACTCTAACCACTGAGCTACAGGACTCCTTTACAGTATTTAGTCAAATACATAGTGACTGTGTATTTTCTAGGCCAACGAGTGACAAAGTGGGGTCTCCTTGGAGGTGAGTTGGACCCAAGGTGCCGTGTTTGGCAATTGAAAGTCAGATTATTATTTTTTTTAAAAATCCTCACATTTCCCTTCTGCTGTGATTGAGGAAGTAGAGAGAATCGTACCAATAATTTCACTTGTACAAAGAGTTTTCCAGGCCTCAGGGAACTGCCGTACTTGTTATAATGGGTTTCGGGGATTGCCCTCACTCGCTGTAGGGAGTCTGATCTTGATACATTGGAATGTTTCAATATTTTGTGTTTCTTTTTGTTTGGTCCTAACAATCTGTCTGTAGCATTGACAGTGTTCCAGCTACATTTGGCTCAGGTATTCAAAAGAAAGTGTACTAATCACCTCACTGCATGAATCCTCTTAATGTTTCACGCGTGGCCTATTTAAGCACTTGTTTCTTTGACCTGAGGCCAAATCATAGCTGGGAATCTGGGAGCTTGTCAGTTTGGTTCCCAGAAGTTTATTTAAATAAGGGAAACCCTATTATATTAACATCTTAGAAAACAACTTCCTTTGCATTCACTCCTGTCACTATTGATTGAGGGTACTCCAGGACAGAGTTCCAGAGGGTGGGAGTGGAAAGGCTGAAGGCCTGACAGCTGATGGTAGGGCAGTTAGGGCGGGGGCCCTAATGGAGCCCATTACCTGCTGAATGGGGGGAATGGGCGGATTGGTAAGATTTTAGAAGGTCATCGAGGTAGGGTGGGGCAAGATCGTGGAAGGCTTTAAAACTGAGGATGCGGATCTTGAAATTGATTCTCTGGGGGAATGGGGGGCTAGTGGAGCTGAGCAAGGATGGGGGTGGTCAGCTCATGGAGCTCAGTGCATGAAAGGACACAAGCAGCAGAGTTCTGAATAGTCTGCTGCTTGTGAAGGGAATAGCTGGGAAGTCTGGTGAACAGAGAGTTGGCGTAGTCAAAGCATGGACGTGGTAAAAGCATGGATAAGGGTATTGCGGACCCAAGGGAAAAGGTAGCTGCGGAGGCGAGCAATGGTGCGAAGGTGGGGGAAAGCTGAACAGGTCAAGGCATGGATGTAGGTTTAAAGAGCAGTTGAGAGTCGAATAGGATGAATAGATTCAGCATAGGCTCAGTGAGGTGGAGTGTGCATCCATGTAGATTGGAGCTGTCAATGCCTGAGGTGAGAAGGTTCTCAGGTATGAAATGCATCAGACCAGGTCACTGAATTATGTTGGGTACTATTCTACCTCAGCCAAAAATATCTACATATAAATATATGCAAAGTTGTTCTATAAAGGGATTATGCTTGTGATTTGTTTCTCAGAATTCTTGTTCCAGAAAACTAATTTGGGTTAAAATGGTGATTTTTCTAAGCACATTCTGTTCCTTAGCTCTTATTAAGGATAAACAATGAACTCTTTATTGGCTGGGTGCTGTCCATAATGACAAGTTTTAGGCTGACTGACCACCTAATTATGGGAAATGCTTATTCCCTCAGGTTTATCACAGTTAATTTTTAAACTTAATGAAATGTGACCTTTTGATTCCTAGGTGCTAGAACAGCTTTTTAAACCTGAATGTTTTATTTTAAGTTATTCATAGGTCAGCATCTGGTAAAGAAGTGTGATAAACTTATTCTCCAAAGCCTTAAGTTAAGCACTTTTCCGATCCACATATTCTCAGTACACAATTTATTATTGCCATTTGTGCCTGCTTTGAACTCCCAACTCCAAAAGGTCTATATTAAAGAGGGTATAATAAACTCACTGCCATCGAATCTTTAGGTGTAGAAATTCTATTTGGGTTTGGATTTACTCTTGTTTCAGAGAGTGCAGAATTTTGCAAATTGTTGAATCCAATATTAACTTTGAAGTCCATTTGCTGTAGTTCTTAAAAAAAGAATTTACATAACTGGCTTCACAATTAAGGCTACATTTAACTATACCTCACTTTCCAGATACTCTGAAATGAATAAAGAGAACAATTTGTCTTCCTTATTATAATATTGGGACTGTCACCATTAAAATGATGTTGCATATTGTTTGGTGTTTTGAGCTGTACACATGTAGAAATTATTTCTCATTATTATTTTCCATATGCATATTTTGCAATCATGCTCATTCCCAGTAATACAATGGTATAAATTGTATTGGCAGATTTGTGTTGTAAAATTTTAGCACCTGGCAACACATGAGAGGTATTAGTTTACTGCTGCAATTATTTGTGACAGGAAAGTTGTAAAATGAATCATACTGTAAATCTAGCAATGTGTTTAAAAAAATACCCTGTCTTACAGGCTGTTATTTTTAAACCTGGTTTCATTGGTTCTCAATTCTACTGTTGGTGAAAGAAAACATGAAGTAGACAGATTATCTAAAAATGGTGATCATGGAATTATTTTACTCCCTAATAAACTCAGGAGGATAATAGAAAAATCTGCACAAGAATAGCTTTCTGAGAACAGGTAAGTTTTGTAGCTACCCACAAAAATAATATATTTTTTACATTATTTAATATATAATATAAAAGTAATATTTGAGAAATTGCCTTTCACTTTAAGAGGATGCGTCAAAGTGCTTCGCAGGATATAATTGTAATGACTGTTTTGTCTGTGAATGAGGCAGCCCAATTTGCACACAGCAATGTCCCCCCAAAAAAACATGAAGCGAATAACTCATTTTATTTTGAGAATTATTGGCCAGGACATTGGGAAAAACTCCCTTTGCTTTTTGAAGAGTAACATGGGAATGATTCTTCATTCTACCTGAACAGGCAAACGGGAATTCAGTTTAATATCTCACCAAAGGCACCTCCAACAATGCAGCACTCCCCCAGCACTGCACTGGAATGTCATCTTAGATTACATGGGTTTCTGACAACAACATTGCATTTATTGCAATCACGCAGGGTAGCATCTTGGAGTGCTTTAAGTCCGCACATGAGGCTTGAACCCACAACCTGCTGACTTAGAAACGAGAGTGTTACCAAATGAGCAAGTATAGCTAACAAGAATCATCACCAAGTATGAAGGGGTCCAAAGTCTTAATTTGGTCTCAGTTCAGATCTTTCATATTTGGATGCACTATCCTTTTAAAATCATGGATCCAGTTCATCACTTTGGATCATTCTGTAGTAACTGTGAGCTCCACTTTGGTTTCCGACAATAGAAGCATCAGCAAAGGAAATGTTTTTTCTGGGTTATGAGCTTTGATTGACCATAATGCGGTGCCAGGTGGATTCATTCTAGTGACATTGAATAGTGGCCTGGATAATGTTGGAGGAGAGCAGCAGTCAGATGCACTAGACCACCTCCCACATGAGTCATACATGAATAATAAATTGCAATCTGCATTGTAGTCTGCCATTGAGGACCTGGCAGCACTTGTGGTGCTCAGAGTCTCTCGTTTGGTACTTTGTCATAGGCCCTTTTGAAGTGAGTCCAGACATTAGTGCTGTTGCCATGTCTTCAATGCCAGACGACAATTTACACTGTGTTATTTGTCTTCCAACGGTCAAATTCTAATGTACCTTCCTCCAGAAAATCAATGAGGTTATTAGCAAGATCAAGCCACTTTGAGCAATGCTATCTGCTATTTATCAAGTTATTTTCATATAGCTAGTTTTGTATTTTAATTTTTATGATTGAATCCTTCATTTTTCCTGTTATGTAGGTTAGGCGAATGGGTCTGCAGTTGCCAGGTACGGCTCTGTGCCCTTTTTCAAATATGACAATTGAATTTGCTGATTTCAAGTCTGTTGGAACTTTTCTTGTATTCATTAACAAAATGTCTGTCAGTGGTTTAGTTATCCTGCCTCTCTAAATAACATTTGGTATATTTCAACTCATCTTGGTGTATTGATTGTTTTTCAACCCTATGAGCCCAATCAGAACCTCTGCCTTACTAATGTCTAAGTCCTTAATATCTGTATTTGTATAAGTTTAACAAATAGCATTAGCAACATTTCAGAGTACAATATCTGAAGTAAGAGACCATCAGTGCTACATTTTCTTCTAGGAATTTATCTCCAGGCTATTGCAGGTGGTTCGCAATACATCAAGGCACGTAATGGATTGTAAAGACAGAGCAATCATGGGTTACACAGGTCAGGCTGAATTAATAAAGCACTTTGACATATGATTATTATGGAGATGTGTTGTTAGGTTACTAAAATGCATTTTTCATGCTTGTCTGGGTTGCAGATTGTTCTCTGCTGTCATAACAGGGCAACAGCTTGGTCAGATTTAAAGCGGAAAGGAAAGAATGAAATTCACTTCCTATAACATCATTTGATGAGCATCACTGCACTCTTCAATCATGACATGTTAATGATCAACTTGCCTGAAAAGTATGGGAGCAATTTTCTGTTAGGGAAACAACTGACAAGTGTTTTAGTGAATCAATGTCAGGAGAATGTTATACTGTTTTGTTACAGAGTTTCACACTTGAAAATCCTTTTGTGTGATGTGCATGTGCTTGGGATGAGTGCTAATTGTTTTTGATGAACTACATCCTGAAATTCATCACCATACTTAAGACTATCAAAGTTAGGCTGAGCATGTGGAAATATTCCATTTCTGGAATCACTCTCTCCCTGGAGAAACACACCTTGCTTACCAATTCCGAAGACTATTAGATACAGAGACAACGCAGTGTGTCAGGCTGGTGCAGTGGTAAAACTCTTGCTTCTGAGTCAGAAGGTTGTGGTTTCTATTCCCAGATCGGGACTTGGAAACATATAGTCTAAAATGATGCTCTAATGCAGTGCTGAATTGTCAGAGGTGCCATCCTTCAGATGAGATGTTAAACCAAGATCCCATCTGACTGTTCAGGTGGACCTTAAAGATCCCATGGTACTATTCGAAAAGAGAAGGAAGTTTAAATCTCTGGAACCCGTTGTCGCTAAACAACTTTGGTCTCACCTCTCCCTCCATTCCCTCCTCGAGCCCCTCCAGTCTGGTTTCCGCCCTGCTCATAGGACAGAGATAACGCTTGTCAAGGTCACAAATGACATCCTCCCTCTCTGTGACCAGGACTCCCTCTGCCTCCTCTTCATCCTGGACCTCTGCTGTGTTTGACAAAGTCAAACTGGGGTACACCAGAGCCTGTGGTTTATCCCAAGGTTCTATCCTTGGCCCCCTTCTCTTCCTCATCTATATGCTCCCTCTTGGTGATGTTATCTGCAGACATGGGGTAAACTTCCATGTGTATGCGGATGACACACAAATCTACTTCTCCTCCAGCTGCGACTCCAGCTCGACCGATGTTCTCTTAACTTATCTCATGGACATCAGGGCCTGGATAAGCAAAAACTTCCTGCAACTCAATGTTGACAAGACCGAAGCCATACTCATTGGCTCCCATCAATGTCTTCTATGCTGCGGTTCTGACCTTCTCAACCTTCCTGGCCTATTCCTCAAATTACTGAACCAGTGCGTAACCTAGGCAGCAGGTTCGACCCGCAGCTGTCCTTTCTTCCCCATGTCTGATTCTTGACCAGGATCACCTTCCTCCACCTCCACCACATCACCCGCTTCAGACTGTACCTTACCCCAGAGGCAGCCAAAACACTCGTCCATGCGTTCGTCACCTCCCAACTCGACTTCTCAAATACCCTCTTTGCCAGTCTCCCCAGCTCCCCTGTGCACAGGATCTAGCTGATCCAAAACTCCACTGCTCTCATACTTACTCATATTAAACTCCATACCCTCATCACACAAGTTCTAGCCAGGCTTGACTGGCTCCCTATCGCTGAAAGGATCTTTTCAAGATCCTCACACTCATTTTCAAACCCCTTCATGCCCTGGCACCTCCCAATCTCTCCGACTTGCTTATCCCCCAACCCACAACCTGCTGCCTCCCATCGACTGGCTCTGGCCATCTGCATATCCCTCATGCCCTCTGTTCCATCATTGGTGGTCGTGCTTTCAGCCACTATACCCTGAAACTCTGGAACACTCTTTCTCTATTCCACCGTCTTGCTTCCTTCCCCATCTTCAGTTCACACCTGAAGACCTTCCGATTCGACTGTGCCTACAGTCACCTCCCATCTCAACAGCTTAGCATCTGCTCCACCACTGTCAAGGCACTTTGAAATGTCTCAGCAACATGATAAGGTGCTATATTAAATGCAAGGATTATTATTATTTTGATTGTCTCTAGTGCTGTCTCGATGACGTGATAAGGAGCTGTAACAAATGCAAGCATTATTATTAAATCTTTCTACTTGCCTGTGTATTTTATTCATTAGAAAATGAGTTTAATAGGACATAAACAATGTTAAGGGTGGAATATTGGGAGTCGCCCAAAATCTTAGTAATGCTATTTTAGTATGGAACAGGGCTGTATTCTGCGTTGATGCTTACCATATTAATTTCTAAAGGAGGCACTTGGGTGTTCCTTTGTCAAATGGTTTTCTGAAGTCAAATATATTGCTCTGCAAAGCTTCCCACTATGAAATTTATGAGGTAGGTCAAGCAAAACCTATTCTTTCTGATGCCATGCTGGCTGTCATTCATTAGGCTATTTTCATGCAGTTAATCTTCCATTCTGCTTCTGGTTATTAATTCCATTAATTTTTCAATTATTGAGATGAGGCTAATGTGTTTATAGTTGTCAGGTATGGTTCCGACACCTTTTGAGTACATGGGGATTACATATGCCTGTATTTACACTGTTGGAACCACCTCAACATGTATTGATTGCCTCAAAATGCCTGTCAGTTATTCACAAATCTCTCACTAAATACCCTGGGATACAATTCATTTTTCCTCAGACAATTTAGTACCTTTCAGCTTTGACTCCTATCTAGAAACGCTGCCTTGCAAATATCAATGTCCTGGAGCTCACATTGAATTTCGGACAGCATATTTTTAGTGTCCACTGTGCAGAAAACTCCCAGAAAGCAGTAATTTAATATGTTTGCTACTTTCAGTTCATCCTCATTTTCAAATCCCTTTGGTCTTAGCTCTACCTCCCCGATTACCCTCTTACTGTTACTGATATTGAAAGATGTATTGGTGTTATGTTTACAGCCGCTGCTATATCCCATTCTGGCCACCCTCCTACCTTCCCTGCCCTCCACCTTCCCCTACCCGAATACCGCCCCCCGCTCTGGTCCAAATTCCTGACTGTCTAGCACCTTGGAACATCCTCCTGATATGAAAGGCTTTTTACAAATGTAATTTTGTATTGTGTATTGTATCTCTTGGCACCCTAATGTCTTTTTATTACCTGACTCTGTATGGCTTCATGATCGTTCAATGTCTTTTCCTTACAAGCTTTGCTATTTTTCTTTTTTTCCTCGTAATTTCCTTTGTCAATTTCCTCTCCATTTTGCAGCAATTTTGTGCAATTTGTGTTTGCTGCGCTCAGGCATGTGCATCTCCTGCTTACACCACATTTTTCTGAAAGATGTATTTTGAAAGTCTCCTTCCGGACTTCTGAATAACAGTAACGACAAAAGCCAACTGAGAATGAGCAAAGCCACTATCTTGGATTCCCATTTAATTGGGCTGCTGTTTCCAAAGTGGAGGCAGATATTTCGATGCCATTTTACAAGATATCAATTTAGTTAAGTCACGATCCTGTAAAACTGCATGGAAAGGCTGCAGTCTGTGATCCATAATTTAAGTGGCCGCCACTAAAAATCTTCAAGAATTTAACTTGTGCCATATTTGTAGTTGACAGACTACTATTATTTGCAGTCTCCATCTGTTAGAGGGACCACGTCTTTTTGGGCCCTGATGCATGAATGTACAGAATACCAGTCAGGCTGAAACTCATAGCCACCCCACATAAAAAGAGTGCAGCCCTGTTATACTTGACTATAGTGAATATTTGTTAGATCGGGGAATCAAGGGATATGGGGCAAAGGCAGGTAATTGGAGTTGAGGTACAGATAAGCCATGATCTCATAGAATGGCAGAACAGGATTGAGGGGCTGAATTACCTGTTTCTGTGCTTGGAGCGTGCTTGCGCTGAGGATCCCATTTATTGTACGTATGCATTTCCAGCCTACTCCCTTCCTGAGGGTAGGTTGGCTTTTTCTAGTAAAATGGCTGACTTATGGATCATTAGTTTGCTATCGATATCACTTCCTGCTTTCCTGTACACCTGCAAACTGGAAGTGACATCGGCGCTGCTCTATTATGTGGAGTCCTGTAGCTCAGTGGTTAGAGCACTCGCTTTGCAAGTGAGAGACCTGAGTTCAATTCCAGGCAGAGGGCGAAACCTTGGGCAAGTTTCCTTACTCCACACGCCTAATAATAATCCCTCCAAAACAATAATAAATTGGTAATTTTCAATCTACGACTGTTTGTGGGACATTGCTGTGCGCAATTGGCTGCTGCGTTTGCCCGCAAATATACAGTCAATTGACTTTACAGTGTGTTCTGTGAAGCGCTTTGGGACGTCCTCCCGACGTGAAAAGCGCTATATCAAATGCAAGGATTATTATTATTGACCTGGAAGTCAGCCATTATAACTTCCTGAGATAAAGAAATGGCCAACTTTGATATCATCAGGTCGCCATTAACCACTTTCCATATGACATTCAATCAGACTTAATTACATTTGCTCCTATCCTATGAAAATCTCCAGTTATACCAATATCTCCGATTGTCTCAAAGGAAAGTTTCCCAAAGGTGAAATCCATCACATCTCATTGTATCCCACTCTTTGGTGAGAGCAGGCTAAGTAAAATAAAAATGTAAATTGAGATGCTCTCTGTTCTGAACAAATTGATATATAATGATATATAATGACCCCATTTTACAATAGCATTGAAAAAATGAAAAACAAAAAAACAAAGACCTGAACATGCCAGAGGCTCAGTGACTAATAAGCTTATACCTTCCTCTTCACATTTTGCTGCAGTCATGATTAAATTTTGTCTTAACCAACAAGATAGCCAAGTTATTTACTGAAACAAGCTGAAGTGGATTTTAATGAAGTTGAATAAAGTGAATGAGGGAATGGATGAATGTTCCCTCATGCACTCTGTAAGTGAAGCCCTCATTATTTCCAGTTAAGAAACCCTATACTTAATGGAAAACTGCTCTTAAGGAAAATTATATATTTTTTAAATAGCTGAACCAATATAAAATCTCTGCGTTGAACAAGTTAAAGCTTCCAAATTTTGGAATTACTGCATTTTAAAAAAATAATGGCTGTAGTTTAGAAACATTCTTGCTTGCATTATATTGTGTTTCCAGCAACCTGATCGGACTGAACATTGAGACATCTTTTATAAATGTGCTATGCAGCAGTATTGATCTTGTCATGATTATGTAACAAAGGTTAGATGAATAAATTCAGAAGGTTGACTGGGCTGGAAGGTACAATTCTGTGACATAGGTTCTGTTATATTGGTAGTTATAATATGTTGCTGTTAAGACTTAAATGAGATCAGCTGATTCAGAGTCAGGTGGGAGGAAAGGGTTGAACAGAACAATCCATCAAATGATGTACATCTTTAGAAAGTGAGGAGGATGTCAAATATTTTCCAGATGATGAAACATGGCCAACCTTAGTTAAAGATATATCTGATCCAAGCACATTAATTCTGATATATCTCTCCTCCATCCCTATTACATTGATTTCCTGATAATGGTTTGAAATGTAATGACATGGAGTAGAGGGCATTCCTTTGGTCATTTTTGAAGTCCTGGGTCAAACATTGAGATGGATTTTGTGGCAAAAAGGGGAAGAGGCTTCAAGGAAGGAAAGGTTCTGACCTGTTGCTTAGCACTTTTGAGATGGAGTCAGCTTGATGGTAAGTACGTCTATTTGTGAAACCTCCTCATATGAGCACCAGGATTAAGCAGTCGGTGTTGATTAAGCCTGGTACGTGGCATTAGACCTGCACCTCTGGATCATCACAGTGGCTAGCACATCGCATGGTGTCCTGTAAAGGTGCTTCCTCCACACTGAAGGCAAATGTTTGTGAAATACTGATAAGGAAACTCTGAGGCTTGGGATGACTGTTGGAATGTATTACCTAAGTCTTGATTTATTTTCCAGTTGATGTAATATGTTTATATACACATGGACATGTATCCAGGGCCTAGAACTCATCTTGATTGATTTGCAAATAAATAAGCAGCTGATGTCCAAGCTCTGCACCTCTAAATGAGGGTCCATCGCTCAATGCGAAGTGAGTGTATGTCCAAGCTGTGGGTAGGAAAATAGTGCCATTGCTCTCACACATTTCATTCATTTCATGCATCCCACCAGGAAGCTCGCATAACGTCCCTGATACACGTGAGGGCTCAAACCTGCACTTTTCAGATGTCAAAAGACCAATTACTGACTGGCTTCCTCGGGGGTGGGGTGGGGGAAAGGGTAAGCAGGGTCTGCTCAGAGCTGTGCTGGCTCAATACGTGAGTGGTGGGTGGGGATTAGCTTTATGATTAGCTGTGGAATGAAATGAAAAATGTCGACATTTGTAATAAATTTATCACATTGAATATGTTCTGCAATGTTATGTTTTTCACTCCTATAAATGTACGTGACCTCGATCCCACATGCATTTAGCAATAATAAAGCCACTATTCACTATTAGTCTCCATTGTAAAAGATATCTCCGGTGAAGTCAAAGGAATGACTGCACATTTATTTTGTGAAAAGAAAATTTTCCTCACGCAGAAAACTTGTTGATTCTCCTGCCCACTTAAAATTTTTTCAATTTTTCCTTTATTGCCAAGATGATGATGAATTTACATTCATACAGGAGTATGGAAATGTTGTCAGGTGTTGTTCTTCTGAGAAGAGATCCTAGCAACAATTCACCTCTAAAAGCTCAGATCTGACTTTGAGAAAAGTTCAAAAACTTTCACTATTTTCCAATAGTAACAAGTGTCTTATATATAAAGCATCTCTTACAAGCAAAGCAGTTTCATTTCCTTCCATTCTGACTGCACCAAATTCAATGTTCATCACCCCATTTTCTGCTGTAATTCATACTTTACCAGAAATTGCAGAATTTCATCCCCATCTGGGCCCAGCGATTTCACTGAGGCCTTCATTGCTGTTTGTGAGCACATAAAATATCCTCTTGGACAATACAATTTTACATTGATATTGTGCCTTTCACAGTGGGAGGATGTTGGTGGATACTGGCCTAATCATTTTGAGTTAGGCTACCATCACTTGAATAATAATCTTTGCATTTGATAATAAAACTTTGTCACGTCACTGAGACGTCTCAAACTTCAGAGTGGAGTGACTGCGTTTTGGTAGGCAAACTCAGCAGCCAATTTACATATAGCAATGAAGTGTATAATATTTTTTTATCTGGAGGATTGGCTCCCAGGGATCTTTAACATCTACCTGAACAGAAAGATGGGACCTGGTTTTAATCTCTCATTCTAAAGATGGTATCTCCAATGATGCAACACATCCCACGCACTGCATTGGAGGGTCAACCTAGACTATCTGAGTTAAAGTCACAATTGAACAACAAGTAGAACAAATTGCATTCATGTGGCATCTTTCACATCTGAAGGATGTCCCAAGTAGCTGAGGAAGTTACTGACTAAAGCTCAATAAGACTTCTTTCCATTATTCACTGAAGTAATGCAAGATTGTTCGGCCCAGGCTGTTCAGTCAGTTTCGGCATTGGCTCTCAATCAGAAAATGGGGAGGGGAGTTGTTTTAGATAACATTTTAGTTGCTCTATTTAAACGAGGAACTAAATGTATTTAGGAATACCACAATTTTGACCCCATCTATTTTTCCCAGTATGTCATTTGACCTACCTGCTATCATACAGTAAGGATCTTGGCACTTCATGTACATGTCTGAATAAAAAAGTTCCGCTGGTTACATTAGTTATGTAATGTATGGCTTGGAGCATGTGTTTTTCTTTAGTGCATTGTTTCAATCCAATTGGGGAGTCTTTTCTCAAAGGGAGAATAACCGTCACTCTCTGCTTCGATTGTTTATTTAAGGAATATTTATTAAGTTGGTTTACGCTGGTGTTAATAAATTAATGCTACAAGTTTTATCTCACAGTTTAGAAAATATTCACCATTTGGAAGGGTTAAGTGAAGTAATCCTTGCATTTGATATTGGAAGGATATCTCAAAGTGCTTCACAGGATTTACTCTAAAATGCAGTGATCGTGTATTTGTAGGCAAACATGGCAGCCAGTGTGCACAAAGAAATGTCCTATAAGCAGCCATGAAGTGAATGATCAATTTTATCTATTGGATTGTTGGCTGTTCTATTTTTGAATAGGGCAATGGGATCTTTAACATCTAGCTGAACTGGCAGACGGGACCTTGATTTAATGTCTCATCCGTCAGATGGAATCCCTGACAATGCAATGAAACCTTTTGGGAACTTTAGCTAAAACATGCCTGCCAGAAATAGCCAATTGTGACTCATCTTAAACAAAGCCAGGATTCATGTAGAATGGGAGATTGGTGGTAATTCAAAACATCAGCCTGACTGTAATCCATTTGCCAACTTTTAGAGGTCAGGTGAGTACCAATGGCATAATAATTACTTTCATGCATTACTTTCCATTCTAGTCAATTACTGTGAATGTTTCTGAGTGGTTCTTCTGCTCAGAACTGCCTGTGATTACTTACCTAGGTCACATAAATTGTTCTGATATTTTCTCCTGGCCTAATAATTAAGTGTAAATGATATAACGGAGGGCTCACAATTGTGCCCCTCATGTCAATCATTTCAGAAAGTAATGGATCTCATATAAGAGGAGGCAGTGTAACAAGATCTACGGTGAATCAATGGGGACATGAATTACCCACATGACAAGTTTTAATGGTATCTTAAATAACATAGTGGTTTACGTAAATTATCAGATTAGGCTGAGAAAAAGAATAACAAAACAATTAAATGGAGCCAAAGTTGATACAATTAAATAAATCGATGGATTTGAATTTTCTTTTAAAATAAGGCAATATAAAGTCTAATAATAATCCTTGTATTTGATATAAAATTTTATTATGTCAAAACGTCTCAAAGTACCTTGCATTAATTAAATCTAGTGACTATATTTTGTCGATGAACACAACAGTCAATTTGAGCACAAAATGTCAAGAGGTGAACGATCAATTTAATGCTCCACATCCACCATTGACGGGAGAGCCTTCAGCCACTCTGCCCCCAACCTCTGGAATTCCATGCCCCTATCACTCCGCCTCCCCCCCTCCTTAGCCTTCTTCAAGTCCCGCCTCAAAACCTTCCTCTTTGACCATGCCATCGGTCACCCTCCCTTCTCCCTCCCTGACCCCAGCTCAGGTCTGAAATGCTGTACACTGTCCAGAGCCTTGGGACGTCCTCCTGACGGGAAAGGCGTTACACAAATGTACTCTTGTTGTTGTGGATGTATTCCTTAACATTCAAATGAACAGGCAAACAGGATCTCGGTTTAACTTCTCATCCAAAGATTGGCACCTTCAACAATGCAGCACTCCCCCAGCACTGTATTGGAATGTCAGCCTAGACTGTGAGTTCAAACTCCTCAACACAGGACTTTAACCCATGATCTTCTGAGTTAGAGGTTAGAGTTCTGGGTCAGCTGAGCCAGGCTAGGACCTAAGTGTTAAATTTAGGCATATAATGCATTGAAAGAATACAAAGACAAAACATTATAAGACCCATTAAGCCTGCCCCCTTCACAAACCATTCAAAACCTTCCTCATCAGGAACTCCTGAAGGCAAATTATCAATAATTATTGAATATTCTTTTGGTTTAATTATTTTGGACAAGTCTTCTTCCCTGTACATACAGCATTCACTCTCCTCCCACCACACCTGGCTCCAGACACACAGCGATCATTGTGTCCTTGGAAATATTTGTTCATCTGGAGTCCTGACGCTTAGTGGTTAGAGCACACGCCTTGCAAGCAAGAGGACCTAGGTTCGATTCCCGGGCATGGCGAAATGGTGGACAAGTTTCCTTACTCCACACGCCTCTGTTTACCTAGCAGTAAGGAACCCAGTTGTTAGTCGATTGGCGCATCGCTTTTCCGTGGGTAATAATCCCTTAAAAAAAAAATGTGGTCACTCAAACCATGACTGTTTATAGGACACTGTTGTGCGCAATTGAATGCTGCATTTCACCCACAAAATATACAATCAATTCACTTTACAGCATATTCTGTGAAGCTCTTTGAGACGTCTAGAAGACGTGATAAAACACTATCAAATGCAAGGATTACTTTTATTATTATTATCTCAAACCACAATTATCGCTATATCCTCCAACACTGATTCCAAGCAGATACTATTCTTGTTTTCATAACAATAACAATAGAATAATAATCCTCACATTTAGTATAACGCCGTTCATGCTGGATATTTCTAGAGATGATTTCTCTAGAAAGTATTTCACAGGATTTCATGTGAATTGGAGTGACTGTATTTGTAGGAAAACATGGCAGCTCAATTATACACATTTATATCCCATAAGCAGCCACAAAACAAAACCATATTGATTAAAATTCAGAAGAAATCCAAATTCCAGTAGTCAATAAAAACTAGCTCTTACATTTATTTCTAAATAATTTAAGTCCTCAAATAATTTAACATCTCAAATCCATGAGTCATAACTTTGTTTATTTTGGGACAAAGCCATTGTTGTCAAGAACCTATTCACTGCGGCCCACTTTCCATTGCTTTTATTTATACATTTATATTTTCTTCACTTTAATTTACACTTTTTTCATCACTTGTGACAATAGCCCTGACTGAAACTGAGATTGCAGGAAAAACAGAAATAACTGAATGCAAAATAAAGTTTGAGGCTCTGTACTTTGAATTTATATCAGTGCACTCTGAGACATTCATTCTATGTGAAAGGTGTTATATGAGTGCAAGCTGTTGTTGAAAGATCAGGCTGACTGCAGGTCCACTTGCCTTCTATTTGCAACAGCTTGGTTGCTGACTTTGCACTTATCTAGTGGGAGGCAAGTAGACACAACTGGTGAAACTAATCCACAGTATGACTGTTACGGGTCACTTTTATATGGTTTAACCCTAATCCAACAACTTCGTGTCTCTCCAATGCCCACTAACATTGTGGACACAGCTTTCAGCATCAACAATGTATGACTGTGGAGCATGTGAGCTTGAATGTAGTTCTATATTACTTCAGGTAAATTGCAATTACAGAACCCTGAAGATAATTTAGTTACAAAATATGCAATGTTGTATTTCCCTTCTCCATCATTTTATTTTCCTGATGAGGCACTGGTTGATTCTGGGGTGGAGTTTTCTGGGCACCAGCTATTGTCTGGTGACAATAGTTAACAATTTTTATTTGTGACCTTAGATTAGTGGTCATCAAGAAGTGACCCCCGAATATTTGCACGAATCTAGGTAGTTCATGTTCAATCAGTCCAATGTGTTTTCAGTTTTTTTTCTTGACTGAATATTTCTTGATTTATGGCATAAATTGCATTTGCTATAATGCCTTTAAATGTGCCATTTACAGCATTGATCAAGAAATATTAAATCAAGAAAATGTATTTTGTTGGCAAATTATATAGGTTGGCCACCACTGCCTTAGACAATGAGTGTTAGGAGGCTGTTTGATCATTAGGTTCATCATGGCTGACTCCATATCTTTTGTCCGCCAAAATCCATGCACAAGCACTTTCTAGCAGAAACTGGATACCAACCAAGTACAGGATCTCTGCATTATTTTCCCCTCTCTTGCCAAGGGGCATTGACATAAATTACAGTGCTCTACCTTACTGCCTGATTGAGATTACGTACCTCAATGTTGTCTAGAAATTCAACCTTAGACATTTTAGATCTGTTTCATGCTGCAGAAATGAGCTTTACCAAATAAGCAGTCAGACTGCTTGCTCTACAGTTAGAATTAAATGATTGGAAGCAGTAAATTGGCTCTAAACCACTAATATATTTCTTATAATTTTTTTTAAAAATCACATATTTTAACAAAAATATTGATCTGGATTGAGCTGAACTCCACGGAGTGTAATCCGATTTCCATCAAAGTATTTTGGCGCCATTTTCAATTCTGGGTGACCACACAGATTATTCTAAACTAATTAAGATTGATTTAGGCACATAGTTCACTCGTAAAAAAAAAAGGGGGGAAGGGGAGATGGGAGAAGCAACAACAACAACTTGCATTTATAGAGGGTAGCATCCCAGAGCGTTTACAGTATTTGACATGATAACTATCACAGACCAGGAAAACTGGAGCTGTAATGGTTGCTGTAGGATAGCAAATGTTATTGTCATTTCAAAAAAGGAATAAGCCATGAATGTGGAGATTACAGTCAAGATAGTCCAACACCCGCAGTGGGGAAAATGCATGAGATGATCAAAGGTCACCTGAAAAGCACATACACTATAAAGAACAGTTAACATGGCTTTACAAGCAACAGGTCATATCGTTCAAATCTACAGGAGTTCTCTAAGGCAGTAATTAAATTAATGGATCTAAGATGCATAGTACGTATAAATTGACTTGGATTTTCAGGATACATATGGAAATAATAATAATCCTAGCATTTGATATAGCACCTCATCACAATAAAACATTGCAAAGCACTTCACAGTAATTACTGTTAAGTATAGGGGAATGTAACATCCAATTTGTGCACAGCAACGTTCCAGAGATAAACAGTTGGGAAGTGAATGATCAATTTTTACCGGGCAGAACACACTTTTCTTTTTACAAATGATGTCATGGGTTCTTTAAGGTCCACCTGAAAAGGCACACAAGATCTTGGCACCCCTTACGATGCAGTTTGCCCTCTACACTGCAAATGAATGTCAGCCTTGACCATAAGCTCAAAATCCCCAAGACAGGGCCTGAACCTACCACCTCTGCCCCAGAGGCAATCATGCTACCAACTGAGCCTACCTGACACATGGGATAACATGTGGATTTAGAGACAGTCAACATGGGTTTAGGAAGGGTAGATAAAAAAAAATACTAAATTGGTCACTTCAATCCATGACTGTTTGAGGGACACTGCTGTGTGCAATTGGTTGCCGCGTTTTGCTAACAAATATACAGTCAATTTATGGTATATTCTGTGAAACAGTTTGAGACGTCTAGAAGACATGAAAAGCGCTATATCAAATGCAAGGATAATAATAATAACAATAAAATCATGTCCCACAATTGTAGTAGGATACGGTCTACCCTTTGAACTGCAGGGGTAATAGATAAATGTCATTTATATGTATTTTTCTAAGTGTTTGATAAAGTGCTACATAAAAAAAGATCAACTAAATTTAAGGCGCATAGAATTGAAGAAAATACTGTGTCATGGATAAGAAATTGGTTAGGAGATAGATAAAAGGGACCTTCTCTAGTTTGTGGGAGGTACGAAGTGGTGTTCCCCAGAGATTGGGGTAGGGCCCCAGCTTTTCACCCTATTTATTAATGACTTAGATACAGAAAATACAGGGGCTATGTCTAAGTTGTGGATGACACTAAACAAGGAGATGCTGCAAATTATGAAACGACAGGTGAAATCATATACAAGCGACAACAACTTGCATTTATATAACGCCTTTCACATGGGCTCACATCTCGGAGGGTTGCCCGAAGAGACAGAAAGATTAAGTGAGAGGACAGAATTCTCTGTGGAGGTGGAATACTCTGCCCTAGAAAGCTGTAGTTGTAGAATCAATAAGGATGTTTAAAAGAAAGATTGACTGATAACTGGGTAACAGAGGTATAATGGGGTATGGCAAAAGGATGGGCATTGGGATTAAAACATTCTGCCAAGCTTTGTCCATTAGCAGAGAAGACAAAGGGAAGAATTTGTAATGTTCATCAGATGTTTATGTTTATTAGATTGCATGTTTCCAAATGTTAAGAAACTGCTGCTTATAATATTATTCAAAGACTGGGCTTCACCTGGCTACATCTTCATAGAGGTTCGTATATAACAAACAAGCATTTATATCACTTCCTTCAGGTAAAGTAACATCGTTGGAGATACAAGTAAGGAAGCAGGGAGGTGATTGTAAACACGTTCGAAGAAATAGAGTTTTAGAAGTTGTAGTTTTTTAATTTTTGAAGACAGATATTGAGGGGATAGAAATGAGGAGTTGTAGAAGGGCATTCCTCAGTGTAGGGGAATATGAGGCAAAATATGTTATTCTAATAATCAATGGAACAACAATGAGCGAACATTTGGAATGTGGTGTATAGTTTTGGATGCCCTACCTTCAAAGGGACATTGAAACATGGGAAATGATACAGAATAGAGCAACAATGATGAACAACAATTTATTTATATAGTGCACATCACATGGGCCAGTGACTTAGTGCACTGATTATTCCAAGACTGAAGAGTTGTACTTACAAAAAGCTTGGAGAGCTTTTCTCATCAGAAAGAATAACGTTGAGGGGGCATGATGAAGTAGTTTCAAATACTGTGAAGCATAGACATGGATGTAAGCAGAACTAAGACAACATTTATGCTGCTGTTTGGTGAAGTGGGATAAAGTGCTATTGGTGTAGTGCTGCAGAATATATTAAGGACACTCACTGAAAGCAGGTGTATGATGTCCAAATCCTTGGTTAAAGATAATGGCAAAGTAGGAGCCAACTGGAAAAGTATCTCAACAAGCTCAGGAACTTCATTATTATATAATTTCGCCCTGGGCAACAAACCCCAAATAAAATTGGTAACTCACTGCATGGCAGGTTATTGCACAATTTGACTGTTACATTTGCCTGTTTCTTCAAGGGGACATTAAAGATTCTTTAGCCCTATTCAAAACAAGAAGGGAGTGGACATTGCCATGATCAAATTTGCTACGGCGTTTGCCTACAAATGCAAAGTTACTACACTTCACAGAACTTTGTGAAGCACTTTGAGATGTTGTGGTTGCATTTAACGTCAAACAACAAAATTACATTTGTATAGCGCCTTTCACATCAGGAGGATATCCCGAAGGCCCTGGAGAGTTTATTACTATTATAAATATTTCATAGTATGGTGAAGAACCTGGTAAAGTGCACTGAAAGTATGAAGATAATGTAAATAAAATCACATTTCATTCCACATGAATTACACTTGTTGGCTCTGCGTTACTTCCATGTTATTAAATTATGTATTAACTTATGTTGCCTATTTCTCTTTGCAAGTAATATTTGAACATTTCTAATTCGGCTGACAGATATGATGGATCCTTTTACAGTCTCAGAAACAAAGGTCAGGATGAGGCTGCGAAAAACTTTGTTCACTGAGGTCCTGTCGGATTTGCTTGGTGATGTGATACTCGCCATGGTTTGGCTCACACATAGTGATCATCACACACCTCACTCTGCTTTACTGAAGCTTCCTGTTGTTGTAACAATAGCTATGCTGAAGCTTTTATTCTTAGCAATCCTGTGCAAGGTGCAGCATGTGTTCCAAACATAATAACCTTTACGTTATTAGGATGATGCTGTAATGTCCCTTCCGAGTAGCAGAATCTTTGCTTAAGTATTCGATGAGTACGGGTGAATTTTAACAGATTCAATGTGTTATTACATCTGTTAAGAAACATCAGGGCACAGTTGAAAGACAATGGGAAGACTATAAGATTGATTAATTTTTAAGGTGAGATCAAATTGACTCTCTTTTGATTGCATTTTCTATCTATTATTAAATTCTACTGTTCCCCCTCATGACTTTGGCACAATGGTTAGAAAGCCATTTTCAGGATTTCAGCACCGCTGTCTTTGTTCCTATTAATAGCTGTGATTGTTGTTTGCGACACAGGATCTGTCGTTTCATTGACACTTCATGGTATACTGATTGAGTTACATCGACAGCAATTGACTTTTATGTAGTGCCTTTCACATCAGAAGGACATCTCAAAGCGATTCACATAACTGACTGGGTGTCTGAGGTGGGTGGGGGGGGAGGTGGGAATCTGACCAAAAGCACAGCCTTAATGTGAATTTAAAGGTAAGGGAGGGAGAGGCAAAGGGGACTCCAGGATGGAATTAAACTGTTCACCATGAAGCAGCATTGAAATTCTGCACTCTATAATTGCAGTGGTGGAAACATTAGGTCCAACTATTGTGCTGAAGTCTTGGGGGAGAAATACTTTGGCCAAAACTTGGGATTAAAGTTGGCCTAAAATGTCATTGTTTGAGAACATGATTGTATAGACCTCTGTATTTAAGTTGTTTAATCAGAAGAATGATCTTCATTTAATTGTTCTGTTTATGTTCTACAGGATGGTGGAAAAACAACAGCAATTTGCATTTATATAGTGTTCTTCACACAGGGTAACATCCTGATACTAGTTTGTAGCTATAAACTACAATACTGTTCTTTGGCTCTGAGCTAGAAAGAGAGGGAGGTGACCGTATCGATAAGGTGCAGCATTAAAGACTAGTCCAAAAGATAAGGGCTTATGGAATTGGGGGGAATATATTAATGTGGATTGGGGAATGGTTAACGGGTAGGAAACAAAGAGTAGGGATAAATGGGTCCTTTTCAGATTGGCGGGATGTGACTAGTGGAGTGCCACAAGGATCAGTCCTTGCGCCTCAGCTATTTACGATCTACATCAACGATCTAGATGAGGACATCGAAGTTAATATATCTAAATTCGCGGATGACACAAAACTTGGAGGAAGTGCCAACACAGAGGACGACAGTAAAAAAATGCAGCGAGACATAGATAGGTTAGGTGATTGGGCAGGTAGGTGGCAGATGAAGTATAATGTAGGGAAGTGCGAAGTCATCCACCTGGGTAGCAAAAACAGTAGAGCGGGTTATTTTTTAGAAGGGGAGAGATTGGAATGTGTTAGCATCCAGAGGGACTTGGGTGTCCTTGTACACCAATCACAGAAAGTTAGTCTGTAGGTGCAGCAGCAATTAGGAAGGCGAACGCTATGTTAGCATTCATTATGAAAGGATTAGAGTATAAGAGTAGGGAAGTCTTGCTGCAACTGTATAGGGCCCTGGTGAGACCACACCTGGAATACTGTGTGCAGTTTTGGTCTCCTCATTTAAGGAAGGACGTACTTGCCTTGGAGGGGGTGCAACGTAAATTTACTAAGTTAGTGCCAGGGATGAAGGGGATGAGTTACGAGGATAGGCTGACCAATTTGGGCCTATATTCTCTAGAATATACAAGAATTAGAGGGGAACTTATAGAAACCTATAAGATCATCAAAGGGTATGATAGAGTAGATAGTGGGAGATTGTTTCCCCTGGTTGGAGAAACTAAAACCAGGGGTCACAACCTTAAAATCAGAGGCCAGCCCTTTCGCACTGAGTTGAGGAAGAACTTCTTCACTCAAAGGGTCGTGAATGTTTGGAACTCACTACCCCAAAGGGCTTGTTGAAGCTCAATCCTTGAACATATTCAAGACTGAGATAGATAGATTTCTTATTGCAAAAGGGATTAAGGGATATGGGGATAAGGCAGGGTCAGGTTATTAGCTGGAGTTAGATTAGAAGATCAGCCATGATTGAATGGCGGGGCAGGCTCGAAGGGCCAAATGGCCTACTCCTGCTCCTACATGTTATGTTATGTATGCATGTTTAAAAAGACAAGTCTTCAGGTGTTATTTGAGGCTAGGCAAAGAGGGAGCAGATGGAGAGATTGAGGCAGGGAGTTCTAGAAATTCAGAGCATAATGAAAACCTCCAATGGAGGGGATGGGGGATGAGCAGAAGTCCTGTGCCAACTCAGCGTAGGCGGATGTGAGCAGATTGGAGAGGTAGGGAGGTGCCAGTACAAAGTGATTTTAAAGTGAAAATCTTGAAATCAATCTATTTTGCAACAGAGAATCAGTGGAGCCTGGAAATAACTGGTGTGATGGAGGCACTGAGCTTGGTATGGGTGAGGACTTGGGCGGCAGAATTTTGTATAATTTGGACTTTGTTTATCGTGGAGCTGGGGAGACTGATGAAAATCAAGGCAGGAGGTGATAAAAGCATGAATAAGATTTTCAGCAGTGTCTGACTGAGCATATGCTCTTGTTTTATGTTATGTCATTTCTAACCTCTCCCAAGGTTGGAGAAAATGATACTGGATTTAATGGAGGTCAGAAGCCTATAGAAAACAAAATGTGCATGGGTTTCACTCCCAATCCAGTGTAATAACAACAACAACAACTTGGATTTATATAGCGCCTTCCACACCTGTAAAATTTGTATTGTCTGGCATATGCATTTCACAATAATCCTTGCATTTGCATTTGATATAGCGCTTTTCACATCTTCTAGAAGTCGCAATGCGCTTCAGAGAATAAAGTGAAGAATACAGTAAAGTGAATTGACTGTATATTGGTAGGCAAAATGCCAGGTGAAGATAAAGTTAAGTTGGACGGTGATAGGCACCATGATGAAAACTATTCACCAACATTCAATATCTCAGCTCCCACAAGAAAAACAAGATCTTGGACAAGTTAGTGGAAGGTTGCAGGCACAGATCGATACCCTACAATGTATGAGCTACCATCTGTAAGTGAGGAGCCATGAAAGAAAACTAGAAAACTAAAACTCCAAAGACACCTGTATAGTTGGAGTCACTGACTAAGAAATGCTCGCTGCTAGGCACAGATGCTGAATTAAATTATTTTAGTTTTGAAACTTAATTTGGAATCCTGCATGGGCTAAGATTACATGTCTGCTTCAGCTCTTGCCTTCAGAATCTCTCTCTACTGTAGGTCTTAAAAACGCAGTCAAAATCCTTGGAAATTGTCCGACATGTCAAACAAGGGTTTTGCTTATGTTACATTGAAGATAAATCCTTATTCTGCTAAGTAAAACAGATACCCTATATGTTTTGCAGTGGCAGAAATACTGCAAAATATGCCTTTTGACTTGATACAAAATCTCCCTACCTTACTCTTCTCAAGTGACAGGATGTTTATTTGTGAGTATTAATAATAATAATCTTGCATTTGATGTAGCACCTTATCACACCATTGAGACTTTTCAAAGCACTTCACAGAATATATTGTAAAGTAGATTGTCTGTGTATTTTGTGGGCGAAACGCGGCAGCCTGTTGCACAGAGCAATGTCCCTCAAACAGTCATGGATTGAGATCAGCTTAAAAATCACAGCTTGCTGTTGTTAGTCCAGCCAGAACTACCTTGCCTATTAGGGCTCTGGCTTGCCGGTTTAACAGGAGCTGTGTGGGTATAGAAGCAAGTGAAGATTGGGGATATTATTACTATTAATAATAATAATCCTTGAATTTGATATAGCGCTTAATCACGTCTTCAAGATGTCTCAAAGCTCTTCACAGAATAAAGTGAATTAACTGTATATTTTGTGGACGAAATACAGCAGCCAATTGCACACAGCAGTCTCCCACAAACAGTCATGGATTGAGTGACCAAATTATTATTTTAAATAATTTTTTTTTGAAGAGATTATTAACCCTGTAAAAGTGATCTGCCAATCGACTAACAACCGGGTTTCTACTTACTGCTAGGTGAACAGAGGCATGTGGAGTAAGGAAATTTGCCTGAGGTTTCGCCCTGTCTGGGAATCAAACCCAGGTCCTCTCGCTTGCAAGTCGAGTGGTCTAACCACTAAGCTACAGAACTCTACAATTAATATTATATTACTAATATTGTTATTACAATATAATAATTATTAATCAAATAATACCATAATTTTAGGCAGAATATATAAAACCATAAAAATTTATAGCACAGAAGAAGGTCATTCGGTCATCATGTAGTCAACCTGCGTATAACTCAACAACAACTTGCATTGATATAGCGCCCTTCACGCATGATAGTATCTCTGAGCAATGTTGCTAAAGCTGTGGTATCCTATCATCAGTGAAAATTGTGATTTTTGATGTGTTAATTCTTTAGCAATGATAATTATCAAATCATTGATAAAGAAGTTCAGTGAGCACAGTGGATAATTAATTGAATAACTAAAGATTCTTCCCTCTCACCCATGTCAATGCTGCAATCCGTTGCTGGGATATCAAGTGTGAGCTGTATTTGGCCTTAACCAAGATCAGAGGAGGAGAAATGATATATTAGGTTAAGCTTAAAGAGTGTGTACGTTTTGCTGAATTAATTGGTTTCAAAAGATATCACAGCACATTGTGAGAGAGTTTTTGTCACATCAACTTTTTCTATCATTTTAAACAACTATGACCTTTTCATCTGAAATGTACCTTAAATTACACTATTATAATCTAGGGATCAATATAATCCTAGTAACTGCTGAGCTGACTGGTTTCATTATTCCCTGTGGCAATGAAGTTTCCAAAACGTTGTTTGAGAGCCCTTCTTATTATTTGTGCAAGGCATTCACTTTAGTTTCTCGACCATTACTCCCAATTTCAGGCCCGTTTAACTGTAGTTATTAAGGTATCTTTCTTTTTCATTAGGTGGTATAACAACAGCCAGAGGCAACTGAAATGAGGGCACTCAGCTCACAAATTTGATTGTTGTGGTGGCTGTTCGGAGAACAGAAAGACTTGAATAAATTGTACTGGCATTCAAGTGGCTTTTCCTGTATTTTTGGTTCAGCAAGCGATTGCTAACTGAACATTTCAATATTTGTTTAAATACAGAGATCCAGAGAAGGACATGTTGACTTCTAAAAATAGCTTCAGCTTTGAATAATAGTTTACAGCAGAAGTATATCTTGTTTTACTGTTGCCTTCCTTCTGCTTTAGAATGGATGAAAGATTTACAGTTGGCTGTAATTCATCTGATTAAAGACCTGCTGATGATGTTGAGTGCCTGAAATGGGAAGGAAGCCCATTTTCCTAGCAATAACATCCATGCTCTGAGATGCTGTCCTGTGTGCAGGGTGCTATATAAATGAAAATTGTTATTGTTGTTGATTATTAGGCAGAAGTTGGCAAGAATCAGGCCTTGGAGACCCCAGAATTTCTGTGGGAATACTGTTCAAGTTTAACCAGCTAAAAGCACACAGCTTTCTATTGAGAGCACTGTCTGACAAACTTTACCGCTGCTTGTTCATCTAGGACAACCTGGCTTAAAGCGTTCATATACTTGATGTTGCCTTTTACATCAGGAGGACATTTCAAAGTGGTCAAGAACTGAGTGGTCCAACTGGCCCCTCCCTCCATTTCATCTGGCATACCCGCTCCCTCCCTCCATAAATGTTGTTATGTTATGTTTCTGGAAGGCAAACACAAAAATATTGCTTATTGCTTATGCAGCCCATGGTCGTAGATTATTCCTGTTAACTTGGAAAATAATGAGTCATGGACTACCTTCTGAAGACATTATTTCAAGTAGACTCAATATGGTGGGGAATGATAAAATTAGACATATTCACACACACAAAAAAAACAAATGCCGTTAATGTTTCTTGGAGAAGGTGTGAACACTCGTCAAATTGTAAAGATAAATTCCGACTTGATGACATTCAGTAGATTATTCTTGTTAACTTCCAAGTTAACTTCAGAAGACAGTCTGAGTCATGGATCTAAGCTAAGGCTCAGTTGACAGTACTCTCGTCTCTCAGTTGAAATCTGTGGGTTCAATCCATATGCCCGGACTACGAGCTCACAGTTTAAGTGCTGGGGATGTGCTGCATTGTTGGAGGTGCTTTCATTCGGATAAGATGTTAACCATTGACCCATCTGCCTGTTCAGGTGGATGTTAAAGATCCCAAGTCACCATTTGAAAAGAGAAGGGAGTTTCCCCTAGTCAACAATCCCCAGATAAAATTGGTCATTCACTTCATGGCTGCTTGTCAAATGTAGCGGTGTGCAAATTGGATGTCACAGTCACTCAACTTTACAGTTTATTCTCTAGACCAGGGTGATCCAACCTTTGGCTGCCGAGGGCCAGATGCTCTATTTAAGAAATGTCCGTGGGCTACATAAGAAATTCTTGCAAACCTTTGCCTAATAATCAATAGCAATAATTTTCATTTTTACCGCACCCTGCATATGTAGGTCATGTGCGTTCAAGGTCAATTCACTTACAGAATATTCTGTGAAGCAATTTGAGACGTCTCGAAGATGTGATAAGGCACTATATCAAATGCAAGGATTATTATACTATGTAAATTCAAGAGATCTATTCATAAATAGAGTTACATTGAGTTGCAAATAGAAAAATGATACTGACACAAGCCATTTGGTCCAACTGGTTCGTGCCTGTGTTTATACTCCACATGGTTCTATTTCACTTATTTTTTTCACCTTCTATTTTTTCTCCCTCATGTTTACATCTAGTTTTCTCTCAAGTACATTGATGCTATTTGCTTGAATCACAGCTTCCGGCAGTAATTTCTACATATTTACCCTTTCTGTTAACACAGTTAAGTTAATCACAGAAGGAATAAAAGGAGAGGTTCAGTATGATAATTCACATCAGAACAGTCACAAAATGTTGCAAATTTCACCCCAAACTGAAAATTCCAATGCAGTTTCCTAAATATAATACAGAGAAAGCAAAGTAGCAGTAATTACATTAAACACTGGATTACCGCCAGTGGACAATCAATTGGAGTTTTGCAGTGAGATTGCTTCATACAGGATGATGACCTTGCATAATTTTAAGGAGAAAATAGGCGACAATTTTCTTTTGTTTCATTCAGGAGATGTGGTGACTCAACTCATTCAGAGTAATTTTTTTAATGGCCATTGTTGATGCAGATTTTTTTTTAAAAGAGCTATTACAGAGGGAATCCTGATTGTGGGGACTCCAAAATAAATATAACAATATATTGCATTTATATAGTGCCCTTCACGTAAGACAACAACAACAACAAGATTCCATTTATAGAGCGCCTTTCACGTCAGGAGGACATCCCAAGGCGCTGTACAGTTGGGTCAGGACCCGAGCAAGGGGGAAATGGTCAGGGTGAGGGGAGGGAAGGGAGGGAGCGAGGAGGGGGTAGAGAGTCGAGAGGGGAGCTGAAGGCACGGTCAAAGAGAAAAGTTAACATCTTGGAGCACTCTACAGAGGATAGGGATGGACACTGAGCAAGGGAGAGGGGAGGGGACTTGGAGGGAAGAGGTCAAAGGTTTTGAGGCAGAACTTAAGACCAAGAGGGGCAACATGGAGGGTTACAGAGGTAAAAGCATCAGATCTGAAAGATTGACCACAGATGGAGGGACAGAGAGGGCAGGGGATGCTCAGCAAGACCGAGTTAGCTGAGTGAAGATGTAAGTGTAAGAGGAAAAGATTGTAGAGATAAGAAGATGCTGGGGCTTGAGGGCTTTGTAGATGAGGGTGAGGACCCTGAAATCATTTCACTGGGAGACAGGGATCCAGTGCAGCCTGGCAAAGGCTCGGGTTATGCGTGCACTGGGTTTGATGCGGGTGAAGATGAAGAGTTCTGTTTTACTTACTGGGATGCATTTCAAATGACAGAAACCAGCTTTTCAAAGTTGACGGTGTCTGAATATCTCCTAGTGGCAGAAGAAGCACTCAACTAATAACAACATGGAGCAGAAAGCAAGTGGGAAGCTAACGATAGGCATTGAGAGAGCAAGCTTTAGCCTTCCCTTCGCAAAATCTTAACAAGAGAGGTGGGAAATAAGACAAACAGAGCCACTCCATGTTTAATCATGTCCACGTTTCAACATGTTGTGAGGATGGGTAAGCTTGCTCAGGAGAGTTAGCAGGTGCAGGAGGAATATTACTGAGCAAGTGCAGGAGGATTGTTGCACATTTTACCCGACTGGCTCAGCTTGGATACCGGTGCATACAATATTAATTAATTACAGAATTGAGCACATTCTCACAGATATATTAGTTTTGGCCTAACTCTGAGGCAATTGGTAATTATGAAGCTGATAAAAGGATACTTCAAGAGTCTGCTGTGCAAACTAAGAGAGGTTACACATGTAGCAGTGAGCAAAGAGCTGAAATAACATCCCTATTGGTTATTCTTTTTCATTTAAATTCTTGTTTCAAACACCCACTGTAAAATCTACCATTGCTGTCAATACCTGTGGACTCAATCAATGGAAACCCACTGAACAATTCTGTCTTCATAACTACAATTGTTCAGAATTAGACTGGAATGGTACTTTGTCTGTGAGAAGGTGCTCAGTCCTGCAGCATTCATATCATCCACACAAGTGCCTGATCTGAGCAAAACAGTTGTGGAGAACCCGTCTACACTCAGGGGACTGAGTTTTTTTGACGCACAAAGACATCTTAAAGATTGTTGATGCAGTGGTAAGCTTTTTAATGATTTTAGCTGGAATTATCCTGCAATATTACTGTAAGTTGCATATTTATAACAGAATGCTTCATTCTGATGTCAATGCTACTTTTAACGTTATTGGTGATAATAATAATCCTTGCATTTGATATAGCGCTTTTCACGTCTTCTAGACATCTCAAAGCGCTTCACAGAATATACTGTAAAGTGAATTAACTGTACATTTGTGGGCGAACGCGGCAGTCAATTGCGCACAGCAATATCCCACAGACAGTCGTGGATTGAAAATAACCAATTTATTATTTTGTTTTTGAAGGTATCATTGGACTAAACCTAGTGTGATTGACAATAATAAAAATAGCTGAAATATTAGGTGGAACACCACACTAAACTACAAAAACAGTCACCTGTGGACAATGTATGTACATAATTGGAAATAAGATTTAAAGTTTCTAAAACTATAAAAAAAAACTACAGTAAGTGATAATTATCACCAGCTATATCATAATTGTCATATTGTACACCATATTTTTCTCCCCTATTGGAGTAATAATTAAATGATTAGTAAAGTATTTTTGGCATATATTTAGTTTTATTTGAAATAATTTTATCTTTAGAGGGACGGGTCTATCATTGACTGCCATTCAATACAGAAGCTTGTTAATATTTGAAAGCAAGATACATTTAAAACTAGCTAAATAATTGCATTATATTAAAGTTATGTTAAGCGATCCTCGAAATCATTTTTTTTTAAAAAAGGTGAATTTGGATGAGGATTGTTTAGAAGCCAAAATAATATGAGAAAGAAAATCCACAATTGTATTTGAAATAACGGCCTTGTGTTTTCTGCCCACCTGAACTTAAAGCAGGTGGGACCTATATTAATAGCTCAGTCATAAAAGGGAAGATGATCTGAAATTAATAATAAACTCGTATTTATGTTAGACAGACCAATGAAGACCCATTTGCCTGTCTAACATAATCTTCATCAGCAACATGCCACAAACAACAATAAAGATAAATAACCAAATTAAATTGATGTTTTAATTTGGATTAGGGAGGGATATCATTCTAGTCACATTGCTCTGAAATACCCAGCAAATTGAAAGTAAATTTCACAAAATGAAGAGAGAGGAAAGGAAAAGCAACAGAAAAGTATGAGTGAAAGTGCAGAGCAGAAGCAATATAAAGCATTCATTTATTGAGCAATTTGTCTGTTAAGAAGAGTAAATAAATTACACTGGATTTTCACATTTTTGAAAGAAAATTATAGTTTTTAATTTCACTGCTGATCCTCAGTGATGTACAACTGACAATAACAAATCTCTACTGGATCATCCATTGAGTCAAGTGACATTCAAGATGATTCACCACAATCCGCTGTGAGATCTCTGGGAACAACAAGGAGCTCCAACCGGTGTTATCCCCCAGAGAAGGACAGTTGTTTGTAGACCAGTGCAGCCAGCAGCTTGATAATAACACTTGGCCATTTGCAGTCAGGCTACTTGCTTCATGTGAAACACTTTCACATCTGTCGGCTTTGTCCGCTTTACAGAGAGCTTTGAAAGCAGAAGATACAGTTCACTGTTTTATTGCAAACTTTGTTTTTTTAAAAATTTCTCAAGTGAAACTCGACGGTTCTGCAGATGATACTCTAGATAGCACAAGTTTCTAATCTTAACCACACTGGAAAAGATTTTTAAAAAAACAAGACCGGTCTTTGTTTACAGTCTAATTACTTGCCATACACTATTGAATTCCTTGCCTTCCATTGGCAGATGGTTTGGAGGATTTAAAGGGAGATCTGATAGCTTTATAGGGTCAGAAAATACAAACCACAATATAAATGGCGGTTGCTAGTAGAATATAGCAGGTGAAAACAAAAGACCAGCCCTAAGTTCCTTTAAACAATTAATAAAGCAATTGTAGAAAAGATCAGAATATCGTTGAGGATAAGGAAGGCTTGGCAGATGATAGCCCTAATGGATATCATTAATTTGATACATACATGTGGGAGAGAGGATTCGGGGTAGCTCAACTACACTGTGCCATCTTATTTTGCACTTATGCAGTAATTTTATATGTAATTCTATATAATTCTATGTAATGGATTGCCTCCCCAAAGTATATGATTGAATGCAATGAACTGTTGGGCACTAGACAACAATTAGCTACAGCGGATAATGCTGGGGTCGAATTTGAAGTATCTCTTCAGAGGACTCCTTAATAAGTCTCACAAACAGAGACTAAAAATAATAATAATATTATATCTAATAATAATCCTTGCATTTGATATAGTGCCGTATCATGTCTTTGAGACATCTCAAAGTGTTTAAATCACACTCGCCTTCTGAGAACTTCACTCCACTTCCCACAAGTTGACAGTGACAGAAATTCTCATCAAGTTCTTCATCAAGGAATGCTGTCAGGAAATGCCGCACATTAGACCCCCAAAACATTTAGACCTTTCATTTCTAATGCTCAGTCTTGCAAAATTTTATCCTGAATTTTTAAATTGAATTGCAAGTTTGATGAATGCCTCATGGCCCATCTGTTGAATCGAACAACAAGAGATTTGTTCAGACACCCCTCATTAGCAATCCTTTGTAGTCAGGTCATGCTGTGTCTTTATACCTGCTACACAAATATCTCCATTAATTACTCATTATACTGTCATAATTTCACTATATGGTAACAATGGAACTGAAACATTACCATGGGAACTGCACAAATACTGTCAGATATGACAGCACTGTCATAGCTCTGGCTTGTTTATACTGAAACGAATGCTTGTGAGTTATTGCCTTAAGCAAAAATGACCTTAAGAATTTTCTCGAGAAGTGGCATTGTTTGGGTATTTTTAAGTTTGCAATTTTTTTTAAAGAATTAAATCTCACTGGGTAGAGTTTAATGTAAAATGTTTGTTAAGTTCTAAAAATCATTGCATTTTTAAAGCTCTTCTCTGAATCTGCTAATTGTGCAGAAATGTAATCAGCCTGACTTAATGTTCTCCACTTACCAGGCTCTGCAGAGGACTCTGAATAAAGATTTGCACAAAAGAAAAAGTCTCTTTCAGCCTAGTGCATGGTAAAACCCCCAAATAATCAAACTTTCATTCTCTGTGACAAAAATTGGAAACAACAGAAATGTTAAAAAACAACTCTAAACACCCACTGCTTCAGCAAAACATTTTGAAATCTTCCTGCTGAGAAAGACAAGAAATATAGGATTCCGAAATTCCCAAACTGGCAAATTCCAAAAAAAGAGGCTGATGTTCAGACTGCCAGCTATTCCATCCACTATTTTGCCAATCATGGAATCTGATATTCCCAACCTAGAAAATGAAAATAACGACTCAAATATGGTTTGCAAGTATTGTATTTCAGCCCCACTTTATGTTTATTCACATCTTAATGTAAGGCCATGTTTTATGCTAAGAGGAATCTGAAAAGAAAATAGTGCGATGTTCTTTTAAAATTGTCTCATTTTAACACACATTCTTCACCTCCCAACTTGATTTTTCCAATGTCCTCTTTTCAGTTCTCCCTAGCTCTACCATTCATAAAATTCCAGTAATTCCAAACTCCTCCATGCATATTCTCACTCATAACAAACTCCACACTTCCATCACCCCAACCCTTGACAGGCTCCACTGGCTCCCTATTACAGAATGGATCAATTTCTAGATACTCACAATAACATACTTCAAGTCCTCACACTTTCCTACCTCTTGAACCTGCTTATTCCTCACGCCACCATCAACCCGCTTAGCTCAGTTGACTCCAGCCTTCTGTACGTCCCCATTGCTCCACCATCAGCGACTATGCTTTCAGCAACTACGCTCCGAGACTCTGGAACTCAATGCCTCTCTCCCTCTAACCTGGGCTCTTTGTCCATCTTAAGATTGCACCTAAAGGCCTTCCTCTTCAACCACACCTACTGTCACCTCCCCTCTCTCCCTGTGACACCTCTCAAGTAAAATGAACAACACTTTCTGAACTTGAACAAGTTTCAACTTTATTCTTGGTTCACAACCTCAATCCTGTCTCTGGGCTTTTACCCTTCCAGGTGTTTACCATTGGATTTTTTGGATCACATGATTTACCTCTAACAACAATCTGTTTTAACATCTGAACTTGGACAACAGGCATCAAGCTACACCCAGAGCAAGTGTTGTTGTTTATTATTTAAATGTGCACACAAATCTATAATTATTTGGAAGTATAATTGACTGCTCTGAAACTGGTAGGACAGTTGTACTAAAGCTCTATCTCACAAATATCTTTTACTGAGAATATTGCTGATAAAAATAGACTATTTCAAGGCTTTTCTTGTCTGAGCTTAAAGGAAAATATTTCAAAATATTTACACTATAACAATGTCATGGATACTATTTTCTTGAAATGTTCTAATTTAACTTTGAGGTCAGTTTTACTGAAACCCGAACACTTTTCTGCCAACAAGAGTTACACTAGGGAATTCCTAACATTTTATGCAATGCAAGCTTGGAATCAGTGCACTTTGTTTGAAAACAGCTGTCAATTTGGAGTTGTTTCCATTTACATCTATTCTAAGTGACAACAAAGTGTATTCTGATCTGGACGTTATAGTGGAATAAACGCTTCCACCTGCTGATGCACAATAAATTGATTTGAATGAACCATCTGTAAATTGCCTGGATCAAAACCTCAGTCACTCTGACATTCTGTAAAATGCAGCACCTCACATGAGCTCTAAATGCAGTTTTCTGTAGCTCTGAATGGGAAGCATGATTCCGACTAATAAGAATTCATGACTTGATTTATGCCTTAAGGATCAACAAGTCTCCAACTTTATGAATTTATAATATAAGTATATTTATAAATGAATGTTTGTTCCTTGAGAATTATTAATACATGTTGTTTAAAAATGTGCAACAATGTAATAGCATTTTTTCTTCAAAGTCAATAAAAGTATTAACAACTGGAACTGCTTTGAGCAGGATAATAGTCAGGAAAATTGAATAATAATCTGTGTTTTTGATGTATCTCCGATAGTGCTTCACAGGTAATTGCTGTAAGTATAGTGATAGAATGTCAGCAAATGCAGGAGGCGTTTGATGCACGTAGTGTTACATCCAAGAGCCATGAGGTAAGTGGTCAATATATCTGGAGGATTGTTGGCTAGAGCACCAGGAGAAATTCGCTCCTCTTTTTGAATTGTTTTAACAACCGCCCAAACAGGCAGTTCATAGAATTTTACACACAAAAGGAGGCCATTCAGTCAATTGTACCTGTGCCGGCTCTTTGAAAGAACTACTAACTTTAGTCCCACTCCCCCGCTCTTACCCCAATTGAGGCCTTGACTTAATAGAATCTCTAACAATACATCACTCCCCCAGTTTCACACAAATGTCAACATAGACTGGAAACTCAGATCCTGATGTGGGAGTTTAAATGTATCCAGGAGTTACCAACTGAGTGAAGCTGACACCGAATAGCTTCCTATCTCCCTAAGCAGCAGAAATCTGTTTTTGAATACTGTGTATCCTTTTCTTTTCTGATTCATCCTTCGCACACCAGACATGTAGCTTTCCCTTATTCTGTCCATCCTGTCTTCAGTCAGAGCAGGAGAAGTGAGCAGAGCTGTAGACATCTTGAAATGTTGGTGTATAATCAGCTGTGGTTTGAGCAGGGCACATCATATTCTGTCAGTTCCTCTTCACCACCCTCCTATCTCACCCGATGCATGCCTTGTTTTATACAGAACAGCATTTAGCACCATTCTTAGACGTGGTGGAGCTTGCCCAAGTGAGGCAAGTCAGCTTGAGTGACAGATACCCCTGGGACTCCAAATACAAAAGTGGTTTCAAGTCATAGAGCTCAAACTCTGGTGAAAGAAAAGCATTTTAATGCTGAGAAAAAGGCCAGAAAGCTCATCATTTTTGACTTGAAAAGAAACGTGACAAGCTGCTCTCTCAAAACATACGAATGAAAAATGTGCCATGCGATGCAATTGCTTCACCAAACATTGCAGCCAAATAATTCAATAATTATTGACCAGTCCGTGAATTCTCTACATCCTCCACAAACCCCCCCCCCACTCGACTCTTCAATAACATTTTTGGTACAGTATAACAACATCAAAAACTTGCATTTATGTAACGTCTCGGAATACTTCAGAATGAGAGAGTAGGATACCGAGGAATGGAGTAGGGGAAAGTGAGATGACTATAGTCACAGTGAAAGAAGAGGACTTTAGGTAGGATTTAAGGACAAATAGAGAATGGGCAAAACCAAGGGCTAGAGGGAGGGAGAGTTCCAGAAAATAAGGGTGCAGTAGTTGAAGGCTCATGGGACTGAGTTAGCCAAAGCTGTAATTTGGCCTCAGACCTTCTACAACTGGACAAATATTGTTAGTCACAAAGTCTCCTGAGACCACTATTGATATTGTTGCTCATGCTGTGTGACATTTCAGTGCCACTTCACGAGCTACTAACTTAATTCAATGAGTGATTGATGGTTCTTGATTGGAGAGCTTAACCCGATCAGTGTCATGTGAAACAGCCAGAGATACTACCAGATGGAGGCACGGAAATCTTGGTACCAGCTTCTGACCCAATCATTGTGTTAAATCACGAAGAGGGGAGGTATGACATCTGCGGTCACTTTCTGAAAAGAACTATAACATTCCAGAACAGAAGAGCAACTAAATCAATAAGCATCAGAAATCAATACATATTATTAGAGAAGGTATTTGAGCCAGGATCTCAACTTAACCTGAATCACAATCTCAATTTACCTTTGCACCAAAATATCCGCTAAATACTGTTCTTTGCTCATTCATCTTTGGGTGAAATATCGAGTACGTAATGTGATAATTATCATCGAGCACATCACAGAACACATTTCTGACTTCAGTAAGAGAATGGAGAGGTCCTTGTCCTCATGTTTAATTCCCTCGACCTGAGTCGCTGCTTCCATTCAGCAAACATCAATATGCTTCATGTACTCTGCTGACCTACCCAACCATCTGTAGATGAGCATTCACCCATTCTGGGCCAGTTCTCTGGATCTCCATCCTTGACCCTTCCCTCCCCAACTCTGAAACCCACTATAACACCTTTCCTTTAGACTGTCATTCTCCTCCTCTCAGCTTTCTCAGCTCACCACCCACCAGCCCACCCCCCTTCCAGCCACTCGCCCACCCCCCCCTCCACCCACTCCTTCCCATTCGGGCTCCTGCTCGCATTGGAATTGCTTTAACACATCTTCCTGCTATTGCTAGTTTTGTACATTGTAAGCACATGCGTTCTGCCCTGATTCTGTATAATAATAATCCTTGTATTTCATACAATGCCTTATCATGTCTTCGAGACATCTCAAAGCGCTTCACAGGTTATCCTATCAAGTGAATTGACTGTATCACTCCATTCAGAGAAAGGTGTCAAAGTTGGTTTCATTCTTCCTGAGGAGTACAAACATTTGCTTTTGAAATAGACTCATAAGTTGAATTGAAGACTAATTCATTTTTGCAATCAAATTTATCAAGCACGTGACAAGGAAACATAATATTCATTAAGAGACTCATAAGGGCACAGCCACTTAACCTTATTAAACCTCCGAGAGGGAGGTTAACACATTTCTGTGAGTGCTCAAGTACGTTTAAAGAATAGGCAACTATCCCCTCAGTCGTTCAGTCTTTGATTGAGTGCCGTTAAGGATTTCTGTCAAATATCATGATAGTCTAAAGCCCCTCACAATGACTCAATGAATTACAACTATATTTTCACTCCTGTAATAAAACAGATGTGGCATAATGTGAAAATGACTGAAGTTGCTGGCCTTCGAGTACAAAAGAGTTCAAAATACGCCTTTTAGTAAAATCAATAAATTCCGGTGAAATCCATATAATAGCAGGAGTCAAAGGCAAACTTTGTCTATATTTACTGGACTTTATTGGAGAAGATCCTGAATGATTGAGGGTGTCACTGAACCTCAAGAAAACATTTGAACACAGTCCATAATCCTCTTGTCAAATGATCTATGAGCAAATATTGGAAGAATCAAAGTATCATCGAATGTTACAGTATCGACACGGACTACTCGACCCATTAAGTCTGCATTGGAGTTTTCTCCCTGCATGTGAGCCAGTAACATCTGTGGTCCTGTTTGCTCCCCATCCTTTAATCTTCCTCCTCTTCAACGATCCCTTTAATTCCCTTTTAAGATACTTTATGGACTCTGCCTCAACTGTGATAATGCCATAATCTCACAATCCACTTGCTTCTTTGGCAGGTCATTTTACCCTTCCCCACCTTCTTCAGCAATCAGTCCCAGTTCGGGTGCCCAGCCAGCAGTGTGAAGCGCTTTGAGACATCCTCCTGATATGAAAGGCATGGTATAAATGTGTGTATTGTATTTATTTTTATGATCATCTTACATTTTTGCGCTGTAGTTACTGACTCCCATACCAGTGGAATTAATCCAGCATCACAACACTGTACATGATAAGTAATAGGCACTGTTGGGCATCGTTGGATACTAATAATAATAATCCTTGCATTTGATATAGCACCTTATCAAGTCTTTGAGATGCCTAAAAGTGCTTCACAGAAGTTTGATAAATACAGGAGGTTACTGGAAAACAAATTGTGGTATTCCTCAAATTTTTTTTGATTTTTTTTGAAGGGATTATTATCCTCGGGAAAGCCAATCGACTAACAAACAGGTACCTATTTACTGCTAGGTAAACAGATGTGTGGAATAAGAAATTTGCCTTCGTTTTGCAAATTCCTTTATGTTCCTTTTCCTTTAAGTTCCTTTATCGTAGCCCTATCATTTGGAATTAAGGGATTTAACTAATTTTACTGATAATTTGAAAAGGAATGGGTATAAATCTTGTAGGTGAAAACAGCAGACAAATTGCACATCATAATGTCCCACAAACAGAGTGAAGTGAATGATCCATATTGTTTGGAGTATTGTTGGCCAGGACACCAGGAGAAACTTCCTTATCTTTTTGAATAATGCTGTGGGATATACTAACTCCATATCAGCCTGTCTGCTCCCTCCGCTCAACAGACACCAGCCTGCTTCAGGTCCCCCACAGTTCCTGTACACTCCACCATTGGTGGTCGGGCATTCAGCATCTTTGCCCCCATGCTCTCGAACTCTAGCCCGCAATCCCTCTGCCTCACCCCCTCTCTTGCCTCCTTCAAGTTCTGTCTGAAGACCTGCCTCTTCGATTCTTCTGCCACTTTCCCACATCCATCTCTAATAACCCCAACTCCCAGCTCGGGTCCAAAAACCCCTACTCTCCAGCGCCCTGGGACGTCTTTCCGAAGTGAAGGGTGCTGTACAAGTGTCATTTGTTGTTGCTGTTGTTGGGATCTTTGACATCCATTTGAATTGGCAGATAGGACCTGGAGACCAGTTGCCAGACAGAATATTTACAACATGTTCACTGTGAGCTAGGAGTCACATTCCTAGTGTCATAATTATCACTTAACAGCATTTCTCAACATATTTCAGTGTTAAGTGTTAATGCCAGTGTTAGATTAAAGAATGCATTAAAGAAAATTGTAAATTTTACCCCAGTACTTTTAATTTTTAATGAGTTTTTTCTTAACCTTCAGAATCCTAGTTCAACTTCTGAATTAAAAATGACTTGGAAATAAATAGTAAATGATTTTTATTCTAAGATATACTAATAAATAAAATCTGGGGGGAAGAGTACGATATGTGTAGTGATAACTGACACTGATGATAATTTCTCTTAAATGTTGCAGCATTATTTTAAACACCCTCACTAAATTGTCAACCGCACTGAAAGAGAATATATGATTGCATTAAAGTACAATTACTGGAAAATCACATACTGATGCAGAAGAGGGATGTTTTTATGAGGTTAGGGTTAAAAGACATAATTAAAGTAGAGAATAGTTTTACTTTGTGTCTAGCTATAAGTTATCTGATCAATGAATGCTTTGTGCTGACACTGAATGATGAAATGGGAAAATGTTCCATTTCCCAGCATGAACATCCATCACTTTGATGAGCAGAAAATTCACTGAGGAAAACGTTAAGAAAACAGTTACTTTATCATTCCATATACACTGAGTAGAAGTTTGACACAATCAAAACAATCGGCAAAACTTTATCTGAATAGACAGATTTTTTATGGTCAGCCAGCAGTCTGACACATGCAAATCTCCATCTACTTCCGGTAAACAAACAGAAGCAGAATTTCTGTTTGTCAGTACTCGAGTGCAATAGGTAGAGTGTTTCCCTGCTGAAACGTAAACTGACCTATGTCGATTGAACATCCATTTTTTTTGTCCATGTAGGACCACTCTGCCCAGTAGAGTTTTGATTTGCAGGGTTATCAGTAAGGGCAGGCAGGCTGGCCATATTGTGCACATTTGTAGCTAGGTGTTGGATCATTGGGTCAATGACAAAATGTTGACTCTTCTCCACCGCAACAACAACTTGCATTTATACCGCGCCCCCTTCAAGTGGGGTAGCATCCTGGAGCGCTTGAAAGTGGCAGACTCTGATACCGAGCCAGGGGAAGAAGGAGAGGGAAGCTGACCGTAAGCACAATCAAAAAAGAAAGGTCTTTAGGTGGGATTTGAAGCTGGGAGGTGAGGGGGCAAGGAGGAACGATTGAGGGAGAGAGATCTAGAATTTCAGGGTGTTGTGGTTGAAGGTATGGCCACTGATGGTGGAACGGAGGGCACGAGGGAGAAACAGGAGGCCGGAGCCAGCTAAGAGGAGGCTGCGCATGGTAGGGTTTAAGCAAGTCGGATATATAGGGAGGTGTGAGGGAATGAAAGGATTTGAATACAAGTGAGAGGATCTAGTAGCTCAGTAGTTAGAGCGCTCGTCTTGCAAACGAGAGAACTGGGTTTGATTCCCAGCAGGGTGAAACCTTGTTATAAAGCTATTAATATTCTGCAAAATTGTTTGATTAAAAGAAGAGGAAATATCAAGATTAACAGGTTGGAATTTGAATACAATCTAGGTATTTTAAGAAAAGGATTGTTTGGGGCAGTTTACTCAACTAATGGAAAAAGCGCAGCCATCAAAATATCAATAAAGTTTGCTTGATAAGAAACATTTCCTCATGACAGTGTTGTTCTTATTAAGTGGTTCCTATTTTAACAATCCGTTCTCATAAATCCCATTCTGCATTTTTCCTGAATTCAAGCACTACTTAGAATGCAGTTCTAATTTTATACAGAGTGTCATGCACTTGTATTGATCGCGTAAGAATCAGCTTAACTAGATTTCAGTTGTGTGATGTAAGAAGATAAATGATTGCAGTTTATTCAGGTCGTTGTTGCCATCATAAGACAATAAGACCGTAAGACATGGGAGTAGGCCATTCGGCCCCTCGAGCCTGCCCCGCAATTTAATAAGATCATGGCTGATCTTCTAACCTAATTCCATTTACCCACCATATCCCTATATCCCTTAATCCCTCTATCCTTTAGAAATCTATCAACTTCAGTCTTGAATATATTCAAGGGCTGAGCATCCACAGCCTTCTGGGGTAGAGAATTCCACAAATTCACTACCTTCTGAGTGAAGAAATGTTTCCTCCACTCAGTTCGAAAAGGCTTAACCTTGAGACTATGATCCCTAGTTTTAGTTTCTCCAACCAGGGGAAACAGTCTCACGGCATTTACCCTGTCAAGACCCTTAAGAATCTGATAAAATTCTTCTATATTCTAGAGAATGTAGGCCTAGTTTACTCAACCTATCATAGGTCAACCTCATAGATCAACCCCTTCATCCCAGGAACCAACCTAGTGAATCTACGCTGCACCCCTCTAAGGCAAGTATGTTCTTTCTTAAATAAGGAGACCAAAACTGCACACAATATTCTAGGTGCGGTCTCACCAAGGCCTTATACAACTGCAACAAGACTTCCCTACTCTTGTACTCTAACCCTTTTGCAACAAACGCCAACATGGCATTAGCCTTCCTAGTTCCTTGCTGTACCTGCATACTAACCTTTTTGCATCTGGTGTACAAAGATACCCAAATCCCTCTGAACAATAACACTACTTAGTCTCTCCCCCTCTAGAAAATAATCTGCTTTTCTATTTTTACTACCTAGGTTAATAACTTCACACTTCCCCATGTAATACTCCATCTGCCATCTTCTTGCCCACTCACCTAGCCTTGTCTATTTCCCTTTGCATTCTTTGTGGGTCATCCTCACAGCTTACTCTCCCACCTATCTTCGTATTGTTTGCGAGTTTAGATATATTAAGTTCTATTTCCTCATCTAAATCATTGATATAGACTGTAAATAATTGAGGCCCAAGCACTGATCCTTGTGGCACTCCACTAGTCACATCCTGCCAATCTGAGAAGGACCTGTTTATCCCTACTCTCTATTTCCATACTTTAACCAAGGCCATAGACTAACAAAGCCAAACAGATATCAAACTAACATGGAGAAAAAACTTTGGTTCATAAATCATGGTTTATTAACACGGGAGGATAAACCTCAATAGCCTCCCACGTCTATCATATTCAGAGGTTCGGAGGCACCTGGCTTTAAGTTCTGGGTCTTGCAACCCCTCTATTTTTTGCTTTTACTCACGATTCCTACCCCACTCAGGCACTAACACCATTGATAGTCTTTCAGGCTCTATGTTCAACAGCTGCACCAGGGCAAGCCTTCACTGCACCAGGCCAAGCCTTAGGATTCCCCTGTTCTCCCTGAGACTTCCTCCACCAGTCCTAGAGGAAGAGACTGGAAGAGAGGCGGGTTCGGTGACAGCTTTTATACCACCCAAGCTCCTTGTCCTCCCTTCAGTAACAGTGCAGGCTTCTTGTGGAGCGATCTTATTTAGATAACTACGACATTAAATTCTGGTACAATATTAGTCTCTCAATATAAAATTGGAAAGAATGGCTTTAGGTACAAGATAGCATTTGCCATGTAAAGCAACTCCGTACTGAAAGAGCAGAATGTATTTGTTTAACATTTCATCCAATATATTGTTTTACTGGCTATGTGTACGATTAATATTGCTGCACTGTATTTATTGCAGTATTGTACTGTAATATCAAATCAAATGATAATCACTCATGATGATGTCTACTATGATCATACATTTGTTATGTGCAAGCATTGTGTCAGGATATTGGGGTGAAATTTGTAATATTTCATTATGATACACCTCTCATTAATTATCACCAGTCAGGAACTATCAGCCACTTTCAGCGCTTTCAGCCACTACACTCCAAAACTCTGGAACATTCTCCCTCAAACCCTTTGCCTTACCCCCTCTCTTCCCTTTTTCAAGTCCCACCTGAAGGCCTTCTTATTCGACCGTGCTTACGGCCATCTCCCCGCGCCCCCCCACCCCTGCTCAGAGTCAGGCTCCACTACTGTTAAACACTCTGAGACATTACCCTACGTGGAGGTCGCTATATAAGTGCAAGTCATCGTTGTTGTTTTAATATACAACAGGCAATTGGTCAGGTCAGCAGTTGTCCTGGAATTGAAGATGTAGGCAGATAGACGGGGTTGGGTGTGATTCGCATACAAATAGAAGTTAACCCTATATCTGCATATATAAATCTAGATATTAAATAGGAGAGGACCAAGCATAGAATCCTAAGTAACTCTGAATGTGACAGTGCGGGGGTGCGGTGTAAGCTATTTGAAGAGACATAGGGGAGATGTTGGGATAACTAACAGTAAAACCAGAAGAGGACAGACATAGTAGAGATGGTAGAGAAGGATAATGTGATGAAAAGTGTTGAAGGCTGATTTTACAAATATTGATATCTGGTCATGATCAGAGTTTAATTTATGGCTATGGAGACTCTAATTTAAAGATCAAGAAAGGGGACAATTGTCACTGCCACATGAAAGTGGCTAAGCTTCACTGCAATCTCAGAGACAGCTGTTCTGGGAAGCTGGGTTTCATGCAGAACTCTTACGTGCTGATAATGGCATGCAAATGGTAGTAGTTTTATAATACAGGATAATTTTATCTCAACTTACTTTTATAAAGAATACTGCTGAATAATGTTGGTTGTACAATGCAGGATGCACTAGTTACTGTTTACATTAACGAGTCTCACCAAATTCCTGTTCACTTTGTTCCCAGCTCACCCTGCTGGGCTGTCTGCTCAAACTCAATATCAAATTAAATAGTTATCTAATCTATTATGAAACATCAGGTTTTTCACAACAACATGCATTTATATAGTGCGCTTCACGTGGGGTAGCGACCCAGAGAGCTTCACCTCCTCATAACAACCAGAAACCTTTAATAATAATAATAATCCTTACATTTGATATAGCGCATTTCACATCAGGACATCTCACGTCAGGAGGAAGACTCAAAACATTTCCCAGGAATATACTGTAAAGTACAGTGACCTTTTGAATTGTTGATAAAAGCAAGGATAGTTCCCAAGGATTGTGTTTTAGGTGTTTTAATGGAAGTGGATAACATAAATGCAGAGTAAGTAGAAAAATAAAGTATACCATAAATAATATTGCCATCTGTTCTTGCATAGCCACAAATGGTAATGGCCAGTTGCAAATATTCCTCAATTTGAGCTGATCTGTATATTTGAATGTCTGTAATAGGTAAGATCTTGGTAATGTATCTTTGGGTAAAGCTGCAATTAATTGCCATGAAATTCGCAATATCTGCAGGAAGTTATTAACAGTAAACTCCCCAGACACCAAAAACCGCCAAAGGTACCTAACCAGAAGCAAATGGAATGAAAAAACAAACAAATTAAATTATGTAATAATGATTGTGCAAAGAATTACTGCTTACCTACAATTTAGAGCTAAGCTCCCTTTATGGAACTGAGCCCACTGTATTGTGCGTCTGTAGCTACTGCATGTTTCTTAGAATTGGATGGTCTCAACTAAGCCTGCAGTCCAACTGTGATTGCTACTGACTGGAAAATTGGACTGGATGTAATCCAGAATCAATTCTGTCTCAGGATTCTCAATACAAAGCTACAGTGCACAAGTCAGCAGGATGAAGATCTCAGATTGTGAATTAATTGCACCAGAAAATCTTTTATAATAGAGGAAACCTTGTTCAACTGCTTTCTATTGATGCCAAGATTAACATCGGTATTGCCTTCATCGCCTGATTCTGAGCCTATTTGAGGAAAAACATAATGTAGCTTGGTGTTAAGCCTTTTACTCCAAGGAAAGCTTCTCCTTCCCTGGTGACTTTGCCTTTTTTGCTTGACTCAATTGGAAACACTCTTGCCTCTGCGTTTGAAGGTTGCCGGTTCAACCCTATGTTGAAAACTGAACACATAGATTAGGCTGATTCTCCAGGTATTCTGAGGTAGCACTGGCCTTTGAAAGTTATTATATCTATATTAAAGGGCGAAACCTTAGGCAAGTTTCCTTACTCCACATGCCTAATAATAATCCCTCCAAAACAAAACAATAATAAATTGGTAATTTTCAATCCACGACTGTTTGTGGGACACTGCTGTGCACAATTGGCTGCCGCGTTTCACCCACAAATATACGGTCGATTCACTTTACAGTATATTCTGTGAAGCGCTTTGAGACCTCTAGAAGACGTGAAAAACGCTATAACAACTGCAAGGATTATTATTGTTATTATTATTATCTATTTTTAAATTCCTACTGAAAACTTACCTCTTCAACTGTGCCTATGGTCTCTCCCTTCTCTCTTGCTCAGTATCCAACCCTGCCACTTTGCAGCACTCAGAGCACCGAATAAATGCAGGTTGTAGTTATTGTTTTAAAATGGAATACATTGAATTGATATCAAAACAAATTTGTTCCATATAAGGATGAATTGGACGTTGCAGACTTTGGGGGGATTTTAGTCAGATCAGAAAAATAAAGCATGGAATCCAAATTTGGCTGCTTGGTTCATTCAGTCTGTTTTTATTTCAGACAACTAGATAAATGTCTTCAATCATTGATGTCCCTGAATTTATTTAATCTTCTCGGGAAGGTCAATAAATCCTCACAACACGTTTAAGAAGATAGCGTTCCGTGAAATCCTACGTGGCCTGGGATATTAATCAGACTTTACAACCTACATCATTTGACCCTGACTGGTTGTATTCACACTGTGCTAGCAACACAAAAATCTTGCTTTTGCACTGAATATTCAATCATCTACATCTGTACCTATCCTGTGATTAACTAAATATTCATTTGACTCTTTCTAAAGGAATTATTTAGCACAGTGTTAATTGCTTTTGAATGAAATCTATTCCACAAGTTAATAGCTTGTTAATTTTGTACTCATGTCCTCCTTTTCTCCAATTTAAGTTAAATAGTCTCCTTAGATCTATATTTTTCTTGCCTTCTCAGTATTTTAAAGATCTGAATTACGTCCTCTCTTAATCTTCTTTTCTCCAATCAAAACAAGTACCTTGAGTATACCTTCAAACCTATACCTGAGAACAAGAATCCTGACCTCTCCCCAGTTACTCAGCATGGGCATAGTTTTACATGGAATAATGTAATCTGGTGTTCCCAATATATTATAAAGGAATAAAATTAACCTTTGTTGGTTTATGAAATAAATTAAATAACATTGCACCTTAGTGTTAATTTTTTCTGCAAGACTAACTGACACCACTAAATAATTATAGCATATGCCTCATACTTTGATGGCTGTTTTATTTCAATCACATTTATTTTAAAATACATTTAAATTATATTCCAAGAACAAGCTCTGCAACACGTTGGGTGGCTGATTTTAAAATTGACCTAGAATTAACACCAAGAATCTTGGAAAGGTATACTGTAAAGTTAAGAAATACTGCAATTTTCCCCTAATCTTTTGTGAATTTCGGTAATAATTCTGCATCCCGCTGTTCCGCACCAGCAGGATGCAGACACCAGAGTGATGTCAAACATGAACACAGTGAAGGCTGTCACCATTTTAGTCTTGCTTTAAAGTTTCCTTTGTAATAATAATAATCCTTACGTTTGATATAGCGCCTTATCACATCTTCAAGATGTCTCAAAGTACTTCACAGAATATACTATAAAGTGAATTGACTGTATATTTTGTGTAGCATTCACAGAAATATTATTCAATAAGGGTTTTCAAACACTGTTAGGTTCTGATACTTCCATCAGGATATTTGCTCACTTTGTGGCTGCAAATCTTCAAATCTTTCTTTGTTTACAGTAAAACGTTCAAAGTAGCAAAGTATTCTGTCCATGTTGGCAGAAATTGAAAATTGGCCCAACTCAAAAGCTCCCGTATTCTCTGCATCTCTTAATGTAGCTTTCCTAAAATGATTCTGGTATTACCCTTTAAAAATAATTCAGTTGAAAGCAAATTTGTTTTCTGAAGCATCAGAAGTGGCAGATTTTTACAGCCTAACTGTTTTTTTTGAAAGATCTAGGTTCAGAATTCTGTGTCAAAATTAATATAAGTGTTGTGCACATCTACTATACATATAATTTGATACTGTGGTTAATGAGTGTAAATTATTTCAACAACATTTATCTTCTTTTCTAGAATAACAGTGATTCCAGGCATTCTTAATACTGAGCATTTAAATCTTGAAGTTGAAGACTTGTGTTATTCTTGGCCTTGTTTTCATGGTGCTGCTGTATCACTGCTTCTCCCATTCACACCGCTATAACAAGAGATGCAATATTCAGGACATACATATAACCCTGAACGGGCAAACAATGGCCAACAGCTCAATACAAATAGGTAATTGTTCAGCTTGAGCCAGGAATCCAGTTCGGGAAAGGACCTGTTTCCTCTCCTCCCCTTCACTGCTTGTTAGAAAGGGACATTCTTCTGACATCAAAGGTGCTAAATAAATGTAATTTTGTTGATATGGTCATTACCAAACAGAAATTCCAAATGGATCAAACCGAAAATGCTTTATCGTTCAGGACATCCCAGATGACATGCTATGCTGAAGAAGAGGTTGACACAGCAGGCAGCAAGAGGTCTTTGTCATACTCGCATTTAGGCTCAGTTCACCAAACTTCATGCTGTATACAGTAAAACAAGATAATTAATTAAATAGCTATGCCTTATGCAAAGTAGATTGAAAGTTACTGACAATCACATCATTTTTATCACATATTGCTTGTCTTAATACTTAATCTTGTTTATTCGGAAATACCTTCCAGCAGCAAAGTACATCTGAATCCTCAAACTACAGACTCTTAATACAGCCCTTTGTAACAGAGAAAGAGATTATAATTAGAAATTTTTGTCAAGAATTAACTTCCAGCATCAGTTCTCAGGCTCTGGAATCTGCAGCTGTATTCAAGAATCAGTTCTTTGACCGAGAGAACCAAAGCAAGAATGTAATGTTGCACTTATATTATACTATACAATAATAATAATCCTTGCATTTGATATAGCCCCTTATCATGTCTTCGAGACATCTGAAAGCACTTCACAGAATATACTGTAAAGTGAATTGATTCTTATATTTTTGTGGGTGAAACTCGGCAGCCAATTGTGCACAGCAGTGTCCCACAAACAACGTAGATTAAACAAACAAATTATTATTTTTAAATTTATTTTTTAAGGAATTATTAACCCTGGACAAGCAATCCGCCAATCAAATAACATCCAGATTCCTACTTACTGCAAGGTAAACAGAGCAGTGTGGAGTAAGGAAACGTGCCTAATGGTTCGTCCTGCCTGGGAATTGAACCCAGGTCCTCACATTTGTGAGGCAAGTACCCTAACCACTTAGCTGCCGGACTCCACTTATACGTTATTGGAGAAATTATTTGACTCAGTTGGTAGGACTTTCTGACCTTGATCTAGGTTGGGTGTCCAAGCACCACTGGATCAAAATTGTGTATTGTAACTTTAAGAGTATTGCTGTTATTTGGAGAGCCAGGGGAAAATGCATGAATTTTACATGGAGAATTCCTGTGAGATGTGTGCATCTGTATTTTTCTGGGATTATGATACCAGCGTCTAGCCCATAGAAATGTCGTAAAATATCCAGGGCCTTTTCTTATATGTCAGAAATTGCATCTGCATCAGGTTATCTGCGATCAAGGCTATATATAATATATATAATATATTTGTGTCTCTTTGGATCAGCATAGACCATGTGTTGTGTTGGTGGTGGACACTGCAGCAGATAATAGAAATATATTTGTGCAAGAAATATAATAATCCTTTCATTCGATACAGTACTCTTCACAGCTTCTCAAAGTGCTTCACTGGATATACAGTTAAATGCAGTGACTGTGTATTTTGTAGGTGAATGTGGCAGCCAATTTGAGCACAGCAGTTTCCCCCAAAAACAGCATTGAAGTGAATGATGAATTTTATCTGGAAGATTATTGGCCAATCCACTGGAAAATCTCCCTTCTCTTTGAACAACTATGAACAGAAGGCAGTGCTTAGTTTTCCATCGCTTGTAGTCCTATTGTCTATCTTTGTTTCTGTTTCTGAGGTATCTTGATCTGTGTGACACAGTGCAGTTTCCTGCTTGATTCAGTGTAGGACTGTTATGCTGGGCAAAGTGGGGAGTTGTATGGGAGAAAGGAGTCAGTGCCATCCTTCTCGCATGTCTCTTCTTCCCCTTCACCTTTGTCTTTCTTATTCCTCTTCCTCTTGGTTCTCTTCCTTCTCTAGGTGAAGGATGACAGTGATATCGTTCTTGTAAACGTTGCTCCTGCTGAGGCTTCTGTTACTGAGACTGAGTCAAATGGACAGAGGGGATGGTAGGCAGGCTGAAAGAACCAACTGAGAAGCACATGTCAGGTAGTAATTATCACTCTTGTGCTTGCTGTTTTATTTTGGACCTTTGGTCCTACTGTAAGATCTTAACCATGCACTGTTCCAGCGATATGGAAGATCGGGATTATTATTTCCTCAAAACTATTGGGCAATTTAACCAACGCAGCTGGGCACCAACCATAATTTCACACCAACATAGGGCAGTTTATTCATCATTCCTGGGATGTCACACATTGGACTCGTATTAACTGCATTCAGACACCAATTTACCTGCGAGAACTTTGGACCAAAGCAAATATAAACTGAAAAGAGAGAAATTCTGACTTAACCTTGGTCAGACCCTACAATACACAGAATCTGGATGCAATCGAGCATTCTACATGTTGTTCTACATTGCTGAAATTTTATACCACTTATTACTTTCAAATTTCGGTTCTTTTGAGGCTTTTACAATAGCAGCTTTAAAGTTTAGGTTAGCTGACTGTCCACTGTCGCCTCGGTCCATCCCTCCCATCGTGTAGGGAAGAGCTGCACTTGTGCTTGGATCCTCTTTGTCATCCGGCACATCCACCAGATGGCCCACTTGAGATGAAAAATTTACCATGTGGGAAACTCTGAACGTTTGTTTACCATTGAACTGCAATGACGTAAAGTCTGCTGATGTATTATTTTGGGGGGGAAATAGACAGAATTGACCATCAGATTAAATATTGATACGTGGGCTCTCAAGTTTCAGAACCCTTGTTACTTTCTAGTATTTTAAACATGTTTAAAACAATGTTTCCTTCATAATTGGGCAAAGAAGCAGTGAAGAAAGAAATTCTCTGCAGGTAGTGATTCCTTTGAGGCTTTCACAGATCCACAACAATAATGAACCTCTGGTTTAGATACATGCAGTGAAACTGACATGTCACATGTTCTAAATGACTTGCCTTCAGGGATACGTAAAGCACAGAAGAGGTCTTTAAACCCCTTGATCTCCCTCTTGACATATATTTCAGTTTGATATGATTTGGGTTCAGTAACCAGATTTCTACTTACTGCTAGGTAAACACAGGAGTGTGGAGTAAGGAAACTTGCCTAACGTTTTGTCTCACCTGGGAATTGAACCCAGGTCCTCTAACCGCTGAGCTACCGGACTCCATTTCTAAGTTATTTGAGAAATTATTTGGCACAGTTGGTAGGATTAGGTTGGGGGTCTGAGCACCACAAGAGTATTGCTGTTCTTTGGGGAGCCAGGAGAAAATGTATGAATGTTACGTGGAGAACCCTGTGAGATGTGTGCGTCTGTATTTTTCTGGGATTAGGATACTGGCATCTAGCCCATGGAAATATCGTAAAATATCCATGGAGCTTTTCTTCTATGTCAAAAATTGCATCTGCATCATTTTATTTGCGATCAAGGCTCTATATAATATATATAGTACACGTGTCTCTTTGGATCAGTACAGACCATGCGTTGTGTTGGTGATGGACAACAGCAACAAAATTACACTTATAGAGCGCCTTTCACGTTGGGAGGACGTTCCAAAGCGCTGAACAGTCAGGTGTCGGGGCCCAAGCATGGGGGAGGGGTGGTGTAGGGGTGAGGGAAGTCAGAGAGGTGGGAGGGAGACCAAAGGCACGGTCGAGAGAAGGGTCTTGAAACGGGCCATGAAGGAAGCAAGGGAGGAAGCGAGGCGAAGGGACAGTGGGATGGAGTTCCAGAGTGTGGGGGCAGAGAGGCTGAAAGCCCGGCCACGGATGGTAGGGTGGGTCAGGCGGGAAACATGGAGCAGGCCGGAGATTCATGAACGGAGGGAGTGGGCAGGTTGGTAGGGAGTCAGCAGGTTAGAGAGATAGGAAGGAGTAAGGCCATGGATGGCCTTAAAGGTGAGGATGAGGATCTTGAACTCGTTCCTCTGGGGGATAGGGAGCCAGTGAAGTTGGGCGAGGGTGGGAGTGATGGAGTCACGGAGCCTGGTGCATGAGAGTACACGAGCTGCAGAGTTTTGGATGATCTGCAGCTTGTGAAGGGAAGAGTTAGGAAAGCAGATGAGGAGGGAGTTCCCTTAATCAAGCCTTGAGGTGACAAGTGCATGGGTGAGGGTTTTGGCAGCCTGAGGGGTGAGACATGGCGGAGTCTGGCAATGTTGTGGAAGTGGTGGTAGGAGTGCCGGTCATGGCATGGATGTGGGGGAGAAAGGACACTACAGCAGGCAGTAGAAATATATTTGTGCAAGAAATATAATAATCCTTGCATTTGATACAGTACTTTTCACAGCTTCTCAAAGTGCTTCACAGGATGTACAGTAAAATGTAGTGACTGTGTATTTTGTAGGTGAATATGGCATCCAATTTGAGCCCAGCAATATCCCACAAAATGCCTTGAAGTGAATGCTGTGCTTGTTGTTGTGGCATCTGAAGATAACACAACATCAATAACTTGCATTTATATAGCTCCCTTCACGCATGGCAGTTTCTCAGAGTGTTTAACACCCCAACATTTTGAAAATGTATTATGGAATTTTCTGAGGCCTGAAATCTCTTCTGACCTTAACTCCTAAAATTTACAGTGGAGAAGCAGTTTTCAAAACTGAGATTGAACTTAGAACATTCCAAAATTCTGCACAATCTTAACATTTAAGTCAATGGTCTTACAGATAAGATCATGAGAATAATGGGCCTCCAGCATTGTTGGATAAATTTAACTTGGATGGATCATTTTCGAACAAACCCCTGCAGTTTGCCAACCTGCTCAGAGATATGTCGCAAAAGACAATTACACAAGTCTTCCATTTTTAGTGAGATTAATTAACACTTTTACACTGCAAAGCTTTTGGAACATCAAAAAATGTTGATGATGATTGATCTAGATAGATTTTTAACTTCTGAAGATAATACGAAGGTCTAGGTGCAACAAATCACTGCAGCCGATATTACAAGGACTAGAAATTAGGATAGTGGAGGAATGTAATCATTACCATAATTATGGTGATTCAAAACTACTGAATGACACTATTGCTCCAGTACCTTTGAACGGTACCTTTCAAATACTATTTTTAAATGCTATAACAGCTTCTGGCAGAGCTATTGTCAGAGGAAGCAACAACAACTTAATCTGTATTAAACCAGTAGATTTAGGTGTCATCCACATACATGTGGAAGTTGACTCCATGCCTGTGGATGACATCGCCGAGAGGGAGCATGTAGATAAGGAACAGAAGGGGGCCAAGGATGGAGCTTTGGTGTATCCTGCAGGTGACTGGGCTGGAGTGGGAGGAAAGAACGTTTGCCAAGATGAATTGTTGGTGGTTTGTTACCTAGGACTTGAACCACGTGAGTGTGGTCCGACTAAAGTGAATGAGGGAGGAGAGGCGGTGGAGGAGGATGACGTGGTGGACGGTGTTGAAAGTGGCGAAGAGGTCCAGGTGAACAAGGAGGCAGAGGGAGCCCTGATCACAGAGAGAGAGGACAACATTTGTTACCTTGCGGAGCACTGTCTCTGTGCTGTGGGCAGTGTGAAAACCGGACTGAAGGGGATTAAGTAGGGATGGAGGGAGAGGTGTGAATGAAGTTGATTTGCAATGACACATTCCAAAATTTTGGCCAGGAGGACAGGTTCTACATGGGTCTGAAATTCGCAATATTAGAAGTTATACATTTCATGTTAATCTATATCTATATTCATCATTGAATTGCCGTGTTCCAGCATCAATGATGATCACTCTGTAGCTTGTGGAATCTTGTAGCTTAATGTTTAGAGCACTTGCTTCACAAGCAAGAGGACCTGGGTTTGATTCCCAGCAGGGCAAAGCGTTGGGCAAATTTCCTTACTCTGTTTATCTAGCAGTAAGTAGGAGCCCTTTTCTTAGCCGATTGGCAGATGGCTTTTCCATGGGTAATAATTCCTTCAAAAAATAATAATGATAATAATAATTTGGTCACTTAATCCACGACTGTTTGTGAGACACTGCTGTGCACAATTGGCTGCTGCATTTCACTCCCAAAACATACAGTCAATTCACTTTACAGCATATACCATATACTGTCAAGGGCTTTGTGACATCTGGAAGACGGAATAAGGCGCTATATCAAATGCAAGGATTATAATTATAATTATTATAAAAATAATAGGTCAGATCAAAGACGGTGGATGTCAGGATTTTTGAGCCAGTTTGATGCTTGACTATTAAGCACATGTCAGGAGGAGATTTACTCCTGAAAGCAGAAATAATGGTTGACTGCTTCTTATTGGATTTTTGCCTGTGTTATAACTTACAGTTGGATATTTCTTTCCCATACTCAATACAAATTTCAAGCTAAAATGAGTGGATCAACTATGCTGTTCCAGTACTTTATAATTGAATATGAATCAATAGTAATGAAGTTCCTCACAATTCTATATCATTCAGACTTTTTAAACCACCTACTTTCCAGCATCCTCTGCCTTTTGCCCAATATTTCAGAAGTGAGTTCAACTTTGTTGAAAAAGAAACATTGTGTTTAAAAGTTGGTTTGCAGACAATTAGAAGCCCAAACTTAGTCATAATTTAGGTCAATACTTAACAGGCTTGTTCATGTTGAAACGGGAAGGAAGGTGAATACAATACGCTTCTGAGTAATAAATCCCAACAAATCCTTGCCTGATTGAATACCTACCTCTTTGACTGCACTGATCTGAGTAAAGACAATATTTTGAGGAGAAACTGAGGTTATACCTATCAGGAAAGGCTGAATATGCTTGGACTCGTTTCTGTTGAAAAGAGGAGGGTAAGGGGTGACTTGTTAGAGGTCTTTAAAATCATGAAAGGTTTTGATAGGGTAGACATAGGGAAGATGTTTTCACTTGTGAGGGAGACCAAAACCAGGGGCCATCATTATAAAATCGTCACAAATAGATCAAATAGAGAAGTTAGAAGAAATTTCTTCACACAGAATGGTGGGAACGTGGAACATGCTACCACAAGGAGTTATTGAGGCAAATAGCATAGATGTAATTAAGGGAACGCTAGATAGGTACATGAGGGAGAAAGGAACAGAAGGTTATGATTGAAGGCTTAGTTGAGGAAGGGCAGGAGGTGGCTCATGTGGAGCATAAACACCGGCATAGACCAGTTGGGCCGAACGGCTTGTTTCTGTGCTGTGTATTCTAATGCATTCTAATATATTCTAAATGTGATAAGCGTAGTGGGCCATCTTCCTGATATGAACGATTCTATGTAAGTGTAAATTTTGTTGTTCTACAAAAAATCTGAACAAGTTATTCTTACATTGTGTAGTTATCTGGTAAGGCCCCATCTGGATTGTTGGTGCAAATTTTTCTACCTTATCTCTCAAAGGAGCATTGCCTTGGATAGTGTTCAGAGAAGAGCAGCAAGTGAAATCCCAGGACTTAACAATGTATGTCACGAGAGATGTACAGAACTGCATGTGCTTCCATGAGAGAAAAGGAAATCATGGAGCTTTCATATAATCTAGTTTTTTCAAACGATATCTGGATATGAATAAGATAGTAGGTTATCAGAATAAGATAGAAATGATCCGTTACTGTGCAGATAATGATGGCACTTTTAGTGATACTAAATTTGCTACTAATATTAAGCTGTGTGGCCAGGAGACAAGCATACGGGAAATTCACAGCATTAGAAGGGAAGTATCCTGTTCCATATCACTTATGAAGATCATGAACAGTGGGAGACACAGAACAGATCTCTCCAGTACTTGATTAATTACTGCTATCCAGGCACAAACCTTTCCATTTATCACTGTTTCCTATTCTCAAACTAATTTTCAATCTAAACAGATATCTTGCTATTCGTTCCATGAGGTTTTACCTTCTTTAAAAGGCTTGCAATTCAGAAATACATCAAATGCCTACTGAAAATCCAAATATATTCTATTGAAAGGATAGTCCTTGCCTATTAACTTAGTTACCTCCTCACAGAATATCATTAGATCTGAATGAATGATCCCTGGTTTCTAAATCCATCCCAATTATTCCTTATGGCCTCTGTTACCCTTCAAGCAAAATGGAAAGAACCTAGAATTTCTACATTTATGTCTTATTGAACATTAGAATAATGCATGATCCAGTTTTCAGGTAAAATCCTACATTGACAGAGTTCCTGCTAAATAAGTAATAAATGTTAAACTATTGACTATTCATTCATTTTCTTGAGGATTTCAGGGTGCATTCTTTAGACAATTAAGGTTATTTTTAGAGTCGTAACTATTATGAACCACCGAGTGAGGTACAGCAAATGGTAATGCAAGCAGTAAATCCTTGTGGTTGGTAGTAACTTAATTTGATACATTTTACAGTAGATTTAACCTAATGGTAAATACATGACCTCAGTGGCTTAAAAGCACCAATGAGCCCATTGAGTTAATTTGCTCTGTATGTTCCATTTAGCTCCATTTGGACAAACCCTGAACAATGTCAACAGACCAATGGAATTTAATGTCTTGACAGAATCGACCATCTAACTTGTGCATGGCAAATTGACTTTGGGGAAGATTCATGAGTTAACAATATTGATTTCTCACATTGTTGGATTGTGCCATATGTAATCATACAAATAGATAACAGGATGAAAATGTTGTTGGTGTAAAAATTGTAATGTTCCAGAACAGATTCATTGTGTTAACTATTGCATTGAATCTGTTACAAAACAATGCAATTCAAGTTGATTATTCTCAACTGGTTTCAGGAAATAATTATCATAAATTATACGAAAGAGATATCTCTCTCCCCCACCCCCTGAGACTTTGTCACAGTAGTTTTGATGCTGCTGATACTCTTCATCTTTGTTGCCTGATCAGCCCGCATTGTTATTGAATTTGTCAATTCCTCTAGCACTCTGAGAATTGACAGTTTTCCATTTCATAAAATGTTCCAACATTAGTAAATACATTTTTCTCACTGCCCCAGCATTCGTATATTATTTTTTCTTGTCATTTAAATGTCAGGACATTAATTTCCTGGCCCAGAAGTATAACGTCACCTTTCTCACTTTGCTGTACACTTTGATTCAGATCTGCATAGTTTCAGCCATTAACATTGGCTGAAATTACAGAGAGATGCAGTTGTTTTCATCTACCCACTTATTATACACAGCTATTTTAAAAAAAACAAATCATTTTAAAGTTAGAATAGTTCAAAAGGTAACCCAGCGGATCAAATTTCATATCCTTACATTCAAATCCATGATTTGAATGGACCTGCCCCATCATAACTTTGTGACCTCGTGCAACCCAACTAGACCTAGCTTTTTGACAGCACTTTCAGTCACATTTTTCCCTCCTCCCTCCAGCTCGGGCTCCCAGTCAACTGTGCGAACTGGTTTGTGATGTCCTCCTGGCATGAAAAGCACTCTGCAAATGCAAGTTGTTTTTGGTGTGGTTGTATAAATGTAAGCTGCTGCTATTGTAAGGATTTAAAACATTATATTAGTTTCAACGACAACAACAATAACTTGCATTTAAATAGCGCCCTTCAGAGCAGGGTAGAGTCCCGGAGCACTTATTCTGTTATAAGGAGAACATTTTAAAATCTTCTCTTTTTAAGCAATAGATCTTGATAAACAGAAAGGTGTGTTGGTAAGACAGCATATTATAATTATAAGAACCCTGGCATCTGATGTAGCTCTTGTAATGAATGTCAAAATGTTTCAAAACAATTCACAAGGAAATTTCTGTCAAATGCAGAGACTGAGTTGATGCAGCAGCCAATTTGTGAACAGCAGGTTCCCACAAACAGCCATAAAATGAATGTTCAATTAATCTGGGAGATTGTGGAAAAAACACTGGGGAAAAAAAATCAAATAGTAATGTGGAATCATTAATATCCACTCGAACAGGCAGACCTTTAACATTTTATCCAAAGGATTGAACATCAGGTGGACATTACTAATTTCACACTATTTAAATGTTGAACTAAGGGCTGCCTGTTCAGGTGGACATTAATAGAGCAGTCCCCCACTAATGCACTGAAGTAACCACATTGTCTGTGAGCATAAAGTCCCAAATTACAGTAAATTCCTGATAACTTAATCCCTGTTTTAACTTGTCATTACCACTTATGTCATCAAGCTGTTAATATTCAGCCGCATTTAGTTATGTATTTATACATATGCCTAAATCGATAACTTATCAGTGAGCCCTTTTCCCTTGGAGTAATGATTTTTAGGATTTACGTATTAATGCAATGATTTCAGTAACATTTAACATTGTATACGCGGCCCCAAAGAAAAATATATTAATGGAATAGCTACTGCATAGTGACCTATACAGTAGCTTTGCCTAGACCTATCCTCTCCAGTAGCTTTATCTTGGAACTATCCTGATAAATCCCCATTTTTCTACGTTATTTTATAGTTTTTTCTATGAAATTGGATTATAAAATATTGCTTTTTGATAGCTGGTTCTGGACTAAAGGTGGTATTTTCAGTCTAGGAAACTGCAGATGCAAAGACTTTATCGCTTAAGAGACTAGCCCAATGCTGCTCGCACCCTTTCCCTGCCACACACAATCAGCGCTCAAAGCTTTTCAAAGCTGTTTTATATGCTTACCATAATCCAATTTAAATAGACTTCAGGGAATCTCTGAACTTCCTTCTGAAGCTATTTGGATTTTAACATCACATTTAAGCATTATATTAAAAAACAGCTAAACTGATGAGATACAACCACTGTTGCTTAAGAGCGCCATTCAGACTTTCTTACAGTCAGCTACTCTCAGACATTTGTTCTATTTTCTTTTTGTAAACTAGGTGTTCCCTTAAATCCTTTGAAAATGTACTGTTAGTAAATGTAGTGTTTGTTTTATAATGCCATTGATTTTAATATTTCGCAGCATGATTTGAAAATGCTATATTTCATCATGGATTCAAAGTGATAACTGGTGTTTTGGTCATCTTTCAGTGTTGTTATTCAGAAGTTAGTGGATATTTCAACACTAAAATGTATATGTATACCATATTTTTGAATCACTGCATTGAAATGAAGACTCAGAACACTAGCTGCTTGATCTATTCTAACACATTTTCTGCAAATTCTCAAAACTATGATTTCTTACGTTCTTCAATCTTCTGTTCTACTGTAAATTTAAAGGCTTTTGAAGCCCTACTTCAACTTCACTTAACCAACACTACATGCCACATCTCATCTATCTCATTCTTGAGTAGAGAAGCCTGTTGAAAGGTCAAACAGGATTCTGGATGTCTTATACAGAGTCACTGAATTCAAAGTAAGGAAGTGATGTGTAATCTTTGTAAGAACTTGTTTAGACCACAGCTGGAATATTGTATGCATTTTTGAGTGTCACACTGTACAAAGGTTATTAGGGGTTTGGAGAGCGTTCAGTGTAGATTCATGAGCACAATACCAGAGAGGAGGGCATAAAGCTATGAGGAGAGGCTGGATAGGTCAGGATTATTTCCATTGGAGCAGAAGAAGAGATAAGGGTGATGCCATAGAATTGTTTAAGATAGTGAAAGGGTTTAAGAGGATAAATAAGGAACTCACAATCCTCATTATAAGGTGAGGAATTATCTCCCACAACCTGTTAGGGGGCTGAATGTCCACTGTTAAGTGCTTTGAGGGCCAAAGAGCATAAAGTTAATAATGCTAAAATAAGACCTTCAATCTTTTGGAAGCTTCAAGATGGTATTAGATAGGCATATGCAGAGGAAAGGTATTAGAGGCATATATGAAAGAAGAGGGAATTGGGATTAAAATAGATGTCAAACACTGACATTATTGTCATGGATTAAATGACCTTCTACTGTGTCTTAGATTTCCATGGTCCTCTCTACCCCTTTCAAACTTGTTGTTTCAACAACAATAGCAACAAAATTACTTTTATAAAGTGCCTTTCATGTCAGGAGGACGTCTCAAGGTGCTGAACAGTCTGGGTTCAGGACTGATCATGGGGGGCAGGGATGGGATGAGGGAGGGCAGAGTGCGAAGGAGGGCGGCTGAAGGCAAGGTCAAAAAGGAGTCGTGCCTTGAAGGAGTCAAGAGAGGGAGCAAAGCAAAGGGATTGCGGGATGGAGTTCCAAAGAGTGGGGTCAGAGAGCCTGAAAGCCCAACCACCGATGATAGGGTGGGTCGGGCAGGAGACCTGGAGCAGGATGAAGCCTGCTGAGTGGAGAGAGCGGACAGGTTGATAGGGGGTCAGCAGGTCAGAGAGGTAGGAGCAGGCAAGGCCGTGAAGGGCCTTGAAGTGAGGTTGAGAATTCAATCCTCTGAGGTATGGGGAGCCAGTGGAGCCGGATGAGGGTGGGGATGATGGGGTCATGGAGCCTGCTGCGGGAGAGGACCAGGCTTGTCCTATGTGAAGCACCTTGGTTCCTCACTTTGTTGCTCAACAAAGATTAATCACCTGCACACTTAGTGCACATTTTTATAAAACATTTAAAAGTTTTACTTTCTTTAAAGCATTTGTTACAGTTCAGTATTCAGTTAGTACTGAGATTACGAATGGGTGTGTGTGGGTATGGGGGGAATGAATATTTCCCATTAAGCCAAGCTAATAGGTTCCTGTCAGTAACACGGCAGTTTCTTCATTGCATATGTCATAGTAAAGACCTTTGCAGCTTTGAAATGTTTTTCATTAAGGAGTTCATTTACGACATGACTGGTTCTTTATTAAGCAAAGATCAACTTTAGTTAAAGTTTCATCTTATCACTCAGCTCCTGTTGCACACATCTTAAAGGGAGAGTTTCAACAGCAGGAAACCATTACAAAAGATAAAGGCGTCTTTATTTCTGTCAATTTAAAAATATCTCATTTTTGCTTAAACAAAATCTCCGTGGAATCACCGAAGATGTTCCTGAAACAAAATATAAGTAGAAAAAAAGACAAAAACATTTTTACAAAAATATTTACAATGCTTTTTACAATACCTTATCATGTCAGAATATCGCAAATTTCTTTACAGTAATTATTGCCAAGTGAACTGATTACCACATATTGCAGACATTTTACTCACAGCAAACAACCACAAGGTGAATAATAATAATCATTAGATTTAATATAGTGCCTGATTACACCATTGAGCTGTCTCAAAGCACCTATAGTAATCATAATCCTTGCATTTGATATAGCGCCTTATCATGTTGTTGAAATGTCTCAAAGCACTTCATAGAATATACTGTAAGGTGCAGTGACTGTATATTTTGGGGCGAAAGTGACAGTCAATTTGCACATAGCAATGTCCCACAATTTATTTTTTGGTCGGCCAGTCTGACACGTGCAAAACCCATCACCATCCTTAAGAGTATCCAAACCAAACTGAGAGTTCCATGCATCCCACCTACACATGGAAATTCCAGTGATATTTGTTAGAATGGAATGTACATTCTCTCACTGGAAGGACATATCCTGCTTACCTAATTCCACCTTTATGGATCTGAGCTAAAATCCGGGATATAACGGAGGATCAAGCAGGTGCATTTGTGCCAAACATGGGAAGTATGTAGGAGGGAGAACTCCAGTCTACATCAGATTTTTAAGAAGGAATATGAGTTGCGCAAGTTAGGAGTCCTCAATGTAAATAAATAAAAAATAATGGAGAACTGTTGCACACAGGTCATCTATGTTACAAGCTTTACCTGCAATGAGACCTTTCTTGTCCTTGAAGAGGGATGAATATGCCCTTCGCCCCTTCTCTGCACGGTCCTTCAGGACAGGCAGAAGTTGGTGTTCACCACGGCCACGAGGAAGCGATGAGAATCAACAATTGGGATTGATGCCCCTTCTATCTTCCAATCAATTCCCTCAATGTCTTCCCTTGGGTCATGCAGAATCATGATTCCAGACCTGGGGCACCCACCGCCATGTCCCATCGGTTGGGCAGTATTTAAGATACCGGATGCAGCGCAGAAGGTCCCAGTTGAGTTCGTCAGCAGTTTAATGTCATCCAGAAACATAAGCACTGCAATCCTGTAAGAGAGGCCTATATCAGATACACCAAATACTCCCCCCTCTATGCCATCCAATACATAATTAATGAATATATCAAACAGGGTGGATGACAATGGGCAGCCTTTCCTTACCCTCCTTTCAAGAGCGACGGACTCAGTGAGTCCACAGTCGACCCTTACATAAATCTAGGAGATGGAATACACATTCTGGATAAAATCCAAGATTTAATCATGTATTCCCAATGCTTCCAGTTTCCTTGTCCCACAAACAGCCATTGAGTGAATGACCAATTTCATTTGGGGAATGGTTGGCCAGGACACAGGACAAACTCCCTTGTCTTTTTAAACAGTGCCATGGGATCTTTATTGTCCACTTAGACAGGCAGACAGGATCTCGGTCCAACATCTAATCCGACGCAATGTTCCTCTACAACCCATTGTGTAATGGACTGTCACCATAGACTACACATGTAGGTGGGATGTATGGAACTCTGTTTGGCATAGATACTCTGGGTTTCTGCATGCGTCAGATACTCGGCTGACAAATAAAAATATAGACTACATGTGTTCCAAGTCCCAATGTGGGCCAATTTCTGTGTCAGGGGCAAGAGTGCTACCAACTGAGCTAGGCTGACACAAATAGTCAAATATCAATGCTGCCATTGTTGCTCTTGATTGCTAAGCCAGCATTTTAACTCCTTTTTGAATCAGCTTAAGTTAGACTGAGGTAAATTGGTAACAACACTGGAATGCGCTTAGTAACAAAAATTGAAACTTCAGATGAGAAAATCAAAATTGAAGCAAAGTCAGAGGGAGGGAGAATTCACACCTGCTGTAGGTTTTTAGTAATAAATGGAATAATGCAATATTTCCTATAGATGCAATAACTAATCAGATCTGTTATGATTTGATATTGGTTACATTTGATTTCACAGTTTGTGTGCTTTAATTCACTCTCTTCACTATGTGAACTATGTCAACAATCATTTTAGTTCAGCATCTGAATGATGTCATTACTTTAAATAAATGTTTTTTAAAAAAATGTTGACTTAAAATGGACCAAACAAAATCACACTGTATTGCCCTTACCCTGCAGATCTGCTTCAAGATTTGCTTTAAAGCATTTAGCAGGTAGCAGTCCTGGGAGGGGCTTTGGGCTCTTAAATACACATGGGTGTCTGAAGGGCTGTCAGATTGTTAATGGCAGCAAAGGGCCGACATTCCTAATGCACAGACAGTTACATGGCAGTCAGTGTATCTCTCTATTGTATTCCGATTGGCAATATCGAGCCATAGTTCTACCGCAGTGCTTGCTCCTGGGTGATACAAAGCCAAGCTGATACAAGAAAATTGTGCGTAACTGCCTGATTTTTGACCCTCCTAAGGGGTTTTCTCATGAATCAGATCCTTACTGAAGAAACAAAAATACTTATATTCCACAACTCTCCTGAAAGCATTTAACTCCTTTTTCTTTCTACAGGAATATGGTTTCATGGACATTTGTTGATATGCTCAAGTGGTTCTATTATTCATGGCTGAGCTTTGATAGCAAGTGCCCACTGACTGTCAATATGTGTGGCAGGGGAGGGACACAGAACCTCACAGTCTAAATTGGTACTTAGTGCATTACTGTATTGTTAGAGATGTCATCCTTCAGATGAAATTTAAATCAAGGTCCAATCTGCCTGTTCAAGTGGATGTTAAAGATCCCATGGTGCTATTTGAAAAGAGAAGGGGGTTTCTCCCAGTGTCCTGGCGAACAATCCCCTAGATAAAGTTAGTCATGGCTGTTTGTGGGTCATTGCTTTGCACAAATTGGTTGTTGCATTTACCCACAGAATATATACTATCATTGATGTCACAGTAAATTCCTGTGAAGTGCTTTGCAATGTCTCAATGATGTAATAAGGCCTATTTCAAATTCAAGGATCATTATTTTGTTTCCTAACCAAAATGTTGACCCCAAGGAGTCAATGCTTTCAAAAGAGACAAAATTAGTGTTGAGGGAGAAAATATGAAAACAGAAGACGTTAGTTTGAAGGACTCCCACCTGCCTTCATTTCTTTCATCTAAATTGTAATCATAGAATATTACAGACAGAAGGAGGCCATTTGGCCCATGGTACTTGTGCCTGGTCTTTGGAAGAGCTACACAATCAGTCCCATCTCCTTGCTCTTTTTCCATATCTTTGCAATTTTTTTTCCTTTTCAAGTACCAATTCTCTTTTGAAAGTTGAATTGAATTTGTTTCCATCACCCTTTCAGGCAGGTCATTCCAGATCATAACAACTCACTGTGTAAAAAAGATTTCTCGTCATCTTCCCTTTAGTTCTTTTGCCAATTATCTGAAATCTATGTCCCCTGGTTACTGGCCCACCTGCCAGTGGAAACAGTTACTCCTTATCTACTCTATCAAAACCCCTCATAATTTTGAACACCTTTATTAAGTCTCCTCTTAACCTTCTCTGCTCTAAGGAGAACAACCCCAGCTTGTCTAGTTCCTCCACATAATTAAAGTCCCTCATCCCTGGTACCATTCTAGTAAATCTCCTCTGCATCATCTCCAAGTGCCTTGATATCCTTCCTAAAGTTTGGTGCCCAGAATTGGACACAATACTCAAGCTGAGGCCTAACCAGTGACTTTAAAGGTTAGCAGAATTTCCTTGCTTTTCTTATGTCTCTATTTATAAAACCAAGGATCCCATATGTTTTTTAACAACTATATCAACCTGTCCTGCCACCTTCAAAGACCTGTATATGTGAACCCCCAGCTCTCTCTGTTCCTGAACCCCCTTTAAAACTATACCATTTAGTGTATATTATCTCTCCTCATTCTTCCTCCCAAAATGCGTCACCTCACACTTGTTTGCATTAAACTTTGTCTGACATGTCCCATTTCACCAGTCTGTGTCTATGTCTTCCTGCAGTCTGCTACCATCCTCCTCACTGTTTACTACGTTCCCAAGTTTTGTATTATCTGCAACTTTTTGCTCTCGATACACAAGTTCATGTTATTTATGTATATCAATGAGAGCAGTGGATCAAATACCGACCCCTGCGGGATACCACTGTGTACTTCGCTCCAATCTGAAAAACAATCATTCACCACTACCCTCTGCTTGCTGTCTCCCAACCAATTTCATATACATGCTGCCACATGCTTTTATGCCATAGGCTTCAATTTTGCTAACTAGTCTATTATGTGGCATCTTAACAAACACCTTCTGAAAGTCCATATACACTACATCAACTGCACTACCTTCAATCCTTTCCGTTATTTCATCAAAGAACTCAAAGTTTGGCAGGCACGATTTGCCTTTAACAAAACTGTGTTGATTGTCATTAATTAACTCTTGTTTTTCCAAGTGAAAATTAATTTTGTCACAGATTATGGTCTCTAGAAGGTTCCCCACCACCGACATTAGGCTTACTGGACTGTAGTTACCGGGTTTATCCCTCTCCCTTTCTTTGAACTTTCAGAAGCTATTCAAGAAGCTCAATATCTTTTGGAGTGATATTTATTCTTTGAACTATATTAACAGTTTACTTTTGTTGCTGACACAGGTTATGCAACATTACAAGCTCCCCTTCGCTGGAGAGTTCTGGGTGATATTTGCTTTGCAGTTCATGACTGACATTAATTCCTTTTAATTATTAAATAGCAAAAGTTGTGGCTGAAGTTGGTTTGGCCAAGCACTGTCAGCTCTCTATCTTTTCTCACCCTCCCCAGAGAAGATTTGTGCTTTTGTATAAATATAATCTGCTTATGGTGCAGAATTTCACTGGGCAGAAGTTTCTTTGCTGAAAAGAATCCAAGAAATTCAGGATATTGAGTGTTTCAGTCCAATAAATATTTATAAGAAGGTGAATTTGCATTTGTATAATATCTCATCATGTTGAAACTTCTCAAAGCACTTACACAATAATTGTAGCGACTGTATATTTGTAGGTGATCACATCAGCCATTTTGTGTCAGCAACGACCCATAACCAACTATGAGATAAATGATCAATTTAGCTGAAACCATTTAAAATCTCGTGTTGGCCAGGACTCGGAGAGAAACTCTTTTCTCTTTCGATTACAGAAATTAGATTTTTAAAGTTTATCTGAAGAGTGGAAGATGAGACTCCGGTTTAATATCTCATCAAAAGAGTCACCTTTCACATTGTAGTGCTCCCTCAATAGTGTACTGTAATAATCAGCCTAGACTACAATAGTAAACAACTTTTTCTACTGGGAGGGAGAGAAATTAAGGAAGATATAATTATAGTTATGAATGCTGGAAAATAAAAAAAGGTAGTTTTGCAAAGGCAATAAAATAGAATCAAATTTATTTAATATTAATCAAGCAAATCCTAGCTGCTGTGTTCCATTAGTTTATTGGAGAAAGTATACTCACATACTAGGGCATGGGTGAGAAACCTTTTGTCTGTAAGGTTGACTTCCTTCTTGTTTTAAGTCTGAGCACAAAATTCTATGGAAAATAAATGTTTTACTGGCATTTTAAAGGGAGCAGCATACATTTTGCATCACTTTGTGATTTGTGCTCCTAAAATAAAATGCTATGAATTATTTATCTACATTCAGGTAATGGCACGCACTCAGGTCAAGCGCAGAAGTAACCTTTAGTGCTAAAATGCCACAAAGTCTTTGGCTCTTTGAGACCTGCAGCAGAATTACCAAATCATGCATCACAAGATTCAATCTTCAAGACTAGTTTTTCACTCGCTGTCAGGAATATTGATGCTTTTTAATGTGAAGATAGTAAAATATTGTCTCAATTTTATCATGGCATCAAATGAACTGTATATTTAGGTGGTCTATTATAATGCAGATTTCTTTGTTCACAGATTTCAGAAGTGCAGTGAGATGCAGATTTGCTGTTGTATTTTCTGAGCTTTTCCATGTTACATTGATCCATAAATGCCTCATCCATCATGTACAATATGTAAACAGAAGTTGAGATAAGATTAAAATTTACAGCAATGGTGGGGAATATTTTTTTTTAATGAAATTCCTTAGTAAAGACACCCAATAGAATTCCTGCCAATCTGTGGGAATCCCACTCTGGAAACAGACTGCATTGGAGTGGAGTTCCCACAAGTCGTCATGAGGTACATCCAGTTACTGGAAGTTGTCCAATTTGCGCATCCCCACAAATGTACAGTCAATTCCCTTTACAGTATATTCTGTGAAGCACTTTGACACGTCTAGAATTTGTGAAAAGCGCTATATCAAATGCAAGGATTATTATTATTATATTATTATACATTCCAGATTCCATATTAAGAAATTCCAAACTTAGACTCCAATATGTTGAGGCATTGGTGCACAGGAGAAGTTAAAGAGGCAGATGCCAAGTATAAATCTGGAATTCAAAATAATGAGGAGTTTTAAGGATAGCATAATAGAACCAAACTAATTTTCTCCTAAAATAGTAAAACTGAGAGCGTTACTCCGGGATTGAGATTTCCTAAGTAGCAGTGCTAATGTGAATACAGTATAAATAAACTATTAACATTTTGTTTTGCAGAGTAGCAAAGAACATCATAAAAAACCTGAGGACCTTCAGGTAAATTAAGAGATCAGAGGATTTCCTCACATGGATTAATACATTTACATCCGAACTGGTTAATGTGGATGTCAATTAAATCCTTTAAAAGGAGCTGCATCAGTATATTGTTCTGAAAATGAATGAGCCTGAAGGCTGTGAGGATGAATGTAAGTATCGGTGATCAAATACTCAGTGGATCATTATGGCTCCAATCTTATTATAATTATGGATATGTTATCCGTGGAAGGCAACAGTGTTGGATTGAATGATGCTGTATTTATATCAAGGAGTTTTCTTGTGCCAAATTGCTTTTGAAGTCATAGACAAAATTCTACTTGAAACTGCTACCTGTGGTAAAATGTATCCCTTAAATAGGAGATTAAATAAATCAGAGATCAGTATAAATTAAGACTAAATTGTAGAATGTTCTACTATTCTGCATAATCTTAAATTCTAAGACAAAATGGTCTTGCAGGATACGATTAGGGGGTATATTGGCCAAACATTCTGTAAATCTTACATTTAAGTGTGCTATTGGAGTGAAAGAACCTGAGATTTTAATGTGTTACATCAAAAAAGATCATGGATAGAAAATCCAACACTCTTGAAAGGCTGTTTCCTAGTTAGTCACATTCCACAGCTTTCTCCATGGTTTCATCATCTTCTGACCTGTTTTGTTGCTCTCCCCATGACCTCCTCAAAGGTCCTGTACATCCCTTGCATACGTTCCTGCTCCGACTACCCCTGCTAGCACTGGCAATGTAATACAGGGTGGAAACGAGCTGGAGAAGCAAACATTTTCCAGAAGTCAGAGGGTCAGCCCCAGCCACTAGTCCTGCCCTGGACAAAAATAAATACAAATTCTGCAACCAGTGATAATTTTAAATGGTGTTATTTATCATATATATTGGGAATTTCTTCCCTTATCATATCGGAACCTCTCAAAACTATTCACAGATAATCACTGTCAAGTGATTTGACTATTTCTGTTGAGGAAAAAATCCTTGCATTTGATATAGAGCCTTATTGCGTCTTCGAGACATCTCAAAGTCCTTCACAGAATATACTGTAAAGTGAATTGACTATGTATTTTGTGGGTGAAATGCGGGAGCCAATTGCACACAGCAGTGTAGACTGAGTAACCAAATAATTTTTTTTTAATTTGAAGGGACTATTACTATTATTTTGTAACTGCTTAGAAAGAACATGAAGCATTTTCATATTGAACTGAATCACCAGAAAAACAATGCCAGTCAGAGCAATCACCAAAACTAATCTGACAATGGCGATTCCCGAAGGATAGGAGCATGCGAGCATGTTGGTACAAGCAATGTTGGTCAGCTTTTGTGAAATCCATTAAAAACTGGCAGTTATTTATGCCCTGAGTCTTGTCATTCACTCCAATTCAATTCAGAGGGAGGAAAGGAAAATGTAGAACTAAGAGCATTGCAACCAAAGCAATTTGTGGACCTTATAATCTTACGTGCTGAAGTACCTAATTTATGCATGTCAAAATGTGTTGATGGAAGAAATGCTACACATTAATTCAATCGGAATATGGTCCCTGTCAAACCATGGTATCCAGAGCTTTCTATTTTGATAAATAGCACATAAAGCAAAACAAATTACCACACATAAAATAAAAAGGAATCTGTGCACTTTTGCGTAGAATTTAGCTCAGACAGTTTAGTTGCTATAAATGGATTTTGCCTATGAATGCCCATGAATCACTAAGATTAAAAGGAAAACAGTGTTACAGAGAGACAAATATCAGTGCAAGGTACTTCTCGCTTTCTTTTCTTGCCTAAAGTTTCTCTTTTTTATTATAGAAAAAATTCCTACGTGCTTTAAATTTAAAATGCATAATTACTGTTTCAAGCATCCTGAAGAAGTCTCATGAAAAATGGGTTTAGCTTTGATACAAGCTTAGCTGACATCTGCTAGGCTGTGCATTAACATATCAGGTATCAGCATCTTACGAATACTGACTATCGCAGTATTCAGGGCTGAATTATATATGGAATAATATGTTGCAAATATGTCCATTAGAGGGAGCTATTTCTGGATGTAAATCTATTTGATCAAATTTTGATTCATGAAAGTGACTTTGACAGAATAAGCACAATTTATAATTTTATAGCACCTTTCACATTGGAAGGACATCTCAAAGCACTACATGGTTGCAATAGGAATAAAGATAGGCAGTGGTCTCATAAGGTATAGGTTGGTTGTCAGTTGTTCAGAACCAAACCAAATATATCTATAAACATTGGGAGCTTCTGAACTAGGACATACAGCAGTAATAGCTGACCATAAAAAGGGCCTTTGGCCTTTTCTGAAATATTGCCAGTGTTCCAGAAACATTGTAATAGTTATTTCAATGAAAGAATATTAATGTTGACCAAACAGAAACAGAGATAAACAATAACACACCACATAGTGCTGTTTAACTCTTAGCCCATCTCTGCAAACATTGCTGCCCAGTCTGATGACTGATTTGTATTATTTGCAGAGGTCCGATTCTCATTAATTTCTACTGAATCTTCTACGCGGTTACATTTTGATGCATGTGCATCTCTTGAGTATTGCTACAGCTATGACTCCTGTTTCTCAGAAAAAGCAGTGCTTTTTGTTTGTGTACTATTACACTGGACTCGGGTATGGTGAAGCATCAAAAGCCATGATTTCTCCTAATTTTGTTTTAACACTGCAGTTTGAAGATATAAAAGTAAGTGCATTTCGCTGATAGTGCTTTTCCTACTGTACTATTCTTTGACACACACAAAATATATATTTCAATAAAAGATTGCATTATCTTTAACCGTTGGCTGAAAGTGAACTTTCTGATTCTTTTAAATGATTTTGTTTCCATGGATACGATTGTGTTGTCGCGTGCAAGGCAATATTTTGAGTTTGGGCATCTAATTTGCGATATTTCTTAATGAATTTGCTTCGGAAAGAAACCCATTTTATTTCTCGTCAACTTCCGCACAAGAGGCTGATTGTGTTTGAGCAGCAATCCCCCAAGCCAGCATGATGTACTTCTGTTCGTACTTCAGAGAATCCTTGTTGAGGAATCGTGTTAAGAATTACCGCAAGTTAGACCTCTCCGTTTGGGAAATCCACCTAGTTCATGAATGCGTTTGTGAAGTGAATTTGTGTTTTTTTTAAAAAAGTTATTTTTAGTGAGTTATGTGGTGTGTGAATTCATAATAATTTAAAATACTTTCTAATCTCAGAATCGCACTAAAATACTTCATTAATTGTTTATCTCTCTCTCTCTCTCTTTGTATTTGGTCAGTTTATTGCTGCCTTTCTTGCTGACCCCATGTTAAGAATAGCCTGTGTTGTTTTTTACTTGCAGTTGTGTGCATTACCTCCTTTAATCATGAATCATTTGAGGCGCTGTCTTCCCTCCAGATATTATTGTCCAACAGGAGTGTTGATGTGTCAACATAAGACCAGATGGTGGGAGGATAAAGCACCCAGTTCAAATTTCCCACTGGAAAAGTAGCTGGATGTTTTCCATCGTCCGTGCAAATCATTCAGTCATTTAGTGCAGTTGATGAGTTTTGACATTGAGCCCAGTCTGAAGTTAACAAGGACTCAGATAACCTCAGAGTTAGTAAAGGATTACTGTCATTGTTTATTTCAGGCATACGTGATGCTGTGGTTATGAATGTCTTCAGCACCCTCAACAGCATGGTCAAAAATCTGCACATCTGGCATCTCACATCTTCAACATGCATGACAGAGCGCCTGAGGAGATGCAGCAGCATACACACTGTGCTTCCAGGAACCCTTTCATAGTGATGGACGTTTTTGATGGGAAATACAATCACGTAATTGCTTTTAGGGATTATCAACATCACAGACAGTCAGCATCCAAAACTGCAGCCTGTGACTGACGACCAAATAATGAGTTTCCATTTGAAAAGTGAGGCTTACAATAACGTAGGCTTGCTGTACATTATACACCTTTACAGCAACATATATAGAGCTCCATTTTCCATGTAAAGTTACAGGGGGCATTGAATGAATATGGAGAGTAATATGGAGTGTAAGAATTAATAATAGTTCTTGCATTTGGAATAGCACCTTCACATTTGGAGGACATCCCAAAGCGCTTAACAGAATATGCTGTAGTAATTGTGTGTTTTATTTGTGAGAACTAACATAATAGTCAATTTGTGCACAGCAATGTCCCACAAATAGCCATGGAGTGAATTACCATTTTTTTTAGTTGGGGGTTATTGGCCTAAACACTGGGAAAAACTTCCCTTCTCTTTTCGAATAGTGCCATGGGATCTTTAACATCCATCTGATCAGGCAGAAGGGACATCAGTTTAACATTTTCTCTGAAGCATGGCATCCCTAACAATACAGCACACCCCCAGCACTGCACTGGAGTGCCTCCTTAGACGATATGAATTCCAAGAGTCAAATAATGCAGACATAAAATCCCAGGGAAATTCTGTAGATTTTTGTTTTGTTTTGTTATCAATGTAAAAACCTTAATTGATCCTTTTAACAGTCGAGATTCAAATCATTGCTAGTTTGTTTTTTCATTTCCGTTGTTTTAGACTGTTTAAAGACCAGTGCTGATTAACAGTTGATAAATAGTAGTATAAGTATGTTACATTTTGCTACATCCTTGGGATTTCTTCCCGATGTGAAAGGTGCTATATAAATGCCCCCAAAAGTTTGTTGAAGGGACCAATGTGATGGATTGCACAGCAGTTATGAGTTTCTTTAATTGAAACTCTTTATATGTAGCTAATGGAGCCTTCAACCATTATTTTTCTTTCTTGGACAAAAGTTAGTTCTCAGCGCATTGCAATGCAGCTCCTGATATGATCTGCTCTGCAGTTGGCTTTGAGAGACAGTTCTTCCCCACACATGACCTTGAGAAGACATTGCTGCACACGGAGAGGTTGCAAGTAGTACCACTACATTCTCTTACTGATAAGTCTTTCTCTGACCAAAAAATGAAAATTTACAACACAACCTGGCTCCAGGTTGACATTTGCAGCACATTCTATGCTGGAGAGTGAATGGATAAAATGGGGAGAGAATCAGGTAGTCCTTCTATCTTCATACAACACTGCATTTGTATGTGCTTTGCCTACAAAATTTGCAATAAGAATACCTCCCAATCTTCCCTTGCAAGGATTATTATTATATTTACACAACGCCTAATTTCTGAAAGAAGCCATTTTAAAGATTTGCTGTATTGAGAAAACAACAGCTCCTCTGCTCCCTTAAAAGACTGGCAGCAGATACTGTGTTTTGGTACACAGCAGGTTTTAAAAATGCCTTAGTAGCAAACGTGTCAGATCCTATCTCTAGATCTGGTGCCTTGGGAAGTCACCTTGGCTTGAAACGTGCTATATCAATGCAATTTGTTGTTGGTGGTGTCCTTCTTGCTAGAAGCACTGGAAAGAATATTTTGTTCTCACGAACAAGTTGAGAATACCCTTCAAGACATGTGAAGTCTCTTAGTAGTTAATGTGATCCCAGTCACAACATCATACCCTTCCTTGTCCTAAACCTGTGGAACTGCATTAAATATACCCCAACTCCTAATGATGACAAAAATTAAGATTTTGCAGTTCCCTACTTTCCTCACTCCACTCCCGCTGATTGGAACTGTTTCTTTCCCCACCAACTATGAATACACATTCACTACACTTCATAATAAAATTCTATGAAGTCCTTTGAAGCAGCTTAACAATGTGACAAAGCACCAAATCAAATGCAAAGATTATTATTACAATTATAACTTCTCCTGTACTATCTACTAGTCTGAAAAAAATATCACTTTCCCCAACAGCCAGGGCAGATGGGCAGATGGTTGCTTTCAACAGTGTCACTCAAAATGGGTACGTTTATGTTGAAGTTGAAGGGGAGCAGTGGGCCATTGCTCCAGCCAGCAAGGAGGAAGCTTTGTCATACATCGCTGTGTATGCCAGAAAGAGGTCCACAGAAACAATCTTGTTCCTTCCTTTGATGCAAGCTGTACCTGAAGCTGGTCAGTCAGTTTATTGGTAACACTTTCAATTCAGACAGTTGTGGGTTCAAGCCCACTTGGGGACTTGAACTCACATATTTTAAGACGATACTCCAAATGCAGGGTTAGGGTTGAGTTGCATTATTGGATGCAGTCCTTCAGATGATACATTAAACCAAGACTCCATTTGCCTGTTCAGGTAGACATTAAAGATCCCATGGCACTATTTGAAAAGAGAAGGGAGTTGCTGCCGGTGGCCAACCATCCTTGAAATAAAATTGATCATTCACTCCATGGCTGTTTGTGGGACATTGCTGTGTATAATTGGCTACCACATTCACCTACAACAACAACAACAAGATTACATTTGTACAGCGCCTTTCATGTCGGGAGGACGTCCCAACAAATGCAGTAAATCCTATGATATACTTCACATTTGATACAGAGCCATTCATGTCATCCTCCTGACATGAATGGGTCTATACCAAATGCAAAGATTATTTATTATTTAATTGAAATGACACCCTGTTCATGGTTACTGTCTCTTCAATTTGAATTACACTTGATTCTTATGACCCAGTATGTAGGGTAAAGGAGTGGTTCCCCAGTGGGAGCTTTACACAGCATGCAGCTGTGCTATACCTGACCTGAAAGTGATTCATGAGCACTCACAATAAGAAAGGCTTAGGTTGATAGCATTATCATCCTTCACCATGATCACCAGAAACAAACCTCAACTATGATAAGATAATATTTTTAGAAACTTGCTCTAAACGTTTGATAACTAAACTAACATGATTTTGCATCATTTGGGGATTTGAAATCTTTTACAACAACTTTCTTTTGAATGCAGCAGTCAGTAAATCTGGATGAAGGCTCACTTTCCCAATTGTCTTTGCTAGGCCAGAACCAGGCTTCCTTTTACTTTTTGGATATACTGAAAAAACGTATTTGGTTTAGAAATTAAGTGACTGTGAAGGGTATTCAGCAAGATGAATCAAACATAAGTTTGTGACAGGTTGTTAGAAGTGGAGTTCTGTAATATGTTGGTAAGACCACTCTCCTCGTAATAAGCGAAAGGACCCGGGTTCAATTCATGGGCAGGGCGAAACCATAGGCAAGTTTCCTTGCTCCACACACCTCTATTTACCTAGCAGTAAGCAGGAACCTGGTTGTTAGTCAATTGGCAGATCGCTTTCCAGGAGTAATAATCCATTTAAAAAAATTGGTCACTCAATCCATAACTGTTTGTGGGACACTGCTGTACGCAATTGGCTGCTGCATTTCGCCCACAAAATATAGAGTCAATTCAGTATATTTTGTGAAACACTTTGAGACATCTTAACAATGTGATATGGTGCTATATCAAATGCAAAAATTATTATTATATGATAAGATGATGTTCACACAAAGAGCTATTGGAACATGACAATGCCCTTGCTACAAGTGGCTAGTGCAGCCCAAAACAGTAACATCAATATTTAAAAGGAAATTGGATGTGTGTTTTGTAAAGGAGTGTAAATAACTTTTCAGCCGCATACAACATAGTGGTGAAGGCCAAAGTGCTTTAAACCCTGCCCACCTATTTGATGGGGCAGCTGGATTGAGAATCACAAGGGGTTTCTATCACCTCTGATGCAATTCAATACTTACTTTAGTCTGACCCTTTAACAAGGGCTACAGTTGCTTCTATTCCAGGATAATTTCCTAGTGGGTGCTTGGCTGCAGCCTCCCTGAACACATAGAGTTCATTTGGTGCAGAAGCATTGCTGACTGAAGCCAATCTGATCCAGCAAGTAAAAGTGGTCAAAAATTTCAAAGTAGACATTTCCTCATGGATTGGAAGAATTGTAGAGCACTGAAACAAGCCATTTAGCCCATCAAGTTCACACTGAAGCATTTGCTCTGCACAAAATACTCAGTCTTACAACAACAATATTACATTTATATGGAGCCGTTCACATCTGGAGGATGTCTTAAACCGCTTTACAGGGCAAACTTACAGGTATTAGCTCAAGTTACGGTTGTGGGGTGGGAGGGGGTGAAAAGAAAGATCTTAAGAAAGGCTTTAAGTGGGGGAGTTGGGGTGAGTGAAGGGACTCTGGGATGAATTTCCTGACAGTGAGGGGCAGAATGGCTGAAAGCTCGCCTCCCGATGGTGGACAGAATGGGTAGGGGACATGAAGTGCTCTGAGATGCCACCCTGCTTGAGGGATACTATATAAATGCAAGTTGTTGTTGGTGTTGTTGAGAAGTGGGAGTGGAGTGGGTGATAGAAGTGTCGAAGGTTGCAGAGGTAGGGTGGGGTGAGGCTATTGAAGGATTTGAACACAAGGGGCTGGGGAGTCTGGGGGGCAAAGGGTTTGAATAGTCCAGCCTGGTGTGCTGAAACACAATTTTCCTGTTCATTCCCCATATCCTACAATAACCTTTTTTACAACAGTCTAACTAATTGCCCTTTAATACAATCTAAATAATATATGAACTCTCTTTTAACAATGATTTGCACCAGAGATTTCCACAATCTAACCAAACTCTGTATAAAGAAAAGAGTGCCTTGAATATTATGGGACTTGAAATTGAATGTTCACTTATACTTGACAGATTATCAAATAGTTCTCCATTCCAATAACACCCCTTCTAAAAAAGAGAATTCTGCTTCGCTGGAGAGAGGTTGTCTATATCTGTAGGTTCTGTTTATTAGCATAATTTAATATGATCTGATGATTTGCCAAAGCATGTCATCAAAATGTCTACTTGATTTATAGTTTCCTTTCCTTTTGGAGACAAAAGTGATAACATATCCTCTTAATAAACACTTGGCACATATCCAGTGCTCAAGATTCAGTGATTGCTCATTGCCGGTTGTTGAAAGAAAACCTTTGGTCAACATTCTTAAAACTCCCTGTTCCCTGCTAGGTTCTCACTGTTATGTCTTTCAAGTGCTTCGAGATATTCATTTGACACGAGAACACAATAATAATAATGATAATCCTTGCATTTGATATAGCACTTTATCACAATGCAAGTGCAAGTTGTTATTGGGGTTAATTTCACAGTGCATTTTATAATAATGATAATCTTTCCATTTGGGATTGGACCTTTCACGTAAGGAGGATGTCCCAAAGCCCTTCACAAGATATACTGTAAAATATGCCGCATCCCCCACCAGCACTGTACTGGGGTGTCAGCTTAGACTATATAAGGTTCCAAGTCCTGACATGGGGCTTGAACCCACATCCTTCTAATTCAGAGGCGAATGTTAAATGTACATGAAGCACCAGATGTGCCAGAGCTAACTGGCTACTCCAATTACTCAGGTATCAGCCTGCCCTAGTTGGTAGCAAACTCTCCTCTGAGTCAAAAGGTTCTGGGTTCAAGTCCCACGTTGGGACTTTGAGCTGAAAGTTTAGACACAAAGTGAAATGCTGGGGTCTGCTGCATTATCAGAAGTGCTGTCCTTTCCTGTGACAGTAAACCAAAGTCCATTCTGCCTGTTCAGGTGGATGATTCTGTGGCACTATTTAAAAAGAGACAGGAGTTTCTCCCAGTGTGCTGGCGAGCAATTCCCCAAATAAAATTGATCACTTACGTTATGGCTCTTCGTGAGTCATTGTTGTGCATAAATTGGCTGCTATGTTCATTTATAAAATACACAGTCGTAAGCGTTTGTGGAGCACTTTAGGACATTGTTAATGAATGTTTTGAGAAGTCCTCCCAATGTGAAAGGCACTATGTAAATGTAAATTATAGTGTAATGTAAATGGAAGGATTATTATTAGTAGATTGTTTTGTAAAATGCTAATAATCAGCCAAGTGGCAGTGGAATACAACGAACTGCGAACTGGAAATCCAAAGCTGGGACCCTACAGCGTTCATCAGCCTCTGGTACATCCAGGTACATAATTGCCATAAATATTGAATTACTTCTTAATGTATCCCATTGTTCTACATAAATGTCAGGGACATGTTTTGGAGGATCAGAAGTTAAGATATTTACAGATGTTCAGGTATTCAATAACTTACCAAGCAGCAGAGCTTGAATACATGAATTGTATGCGGGAATCAATGATTGTTCATTGCAGGTTATTGAATCATATCTTGTGAGTTTTAAGGAAGATCAATATCCTTATGAAATTCTCCTTAATTCCCTTATGAAAGGTAACAATATATCAAGGATTCATACAATTGCCATGTAAGAATTAATGTGCTCAAATGAGTGGCAAGAAAGTACAATTTAAAAAATGCCAACAGCAACTCAAAGATATTACAAAATACTTTGTAATAAAATACTTTGTAATAAAAAAAAGTATTTTGTCAGTCTGAGTTCAATTTGAAAAACATTACAACACCACCTACTCCATGAGGGAATTGGTACATCATTAGGACTTCATCAAATCAAGTGGGAATTCTGAAACACAAAGCTTTTATGAACTATTTCCTGGTATAGTTTAGGTATTTTGGAAGCAGTCTTTATAACATTCACCCAAATTAAGTTGCTAATATCAGTTAGTAAAGACATATAAATAATGTCCTATGAAAATGCTGCTGAGTTTCACTTCAAATCCACACATTTGAAGTGCCAGTCTGGCATTTGCAGAAGTTGTGTGTTTCCATAGCACTTCTATCCATGGGGCTAATGGAATAACCCTTTAAACTTTCCACAAATGCATAGCATTAATTCAGTTCCATTGAATTAGATTTTTACTCTAATAATTGACTTAATTGATGTTTTGAGTTCACTTAGAATTACTTTTGTGCTCAGCCCACATGGAATTTGTGAACTGACATTGATAACCAGTCAGAAATGTTTCAATGTCTGGATGGTTTTGTGAATGGGGATGAATCAATATAAGCATACCAAATTCCCTTATTTTGTAGAAATATCAAATTAAGCTTTTTACTTTTCTAAATACATGTGTCCAGATTTGTTTTATTTATTTATACATGTATTTTGGATGTTTTGCCCACAAAAGGCACAGTTACTCCACTTTACAATGTATCCTGTGAAACGCTTTGAGATGTCCTCCAATGTGAAAGGTGCTACAATATTAATCGTCCTTGCATTTGATATAGCACCTTATCACGTCTTCGAGATGTCACAAAGCGCTTCACAGAATATACTGTAAAGGAAATTGACTTTATATATGGTGGGAGAAACGCAGCAGCCAATTGTGCATAGCAATGCTCCCCACACAGTTGTGGATTGAGTGATCAATTTATTATTTTTTTAAGGAATTATTACCCATGGAAAAGTGATCTGCCAATCAACTAACAACCAGGTTCCTACTTACTACTAAGTAAACAGAGGCATGTCAATAAGGAAACTTGCCCAAAGTTTCATCCTGCCAGGAATCAAACCCAGGTCTATCGCGTGCGAGGCGAGTGCTCTAACCACTGATCTACGGGACTCAACGTCTTTGAGACGTCTCAAAGCGCTTCACAGAACATATTATAAAGTGAATTGACTGTGTACATTACTATACAACACGACAGGTGACACTTGAGGTTCACACTATAACAGTCAATAATTAAAGACTGTTCTGATTCCTCTTGTTGGTGAGATAATTACTATCCCTAGTAGCAATTATCACATCACACATCCTGTTTTGACCATTGTGAATGAAAAATGTTCCTTTTACAAATATGTAAAGTAATAAAGATTTGATGTGATACAAAATGTGTATGGAATTTCAAAGTTTCAAGAAACTCAAATGCCACGGGAATTCATCTATTATTGAGCCTACTATTGCAGCTCTCTAAGTCACTCCTGTATTATACAGGACCCCCAAAACGACTAGATGTGCATTTCAGTTTAAGAGTGAATAAATCAATTGACATAGGAAAATCATTGAAAACTCCTGGGTCATCTGGTGTACCTCATAAATGGATGAGCAGTGTACTTTAATGCGAGAGCGCCACTAATAATTCATACATAAAATACATTAAAGGAATATTTCAAGGTGAAGCCCTTAGCATCTGCCATTTATCTTTTTTGCACTGCAAGCTGTTTTTAATAATTAAAAAAAAACTTAGGATCTCTGTCTTCCTGATACTGCCCATCACTACATTACCCATTTCAAGGCTGGACTAATGAAATGTGGCATTTCATCACCTCAGGTACCCACACCTCAACTCCTCCACATAAATCAATGGAACATCTAATATGAGCGCACAAGATAACGCATTCCACTCAAGCACTTTTTTTCGATAAAGGATGGCTTTTTCTATCCAATTAATCACACATATATTCTCCAAAAATTTATATGTTGAAAAATAGCTGTCGATAAAAATGTTTGCATCTTGGAATGTTTACATTCACTTCTAAAGTTACTGTTTGTTGCTGGTTTTGATTTGGAAGCCATTTTTATGGAGTTTACAAAATAGGCTGAATTTAAGAGGTTTTTACAATTCTGCGTGATTTTAAATTTGACAACAAACTCGTTTTATAGGTTGGTGAGATGGAATTTGGGGTCTCTCCACACAACTTAGTATCCCAATGGAAAACATTTCAGTTCAAGCAAAATTGTATTTATCATTGAATTAAACAGTGCCTTTTTCCCTTAGATTCATTGTGAAACTCAATTTTCAAACACATAATTATGTAAGGGCTGGGGTGATCAGCCACTGCAATTCATTTTGATCTAAACTTGAATAAAACACTTCACACAGAACAACTCAATAGCAACGCAGATGGTTTTTGTGGGCCGGTAACTCTATCGTTAGTACTCACACCTGAGGAATTGAATCTTAATTTCAAGTGACATTCAAAATTGACTGTATCCATTGTGGCCGACATCCTGTCAATCCTCACAGAGGATGTTGCATGGAGCTTTGCATGGCAAGAGAGTGCTCTAGAACACAACAGAGAAAGCATTGGCAAGTCCAGCCTGATCTGCACCAACCCTTGTCCTGTCAACTGATCACAAATGGCTGGAGCCATGAAGAATTTTGAAGCAGAGGGGCTCCCACATCTTGATGCCAACTACAGGACGATGGTAAGGATAAGCCCAATCCTTATTTTCCAGTTGTGGAAAGGTGGTTCAATAAAGAATGAGCAGACCATTGATGTACCTGTATTATAATATTCTTTAAATTAAGTTTTGCTCGAATTAAATTCTCACATTAAAATTATAAAGATTGAGGCTAGATGGTTCCATAGTTTTGAGCTTTACTATTGATATTCCATTGAAATATTTTATTGCCTCTTCTGCAATTATTTCCTCGATCTATGCAGCATTCCATGGCTGCAGGAGGTACCTGCATGAATTTCCTACTTCTTTTACCAGCTGGGAAAGTGTACTTGGCTTAAAACTATATACATTTACAGTACAGAAGGCCATTTGGCCCATCATGTCTGCACTTGCTGCTTTTAAGAGCAATCCTTTCAGTCCCACCTATCTTCCTTTTTCTCATACCCCTGTAGTTTATTCTTTATGCCACATACCTCTGTTTACCTAGCGGTAAATAGGGACTCGGTTGTTAGTCGATTTTCTGGAGGTAATAATTTCTTCAAAAAATAAAATAAAATAATAATAATAATTTGGTCACTCAATCCACGACTGTTTGTGGGTTATTGCTGTGCACAATTGTCTGCTGCGTTTTGCCTACAAAATATACAGTCAATTTACTTTACAGTATATTCTGTTAAGTGCTTTGAGATGTTTCGAAGACACAATAAGGTGCTACATCAAATGCAAGGATAATTATTATTATCTCCATTGGTGCTGCTTTGATATGGTGCCCCATTGCCTTCCCTAATGACATTGATGTCGTTCAGACAAACAGAATGATCTATTTCATAACATTAATCGAGATGAGTTTGGCCTGGTTAAGCTTTTTTTTTGTCTCTGTGGAACAGTCAGTAGTGCACACTGTAAACCTGAAATTAATAATGGAGTAATCATAATCTCTGCATTTGATACAGCTCCTATTATATCAAAACATCTCCTTTATAATAATTCCTGTTAGGTGTAGTGGCTGTATTTGTAGACCAAATCAGCTTGCAATTTGCACACAACTATGTCCAACAAACCACCAAGAGCTGGAATGACCAATTTATCTGAACAATTGCTGACCAGGACACTGGGAGAAATACTCTTCTCTTTTCTACTAGTGTCAGAGGTTCTCAGAATAGAACAATGGGATCTAAAATATAGTATTCGCAAATAGGATTTATTGCATTAATTGTGACTTTGTTTGATAATGTTGGATTCGGCAGAGCAGAAGCACATTTGAAAAATATAGAATTGCACATCCCAAATCATCAAAGATAGAAAAAGACCAGCAAGCAAAACATCCTTTTCTATCCTGATGTACAAGGCTTGGGATTCACAATTCTGCATTTTACAATCTCATGACAAATCTCGCAATCTACTATTCTGTTGTGTGAAGCACTTTAAGTCGTCCTCCTGATGTGAGATATGCTGTATAACTGTAAATTGTTTCTGTGTTTCATAAAACAGACATCTTGGTTAACACAACAGTTTGTGAATATCACATTTTCAACTTCAGGCTTTGCCGCTGTGACCAGCTAACAAAGCAATATCTAATTTTTTCCTAAGTTACTTATGTATTTCACATAAGGTTTCTCCTCAATCAGAAACTTACATTTTTAAGAAGATTTTTGAGCAGATGGCCTCTTCACAATAATAAAATTTGCATGTATTTCGCATTTCTATTTCTGCCAGTCTATAAATATTCAACGCTGATACTGTTCAAATTAAAATCCTAGCCAAAAGTCTGTTGTGAATCTAACAACTAATTATGTACTTTTAATCTAAACAAAAGGCCACTTTGTATAAAAGTAATTTTCCAAGAATTCTGACATGTCATATTGTTTTACAGATGAATCCCATTAATTGTAATGTTTAGAGGTGAATTTATTTCAAGATCTCCTTTTAAATCACGTAAACATATATATGGGTTGAAATTGATCAGTCACTGAGGCAAGGAGTCATCCCACTCAGGTCTTGATAACCCTGCAAACCAAAGACCAAACAGGTAGGGTGGACCTAGCTGGACAAGTAGCAGGGAAGCCAGATTTCAGTGGTCAAAGCTATTCTGAAACAAGCAGGTAGCTATTGCACAGTTTAATCCGCTCTTTCACAATCAAACTCAATACATAATCTCTGAGAAAATCTCATTCCTTCCCAAAGCCTTGATTCTGTGAAACCCCTCACCTCCTTCAATCTCCCCTCCCTCCTAAAGTATACAGATTAAGACCAAACTGGCAAGCTATGTGATTTGGTTAAGACCAAACTCGCAAGCTGGCGAGACTCCAGCAGAACCCCAATACACAATCTGGGGTTGACTCTTGCCAATTTGCACCTAATAATTTATGGAATTAGGTGAGCAGGATGTGACCCTCCAGGGAGAGAGTGCGTATTCCATTCCAACAACCTATCTCTTGGATTTCCATATGTAGGTTCGATACATGGAAATCTCAGTCTGGATATTCTTAAGCATGGTGATGGGTTTCCCCATGTGTCAGACACCCGGCTGACCAAATTAACAATGGACTGAAAATTCTTATTGTCTTAGGTTTGAACCACTATCACAAAATTTAAGAAAATGTAACATTTGGGAAAATAATTTGAGGAGGTAAAGTGCTTGGTAGTACTGTACTAGACATTGAGCACTGGCAATGTGGAAGGCAGTTATAGTTGGTCTTTGGGGATCCAATCTGTGCCATACAGAGGGGGTGACTGAACGCCTAGAAATCTCTCTCTTTCTCTGCGTGTCTCTCTGGGGCTCCAGGAAGGAGACTCCATCCCAGGAGAGCCAGGGAATAAAGAGGCCTGAGACCTAAGTTACTTTGGGAATGATCTGATTTGGGTGAACAATCCAACACTTGGCAAATTCTGTTTCATGATGATAGGAAGAGCCAATATTCGAAGGATCAAAAAGGTGCTATATCAAATGCAAGGATTATTTATTTCATTCCAAAACTTCTCACACCTTATATTGTTTAGCAAAGAATGAATTCAAAAATCTTTCAAATGTGTCTGCCGGCAGAGTAATATGGTGATGTAGCACACTTAGGTTTCTCATATTTCATTAGCAATAACATTTATGTCCTTGAAATAGATTAAAGCAAAAAAAGGAAAGCAAGTTCAAATAGATGATTTATTGGAAACATTAAACTGCTGTGACATAGAGATGTACGAGAAATTACTTTTCTATATGAATACCTTGTAGTTATTAGAATTCAATTGTATTAAAGCATGATTTATTCTTGAGAAATCTTTAATATATATTAGTCGGGTTGACAGTGTGGCTGGATCAATCATAGATTAGCTGATTTTTTTAAAACAAGACTAAATTGAATGGCAATTGAAAGGATCCTTGGGAGATTTATCAGTATTTTCTCTTCATGTAGTGATTGAGATAAGGTGCAAACAATGCAAAAAAAATCACAATGCTTCCAGTGGATGTACTAAACAAACCAACCTGAAGTGTGAACAGTGGATCAGTCAAGTTCCAACCTTAATGCATCTACATTGAAATATATTTAACGTCTGCATTACCATATCTCTTAAATCACAAGTAAACCTCAAAAAATACCCTGAAGCAATCTTTGTAGGACTATATATTTGTGTATATATTGCCAGAGTGTAATTTAGTCAACAAGTGGTGTAATAAACTGAAAAAGTAGTTTAGGAGTATCATCTGAACCTAAAGATTGCATTAGACCTTTGAAATAACTCTGATCTGTTATATTCAATACATTTCAGAACATTTAATAAACTGTCATTAAGTTTAAAAATCACAGCATTTTTGTGCTATGATCTCACATCTTAAAGTTATTAAGCATAAAATATGCTAATAACGTTTATGTTGAATGCTTGAGGGTGCTTTTTTTTACATCAATTTGTACAGGCTGCTAAGAAACTTGAAACACATGTTGGATGTACAGCAAATAGCTTGTGGGTGCCTTATGTTAAAACTGTTTCTGCACCCTACTGAGACTAATGCTAGTTCACCCACATGGAATATATGTCTCTACACTAATGGTTAATGGACAAAATACCAAAAGGAATGTGAACCAATAATTACCAGCACTGTAGATATCCCGTGTTGTTGAAATGTCATTGTTACAGCAAATCCTGTGAAGTGTTTTAAGACGTCCTCCCGATGTGAAAGACACTACATCAAATGCAAGGATTATTACTATTCCATTAATTTGTAAGGTGACGTCAGTACATCACCTTGGAGTCCTGCAGCTCAGTGGTTAGAGCGCTCGCCTTACAAGCGAGACACCTGGGTTCAATTCCAGGCAGGGCAAAACCTTGGGCAAGTTTCCTTACTCCACACGCCTAATAATAATCCCTCCAAAAACAACAACAACAACAACAACAAGATTCCATTTATAAAGCGCCTTTCACGTCAGGAGGACGTCCCAAGGCGCTGCACAGTTGGGTCATGACCCGAGCAGGGGGGAAATGGTCAGGGTGAGGGGAGGGAAGGGAGGGAGCGAGGAGGGGGAAGAGAGTCGAGAGGGGAGCTGAAGGCTCGGTCAAAGAGAAAGGTTTTGAGACCGGCCTTGAAGGAGGAAAGGGAGGAGGCGGCGAAGGCACTGGGGGATAGAGTTCCAGAGCCTCGGGGCTGAGAGGCTGAAGGCCCGACCACCGATGGTAGGGCGATTGGGGCGGGGGACGTGGAGCAGACCGGAGCCGGAGGAACGGAGGGTACGGGCAGGTAGGTAGGGGGATAGTAGGTCGGAGAGGTAGGAGGGAGCAAGGCCGTGAATGGCCTTGTAGGTGAGGATGAGGATCTTGAAATCAATCCTCTGGGGGATGGGGAGCCAGTGGAGGCGAGCGAGGGTGGGTGTGATGTGGTCCCGAAGCCTGGTGCGGGACAGTACACGAGCTGCAGAGTTCTGAATGACCTGCAGCTTGTGGAGGGAGGTGGCGGGAAGGCCGGCGAGGAGAGAGTTCCCATAGTCCAGCCTTGAGGTGACAAAGGCGTGAACCAGGGTTTCAGCAGCGTGAGGGGTGAGGTAATGCCGTAGTCTGGCGATGTTCCGGAGGTGATGGAAGGCGGTGCCAGTTGTGGTGCGGATGTGAGGGAGAAAGGACAGCTCAGGGTCGAACAAAACGCCGAGGTTCCTGACTGGCTTTGAGAGGTGGAGAGTGCAGCCTTGGATGCTGATGGTGTCGGCGCCTGAGGTGCGGAGGCGCTGACGTGAGCCAATCAGGAGGGCCTCGGTTTTTCGCACGTTGAGCTGAAGAAAGTTGTCTCTCGTCCAGGACTCGATGTCGGACAGGCAGGCTGTCAGGACATCGGTGGTCGTGGAGTTGAGAGTAGAGGAGGAAAGGTAGAGTTGGGTGTCATCCGCATACATGTGGAAGTTAACTCCATGTCTGCGGATGATGTCACCAAGGGGGAGCATATAGAGGGTGAAGAGGAGGGGACCGAGGACAGAGCCCTGAGGGACACCACATGAGACAGTACGGGGGGTGGAGGAGAAGCCATTCGTCGAGACAAAGTGAAGACGGTGAGAAAGGTACGACCTAAACCACTCAAGGACAGTGCCTTGAAGGTTGAGGTGGGAGGACAAGCGGTGGAGTAGGATAGCGTGGTCGACCGTATCGAATGCTGCCGATAGGTCGAGGAGGACGAGGAGGCAGAGGGAGCCCTGGTCACAGATGGTCAGGATATCATTGGTGACCTTGACCAGGGCAGTTTCTGTGCTATGGGCAGCACGGAAACCTGACTGAAGGGGTTCGAAAAGTGAATGGGTGGAAAGGAAAGAGCGCAGTTGGGAGGCGACAACTCTTTCCAGGACCTTGGAGAGAAAGGGGAGGTTGGAGATGGGCCGGTAGCTTGATAGCTGCGACGCATCAAGGGAGGGTTTTTTCAGGGTGGGCGTGATGGTGGCAGTTTTTAAGGGAATGGGGACAGAGCCAGAGGAGAGGGACAGGTTGATGATGTCGGTGATATGTGGGGCAAGAAAGTGGAGCTGGGAGATAAGGAGTGGAGTGGGGATGGGGTCAAGGGAGCAGGTGGTTGGATTTAGGGATAGGATGAGTTTGGTGACAGAGGGTGGGGAAACGGGTACAAAAGTGAGTAGGGGATGATGGGTAGCAGTCGGAGTGTATAAATTGGTCATTTTCAATCCGCAACTGTTTGTGGGACACTGCTGTGCGCAATTGGCTGCTGCGTTTCACCCACAAATATAGTCAATTCACTTTACAGTATATTCTGTGAAGCGCTTTGAGACGTCTAGAAGGCGTGAAAAGTGCTATATCAAATGCAAGGATTATTATTATTATTATTACATGGAGGGCTAGATTGGTGTCTGTGGAGCATGGATTCTTAACACTCAGTTCTGGTTAACCTTTCAAGAATAAACCCAAATGAGAAAGATGGTCCTAACTGGACAAACAGTGGGAAGCTTGCTCTCAATGGCAACCTACATCTAACACTTTCCGGAATTAGGAGAACAGGGGTGGATTCATCCGTGCAGAGAGAACACGTTCCATTCCAGACAATTGGTTAATTTCCATGTGTAGGTGGCATACATATGTCGACATTTCAGTCTGGTTTGGATACTTTTAAGCAGGTTGTCAGACTCCTGGCTCACCATAACAAATATATATTTTTTTGCACAACATAGGGACAAACCTCACGTAGAATAGAAGCCTATGAAGGTAATTGGCCCTAATAATCTTGCATATGAGAAGACACGCTGCGCATTGAATGCTTACTCAAGGGCTGCGGCATTTTCATGCAGGTTCATCATGGTGAAGTGATCAGTGTTGTGTAAGCAATGGCTGTGAGGCCCTGTAGCTGTATAGTTGGGAGCATGAAATCATCACACTGTTAGTCAGCATGCAGTGGCTGTTTCACAAATATGTGAGGAATTAAGTTAAAAAGGCCCAGCATGACTGCAATTTTAATTCATTCTCTAGTGTTTCAAGCAGTGTACGTCCAGACTAAATTGGTGAATGTTAGCTCTAGTATAAAACATTTTGGTGTCCTCTTATCCAATATTGCTAAGATCACTGGAGGAAAGCATTGTCTCCATTTTAAAAAAAGTAATTTCCATAGTTATAATGTTAAACCTATACTACACACCGCTGGAAGTGAACTTCTGATATGAATTTCAAAACTTCAATTCAAATATAGCTATTGCAATTGACAGTAATTAGGTGGAAAGTATTTTGAGATGTTTTGATGTGATAAAGTACCATAAAAATGCAACTTTTAATTTTGTTTCTTTGAATTAAAATTAAATGCTAGAGTATATAATATTGCTTTCCATTCAATATTCTACTGACTGATCTTTCATTCAGTCAATACTGTGTGAGAAAATAAATGTTCCTGCCTGATGAGTTTTTGGATTAGTTGATTTAAGATCAGCAGTGAATTAAGAAGTGGATCAGAATATTGCGAACTGATGGCCAGCTCATTGGTCAGCTCACCACCCAAATCTATTATGGTTGCAAGGATAGGGACTTATAAGATTAAACACTTATAAAAGATGCTGTACAGATATGATACCTCTTTGTAATGGAAGAATAGTGCATTCATGGTTTCTTACTGTTCATTCAGAGAAATCTGTCATTTTGTCTGTGACAATTTGTCAATAGATTTTACAGTGTTGACAGTATCTTAAAAAATAATGCCAGCTTTGAATTTTTATGTCATAGTGTCTCTCTAATCACCAGATGGGGACTTTGATAGAGTTAGCCAAGTATTTGTATGTTGTTGCACTGAAAAGATAATTCAGGCATTATTCAGGAAAGCTGGACACCAAATAATCAGCGACAACAAAAGTTTTTTTCACCATTTCTGTCAATATCTAGAGAACCAGGATGCTATATTATGCCCACAGGCAATGAAAGCATTGGGCAAGTGCCCTATGGCCCATATTAGTTTAAAGGGGGTACCTTTCATGAATTGCTTTGCTGTTAAGAGTGGGAAGAATAGGATTTCCAGCAAGGCACTGTACATATTTGCTGTCTGTACACATTTGTACAAATAAAGATTCAGACTTTGTAACTAAAGGATGTGATATGATAGTATCTATCTACAGTTTGGTGCAGTCTCACAGTATTGCTCCCTATCTGATTGTATGCCAAGCACATAGCTTACTTTATGGAATACATGACCACAGTATACATCACTTTTTATGTGTGGCAATAACAGCCTTCATCTGCCAACCTGTTTCATTCTGCTACCTCAGTGTCGGCCAAGCTCTCTATGGACTGGAGCCCTATTAGTTCGAGGATTAACTGCTGTAGAAAATTTGGTCTTGGAAAAGGTACAGACCACAGGCAATTATTTGACCTTGTCACAAACTGCACTGATGTTTTGTATGTGGAGTAACAACAGAATACACTACCGTTTGTTTTTGGCAGCTATTTGATTTTGGAAGAAAAACACTTGCACTCAGTTTTTAATATAAAGTGGATATACACTAATAGTCATTTACACTAAAACCCAAATTCCACACAAAACACAAATTGTGAAAGACTAACTGTTGGATAAATCCCTCCCTACCTGTTTAGGCCAGTCTGGTTGTATATTCCACTATTTCAGAGGATGAGAATCTAAACATGAGCGACAGTGTTGATCAAATCCATCCAGCATCAACTGAAAGCAACTGTAATGGCTGTAGCTTTCATTGCTTGCAAAGTTAAATATAACAGTGCACACTTGTCAAAACTATATATGAGCTTACTAAATTTAAGTAGTTTTCCAGACTAATGTGTTGCTGCACATGAATTCTGTTGACATACAGAGTGTGATGAGGACAAACTGTGTTGACTACACCTTACTGAAATGTCTTTAAAGTAGCACGGTGTAAAGAGATTTTTATCTTGACACTTTATTACCGTACAGAGCTGGAAGAGTAGAATCAACAGCGATCCTGGACTGAATCTAATTTTCTGATGCTGTGCATGAGAGTATCAAAAAATTGAACTCTCCCAGCACATGCCGGACTGTGTGTTATTTTCCAGCATCTGTTGCAGAACAGAATATTCTTTTAGACACAGTTCTGCTTTTGGTGTCTCTTGTAGTGAACAAATTCAGCTGGAATTCAATCACAGCAAATGGAATATAATACAAGCCCTGTCATGTTAGATCTGCTCACTCTGCCCTCGTAGCATATCTCTGCAAAGTTACCGAGCCCAGGTGGTGCATGAAAGATAAAGTCCTGTAGTTGTGGAGTCTTGTAGCTCAGTGGTTAGAGCACTCGCCTCACAAGTGAGAAACCTGGGTTCGATTCCAGGCATATGAAACCTTGGGCAAGTTTCCTTACTCCACACACTTGATAATAATCCCTCAAGAAAAAAAATATAATAAATTGGTTACTTCAATCCACAACTTTGTGGGACACTGCTGTTCGCAATTGGCTGCTGCATTTCAGCCACAAATATACAGTCAATTCACTTTACAGTATATTCTGTGAAGCGCTTTGAGACGTCTTGAAGACGTAAAAAGCGCTATATCAAATGCAAGGATTATTATTATTATTATTATTATTATCTAAAGTAGAGCTATTCTGTACCCATGTAACCCATTAAAGATTAAAGTAACAGATATCCATCTGCATCATTTTTAGCAAGAAGATGACTCAGTAAATTTTTACAGAAATTGGAGAATTAAGCATTTATTTTACTTTGTATATGGTCAGGGATAAGCAATCCAGGTTAATCCAATGCAATGTAATGTCTCAACGATCATTCTCCTAGCTATTGTTACATCTAACTTTTATTTTCACATGGCTTTCGGGTCAAGCCATTTTGCTTGCTCAGGATATTTTATCTTGGACCATTGCACAAATTTGCCAGGAACTACAGATTGTTATAGTCACAATGTTTAAAATGAGCTAAACCAAGAACTTAAATGCCCACTAAATTTTAAAGAAGAGAAGGTTTTGAGTTTGAAGGGAAATTGATCTTATAAAGGTCGACATTAAATTCTATGTTTAGAAGATTAATCTGAAGCATTGGAATATTGGTGTGAGATTATTCAGTTGTGAATGTAAAAGTCATGAAAGTATAATAATAATAATAACAAATTGCACTTAATTAGCACCCCCCACGGAAGGTAGTGTCTCAGAGCACTTAAAATAATGTTTAATCTTTAATAATCTTTACATTTGTAAAGATAAAATAATCTTTAATAAGCCTTGCATTTGACATAGTGTCTTTCAGATCAGGAGGACATCTCAAAGTGCTTCACAAGATTTACTGTACAGCTTGAGTATGAGTATGACTTCTGGGGATCTGAATTCAACTGATTTGAAAAAGTAGCCCAGAATCTTTGCTGCCTTAATAGTAACGTTTGTTTTGAAATTGCATGATTCTTCATGCTATTTGCAACAAAAAACCTGAGAAAAATTGGCAAAGATTGCAATTCCAAAAGTCTGCACTGACTTTGTGGGCATCAATTTGAAGGGCAATTTTCTCAGCTTTTTGCTTTCAGGCCATTTCTCAGCCCAAAATAGACCAAATCATTTCAACAAAAGTTCAAAAATAAAAAAAACAAGACAACAAAATGGCCTTTTATGTAATGGGAATGAAAATTGCAGCCTGCAATTTTCAAATCACACAATTTCATTCACCACACCAGAAGTTCCTATTAGTAAATCACATTTTCAAAATGTTATTATGCAACATAAATGAAGTAATTGTAGTCTTGGCCAACTTCTGTGGGGCGTATTGCAATGTTCCCCTGATTGATTCAAAGAAAGAAATCATTGCAATTATTTTATTATTATTAATCAGCTGCCATGGAGCCACTGTGCCCTGACCCTTTGGAATGTCCTGACTCATTCTTTCCATCTTATCCTTTTTTTATCCATCTTCAGATCAAACCTACGGGCATTCCTCTTTCACCATACCCATAGTCACCTTCCCTTTCTCCCCAGCTCGACATCAACATCATTGTTAAGCACTACGAGAAACCACCGCACATGAAGGGCATTACATAAATGTAAGTTGTTGTTATTCTGGTTTAGCTGGTCACGTTCCCCTTCTGCTGGTGCAGGAGGATTGTGGAGTAGTATCATGAGCTAAGGGCATCATGACAGAGATAATGCAATATATTTCTAGAAGATAACCTTCTGTGTTAAAATAGATCACGTTCTGTGGAAGACTGGACAATAAATGTTCCCCTTAGGTGCTGAGCATTAGCACGTATAGTCTTCCCTATATGGTCATCTGCCATCTGCCCAGTGAATGACTGTGAGCCTTTGTTATTTAGGTATGCCATTAGATTTCTCCTGAGTACACAAATGTTTACTTGTGAACAATGTATGATTTTCTGTGTATTTGGGAATCCAAAATATTACAAAAGTGATGGTACCTCTGCAGTTGCCATTGGTGCTTTCACCTCACATCAATGTACCGAACAGCTTTCTCATGCAGGGCAACAGCTATCATGGTGATGCTATGAGACACTGTTATCCTGAGTCCAGTAGCTACTCTCACAGCTATTCAGTCAGGTTAGTTAACAGTTGACTGAACCAGCAGGTCAAACTGCAGCAGCTCAATCTCAGTTTCCCAAATCATCTTACGTGTCCTTGATTGCTCTTCCTTTTGTTTCAGGCAAGTGGGGTCCATTGTGTTCTGCGATGATACCCTGTGTGAGGGGCGCTCTATAAGTGCAAGTTGTTGTAGTTGTTATAATAATAACAATAATAATTCTTGCATCTGATATAGCACTTTTCACGTCTTCTAGACGTCTCAAAGCGCTTCACAGAATGTACTGTAAAGTGAATTGACTATTTGTGGGCGAAACGCGGCAGCCCATTGCGCACAGCAGTGTCCCACAAACAGTCATGGATTGAAGTGACCGATTTATTGGTTTTTTTTTTCGTGAGGGATTATTATCAGGTGTGTGGAGTAAAGAAGCTCACCCAAGGTTTTGCCCTGTTGGGAATCGAACACAGGTCTCTTGCTTGCGAGACGAGTGCTCTAACCACTGACCTACAGGATTCCTATTATTGTACAGATATCCAGCAAGGCTTCAAGCATTAATGATATTTTTTTAAGAAACAAGTTGAAACACACAATTTTCTTTATCAAATAAATGCAGTTGGTTAACCAAAATGATTCAAGTCTGACTTGAGTGCTGAAATCCATCGTTTCACTTGTGTTACACACCATTTTAACAGGTAACTGATAAGCAGAAACCAAAGAAGTAAAGCAAACAAAATGATCAAAAAACACTCAATGCGCTTCTTTTTATCTTACCATTTTACCAACAAAGATACAAGGTCAAATTATGCATGCCTATGCCATATGAATATGAGTATTAAGATCACATGCCTAATGATGGTGTCTATTACTCATTTTTATTAATTGATCAAAAATTTAATTTTGCCATATCTGGATTCCTAATCCGCCACATGTGCCTACTGGCTATCATATCGGACAATCATAAGATAGAAGATATAATAATAATAATAATAATCCTTGCATTTGATATAGCGCTTTTCACGTCGGGAGGACGTCCCAAAGCGCTTCACAGAACACACTGTAAAGTAAATTGACTGTATATTTGTGGGCGAAAGCGCACAGCAATGTCCCACAAACAGTCGTATATTGAAAATGACCAATTTATTATTGTTTTTCGTTTTGGAGGGATTATTATTAGGCGTGTGGAGTAAGGAAACTTGCCCAAGGTTTCGCCCTGCCTGGAATTGAACTCAGGTCTGTCGCTTGCAAAGCGAGTGCTCTAACCACTGAGCTACAGGACTCCAAGGAAATATCTCATTTAAGTAGGGATTGGGAACATAACAGAGAAAATGTGTATCAAAGATATTAACTAAACTTTGCTTCTTTAGTTCTTCACCCAAATTACAAAGAAGTACAAAGTGTACTTCTCTTCAAGATTAAACAACAACAACAAAATTACATTTGTATAGCGACTTTCACATCGGGAGGACGTCTTAAGGTGCTGGACAGACAGAGTTATGGACCCGAGCTGGGGTTCGGGATCAGGGAGTGTGGAGGGCAGGGGGGAAGCAGAGAGATCGAAAGCATAGTAGAAGAGGAGGGTTTTGAAATGGGTCTTGAAAGTGGCGAGGAAGTGGGCGAGGCGTTGAGACTGCAGGATGGTGTTCCAGATGGTGGGGGCAGAGTGGCGGAAGGCCCACCCACCAATAGTGGGGCGAGCGAGGCAGGGGGACGTGAAACAGGCCAGAGCCCACTCAGTGGAGGGAGCGGGCAGGATGGTAGGGAGTTAGGAGGTCGCAGAGGTAGTGGGGAACAACAGCGCGGAGGGCTTTAAAGGTGAGGACCAGAATCTTGAACTCTATCCTCTGTGTGATGGGAAGCCAGTGGAGTTGGGCAAGGATGAAGGGTGATAGGTTCCCGGAGTCTAGTGCGGGAGAGGACACGGGCTGCAGAGTTCTGGATGATCTGCAGCCTGTGGAGGGAGGAGTTGGGGAAGCGGACAAGCAATGGGCTTGCATAGTCAAGCCTCGATGTAATGAAAGCGTATATGAAGGTTTTGGCGATCTGCGGTGTGAGACAGTGGCAGAGCCAGGCGACGTTGCGGAGATGGGGAAGGCAGGGCGGGTCATGGCGCAAGTGTGAGGTAGAAACGGTATTTGTGGGTCAAACAATGCCCCATGTTTCTGGATACCTTAGATTAATGTATGCTTTGTACTGTAAGCAGTTTCGCTGTTCAAAGTTTTAATGTATTAATGCCACTTGTCAAAATGGGGAATCCTTTCCTGTGGAACTGTTTCTGTAAAACTTCTCTGTGCCATATTCCTTAAGTGGGTCAGCTGGTTTGTAGTCTCTAGGTAGCATATGCAGTTGTAGAAAGTGCTTTACTAAACAGCTTGTATTCCCAGAAGAGTTACATGTATCGCAAGCTTCTCTGATGATTCAATGAAGCTACTAGGACAGGTAAAGTGGCTGGGTTTTTTCTTGCCATTTATTCTGCCTGTTTAAGCTGGCTTTGCAGTTTGTTTTTCTCCAGAGGCTCCGCTATGTATTTTGGTATCACTCTGAAGCTCGACATTAAAACCCCAGACTACTCCAGACACTTTAAGACACTGAGTAAAACAGGAAAAACGTTGCCTTTAGATTCATACCACAAATGTTATTGCAAAGGCAATTGTCCTTAGTTTCGTTGATATGTGATGACACTAAATTATGTTTGCACAATTAAACTTTTAGTAAGAACAAATGTGTAACTCAGTTTTACATTTCTGCTGAGCATGTATGTGTGCCAGGGGAGAATCATTGAAAACTATGGACCAAATGGGACTACCTTCAGTTTTAAGAGGGCAGTTGTGTTTTTCAACCTTTACCAGAGGTATAAGCAATGTTCTGGATTTTGTGGATACTGCAGCTAGTCTTATTCTCCCTCACACTAGGCTCCTCAAGCTATCCTTTCATCCTCGCCTGCCTCCACTGGCTTCCCATCCCCCAGAGGATCGAGTTCAAGATCCTCATCCTCACTTTTAAATGCCTCCACCATCTTGCCCCAACCCACCTCTGTGACCTTCAAACACTTTACCAACCTGCCTGCTGCCTTCACTCGACAGGCACCAGCCTGCTTCACATAGCCAGCTCTGCACACCAATCATTGGCGGTTGGACCTTAAGCCTTTCTGCCCCACTCTCTAGAACTCCATCCTGGAGTCCCTTCACCTCAACAATTGCCTTGACTCTTTTGTGCTTCCTCCAAAGAACTTTCTCCCTTGCATTTGGTCATTCCCCTCCATACAACTGACTCCTTTTGGTTCCCACCTTCCTGAATCAAATCCCCAGCTTGGGTGCAAATCCTCGACCGTCCAGCAACTTGGGACATTCTCCCAACATGAAAGGCATTATCAAATGCAATTTTTTGTTATTGTTGCTGTTGTTCTTCAGTGAATGGGGATTTGTTAAACCTTTCATATAAGGAGAATTTGTTCCTGATTCCTCTCTTTCAATTGTTCGCTTCCTGGTGCTAAGGGTTGTGTGAGGGTTACTTTGACTTTGAGTGTGAATCACAATGAATAATGTGACAATACGGGCATTGGTATCCTTGCTGCCAGTCACAGCACTAATTCAATGCAGAAATGGATATACTACCAAACATGAAAATGTATTGGCAAGTACTAAATGACTCATTTTGAAGATAGACAAATAACATTGCAACAAATTTGACTAATAATATTTGTCCAGTTAAATAAAAGTTTGCCCAGGTCACATGTAAAGTGCCTTTGATCTGACATTTGATCCAACATAATGCATTTTCTATATGCAACAATGAATTCCATTCTCAGCACTCCAAGAAGTTATTCTATATAAAAGACGCTGTATAAATACAAGTTGTTGTTGTAATTTGCAAGATACACAATTGGGCTAGGCTGACAGAGTCAGAGGTCATTTGACCCATTGAGCCTAAGATGGCACTAGCTGATTCCCCTCTAATTAACTACAGTACTCTAACCTCACTTCTTTGCTCTTACCCCAATGCCCTTTTATTTGAGAGAAGTTCCACCTAGCATACTGTATTTTCCAGAATATATTGAACTCGGTCTTAATTTTAACACCAGTAATTTTTAAAAACTAATTGCAGAAAACTTGCTTGAATGTTAAGAATGATTACAATAATTTACTGGACTCTGGAGTAAATCTAGTCCCAAATTTGAATTGTATATTCTTCCTCCGCAGATGTTTATCCAATTCACTTCTTAAATATTTATAGTGTCAGCCTCAATGGACATTTGTGGCAAAATATTCTGTATTCTGATTACCCTCTATATGAAGAAAGCCTCTGCTAACTTCTTGTTTTAATCTTCCAGTGATAAACCTGAGCTTTTGGCGCCTTTTTCCAATTTTCCAAGCAGGAAGGATAATCTTGCAAAAACCTTTACGGATGTGGAGACCCAGCATTATATCCTCTTTTGAGTGGAAAAAGACCCAATTTACATGAGTTATAAAGTGTCAATACTCTGAACTGAAACCTTTGATGCACTGTGATGTCCATGTAATTCTGTACCCTTTCCATGGTTCTGATGCACTCAAAGACTAAGACAGTGTGTGGTTAAATCATCTGGATATACTAGCCACTCATGTTTTGATGGAAAGGAATGACCTAGTGCTTCCTGACTGCCAAAGTAAATGTGGTGAGAAATGGCCCTTGTTTTGAAAGATTGTGGACTGAACTATCCAATTTGTTAATTAGCAGCAATATTGCTGCAGCATGTAACAGGAAGAAGGCCATTTGCTCTGCGTTTCAGAACTGACACTGTTTATTTTGGCATAAACTGAAGCTGAGATAAATGAGCAGAAAACTAAATAAACATATATCTTTGTGCTAATTAGCATCATTACATTAGTCATCCAATTTAACAAATTCCTGAGAGCATTCCCGGTAACACCAGCAGTGACTTCTTTTTGCTCGAAAAGCTCAATGTAATTTTTATATTACATTTATTTTAGCCTGAAACTTAACTGAAGATTAGATGCTTCACAGATAAGCTTGCTTTGAATAAATGATCTGACAAGCAAGCACATTTTATTGTTCTCCCTTTTGCCAAAGGGTTGGCTTCTCAATTAAGACGAAAATATGACTAAATCAAGTTTTTTGAGATGTCCTTCCAGCATGAAAGGTGCAGAATAAATATACATTGAATTGTACTGTAAACCTGAAATTTCTTGTGGTCTTAAGACATTGCCTTGTTATTGTAACACAATAAGGATAATTTACACCTAAATAGCGCCTTTCATGATGGGAGAATGTCCAAAGCACTTAACAATTCTGGCTGGGGATCTCAGCTCAGAGTATAATTGAGGATTTGTTGAACTATGGCAAATTCATCCATCCAGTTTTAATTTAGAAACTGGATCTTAAAATGATTTTCAGAAACCTTGTCCCCAAAATAAAACTGAATTAAAGAATTTTTAAAATTTCTTCATGACCTTAATTTTAAGACAGTGGCTGAGGCTGACGCCAAGAGAGTTCCATGTATCTGAATGTGCTCAGCACTCAGCTCATCAACATGGTAATCACTGAACACAGTTTGCAATTGTTACAGATAAGAAACAGATGAACAACATTATGATCAGTCTTTCTCAAAGGACATATTGACTTATTCTTCTCAACCCTGCAGATAACACGTTATTTAGGTTCCCACAGTTCAATTCTGTCTATATCTCCTTGCAATGATGTGGTTGTTGCCCCTCTGGCAGATAAAAATCAGCGACTCTGTAGAAACTTGTATCATCAAATCGAGAATGAGAGTGTACTCGAATGACTAGGTTTATTTTCACAAGAACAGAGAAGGTTAAGAAGGGATCAAATCACACTGGGCCCTGAGTTCACAGTCTAAGCTGACACCGCAGTGAAACCTTGCATTGTGTGGATATGTTGCATTGTTGGATGTGCTGTTCTTTGGATGAAATGATAAACCCAGGTCCTATCTGGCTGTTCAAGTGGATGCTAAAGATTCGATAACAACACAGTACTGTACTTGAAAAGGTTTCTCCTTGTGTCCTGGACAACACTTAAATAGCACCTTTTATGTGGGGAAGATGTCCAAAGCAATTGACAATTCTGGCTGGGCATCTGAGCTGAGAATACAATTGAGGTTTTGTTGAACTTTATTTTACCAACAATCCTTTGGATTACCAACAATCCTTTACTTTACCAACAATCCTTTGGTTTACTAATCATTCACAACATGACACAATTTAGTGTTAGAATTATGATACAATCTGTTTTCCCTTGTGTCTTATAGTCAGTTATTCTATTTAACCTTTTAATAGTTATTTAACAGTTATCCTCACCCTTGTATTCAAGTCCCTCCACTCTTCTGCACCCCTCTCCCTCTCTGACCTCATCTTTCCTCAAAACAATACCCGTTGCCTTCGTTCTTCCGGGTCTGGCCTCCTCCTTGTCCCCTGAGTCCTCCGCTCCACCCTCGGCGGCCGTGCCTTCAGCCACTATGTCCTGAGGCTCTGGAACTCCCTTCCTCACTCTCTTCGTCTCGCTCCCTCTCTTTCTATTTTCAGGTCTCTGCTGAAGACCTTTCTCTTCGACCGCGCCTTTGGTCACCTTCCTCCCCCTCCCCCTGGCTTGGCCCCGGGATCCGTTACTGTAAAGCGCTCTGAGACGCCGTCCAGCATGGAGGACGCTGTATAAATCCAAGTTGTTGTTGTTGATGTTGTTAACATAGTGCTGATGAAATATTAGGAAAATTCACTACTTGCATCAATTAAAGTAAAACAGGATTCTTTTTGGATAAATTGACCAATGCCAGTATTTCATAAACTTGACCTACAATTTTTATCTGTGATAGTTCAAAGTATGGCCAAAACTTATATATAAGGATCCCACTTGATAAATCTGATTTATCAAGCCCGTTGTTAAATAAAGAACAAATCATTCTGCTATCCATATATTTTAAAAGACTGGACCTTGAAAAATGCTTTGTCTTGTTTAACAAACCAGACAAGCACACAATATATATCAATATGAGCTAATATTTATTGCGATATATGGGATCAAAGTTATGCTGTAATGATTGTCATATCAAAAAATGTTAAGGAACTTTACCATCTATATTTCAACAAAGGATGTCAATGGCTTAATTTATATAAAAATAAATGATAAAAAATAATTTAATTATGTTGCTCAATTTTCTTCAGAGTTTGTTTGAAAACAATGTGTAATTGATTGGCGCAGACAGGATTTTCTTCTGGTTCCGGTAAATTTTAGCAGCTTTGGGGCTTAATCTTGTTTCAGGGCATGCAACAGAAGTCAGAGAATTCCAGTATACCATAGTTATAATATGTAACAAAAAAGCAAAACATCCTAAAAACAATTGAGCTGAGAAAATAGGCAACACATGCAAACAGAAAATGTCACTAAAGAGATGGTTTTGTTTGATTAGATATGCTTCGGGCAACAATTTTGATATCTTCATGCTCAGAGGCCTGAATTTATATAAATATTCCACTTGATAAATCTGATTTATCAAGCCCGTTGTTAAATAAAGAACAAATCATTCTGCTATCCATATATTTTAAAAGACTGGACTTTGAAAAATGCTTTGTCTTGTTTAACAAACCAGACAAGGACACAATGAAAATTATCAATGTTCATAAATCAGAAACACAACCTGTTCCATTTTTATATAGGTAGTTATTTGATCAATAAAACATGGAACAAGTAATGTCAGGGAAAAAAACACCCTATATCAGATTGCCGTAGTTGTTGATTCCACATCTGTTGGTGTGATTAAAAACTTGCCACATTGGCTAGTGGTTTTTCAGGCAGGCCATTAACTAGCTGTTGGTAAATCTAAGAGAGTGAAGTGTCAGCAAAGCGAACCTGGTCTCTCTCTGTGGCTTTCTCTGGCATCCAATGCTGACCAGAGAAAGCCACATTCTGCATATGAGGCGTAATACTTTATTGACATCACACAACAGTGCTTCCAATTATTGTTTTTTCATTTTATATTAAAAATGTTGACAGTTTTAATTAAAACTGTGTACAGTGAACGTATCACAGACGTGAAGGAGAGTTATAAATGATTCAGTATTCTTTCACTCTCGCAAAATGCCTGCTGTGTGGAACTGCCCCGGGGATTTAAAGAGCATTAGTAAGAAGTTGGGTGATTAGGGAGCAATTTATTCTAACCCATGTTGACTGTATCCAATACAGGATGGAGAATGAGTCAATCGTTTCAAGATTCTGCCTAAAAGATAATTCTGCTTAAATACTTATAACAAATCCGATTGAAAATTTTATGACAGGCAACATTGACTGCAGAGTTTGAGTTTCCATCTTGTGTCAATCCCATTTGAGTCAAGTCAGGTGTATTCAGAAAATGATTGTTTTACTTTTTGAGAAGTGGGATCATTCGATGATAGTGGGATTCAAAGCCAAACATTAAATTAATCTGAATTTTCTTCTCTCTGTTGGGCATTATGCCATGGATAATATTTTGTACTTCAAGCCTTGCTTTTAAGTCCGCTTCTTTAAAATATAACGTAATATTTTCATTCTTCGTCCAGTTTTCCCACTCAGTTTTTTTTTAACATCCAGCACTAAGTTGTTGGTTTTAATGATTTTTACCTTAACTGATTTCAGATAAGGTTTCTGTTACCTGTTTTGCAATTTCATTTTAAAAGCAAATCTATTCTTGCTCTTCTAATATCTTGTAAAAGTTATGGGCTGCCATCTCTAGACAATGTTAATGCTGACCTTGATTATGCTACTAAATTTAATGAGTGATGAGTGCTATACACTGGCAGTTATGAATTTCTTTAATATTAATGTATAATACAGTTTATATTTGGACTATTCAAAAAAATAAAAGAGTTCATTCTGGTGTCCTGGCAAACAATTCTCCAACTAAAATTGGTCACTCCTCCATGGCTGTTTGTGGGACATTGTGGTGCACAAATTGGCTGCCACAAAATGCACACAGTCACACCTCTTTATAATATATCTTGTAAAGTACTTTGAGAGATCTCAATGATGTGGGAAAGGTGCTATATTAAATACAAGAATTATATTTATTATTATAATATCCTGGAATAAAAAATGGTTTATTTGCCACTTTATTATTATTATTGCCTCAAACCAGGAATCAAAGTATCAATAGTTCTTCGTTCAACCATCTAATGCAATGTTCTGGCAATGAAATAATTATGCAAGTTACTTATTACACATTTTCTCTTAGGTTTACATATTGATCAACTGGGTCGCTGCTGCATGTGGAAACTTATAGCCTTGCTTAAGACTATCCAAACCAGACAGAATTCCACAGAAGTATGCCACCTACACTGTCCCCGTATCTGGAATGAAACGCGCACTCTCTCTCTGGAGAGATGCACCTGGCTTACCTAATTCTGGAGAATAATTTAGCAATGTCGTATAGACAATCCTGGAGTGAGTGACCAATTTAATTTTGGAGATTGTTGGTCAGGACACCGGGAGAGAGAAAAAAAACTCCCTTCTCTTTTTTAATAGTGCCTTGGGATCTTTAACATCCTCCTGAACAGGCAGATGGGACCTCGGTCTAACGTCTCATCCAAAGCACGGCAACTCTGATAATACAACACTCCCCCAGCACTCCATTGGAGTGTCAGCTTAGACTATGTGATTCCAAGTCCCTACGTGGGGCTTGAACCCACAACCTTCTGACTCAGAGGTGACAGAGCTACCACTGAACCAGGCCGACACCCACCTGGTCTGGCAAGCTGGGACCATCCTACCTGTTTGGACTTCTTCTTGAAGAATTAACAGGAGCAAGTGGGAAGAATCCTTTACCGCAGTGACTTGGCTTCCCCTCCCATGTATTGGGCTTAGCTGGTCTGTCACCGAAACCTGAACTACCGAGACTGCCACAGAGGGTTGTCTCATTATCATCAATGTTCTGTTATTAAGAATGTCACCTTGGAGTCAGTTCAGCTCCAAGGAGACTCTGCTTCCCTTACCCTTCCTCCCGGAGGATAGTCTTGAGGAAGTAGGAACACAAAAATCCATTCAAGCCTCTTATCTTACCCATGATCGAGACTCTGTTTCAGGACCCATTTTATTTATTTTACTACCCATTACTTTTTTTTTAAACTGTTAACACACTTACATTTCATGATTTTTTTTCACTGTAGAGTACACTTTGTGACATACAGGACTGAGATCAACTTGTTTCGCATACCTTGAGATCACATCTGGGACATTACTGGTTTGCATGGTCCACTGGTCACTTAACTAATTTATTTCAGTCATCAGTGAAGAACTAAAACGGTTTATTTTTTTAATGAAAATTGTAATTATAGTTACTTTATTCAGTTACGTCATGTTAATATTCGAAGAATAAAGCTACTCCTCAGATTTTAATAACATTATCATTCGTAAGTGCTTTCTGTACAGAGCGGGAGGACCAAAGTTTCATTCCTGGTCAATAATCAGGTGACCTCACCTGGAGTATTACTGGGTAGCCATAAAAATGAGCTCTGCCTAATAGAAGAGGGAAAAAAATGAGTCAGCAACAACAAATTACATTTGTATAGAGTTTTCACATCAGGAGGACATCCCAAGTTGTAAGGCAGTCAGGAATCCACACCCAAGCTGGTGGTTGGTATCAAGAGAGGTGGAGGGCGGGGAGGGTAGGGGTAGGAGGTTGACCGAAGGCAGGGTCAAAGAGGAGGGTCTTGAGACTGATTTTGAAGAAGACAAGGGAGGGATTGAAGCTGAGGCACTGTGGGATGGAGTTCCAGAGGACGGGTTCAGAGAGGCTGAAGGCCCGCCCGCCAATGATGATAGGGGGCAAGATGGGGGAAGTGAAGCTGGCTGGAGCTTGCTGAATAGCGGGAGCAGATAGGTTGGTAGGGGTTTAGGGGGTCACAGAGGTATGGAAGAGCAAGGCCGTGGAAGGCTTTGAAGGTGAGGATCAAGATCTTGAACTGTATTCCCTGAGCGATTTGGAGCCAGTGGAGTATGAAGATGTGGGTGATAGGGTTGCGGAGCCTGGTGCAGGGGAGGACACTGGCGGCAGAATTCTGAATGATCTGAAGCATGTGGAGTTAGGAGTTGGGGAAGCCAACAAGCAGGACGTTTGCATAGTCAAGCCTGGATATGATGAACGCGTGAATGAAGAGCTCGGTGGCTCACAGTGAGAGACATTGGCGGAGCCGGGCAATATTGTGGAGGTGGGGAAAGGCGGAGCAGAATCATGGCCCAAACCTGGCAGATGAAGGACAGTTGAGGGTCGAACATAACATTAACATTCTGGATGGCCTCATGGAGTGCATCCATGAAGAGTGATACTGTCAGTTCCTGAGGTATGGAGGTGCTGATGGGAGTCAAGCAGGAGAGCCTCAGTCTTGTTGACATGCAACTGGAGAAAGTTAGCTCTCATCCAGGACTTGACATCCGACAGACAGTCTGTGAGGACACCAGTGGTCCTGGATTCGAGGGTGGAGGAGGAGAGGTAGTATTGGGTATCATCTGCATACATGTGGAAGTTGACACCCTGTCTACAGGTGATGTCACCAAGAGGATCATGTAGATGTTGGAGCATATGCCTGGTGCTGATAACTACCCTTTGACCTCCCACACCCCTCCACAGTAAGTGTGTTTGTTTGTGTGATATAGGGTGAGGACAGCTCAGGACAGACTGTCCTAAGGCTCAGCTGTTATATATGCCTCCCATTCCTGATTGGCAATATTAAGAACAGTATTGTGCCTAGGTTCACACATGGAAGAAAGCTATTAACGGGCATAAGTAGAAACATAGCCCTAGTGTGAACAACCAGGTTAAGAAAGTAAGGGCAAAATATAGATCTAGTTGTATTTAGTGCTATGTTTCAAGTAGTCTTAGACCTCTGAAAATTAAGTGCCTCATTAGGTTGTTCTGGAATGAACCTCTTTATTTTGATCAGGTTTTCTGGTCCATTGTTATATCTCTTTTTAGTGAAAGGCAAATCCTAGAAGGAATCAGGGAATAATAACATCAGCAGGGTTGGCTGCATGCCTCTTCAATGATCCAGCGATTAGAACGTTATTTAATGAGGCTCCCTGCTGAAGCTGCAGCTATTAAGAAGCTGGGCAATTGATTTCCTCTGAAGATTTCTGATCTCTGCTGAAACATTAGAGTGAAAAACTAGGCATTAGGGAACCATATGAAGGGTAGGATGAGAAGCTTTTTTTAATCTCTCATGTCTTCATCAAAACAGATAAGAGCTAAAAGTGCCATCTACCCATCTTTATCTGTCATGAAAGTATAGATTGTCAAAACACATAAAAAGTCCCTTTGAAACTAAAACTTGCCTTTCGCATGTTTCAGTCTCCTCGTCCCAGAGATGTGTGATCTGTTTTTCTTATAAACTCCTAAAATGTTGCACTTCTGAGGTAATGGTTGCCGTGATGCATACGCTCATGAGCTAGGAATCAGCAGGTCCTGTTGGATGCAGAGATTGGTGAAGAAAAGGAATTATTACAAGGCAGTAATCTCATTGAACAGATCATATTACATCCTAAACTGAGAAAGTAATTTAGAACTGTCATCTATCAGCGATGGGATTTTAAACTGAAATAAGGCCAACATGACTCAATTTGTCCTGCTGTTTGAGCCAATTTGGTATTATTTCATTATTTGGCAAAAGGGATTACCTTGGAAGCATTATCTGCTGATGCGTGAGAACACAGCCTGATTCAACTTGTCTCAGCCTGGCTCAGTTTGTCTTAGCTTGGTGCAGTTGGTAGCACTCGTGTTTTGAGTCAGAGGGTTATGGGTTTGAACCTCCATATCAGGACTTTGAATCCGCTCTATTGTCATAGGTGCCAGGTCCCCCCACCCCACCCAAAAAAAAATGGTCACGCACTTCATACCTGTTTGTGGTTTGTCTGCAAAATACATTACAGCAACATCATGTAAAGTGCTTTGAAATGTCTACTGATGTAAAAGGCACCATAGTAAATCCAAAGATTATTATTAGTCATAACTTTGCACTGATGAAATCTACTTCCTGTGTAGTGTTCTTGCTGGTGGATGAACTTATACCACAAATAAGCTCTCAGTTTGTCATTTACTGTAAATATTATAAATACAATAAAGGTTAGTTCTAATGTGTATTGTGAAAGTCAAGGGGTTATGTTTGCTTCTGATTTAAGATGATTATTCTTGTTAACCAGCCAGCAGAGTCAATATAGTTAGTTTATGCTGATTATATTTATAATGAAGGATTGATCATCTAATACATAATCACTACAAATTCATCAAACAATAATAAAAAAAATTGCATTTATATAAGACCTTCCACATAAACATAGAGATCTCAAAAGTGCTTTAATAAAATATAATACTGTATTAATGATTTACCATAGAAAAAATAATGCAGTCAGTGTATGTCTCAAAAGCAATAACTTCATTGTATGACCTAATTTATTTAATGTAACCATTCAGTTTGGCCCAGTTAGTAGCACTCTCATTTCTGAGTCAGATATTCATGGGTTTAAGCCCCAAATTGGGTAATGGAGCTCACAGTATAAGCTGAATTCCTTGGGGAATCTCCTTAACTCCATTCCATGGCAGGCAGAAGGCTCCATTGTTGATGTTGTTATCATTTGGAATAGTCAATACAACAATCATTGGCCTTTATTTACCACCTTTCAATCCGTATAGTGTCTTGGAGTGCCCTCACTGTGGTTGGGTTAAGTGCTAAGCAAGGATAAGGGGACAGGAGAGGTTAGCATAAGTAAGGTTGATAAGTGAAGTGAATGACTAATTTTATCTGGTGGATTGTTGGTCAGACATTAAACCAAAGACCAGTCTGCCTGTTCAATCGGACGTTAAAAATCCCACGCATTTATTCAAAAGAGAGGGGAGAACCTCCCAGTCTTCTTGAAATTATTTATCAACATATTCAGCCAGGTACTTTCATGAAGTCAAGAAAATAACCAGAAAGGAAAAGGCCATTGATCCATTCAGCGTGTTCTAATGATGAGCCCCATAAATAAATCATATTCTCACCCAGAATGACACATTCTGCTAGTCAACAAAATCCATTCAAAGTGGATACTATCAGTGGCATTTCATCTCATTATTGCCCACATTTTCCAGACACAGGAATCCAGCAATCAGGAATAATAATAATAATAATAATAATAATCCTTGCATTTGATATAGCGCTTTTCACGTCGGGAGGACGTCCCAAAGCGCTTCACAGAACACACTGTAAAGTGAATTGACTGCATATTTGTGGGCGAACGCGGCAGCCAATTGCGCACAGCAATATCCCACAAACAGTCGTAGATTGAAAATGACCAATTTATTATTGTTTTTTTGATTTTGGAGGGATTATTATTAGGCGTGTGGAGTAAGGAAACCTGCCCAAGGTTTCGCCCTGACCTGCCTGGAATTGAACTCAGGTCTCTCGCTTGCAAAGCGAGTGCTCTAACCACTGAGCTACAGGACTCCACATGGGAACCCCATCTCATTTGTCTTCTCCCTAGTTCAGGGGTAAAGAGGGTATTTACTTTAATGCCCCAACACTGTCCAGCAGATATCAGCTAATTAAACACTGATTGGGAATTATCTGTGGATTCTTTGGGGATTGGCTCTCTTTTTACTCTTGGCAGCAGTTTTACCAAATATTTTAAAATTGGTTCTTGATTTCAAAAGAATGAAAATAGCGGAAATGTAAATGCAAGCATTATACGCTTTAGTAGGGTAAATCAGGGATCACTTTCCTAGTTTTTGAACGTTGCATAGATTTCCTATGCCCATAATCACTTTTCTTGTATTTGACATAACGCCTTTCATGTTAGGAAGGCATATAAAAGTGTTTCAAAGTATTTACTGTAAAGTATAGTAACTATATTTTTAGACGAATGTTGCAGCCAATTTGTGTACAGCAATGTTCCCAAACAGCCATCAATCTTCATCTAAAAAGTGTCCATTCAAATGTTTTAAATCAAGAATCAAACATTAAATTATCTGTAGCAAGCTTGCCTCATGGTTAAGAACATAAAAACATAAGAATTTGCTAGGCGAAAGGTTCATCCAGTTCACCTTCCACCATCCTGGCAGTCACTTGACATGTCATGCCCAAACTATATACTGCATCCTAAGATATTATTTTTGAGCAGAAATCTATCTAATGTGGTTCTTCAGACTGAATATGTTTCCTCTCTAAATTTGTTGTTCATGGAACTAAGAAAGTCATGCGTTTGATGTTGTCACTTCACCTCAAACAACTTTGGAACACATTAAACTAAAGCTATTTATAAATATCACCTGAATAATTCCGGCTGCCTGATTGTGTAACATTTCCAAAGTGTAAACTTGGTTAAAAAGATTACAATCTGTCTTTAAATTAAGTCAAATGTTAACTGAAAAACAGTATGATAGTATAACAAACGCGAGTTGGCATTTTACTTATTATTTATATTTTCAATAATTTATCTATCAATTCATTATTATTAGGTTTAAATTTAACCTGTCCTTCGTGTGATTCATGGCATGTAAAATCACAAGAGTATAGTTCCATTTCACATATCTAAAATGTAGCCATTCCCCAACAAAATCCTATGAATCGCTTGGAGATGTTCTCCCAAAATGAAAGGTCTTATATTAAAAAACAAGATTATTATTGTTATTATTTTTATTGTTATCATAATCATCCTCAACATTATTTTGTAGATATGCCAAGGCAATTGTGAATATAAAGGTGGTAAAGCAGAAGCTCAATTGCTACGGTTCAAAGAACACACAGATTTTTCACATCCCCGAAGATTACCCATGCTTTTCATCGGTTGGATAATGGTAGGACTAAGAGGAAGTAATAACAGAAAGGCTGCACTGAACCACTTTTGCCTTCAAATATAAATGCTAACCAATGCCATTGAAATAGAAAGCAGTGGAGTAAAATAAAATCCTAATAGTAGCAAGTTTCAGCACTTCTAAATACATTTATACATTTATGACTTGCTATAAAATTCTAAGTTTAAAAAAAGAATGAATACAGATTTGGAGTTATGTAGATAATTAATATTGGTAGATTTATGAATAGAGGAACTTACCCATTGATTTGATAGATACTAGAAAAGGGGATCTATTAAAGGTGTCACATTCTTGGCTAGATACCCAGCTCCCAATTTAAGATGCTTAGCATCTAATTTTGATCAAACATTTTACATCAAGAAAGGTTTAAGATTGAAGCTTCTGTGGTATCAGATAAAACTGTAGGATGTAAAAATCAAAAGATTAAGAGATTATGTTAATTAAGAAATCTTAATGACTGATCTGTACCAACTCACGCAATAAAATTGTCAAACACTCTAAAAATAAAATTAATATTTATTGTTTCAATTCAAGCATATTTTACATTTGAGAAATAACTCACAACTTTGTAGCTACATTGAACAAGTATTTAACCATAGTTTAGCCCTGTTCTTTTGAAGTCAGTTAATTGCAAAGCTTTTCGGGAAGATATAAAGTATAAAGTAAATTCTTCTGAATATAATCCACTGTTTTGGGTCATCATTCAGTTGACCTTTCTTTAGAAGATAGTTCTGTTTCTCACTTTCATGTAGCCAGCCTGTGAGGAAGTATATTCTCACTTTTGAATCAAATATGTGGCTAAATAATGAAACAACTGTCCTGAAGCCTAAAAACTGGTTTTATATTCAATAGAGACTACAGGCAGTTCATATACAGGGGAAAATTCCACCCAAGTCTAGATTTACTCTATTTATGCAGCAGTTTAGAGCCTTCAGAATTTGTCAAATTCTTAAATAGTCTTAACTTTGAAGCAGTTTTGCTGTAACTTTCTTTTAAGATCTGCAGAAAACCTACTTCAAAGTTATGAGTGAATTCAACAATTCGAAACATTCCAGATGTTCTAAAACTCTTTATAAATAGAGCAAAGACATGGTCAAAGAGGTAGACTTTGAAGAAGGTTTTGAAGGCAAAGAGAGAAGAAGCAAGGTTGAGGGATTTGTTTCATGGAGTAGGAGGATAGTGGGTGAAGCCTTGGTCACCAATGGTGGGATGGAGATAGTGAGAATTGAGCAGTCCATAACAACCAGAAGGGTAGAAGGCACAGCCAGGAGAATAGTGCTCGGGAAGATGGCACAGGTATGGAAGAGTAACACTCGAAATAGTTTTGAAGGTCATAATGAGGATCCTGAAGGGGTAGAGTTTGAAAATAATGGACAAGCACAGTCCAGCATAGGAGATGATATGCGCTGCAGAGTTTTGGAAGAGATGAAGCATGTGGCTGTTTCAGAGTCCCAGAATTTTACAACTTCCATTAAACAACTTAAGTATTTCACTGAAGTAGCTCAGAGGCAAATGGAAGAAACTGCTCTATTGATTCATGGCTAAATGCAGTTTGCAATTAAATTATTCAATTAACTTTAATTGGATCATGCTTTAAATAATTGATCGATTGGCCTTACATTTGTCCTAAATGGATTATCAATTAGTTGGTATTTGTCCTTCAACTTCTGGGTGACATTTTAATTTGGAGGAATATCAGTAGGACTTTGACAAATATTTATCAATTTGCAACTTTACTTTTGTGATGTTTCCTTATTGTAAACACAAAATATTGTAATGCATCCAGTCTGTGCTATTTCTTGTTATCAGCTATTTATTTTGACTCTGTACAGTCATTATGACATTCACTATAAAGGTTGTCATTTATTATCAATGCAGAGAGCATTAGCATCTGCCGTTACAGCTGCTGCTGGCACAAATGGTAGATTCAAACTTCCGAAATACCTCATCATAATGTACATTTTTAAATATTTCAGCTTTGTGATCGCCACTAAACATTCAAGTGAAAGTTGTAACAGAAATGTGATTGATATTTCAACCTTTAAGACGTCATCCTAAAGCTTCCTGTTACAGGATGGACATTCATGTGCTTCTTCATGTGAGAGTGGATCACATGTAAAAGAGTCTGGACTCCAGCTCAGAAGACAGAAAGTGAACAGATAGTTCACATTTAAGCATTTTGCACAAAGAGACAGAGAGGATTGAGTATGTGGAAAGCCTACTCAGGGATGCAGTGAGGCAGATTGTGTCAGCAACTTCAAGAGGGAATTAGATAGCTGTTTGGCAAAAAAATCAATCGAGGTGTATGAGAAATAGAATAATGTAGGATAATTTATTTATACTGTGGGACAGGGCAGATGGACTGTAACGGTCTTTTTCAGTGTTGATACATTTAATGTTCCTATGTCATCCTAATCTCCCGATGGGATTAATGCCTTGTACTCCATCTTGAGTATCTGTTATTTGGTGTATCATGCAAATACCGGACACAAAATATCTTGTAACAAAACGAAAATTAATTCTGTGTGAATTTGATGAATGATGCACCGACACTGAAATAACTTTCGGTGAAGCTCCCAAACAAATCCATCCACTCCCTGGCACTCTTTTATCGCTCCGATCTCCTCTTACCCTACACCCCCCTCTGCTTAGCTAACTTGGACTTGCTGTGCATTCTTCACCCTCTGTGCACCATCATTGGTGGCTGAGCCTTTATTTCATATGCTGCTAACCTCTAGAACTCCCTCTCTTTACCCAGCCATCTCACCCCTTCCTTTCTATCTTAAATCCTGTTTCAAATCCTCCCTCTTTCAAGCTATGGCCTATGGCCACATCCCTTTGCTCCTCCCTCCATCCATTGCTCCAACCCCACCCCTGTGAAGCATTATATAATGCAAGGTGTTGTTGTTGAAGCTACACTGTTGTTATTGAAGTTACAGTTGATTTTACCACAGAAAGCTGCAATGGATTAAAAATACACTTTCCCAAAAATCATACCTTCTTCAATCTCCTAAATTTTCTCACTGTGACTGAGAGAAAAGCAATATTTGTATCCTTCAGCGGAAGAAAATAAAACCCAAGACTTGGCAAAACTAATAATAATAATCTTTATATTTGATACCTTTCATGTCAGGAGGCTGTCCCAAAGTGCTTCATAGGATTCATTGTAAAGTGCAGTGATTGTATCATGTGGACAAAATCAAACTATTGCCAAATTTGAACATAGTTAAAGCTTCCTCACAGTTTATAGAGATCTGAAGATTTACAAACTACCCACATCACAACACAGTACTCATGTGGCCACTAAATCTATGACTGCCTATGGAACACTACTGTGCAAAATTGGCTGCCACGTTTTACCCAGAAAATGCCCAGTAAATCCACTTTACAATATGTTCTGTTAAGCGCTTTGAGATGTCTCAATGATGTGATGAGGCACTATATCAAATGAAGGATTATATTATATTATGTTTTAAAACATAACTACTTTTATTATAGTTTTGAAAGATATACCATTCTCTTTGCTTTAACGTTACGTTTTAGACTCTTTTGTTTTGCCTTATTATTAAAATAATCCCCAAAGGAATAGAACAAGAACAACAACAAAATTACATTTGTAAAGCGTCTTTCACATCGGGAGGATGTCCCAAGGTGCTGTACAGTTAGGGATCAGGACCCGAGCATGGGGGACAGGGTTGGGATGAGGAAGGGCAGAGGGTGTGGGAGGGCGGCTGAAGGCACGGTCAAAAATGAGGGTCTTGAGTCATGCCTTGAAGGAGGCAAGAGAGGGAGCAAGGCAAAGGGAATCGTGCGATGGAGTTCCAAAGAGTGGGGGCATAGAGGCTGAAATCCCAGCCGCCGATGGTAGTTCGGGTCAAGCGGGAGACCTGGAGCAGGCTGGAGCCTGCTGAGCAGAGGGAATGGATCGTTTCATAGGGGTTCAGCAGGTCAGAGAGGTAGGAGGTGACAAAGCCATGGAGGGCCTTGAAAGTGAGGACAAGGATTTTGAATTCTATCCTCTGAGGGATGGGAAGCAGTAGAACCAGGCGAGGGTGGGGGTGATGGGGTTCACGGAGCCTGGTGCGGGAGAGGACACGAGCTGCAGAATTCTGGATGATCTGCAGCTTGTGAGTTGGGGAGGCCAACAAGGAGGGAATTTTCATAGTTGAGTCTTGAGGTGACGAACCCGTGTATGAGGGTTTCAGTGGCCTGGGGGGTGTGAGGCAATGGTGGAGTTAGGCAATGTTGTGGAGGTGGGCGAAAGCAGAGTGGGTCATGGCATGATAGATGTCTGAAAAGAGCAGTATGGGGAGCGAGCAGGAGAGTGAGTTTCATGATGAGACAAACACCAGCATAGACTCGACTGGACAAATGACCTGTTTCTGTGTTGTAAGATTCTACGAATTATTTAATGAGGCTGCTGTCCTCAAGCTAACGGATCCATTTATGTTCATTAGAGATCATGTTTTTCCACAAGTCTTTCCAGGCTCACAGGGGATCTAATTTGCAAGACTAACAAGATTTGTAAATTGTCAATCCTGCAGAAAACTGGATATGTTAGAGGCCAATTCTCTGGAACTCCATTTGGATGCCAATTGACACTGATCTCCTGCTAGGTGCCAGGAGTCTCCTTTGCCTTCAACTTGGTTTCAACGATGTTGATTGGTGTCCACCTCAGTAATGGAGGGTAAATCTCAGACTCATTCGGAAATGAGCAATGATTCACAAGTTACAAATCTAGCCATAAATCTCACAAATTAAACCCAATCATGTCAAACTGTTTTAAAATGCTGCATTCAGGAATCAGGATAGTTACGAGGACAGTTAGGGAAATGCCACAGAACTGCAAGGTGTTTGGATATAGCTTCTGCAATTTACTTGCTAAGATTTCGTCCACAAAATATACAGTCAATTCACTTTACAGTATTTTCTGTGAAGCGCTTTGAGACTTTTAGAAGCCCTGATAAGGCACTATATTAAATGCAAGGATTATTATTTATTATTGTAAACTGAACATTTCTTTTGCAGTTATTTCTCTCTAAGTCATTTCAGAAGGCTTTTTTAATTATGACTTGTTGTGCAGTGAGAGTAAACAGCTAGTTTACTATACTTTATACTTACGTGTCTGGGGTATCTTTCCAAAATCAGCTTGTATGGGGACAGCATAAATGTGTCAAAAAACTATTATTAAGTGGGTTGTTTTACTGACCACCTGATGAATGTAAATCCATCTCAAGTAAGTGCAGTGTAAGGATGGGATACCCCGCTGAGGTTTGATGGATTGGTATTGTTTGAAACCTACTGGCCTGTATTAAACTCAATATCATAATTGGCATTTAAATGTCCCTCTGCATTCTGTGCATCTGTTGAAATCTTAATATCCATTGCCAGTCATCCAAACATAAAGCTTTCAAGTATTTTAACTGCATGCAATGCTCCAATAAGAGTCCCCATTCACTTTGCATCTACCCAGTAAGGATCATATACCTATCAATCCACAAAGTCAGGGTCTTTTACTTCTTCAGTTAAGATTTATCTTCTGGCTCCTATGAATCAGCCATTATCCTGCTCCCCTCCAATAGTGTCATTTGAACTCACATACTTTAGACTGACCATTCAAAACTGTCCGTCAGCTGAGACGTTAAACCAAGGTCATGTCAGTCTGTTCAGGTGGACAGACAGATCCCAGATAATTAAAAGTTCCCATGGTACTACTCGAAAAGAGAAGGGAGTTTCCCCCGATGTCCTGGCCAACAATTCCATTCAAAGCTATTTTTTGGACATTGCTGTGTGTGTATTGACTGCCACATTGATCCACAAATGCACAGTCACTACATTATACAATAAGTTCCATGAAACACTTTGAGTCATCATCCTGACGTGAAAGGCGCTGTGTCAAATGCAATTATGCTATTATTATTTGGCCATCTCAAATCAGGCTGAATCATTTCCTGTGACATTGGCTTTCCCCTAAAATCTGTTTCCGCTTCCAATCACTCTTCTGCAAGTCAGAGATTCATGAAGTCCCCAAGATTCTCAGTCGCCATATCGGTTCCAGGAAATGTTGATAGGTTGAATCAGCCTGTTGGCGGTAATGTTTAGTGTATTTTCCACTCAGTTTAGAATGATTATTTTAGCTAAAACCTTTTATCAATACTCCATTTTCAATGTAAATGTGAAGTCCTGCAGTGTATTGGTTAGAGTGCTTGCCTTGCAAGCGAGGGGACTTGGGTTCAATTCCTGGGCAGGGCAAAATATTAAGCAAGTTTCCTTACTCCACACTCCTCTGTTTACCTAGCAGTAATTAGGATCCCAGTTGTTAGTCAATTGGCGGATTGTTTTTCTGGGGTAATAATTCCATCAAAAAGTTTCGCTCACAAAGTATATACATTACAGTATATTCTGTGAAGTGCTTTGAGATGTCTCGAAGACGTGATAAGGCACTATATTAAATGCAATTATTTTATCATTATTAAATTGATTACAAGTTAAGCTTTACTGCTCAAATAGTATGTTTGCAATTAAACCAATTATTAAAAAGGGAAAGTAATTAAATTAATTCTGATAATTTATTTGCACAATTTATTTTGTGCCTGAAAATAAAATCACAAAATGTTGCAGAGCAAAACAGATCAATCCAGCCCTTCGATTCTGCACTGGTATATTTTTTCCACACAAACCAATCTAATCTCACCCTCCCGCTTGCTTCTCATACCCTTTAATAGTCTTCCTCTTCAAGCCTCTATTTAATCTTCTTTTGAAACTTTATGGAATCTGTGCAATTGTTCATAACTAAAGGGTTTCAATGCCAATGTTCAGCGACAAGTCACCAATATATTGTGCTACAGATAAAGATGTCATTTCCGATTGGCATATTTTGGGGGTCAGCTGGGTGTCTGATAAGTGCAGAAACCCATCACCATGCTTAAGAGTATCCAAAACCAAACTGAGATTTCCATCCATCCCACCTACACATGGAAATTCCAGAGATAGATTGTGGGAATGGAATGCACACACTCTCCCTGGAGAAATGCATCCTGCTTACCTAATTCCAGAAAGTATGAGGTCAGGTTGGCAAGAGCCAAGCCTTGGGGACCCCAGAATGTGTGTTGGGATACTGTTGGAGTTTAGCCAACTAAAACCGCACAGCTTGCCATTGATATCGCTGGCAATCATTGACTATTGAGAAGGTTTGGGATTTGTAAACTGTGTATAATCGTTAACCTTTTAAATATGACACATGACAACTAAAGGGTCAGAAATAAATATATCAAAGCAGATGGCATTTTATTTCTCATTTGTAATAATAATAATCCTTGCACTTGATATAGCGCTTTTCACGTCTTCTAAACGTCTCAAAGTGCTTCACAGAATATACTGTAAAGTGTAGTGACTGTATATTTGTGGGCGAAATGCGGCAGCTAATTACGCACAGCAGTGTCCCACAAACAGTTGGGATTGAGTGACCAATTTATTAATGGTTATTTTGAAGGATGATTATCCCTGGAAAAGTGATTCGCCAATTGACTAACAACTGAGTTTCTGCTAACTGCCAGGGAAACAGAGGCGTGTGGAGTAAGGAAACTTGCCCTAAATTTTGCCCTGCTGGGAATAGAACCCAGGTCTCTCTCTTGAGAGGCAAGTGCTCTAACCACTGAACTACAGGACTCCACATGGCAGTTTGTATTGCAGTTTGCTCAATTATTTCAATGCACTATTTGGCCAGACAATTGACCTTTATAAACATATGGTGAGAGAATAAGGGCCCAGCATGTGAAATCAAAGCAAATTTGCCAAGACACTAAAACAGGAAAGTATTTAAGTCAGTACATATCCAGTAGCCACTGCTCCAATTTGATTTTTTTCTCCCATTTATCATTTTGGCTTCCTATTGCTAAACCACTTTCCAATTGTACTACGAACTATTGTACACATACCTTGGCAACAAACAGACGGGCAGATACCCCAATGTGTTAGTACCCTGAACTTTTGGTGCTTATGTTTGATCCCTACACCTAGAAATAGAATATAGAATATTTCTAGGAATAAAAATATTCCTATTTCAGCAATAGGAAGTTGAAATTTATAAATTTGTCTGGCCAACTAATGCATTACAATAATTGATTAAACTGCAATACAAATTCACGCCCCACTCATTTTACGTATGTTTAAATCCCATCCTAATACTTACCTCTTTATCCACACCTATGGTTACCTCGTACTCCTTCTGCTCCTTTGCTCGGCGTCCAATCCAGTCACCATGCAGTAATTCAAGTCACTATTCAATATCACAACAAATTGCATTTATCCATCATGAAAGGTGTTACATAAATTCAAGTTGTTGTTATAGGTGCTATCTTCAAACTACTGTAGCATCTCATAATATCTTTGCAGACATGTTGGCTGGGTACAGTTTGCTGAGTGTGTTGGTAATGTGTCGAGCACTTTAATTCACCAGTAGTGCTAAACTTCTCAAACGTCTATGGGACCTTTGAGAAGGTCATTTGGAGGAAACTGGCGGTGATGAATCCATCACAAAATTTTAATTATAGTTCTTTTATTTCAAACTTATATGATCAAAAGTGAGGTTCATTTATGAGATTTTTTTTCCTTTTTACCATATGAAATACAATACTCTTGATCACCCATGGTTTAAATTGAAAACCAGGCAGCTGACTGGGTGCTATGAATGCACTGGTGAAATCATTGCAACGCTCATTCAGAATCCATTTGCGTTTGTGTCATATTTGGATACTAATTTTCTGGTGGTAGCTCATTTTAAACGATCAAAGATTAAACTTCTCAGAAACCTCACTAAGATTACATCCCAGTGATTGTATCCATAAATCACAGAGGTTTCTTTATGCAGGAAATAATTGTGTCAGATTTTTAATAAAGATGTTATCTTTGCAGAGTGGAAGGCAGATAATATCAAATGCAAGGATTGTTGTTTTAATACTATTATTATCAAACCCCATTCCAAATGTACCTCTTTTTGCCCCTCAAAAAGTAAGAAAGGCAGCATTTAGAGGACTTTTTAAGACTGGTCCACCCTCTCTTATAATTTGTAACAAACTTTGTTTTAATGAGGAAATTGATAGAGTCTGGGGAACACCCCTTGTGGTGGTTGAGCCAAGAGACTATTTAAGCCTTACACGTGAATAGGGTAACTTGGATGAGGTGGTTCAATAGTATCCCATTGGAATGAAAAAGGAATTGTATAATCTCAGGAAAGACTCCAGGATCACTGGACTACAGGAATTGAAATTTTGGGCAATGTTCAAATTCTCAATTGCCACCTGATGTGAAAAATGCTGTACCAAACGTTAGGAGCATTATTATTATTGTTATTATTTGCACATGGTCAGTTGGGACTGATTGGAAGCAAGGCAGGATCTCTCATGCTTGTTTTGACTGAGTTAAAATAAACTATAATTCTGGTTTTCTTAGGATGTGGATAAATGCCTTATACCAATAAGGCAAATGAGAATGCTTCCATTACTTGGGAGAAAGTGCTCAAATGATGATTTACTACTTTAACACTGGATCCTGTTATTAAACTTACAGAGGATATGATGTGCTGGAAGTCACACCAATGAGATAACATTCATGTTTATCGCATTTTTCTCATTTCCTCTCCTGAGTGTGTCAACGGTGCTGGAATAGTTTCATAGGTTGGATAGGCTTGTGATTCCTGTAGGCAATGAGCGTCAGGAACCTAGGGAGAGAGAATTAGTAGCCAAGATCAATCCTAACATTCACAAGTTCAAGTAGGGATAATCAGCAATTTGATCACTAAAATTCACCATCTTTTCCCCACTTGGAGTTTCCCCATTATTCACAAGCAGCAAAGCACCAGCATTATTTATGAATCTCATGTGATAGACCCCACTAAGGCTGCAGTATATCCACTACCATGCAAGATGATTTTAGCTAATCGAAACCAACTGAGGGATTAAACCAGGCCATGGAAAGCAGCAAACTGGGAGAGCATTTTCAGGCATAGTCAACATAATTTCCAAAACCAATGTCAGGGCAGAAGTGAACAACTGAAAGGTCGAGTCTAGTTCTTTATATTCGGCAGTTCACAACATAAAATATCAGTAATTGTTCAGTTAAGATTCATTAATAGCTGAATGTGTAGACAGTGATGAGTACTAAATTAGGAGAAGCAATTTCTTATTACCATGTCACTTTGGTTGACACTGTCATGTTGCAATGCTATTTCTGGAAGAGTTAGTACTCCAGGTGCAAATAAGGGAATTGTTTTTATTCTGTGAATTCTCATTTTAATGATCACTACGGAAATGATTTAAATGATTAAAGCAATGGTGAAGAAGTAGATCAGAGAAAACAATTCAGTTGTTTTAATGTAAGATTTAACCCTCTTCCTATTATGGAGTCTGATTTTGAATGTGAATTCACTTTTTATAATAATATTTGATAATGGGCATGAATGAGACAAATGCTTTGCTATTAGAAAGTTACATCTATCAGAGACTTTGTTTGATATTCAACCTGTGAATACCATGTGTCATCCTAGTTCAGTTCCAAATCTCACCTCTGAATCAAAGTAACAATAATCCTTGCAATTGATATAGCGCCTTATCATGTCTTTAAGACGTCCGGCTCCACCGCTGTCTCACACCGTAGGCCGCCGAAATCCTCGTACACGCATTCATAATTTCCAGGCTTGACTATGCAAATTTCTAGCTTGTCGGCCTCCCCAACACCTCCCTCCACTGGCTGCAGATCTTCCAGAACTCTGCAGCCCACGTCCAATACCGCACCAGGCTCCGTGACCCTATCAGCTCCCCGTCCCCCACCTCTCCCACCTCCCATTGGCAGGCAGGCATTCAGTCACTCTACCCCCACCCTCTGGAACTCCATCCCGCAGTCACTCCGCCTCACCCACTACTGACGTAAAAGGTGCTATACAAATGTAATTTTGTTGTTGTTGTCTCAAAGCACTTTACATGATATACTGTAAAGTGAATTGACTATGTATTTTGTGGGCGAAACACGGCAATCAATTGCACACAGCAGTGTCCCACAAATAATCATGGATTGAAGTGTCCAATTTATTATTTTTTTAAGGAATTATTACCCCCAGAAAAGCGATCCACCAATTGTCTAACAACCGAGTTCCTATTTACTGCTAGGTAAACAAGGTGTGTGGAGTAAGGAAACTTGCCCACCATTTCTCTCTACCAGGAATCGAACCCAGGTCTCTCATTTGTGAGGCGAGTGCTCTAACCACTGAGATACAGGACTCCAAAAGATTGTGAATTCACCAATTCACAGTCAAGGTTGACACTCCAGTGTGATGCTGGTGGAGTGCTGCATTATCAAGGTTGATGTTCTTTGATGAAACACTAACCCAAGGTCTTGTCTTTCTGCCTGTTCAGGTAGATGTCAAAGTAAATCCTGTGAAGTGCTTTGAGACATTTCAAAGACATAGTAAACGCTATATTAAATGCAAAGGTTATTTGATAGACTACGATATACTCTATCAGAATTACAACTATATTATATAAAGTGGGGGGGGTGGGGGGGGAGGTGAATCCATAACTGACTGTGGCAATCTTCTGAAAGATGTCCTGTTTACTGATATAGATGATATAGATTCCCAGATTATAGCTGATGTCTGGGAAGTATCTTAAGTTGGACAAAACAAGTCAATATATCTAAATCCATAGTGATATTAGTAGGTCTCTTGATTGTGGTGCCCGAGTAAGATAAGTTAACTTCTCAGACCAAAGCCAAGAAACCTGGAGAAATCTTGAAATTGTATTCACTCAGCTCAAGGCCATTTATTAAGGGGCAGTTCAAATCAATACAGTTAAAACCAGTTTCTGTCAAAACAATCCTAAAGTTTTCAGTCAAGTAAATGTATCTTGATTTGCCCTAAAATTATGGGCAAAGTAATCAACAAATCTAATTGGTGAAAGGCACATTACTCTCTTTTATTCGATATTCTATCAAAATACCCTGAAATAAAACAACAGCAAAATTAAATTTCTATAGTGCCTTTCATGACGGGAGGAAGTTCCAAGGCAATGGACAGTCAGTGCTTTGTACCCGATCAGGGGGTTGGGATTGGGGAGGGTGGAGGGCAGGAGGGGCAGGAGGGTGATCGAAATCAGTCAAAGAGTAGGGACTTGAGATGGGTCTTGAAGGAGGCAAGGGAGGAGGCGAGGCAGAGGGACTGTGGGATGGAGTTCCAGAGGGTGTGGGCTGAGTGGCACAATATCCATCTGCCAATCTGGCAATGGTAGGGCGGGCGAGGCGGGGAATGTGAAGCAGGCCAGAGCCCGCTGAGTAGAGGGAGCGGGCAAGATGTTAGGGGTTTAGGAGGTCGCAAAGGTAGGGGGGAGGGAGGCCATGGAGGGCTTTGAAGGTGAGGACCAGGATCTTGAACTGTATCCTCTATGTGATAGGAAGCCAGTGGAGACAGGCGAGGATGGGATTGATAGGGTCATGGAGCCTGGTGCGGGAGAAGACACGGGCTGCATAGTTCTGAATGATCTGCAGCCTATGGAGGGAGGAGTTGGGGAGGCTGACAAGCAAGGAGTTTGCATAGTCAAGCATGGATGTTATGAGTGTTTGAGGGTTTTGGCGGCCTGCGGTGTGAGATAGTGACGGAGCTGGGTGAAGTTGCGAAGGTGGGGGATGGCAGATCAGGTCATGGCACAGATGTGGGGTAGAAAAGATAGTTGAGGATCTTATAAAACGCCAAAAATGCATAGTGAATTTAAAGGCTTTGCAGTAATAGTAGTAATAATAATAATACCTGCAAATATCTCAAAGCGCTCGACAATTTGTGAGCAGCAATGTCCCACTAAAGCCATGAAGTGAATGATCAATTTTACCTGAAGGAACGTTGTCCAGGACACCGGAAGAAGCACCCTTCTCTTTTCGAATAGTGCCTTACAATCTTTAATGTCCACCTGAACAGGCAGAAGGGGCCTTGTTTTTTGGTATTCTGCTCCTCTGACAATACAGCACACCACCAGCACTGCACTGGAGTGTTACCCTAGTCTATGTGAGTTCAAAGTTCCTCCCCTGGTGCTTGAACCCACAACCTTCTGACTCTGAGGTGAGAGAGCTTCCAACTGAATCAGGCTGACCAATAATTGATCTAACCTAGAACAAATAAGATTTCCTTGGACTTTTTTTAACAGAAGTGTTTAAACTCTGCTTTGAAGAGAGATTTTTATTAACTGACCAAATGCAACAGTTGGAAGCTATTATTAACATTATTTACATGTCTAGAGATTGGAGTTGCATTTGTTAAACCAATGAATGGAGACTGTGCAGCTGACAGAGGGTAAGTAGCTGAGCGGTCAACTTTGTAGTTTTTATTTCATGGATTTCTGAATTTGAAAAAAATAAGAGTAGGGGTTCTTTCTAGTAACTGGCTGTATGTCACTCACATCACTCCCACTCAAGGGAACCCACTCCAAAAATAAATTAATTTGAGATGTTTATTTCATGTCAGTTCCACAGTCTTTCAGACAACAAAATTGTCCCCAATTAAAAACCCTTGCAGAATGACACCAAAGAGAATGAAAGCAAATGGATTTAATGGGAGTCATTGAATTACAATTAAAATGTCCATGAACTAAAATCAACACTATTCTTTTAAGTTCTTTGGTTTTGAGATTTGCTTGCCTTTTCTTCCTCTCCTGAGATATACAATTGGTTCTCATTCTGCTGAGATACTGTTTAACAGGCATTAAACAATCTCTGCTACTTCACCCAAGTGACCTTATTCACGTATGAGCCTTAACAATGAGTACTAGGAGATGTTTCGATTACATAGGAGACTACAATCCAGCGTGATGCTATCACAGATAAACATTTCCAACCACTTGTTTGCTGTCAGCGGGATCCCTGGTTTATTTTCCCCTGACTTGTTTAACCTCTGGATACTGAGGTAGATTTTTGCACCCTCCTGATACCCGATCAAAGATAAGCTACACTCAGCACAGAACAAGATTCGAACATGGAATCTATATGAATCAGCACTTACTGAGCGACGTGATTCTTCCCACTCAGCTCTCTTGTTAATTCGGTGAGCTATAGGCCTAATGGGTCTTGTGGTTGTAGCTGGGAAGCAATGGGAATCTTGCCAGTGTTCATAGTGATTTTAGCTGGCTAAACTCTAGCATTTTTTTTTGAAAATATATATTTATATAAATATATTTATTTATAAATAGAACATTTAGGACAACAGAAATCCAATGCAAACACAACATGTTCTGTTACAATTTTTCCCTTTTCTCCCGATTAAAAAAAATATTCTGTTGCTTGCGGTACATTCCTTCACCACTTAAAACTCTAGCATATCTCAAGGCACATTCAGGATTTTCTAGGCCTTTGCTCTTGACAATCTGCATCTGAATTCTCTAGGATTATTCTCCTTTGAACACCTCACACTTATCGTTCCTTTTACTTCTCCCTTAAGCACGTCCCCAAACTTTCTGGTGCCTTTTTCGCTAAAATCTCCTCATTATTTCAACTCCATTTGCAGCTGCCACCAACGTCTGCCGTCGTAAGCCATCACTGTGCTTTCAAGCAGACACTGGATCTATCTGTCTGGTTCAGGCTACTAATCCTCATTCTGAATACCATTCGCACTATCCAGAGAGAGAGCCATTTAAAATAAGAAACTAGTATTAATATTAAAAAGTATCAAGTTAGAAGCTTAGGAACTAATTATTCAGGCAGTGCAAACAGAATTAGACTCTGGACTTCTGTTTCTTACTTACCGAGGGATAGTTATTTCCAAATGAGCATTTTTAAATTCAAACAGCGGAGTTTGTCAAGGAACAGATTAAAAGCTATAGTCCACACCCTTGGAGAACTTAAAAAAAATTGGTCACTTCAACCCACGACTGTTTGTGGGACACTGCTGTGTGCAATTGGCTGCTGCATTTCACCCACAAATATACGGTCAATTCACTTTACAGTATATTCTGTGAAGTGCTTTGAGACGTCTAGAAGACGTGAAAAGCGCTGTATCAAATGCAAGGATTATTATTATTATTACTTTTCTTGTGAGTAAGAGTTTGGAAGAAGCAAATAGCTGAAATTAAGTGACTACCCTGCCCTATATCTTAAGATTTATTTGTTTGCATGGAGAAATTTTATTGTAGTTACCTTTTTAAGATGACATTCACTTTCCACAGTAATATATCTCAGTTATCTTGCATTGCATGGGTCGTACTCAGTTGGCCTGAAAAATCATAGAAGAAAATATTCTTCTTGCATGACAATGACTCAGTGATACGAAATAAAAAAATAATAATAATCCTTGCATTTGATATAGAGCTTTGCACGTCTTCTGACATCTCAAAGCGCTTCACAGAATATACTTTAATGTAAATTGACTGCATATTTGTGAGCAAAACGTGGCTGCCAATTGCGCACAGCAGTGTCCCACAAACAGTCGTGGATTGAAGTGACCAATTGTATTATTTTTTTTGTTCTGCAGGGATTATTATCAGTGTGGAGTAAGGAAATTTGCATAAGGTTTCGCCCTGCTGGGAATCAAATCCATGTCTCTCGCTTGTGAGGCGAGTGCTCTAACCACTGAGTTACAGGACTCCTATAGTGAAATAGTGAGATTGTCTGTAGCCCTATGTACCTCTCACATTTCCATTGGTCTCCAAAACAAAAATCTTGTTCATTGCTATCCAATAAAGTTAAATAATAGTCCTTAAATAAGACCAGCAAGTTGTTCCTTGCTCACCCTTCTCTCTTCCTCAGCATCCAACCCCGCCACTGTACAGCACTCAAAGGCATTATCCTACATCAAGGGTGCTATATAAATGCAAGTTATTCTTGGAATAAACAGGAAAATAAATGGTCATTCAATCTATGGCTGTTTGTGGGATACTGCTGTGCACAATTGGCTGCTGTATTTCGCCCACAAGATTTACAGCCAATTGACTTTACAGTATATTCTGTGAAGTGCTTTGAGACGTCTCAAAGACGTGATAAGGTGCTATATCAAATGTAAGGAATTATTATTATTATGTTCAGGTCCAATGGTTTGCTATGTCTTATCTGCATACTTCAGAATTCAAAGAATTATAGAATTATAGAACTCAAAGAATTATAGAATTGTAAATATAGGATCCGAGGAGCTCATTTGTTATTGCTATCTGTTCCACTGGAGTTTTTCCTATAATTTCAATTCCCTGCTCTTTCTCCAGTATTCTTTTATATTCTTCTTCAAATGCTTATCCTGTTCCCTTGTATATATTACATTGGCCTCAGTCTCCGCTTTGTGGCAAAGCAATCCATTTTCTGATAGCCCTTTGTGTGAAACTGTTTCTTCTAATTTCCTGATTAACTTTTTTATTGACGATCCTGAGTATAATATTTTAAAACAGGCTAAATAAGGCCACAAGGATGGAGAAATATATTGTGCAAGGCAATTTAACCATCCACTTGTAAAAACTGCACAGTAAAGATGCTACTGGAATTTTCTAAATGATTACATTTTGTGAATTCAACAAATGAAACAAAATATCTGACACATGGCTGTATGGTTTGATTCATTTTCTCTTGCACTGCAGCCATAAGTTATTGCTGATGGGTGAACAAAAGGTATGGCAGGTATATCATTGCTGTGGTACCTAGATTATTGTTCATCGAACCTCCGGAAGCATGATTGATACAGATTCTCAAATTGCAAATAAAATGTCAGTCGTATAACAGCACATAATTGTAGGTCAATTATATAACAAGATTGGGAAGGTGTGACTGATTACTTCAACCAAATCAATTGCCAACTATAAGATGAAGGAATCAAACCTTGTGACTTAACTCTAGCACCTGTCTTGTACTTCCAGCCGTTCTTATGCAAGACGGATTACAGATGTAAAATTTGTGAGGGTTCTGTAACGTGTTCCTTGCTGTAATAAGGAGAAGGATGGCACCAATGAACACTGCAAATTCAATCTCATAATCTCTGGTCATCATTTTACTTGACTTTGGTCAGGACATAGTCAAAGGCTATGATAAAGTATTTACTCCAGCTCTGATTATTATCAATGATACTTGATTTTCAAACTGCTCTTGTTCAACTCTTCTATTTCTCTCTCCTGCATTTTCTGAACAAAGAAGCTTTCTTTGTGAACAAATGCTTAGCAAAGCCCCTTTTTTGTTTTGTTTGCAGAGAGGTCGGAGGCAATGTATGTCAAACCTCATCACGCTGTAATTATGTTGAAATGATAAAGTGGGGTGCAAAAGCCCTCAATCTATCTAACCGTAGCAATTGTTACTGTTGATTAATAATTGTGCGCAGTTGGCTGCCCCATTTCGTCCACAAAGTATATAGTCAATTCACTTTGCAGTGTATTCTGTGAAGTGCTTTGAGGCATCTCAACATCGTGGTAAGGTGCTATATCAAATGCAAATAATATTATTATTATGGCATAACTGTTGGAAAAAACACCTGCAACATAAATTGCACTTTCTGCAGTTGCTCCCTATATATTTCTCCAACTCAAGACTGTCTCTGAGGTCATCTCAGATCAGAGCCAAAACCCCAATGAGTTGCATTGACATACACGGAATAGACCACATAAGATGCAATTTCTCTTTTGTGTGCTTTTTCCAGCAGTTTGGCAATGGTTATTTCACTTGGCTCAGTATCAAACTATGCCATTATTCAGTACTCCGAGCTGCTATATGTGAAGAAAGCTATATAAATGCAACTTGTTGTTGTTGCTCCTCTCTCTAAATTTGTCAATTTTCGGCGAATTACCACTTGTCTCCTATTTGATACTTTTCATCACACTTTTCCCCATTTTGTTTCTCCCTCCCTCTCAATATACTCACACCTCTATTCCTTCCACATGTTCTCACGATAAGAACAACAACAACTTGCATTTATATACTGCTCCTCACACACAGTAGCATCCCAGAGGGCTTGACTAGTCTATTCCTTTTCTATCTCAGTTTATCACTGTTTAGCAGTCTCCCATTCAGAGACCCCTAATTCAAACAATGTCACAAACCTACAGATTGAGAGTCTAATATTCCATCAATTCATAAATTCATCTGCCAATAAAGGAATTCATGTGCAGTATTTATAATTAAATTTATCAATGGGAAATGTTACATGTTTGAATTTCCAAAACAGCAAATGTGCTGAAGAATACATTATAAAATTACATTTGTATAGCTCTTTTCATGTCAGGAGGACATCCCAAGGAATGCATTCTTTCCTACCAAGAAATCTGTTGAGAAATACCACCAGTTAAAACTCAGTGTGTGGCATGTCACAATCCTTTGTGAAATATCACATAGACAAAAGATTCCACCCATATCAGAAAATGGGAACCAGTGGCAAAAGTTCCCAAATAAGATTTTGTACTTCTTATTGCATTGTCTGCCTGGCAGGACATCAATGCTGTATTATTGATGCAGATAAAAGTGCCCTCTAAGGTACAGGGAGAAACTCCCAGAGGTTCTTCATCTCAGAAAAGATTGGAAAAGGGATATGATCAAGATCAAGGCCTTCAAAATGATGAATAACATGACAAGGTGGTTGTAAGAGCATTATTTAACTTGGTCTCTGATAGCAAGACTATAAATACAAAATTACCAGGCCTCAAGCACTAGTGTAGATCAGAGGACTGTTTTTTCTCCTGAGTACATAGATATAAGGAATGGACTTCATGAAAAGTAATTATTGCAGTATTGCTTAATTCATTTAAAAATGAGCTGAAGAAGAGACTGGTTAACAATATGACTGAGGGTTCCAGAGATAGGTATTGACATAGATGAGCATTTCACCCACTAAATACACAGTGAATCCACTTGGATATACCTAGGCTGCTTAACTGTATTTGCAAGTCAGAGAGAAATCCAAAAGGCTTTTCTTCTTCCTGAAATTCCATCTGAGGTATTACATCTCCGGCAGATTAATTAGACTGGGGGAGTTGATGGGGTGCAAATTATGCAGAAAGCATTGAACGCAACTTTTCAGATTGTTGTATTCTCTAAATCATAAATTGCATTCTCTATAGGGTCTTGGCAGTACTACAGAATGAGTATGGAAATTAGTAAACAACCAGAATGAATAGCTATGTCTATTTCCTAAAAGTTAAAAAACAATGCTGCTCTTATAATTCATGGTGGAATGAATCTTGTACCTGTGTTTGTATCTCTAGTTTTTCTTCTGCTTTTGAGGTAGGCTATTCTTAAAGTCAATTGGAATAAAAGTGAAGATGTTTTAGTCTCCTTTGCAAGATAACAATAATTAATGTCTAATCGTGTAATAATAATATTTGCATTTGATATAGTGCCTATCACATTGTTGAGGCATCCCAAAGCATTTCACAGGATATACTGCAAAGTGATGTGACTGTGTGTATTTTGTTAGTGAACTCGACAGCCAATTTTGTACACAACAATATCCCACAAACAGCTATGAAGTGAGTGATCAATTTTATTAGGGTGATTGTTGGCCAGGACACTAGGAAAAACATCCTTCTCTTTTTGAATCTTTAACATCCACCTAAACAAGCAGACAGGATGAAAAGTATGTTTGACATCAAAAATTACATTCTTTGCTTTAACAGTTTGGTTTTAGAACTTGTTTTGTCTGCAGTTTGTTTCCCCTTTCTCCTTTTAGTTGTCATGCTTAGTGGCATGCACATGTAATGGAGGAAAGCTTTGGTATCTCCACGCCACCATTGTAAGCAACTTAAATCATCCATCGGCAATCATACCATAGATCACCACTAATGACACTATTAAACTGACAATGAGAGAGAGACATGTTTCAGTCCCAGTCAGCCTCCAATCTTCCCTCTTGTGAACGGTGCAGTCTCTATCTGACACCTCTGCTCATTAGTGCCATTAGTGCCAGGAACTTGCTGTATGTGAATGACAAGCATTAGGTTCTTGCGTTACTTTTCTATTGCACAGGAAATCATATTACAGTGCAACAATAAGGAAAGATTGAGAGCACTTGTTTTCTTTTTACTTTTTGAACAATAGGAACCAGATGCACTGTGCTTCTCGTCTAACAAGTGTGCACATTTGATCAGTAGCCAGTCGTCTTTTCAAATTGGGTTGTCTTGTAATTTGAAGGAATGTTTTGTTGGAGACAATGAAGACAAAATATATTGTCTGAACATTTTAAGACACCATATGAGTGTAATTAGTGTCTTCTATAATGCTGGAAGTAGCAATAGCTATTTGGAGGGAGGAGACCTAATCAATGACCCATTTATACTGTACTTTTAGCATTGATTCAACAATTTGAAGCTTAATTGTAACTCATATTTCCTGCTTTGAATCACTGTACTATTGAAAAGTTAATAAATGTAATCACTAATATTAAATGTTAATTATCACTTGATCACAGGGAAATAAAATAATTTTAGGTATTATATCGAAGAAAATAAATACAGGGAAATGTTTTCCAGACTTCTAAGAAATGCAATAAAATTTACATTTATATACTATCTTTTATGCTCGGAGGATGTGTCAAAGCTGGAGGCCACCTGAGCTGAGAGTGGGAGCTGAAGAGTGCGAAGAGGGTAAAGATGACAGAAAGTGTCAACAAAAAGGTATATTTTGAGACATGGCTTGAATGACATCAAGGAGGGATTCCGGGATGGAGTTCCAGATAATGGGGACAGAATGGCTAAAATCCTACCCAGCTATGGTGGGGAGGATAGGGAGTGGCACATGAGGCCGTCCAGTATACACTGAGCAAAGGGAGAAGCCAGGTTAATGTGGTTGAAGGAGGTCACAGAGAGAGGTGCCATCCTGCTTGGCTCCCGTCTTTTTGGTATAGAAAAGAATTAACAGGAATATGACTTATATGCAGCTGTCTGTGGGTAGAGCCCCTGACCAGAGACCAAGGTTACGAGAACATACTGATTAAGGAAGAACAGGGAGGGCAAGCAAGGAGACAAGATAAGGAGGAAACCTAGTTTAGGATGGTTTCAGCAAGCAGAAGACACGTAAGCTAGTGGAAAAGTACCATCACGAGCAGATCACAAGTACACCAACTCTCTGTGTATAAATACCACAGACACACAGAGGAAAGTTGAGCTCCACTCAATAAGAACTACAGATCACTGAGCCGAGTGCTGGTCATCAGGCACGACTGCTTATCTGGTAGTATATCTCTGTTACATGTATCGTTGTTACATTGTTGAATAAATTGTCTTGATTGTACAACTCTGTCTTCAGACCTTTATTGGTTAATGGCAAGGATTCAATTACAGTAAAAGGAAACCAACAAATTGGCGTAGTCGGCAGGATGTCATGGGACATTGCTGTGTCATGTGACATTGTACAGCCTTGTGCCATGCTTGTCTATAATTATGCAATTTACAACTACTCTTGTACCGTTTACAATAAATCCTGTAAAGCGCTCTAAGACATTTGATGAATTGATAAGGCACTATATCAAATGTAAGGACTATGACTATTTCACATAGAGATGACAGTCTTCTCAAATAAATAATGTATCACATTCAATTTCAAAACATTTATCTTCTTCCACAATTCCGATAAAACTTTCAAAGATTTCCAATAAGCCTTTGTTATTTTTTGAGTGGTTGGTTCTCCTCTTTTGTTGTAAGCAGATTCCTTAATTTACTATAACTCGGTAAGTAAAGTTTCCAATAAGAACCAAATTAATTTCTGTAAATTGTTACCAACAATGAAATCTCAGACTATTATATGTAGGAGCCCTATTGTAGCATCCGGCTGTTCTTGAAGTTATAATGTAAGGTTAATATAATACAAGATATTAATACAAGATGGGCAGGGATTACCTAGCCCCCACACATTCACGTGCAGTGTTCCTCAGGGCTCTGTCCTTGGTCCCCTCCTCTTCAACTTTTACATGCTCCCACATGGAGTCAACATCCCCATATACGTGGATAACACCCAACTCTATCTCTCTGCCTCCACCCTCGATTCCAGTCAGGAAACTGGGTGTCTTGTTCAACTCTCAACTGTCCTCTCTCTTCCATATCTGTGCCATGATCTGCTCTACCTTCTCCACCCCCACAACATTATCTGACCCTGCCACTGCCTCACTCTTCAGGCCGCCAAAACCCTCATACACACATTCGTCAACTCAAAACTTGACAATGGAAACTCCCTCCTTGTCGGCCTCCCCAACTCTTCCCTCCACAAGCTGCAGATCATCCAGAACTCTGTAGCTCGTGTCCTCTCCCGAACCAGGCTCCATTACCCAATCACCCCCACACTCGCCTGGCTCCAGGCTCCCCCTCTCTCAGAGAATAGAATTCAAAATCCTCATCCTCACTTTCAAGGCCTCCATGGCCTTGTCCCCTCCTACCTCTCTGACCTGCTGACCCCCTATCAACCTGACTACTCCTTCCGTTCAGCATGCTCTGGCCTACTCCTTGCCTCCCACCTGACCCACCCTACAATCGGTGGCCGGGCTTTCAGCCTTTCTGCCCCTACCCTTTGGAACTTCACCCCACAGTCTCTTGGCCTTGCTCCCTCCCTTACCTCCTTGAAGGCACAACTCAAGACCCTCTCGACTCTCTTCCTCCTCCTCGCTCCCTCCCTTCCCTCCCCTCACCCTGACCATTTCCCCCCTCCTCTCTCCCTCCCTTTCCTCCCTCACCCTGACCATTTCCCCCTGCTCGGGTCATGACCCAACTGTGCAGCGCCTTGGGACGTCCTCCTGATGTGAAAGGCGCTCTATAAATGGAATCTTGTTGTTGTTGTTGTTGTTGCTTTTTGAGCATGCCTTCGTCTGCCCTCCTTTCTCTCTGGCCTCCCTCATCCCAACCCTGCCCCTCCACCCTCGGGTCCTGATCCCCGACTGTTCAGTGTCTTGGGACATCCTCCCAATGTGAAAGGCGCTTTACAAATGTAATTTTGTAGTTGTTGCTTTTAAGTATGGCTGTTCTTCCTATTTCAGTTTTACAATTCACAAATCATTATCTCGGGCACATGCTCTCACGCAACACTCACCGTGGAATGTATAATACAAGATTGGCAGGGATTATTTGCACGAAGCCCAGTGTATCTCCACTTCAGTATTCGGTTCTCTTCTAGTGTGCAGTCCACTTATAATGTTTGGCGATTGTTAGTTATTTTTGTATTTTCAGTCAGCTATCAACTCAGAGCTGAACTTGTTGAGGTGCTGGATTCTATATCTAGTACTCCCACAGCATGTCATATTTCACATTTATAATTCTCCAGAAATAAGCATACAGAGCGATAGCTCATCCTGTTGCTTTTAGGACTCTCAAAGGTTCGAACGGCACAAACACTATTTGGTTTGGAGTATGTGTGGGAATACATTGTTACTGAGAGGTATCTTTCAGTAGTGTTTATACTATTCTATTCTCCTTTTGACCAAGTTCATCTTTGTACTTTTGATGGGTTGAGTGTTAATTCTGTGATAGTTTGAGTCTAGTCTGTTTCTTCTTCACATCACCTAAAGAAATTTCCCATCTCTGAGAAGTACTTTATATTTAGATACTGATGCTATCTTGAACAAATGTGATTCTCTTGAAGGAATGGATTGTTGTCTTCCTCTGAATATGTGTTCAATACAATTCAGTAAAAGTGAAACAAGATCTATAAATCCAGATCAGAATGAAGGATTTTTTTTTCCATCTAAGAAGGGAACAGAGCAGACAGTCAGGGCCTCTTCTTAAAAGTGAAGTTAATATGAAGTTAAAAAGAACTGTAGTGCTTTTGTTTTATTCTTCTTTTCTATATTTTCCTGAGTCCTGTAGCTCAGTGGTTAGAGCACTAGCTTTGCAAGTGAGAGACTTGGGTTCGATTCCCAGCAGGGTGAAACTGGGCAAATTTCCTTACTCTGCACGCCTGATAATGATCCCTCAAGAAAAAAAAAGCAATAACAATTTGGTCACTTCAATCCACTACTGTTTGTGGGACACTGCTGTGTGCAATTGGCTGCAGCGTTTGGCCCACAAATATACGGTCAATTCACTTTACAGTATATTCTGTGAACCACTTTGAGATGTCTAGAAGACGTGAAAAGCACATATCAAATGCAAGGATTATTATTATTATATCTCTGTCTGCAAAATAAAGATGTGTTTAAAGCCACAACTCATCTTTCTCTCTGTATTGCTACGAAGACTACATAAGGTATTTCACATGAAAGAAACAAGCTTTCAGTCCAGACTATTTTACTTCTTTGCAGGGAAGGAGATGTAGGTGTGAGCCTTGTTAATTATGCCTATGTCAGTCTAACCAGAGTGCAAGTTGGTCCTGAGAGTGACAAGACTGTATAACTTCAATCTGTTGTGAACACTGTTGTCGATCCATCAAGTGATGTTTTAGGACTGTGAGATTTGTATTACACTCTGAGACGTGACTTACTGACACTCCAGGTTTTCTCTGCTGAATTTCCAAGCTTCACATAACAGAATCTCATCTTAACTTTGATTGACAGACCTTCTGTCTCATGGCCAGTGCTCCAATTACCCTAGAATTAGAAATTAATATTTCAGACTTCTGCAGGCAGACAGTGCAGGATCATTCACTGGTTTTCTGGGTATCTCTCCCACAACACTGGAACCTTCAGGTCTCACTTCACTAGGTTTCCACCAATATTTCTATAAACATTCTTCACCCTCCACAAGAAGACAAGAATATTGGAATAAATGCTTTTATCTGATAGTTTGCATGTGCCTGGATACATATTGAATACATATCCAGGGTATTCACTTTGTCGACATTTTGACCACTTATGTGGTTGGTCATTAATTTAAAAGCAGCGTACATTTCTGTCTGCAACATTACAATAAGGAGGATGAATGCATTGAACAAGATCTGGATAAATTAAACAGATGCCAGTTTCTTATAACCATGGGACTACATTCCCTGGGAACTGTGTTAAAGTAAGGTAGAGCAATGTGAATCAGAACCTGGAAGAGTAACTCTGCACATGATGGAACGTTCATTTGTAGCAGTGGAAAAAGGAAAAGTATTTGGATGCAACATCTGGTCATTTCTCTCAAAAATGCAAAAGTGCTATCGAACGCTTAGTTGCATCTGAAGAATTTTTGAGTAAACGTCAAGAATTATTATTTTAATCTTGTAGAGATCACTGGATATAGCTGCAGCTTACAGACCAGATTCCCATGCTAAACATGTCACTTTGGAGCCAGATCATCTCCAAGGAGACCTCACTTACCTGCTGCCAAGAGGATAGTCACTAGTTGGTCAGTTATTAGGTGGATAGCAGGTACCGGGAACTCCCTCCAAGCTTCATGGTGGGAAAGCTGCCAAGGTTCACAGATGAATAATGACCACTTGGACAAGTAGGTACCAGAGGGTAACCAGCATTTGTGGAACCATACCATAGCGAGACCAGGAGAAGACAGACATAGCAGCCAGTGGGGAGAAAATAGGAAAGAATAATTGGACATAGTAAAATTTAATTTATAAAAAAATATTAAAAGCCTCAATTGAGACAGAGGCTGTTCCCCCTCCCCATTTTACGCACACAGGCACACAGCAGATACATAACAGAGTCTCAATAAAAGCCAACAATGTTTGTGTAGATTTGACCAAAATACACAGAGCCCTCCACTTTGTCGTATATGTCATCCTGATGTGAAAGTTGCTAAATCAAATGCAAGCATATTATTATTAGATTCCATATTTGTTTGGCAGTAGTTTGGCAAGAGTAGATGGATATTTGAGATTGCTGAAGAATGATGATTGTTCCTGTGCTAAGGTTTTATGGAAGCTTGAATAGTGCCGATGTGGAAGGTGAATCCTTGATTATATTTGGGGTTCACGGGGTATCTATAACACAAAAGGTTCCCATAAGACACAGTAGTGTTAGTTAGTGTGTGAGATGAGCAGGCTTGATGGCTGAATGGCCTTATCTTGTTTCATACTATCTTTAGCTATTTTATTTAGTGCATAAAGGACATGAATCAACTGCTGCTATACCTGAGGCTGAACATTTCATCTTGCCTTAGCTTGTAAGTTCATTTAGTCTTAAAATTTAAGATTGGTCAGAATTTTTGAAAGTTCTTCGATTCATTCTTAATTTGGAAGTGAATTTTTTTTAAGAACTGAAGAAAAACAGCATCCCAATAAGATGAAATTGGAGGATTTTCCACAGTTCTGCACAGCTCTTAAATACTCAGATGGTCTTACAAGTTAACGCTGGTGTTGAGAGCAGAAATTCTGGTCGGCATTACATGGTGTTCTTTTGGCAATAATAATAATAATAATAATTCTTGCATTTGATATAGCGCTTTTCACGTCGGGAGGACGTCCCAAAGCGCTTCACAGAACACACTGTAAAGTGAATTGACTGTATATTTGTGGGCGAACGCGGCAGCCAATTGCGCACAGCAATGTCCCACAAACAGTCGTAGATTGAAAATGACCAATTTATTATTGTTTTTGGTGGGATTATTATTAGGCTGTCTCTCATCCTCACCTACAAGGCCATTCACGGCCTTGCTCCCTCCTACCTCTCCGACCTACTATCCCCCTACCTACTTGCCCAAACCCTCTGGCTCCGGTCTGCTCCACATGTTGGCTGCTGAAAGGATTTCCCCCATTATAAACTATAATTGCCAAAGGTACCACACTTAACGCTGTCTGCAACTTCAGCCCATAGGTAGACTTGTGGGCCTCTGAGATTTGCTGTGAATAAAACAGGAAAACATCAAAAAACTGATTCATTGAGGGAAAGGAAATGCAGTCAGGATACAGAATTTGTTTCAGTCAATGAAATAACAGTTTACAACAAACATTAACTGATGGACTTGACAAACGATGAGCTCCCAGCCTGGCCAGTGATCAATTTTTTTTCTTTCAAATAGTCACTGATATTACCTTGTGACAAGCTTGCCAAGGTCTGTCACTTTGAAGGCTGCAGTTGAAATCTCTTGAAAGGTACTATCTTGAACACATTTTGACGAGCTTGCCAGCAAGAGATGTAAACCTGCAGAATCCTGCAAGGTTATATGATCATGGAGGAAACGTGCATGCATTGTTGAACACAAGTTAAGTGCAGTCCCACATTAGCACCTGCTTTCTGAAAAGTTATGAAATCTCACTGTGGCTATAGAGGTCCTGAACCTGTTCGATGATCTAATCGTCCGCGGTAAATTGCAATAAGTGCGACCTCACATTAGGGGGCTCTCAGCCTTTCTTCCACCAGCAACACACCTCCCTGCCCCTCCATCCCCATTTCCTTATACCACACAGTCAGTTTTTCAGACCCCGGCTGGGCATCGGGATTGGGGAGGGTGAAGGGCAAGGGGGAAAGAGGATAATCGAAAGCACGCTCGAAGACGAGGGTCTTGAGATGGGTCTCAAAGGAGGCAAGGGACGGGGCAGGTGGAGGGACTGCGGAATGGAATTCCAGAGGATGGGGTGGAATGGCTGAAGGCCCAGCCACCAATGGTGTGGCCATCGAGGCAGGGGACGTGAAGCAGGCTGGAGCCCGCTGAGTGGAGGGAGTGGGCAGGTTGGTTGGGGATTAGGAAGTTACCGAGGTAGTGGGGAGCCAGGGTTTGAAGGTGAGGACCATGATTTTGAACTGTATCCTCTGTGTGATGCAGTGGGAGGCCAACAAGCAGGAAGTTTGCATAGTCAAGACTGGATGTTATGAATGCATGTATGAGGGTTTCGGCAGCTTGCGGTGTAAGACAATGCTGAGTGATGTTGCAGAGGTAGGGGGAGGCAGAGCGGGTCATGGCATGGATCTGGGGTAGACAGGATAGTTGAGGGTCAGACAAGACGCCAAGGTTCTGGACTGGCTTAGTAAGGTGGAGCGTACATCATTGGATGGTGATACTGTCAACGGGTGAGGTGTGGAGGCGCTGACAGGAACCAATCAGGAGGGCGTCAGTCTTTTTCCATGCTGCCTACAGCACAGAAACAGCCCTGGTCAAATTGACAAATAACATTCTGTCCATCTGCAACCAGGGCTCCCTCTGCCTCCTCATCCTCCTTGAGCTCACTGCTGCCTTCAATACCATTGACCGCCCTATCCTCATCCACCGCTCCTCCTCTCACCTCAACCTTCATGGCTCTGTCCTTGACTGGTTCAAATTGTACTTCTCACGCCGTCTCCACTTCATCTCCACAAACGGTTTCTCCTTTAGGCCCCGCACCATCTCTTGCAGTGTTCCTCAGGGCTCTCTCCTTGGTCCCCTCCTCTTCAATATCTCTATGTTCCCTCTTGGTGACATCATCTACAGATATGGAGTCAACTTCCACATGTATGCGGATGGCACCCAACTATATCTCTCTGCCTCCACCCTTGACTCCAGGACCTCTGCTCCCTGACAGAATGTCTGTCAGCCATCAAGTCCTGGATGAGAGCTAACTTTCTCAGGACTGGGTGTTCTATTTCATTGTCATTTATGTATTTTTAAAAAATCATATTGGTGGATAAATTGAACTGAAATTATTCAGTAACTATGCAAGTGTTAAATCAATGAAGTTTCAACAAGATAGCCTGGACAACACATATGATAGCCTGAACAATACAAATTTATATTAATAAACCTTGCATTTGATATAATGGGTTATCATGTTGTCAAGGTGTTTAACAGCCATGAAGTGACTAATTTTATTTCTGGGGATTGTTGGCCAGGATGCCTCAGGAAAGAAGGGATAAGTGGATAGTGTTCTGAAGATGGAAAAGATTCACAAGATTAGTTTGATGAAGAAAGCCTTTCAGCCCATCCGATCTCATCCCTCCCAAACACACACCCGACTATTCCCCCATCAATGCATCAAGCTTTTTTTTCGAAAGTGAATAATAATAATAATAATCCTTGCATTTGATATTGCACTTTTCACATTTTCTCGACGTCTCAAAGCGCTTCACAGAATATACTGTAAAGTGAATTGACCATATATTTGTGGGCAAAATACGGCAGCCAATTGCACACAGCAGTGTCCCACAAACAGTCGTGGATTGAAAATGACCAATTTATTATTGTTTTGTTTTGGAGGGAATATTATCAGTCATGTGGAGTAAGGAAACTTGCCCAAGGTTTTGCCCTGCGTGGAATTGAACCCAAGTGTCTCGCTTGCAAGGTGAGTGCTCTAACCACTGAGTTACAGGACTCCAGTGTCCTGGCCTCCACCACCTTTCCTGGCAACCTATTCCAGTTGTTGATTACCCTCTGCATAATGTAAAACTTCCTGATCTGAAGACCTTCCTTTTTGACCTTGCCTTTGGTCATCTTCCCACTCACACCCCCCTTTGCCACCCGTGCCTCTTGATTCCCACCCCCAGCTCAGATGCAAACCTTTGACTGTCCAATGTCTTGGGATGTCCCCCTGACATGAAAGGTGCTATATAAATGCAACTTGTTGTTGGTCGTGGTGGTATCTGTCCTGAAATTGTCCTTTACAACTCTAAACCTATGTCATCTTGTTCTACTGTCATGATTCATCCTAAAGTGATGATCTGGACATACTTTTTGGGACCATTCTCATTGCTCTTCTCCACACCGCCTCTAGGTTCTGAACAGCTTCCTTATGTCAAGGTAACCAGAACTGTGTGCAGTATTTTTTCTTTTTTTAATATCGCCTTCTTTGCTCATTTCACTGACAGCAGAACTAATATTCAGTGTTGCGGAGTAGATTTCCCTCATCCCTTACCCTCTCAGTTTAACCTAGGGCTCAATGCCATCCTTAGCTCTAGAGTTATGCTCTTGCTGGGTCACAATTGAAGGCATGAATGCAGCTCTGATTCGTGGAATCTTAGCGGGCAGTCCAGGGCCTAGATGTAGGGCAGAGGAAATCAATAAAGATGATCCTCAATGTTAGATGAATCAGCTATGAGAAATTAGTGAATTAGCTAGGGTGACCGAACCTTGGGAAGGGACATTTCAGAGAAGACCTTATCTCCAAAACCCAAAACAATAACAAATTGGTAATTTTCAATCTACGACTGTTTGTGGGACATTGCTGTGCACAATTGGCTGCCGCGTTCGCCCACAAATATACAGTCAATTCACTTTACAGTGTGTTCTGTGAAGCGCTTTGGGACGTCCTCCAGATGTGAAAAGCGTTATATCAAATGCAAGGATTATTATTATTATTATTATAGAGGTGTATAAGATGGAAAGTGGGACAAAGTAAACTCAAAACAATAATTTCAGTTCAGCGAAGGCAGCAGGAAAAGTGGGCACAAGTTAAGGGTTGTGAAAGAAATTTTAAGATAGACATGAGAAGGTACTTCTTTAGCTGACACAGAGGAATCATCGGCTAGTATGGGTTAACATCAAGAAAGGACCAGGCCAGGGCAGCGTGACATTTTATAATTGTTTCTAGAACTATTTCTACGTATTGCGCTTTAATCTGAACTGCACAGTAGCCCAATTGACACCTCTGATTCTAAGGCTGGGATTCTATTTGATAACATGGATAGTAAGAGAATTATATCAAATAATATGGCTTGGAAATATGCTAATCAGCCCAACCTGTGGCAGTTTTTAAAACTGCAAACAACAACAGCTTGTAATTATATGATGCCCTTCAACTAAGGTACCAAAACAAGCTTCCATTCATCCTATTCTTTTCTCCTGTACCCCACTATCCCTATTACATTATAGTATGAATCATTATAAACTTTGAATATGTAATTTTATTGTATATTTCTTTTATAAAATGCCTGTAGATATAATGGGTTTACAGGGAACTGACTGAACTTGGGCATCAGTTATCTCTGTGAACTGAATGCAACTGGCCAACAGGATCATTATTCAGTGATGCACATGGAATCAGTTACGTAATGCCACTGACAGGCAGTCACAGCAGGGTAGGTCAAAAATGCAGTGTTATGAACATTGATTTCAATAATAAAACAACAACAAAAGAATATGTAACATACTAAAAGCAGTACTTTGTAATCCGGTTATTAATTACAGTATGCTCAGTATAAATCGTTTCATTGCACTGCTGCCAAGACAAAACCGAAGCCTGAAATTTACACTGTAATGTGATGGTAACAGGTGGAGCGATGTCAAAAAACCCCGAAAGGCTGAGATGATATTATTAGTACTGCCTTTGCAAAACGAGAGCTCACATATATTACAAGGTACGTATCATAAACAACACTCAACTCAAGATTCACTAACACCTTAATTGCATTGAGACAAGTTATTTGGCTGAAAAGCACCCTCAACTGTCAAAAAACCATAGTTGTGTTACATTGAGGTGAAAGTTATTTAACAGAGATCAGTGGTTTGTCTGGGGAGGGGGGTGGGTGGGGGGATGAAATCTAAGACATTTTACTACAACACTTTATAGACTACGATTCGAGACAAGTTTCCCTGAGCTGATTGCTTGGGAAACACTATTAATGTCAAATCAATGAATGAGGAACTGGGTGAGGCAGCTGACAAAAGCAATTAACCCAATCAGTGGTCTTTCTCTCTGGGGTCAAACTCAACCCAATAAGAATATCTAATGGTCGGTCATGTCACTGACGGCTCTTTAATTATATGCATTTTTTTTGACAGAATAGCTGAATTGCAGCAATAAGACCATTTCCATACAGGCTAAAGAGGAGAAAAGATCATATATAAGGATTTAATTACAACAGGAGAGGAATTTTTATTGACTTTTTCATTGATGACTATGTGTCATATTTGAATTGATTTATATATAGTGCAATGCTTGTAACACAAGGTAATACCTAGTTATCCCTTGATAAATAATGCACAGAATCATTGTTATTGAAGAAGACTTTATTTTTTCATTATGTCCAACTTAATTATTTAGTCCGCCAATACTCCGCCAGTGTACTCCACTGCTTCATAGCGGAATAATTATTTTATATTAAGGAAAGTTTAGATTCAGCTGTGCTAGCTGTAAATTAAGTTATTTATTGGCATTAAAATTCTTAACTACAACAGAAAGTGCCATGCAATTTGATGGTGGGAGAGGAAGGAAAGATTATACACTTAAAAAGTAAACTCTGACAAAATTAATTTTGTGGTTCTTTCCTTTTGGCCTCATTTGGTGGAAAAATAATAATTCATATTCATAAGGTCACTAAGTGCAAAATACTGCAGATGCTGCACATCTGAAACAAAACAGAAGTCACTGGAAACACTCAGCAGGTCAGGCAGCATCTATGGATTAAGGAAAGTGAGTCAACGTTTCGGGTCCACGACCCTTCGTCAGAACTGGGGCATGTTAGGAAGGAGAGGCTTTTAAGGGTTAACAGAGAGGGGAGAGGCAGGACAAGGAAAACAAAGGAGAAAATGGGGTAGAGCACAGAGGATGATTGGTTAAAGAGATGTTAATGATGCAAAACAAAGAGGCAAAGAGGGGATTGCAAGAAAACAGAGGAATAGCGGTGTTAATAATGCAAAACAAAGGGGGGGAAATCGCAACAAAATAGGTAGACCAGAGAGATGTGGTAATGGTCACAGGAGAGGGGGAGAGGGAAGGTGAACTGTTATGGTCTGAAATTGTTGAAATCAACATTGAGGCCAGAGGGCTGTAAGGTCCCCAGCAGATAAATGAGTTGCTGTTCCTCGAGCTTGCGCTGTGGTTCATTGGAACAGCGTAGGAGACCATGGATGGAGAGGTCAGAGTGCGAGTGAGAGGGAGAGTTGAAGTGACAAGAAACCAGAAGCTCAGGGTTGTGCTTGCGAATAGAATGAGGTGTTCGGAAAATCGGTCACCCAATCTGCCTTTCGTCTCCCCAATGTAGAGGAGACCACATTGTGAGCAGCGAATGTAGTAAAACTACATTGGTGGTGGTACATGGAGATGAAATCTGTGGCATTTCAAAATGTGTTTGATGTAATAATTATTACACTGAACATTACACTAAAAATATAACTGCAGTTGTCAAAGGGTTAAAGTGGTGCAAACACTGGAAAGTCAAACAACAACAATATGCTAAACAACGTAGAAAATCCAGACTTAAAAAAACACACACATTTCAGGCATGATAGATGGTACCCTCATAATTAAAATGAGATTGTTTACAACAGAATTCCACTTGTCACTGTGCTTGACTGGTCCCCCAAATTGCATTTTTAAAGCTACACTGGTATGTGGCACAGCAAATTATTCTTAATTTGTACCTCAGCAATTTTCCCATCTTCTCTTCACCCATGTAACATTTCGGCTGCAGGCAGACACTTGCACTGCTGCAAAAGATGGTGCAGAGATACAAAACGTGACTGCGTGTTTTGAAAAAAACAACAGCAACTTGTACTTTTGTAGCACTCTTCATGCAAGACAGTGTCTCAGAGTACTTGACATGCTCCAAGCTTTCACTGTGAACCCCCTGGTTCAGATGAAACACAGAGATGGTGGGAACCAAATACTCACATGGCAATTTGATTCTTTTCTTTGCATGATCCAAGTTAACATAGATACTAACTGACAAATGATGGGATTTGATGGCTACTGATTTAACTCAACAACAAAAAATCAAAGTTAAACCAGTGTCCCACTAAATTGCAATCCAATATGCAGTGCAGATATCTTCTGGATGCAACCATTGAGAGGGACTTTGGAGAGTTAGAATGTCTGCCCAGTGAGCCACAAATTATATTTTGTTCAGTTGGTTCAGTTGCTAGCACAATGGGTCAAGAGATTGTGGTCTTAATAACATATCCTGAGAGCAAGTAGAGACGTCCTCCGGCTTGAAAGTTGATATACCAAATGCATGGATTATTATAAATTATTATTATTAGCATTCTTATTAAGTGTCTGCTTTGTTTTCCTGCAAACGCAGTCACCACACTTGACAGTAGTTATGTTGGCATGTTTTTATGGGTTTAAGGGGGTATAAAAATGCGAATTTTTTTTTGATGGCTGAAGGATGTGTCAGCAGAGGAGGAATCTAAAGAGACCTATAAAGGAAGATACAAGCTGATTTATAAGCTCGCTGGCCTTCAGTAAATAGTGTCTGTGAATTTCCTTTTGGAGCCAATAGCTCTGTGCAGCTGAAGACAGACATAATGGGAAGTGAGCACTCAGCTCAATGATGATTATAATTAGGACTGAGTTTCTCTTCACATCATCTCTCTCTCTCAGGGCTGACACAGGCAATGTTTCATAAATATCAGCAATCAAATCTACATACTATTCATTTTTATTCAGCTTCCTTGCAATGTTTCATGTGTTTTAAATAGATTTAGCAGTGACAGTTGTACTGCAGAAATCATCCATCAATTTGCTTTGCAAGTTGGCAAAAAAATATATATATTACATCGTTCAAAACTAATTTGCTTGGGGAAAAAAATCACTTCATGGCTGTTTGTGGACATTGCTGTGCTCAAATTGGCTGTCATGTTCGCATGTGAAATACACAGTTACTACACTTCAGAGTAAATCTTGCGAAGTGCTTTGAGATGACCTCCTGATGTGGAAAGCGCTATATCAAACAAAAAGCTTATTATTACTGTATTATTGCTATCATTTATTATTATTTATGATGATTTCCCTCTCCCGCGCAAGACTCATAGCTGTGTTCAAACAATATATATAATATATATAATATATAATAATAATCTTTGCATTTGATATAGTGCTTCATCATGTCAAAACATATCAAAACATTTCACAAGTAACAACTGTAAAATGTAGCACTTCTTTGTATGCTAATCTACGGCAACTCCATTTACTGCTGGTAACAGATGAAGACATACTGTACCACCATCAAGCAGCAGAAACCGTCACAGTCAAGTACATAAGCACGTGAGCAATGAAAAAATCACCACAGGTGAATTCTATTGCCAGCAATGAGTGGAAATGCCATTGTTTCCAAAAGAAGCAGGTAGCCCTATTTATAGAAGGAAGTGGATCAGTTAGGAAATTAATCAGTTTGTGGAGACCTTGACCATACCAACAACCTTTCAACTTGAGGATCTGCGGTTAATCCAGTCAAGGTTTTCTCTCTGCCTGCTGTAAGTTAGCAAAACAAAATTGCCTTTTTAAACAAGGTGGAGCTGAGTGAACTGAGATCAAAGAGGTGAGAGAAACCATTTTTCAGAGGTTGGAGATGAGTCTCCCGGGTCCTCAATAATGTTGCTGTGCACAAATTTGCTGCCGTATCACCAACAAAATAGTCATTACATTACTGTACATCCTTTGAACTGCTTTAAGTCATCCTCACAATTTGAAAAGTGTTATATCAAATCAGGTATTATTATTATTAGTTCAATTTGATGGAATATTAATGTTATTGTACAACAGTCACAAATTATTACCTTGTGATAATTATCGCCAGTGATAGTTATAGTTTAAGCAAGTATAAACCCCACAGATTTCACACTTAATATTTGTTGTAGAATGTTAGCATAACTTAGAACCTAAGATTTATATAACAATGTAATGTAGTAGTTCATTCATCCTTCCTGTTAGCAACAATCAGTAGTGGTTACTTCCCAAATATTATTTACTGTGGTTGCATTAATGTTTGTTTCCTCTAACCTTTCAGTCATTATACTAGTGGCATATTTCCTGGTGGAGCATACTTTCCACTTGATAGTTATAATGTAACTCTAATTATAATAGTCATAATTCAATGTGATTATGAACCAATTAAAAAAAGTGATTATAACCAGTTTCCCTTCATCATTACATAATTGGGTTTATTAGAGACCTATAGAGATTAAGTGCTGTACAATAAACCTCCCATAGATTGTAGAGTTAGACAAGATGGTTGTCACCTGCATACATTAAGGACTCGATCCCACCTCCTCTGGTAGAGATGCATCTAAGTCAAGTGGAAAAGAAGCTAACAGTGGGTGTGGGTGATGTAGCGAGCAGGAGGAAACAACATAACAGGGACTAGCAAAAATTGATAAGCCACATGATTAATTTGACCATATATGGATTGAAAGCCATATCAGGATAATTACAGTCAATTTGAGTGTCCAAAGGGAACACAAGGTGAGGGATGAGGGACATAGTAATACCTTATAAGGCAGTGTCAATTTACACCATAATCAATATCAAATAGGGTGTCAATGCCTTACCTGCTTATGCTAAGACATTTAATCAACAATACCAATACGCTAGGTCATCAACAATCGGGGTCCCATTCAATAAAAAGGTACCTCAACAGGGGCAAAGGTTCATTAAGAAATCTTGAATGCATGTGATAAGAACTCAACTGGTTGTCAAAGTCAAAACAATCATGACCAAATCAAGATATCGTCCAAGACACAGCCACCCTGCAAACGATGTGGAAGAAGGATGAGGAAAACCAAATACCAGGGAAGGCGACGAAGGAGGATTAGCCGTCGACCCCGACATTCAACCTACAAGAGAAGGTTAATGAAGATTGTGCACCTTAAATGCTGCTCTAGGGCTTGGGAAGACGTGGATATCAATTTGAAAGCAAAAACCATCAGACGTCTTAACAAATCCTTGAAACAGCATCAAATGGCCCGAGGGTGCCTGTCTGAATGCCGCAGTGCTACGTAAGAATTTTAGAGTATCTGTTGAAATTGAATAAAAACAAGTACTTGAGACTTGGGGCAAAAGACATATTATGTTTTGTCAAGTTTTTCTTAAAAAAAACAAAATCCGTAGTTAGTACAAGATAGAAAGCCTGGGCAGCCAGGTAGATGCTTACACTAGGCAGAGGATAACCTGGACGATTTAGATAATGCACTTGGTAAGGGTGACCGGATTGGATATTCTGCACTGGCCAGAGTTGTCTCACGTGACTGAAAGGTTTATCAGCAGTATACGTGCAATGTAGCCAGAATTATGATCCGGTTGTTGAAAGGCTGAAACCCAGGGATTTCAAGTTACAATTGCATTGCGAATGGGATCAGTAACTCTGCCTCAAGCCTGCGTTCCACAAAGATACATCTTCGATAAGACACTGAGACCTCTCATGTGTCAGCCACCCGACTGACCAAAAGAAGATCTGGCAGCGTCACTGGTGTTCGGATTGATGTGTTTGAGGCAGGGATGAGGGGTGGAGCTGCATCTAGGTCAAGCAGAAGGGAAGATAACAGTGGGTGTAGGTGCTGTAGGGAGCGGGAGGAAAAATAACAGGGACTAGCAGAAATTGATAGCCACATGAATAAAAAAAATAATTTGGTCACTCAATCCACGGCTGTTTGTGCGCAATTGACTGCCAGGTTTCACCCACAAAAATACAGTCAATTCACTTTATAGTATGCTCTCGAAGATGCAATAAGGCGCTATATCAAATGCAAGGATTATTAATAATAATCCTTGCATTTGATATAGCACTTTTCACGTTTTCTAGACGTCCCAAAGCGCTTCACAGAATATTACTGAGTTACTGATCCCATTCGCAAGTTTCCTTACTCCACACGCCTAATAATAATCCCTCCAAAAAAACAAAACAATAATAAATTGGTCATTTTCAATCCATGACTGTTTGTGGGACATTGCTGTGCGCAATTGGCTGCCGCGTTCGTCCACAAATATACAGTCAATTCACTTTACAGTATATTCTGTGAAGCGCTTTGGGACGCTAGAAGACATGAAAAGCGCTATATCAAATACAAGGATTATTATTATTATAAGATATAGAACCATCTTTAAATTTGAGTGGAAGTTGGTAAGCTAGACAAGACAAAGGTTTTAGTTCCTGAAAATGCTCATGACTTTTCATTCATACGCAGCATCGAGTGGAGGAATGATTTTTATAAGGAGCTGCTAGATTTGTGATTAAAACTAAACTAGAAAAAAGAGTAGACTCTCCAGCCCAATCTCTACCTTTGGTTCTGCAACGTTGTCCATTTTGCTGACTCTCTGCTTAGTTTTCCTTTATTCATCTATTCAACTATTCTTTCATTTTGCCATGTTTATTACCTCTATAATCTTGAGATGAATACCTCACTTAAGATGCAATTTCCTGGCCTTTTACAATTCATATTCATTTTCTGAAATCAAAATCACGATGAATACAGACTGATCCATCGCCTCTCCATACACCCTTTATTACTCAATCTTCTAATGCTATTCCCTGCAGTATAAGCATATACGTGTAACAACAACAAATACTGAGGTTGTGAATACAATACGTGAAAAGGCAATACAGTAAACATTAATGCGAATCCGCCACATTCCCACATGAGCTGAGGCTGAGCCAAAACATTTGTGGTTAGGAGCAGGGATTCTTCCCACTCAGTTCCTGCTAACCTTACAAGCCTAGGCCCTAATTGGTAAACCCAGCTAAACCAGCAGTAGGAAGCTTGGCCGACAGTTCTCTCAATGGTGAGTTATTCGGTTTTAGTTGGTTAAATTTCAGCACTACCCCCAATGCATTTTCTGGAGTCCCCAAGCCTTGGCTCTTTCTAACCTGCACTTGATATTCTCCAGAATTAGATAACCAGGGAGAGAGTATGCATTGTATCCCTCGCAGTCTGATTTGGTTACTCTGTGTTGGGATTCCACATGTGGCAGACACCCGGCTGACCAAAGAAATTTACGAAATTATCTTCTGGACCGTGGTGTGAGGTGCTCAGCGAACCTCATTCAGCACTGATCTTTCACCACAGCAAACTTTTTATAGGACAGGCCACAAAATCAGCTCGCTATTAATGGTAAAGAACCGGGCTCTGGAACAAAATATGTTCCCGGCTACAGATTTGACGAGTTTCGAGCGGGTTGCACTCACAATCGGAATAGAGCTCTGCAGAATCTAATTTGAGTGTAAATTTCTTTTTAAAAATGAGCACTGTGCACCATCTGTATATTACAAAATGTAACAAATTAAATTGGAGCAACATTAGTGGATATAACTGAAGCAGCTTTAGGCCTAATGTGATAGTCAGAAGGGATCTGAAACTGTAAGTGTTTTTTTGCATCAGCCTGATGTAATCTCTTCTCTGCTCTTCTCAGCTGAGAGAGGTTAATCATTGGTATTGATTGCCTCATGCATGCATTGAGAACACAAGCTTATCTGTCTGTCTGTCTTTCTTTCTGCCTCTGTCTTGTCCCTTTGCTCCCTCTGTCCATTTATATTTACACATCCTTTCTCTGTATAGATAGGACTCTTTTTGCATGATGCCCACAAAATATAGTCACAACACTTTCTAGTATATTCTGTGAAGCACTTTGAGATGTTTCGAATATGTGATAAGGCACTATATGAAATCCAAGTATTATTGTTATTTACCCTGCATTTGCTGACCTTCCAAAAGAACGTTTTTGTAAATGTATTTGAAAAAGGGAAGATGAATTCCAATAACTCAAAATAATACTCGGGTTCAAACAGATTGTCTTGTATTTCAATAAAATCAGTCCTTAACACATCTTATAGCCCTGCCCTTGTATTCCATTCGCAGGTCATGGCCTCTTATAGAGCTGTATCTGTTCATTATTGCTGGTGGAAGAGGCAATCTAGGCCATTAATAAGGTCCAAGGCTGATAGAGGATTCCTTCACCCTTCAGCGCTGCTTCTTGCTAAATCTGTTATGCCCTTTGCACTTCCTTCATTTTCAGTGGCACGGAAACAAGATTAAATCAAATCCCTTCTCCTTTCTATCGGCACAGAAGACAGAGCAATTAATTGTTTTGGCTACCGTAACATTTTTCAGTACATCGAAATCTAGAAAGAGAACTGACTTATTACACATTACAACATCATAAGCCAGGCCCTTGTATCATTCACTGTACCTTATGATGGAGTGAACTGGGTACATGCACAAAGAACTCTTAAATCTTTATCAGGTTTTAATTAATTGACACAATGATGGATTATAAATAAAGCACCAACAATTATTTCCCATTTTGATGTAAGCCTGTGTGTGGTACAGAATGCATTTCTCTTATTGGTCTTTAAAATCGTTATAAGTGCTATTTTATTGTTGTTTTCAAACTCAAAGCTTAAGATCTCTAACTTTAAATATTTTTCAACGTACTCAATGCAATTAAGACATTTGAGCTATCTAAATTCAGACATTTAATGAAATAAAAAATAATGAAATGAACTTTTATTCATTGACAAAACATGAGCGGATGATGTTACATGAAACATTATAAAAGGCCAAATTGTATCTATTTGATTAGAATATTGTTTATTTTATTCATTTATTTTTTATTTAATCATCTATTTGATTAAAATATTGTTGCCGGGGGCTCTGAGGCACAGAGGCAGTAACAACGTCTGCCTAACCAACAGATGGCTGTCAGTTCAAGTTGCAAGGCCACACTGTCAGGCTTCTTTCCTGTCACAGCTCCGAAAGAGTGTTTGCTCCAGGCCACAAAGTGGATAGCTCACAAGAGCCAGCCATTTCAACTCGGGCCTGTGACAAAATTTGCTCAGAGGTTGGGAATGCTTTAGCTGATTTTCTGGATTATGGTTAGAGGCAATGTTTATATCGAATACCAGCAATTTTGCTTGCTGCAGCCATGTAAGCTATTTGCAGAAAAACTGTGAGGCAACTTTAACTGATCAGCAAAGTTAGGTGACCAGGGGCCACAGTGGATTAGCTTACCCCCCCCATGACTATGCTTCCTATCTGCAACTCATCGAGTTTCATTGACTGTGGTGCAACATCGCAAGACCTCTCTTATCTTCCTTCCTTTTTCATTTTTTGTAGCTTGCATGTGAAAACTGCAACCAAGACTCATCTGCATATTTGCCAAAAGGAAAATAAGGAAAGAAAATATTTTGATTTGAGATGTAATATTAAAGCACTCTTCCTGCTTATGATAATCTTGATTAAATTGGAAAAATAAAGCCATAAATATGACAACGGATTTTTGCTTGAAGCAATCCTCTATATTAATGTGAAATATCTGGATGTTTGAGTATTCCTGAGAGAGATGATACTGAATGAAATGTTAAACTCGTTTGTTTCATATTGGTTTTCAGTTCTTGCAATTGCCATTCATAATAATAATGAGGCTTGCATTTAGTTTAGCACCTTTACCCCAGTGGGTAGTCTGAAAGAGCTTCATAACATTTATTGTAGTGTAGTGACTGGGTAATTTGTAGGCAAAATGCAATAGCCAATTTGTACACAATAATGTCCCACAAACAGCCATGAGGTAAGTGATCAAACTTGATGAAGGGGATTCTTGGCTTGGACAATGGGAGAAACTCCCTTTTCTTTTCAAACAATATCAAGGGTTCTTTAACATTTAATTTAACAGGCATGCTTAAGAGTATTCAAACCAAACTGAGAATTCCTTGTAACTCCACCTACACTTGGAAAGTTCCATGTGTTCAAAGGAATGCACACTCTCCCCAGAGGGACGCACCCTGCTGACGTAATCTGGAGAAAGAACCAAGGCATGGAAACTCCAGGGTATGCTTGGGGTAATGCTGGATTCTCATAAGATAAAATTACATAGCTTGCCAATTAAAGCCCGGACAGGCAAGCTTTCCTGCTGCTTGTCCAGTTAGGAGCAGCCTACCCATGAGGGCTTTGGCTACAGAGTTAAAGGGAGATGAGCGGGAAGCATCCCTGTCCCGATTGCCTGGACTGCTCTACCATGTCCTGCCAACCAGTCGGGTTAGCTGTGCTCTCATCAGCAGTGCTCTGAAGAACTACAGACCCACCTGTTCAGGAACTGGACTACTGAGACTGCCACGGAGGATTGATTTGATTTCACCTTTCTGTTACTTACCTTGGAGGCAGTGCAGCTCCAAGGAGACCCTATGTACCTCCTGCCAAAGGAAGGACATTTGCACAATGCAGCACCTCACACCCCACCCCAAACAATTCAGCATTCCCTCAGCACTATATTAGCTCCTCCCCCCAGCAATGAAACAGACTCCCAGTATTATTTGGAGCGTCAGCCTGGACTGAGAGTTCAAAGTCCTGATATGAACCCATAACCTTCTGACTCAGAGACAGGAGCGCTATCAACTGAGCGAGACCGCCATTAATTTAAATGTGAAGACACAGAACCATGAAATTCGGGACAGGGAAAGCCTTTGAAGATTTGCTTTAATCATGTTGTCCTCATTTTTTTGATATGATCGCACATTTTTGATTTGCGATGATACTCTTGATTACAACTCATTTTGTAAAGAATATAATAATTTTAATCCCTCGACAATTGCGTAGGAGTATAATTCCGTGTTTGGAATATTTCAACACATTTATTAGTGCTTTCTTTAGCTTAGGTGCAATTTCAAAACCTGATTTGTTTTACCAAGTGAAGTATGTTATACATCAACTTATTAATTTAGATCTTCCAATATTTCTTATAGAATTTACAAAACCTTGTTCTGTAGTGAAAATATTCAAAAGAAAAGATATATTTGCCTTGTACTTGCACTGTTCTGAATATAGCATAACAAATGACACTTTCAGCTTTGTGCAACACATTGTATGTTATACTGCCAGAACATCTCTCAAAGTATTTGAAAATAAGCAATTTATTTTTTTGAAGTAAATTGTTTATGGTATGTGCTCAGTATCAGTGGATTTTGCAAACAGTCATTTGTTTTCATTTACACTTTCATCTGATTGACTCTGCTGCGTATCACAAGATCATTTGTGTTTGGTCAAAATTAGCAAACAAAATCCCTGACGCAATTTAAAAGTATTTTTCTTTTCTTTTTAACTCAAGGACACTGCATTACTAAGCCAAACATTGGATGTTTGGTTTATGAGAATGTTTGATTCATCCAAAACCTTACCAGCCCTGTCAATACATTTGTTCCAAACAGTAGTATAGGATCAGTTCCATGAGATCAATACACCTTGATTAAACATGGGCACAGGATTCTCTTAAAGAAAAAAGTGATGCTTCTGTATCCATTCATGAAAAAAATCTGAAAAAAAAGATAGTCATTCATGGCACACAGCAGAAGTAGACACAAATATGGAAATTTAACTTAAAGGAATGCTCCTCCATTTTGATCCCTTCTCAGCAGGCTATTGCTTGTTTACGCCAGCATATGAAACATATAACAGCTGTAAAACAGCGATGCTCTTAAAACTACCCTACAAAATAGGCTTGCTACACTTTACGATAAATCCTACAAAGCGCTTTGAGATGTCCTTCGTTGTCAGCCTCCGTCACTGTAAAGCTCCGGGACGCTACCCTGCATGAAGGGTGCTATATAAATGCAACTTGTTGTTGTCTGCCTGAAAGGTATTATATCTATTGCACTTGATTATTATTATTACCACTTGTATTATAAAACAATCTAACATGTTGGAATGTACAGAATAATCAAATGATTGTCTATCTCACCGATTACAAATGGACAATTAAGGTTTTTAAGGTGATAACAATGTTCATGCCAAAAAAAGGCCCATAGAATTTAGTAGGATTTTGGCACAGATTGCGTTATCTTACTCTACAAATTCCATCACTATCTCCACAAATGTTTGTCCTTAATCTTTCCCCTACTATTCCTAAAACTCCTCTCCTTGATAGGAGGTAAACAGGATCTCCTTGGGCGTAGAACTGGTAGGGAAAGAGCAGAGAATTGGGATTGATAGTTTCAAGATGCCACCAGTGTAGGCTTGGAGGGCGAAACAACCTTCTTCTTTGTTATAATATACATCATTCTTTCAGTACCAGTGATGATATTACGTTATTAGACATTCCACCTCTGTTGATGTCTCCATTGATGAATAGTGAATATCTGTTCGCTCCTAACCAACTTCATCACAATAGTTTGGCTCAAAGCTGCCTGCTGCTCCACAAATCAAGACATTCCATAGTTTGCAGGATGCTCAATTTTTAAAGCCAGAGATTGACTGAGACAGTAGTGGAATAATAGCAAGAATGATACCTATCTCATCAAGTCATATATTTTACCACTTCACAAATTAGACCTATTCCATTTATAAGGCAAACCTTTTTGGCTCATTCAGGCTTTCAATGCTCCTGTAGATCTTTCATCACTTATACTTTAAATGTTTATTTTATGAATGTGATATTTATTGATAATAGAATTTCTATTTTCTCTGATAGAATAGACTTCTTGGCAATGAATTTAGTGCATCATAAAGAATGTAGAAATAAAATCAAGAATTATCTCTTACAAATATTTAAAATCTTTTTCATCTAATAGTGATTTTTTTGCTGTTTGTTCAACAAATGGATCTCTGGAACTTAATTCATTATTCAGTTTCCAAGCTTTAAATTGCTGAGGGTTTGCATGTAGATTAAAAACAAGATATTCACTCCCTAGCTGTCAATTTGGCATATGTGATATATCTCCATGATGAGTCACTTATCTCTCCTTTGTAGTTGTCTGAATGTGATCAGACAAGGTGTGCAAAGGTTTGCTGATGCCAATAGCAGGATTTATAGAACATATGGCCTTGATTTGAGACAAGAGGAGGGATGTATTGACTTAATATCAACGTATGCTTGAAAATTTCTGCCAATCTACATCTGAAGTGATATGATTTTATAGATGCATCCCTGTAGAAGTTCACATCAGATTTTTAAGGAATCTTCGCTTGAGTCAATTCTGCATTGCATAGATCTCCATAGTTCCTGCAGGCCTGAGTGTGACTAGTGATAAAGATATACAGGGTGTCAGCCAACCTCAATTGATAGACTCTCACTTCTGAGTCAGAAGATTGTGGGTTCAATTCCCACATCGGAACTCTGAACTCACACAGTCCAGACTGAAATTCCAAGAGTCCTCAGGAATCAAAGATTAATCTCTCGGACAATGCTGCGAGCAATGAGAACAAACATAGCAAATTCTCAGAATGATTTAAATGGTGAATTAGATGTATCCTCTTATCAGCTCCTTGATTGTTTCATGAATATCTGGAGACCCTACAATCTAGCCGATATTTGAAATGTCAAGGCAATATGTGCTTGCCTTCTCTCAACCATCTTATTAGTTTACTGGGCTGCGACCTACATTATTTAACTACATTATCTAAAGTCAGTGCTGTCTCATTTTTATGATAGCAATCAAACATAACCCTGGCTCACAAACAATCCTAAAATGGATGATTTTTGTGTCGCCCCATAGTGAATTTGTTGCAGAATAGCTCAGTCCTTAACGGCATTACTTCATCTGATGAAACCTCCGGAATATGTCCAATCAGAGTTGGCAATCCTACACTCCCTATGCTCCACTATCAGCAGTCTAGCTTTAAGCCATTATTCGCCTACCCTCTGGACCTCCCTTCCTAAATCTCTCTGTGCCATTTAAAAGCCTCCTGAAACCTACTTGTTTGTCTCTTCCTACAGGCACCTCAATCCTCCTCCAAACCCCAACTTTCTTGCTCGGTGTCTGGCACCATCACTGTAAAGCTCTTTGAGACATTATCCTATGTGAACAGGCAAAAGAAATGCAAGTTGTTCTTGTCAGTATTATGCAACTTTAATATTCAGAGTACTGATTCTGCTGTAGAGAAAATTGACCTTCTGCGAACCTGCAATTCAAAATGAATCTGAACTTTCTTCTCAATATGCATCATTAAATGATTCCATATGAATCATTATTTATGTCTGAATCATATGGTGATATTTAGAAGAAATTTATATTGAAAAGGTCTAAGAATTATGATTAATTTCATGACCCTGCTTCTATCTTTCCGTTTTTTGAAAAAAACACATTTGCATATTGTGCTTGTTTGGGCAATTTCTGAAGTGGACAATGTGAATATAGTAAACCCCCCATTTTATTGGATTCCAGGTATTCCGAATCCAGGAGGGACTGTGGGATGGAGTTTCAGAGGATGGGGGCAGAGTGGCTGAAGGCCTGCCCGACAATTGTGGGGTGGGCGAGGCGGGGGACATGAAGCAGGCTGGTGTTGGCAGGTTGATAGTGGGTTAGGAGGTCACAAAGGTAGGTGGGGAGCAAGGCCATGGAGGCCTTTGAAAGTGAGTACCAGGATCTTGAACTGTATTTTCTATGTGGTGGGAACCCAATGGAGTTGGGCAAAGTTGGGGGTGATATGGTCGCGGAGCCTTGTGTAGGAGAGGACAATGGCTGCAGAAATCTGGATCATCTGTAGAGGGAGGATTTGGGGAGGCTGACAAGCAGGTGGGGATTGGTTGAGTATGGTTGTTATGAATGTGTATGAGGATCTCAGCGGCCTGCGATGTGAGACAGTTGAAGAGCGAAGCAATGTTGAGGAGGTGGGGAACACAGAGCGGGTCATGGCATGGATGTGGGGTATGAAGAACAGTTGAGGGTCAAACAGGACACCGAGGTTCCGTATTGGCTCTGTGAGATGTAGAGTTCATCCATGGAGGGAGATGCTGTCAGTCCTCCAAACAATTCCTCCCTGAGAATGGCTTCACCGGAGTGGGGGAATGGATCAGGAGACTGACATTATCTCAAGGTTCTCACAATACATGATTTACACATTGAAAGTAAAAAGTATTGGGGTAAAATTTGTGCTATGGGATTTGATAATCAGCAGTGATGAATATCACATTGTGGAAGATTTCTGCAGGTGTGACCCCTCCTGCCTCCTCCAACAACAACAACAACAACATCAACAACAAGATTCCATTTATAGAGCGCCTTTCACGTCGGGAGGACGTCCCAAGCTGCTTGTCAAACCTTGTCAAACTAGATGGGTCCTTGAAGCCACCATTGAATAGTCAGCCATGGAGCATCATATTTGAATGCTGGCTTTTGGGATGGTATCTAAACTTAACAAAACCTAAAGTAAATTCAATATCTTGTGAACCACACTGAAAGATGTCCAAAAGCACAGTTGAAGAGGTCTTGAGGTAGACCTTAAAGGAGGTGAAGGAAGGGGAAAGTTGCAGGGATAGGAAACAGAGGAAACAAAGGGACAGAGAAATCATAGCAATGAATATTAAAATCATACATTTTTGATGGGCAGAGATTGGAAGAGATCAATCGCAGCACATTTTTAAGGGACCAGCATCTTGTGTAATTCAGTGGAGGTGTTGGATGTATTGAATAGTTTGTAATTTTTTGCCTGACTCAGTGTCACATCTTACACGATGAACTGTGAAGACTTGACATGCTAATGTCTAAGAACACTTTTGTGCAGCTAAAGGACATTCACCCAAGGTCAAAACAAAGTGGCTTATTTGACAGCCAAGAAAGAGGAAAAGTTTGGTAGGTTGAGCCTTGGAGTTTCTTTAAATAACAAGATTTTATGGACTGTCACTGCAAGCGACACCATTTCAATCTTTTCTTCCAGAGTTTGCATTTTGTTCACCTTGTTATCAGAAATATCAGTCTATTAGATCTCAAGCTTGACGAATCCTCACTGCTTCAAATCTGTCTCTGCAGTGTTTCAATCTGAAAAATAAAGAGATCTCCTTAATCCTTACCTTGTAGCAATGTCCTGTGCCTGTTTGCAGCAGTACTACAGCTTATCTTATCTGAAGTCTCCAGTGCATGTTGCAGTGATTGTGATTCTTGGTTTATAAGCTTTGTGCATCTAGACCTGTGCCTCAGCAAACTGTGTCTCAGCTCTGTGCAGGGAGTAATGTAATTTATGAACATCAGGGAAATACCATTGGGAGGTAGGGAACTAGTTGCTGTACTTGTGTAGTGCAGTAAGTGGCAGTGTTCGAACAAACCATTTCCATTACCCCCTTTATCCAGCTATTCCTTCTAAGAAAATACTATTCAGGCAAAACATTTCAAAGTGATTCATATGTAATCACTGCTAACTGTAGTGACTGTTTTTGTAGGGAAACATGGCAGTCTGGCAGTTTTTAATTTCCCTTCATTTGACAAGAGAATCCTTCAGAAAACAAAGTTGGCAAAGGCTGTTAATAATAGTACAATTCTATTGACCAAAGCCATGACTTCGATGGAGACCAATGAAGAAATATTTAGTACCAAAATAAGGGGGTGAGCTGAATGGACTATTATTCATTCTTATTGTCATGTATTCTCTCTCTGCACATTTGTAGTCCAAAACCTCAGATCGGCCACTGGAGAGAGGGTGGGAATCAGAGGGTCATTTAAAGTCTTGTTTGGTTTAAGGAAGTAACTCAGCAATTACATTCAAAGATCGTAATACTTTGTATTTGCATTCGATATTGTGCCTATTGTGTCAAAATATCTCAAAATGCTTTACAGGTAATTGCTGTGACCATATTGATTCAGTTGGCACAGGCCTGCAGTGGGTCCCCTGACTACTCTGTGCCACCATCAGTGGCCATTCTTTAAGGCACTATAATAATAATAATTATGCCCCTAACCTTGGGAACTCTCAGTCTCAATCTCTCTGCCTCACCCCCTCTTTATGTATCTTTAAATCTTACCTTGACACCTACCTCTTCAACTGAATCTATGGTCACCTTCGCCTTCCCCATCTCTCACACTCGGCATCCAACCCCATCACTGTGCAGCGCTGTGAGATGGTATCTTGCACGAAAGGGACTATAAAAATATAAGTTATTGTTGTTGTGCATTTGTGATTGTGCCAACCAATTTGCGACCAGCAATATCCTACAACCTGCCATAAAATGAATGATCGAATGATCAATTTATCTAAGAGATTGTTGGCCAGGACAACATATGACAGTCTTATCAGTCTTATCAATCTATTATTATGGGATCTTTAATGCTCACTCCCTTCCTGTCCCCTCATGTGACATGGCGAATAGAGCACTTCAGAGAGGAAGGTGAGGCATTCCAATGAGTTCACATATTGATTTATCTTCAAATAAGCACCCTCCAAAATAACGTGTGTGGATTTGCACTCAACAGCCACAGAAAACCTTCAAGCCTGTTAAGATGGTTGAAAATAAGCAGCTGCTCCATAGCTACATAAATCATGTAGATTAATTGTTTTCCCAGGTCTTCTGAGGCCACGCTTACTCCACCAAATCTTAGCTCAAAATTAATTTTCTCTTTGTCATAAAGCAATGTCCCAAGTGCTTTCAGCACAGATATCTAAGAGAACTAAAGCAGTCCCCACATCAATGATTAGACAAAGCTCCTGCTGACAGTTATCTGAGATAATTCAAATGTGCCAATTTGAAAACTTGAGGCTAAAAGAGGTTTGATTGAACCCGCAAAACTCAGCTGAGTTTAACTAAGAACAGCAGAAATGAATGCTGGAAATGTACAGCAGCTCAATCAGCATTTAAAAGAGAAATGAAGATTAATGTTACCGGTAATGCCTTTCATCGGAACTCAGTGTTCAGATAAGTGATCTTAATTCAGAATGTTAATCTCTTTTGCAGTTGCTCATTCACCTGCTGTACATTTAAAGCATTTTCTGGTTTTACTTCAGGTTTCCCCATCCAGTTTTGTTCTGTGGTAAAAAAAATAGAGCACAGTTCAAATGGCTCTCTGATTTATTGTGTTGAGTGAAACTAGTATACTAGTAACTGGCACTCCATTCTGCAAGCTGGTAATTCAATCTGAGTTACAGCTGATCTTGGACCCAACCCTTGTGATGGAGTCAGAGGAGGAGATGCTTATGCACACTAAGCCGTCAATAATTAAGAAATTGACTGGCTGCATTTTTAATTGATTTGTTAATGGGCTACGCTTTTCAACCCATTGTATGAAGCATTTTGAAATGTTTTGACCTTATAAGGTGCTTTATCGTATTCATGGTTGCATGTTACTTAGTTTAAAGTGTCTCCGAAATGATCACTCGCAAATTTGGTCTGGCTCATACAATCCCTCTGTACACCATCTCAATACATTAGAATTCATCATAATACATTAGAATATACAGCACAGAAACAGGCCATTCGGCCCAACTGGCCTATGCCAGTGTTTATGCTCCACATGAGTCTCCTCCTGCCCTTCCCCAACTAAGACTTCAAGTATAGCCTTCCAAAATTACAATTTACAACTATCCAGCACCATTCATGTCAGGAGGGCTTCTAAAAGTGCTTAAAAGAACAAAAACAAGATAAAAGCATTCTTTAATTGCTTATACTTATGACAGACAAGCCGTGTTAAAATACAGAGGGCACTTAATAATTTCATGGAGAGAAGAGGAGGATTGATAGAGGGAGAGAGAGAGAGAACACTTTCATGACTGGTTTCAGAACCAATTTAGTGCCTTGGACTAAAGAGTAACCCATCACACTGGGTGGGATGAAACTCCTTTCTACTCTAGGGGAGGAAAGGCAGCCATCTAACCCACTCCACCATGAATCTTATTTCAAATATTAGTTTATTTCAACTAGATCGATAGCATCTTGCTTTTTTTGGTACAAACATTGAATTTTTGTTTCAGAAAATCCATAATCTAATCTTGTGAATCTATTCATTATTTCTGTGCAATAGGCAGACTTTTTCACTGCATTGTCAATCCACTCACATTCCTCTAATTCCACTACTTCAGCGAAGTGCTGTCAAAGCAGCTTTCTGTTACATTTCCTCTCCTCCATTGTGATTTGAGCTCCTTTTCTTGTAAGTTCACGGCAGAAGCCAAGCATAGCCAGAAAGAAATTATCTTGTCAAAACCTTTAAGCTAAACTTCCTTACTGGACACAAGTAAGCTCAATACCCCTTCTTTTTTCAATGCAAATTACATTGAGGTCCTGACCCAATTTTATTGCACACATTCTAAAGGTATATTAGCATGCATTCTGAAAGGGAACTGCGGGAAACATATTTCAACCACTACAGAAACAATAGAACAAAACGTCTCTCAGCTTTTCTTCTTCACACATTTCCATTTCCTGTCTGCCACCTCCAATTACATCTCCACATCTCTTATGTTTCTTTTCAAACTTGTCCTTCATGAGAGAACTTTTCAGTCAACTGTCCCATTTACAGGTGGGAATCAGTGCAGAGCTTGGATTGACTTGATTCAATTGAACAGTGCTGTATTTCCATCTTTCCCTTACATTAGATTCAATATTTCTTGAGTAGCATTTACATAGAGCTGTCTACAAAATGGCTTGTTTGACCACAATATATGCCTGCACGTGACACCAAAAGCTACATATGTGACAAATGTCAGGGCATTATGGCAGTGCAAAACTAATATCCCATCACACTGCTTACTTTTCTTGATTGAAGTGAATGAAACTGTGATTGATACTCACAATTGCCAATAAGCAGTGGATTTAAAGCTTAGCAATTACTTCCATGTGTATCCATGAATATATTCATTCTAATGCTGTTTAAGTGAATCATATCTATGAAACTACATATTATGGCTTCCAAAATAAGACTGTATAAAGAATTATCCACAACTCTGTGTAATCTTAAATGTTAAGACAACATAGTCTTCCAGACCAAGATCAGGTGGAATTTGACGATTTTTATTGTCAAGTGACAAAAAAGATTGAAAACAACTGGCACAATCAGATTGAACAAAAATCTTACAAGGCACAGAGAAATGTGTAAGAGGTGAAAAGAACGGTGACAAAGAAGCTGGAAAGAGTAGTGAAGAGATGTCAACTTTCTCTGTGACAGTGTATATGGTCACTTCCCCTTTCTGCTTGGCTGGCTCAGTGTGAAACTGTGCCATTGCTATGTACTCTGAAATGCCACCCCTTGTGAAGAGTGCTACATAGATGCAAGTTGTTGTTGTAAGTACAGTATTTGGGAGTGAAATTGCACCAAGGCGGGAATTGCTAATTCATTTTCTAACTAGGTGTATCATGATTCGCCCACAAAATACACAGTCAATCCAATTTGTAGCATATCCTGTAAAGCGCTTTGACATGTGTCATTGAAATGATAAGGCACTATATCAAATCCAAGAATTATCATTATTATAGGTGCCATGAAGCAATAAAATTGACAGTCGATTATTTAACTAAGTTCCAGGATACACTTTTGGTGCTTTCCGTTACTTCCACAGACCAGCTACACGCTTTGACAATTTTACAGCAATTTCAGCATCACTAAACCTGGCAATTAGAGATCAGCATGGTGCTGTGATGTTTGTGACCCCAATGCACAATCCTCAGAATGGTGGATGCTGTCAAGGGCCCATAAATACTCATGTTCTTAAGCTCAAAACCACTGTCAGTTTTTTCCACATAGAACTGTGTAAAATTGTTTTTCAATTTAAATAAAATAAAGGACCTGTATTTTTTTCACACCTTATGACATCAAGAAATCTCAAAGTTCTTTAGAGTAATTGTTGTGAAATGAAGTGGCTGTTTTTTTTAGGTAAACATAGCAATTATTTTGTGTACAGAAACAACCCATGAACATCAATGTGTTCAATGGCTAAGTGTGTCTACAACAATAACAACAACTTGCATTTAAACCCCTTCACATGGGTTAGTGTCTCAGAGCACTTAACAAAAGCTTGATGCCGAGCCAGGAAGAGCAGCGAAGTAACCATTGGCACAATCGAAGAGGAAGATCTTCGGGTAAAATCTAGAAGATTGTTGGTCAGAACACTGAGAGAAATTATTTAGATTGAGTTTGTCCTAATATAATGATATTCACGTTAAAAGACCAAATGTGTCCCATGTCACAATGCAACATTGTACTAGTACTAATTGATTAATAATAATAATAATCCTTGCATTTGATAGAGTGCTTTTCACGTCTTCTCGACGTCTCAAAGCTCTTCACAGAATAGACTGTAAAGTAAATTGACTGTATATTTATGGGCGAAATGCGGCAGCCAGTTGCACACAGCAGTGTACCACAAACAGCAGTGGATTGAAAATGACCAATTTATTATTGTTTTGTTTTGGAGGGATTATTATTAGGCGTGTGGAGTAAGGAAACTTGCCCAAGGTTACGCCCGCCCTTCTTATTGTGGACATATAGGGTTCATGTTGACTCCGGTGCTCAAAGAAGATTCCAGAGTTGATATGCTGCAAAGGAGGCAGTGTTGGACTTGTGGTGATACGGAGATATTTCAATTCTGACTCATTAAGAGTGACAGTCATTCATTTTAGCTTAGTGCTGTGTTTACATCACTTTGCTCCCAGCAGTCTGCCTACGTGATTAGTATTTCAAGCTCCATAACGAATCAGAGACTTGCAAAAATTCAGACCTGATTTTAGAGTCCCTAAGAGGTGACTGATATCAATATTTGGGGCATTTGTCATTTTCCTCAATATACTTTAAGTTCATTACAAGTACAGCAATAGCAACAAATCAGGTACTATACTATCCAAGTTTTATATGATACCACAATTTTGATTATGTATCTTGCACCAGATCCTCTCTATTTTACTGTCTTTAGGAGTTTCATATGATTTATCATTAAACTAAATAGTAAGAGTTTTTTTATTATTATGGAGTCAGTGATAATATAGTTTTACCTGAACGGTGTATTATAGAGAAAGCTTTTTATATGGGTTCTTTGTTGCTGAGGAAGCAATAAAAAATAACAACAGCAAGAATGTGTATTGAGTTTACAATTGATTAACCACTTCTTGGCTGTTTGTTGCTGAGCGCAAATTGGCTGACGAGTTTGCCCTACAAATACATTTGCTGCAGTTTACAGTAAAATTCTGTGAAGTGCTCTGAGAAGTCCACCTATGTGAAAGGCGCTACATTGAATACAAGGATTATTATTATGATTATTATAACGTATATGGCACCTTAATCATTGGCTAGCATCTTAAAGTGCTTTAGACAGATGGTGCTGGATATCAAACTGGGGAGTGGGATAAGAGAGAGGGAGAGAAGGGAGGTGATTAAAGGGTTGTGAAAGAGAAGGTTTTCAGGTGACTTTTACAGATAGTGGTCAAAATTGCATGGACTACATAGTATAATGAATTTAGATTAGTCATATAATTTGGGGAATGCACTAAGATGGGAACTACGATACATCTAACCTCTGAAACGCTGCTTCAATCCTTCCACCTTGCCCTCTCTTTCCTTGCCTTCAGAATGCAGCTGAAGACTTTCTTCTTCAAATGTGCCTAGGATGATTTCTCCTTTTTCCCTGGCTTGGCGTCAAACTCAGCCATTGTTAAAAACTCCAACACACTTGTGAAGGGCACTGTATAAATGCAAGTTATTCTTGTTGTTGTCGATGAACCTTTCAGTCATTTCATTCAGGTTGTGATAAGTCAATGTCATACAACCAGGAGGATCAACCTGAAATCAGCATGTATTAGGTTAATGTTCTATCATACAATTACTTCTAATAGTAATAAGTTTCCATTGGTGTTTGTGATACTACATTAGAGTGTTTACCAGAAGGACTCTTTTTGTGGATTCCTGTAGCTCAGTGGTTAGAGAACTCGCCTCGCAAGCAAGAGACTTGGGTTTGAATCCTGACAGGGCGAAACCTTAAGCAAGTTTTCTTATTCCACATGCCTGATAATAATCCCTCAAGAAAAAAAAGTAATAAATTGGTCACTTGAATCCACAACTGTTGTGGGGCACTGCTGTGTGCAATTGGCTGCCACATTTCGCTCACAAATATACAGTCAATTCACTTTACAGTATATTCTGCAAAGCGCTTTGAGACGTCAAAAGCGCTATATCAAATGCAAGGATTATTATTATTATATTATTATTATAAGCCCCTGTTTCCACATTAAATGTAACCCTGTTATATAGTACATTTGGCACAACAAAATTATAGTAACATCTAAATTAGTGGTAGATAAGACTGAATTATATCAAGTTGACGTTTCTACATTTTATATGCTCCAAACATGCACTGTTGATTTATGTGTTAATCCCTCCCACATTGTTTGACTTATACTTAGTCGTGTATCTGAAATGTATTTATTTCTCCCAAATATGAACCAACTGTGACATACACAACTATCATGAGTCAATGGTATGTAGGCGGGAATTTGTAGCTTTTTTCTCTTGGTTTGTAACTATGGAGGTGAAATTTCATAACACAATTTTGTGACAATCATTGATAATTACCATATTGACACTGTTATGAATTAGCACAAATTCCACAGTTGTTTATGAACAACAACAGCAACAAGTTGCATTTATATAGCGCCTTTCACCCGACGTAGCATCCCGAAGTGCTTGAAGAAGCACTTGAAATTATCAGGATGAAGGATGCTTTACTTGGGAAAGGTACCTTTATTATTTTTGGAGCCCTAAATTCAAGCATCAAAATTTGCAGATGACACAAAGTTGGGAGACACAATATCATGTAGGTAGGAGCAGGCAGTTACAACAACAACAACAACAAGATTCCATTTATAAAGCGCCTTTCATGTCAGGAGGACGTCCCAAGGCGCTGCACAGTTGGGTCAGGACCCGAGCAGGGGGGAAATGGTCAGGGTGAGGGGAGGGAAGGGAGGGAGCGAGGAGGGGGGAAATGGTCAGGGTGAGGGGAGGGAAGGGAGGGATCGAGGAGGGGGGAAATGGTCAGGGTGAGGGGAGGGAAGGGAGGGAGCGAGGAGGGGGGAAATGATCAGAGTGAGGGGAGGGAAGGGAGGGAGCGAGGAGGGGGAAGAGAGTCGAGAGGGGAGCTGAAGGCTCGGTCAAAGAGAAAGGTTTTGAGACCGGCCTTGAAGGAGGAGGCGGCGAAGGCACTGGGGGATGGAGTTCCAGAGCCTGGGGGCTGAGAGGCTGAAGGCCCGACCACCGATGGTAGGGCGGTTGGGGCGGGGGACGTGGAGCAGACCGGAGCCGGAGGAACGGAGGGTATGGGCAGGTAGGTAGGGGGATAGTAGGTTGGAGAGGTAGGAGGGAGCAAGGCCGTGGATGGCCTTATAGGTGAGGATGAGGATCTTGAAATCAATCCTCTGGGGGATGGGGAGCCAGTGGAGGCGAGCGAGGGTGGGAGTGATGTGGTCGCGAAGCCTGGTGCGGGACAGTACACGAGCTGCAGAGTTCTGAATGACCTGCAGCTTGTGGAGGGAGGTGGCGGGAAGGCCGGCGAGGAGAGAGTTCCCATAGTCCAGCCTTGAGGTGACAAAGGCGTGAACCAGGGTTTCAGCAGCGTGAGGGGTGAGGTAGTGCCGTAGTCTGGCAATGTTCCGGAGGTGATGGAAGGCGGTGCCAGTTGTGGTGCGGATGTGAGGGAGAAGGGACAGCTCAGGGTCGAACAAAACGCCGAGGTTCCTGACTGGCTTTGAGAGGTGGAGAGTGCAGCCTTGGATGCTGATGGTGTCGGCGCCTGAGGTGCGGAGGCGCTGACGCGAGCCAATCAGGAGGGCCTCTGTTTTTCGCACGTTGAGCTGAAGAAAGTTGTCTCTCATCCAGGACTCGATGTCGGACAGGCAGGCTGTCAGGACATCGGTGGTCGTGGAGTTGAGAGTAGAGGAGGAAAGGTAGAGTTGGGTGTCATCCGCATACATGTGGAAGTTAACTCCATGTCTGCGGATGATGTCACCAAGGGGGAGCATGTAGAGGGTGAAGAGGAGGGGACCGAGGACAGAGCCCTGAGGGACACCACATGAGACAGTACGGGGGGTGGAGGAGAAGCCATTTGTGGAGACAAAGTGAAGACGGTGAGAAAGGTATGACCTAAACCACTCAAGGACAGTGCCTTGAAGGTTGAGGTGGGAGGACAAGCGGTGGAGTAGGATAGCGTGGTCGACCGTATCGAATGCTGCCGATAGGTCGAGGAGGACGAGGAGGCAGAGGGAGCCCTGGTTACAGATGGTCAGGATATCATTGGTGATATCAAAGGGATTTAGCCAGATTAAGTGATTAAAAATGATTAAGAGGAAGACTGCGACAGATAAAATTCAATGTGTGGAAGTGTGAGGTCATCTGCTATAGATCAAAAAATAGCAAAACAGAATATTTTCCAAATGGTGAGAAACTAAGAACTGTGGAAGAGCAAAGGGATTTGGGTGTCCACATAAACAAATCACTGAAAACAAGCTCACAGGTGAGAAAGTTATCAAAAAGGCTAATGGGATGATGGCCTTTATCTCAAGTGGTTAGCATATAAAGGAGAGGAAATGATGCTTTAACTGTATTAAAACCTTGCTCAGACCCTATCGGGAGTACTGCATTCAGCTTTACTCCGTACTGCGTTCAGCTTTACTCCATACTGGTTCAGCACCAGGCTCCGCGATCCTATCACACCCATCCTTGCCTGACTCCACTGGCTTCCCATCTCACAGAGGATACAGTTCAAGATTTCTGGTCCTCACCTTCAAAGCCCTCCATGGCTTTGCTCACCCCTACCTCTGCGACCTCCTAGACTCGTAGCAACCTGCCCACTTCCACTACTTAGCGGGCTCTGGCCTACTTCGCGTCCCCCGCCTCACCCCTCCCCAACATTGGCGAGTGAGCCTTTAGCCACTCTGCCCTACTCACTGGATCTCCATCCTGCAGTCCCTCCATCTCATCCTCTCCATTGCCTCCTTCAACAATAATGATAATCCTTGCATTTGATATAGCGCTTTTCATGTCTTCCAGACGTCTCAAAGCGCTTCACGGACCATATTGTAAAGTGAATTGACTGTATAGTTGTGGGTGAAACGCGGCAGCCAATTGCGCACAGCAGTGTCCCACAAAAGGTCATGGATTGAAGTGACCAAATTATTATTGTTTTTTTTCTTGAAGGATTATTATCAGGCATGTGGAGTAAAGAAACTTGCACAAGATTTCACCCTGCTGGGAAGGTCTCTCGCTTGCGAGGCGAGTGCTCTAACCACTGAGCTCCAGGACTCCACAAAGACCCACCTCAAGACCATCCTATTCGACCTTGCCTTCGATCACCCTCCATCCCCCACAGCCCTCCACTGTCTCTGATCCCAACCCCCAGCTCGGGTCCGAAACACCGACTGTCCAGCGCTTTGGGACATCCTCCTGATGTGAAAGGCGCTATACAAATGTAATTTTGCTGTTGTTGTTTTGAATGAGGTTCTTAAAATAATAAAGGGATTTGATAGGTTAGACACAGAGAAACTGTTTCCTCTGACAGGGAATCAAGAACAAGCAGTCATAATCTTAAATTTAGAGCTAGGATATTTAGGAGTTAAATTAGGAGGCAGTATTTCACCCAAAGTGTATTAGAAATCTGGATCTCTCTCCCTCAAAGGCTGTGGTTCCTGGATCCATTCATATTTTCAAGACTGAGGTGGATAGATATTTGTTAGGTCAGGGTATCAAGGGATACGGGGCAAGGGTGGGTATTTGGAGTTGAGGTACAGATCATCCATGATCTTGCAGAATGGCGGAACAGGCTCAAGGGGCTGAATTACCTACTCTTGTTTCTATGTTTCTAAATGCTAGTCAGTTACAAACTTAAAGCTCTTTCTGTTCTAACTCAGAATGAACCTCCAAAGAGCACTCTTTACTGCAACAGTGTGAATTCCACTTCCCAGACCACCATCCTTAGGTATATGGCCAGTAACTAGATTGAAACTGCAGTACTTCAGCTCAATGGACAGAGACTTTCCCATTTTGGGCAAGTTATATAGGATCAGAATTGCTCTCAGATGGATATATCATAGATTGATGCAAGTTAAGAATAATAAAATAATGATCCTTGCATTTGATATAGCACTTTTCACATCTTCTAGACATCTCAAAGCACTTCACAGGATATACTGCAAAGTGAATATTTGTGGGTGAGAATGCTTTACTCTCCCCCAACAATGTGCTTCATTTAAAATCTGAAAGGAGCCTTCCTACTTTATACAATAACAATTTGCACTTATGTAGCAACATGCAACAAGAATAAATTGCATGTATATGAGGCATTTACATAGAATGATGACTTGGAATGATTTCCAATGAGGGGTGAATGCCTACCTGGGAATGAGAGGAGAGTGGGAAGGAGCTGACCTTTGGCACAGTCGCACAGGTAGCTCGGAGGTTGGACGTGAAGACAGATAGAGAAGGGATGAAGGGATGGGGGAGAGAGTTCCAAATGTTAAAAGCATAGAATAGGGAGAATATAAGGTAGGAAGAATGTCTCAAAGTACTTTAAAAAGATGGAGTGGCAGCAGGGGTGGACAAGTTTTAAAACTTTTAGGTGGGGTTTGAAAACAAAGGGAAGGATCGAGGCAGAGGGGTTTCAAAAGAAAGTTCTGAAACATATAAGCAAAGTGATTAGAAACTCTCTCTGAAAGTATACTTTACAAATAATTCCTGTGATTGTATTTGTAGGAAAAAACGGAAACCAATTTGCACATTGAAATGGCCCACAACAGCCAAACAGTGTATGACCAATTTTGTCTGGAGGATTGTTGGCCAAGACACCAGGAGAAACACTGAAATCTCTCTTCTCTTTTTGATTCATGGCACGGGATGTTCAATGTCCACCTGAACCAACAGATGAGTCTTCAGTTTAATGTTTCTTCCAAAGAATGGTATCTCAGACAATGCAGTGCTCCCCAACAGTTGACTGGAGTGTCATTCAAGATGATGTGCTCAAAACCTAGGGCTAAAACATACAACTCTCTGACCCAGATACAAGAGTCTGGTGAAGGCCCATACAAACATTTTGTTTGGAGTCCTAGAAATTCCAACCACGGAGCAAGCTAAAACTGCAGCAAAGGCACCTTACAACCAAGCCCAGCACAAAGCCAGGAAGATTATTTGAGAAATGAAGTGGGATCAATGGGTTGCATTACTCGAAAAAGGGTGAGCAGAGTAATGGAGTAGGACGAGATGAGAGAGATAGAGAGGTGCTAACATCATTAGGATTGATTTATGAGGGTGAGGACCTTGAAATTGATCCACTGATCTAGAGAAAGAAAGATGAGCCAAATAACTTTCTGTTGTAAGTTTTCCTGAAATCCTTGCCACGTATGAGGCTACATATATGTATAACATTTATGAAGGTCATAAAATCTCCACTTAAATGGACTATGAAGAATGTATGAGTGCTAGCAGCAAATTCTTGAGGAAAATCTATCAAAGTTCACAATTCTCCTATTTGCCATTCACAACAGAAACCCCCTTTGAGTTTTGTGGACATCCCATGACTAAAGCACCACTTTGGCAAAATTTATGTACAAGGAAAGTTCTTAAATGCTATAAAACTTAGTAAGCATCCGTGAACCGTCTTGAGCAAGTGCAGCAAAATAATTAAGAACTGTTTTTAAAAGCCTATGAAAAATGTATGAATTCAATGATCATCCATTAAAGCTAATGAAGTAATAAATGCAAATTCATGACCCTTCAATTGCAAACTTCCGGGAGTGACATTCAGTTTTCTTCATTATGAATATTTATTCCAATACCCAGCTAGGACTGCATCCATTTAAGAACATCCATCCATTGTTTCAGTTCAAAAAAGCTTGAAATGTATGAGGAAAAATATAGAAACAACATTTGCAGGGTATTGTAATTCAAATGATGGAACCTTCAAACAAAATGTTTTATCTTGAAGCAGAATTTTATTAAATGAAATTTAATTTATTAAATGAAAACAAATGAAAGAGAAATTGTGCTGATTGAACCATTTCCAGAATGATTTAAAAATCATCTTAGATTGTTATTTTGCCTAATTTCTTAGTAATATGTGTAAAAAGTCATGGATTGATAAACACTCCAATTACTTCACCAGTGTATTACCTCTTGCATTTATATAGCATCTTTCATGGAAAACATCTCAGAGCCTTTTACAGTGATGGGGATGGGTGCCAAGCAGGCGGAAGGGAGGTGAACACAGGCATAGATGTTAAGGCAACACTTGAAGACCGACAGAGGGTAGGAGTTGGAGGAGTAGAGGGAGGGAGTTCTGATCATGATATAGGTAGGGCACGCTCCCCCACAGCCAGCCCAAATTAGTCATCCAGAGGGGGGAAGTAAAATGGCAGAAATGCTCTCACACATTTCATGCTGAGTTGTGTTGCCTACCATAGAGCACATAAGGGAGCTTCTGTACCTGCCATCCACAAATGAGGGCTCAGTTCCAGCTTGTCAGATGTCAAGTGACTATCTCCTTGCTGGAGAGGAAACTAGAGCTGAACTGGCTCCAAGGTGACATGTTTTGCAATGGAATGGCAGAATCGAGTCAGCTCTCTGTGGTGGTCCAGGTCACCACCGGAAGTAAATTACGATATATTTTTCTGAAGCCAGCTTACAGGTGTCCATCAATCTTTAAATAGCATCCAACATGGAGCAAGTAGGAGTAACCCAGCATGACCAAATCTTCAGTTTCCAATTCGTAATATGTTGAAGCACTTGACCACTAGTCTTAGTACCATCCCTCAATAACATAAATTAAGATTCCCAAGGTCTAGCATCCTATGACTAGGACATACTGATCCGTATGTATTTCTGATCCATGGCACAGCATGCTGGAGTGCCAACATTTTGTCTCACTTCACTTCCTCTCTAGATACTGCAAATCAATTTTCGAAATGTCTCTACCCCCTACCCTTCCATTTCACAGGAAGTGATTCCTAGTTGAGGAGCTCTTCAGCCAAGAAAGAAAGCCATTTAAATGGAATAGAAACAGGCACACTCTGTTGACATTTAGGCAGGGGAATCCTCTCGGAGCATGTTCACTGTCTGGCACTGATTTCCGTAGAGTTTATCCTTTTATAGACTGATCAGAAGCCATCTTTGTCATTCAACAAAATCCCTGTTGAGAACACAACAAGTACATCACAGAGATTGGCACTACAAGAGAAGCCCTTTCGCAGCAAAGTATTCCACCTGCAAACTTGAAAATCTAAAGACTATTTTGTTGTAAAAAGAATCATTGAGAAACAGGAATTATTTCCCCGTTGTTGAGTATTAGAAAAATCACAACTCAAATAATATTTAGGCCTATGTCTAGAACTCTAGGGTTTTGGAATTTGCAAATGTGTCAAAAGTATTTCATAAATAGCAACATACTTTCGCACAATTTATACTATAGTCTATTTAGTTTGCAGAGCCCTGAGCATTAGAAAATATCATAAATAGTTACTAAGATGTGCTTTCATCATTTGCACTGAGTGTTACATTTCCTAAATGTCATTACAGGAGACTGTATTTCAGTCAGAGCCTCAGTTAGACTCTTTTTGGATAGTATATCAACGAGATGTAATTATGCACCACTGTCAGGGAACATTTCAGTTCTTACCTGTTACACCATTCATTGGTAAATTCAGATATATTCATAGATAGAAAGCGTGGGTATGTGAAATCACAACAACAGCTTGCATTTATGCAGTGCCCTTCATGGATAACATCTCAGAGCACTTCAAAGTGATGTTGTCAGACACCGCTCATCATGATATAAGAGGGACTAAGGAGGTTTGAGTTACAGTGGAAGGGGCAAGCAGAAAAGTGGGAGTCGGAGAAGATCACCCAGTTAATAAGGTGCTAGAGTATGAAAAACAGCAACAACTTGCATTTACAAAGCATCCCTTCACGCAGGGCAGGGTCTTGGAGCGCTTAACAATGGCCGAGCCTGGCGCTGAGCCGGGAAGGAGGAGGCGACTGTAAACATGGCCGAAGAGGAAAATCTTCAGTCATGATTTAAAAGAAGTGATGGAGGGAGCAGGTGGAGGGATTAAGGGAGAGAGTTCCAACGTTTTGGAGTGTAGTGGCTAAAAGCATGGCGGGCGATGGTGGAGTGGAGGGATGAGGGACGAGCAGAGCCAGCGAGTGGAGGCAGCAGGTAGTCAAGTTGGGAGAAAGCAGGTCGGAGAGGTAGGGAGGTGCCAGGACGTGAATGGATTTAAGACACCAATTACACGCATGAGTTTCATTCTCATGTGTGTTTTATTTTGTCTTACAGACATTTTTAGTATCACAGCTGTAATGTGCGGTTTTAATTTCTATGGACTTCTTTCTCACATGCAGGCAGCCTAATTGGAGACAATTCAAGCATAACAAATTTGAAATGAACTGATCCAAACAGAGCCTGCTTCACTAATCCCTACTTGAGTGCAGTGATTTGTAGCAACATCAGTCTATCTTTCCCTTTCCCAATTCCCTGGAAGCCTAGGCTATAGAAATAGATTGCAACATTTGTCTAACTCTCTTTCAGTTGCTTTGTTATGAAGTGTGAAGAGCAGAGGTAAACGATGGCCTGGTCAAGGTTGAGGCTGAAACAGTCACCTCAATATTGTGGGTAACTTTCATCTCCTTTATCACCATACTTGTGTGATCCACATCAGCTATAGAAAGGACCTCAGCTTCAGCACTATCCACACTTGCTACGTGGGGAAAATAAGCCATTAATAATAAATAAACTCTGGGTAAAATGCAAAATATGAGCCAAATGTCTTGAATAATGCAAATGTAATCATCTGCTTGTCAGTCAATTGGAGGATCACTTTCCGGGGGTAACAATCCCTTCAAAATAATAATGGTTTCACTCAATCCATAACTGTTTATGGGACACTGTTGTGTGCAATTGGCTCCCATCTTTTGCCCACAAAAATATACAGTCAATTCATTTTACAGTATATCCTGTGAAGCACTTTGAGACATCTCAAAAACATGATAAGGCGCTATATCAAATGCAAGGATTATTATTATTATGTAAACTAAAATTCAACCACTGCAATCTAGAAACAGATTTCATTACAAATCTTGTGGATCCCAATGATATTATCAGTGTATGAATCCTATACCTAATATTTTACTTTGATAAATTCTGAGTTCTGACAGAAAAAAATCACACTTCTAAAAACAAAGTGTTTCGTGCAGATCAATGACCAATTTTACTTCTCACCATTATACAGCACTGTACGTAGATATGGCACAATGAAGTACAAAACTATCGACTTGTCGCTAAATTTACTTAAGCCATCCTATGTATTCTTCAGGACCATGCATGTTTCATCTACAACTATCATAGAAACTAAGCTGATAGAAAAAGGGGTCTTGGGGTTCTGTCAATTTTGAATTCAGTGTCAACCACAATCACAATGTCTAGTGTGTCTAGTTAGTGTGAGTGGCAAGTCACAAAAATCATTGAATGCATCTGCCGTAAGCTTTAGTGAAAACAATGTTGTTGAAAAATCACAACATTTCAAACCTATCGTAATATTCTGTCTTTTGAATACAGATGTAATTTGCAAGTAATTCAAATGAGGATTTATGACAGCATTAGTACATCACTGAACTATTATCTATTAATATTTTTTGAAAGTTTTCTAGGGGTCAGCCATGTCTGATAGATGTGGAAACCTATCATCGTGTTTATGAATATCCAAACCAGATTGAGAGTTCCACATATGCTTGCCACCTAAACATCAACATTTCCTGTGACTGTAATTGAATGTTGACTCTCTCCCTGGAGGGATGCACTTTGCTTATCTAATTGCTTGAGAGTGTTAGATGTTTGTTGGCAAGGCTCAATGCTTGGGGACTTAGAGTGTACATTGAGATACCAGAATTTAAAAATAAAAACTGCTTCCCATTGAAAGCAACCTTGCCCAGCTAGAACCACCCTTCCCGTTCATCAGCAGTGCCCTAGATATACCACAAACTTGCGTGACTCAGGAACTGGACTACTGAAGCCACTTTACTACCAGCGGTTGATTGAGTCTGACATTCCTTTGCCAAGGATGTCAATTTGGAGCAAGCTCAGCTGCTTACACTCCTCCCCCCACCCCTCCACACCCTATTCTTCCAGGAGGAAATCACTAATTGGTAATTTTTTGAAACTTTAAACTCTAGATTACTTTAAGTTGGGTTTCACTGATCAAAAAAGCTTCTTGCAGTATTTATGGTTGAACTATATCTATGTCCCTTATTGACTGTTTTACTTTACAGCTAATGTCAAAATAGATTTTTATCTAAAATGTATACTCTTTGAAATCATTTGAGTTCCCAAAAGGATTGTGTTTGCCTAAAATCCATTACGTTTCATAAAATAGGTATGTATATTTTCACAGAATCGTAGAATTATACAGCACAGAACGAGGCCATTCGGCCCACTATGTCTGTGTCGGCTCTTTGAAAAGAGCTATCCAAATCAATCCCACTCCCCCGCTCTCTCCCCATAGCCCTGTAAACTTGTCCTCCCCAAATAATTATCTACTTCCCTCTTAAAAGTTGTTATCTTATCTTCGTGGAGTCCTGTAGCTCAGTGGTTAGAGCACTCGCTTTGCAAGCGAGAGACCTGAGTTCAATTCCAGGCAGGTCAGGGCGAAACCTTGGGCAAGTTTCCTTACTCCACACAGAGCCTAATAATAATCCTTCCCAAACCCAAAACAATAAAAAATGGTCATTTTCAATCTACGACTGTTTGTGGGACATTGCTGTGCGCAATTGGCTGCCGCGTTCACCCACAAATATACAGTCAATTCACTTTACAGTGAATTCACTTTACAGTGAAGCACTTTGGGTCGTCCTCCCGACGTGAAAAGTGCTATATCAAATGCAAGGATTATGATTATGATTATGATTACGATTATGATTATGATTATGATTATGATTATGATTATGATTATGATTATGATTATCGAATCGGCTTCCACCACCCTTTCAGGCAATACATTCCAGATCCGAACAACTCGCTGTGTGAAAATTCCAGTTTAATTCCAGGCAGGGCAAAACCTTGGGCAAGTTTCCTTACTCCACACACCTATTAATAATCCCTTCAAAACAAAACAATAATATATTGGTCATTTTCGATCCACAACTGTTGGCTGCTGTGCGCAATTGGCTGCCGCGTTTCGCCCACAAATATACAGTCAAATCACTTTATAGTCTATTCTGTGAAGCGCTTTGAGACATCTAGAAGACGTGAAAAGTGCTATATCAATGCAAGGATTATTGTTATATTATTATAAAAAACTTCTCCTCACCTCATCGCTGTTTCTTTTAATAACAATTTTAAATCATTTTCCTCGAGTTACTGACCCACCTGCCAGTGGAAATAAATTGTTCACCCTATCGAATCCCCTCATAATTTTGAAAGCTTCTATTAAGTCTCCTCTTAACCTTCTCTGCTCCAAGGAGAATAATCCTAGCTTCTCTAGCCTCTCCTGATAACTGAAGTCCCTCATTCCCAGTACCTTCCTGGTAAATCTCCTTTGGACTCTTTCCAATGCCTTGACATCCTTCTTAAGGTGTGGTGCCCAGAATTGAATACAGTACTCTAGCTAAGGCCATTTTATCATGATGCCTTGTAGTTTTTCTTATACATTAAGTGTGAACATTAGTGATGCCTTTTGTCCAACAAGTGAGGTGTCTAGATGCTTCCAAATAAGATGTACATACTTTTGCATTTTTATTTATGAATTTTGTTACATAAAAGCTACTCATAACCACCTCATTGCTTAATGGAGCAGCATCATGAAGTACATGTTACAACCATTGAGATACTGTGCAAGCAAATTAAAGATATTCATCATGGAGTTAATGGAAAGAGATGCTAGATTTTTTTTGTCAGATAGGTGTCCACATCAGAAGGTTTATTCAATTCTACCATTCCATTTCTAAGCATATCACGCTGAGGCAACTCGTCTTACCTCCCCTCACCATGAATAACAGAAGATTCATTATTCTCGGAATGAGGAACAGGTGGATCTTTAACTCTTCAGATAATGCATTCCACTAATTGATTTGCAGAAGTTTACCCCACCTCCAGTCTGTTCATGTCACTGCAATAGCTTCTGTGAAATTACATGAAATTGGCTCAAACATTAGCCAAGAATTATAGCAGAATCTTGGAAAGCAAAACACTAGCTGCAAAACGACTTTTGAAGGTTTGGGATTTTTTTTCCCCCCTGAAGTGTTTCTGAAGTGTTTTTTAAAATCAAATTTCATTGAAATCCCATAATTTCATTCAGAAACTATTAATTACTATTAGAATTTTGCATTTCAACCCCAGTGGTTCTATGCATTACACCAACATTTGGTTCTGCACTTAATTAGTACCTTTATAGAATAGCTATATAGAACTGATGTTTGCAGGTTCTTAAAATAGATTGGAGAATTATGTAAGTCATTCCTGTAATACAGAGAACAGCAATAATCTGAAATCGCACACAAATAATTTATTTTGCATTTTATCATCAGATAGGCACATAAAATTGTTTATTTTACTCAGCTGGGTCATGTCTACGGTATCAATCACTTAGGAAATTTATTCAAATAAATAATAAGTTCTTGGGAAGAAGAGTGATCCTCGTTAGCTATTTGGCAAACTGCACTTGAGAGTTCTTTGAAACATAAACAATGTTTTTATCAGTTTTGCTCATCTGCAAGGTAATATGTTCTTTGATCCTGAAAGTAAATCTGTTTACCGAGTGTGTGGATCAACTCCTTCCATTATTGCCCAATAATTCTTCATCCAACTTCTGTTTGGTCTTCAACTTGGCTCAATCCAAAATTTAAAAAAAAACCTGTGAGCTAGCTTCCAATTGTCCATCATCCTCCGAATACGAAGGGTATATCAAAAGGTGTATTTTCTAAATATATGGAAAAATATAAGGATGGAACAGTGCAGTGGATTGAATGAACTACACTGAGAACTGATGCAAACTTGAAGGGTCAAATAGCTCCTTCTGTGCCGTAAGTTTCTACAATAATAGTACCTTCTAATCTTGGGAGATATATGTTTCCATGGCCCTTTAGAACAGCCAGGAGTGCCTCATTGTTCAAGGCTTTCATGTTGTTTTTCCACACAGAAGAGGGATATTGCTCCATCCCCTCCTGACAGTTTGATCTACCTATATCAACTCATGTGCTCTTATCCAGACCTTCAGTGCACCAGTTGTGTAGCTTGTTTTTCCTTTCACATTACTCCTGGAAATGGTAACACTAATCTATCTAATTATTGACTGGTTACGGGGTGGTGAATATCTTTTCTTTTCTCTGACCTTGACTCGGTGATTTAGATCCAAGTTGGTTATTGTAGTCTATGCAACATTTTACTGTCATTTCACGGCATAGTGGTTTAACTCAATCAGTTAGGTCGGTATCTGATGCTCAAATGCTATGAGAACAACAGCAAGAACAATTCACATTTATATATACACATATTTATATAAAATGCAAGCATTATTATTATTATTATTATTATTATGTAGCGCCTTTTAAGACAAGATGACATCTCAAAATGTCTGTTATAATGCAGTGTTTTGGCTCCTTAAGTTAGACTCATGTTATAATGGGTTCACAAAATAAACATGGTCAACAGTCACTCTTTCTGGTGCCTGACATCACTTTCAACATGGACTGGCCAGCATCCTGCACAGGAAATCAGCCAATCAGCGCGAGGACGCGCAAAGATCCTGTGATACTATTCAAAAAGAGAAGGGAGTCTCTCTCTCCTGGTGCCCTGGTCAACAATCCCTAAATAAAATTGTTTATTCACTTCATGGCTGTTGGTGGGACATTGCTATGTGCAAATTGACTGCCGTATCTACCTACAGAATACAGTCAATACACTTTATAAATATCTTTTTAAGCACTTTGGGACATGCTAGACTGTATCTAACCCTCTCTGTGCTCAGAGAGGAGTAGATATTGGCCTTGGGTAGAGCTTTTCAGTTGCCTCAGTTAAGCTGCAGTGAAGGTCTTTATGGAGTGGTACCCTTTTGTTTTGAAATGAATCTTTCCTTTTCATTTGGGTACTCCACCTCATTTTCTTTGCTGTCTTATTTCCTTTTAATACAGCATCAGGGATACAGAGTAGTGACTCAGAGGTCCTAGCTGAATAGTATTTTTAGAAACCAACATTTCTGTATGAAAAAATAATTGTATTCAATTTTTTCAGCACTTCCTTCAGCAACATGAAGACATTCTTCCTAAAGCAACAGAAGCACAGCTGTTATTTTTTCCTTGAGAAAGCAGTTTTGACCTCTTGATGTGACACTGCAGTGACAAGCGTGCCACTATAAATGATTCTCATCCTGAAGGGAAAATGTTGATGAAATAACAGTCTGGAAGCAAACAGTGAAACAATAACATTTATTACACAATTGTACGGTTTAGAACAAATAAACTACAAAAGAGGTTTTATGTTAATAGTTGAAAATGAGAGTAAATAGATGCAGCAGACTATGCACTCACACTCTTTATTGTACAAACATAACATATTCTTAAATTGCAATTTTTCTTTGAAGGGTCATCATCAAAGGAAGTCTGGAAAGATCTTTAAGCAACTTAGAGAGATAAATTGCACCTGGATCCAGATGTTCTCTCTTTTAGTGCATCCAAATTCAGTCTTAACTTTTAAGTCATTTTTCAGTAGTTCTTAAAAGCAACTTAGGATAAGAACGACTTCAACATCAAGGCTGTATTTAAGAATTTGACAAATTGTGGACATCATAAAATGCGAAGAGAGTAGAGTAAATGTAGAACCAGGTGAAATTTCTATCTCTTGAATGGTAAACCCACAGCCTGAAGTGAAACTAGTTATACAGAACTACACAGTGCCAGGTTTGATCCTGGTTTGGGCTGAGTTAGCAAATTGTCCAATTGGTCTCTGCGCCCTTAGGCTTGGGAAGGGAAAATCTGCCACGGTTCTTAATCCTGATTGCTATTCGAAGAATCCTGGGAGGCACCTGAGAGTGGCAAGTGTTCATTCAGTCATCCCCAGGGTGAATCAGTACCTTCAGGAGAGGCAGACGAAAATTGGAAGTGAAAAAAAAGCGAAAAGCTGACAAATCATTTTATTTTCATTTTCTAATATAGAATAAAATAAGTTACATTTGTCTTTCCTCAGTGCATGATAACTTTGTGATAATATTGTCTGTGGCTTTTTTTAAAATTAAAACATATTTGACAAATAGTTATTCATGAAGACTGTTCCCCTTGAACCATCACAAACACATAGATCTTTAGAGTTACCCTTTGAGTAATATTTACAAAATAGAACCATAGAAATGTAAAAATTTTTCATGTTGCTGTTTGCTCCACTAAGACATCATCCATCTTAATCCCGATTCTCTTCTCTTTCCGCATATCCTCAAATTCCTTCTCTCTGCTTAGTTAGGTGAATGTTAAAGTTCCCTTGGCTATTTTAAAAGGCAAGGATATTTCTCTCATTGTTCTGGCCAGATGTAATTAATCATTCAGTTTGTGGCTGTTTGTCAGACATTGGCTGTTACGTTTCCCTACAAAAAAAAGTTACTGCATTTTACAATAATCCTTGCATTTAATATAGCCCCTTGTCACATCACTGAGATGTATCAAAATGCTTCACTTTAATGTAAATACATATGATTGTATTTTGTGGGCAAATAGGGCAGCCAATTTGCACACAACAATGTCACAAAAAATAATCATTGTGTGAGTGTTCAATTTTAATTTTGGGTATTGTTGGCCAGTACAGCAGGAGAAACTTCTTTCTCTTTTCCAATAGTGCCATGGGATACTTAATGTGCATCTGCAGAGGCAGACGGTATCCTGGTTTAATATTTCATTCAATGGACATCACCTCCAACAATACAGAATACCCACAGCACTTAAATGGAGCATCAACCTGGACCTAGTTAAAACTCTTTCGAATAGAGTCCTGTAGCACAGTGGTTGGAGTAAACACCCTACAAGCAAGAGGACATGGGTTCGATTATTGGGCAGGTGTAATAATGTCTTCTAAATTTTTTTATACAATAAAATAAAAATAATAATAATTTGGTCACTCAATCCACGACTGTTTGTGGGACACTGCTGTCCGCAATTGGCTGCCATGTTTCGCCGACAAAATATACTGTCAATTCACTTTACAGTATATTCTGCAAAGCATTTTGAGATGTCTCACAGAAGTGATAAGGCACTATATCAAATGCAAGGATTATTATTATTATAACATCCATGTCATGTCCTGCTCTGGCTTCCCCCACCTCACACCACAGGCTACCGAGACCCTCATACACGCATTCATCACATCCAGGCTCGACTATGCAAACTCACTGCTTGTCGGGCTCCCCAACTCCTCCCTCCACAAACTGCAGGTCATCCAGAACTCTGCAGCCCATGTCCTCTTCCACACCAGGCTCCGCGACCCTATCACCCCAACCCTCACCCGACTCCACTGGCTTCCCATCACACAGAGGATACAGTTCAAGATCCTGGTGCTCACCTTCAGAGCCCTCCATGGCCTTGCTCCCCCTGCAACTTTCTAACCCCCTACCAATCTATCCGTTCCCTCCGCTCAACAGGCTCCGGCCTGCTTTACATTCCCTGCCTCGCCCGCCCCACCATTGGCGGGCAGGCCTTCTGCCACTCTGCCTCCACCCTCTGGAACTCCATCCTGTGGTCCCTCCACCTCAACCCCTCCATTGCCTCCCTCAAGACCCGTCTCAAGACCCTCCTCTTTGACCATGCCTTTGGTCACCCTCCATCCCCCACTGCTCCCCACCCTCCCCTATCCCGACCCCCAGTTTGGGTGCAAAACACTGATTGTCCAACACCTTACGACATCCTCCTGACATGAAAGGTGCTATACAAATGTCATTTTACTGTTGTTGTTATTCTATCCTTGATGTTGGATAAAAGCTGCACCACTTACAACAAATTGTTTACATTATTAAGTTTCCTTCTTGATGTATTATTTCTTATAGATTTGTTTAATTCTGTCTTTAATGATACAATTTTTCCATTGAACCCAGCTCGGTCATGAAAATCAACTGAACAATCAAGTCCAAGTGGATAGTTTCAAAGGTAAGCTTTAAAAGTTGTAAGTGTGGAAATTGAAGAACCCTAGTTCCCCCATACTATTATAATTCAGGTATGGTGAGGTGATTGACCTTTCTGTGAACTCATTTAAAATGGCCCAAATATCATTGATTTGTTTGTGCTGTTTTGTGTACAACAATGAGTTATCTATTCAACAGAAGATTGATTCGGAGCAGAAATTGTGACTAGTGATCCCTCTCCGCATGTTTCTTCATAAAAACCAAAAATATGACTCACCTTCAGCAATAATTTGACCAGATTGCATTTCTGAAACTTTTCAACTCTGCAGTCAAGAATGCTACATTGACAACATCAACTTGCACTTATATAGTGCCTTTCACACAGAAACACATTTCAAAGTACTTTGCAGAGTTTGAGTGGGAGTCCAAGAAGTGTTGGAGATGGACAGGGGTATGAGGGAGGTGGCTGAAGTCACAGTCAAAGAGATAGGCGTTTAGGAAATGCAGTAAACTCATTCATAGCAGCAACATACAAGAAAATAATATTCCATGAATATTATGGGATATTATGGGATATTGCTGTGCAGGAACCAACCTAGTGAATCTACGATGCACCCCCTCTAAGGCAAGTATGTCCTTTCTTAAATAAGAAAACCAAAACTGCACACAATATTCTAGGTGCAGAATCAAAAAGGCCCTAAGCGGTTGCAGCAAGACTTCCCTACTCATGTATTCTAACCTTTTTGCAATAAACGCCAACATGCCATTGGCCTAGTTGCTTGCTGTACCTGCATACTATCTTTTTGTGACTGGTGTCCAAGGACACCCAAATCCCCCTGAACACTAACACTATCTAGTCTCTCCCTCTCTAGAGAATAATCTCTTCTTCTGTTTTTACTACTAAAGCCTTCATTACACCCAGCACTCCTCAGTAATTGTTTTGGGCAAAGAATAGGGAAGTAGCACTAAATGGATAGCATTGTCAGAGGACCAGGATAGGCACTATCTCACCTCCCCCCATGCTGTAAAGTCTTTGATTCAGTGGATCAATCAAAAATGTGGATTAATTTGCTGATTAAAATGAGGCAAATGGAATTTTTTGAAGCCTTTTTGAGTGGATTTCTTTCTTTGCTCTGCGCAACACTGATTCAATACTGAATAGTTTCACGAGAGAGAAAAAAAGAAATAGCATTTTATCAAACCCACTATTTCCTGTGGAACAAATCTCAACGTGCTAATGAGTACAACTCAAAATGCTTTATGATCTTGCTGTCATAAATGCTTCATTTTTATAGTGCTTTAGGACAGAAAAATGTTCATCAAATGATCTGTTTCAGAACAATCTTGGCTTTTTATCCACCCCCCCCCAACCCACACTAGATCCAGTCATTGCTTTTAGAGCAGCTTCAGATTATCTTTTAGTTGGGTGAAATCCTCTTGACTGTCAGGTGAAAGTTTGCTGTATAATCACAGTGACAAGTTGCAGCCCTAACTGACAGAGTGACCAAATCTGAACACTGACTTGTCATTCCAGATGATGTCTGCATCTTATTATGAAAGAGATGCCCTAGTTGACAATAGGTTCATGTAAAAGAGTACCTGGCAGTCGCTAGTGTCTGGCGGAGTCCGGGAACATTGTGCAACAAAGCTGAGTGCAGATGGTTCGTGCACCTTCAGTGGCCCAATCACTGCTGCTGCATGTCTCCAGTGAAACTCTCCTGCTGGAGGGGACATTTTTTTTTCACTGCTCCTTACATCCAAGCGTGTGACCTTAACTTTGATGAGCACCTTTGGCCAGAAATTGGAGGTATTCCGAATCACATCTCATACAACTCAAATACTAATTGGAAGCTTCTGAGCCAATGTGGGCTTGATGGGCCGAATGGCCTCCTTCTGCACTGATGCTTTCTGTGTTTCTAAATATAAATTGGAGATCTTCAATCTGTTGATCTAAAGAAAATTGCAGATCAAATAATAAGCACTCTTTTATTTCTATTGTAATTTACAAAGGAATTAAAAATAATGTACAAAACGGAAGCAGCACTCAGCCCAGTCAGTCCATGCTAGTATTTATACTCAACGAGACACTGCCTCACATGTTTCCCATTCTTTTACTCTTTCCCATACCCTTCACTTCCCTTCTATACCATTTGATTCAACCACTGCTTCAGTCAGTGAATTCTACAATCTCACAGCCCTCTGTGTGAAGTAGTTCCTCCTAAATACTCTTTTTATTCTCCTAATCTCTAATTTTTATTGAGTTCTCTTGGTACAGACACCCCAATCAGTAGAAGCAGCAAACACTTTTATAATTTTAAACACTTCTATTCTCCAGAGAAACTAGACCCAACCAATCCACTCTTTAAATTGAGGTAATGAGGTACGTAATAATAATCCTTGCATTTGATATAGCTCTCTTCACGACTTCTAGATGTCTCAAAGCGCTTTACAGAATAGACTGTAAAGTGAATTGACTGTATATTTGTGGGCAAAATGCTGCAGCCAATTGCACCCAGCAGTGTCCCACAAACAGTCGTGGATTGAAAAGACCAATTTGTGGTTGCTTTTTTTGAGGGATTATTATCAGGCTTGTGGAGTAAGCAAACTTGCCCAAGGTTTCACCCTGCCGGGAATCGAACCCAGGTCTCTCACTTGCAAAGTGAGTGCTCTAGCCACTGAGCTACAGGACTCCACTAATGAATAACAGGCATTGCTATTTATAGCAGAAGTCGCTGGGAATACTCAGCAGGTCAGGCAGCATTCATAGATGCTGCCTGACCTGCTGAATGCTCCCAGCGACTTCTGTTTTTGTTTCAGATTTCCAGTGTCTGCAGTATTTTGCATTTTGTTGCTATTTATAGCATTCACATTGATCATTATATTGTCCAATTCTACACATGTAGTACAGCATCTTCTAAGTCAGTCTTCTTTACCTCTTGAAAGTGGATAGATGATCTTTCTCCTGTGCTCTTCTCTGACCCTGCTCACTACCTATCTGCTTTCCATATTCACACTTACAACCAGATTATGGAATGATTTGCCATGTCTGGCTATTGAAGCTAAGATCACAACAACATTTAAAAATGGAATTGGATAAATATTTGAAAAGAAACAATATATAACAACAACTTGCACTTATATAGCCCTCTCACCGCAGGGTAACGTCTCAGAGCGCTTAAAGGTGGCAGAGTCTGACGCTGAGCTGGGGGTGGGATGGTGGGGGTGGGTGAGGTGGCCAAACTGCTCATTCAGATGAAATTACTAACTCAACTGATCTGGCCAGAACTGTTGAGATGTGGGTACGGAGTTTGTTCCGGGTAAGTATGCAGGTGGCAGCGTTCTTAATGAGCTAGATCTTTTGAATAGTGAAGCTGGGGAGACCGTAAAGGAGTGCATTTGAATAATCCAGGCGGGAGGTTAACAAATGCATGCACAAGGGTTTCGACTGCATTTGGGGTAAGGTACAGTCAGAAGTGGCTAATGTGGTGGAGGTGAAAGAAAGCTATCTTGGTCAGGTACCGGATATGGGGGAGGAAGGAGAGCTGGGTAATGAACCAGACACCTAGATTGTGCATTGTTTCAGTAAGTGTGAGGGAGAGCCCAGGGAGTTTGAGGAGGTGGGATCCGCAGCAGTGAAGACATTGACAGGAGGCAAGGAGTATGACTTCCATCTTGTGCCCATTCAGCTGCATGAAGTTTGCACTCATTCAGGACCTGATGCCTGCCAGACAAGCTGGTAGAAGATCGGTGTACCTGGAGTTGGTACTGAAGGAGGCAAAGTAGATTTGCATTCAACCGCAGACATGTGGAAGTTTACCCGGTGTCTGAGGATGACATTGCCAGAGGGAGCATATAGATATGGAAAAGAAGAGGGCCAAGGATGGAGCCTTGGGTTACCCTGCAGATGACCGGCAAGGGCGGGAGGAGACACCATTTGCCGAGATGAAATGGAGGTGGTTGGTTAAGTAGGACTCAAACCATATGAGTGCTGTCCCACTAAATTGGATGAAGGAGGAAAGGCAGTGGAGGAGGATGGCGTTGTCCACTGTGTCGAATGCAGCAGAGAGATCCAGGAGGATGAGGAGGCAGAGGGAGCCCTGGTCACAGATAGAGAGGATGTTGTTTGTGACTTTGACAAGCACTGTCTCTGTTCCGTGGGCAGGGCGAAAACCAGATTACAGGGGCTCGAGGAGGGAGTGGAGGGAGAGATGTGACTGAAGTTGACATGCAACAATGCGTTCCAGGACTTTGGCAAGGAAGTGTAGGTTGGAAATATAAATGGGAATGGGGTTAGATCAGAAAATTGACTTTAGAACTGAGCACATGAAACCAGCTGAATGGTTTAACCATCAAGCATGCTTTTGGAAATCAAGATTCAACCATCTGAGAACATGGAATGACGGAGAAACTGAGCAGTTAAAACTGCATCTGCTGGCTTCATGTTCTGTGTAGTTACAGTCACGAAATGCAAAGTAACTACATTTTACAGAATAACCTGTTTGGTTCCTTGGGACTTGCTCCTGATGTTAAAGATCCTATACCAAATGTAAAGATTACTTTTAAACAAGCATATAACTCATTATGTCTCTCCCTGTGCACCTCTGCATGTTGCGTGACCAAATTATGGTCTGTACATTTATCTTCTTTCCTGTCTATGTTTTGTCTGTATTTATGTGCATCCAAGTCTAGATTATAATACTGTCAGCCTGGTTCAGGTGGTAGTCCTCTTACTTCTGAGTTGGAATACTGCGATGAATCCACATGGGGATTTGGAAATCATATAATCTAAGATCATACTCCAGTGTTGTGCTGGAGGCGTGCTCCCTTGTTGGAATTGCTGTCCTTTGGTTGAGACATTAAACAGAGGAGTAGAGGGATTTGAAGACAAGGGTGAGGATCTTGAAGTCAATCCTCTCTGGGACAGGCAGCCAGTGCAGTCTGGCAAGGACTGGGGTAATCGGTCACTCATTTCATGGTCGTTTGTGGGACTTTGCTGCACCAAATTGTCAACAACTTCTTGACATCCCTTGTCTCCTCCACTCCACCATCAAAGGCCGTTCTTTCAACTACTGTGCCTGAAACTCCAGAACTGTTGGACTCAATCAGTTGACCCCTCTTGCCCATCTTCAGAATGTCCCTGAAGACCTTTCTCTTTGATCATGCATATAGTTACCCCGCTTTTTCCACCAGTTCAGCATTAAGCTTTGCCACTGTTAAGCACTCTGAGACACTGCCCGAGTGAGGGTGCTTCGCTGATGCAAGTTGTAGTTGTTGCCTTGTCAATATGTCAAGGTGCTATACTAAATGCAAGGATTATCGCTACTGTATATAATAATAATAATCCTTGCATTTACTATAGCATATTATCACATCATCGAGAAATCTCCAAGCACTTCACAGGATATACTGTAAAGTGGTGTGCCTGTGTTTTTTGTGTCTGTATCCATGTGCATGTTCCTTCTTAAGTGCAAACTTGTTTCTGTTTTTTTTTAGAAATTTTTAAATGACTTCCTCTCTTTAAGATCCCTAAACTCTACATCACTTTCAATGTAGCGAACACAACCAAATTGGACCATCAACAATAAATTCACAATGAACAATAAATTCCCAATTCATCTTTTTGTGCATTTGGATGCAATATTTTCTAGGATATCTGGAAAATGTCTTACTCTATCCTCCAAATGGTACCATATGAACTCCACTGTCCATCTGAACTGGCAGATGGGATCTCAGTTTATCACCTCATCTGAAGGATGACACTTCCAACAATGCAGCATTCATTCATAACTGTACCACATTATCAGCCTACATTATGAGCTAATAGATTCTGGGAAGAGGCTCAAACCTACAATCTTCTGACCCAGAGGCAAGAGTGGGGCCAACTGAGTCAAACTGACATTGACACATGTTAAGATGCTTGACTGAGAAACAGATTGGGCTGCTGTGTGCTGGCAGCTGCCTTCAGTATTAACATTTCTGAGATTGAGCCGATTTGAATTAAACTTCTCAGTAGTTCAGTTTGTCTTTTGTGAAATGTCAGGTTTTGTGAGCTATCTTAGTGACGTTTCTCGGATTAAATTAATAACAATCCTCGCATTTGATACAGTGCCTTATCATATGGTTGATATGCTTCAAAAGGCTTCACAGGATATACTGTAAAGTAGATTGACTGTATTTCGTTGTCGAACGTGGCAGCAGTGTACCACAAAAAAACATGAAGTGAGTGATCAATTTTATTTAGGAGATTTATTGGCCAGGACATGGGAGAAACAAGGCTGAAAAGTGACAACTCCCAAACTGTGTACATGTAAGGAGCGAACAGCTAAAGTGGTAAAGGAAGAGGGGCTCAGCAAGTGTGACTGGACCATTTTAAAGTTTTCACCCTATGTAAAAGCCATTATGTAACTGCAATATTACTCCAGTTTCATTGATTTGAATACCTCTAAGAATGTTTTTTTGTTACAGAATGTAGCAACCCAATATATTCATGTCTTAATGCAGTCTGTATCTTTATTGCTGTTTGTTACAAGTTCAGTATCTGCCATATGATTCTGTCAACATTTCAATCTTTTTTACATCAATATAATAGTCAAAATGAACATAACTCTCCACGATTCCCAGAAAAAGAGAAAATTACCATTCCCAGTCCAGCCAATTGGATTGTTAGTTCAGAATAATGTAGCAGGGAGCACTGCGGTGCTTGGAAATGTGACAATTAGAGAGGGAAAACAATTATCTGGACTTCCCACTCCTGATCATTATCTTGTGATCACTGCTGGAAAGTACATGTGTGTGGATGTGGGCTTCATATGCCCAGAAGAATACAAGAGACGGTCAACTGAAGAAAGTCTTTCTGCCCATTTGATCAAATGGAATGGATCAAGATGAATGGGATGTTGGCTTTTATCTCAAGGGGCCTGGAATACAAAGGGGAATAGATTATGCTTCAGCTGCATAGAGCATTAGTCAAACCCCATCTGGAGTACTGCATTCAGTTTTGGGCACCACACCTCAGGAAAGATATAATGGCCCTGGAGGGGGTGCAACGCAGATTCATCAGAATGTTACCAGGCCTAAAAGGGTTAAGTTACGAGGAAAGGCTGTATTCCCTTGAGTTTAGAAGGTTCAGGAGTGGCTTGATCGAGGTTTTTAAGATGATAAAGTGATTTGATGTGGTAGATACAGAGAAGCTATTTCCTCTGGTGGGGGAATACAAAACAATGGGGCAGAGTCTTAAAACTAGAACCAGGCCACTTAAGAGTGAAATCAAGAAGCATGTTTTCACTCAGAGGGTGATAGAAATCTGGAATTCTCTTCCCCAAAAGGCCATGGATAGTGCTGGATCCATCCACACCTTCAAGAGTGAGGTTGTTAGATTTTTGGTATTAAGGGATATGGGGAGAAAGCTGGAAATTGGAATTGAAAGGATTAGTTGAGGTACAGGTCAGCCAGGATCTAATTAAGTGGCAGAACAGGCTCGAAGGGTTGAATGGCCTCCTCCTGTTCCTATGTTTCTATCTCACCCAGAATACACACCAATCATTCTCCCATGGCAGCATCATGTTTTTAAATGAGTCTTGTATCTGGGTCTCTAACATTGTTACCGACCGAGACAAGCTAACACTGAATTATAGTCTGAGGATAAAGTGTATACATGTACATGCTATACATAACAAAGTGTGTCTGTGGGCCATTGGGTAGAGAGCAAATTGTATGTTGAGTAACATGTGGTTTATTTGAAAGGTGAAAATATCATGATTGTTTGATTAAAAATAATGTTGCTAGTCTTATTTCCAGACTTAAGTTGACTGAACTTTAAACAATGCAATCTTTCTTTACTTCCCTGCAGGGTACTGTACTGTACTCGTAAAAGAAGTATGTATAGCTTTCTTGGCAATCAGAAAATATCTCCCCCCCACCCCCCTTCCAAACACTCACACATACACATCCGTCTTCCTGAATGACTGCTGCTTTCACATTAAAGCTTCAAGTAATATAATTGCACATTTATTACAATCAATCACTGATGCATCTCATCACATATTATAGGCTTGGCACAAGATACCATTTTTCTTATTTAAAAAAATGTCTACTCAACTGAGGGCCTACTGTTAAGGAATCATTAGTAATGTTGGGATGACATTTGCAGTATCTTCAGAACCTATACTTTATATTATTTAAAGGGGATTCTTTATTTTTAGTTAAAACTCCTTACATAGAGTTCCAGCGATGTCCTAACGGCCAACTTTAGCAAACCCAACTATATTGAAGTGGTTGTCTTGTGCTTTCTCTCACCAGCAAGCAGCTGATCAGGATGAGTAACTGTGAGGGAATGGAGCCCGAGAGCAGCGGGCTGAGTAGAGGTAAGTCTTTATTAAGGAATCCTGGGGCTAAATAAGTTCTAGGAAGATATGTTTTGTGTTTCGCAAACCATTTCCTGTGCTCATTTACACAAAATGTTTTGCCTGTCTTCAGATCGCATCTGAAGACCTTCCTCTTTGACCATGCCTATGGTCATCTCCCCTCTCTCGCAGCTTAGTGTTAAGCTCCTCCTCCGTCAAGGGCTAAGCGTGAAAGGCGCTATACAAATGCAAATTGTTGTTGTTGATGATGTGCCCTCTGTAGACATAGAAGGTAGCTTGTGTATTAACATGATGAGGAAAATTCAAATTAATTGAAAGGACCTTCATTCATCTATATGTAAATAAGCAGTATTTTTCTGTACACATGCATTCTATGTATCTACTATTGATATCTACTTATCGCAACCTCAGGATGATGTTTGTTGTGATCAGTAACAATTAATGCAATTGGGTTCAGTAACAATTTTTTCTTGTTAAAATCAAACCATTTTGCATACATTCACTGCCTTTTCTGTATGTACTCTAAACATCTTTCTATCATAACAGTTGGCATATAGGCTGGTGTCAGGACTGACTGGAACCCAGACAGCCAAGGTAAATAGTTTAAGTAACAATGAATTTTGTTATTAAAATCAGGTAGACAAGAGCGGAGACAATCCATGACAGTGTGGGGTGTTTGGCATTCAGTTTATCTGGTGCTTGTTCTGCCTGATCATTTTAACAACATACTGTATACATTCCACAGGCCAGCACTGCATTCAGATCTACTGGACAAGGTGGTGTGAAGAATGTATCCAAATTATTTGGATTTATACAACAACAACTTGCATTTTTATACTGTCCTTTATGCAGGCTAGCAACCCGGAGTGCTTCACAGTGATGGAGTCTGTCAACGAGCCAAGGGGAGAGGGAGGGAAGAGGTGACCATAAGCACCATCAAAAAGGAAGGATGTGAAAGGCACTGTACAAATGTAATTTTGTTGTTGCTGTTGTCTTTAGGTGGGATTTGAAGGTGGGGAGGGGGCAAGGTGGAGGGATTGAGGGGTAGATTTCCAGTGTTCCGATGGTGGAGCAGAGGGCATTGGGACAAATAGGAGGCCAGAGCTAGCCGAGCGGAGGCAGTGGGTGGGGGAGTGGGAGTAAGCAGGTCAGATAGGTAAGGAGTTGCAAGGGAATTGAGTGATTTGAAAGCGAGTGAGAGTATTTTGATGTTGATCCGTTCGGTGATTGGGAGCCAGTGGAGGTTGGCAACGACGGGTGTAATGGGGTATTTATGGCATATTTATAGCATATTTACTTCTTTTTATGGTCCAGTGGGTTTCATGTGGTACTTGTAGTTACACAGCAGCACAGTGACAATTTCAGGTTGGAGATGCTCTTCAGGCCAACCTTCAGGTTTTCCAACAAGACTCCCTCAATGTGTCAAAATCATATTCAGTTTTGTCGATAACCAAATATTAAAGCCGATGTAGCACGGGAAAGATCCTTAATGTTCACCACTATGAAAACACTAACGCAATTGAACGTCTTCTCTCAAGACAATTCTTTCTTCCTGTCAAACTGAATAACATTGAACTGTCACAAAGGAAAAACACCAGCCCGGAGGAGTTTTGATTTATTGTAGAAGAGAATTTGAATCTTTAATTAAAACAAAGTGACCTAACTAAGGCTTTTGTGCTATTAGTTACAGACTATCCTCAAATTTGTTGATGCAGGATTTGCTTAATGAGAAAGTTCAGGTTTGGAAGACTTTTCTTCACTGTATACATCATTGCACCTGTCAACTTAGCTACATGTATTTGCATTACAAGAGGATCAAGGACATAGAAAATCGATGGGATGCCACTATAATACCATTGATATTTACTTTTCTTTGCTTTCAAGAAATCACAGACAGACTTGTAGCTAGACAGAAATCACAGACAGACGTGAAGCCAGCTAGAAGTCAAATTGGCAGGCAAAACTCCCACACCGACTGTTTTATGCTGTATTAGGCTATCCTGGAAGAGGCAAGACGAAGATAGAGCATCTTTTTTTCTCTGCCTATTATGGCCTTAAACAGTCATCGCAGAGTAAACCCATTTGATTTTATCTACAACCACTGTCACCTTACAAACATCAACATCGAGCTAAAGGACATTCTGCTGCATTGGTGTGTTGTTTTCCATGTGGATCTGCAATCATTGCTTGACCAGAATCAATTTGACAGCAACGTAGCCCAAACCAATTAGTCTTTTGTCTGATGGTCAGCATAACTTTTCAAGCTTTTTTTAGAAGCAGAAACATCAATGAGGATCCTGAATTATTCACGATTTGTCGACTTCTACTTCATCAATGCCACCCACGGCTGCTGGAAAATATTTGTTCTCAGTTGAGATTTGTCATAAGGGAAGTTGAATGTAGTTCTTTATCCTCATTTAACTCTGATTAATCTGAGGCCTCTTTCCATGGGCAAATAACAAAAAATACAGGACAAACTTCATAGGAACTGAAAAATGTGAATTTCTTCAATGGCTAATGTAATCAGACTACATTTTCTTGCAGAATTCTGAAAAAAATGTCAATTTTATATGTTCTGGAATCCTGTAGCTTAGCAGTTGAAGCATTCAACAACAACAATATGCACCTATATAGCACCTTCTGCGCAGTGTAGCGGCTCAGTGTGCTTAACAGTGGCAGAGCACAACCCCGAGAGGTGTGGGGAGTTGGCCGTAAGTAAAGTCAAAAAGGTTTTAAGGCAGGACTTGAAAAGGGGGAGAGGGGGTGCAAGGTGGAGGGATTGAGGAAGAGTGTTCCAGAGGTTTGAGGCATAGTGGCTGCATGTGCGACCTCCAATAGTGGAGTGGAGGGCTCGAGTGACAAGCAGGAGGCCAGTGCCAGTCGTACGGAGGTGTCGGGTGGTTGATTGGGGAGTGAGGAGGTCGGAGAGGTAGGGAGGTGCCCTGGAGTGTAGGGATTTGAACACAAGTGTGAGGATTTTGAAGTCGATCTGTTCGGTGATGGGAGCCAGTGGAGTCTGGCCAGAACTGGTGAAGAGGGAGGGCAGGACAAAATGTTGGGCAAATTTCCTTACCCCACACACCTCTGTTTACCTGTTGCTCATTGATTGGCGGATCGCTTTTCCAGGGGTAATAAAATATATTTGGTCACTCAATCCACAACTGTTTGTGGGAAACTGCTGTGCGCAATTGGCTGCCGCATTTCGCATAAAAATATACAGTCATTTCAGTTTACAGTATATTCTGAGAAGCGTGTTGAGATGTCTTGCAGATGTGATAAGGCACTATATAAATATGAATATTTTGTGGGTGAAACATGGCAGCCAATTGTGCACAGTAGTGTTCCAGATATGGCTAAGTTTCAACAGGTTAAAACCTTTCCCTCTAAAGATGGTATGATTGGGAGGGGATCTAATTGAGGACTTTAAAAATATGAAAGGATTTCATAAGCTTAATGATTATAGACTGTCTCTAATTGTCTTTATTTATTGGTGAGTCCAAAACAATAAGTTAAAAAAAAATGGCTACAAGTTGTTCCAAAACAACAACAATTTATGTTTATGTAGTGCCTTTCATGCGGGATAGCATCTTGGAGATCTGAACAATGATGGGGTTTATTGCCAAGCCAAGGAGTTAACTGTAGGTATGGTTGAAGAGGAAGAGAGGTTTGGAGAAACTTCTTCATGCAAAGAGTGCTGGGAGTGCGGAACACAGATGCTCTGGTTGAAGCATAAAGTATCAGTACAAAAGAATAAGTTGGGCCAAATGGCCTGTTTCCAGACTGTAACTTTTATGTAATTCTATGCAATGAAAGCAATGGTTTACCGCCTTAACCCTCTGCCCCGGAAAAAAACACAATACACACATTTCTTCAATAGAATCAGCAAAAAAAATGCAAACAATCCCATGCGACAATTAAATTAATTTGTCATTTTTGGCAGAAAATCTCATTACAGCAGACAACGTTGAAACTGGCAATACTGCAGATTTTTCTTCAGCAAGGGATCTGCCTCTCAAATCTGCTCACAGCCTACTCTTCTAACCATTGCCTTCACTCAGCTGGCCCGGGTCTTCTGGGTGTCCCTCATCCTCTTCACTCTACCGTGCTTTCACACACTATGCCCTGAATCTCTGGACCAGCCTGCTTCAATCCATCTGTCTTGCCCCCTCTTCGCCATCTTCATATCACAGCCGAAGACTTTCCTCTTCAACCACGCCTTTGGTCACCCCCTCTCTCTTTCCAGCTCACCATCAAACCACACCGCTGTTAAGCACAACGAGATGTTATTCGCATGAAGGGCTCTTTATAAATTCAAGTTGTTGTTGTTGTTGTCATGCCATTGTACAACTCTGTTTACCTAGCTTTCACTATTCATTACATTTTACAGAAACACTCTGAAGCTCTTTGAGAAAGGCTCTACATTATAGGCACAATATCAAACGCTCAGATTGTTATATTTTTTCCTTTCAGCTTTGCTCAGCCGTTTCCGGCCTTCTAAAATTCCCTTGTCCCGTCTGTTTTCAACAACCATGCCCCGAAAGTCTGGATCCCCTTGCCTCAATCCCCTCCACCTTGTCCCCTCTTTGCCCATCTACAGATCACACCTGAAGATCATTTGACCATGCCTACATTCATCTCCCCCTTCTCTACAGCTTGGCATCTAGGTCAGCCATTGTTAGACATTCCAAGACATCACCCTGTGTGAAGGTCCTATAATGGAATCCCGTAGTGCGGTGATCGGCATGTTCACCTTACAACTGAGAGGACCAGGGTTCGATTCCCGGGCCGGGCAAAATGTTTAGGAAGATTCCCTACTCCACACACCTGTTTCCCTAGCAGTAAATGGGGACCCAGTTGTTAGTCCATTGGTGGATCGAATTCTGGGGGTAATATTTCCTCCCAAAATTAATAATTGGGTCACTCAATCCATGACCGTTTGTGAAACACTGCTGTGTGCAATTGACTGCTGCGTTTCGTCCACAAAATATGCAGTTAAATTACTTTACAATATTTTCTGTGAAGAGCTTTGAGACGTCACAACAACCTGATAAGGTGCTATATCAAACGCAAAGATTATTATTATTATTATTAAAGTTGTCGTGATGGTTATTATAGTGTCAACGTAACATAAAAGGCACAAACAAATGCTATCTACCTAACGATCATTTTTAACCACAACTTTAATCCTTTCAAACAGATAAAGGTAAATCTAGAACTTTTGTAAGTGCAATTGTGCTCATGGGTTACTGTACGTTGGCAGTCATGCATTCTTTTTCCTTCAGTGTGGAAGACAAGCTTCCATCAATTTAAAGAGAATGGAAAATGATCGGGGAACATTTTTCAAAAACCACAGAGAATGAAATCAAATTATTACAGCTCAATGTGTTTGAACTCCCACTGAGCTGCTGATGATCTTGGAGATTTGTGCTATTGATTGTTCTTGTATAGGCTAGAACAGGTCAGCATCCAAGTGCACTGAGGCCTGGGGATAAGGGAATATGAATGGAATGCATGGATTGAGCTCGAGATCTGAATTCATGAATGCCTGCCTGGAAAACTATCAAACCACAGACTAGCAACATAAATAAAAGCTGACACAGCCTCGGAAAAACTAAAAGATCAAAAATGCCCAAAGTGGTCATTCTTCACAGGTGACTCGAGGGCGTAAGTGCATATAAATCAGGAACACAAATCCTCTCAAAGAGGGGAAAATACATTTTGGTCTCTTTGGCCCAGGGTATTTGCGTGAGCCCCATCACAGGTATCAGCTAAGATACAAGTCACATTGCAATATCCAACTGAGGGATGGGAGGGTGAGCAAGAGATAGAGAGAGTGAGAAAACAGAGCTTTATTCAGCCTGAGACCCTGAAGGTCACAGAGTGAGCAGTGCTGCTCTGTCTGACCCAATCCTTCACATCAAGCTCCAGCCGTGCAATCAGAAAGAGCAAAAAAAAAGCACCTGTGTCTGCTCCAGTTCCGCAGCTTTCTGTCTGGGTGCACTACGTGCCATTCTAGACTCAAATCTATCTATCTCCAATCTAGTTTATTTTTTGCAATGTTAATCTATGCCTTGGTTGTTTTTAAACTGGCTTTGATTTCTGAAATTTAATGTTTTACTTCTCTTTAACTCACCTTTTGATTTTTCTGAAAGGTGAGGATTTTTNAAAACATTAAATCTGTAGATTCAGATGCTATAGTAACAACAACTCGGAGTCCGTTGAACGGAGGGAGCGAGCAGGATGATAGGGGGTTAGGAGGTCCCAGAGGTAGGGGGGAGCAAGATCATAGAGGGATTTGAAGGTGAGGACCAGGATCTTGAACTCTATCTGTGTGATGGGAAGCCAGTGGAGTCAGGCGAGGATGGGGGTGATAGGGTCATGGAGCCTGGTGTGGGAGAGGACATGGGCTGCAGAGTTCTGGATGATCTGCAGCCTATGGACGGAGGAGTTGGGAAGACCACAAGCAAGGAGTTTGTACAGTCAAACCACAATGTAATGAAAGCGTGTATGAGGGTTTCGGCGGCCTGTGATCCGAGACAGTGGCGGAGCCGGGCGATGTTGTGGAGGTGGGGTAAGGCAGATCAGATCATAGCACAGATGTGGTGTAGAAAGGATAGTTGAGGGTCAAACAAGACTCCAAGGTTCTAGACTGTCTTAGCAAGGTGGAGTGTGCAACCATGGTTGGTGATGCTGTCAGCCCCTGAGATGTGGAGGCGCTGATGGGAGTCAATTAGGAGAGCCTCGGTCTTGTTGACTTGCTAAGAGGAATGTAACTCCCCATTCAGTAATAATGCCCTTTCCATAACACTATATTTTTATTATGGATATTACATAAGAGGTAATGGAAAGAGATCTATTTCAAAGCCAACATTTTTTTACTTGGATCAAAGCCTAATCTTAGATCTTGCATTAGCTGAAATATGTGGAGTCCTGTAGCTCAGTGGTTAGAGCACTCGCTTTGCAAGTGAGAGACCTGAGTTCAATTCCAGGCAGAGGGCGAAACCTTGGGCAAGTTTCCTTACTCCACACGCCTAATAATAATCCCTCCAAAACAAAAACAATAACAAGATTGGTCATTTTCAATCTACGACTGCTTGTGGGACATTGCTGTGTGCAATTGGCTGCCGCGTTCGCCCACAAATATACAGTCAATTCACTTTACAGTGTGTTCTGTGAAGCGCTTTGGGACGTCCTCCCGACGTTAAAAGCGCTATATCAAATGCAAGGATTATTATTATTATATATTGTATTAGCAGAGAAAATTATAACATTTGTTAGTCAATTATATTCTTAGCAATGAAGTGTTATCCTACACTACTATAAAAGAAATTTGTTTGTCCCAAGACTTACCTCTTTGATGACACTTTGGGTCATCTTACTCCAGTCCCAGGTTGGGTACCAAGCCATTATTGCTAAGCACCTTTGAATGTTCTCTCAACATGAAGGATGCTATATAAATATAAATTTGCATTGGCTGCTGAGGTTAAGTCCATGAGAGCATTTAAAAGAAAATTGGATAAATACTTGTGAAAAAATATTAGTAAAGTTTATGGACAAAAGAGTAGCAGGATAAGAATTAAGTACTAAGCTCCAGTGGGAGAGGTACCTGCAGACTCGACACAATGGACAAATGGCCTCCTCCCGTGCTGTACACAATCTGCAATTCTATGCTGTGTTGCAGCGAGTTTTGGCTGATTGTGCTTAAAATGGTTAGTGGAGAGCAAAATATTAAATTAATCAGCACGATTAATGTTTGTACCAAAGAAAGTCTGCACGATAAAGGTACATTCAAGGTATACTGAGAGGCACAACATTTCATTAATTCGAATTAATAGCCCGGGGTAGCTGAGACCAATTGCAGCATCCAAACTGCTAATTCAGATGAAATCACTAACGCAACTGTTCTGCAAATGTAAAATTGAGGAGGAGGCAATTCTGCGAATCTAGAGTCCCAGGCAATTTGGTGCTCTAATCACATGGTCAGAGTCTGGGAAATAAACCTCTTGTGTCTGCAATCTCAACAATAACTTGCACTTACATAGTGCCCTCCAAACAGGATAGTGTCTAAGAGCGTTTAACAGTGGCGGAACCTGACTCCGAGCTGCGGGGTGGGGGCAGGTGACCATTAGCATGGTCAAAGAGGAAGGTTTTCAGGCAGGACTTGAAAAAAGGGAGAGAGGGGCAAGGTGGAGGGATTGAAGGAAAGTGTTCCAGAGTTTCGGAGCGTAGTGTCTGAAAGGTGGGGGAGGATGATGCAACCAAGTGGATGTTTTCAATCTTTGAGGCGAACAATTCTAGGACCTCTTCACACTTGATGTTTGCTGTGAAGATAGAGGGGGCTTGAGGGGGTGCATGGAGGAGGTGATGTACGGTAGAAAACAGCATCTTTGGATTGTTGTTTGCCTCCAGGATGACTTTGGAGCAAAAGTCAGTTTTGGCCTGTGAAAGGGAGAGTCGGTAGGTGCCGAGGTGCTCAAGCCTCCAAGCCTTTCAACATTTTAAAATGTAAAACCTCTCCATTTTACTGCATCGCAATCAGAATAAGTCTTGTTCTGACATCTTATCCTCATAAATAAATGCACTGAGCCCTAAAATCATCTTCAGCGGTTTTCCCTAAGCCCTCTTGAATGTATTAATTCAAAGAATAGATAATCATAACTGTGTACAATAAAATGTGGTCTTAAAAATCAGTTATACTGAACTCAAATTATTCTTTCTAATTGTTAAATGCCATCAAGATGCATCCTAGGACTTGTCACACCTTGTTAACAATGGAATTGTACCACTGTCCAGTTATTTTCAGTGGGTGGGTATCTATTTTTCATTTTCATCAACCTCTTGACCTGAATCCTGAAACCTGAATCCATTAAATTCAATATTTAATTTTTTTGACCTCAGCACAATGGTTGCAATTTTGTGACTTGCAACTGTTATTGTAATGCAAACACTTAATTTGAGGTTCAGAGACATGGTGATAATTCTTTGCTTAGGAGAGAGTGAAATGTAATAATAATAATAATCCTTGCATTTGATATAGTACTTCATCACATCTTTGAGACATCTCAAAGTACTTCAAGAATATACATTAAAGAGAATTGACTATATATTTTGTGTCAAAACATCGTAGCCAATTGTGCACAGCAGTGTCCCACAAAGAGTCATGGATTGAAAGAAAAAAATATTAATTAAAATTTTTTTTTGAAGGGAATATTACTTCCGAGAAAGTAATCCGTGAATCGGCTAACAACCATGTTCCTATTTACTGCTAGGTACACAGAGGTGGGTGGAGTAAGGAAACTTGCCTAAGGTTTTGCCCTGCCTAGGAATCAAGCCCATGTCCTATAACTTGTGAGGCGAGTGCTCTAACCCCTTAGTTACAAGACCCCCTTGGGTTTCCACCAGAACTGGAGGTCAGAATTAAGAGGGATGGAGGGTCGCCTTGGGATGTCCTTGCTATGTGAAAGAAGCTATACTAATGTAATTTTGTTGTTGTTGTTGTAGGGAAGGTGGGAGAGTGGCCAGAAGCATGATCAAAATGGAAGGACTAGAGGTGGACTTTGAAGGTGGCAAGGGAGGAAGCGAGGTGGAGGGATTCTGGGATGGAGTTCCAGAGGATGGGGGCAGATGCTGAAGACCCGACTGTCAATAGTAGGGCGGGCAAGGGACATAAAGTAGGCCAGTGCCTGTTGAGTAGAGAGAGCGGACAGGTTGGCATGATTTTAATTAGTGGCAGACGTAAAGAGGACCAAGGCCATGGAGGTCTTAAAAGTGTGGACGATGATTTTATACTCTATCTTCTGGGTGTTGTCGGGTGAGGATGTGAGTGGTCGGTTCTTGGAGTTTGGTACAGAAAACATGAGCTGCAGAGTTCTGAATAATCAAGATTTCTGAATAATCTGCAGCTTGTGGAGGGAAGAGTTGGAAAGTCCGACAAGCAGGGAGTTAGCATGGTTGAGCTTGGTCTTGGTGAATGAATAAATGAGGGTCTCAGTGGCCTGAGAGGAGAGGCAGCGGAAGAGGTGGGAAATGTTACGGAGGCGGGGGAAGACAGAACGGGTCATGGCATGGATGTGCTGTTTAAAAGATAATTGAGCGTCAAACAGGACATCAAGGTTCCATATTGACAGAGGGGAGTTAGTGATTAAGGAACAAAGATATAAAATAGTCACTAAGTGAAAAGAGAATTATTTTCACTCAGAATGTTGTTGGGTAAGGAAAGCTCTGTAAGGTAGTAGAGGCATTGTAGGTTTCAAGAGGAAGTAGATAGGCATATGAAAGGTACAGGCTTGAAGGTGTATAGGAATAGAGTGAGGCAGTTTAAAAGTAATAATGAAAATAATAATAATAATCCTTGCATTTGATATAGTGTCTTATCACGTCGATGAGATACCTCAAAGTGTTTCATAGGATATAATGTAAAGTGGATTTTTTGTATTTTGTGGGCCAAATTGTGCACAAGAATCATAGAATTATGCAGCCCAGAAGGAGGCCATTCGGCCCATCATGTCTGTTCCAGCTCTTTGAAAAGAGCTATTCAATTCAATCCCACTCCACTGCTCTCTCCCCATAGCTCTACAAATGTATCCTTGCCAAATAATTATCTACTTCTCTCTTAAAAGCTGTTATCGAATCGGCTTCCACAAAGCAATATCCAAAACAATGTCACACAAGCAGCCATGAAATAAGTGACTAATTTTAGTTGGTTTTGTTTGAAAGATGCGATAGATTTTTAACATCGACCTGAACAGGCAGACAGGACCTTGGTTTAACGTTTCATCTGAAGGACAGCTTACCAGTGATACGCCAGCAAATGTACAGTGTAAAACAACGTATTGATTCAGCCTGCACAGAGATCCATATGACAATTTTGTCTCTTTAAATGTATTACTCTTTGTATATTATTATTTGCTTTTAATATAATTTCTCACCAAAATGGATGATGTTCTTCTCCGATTTTATTCCGAAGGTGTTTAGCTGTGAGATCCCATCTGTTAAGTGTGTGGTTAATTTGATCAATAGTAAAAGAGCCCGAGAGGTTAAACGAATGCAATAAATCTTTTTTTTTGCTTTCAACAGCAAAGTCTAATAGCTCCCAGTGCATACAGCATTAACAATGGCACCAAACCATCAGGTATAGTGTAAAATGAAAAAAGACTCCCCGATCTGAAACCTTGGGCACTGAATCCTGTTTCCATACTGCTTCTGAAGTAATTTACAAAGCAATTATTTCTGCTGAACAACATTAAAATGCCTTCTTATCTTTGTTGTTGCGTTTTGAACACCAATCTGAATTCTGTAATATCCTTGTTCTCATCGTAAATTTGACTTTGTTTAAACTGTATGGTGCATATTACCTAGTTATAATAAAAATTATTACTAATAATCCTTATATTTGATATAGCACTAAAGTCAAGATGTCTCAAAATGTTTCACAGTAATTGCTGTCAATAAGTTGTATTATGGACAAATGTAGCAACAAATTTGCACACAGCAAAATCACAAATATCCATGAAGTGAAAGATCAATTTATGTGGAGGATTTTTGGCTAGAACAATCGGAGAAACTCCCTTCTCTTTTCAAATAGCATTCCTAACATCTTACACATCCAACTAAACAGACAGAAGGTTTCTTAGTTTAATAAGTCATTCTAAGGGTTGCACCTTGGATAACTGCAGCAATCACCTGTACTGCACTGGAGTGTCAGCCTAGACTGTGAGCACAAGCCCTCATGCGGGTCTTGAGCCTACCATCTTCTGACTCATATATTATTGCAGGTCAGATTCATGTTTAGATTTTGGGGATGTTGAAACTTCCCTGGTGGTTGTGACCATATAAGTCAATGATCGGAAAAGCAAATGAATGGCCTGCAATAGACAGGCCATTAATGTGGGAGTGATCATCCCACAAGATGTCAGGAAAAAAAGCAGCAAGGGGTGCAATTGTCATATTCCTAAACACATCCCTTGTGGCAAAATCCTACTTATTTAATCTATTTAATTATCATTTCACAGCATCTAGTATTTGTGTGTAAATTCGTATACACAATCTTAATCAAGAACTTTGAGATATCTCAACGACATAATTAAGGCGCTACATCAAATGTAAAGATTATTATTAATCTTGAAGCTGGTTTTGTTCTTTTAAGAACCATAAAAAAAGGCTTCAAATTAAGATAGAATTCAACACTTTTCTAAACTGTAGATGGTGGGAAATGATAAGAAAATAAAGTAAATCTAGCCCCTAATAAAATCCACCCCCTCCCCCCCATCCCAATTCCTAAGTTTGCCAGGACAATTAAGGAATGGCAGAATTTTAGGGAAAAATATGTTCTGAACAGGTTTAGAGATTAAATGCAAGTGATCTGCTTCTTGGTGCTTCTGAAAATATAATTCTGGGTTTACTTATCAGTCCTATTTAAAATGTTAAACACATCAGTAAGATCCCCTCTAAGATGTCTCCATTCAAGACTGAAAAGCCTTAGCTTGTCTTATCAACGACAACTCACGTTTATATACAGCCCTTCATGTGGAGTAGCATCTTGGAGCACTGAAATTATTGCTCGTAGCTCATTTCTCTGACACTGAGGATTATGCTTGTTCTTGTCCAGTGCCTTGGACATCCTCCTGACGTGAAAGGCGCTTTACAACTGTAATTTTTTGTTGTTGTTGCTCTACTCTGCAACAACTCTACTACCTAGACAATAGATGGGAGTTCATATCTCTTCAGTGGGAAGATTGTTTCCTAGCCTTACAGGGCTGATACTGGTCAGGGTGGCAGTTTTGCTTATACGTTGGAGATGTAGCATGCAAGGGTTTCTTTGTACGCTAAACATTCTACACTAAGCACTGCTTTATCCTCTGTGTTGCTGGAGGCTGATTTCTCCAAGCCTTTCAATCCATTTCTCTGGATCATCAAACACTCGATGTTGACAATGGATTGAAATGTCCTGAAGTATTGGTGCAGTGAAGACTATTTCTAATCTGTTCGCCTACAAAATACACAGTCACTGCACTTTGTCATAAATCCCGTGAAGTGCTTTGAGATGACTTCTCGACATGAAAAGCGCTATATCAAATGCAAGGATTATTGTTCATAATAATAGATTTATTGTTACCACAGTTCAAAATAACAGTGGAAAATACTGTCACCTAACAACTTTATAACAGTATGTAGTCAGGGCTGAGTTGGAAAAGCAGTTACGCAATCAAAAAGTCCAGATGGACTCAAGCACTGTGAAAATGGAACTTGAGAGTACACAGTGAACTTGAGACTTTGTTTTCCTCTGATGAAATAAGAAGCATGGACTGTTTACTCCTGACCAGTATAGTTTACCTTTAGGGTAAGTGCAAAGCTGTGTTTTCCCCCCAGGACTTTATTTTTCTCTTCACTTCCCATCAGTGTCCAGACAAAAAATGCAGCATCTGCATTCATGTTAAAAAGTGGCCCAGCACACCCAGAAAGGCAGAAGTGGTGTAAATAGCTGATGGATCAACACCCCCCACTCCCCAACAAACACACAAACACACACTCATACTATTCATAAAGACCTCCATTCCTATCATAGCAGAGGCAAATAAGGAATTCAGGCAGGAAACAGGAACAAGCTATGTGTGTGCTTGTGAGTCTCTTGATTACTATTTCAATGCCTACTTGTGTCTGTCCAGGCAAAGTGGTCAGGTGCATGTTAAGGTGGCTATCTTCACACTTTCTGTCTATTTATGTGCTGGAAAGTGAATGTAAATCAAAGTGGCTCACCTCCATGCTTCTATTGTTTCTCGTAAACATGTGAAAGATGTGCTTCCTTTTTACAAAGTATCACAGTACTAAAATAGCCCAATTAGTCCAAACCAGTGTTTATACTCCACATTAGCCTCAACCACCTTCACCCCTCACTCTCTAGCCTCCTGCATGCCGCCTCTAATCCCTTAACAATCCTATGTGCATTGAGTTTCCTCTTAAATGCACTGATGCGTTCGGCTTCAACCACAATTTCTGCCAGTGAGATCCATACTCACCAACAGTAACTTATATTTATATAACAGCATTCATGTCGGGAGGACATTTCAAAACGGTTCACACAGCTGAATGGGAGCATGAGCTGGGGGGGGTCGGTGGTGCTGAGGGGGGAAAGGTGACTGAAAGTGCAGTGAAAAGGTAGTTCTTCAAGCTGGAGCGATGGAGAAGAAGGGGAAATTAGGAAGGAATTGGAGGTACTGCGAATAAAAAAGAAAAGGAAGGAAGAAAAGATTCAACTACCCAGTGATGAATTGGAATCCAGGAATTTCCCAACACCATGCCTTGAAATGATTTGAAACATAAGTTTTCCCAGGACATAATCAAACCTTTTTCCTGCATAACACACATTTTAGTCTGATATTTCCTTTATATGTTTCCAATCTTATCTGTATTCCCACACTCTGAGATAAAAGGGGGATAACAGTGAGGTCCTGCCATGCTTTGTTAACCAGTGAGCAAATCCAGGGGCTTTGAATTTACTTTAGAACAGGTGATCAGCAAAAACTCACATTCAGCCAATGGACAGCGGGGATTTCATGCTTCTTCACCAGATCATGGCTGGAAAAATACTTGCATAAGAAAAATAAAAGGAATCCTAGCAGCTACAATTTTGAATAAAAAATGTCGCTTAAAAAGTATTGGTGATGGCACTGAGGAACAAACTTAGCAGGAGACACCATTAATCAGAAAACTCTGGACAGCTTAAAATGAAGAGGGAAAAAATCTGTATTTGTGCTAATTATCACCAGCAATCGATATCACACGGCAAGAGTGATCAGATCAAACAGAAATAAACGCTCCAATTTTACCCTGTGCATTCTAAGTTGTATGCAACAATGAACATCAAGGCAAGGACCTTCTGCAATTCATTCAGTCATGAAAAAAGCTAAGAATGTTCTGCTGGAAGTAATTTCTACTTGAAAACTAATCTGAGAAAATTACTTTCAACTCGTGCAGTGTACGTATATTTTCTCTGATGCTTTCAAGCATTACATTCTGCACCTATAATGGAAATTCCTGCTATAGGAGCAAAACAAAAACTGCAAACAGCCCATAAAAGCACCCCATGCTTACCACAAAATAAATTCTATTGCTTCACATATTTTCAATAATGCCATGAGACATAACTATTATAAAACAGTTTACAAGTGGAATTTTCTCAATTATCTGCTAAAAATTAAATTTACCTTCCAATAGGCTGTTTAAAATCGTACTCCCTTTTGTTTGTAAAACTTCTGTTAGAAAGATAATACTTCTTTTGGAAACAATAAGATCAAAGATTAGTTTAGATGAAGAAGTCACTTTGGCCCATCCTCCAATCACAGCATTAAACTTTTTTTTTAAAATGAGTCCAGTTCTGGCCTCAACCACCCTTCCTGGCAACCTACCCTAGTGGTTTATCACTCTCTGAGTAAAGAAATACTTCCTGAAATTGCCCTATCCAACCCAATTTATTGTCTTTTTTTTCCCCAGAGACGTATTTGAACACTGCCCATTCTTAACCTTTACTTCCTCTCAAGTCCTTCCATCACACCCTCTTTTAAGGTTCAGTGTGAATAGGATGTTCCTGAGAGTCTCCTGTCAGTTCACACAGTAACACATGGTTGACAGAACCATTGGGTAATGAGATTCTACTGTCTGATCAGAGATAAAGAGGGTTATTAAATGTACTGACCTTGGCGGTATGTGCTGCTAATGGGAAAATCACATCATAAGAACACATTGACAAGGTGAGTAAATTTTCCCAACAAGTAGAGAATAATATGCAGACATTGCCAAGGTTGATAAATGTAACTGATAATCAGCAGCCTAAATCTGAATACTTCAAACTTGACTATTTAAATAACCTATTTCTTATACATTTGACCTTTTCTTTTACAAAAAGCATTTCAAACCTTTTCAGAATTGATATCTTATGGGTGGTCTGTACATATCAAAATTAGGATAGTGGTGAGTGAAATCTGAGAATGCTAGGGTGCTACTTTATGTCAGTGGTTTCTCACTGATAGGTCCTGAATTTCGTTGTGTGGTCAGAAAATGACAGCTCTGAGCTGAGGGGAGGTCCAGAATGAGAGAATAATACTGTACACTGGAGGTATACAGCTATACTATTTATATGTTTTGAAGATATTACAAGTCAAGTCCTCTCTAATATTTCATAAACTCTGGGTTCATGATTTTGTGTGTACCTTGGTTACGCTCAAAGGGGGAACTTCTCTCATTCCTGGAAGCTGGGGTTGAAGCAAAAAGCATCAATGTATTTAAGTGAAAACATGATGCGTACACGAGGGAGAAGAGAATAAATAGGTACAGGAGAGGGGAATATGAAGAGTGGAGGCTTGTGTGGAGTATAAACACTGTCCTAGTTGGGGCCAAATGACCCTTTTCTGTGCTATATCATCTTATGAACATCTACAAAATTGGGATATGGAATACATTTTACATTTACATTTATATAGAACCTTTCACATTGGGAGGATGAGTGGAAGAATGCAAGAATTGTTATTATTATTCATTCCTTTTACCAGTAATAATTGTCATGTTAAAAAAATTATTCAGGTTGATGTATCTTAACTTCTCGCAACTCTCTCAAAGAACTGATACCCTTGGTGTCTACTTATTATGATACGATTTAATGCTGCAAGACTACATTAGCATGACTGGTACCTTAACTCTATGCAGCACTGGTTCACTCAGTAGATAATTGCATCTTATCCCAGGTCTGTTATTCAGGCAGATTTTCAGCCAGATATAAATCTAAAAGCCCATATGCCTGATTAGAGGAAAAATGAATCAGATGCATTATCTTAAGTGGACCATTTTAATTATTATTGTGTTCTGCCAACAGTTTCTCTTCCAGTTGCTTAAAAAGCACAAATGTTTTATGTATGTATTGTGAATCAAATGGGTTTGAAATAATGAAAGCTGGCCATGCATGCAATATGCCTCACTGGTTTCATGCTTCCTTTATTTGTGTAAGGTCACTTCTGCAGTATACAATAGCTGATTTTTACTCTTTAAGATAAAAGCTTAAAGCCTTTTAAGTGCAGTTGTGCATTTGTTCATCCCTCTACTCAAATATAAGATCTCAATTTCTTAAGGTTGCAGTGAAAGCCAGCAAGCTGTAGACATCTCCATAATATTGATGCTAAAGCTGTGCTGTTTCATTCTGCAATGTTTTCGACAGAAGCATCCAGAGTAGCAAAATGTAATTTTATTGTTGTTGTTGTTCTAGAAGATGCATGTCTGAAGAGGGGAAGGATTGAGACAAACTGGTGTATTTGATTTATCAAAAGCAGATGGGTTCACAGAGATAAATTGCCCTTTAATGATCCACAAAATTCTTAGACCCAATCAATAAAGAATGATGATTCGAAAAGCAAAATGCCAAACAGCTACAGGTGCCTACAAAGATATGAGAAGTTAGGTCTATTTTGCTGGAGATGAAAAGTGACCTAACAGAGCTGTTCAACATCATGAAAGGTTATGTTAGGCTATAAAGTAAAAGATTAATTCCACTGCTCAATGGGTAGGTATGTGTGTCTGGTCTGTGATCAGGATTATCATTATCATGCCTCTTCTCACAACATTCACCTTGTCAATTTCTTCCCAAAAATATTTTTTTTTGGTGTGAATGATATTGGAGGCTAAAGGTATAGGCGCAGACTGAGATGAACAAAGTTCTCCACAGAACATCTGTATGCTTGGGTCTGTAGGATGAGGGGTTGTGTATGGAGGGAAGGAGATTTGTATAGTGCTGATAATATTCTACAATTTGTGCTTGATTTGTTTGAAGCTCAGGCAATATCTATACAGAACTTTTCCCGATAGAGTTGGTGGGATAAAGGCCACAAAAGAGACAAGCTTTCTGAGGAGTGGAGAGAAGTGGGCTTTATGGGTTTATTGGTTGTTTCCCATTCAATGGTTTCTACATTTGATTCATGCAATAAATTGATGGAAGGGAGTTGATGGAAACAAAGGAAATAAACAAGAAAGCAATAAAAAAAAGCAAGAAAAATGGATAGAAAAAAATGGATAGGAAAATAAAGAAATCAAAAGGAGGAATAAAAGGCAAATAATCAAAATAATAATTTGGTATAGCACCTTTCATGTCAGGAGGACATCATAAAGTGTGTTATGGGTGAATATGGCAGCCAATTTGCGCACATCAATCTCCCACATACATCTGTGAAACAAATGAACAATTTTCCATAAGAGGAATGGATGAATGAAATAAAACAAACAAATGGGACGGCAGATGTAAAGTCTAGTTGGGAAAACAAAATATAAACTAACTAGAAAAGCATTGGAAATCGCCGTGCAATTCTGTGAGCAACCGAGAGGATAGATGTTGGGTAAGCCAATTCATTAGTGAATGATATTCCCTCTGGAAAAGCCTCTGGAAATGAATTGAGTGGAATCAGAAGAGAGAATGATGATAGCGCTGTATAAGAGAGTCAGACATGTCCACAAAGAACATCACTCAGGAAGCTTAATAAAAAGATTGACCTGCCTAACTTTTATAAAAATAATCCTTGCGTTTGATATTATACAAAAAGACGTCAGTGACAATAAAGAAAGAATTGCCTCGCACCAAAGCACAAATGCACGACTGATGATCAAGTATTATTTAAAGTAATTAAAGAAAAATTGCTGCCTTGAATTAGAATCTTCTGCATGTCTACAGAGTGTGATGAGGTTTGCTTTACCGACAGCGATGCACATTTGACTGAATTTGAATTTCTACAAACGCAGCATCTTCCATTCTCTAATAGAATTTACAAATACATGGGAGTACAGATAGCAAGGGAGAATAATCTTCAGGGGGTGGTAGCTGATTAAATCTCAGTTAAGGAGTCCATCCCTCTTAAGCCAGATGAGCCGTTGGCTGGACTGAGGTCCATCGGTCAATCGGAGGTGAGGATGCCTCTACGAGCAACCTGCCAGACCATTGATTGTGGTCCTTCTCAAGGCTCTTTGTGTTAATGGGAGGAACTGTAAAGTGTGATGAAATCGTTATAATCAGTAATATTTTATTACACATCATGTCAGAAGCAGTTTCCTGACTAGTCTGTGAGTAGATCCAGAGTCATAGTAACAATGTACGTATTTGATTTGCAAATACTGTATGTACAATAGTTTCAATAATAGTTCAATCACTATGTACCCTGTCCTTCAATCACTCTGTCGTTCCACCCAACCTGGGAGGGTTATGATCCTGGCCAGTCAGGTGATGGACTAACTGTTTATTTTTCATAGTGAACAACAAGCTACAGATAACTATCTGTGGAGATACATGAAATCCCTCAGATAAAATTGGCTGCTTTATGGCTTCTTGTGGGACGTTGCTGTGCACACATTGGTAGCCACATTCACCTATTAAATTTCAGTCACTCCGCTCTACAATCAATCCAGTAATTTGTTTTGACATGTTTCAAAAGGTGATAAGGTGCAATAACAAGTCGAAGGAGTATTATTCTTGGTGCCCCACTTTAGGAAGGATGTCAATGCCATAAACAGGGTACAGAGAATACTGGGTACTGGGATGAGTAGCTACTGAGAAGAGACTAGAGAACATGGTCACTATTTTCATTACAGGACAAAGGAGGTTAAAAGGGCAACAGACAGAGGTGTTCAAAATTATGAGGGCCTTTATGAAGTAAATGGAGAGAAACTATTCCCAATGGCGAATGAGGCGGTACCTCAAAGGCATAACTTTAAGATCCTTATCAGAAAAAGTAATGGAGATGTTAAGAGATATTTTACACACAGAAGGCAAGCCCTCCAAGGAGTTATTCTAAATGAGTAATTGTTGTTATTGGATATGAAATTCCCCTCCAAAAATAGTGGTTGAAGCAGCTTTTATAAGGGAATGGGAAAAAGGCATTTGAGAAAATAAAAATATTATTGTATAATTTGGGAAAGTCAGAGGTTTGGGACACTAGCATTTACAGATAGTTTTTACAGAGAGCTGGCACAGACACAATGATCTCTTGTATGCTGTAAAATTTTATGATTCAACACGCAATATAAAGGAGCAAGTCAAACTCATACAATTCTGAGAATCAGTATTCTGCTGTATTATGCATCTTCTACTTATACCATCACGGCAGGCTTAAGTGCATGGCCTGACCTGGTCTGTCTCACCAACACAGCAGCCAGCTTTCCATTCAAACACCTCCGCTCTTATCTGCTTTCTGGTAAGTAGAGACATTGCATGTAATAATAGTAATAATAATCCTTGCATTTGATATAGCGCCTTATCACATCATTGAGACATCTCAAAGCACTTTACAGAATATACTGTAAAGTGAATTGACTGTACTTTGTGGGCAAAATGTGGCAGCCAATTGCACACAGTAGTGTCCTACAAACGGTATATAAAAAGAATGTAAAGTGAAATGAAGCTTATTTAATAATAAGGACTATTATTATTATTATTATTTGCTCTTATTAGTCAGTTTGAGATTTTGGTCACTGTCAATTTCATTAAAAAAACAAACTGAAAAAAGTGCCTGAATGGTTCGATGTCTCCATTTACTCAATTGCCCAACAGGTGAGGTTCAACTGTAGAGAGTTTTTCCATATTTGATAACCAGCAACATGATGGCAATCACATGTATGATTGCTGTGAATAACCTTTAATGCTGACTTTTCTACTGCGTTGGACATTCCACTCTGTTTTAATGATACCTTTTGTCAGTTTCACAGCACACAAACTCTTTTAAACTGGCCTGGTTTGCAGCTGCGGGTTTCGTGTCAATTCAAATCATGCAATTTCCCCATTCATTGTTCCGCATACAGAATTTTGTTTTAACAAACAATGTGAGGTGGGGTGGGGAAAATTGCATGAAGTAAGTTTTGCGGTAAAACATATCTATGTGCCCCTCTCTGTCGGTTTGCTGATATTAGGTAATATTCAAAGTTCTCAAATACATTGTTGAGAAACACGATCGATTTCAAGGTCCTCACCTTCATCTATAAATCTCTTCACTCCTGAGCACCTCCCTATCTCTCTGATCTCCTCCGACTTCACTCCTCAGCTCACCCCCTCTGCTCAGCTGCCTCAAGCTTGCTACATGTCCCTTGCTCTACCTGCAGTGGTCAAGCTTTCTAACTCTGCTCCCCTAATCTCTGGAACTCCCTTCCTCGATCCATCCATCTCACCCTCTCTAAATGTGTTAAGTCTTGCCTTAGAACTCACCTCTTCGATCACACCTATGATCAGCTTCTTCTCCTTCCTCCTTTCTCTCTTCTGGCTGGTGTCTGTCCCCACCACTGTAAAGCTCTCAAGACACTATTCTTTGTGAAAGGCACTGTATAGATGTAAGTTGTTGTTGCATTACCTTATAGCTATACTCCCAGCCATCATATATTTTCTTTCTGAGCCATTTCAAAAGATCATAAGGTTGGCCTGGATAAAGAATGATTTCATCCCGGCCCATCTGATCTCATCCCTTCAGAACATGCACTCTAACATTCCTGATCACAGCATCAAGCTTCTTTTTTAATGTGTCCTGCCAACCAATCGTTAATTATCCTTTGCATTACTTTACGCAAATTTTATGGAATTCAGTGGCAACCTGTTATGAGAATTATAGATCAAGTTGCTGAGTACAGCTCCTTATCCTAACAACTAAATATCATCTTTGTGGTCCACTATCCATGTGGGAATAGAATTGAAAGAAATTTAATTTACACCGTTCAATTGCTCCATTGCTGCTAATCTGCCATTCAGGATCAGGAACACAGAATTTCTGAACTCTGCAATTAGACATCATATCAGACAAGGATAATGCATCTCTCTATTACAATGTGCTTGAAAGCAATATTACTCCTGACATTTTTGTTCTCCTTAAACATTATTCAAAAGGGCTTATCTGCTACTGGAATAGTTCATTACAAATTGACTTTAGTGGTAATCAGCTACAATTTCTAAGGTTGGCTCATCCTACACACAGACAAATTGTGACATATATATGAAGGATCCACAGTACTAATAAACAGTATTTCACACTGTTCATTTAACACACAGCTCGGGGGTCATATCATGTTATTGCAGTGGTATACATATAGCTTTAACCCTCCTCTGTCCTGAATCTCACCAACATGGAAATTGCAACACTGTTCCCAGGTGCAAAGAGAAGTTTTCTTGAATAAATGCATTGGTTGTCATGATTCTGTAAAGTAAGTTAGTTTGATAAGAAAAGGATCAGTGAGTTTGTAGTGGACTTCATCTCTACTTAATAGATGAACTCGAAGGAACATCACCCTGAATGGAAAGACTATTGTGGTAAAGAGAGCTTAATACATTTGAAGAACTCAATGCCAAGACATACCATGTTTCTAAGCTAGTTTTGGTTACAATCTTCCTTCATGCATTATGTTTCACCTCAAGGTTTCTTTTACATAAACTAAAATTCATCAGTGCCACAACTTTGTAATTTGTTTCTTATTCTCTTGAATGAAGGAGAGATTGTTAGCTCTTGTTGAAATAATTATAACTTCCAATATGTATTTTATATTCATTATGTGTAAGTAATGAAACAATATAATACTTGTACTGTTAAAGTGCCATAATAATAATCCTTGTATTTCAGTCCTCGAAGCATCACATTGACCTAATCATGCCATCGAAACATCTTAAAACGTTATTAATGCTAGTAAGAAACCAGCATGCCTACCAACTCCTTCTACAATGAAAAAATCAATAGGTGGTTGGTAACTTTTTAAATCTAAAATTTAGAAAGTTTGTAGTGGACTTTGTCTGTACAGGTATTCTGCAGTTGATCTGAAGCCAAGCAGAAAGGACCACATCCATTTAGTGGCCTCTCTGTGCCACAACTCTACGGAATAGCTCTCCATGTTTGCATTTACACTGAAGAGTTTGCATTAATTTAATGGGTAAACCATTGATACAAAATCCATAGCATAACTAGTCTACATTAAATCACCTTCTGACTGTGGTGTCCAGCATTGCTTTAGCAAGAAAGTCAACATTGTGGGATCTGTGCAAAGGACAATTGGGTCCAATTTACAATGATTCGCAACAGAAATCAATAATATTATCACAAACTAAGAATTGTGCCAGTAACAGAATATGCATGATCCCGATCTGCAGGAACCTCATTCTGATGCACTTGGTGATAAATCACAGAGTTCCTGTGGGTCGGTGTGAAGTGGCTCTTGTTGCCAGCAAGGTTTCTCATTTGCACCTGTGAGTCTATACTAATGATTTCTGTTATGAATCAGTAGGTGTTAAACCCCACTGGGCACCTTGATTGTGACGATATATCAGTCTTACAAAAAAATGTGTTACAATGGAATGAAAATTGTCCTATTGTGTGGCAAACTTCTATCTATCTTTATATCCATTTATAGATGGGACTTGGAACTCACATTGTCTAGACCAAGGTCTCATCTGGCTCTTCAGGTGGACATTAAAGATCTAATGGCAATATTCGAAAAGGGAAGTTTCTTCTCTCTTGGCCAACAATCTCCTAAATAAAAAAAAATGGTCATTCCCTTCACGACTTTTTGCGTGAAATTGCTGTGCGCAAATTGACTGTTACGTTCACCCACAAACATACAAACATACAGTCACTACACTTAACAATATAGCCTGTGAAGCACTTTGGGGAGCCCTCCTGATCCAAATGTAAGGATTATTCTTATTATTTTCTTAACATACATTCTCATAGTGTTTACTGCAAGCAATTTTAAGAACGACAGAAAACCGGCTTGGAAGCTAATACTGAATTGAAGAATTTAAATCCTGTACGCTCTGAAATGCTACAGAAATAGAGTTCCAGATAGAATTTCTCTCCCATGATATGTTAATTATCACCAATATGGATCCAATATGAATCAATTAACCAGCACAATCAATTTGTAGTATTTTGTGGGCCCCATTATCATTATCATTGTGGAGTCCTGTAGCTCAGTGGTTAGAGCACTCGCTTTGCAAGCGAGAGACCTGAGTTCAATTCCAGGCAGGTCAGGGCGAAACCTTGGGCAAGTTTCCTTACTCCACACGCCTAATAATAATCCCTCCAAAACAAAAAACAATAATAAATTGGTCATTTTCAATCTACGACTGTTTGTGGGACATTGCTGTGCGCAATTGGCTGCCGCGTTCGCCCACAAATATACAGTCAATTCACTTTACAGTGTGTTCTGTGAAGCGCTTTGGGACGTCCTCCTGACGTGAAAAGCGCTATATCAAATGCAAGGATTATTATTATTATCTGAGGAGCAGATCTTGCAATATTAAATTTTTAAGGTCATTTTGCACGTTGGCAAACAGTAATAAAAATAATGATCTGATAAAGCGTTTTATCAAGTCAACAAAATGTTTCAAGGCATTTCACAGAATGGCTCTACAGGGCAATGTATTTCTAGGTGAGTGTATCAGATTTTAATGCATTATGTCTACAATGACATCAGAGGTTCCTACAAGTGTGGTGATCAACAACGTTTGTTGGTCTCAGTTGCCCAAAGCAAGAGGTAACAAAAACAACAACAATTCACATTCATATAGTGCCCTTTACGAAGGGTAGTGTCTGGAGTGTCTTGACAGTGGCGGAGTCTGACTCCAAGCCAGGAGGAGAGGGAATGGGGAAGTGACTGTAAACTGATCAAAAAGTAAGGTCTTTAGGCGGGATTTGAAGGTGGCGAGCGAGGGGCAAGGCAGAGGGAGAGAGATACAGAGTTTCAGGGCGTAGTGGCTGAAGGCACGGCCACCGATGGTGGAGCGAAGGAGGCGAGGGACAAACAGGAGGCTGGGTCTAAGAGATCTAGAACCACGCTTTTTCATTACGGAATCCGATCACCTCTATATGAGGATTTCCTCTATGTGGCAAGGGAGATCCTACTCCAAGTAGGGTATTCTAAATTTCTCATTTTTCATCCCAAGATGCATCCAGAGCTGGGATTGCTTCAGCAGGTAATGTAAAAACAGCTTTTGTGAGAAGAGTTGTATTAGTCACACCCAATTCAGTGAGGTCCAAAATGACTGTATCTGTTCCATTTAAGTGCCTGAAAAAATTGACAGCAAACATCAATTTCTGATTACCTGGGTCATTCGAGGCAAAAGGGATGATTTCACTACCATTAGTGGCATTGGCACGATCACTGGCTTTTAAGAATTGAATAATGCATCATTCCAGAAGATTGGCAGGTTCATCCATTTTACCAGGAATCATGACTGAGAGCTGTTCAGGCAGTAAAAGGATTTCCCAGGGTTTGGGGTTGGAAGACTGTGCGCACATTAAGATTTAGTTGCTGTCCTTCAGTGACATGTACAAAAACTTCTATTCCCTCACGATACAAGTTGATGCCAAGCAAACATCAATGTTGATAAATGCCAATTTAGTCATTAATAGAGTCCTGTAGCTCAGTGGTTAGAGCACTTGCCTCGCAGGAGAGAGGACCTGGGTTAGATTCCTGGCAGGGCGAAACATTGGGTATATTTCTTTACTCCACATGCCTCTGTTTACCTAGCAGTAAGTAGGAACCCGGTTCTTAGTCGATTGGCAAATTGCTTTTCCAGGGGTAATAAGCCCTTCAAAAATTTTTTTAAAATAATAATAATGATTTGGCCACTCAATCCAAGACTTTTTGTGTATGGGACCCAGCTGTGCACAATTGACAGGCGCATTTCACCCATAAGGCATGCAGTCAGTTCACTTTACAGTATGTTCTGTGAAGTGCTTTGAGACACTATATGTGATAAGGCACTATATCAAATGCAAGGATTATTATTATTAATGTAAAAAAGGAGTGGGGTGGTGCGGGTGGCTCAGGGAATTGTGAATTGAATAGCTACCTTCAGTGCAGAAACCAACATCAGCATACGTTTGATGGGCTGAGCACCCTCCTGTGCTGTAAATACTATGGTGCTAGTACTTGCTATAGTATTGCGTCAACAGTAAATAGTCTTCTGTGTTTCATTACAAGTCCTATAGCAAGTACCCCGTAGCTACTGCATCTAACAGTTTAGCTCTCTCATGGCTAATTGTAGTCTTTACTATTGGGACGCCATGTAATAGTTCTGCTTCTTGCCTGTTCTCCACATTTAATAGTCATGCCTTCCCTCTGCTTTCTGTCTCCCAGCCAATTTCATATCCATGCTGCCGCTGTCCCTTTTGTCCCATGGGCTTCAATTTTGCTAACTAGTCTATTATAATAATAATCCTTGTATTTGATATAGTGCCTTACCACGGCTTCGAGACATCTCAAAGCCCTTCGCAGAATATATTGTAAAGTGATTTGACTGTATATTTTGTGGACAAAATGCAAACAAAACACAAATGGTTGCCTGAGAAATGCAAATGAGTATATGAGAAATATTTTGAAGGACGGCAGGCATCCTGCTTCTGACAAAGATTAATTCTTAGTTGGCGGCTTGGCTCAATTGGTAGCACTATTGCCTCCAGGTCAGATGGTTGTAGATTCAAGACCAAGGTGTGACTTTGAGGTAATAGTCTATGGCTAGGCCAATGCTTTAATCAAACTACATTGTTGGAAGTTCTGTCCTTTGGAAGAGTTGTTAATCTGAGGTCTCACTTACTTGTTCCTGGACAAGAATTCTCCAGATAAACATTTATTTCATGGCCCTGTGGGACATTGCTGTGAGCAAATTGGCTACCGCGTTTGCCCACAAATATACAGTCAATTCACTTTACAGTGTACTCTGTGAAGCGCTTTGGGACGTCCTCCCGACGTGAAAAGCGCTATATCAAATGCAAGGATTATTATTATTATTGCTGTGAGCAAATTGGCTGCCACATTTGCCCGCAAAATATGTAGTCAGACTGGTGATGTTTTACTGTGAAGCAGAGTGACTATGTATTTGTAGGCAGCAATGTCCCTCAAACAGACATGAAATACATTTATTTGGGGGGATTGTTGGCCAGCAAACTGGGAGAAACTCCCTTCTCTCTTCAAAAATTGCCAAAAGATGTTTAACATCCAACTGAGCAGGCAGATGGGACCTTGGTTTAATGTCTCATCCAAAGGATGGCACCTCTGACAATCCAAATCCAGCATTTTTACCCCTCCTGTCCCCCCCCATACACACAGCACTGCATTGTCAGCTTAGACTATGTGAAGTTAAGTCCTGACGTGAGGCTTGAATCCACAATTGTCTGACTCAGAGATGAGAGTCCTACCAACTGAGCCGGAATAAAACATTAAATTGCATTCACGTCATTACTAGTTTTTCTCCAATGTAACTATTCCGGTGAGAACTAGAGAACTATGGATTTGGCAAAACCCGATTTCTAGTCAGGTAAATTGTTTGTGCAGGATTGAGTTCTGAAAGAAAAGCTATTGCTTCGGAGGCAAACAACTTATTGCATCCCTGTCAGACTGGGCCTTCAGAGAAATAACTTTGTTTTCTAGGTCACAGGTCTTTGATAAAATCACTGGGGATGAATATTTTACAGTATATCCTGTGAAGCGCTTTGAGATATCACCTTATCCTAAGTCGGACTTAGGATAAGGTGATATATCAAATACAAGGATCATTATTATTACACACATATCTCAGCACAAACATTGCTCAACAGACTTCCTGGGAGACAATGCAAGTTGCTTACTTAAAGTTGTCTGGAGCTCCAGGTGATACCTGGAGTATGGGTTTGTTCATGCATGTTTATATAGGCTTGGAATCTATTTTTGGTTTGCAGAGATGTAAGCAGTTTCTGCTCCAGTTCCGCACTTCCAAGTTTGGAACCATCATTAAATAGGAAGTGAAGTGTGTTCAAGCTCCAGACAGGAAGATAGTGCCAATGCTCTTATACATTTCATGCTGAGCTGTGCTGCCCAATTGGAAGCTTGCAGGCAGTGCCTGGTACCTGCTATCCACCTAGTGAGGCCTCAAACCCATGCCTGTCAGATGTCAAATGTGCAATGCATGACTATCCTCATTGGGAGAAGGTAAGCAATGTCTCATTGAAGCTGAACTGGGTCCAAAAGTGACATGTTTGGCAACCAAATTTTGGAATCAAGCCCATTCTTTGTGGTGGTCTCAGTTGTGTAGTTCCTAAGCCAGGCACGTCTGCAGTACTCAATGCATGGCTCCAGGGCCTCTCCTTCGTCATCCACCTCAGTAGTTGGCACTATCCTGGTTTGAATCCTACCTAACAAACCGCCTTCACTTCATCTCCTCAAACAGTTTCTCCTTCTTTCTCTGCCTGGTCACATGTGGTGTATACCCTAGAACTCCATCCTTGGGCCCCTTTTCTTCCTCTTCTATATGCTCCCTCTTGGCGATGTGTTCCGCAGACATTGGGATAAACTTCCGCATGTATGCGGATGACATGCAAATCTACTTATCCTCCTCCAGCTACGACTCCAGGTCTGCTGATTTTCTCTCAGCTTGTCTAGCGGACATCAGGGCCTGGATGAGCGAAAACATCAAACAACTCAATGTTGACAAGATGGAAGCCATAATCATTGGCTCCCATTAATGTCTTCTATCCTGTGGCTCTGACCTCCTTAACATCCCAGGCCTATCCCTCAGACTCACCAAACCAGTGCGCAACCTAGGTGTCAGGTTGGACCCACAGCTATCCTTTCATTCCCACATCCAGTCCCTGACCAGGACCGCCTTCCTTCATCTCCACCACATTGCCCATCTCCAACCATAGCTTACCCCAGATCTAGCCAAAATACTCGTCCAGGTGTTCATCACCTCCCAACTGGACTTCTAAAATGCCTTCTTTGCTGATCTCCCCAACTCCACCATTTACAGGATCCAGCTGACTCCGCTGCCCGCATACTCACCTGTACTAAGCTTTGTACCCACATTACACCAGTTCCATCCAGGGTCCACTCGCTCCCCATCACCGAATGGGTTGATTTCAAAATCGTCACACTCGTTTTCAAATTCCTTCAGGCCCTGGTACGTCCATAACTCTCCAACCTGATTATCCCACAATCCACAATCTGCTGGCACCGCTCGACTGGCTCCGGCCTTCTGTTACTTCCCCCAAGCCCTTCGTTCTACCATTGGTGGCTACTCTTTCAGCCACTGGGCCCCGAAACTCTGGAATACTCTTCCTCTATCCCTCCGCTTTGCCCCTTCCTTTCCCATTTTCAGGTAGCACTTGAAGACCTTCCTATTCAACTGTGCTTATGGTCACCTCCCACCCTCGGCTCGGAGTCATGCTCTGTCACTGTCAAGCGCTCTGGGATGCTACCCTGCATGTGGGGCGCTATATAAATGCAAGTTGTTGGTGATGACAACACAGACTCCCGCTGTACCCTAACACGCACTCTGGAGTCCCCAAGCCTTGGCTCTTGCCAACCTGTGCCTAATACTTTCCAGAGTTAGGTAAGCAGAATGCATCCCTCCAGAGAGAGAGTGTGTGTTCCGTTCCAATAAACATCTCTGGAATATCTATGTATAGATGGGATGCATGGAACTCTGGTTTAGATACTCTTAGTGATGGGTCTCTGCATGTGTCAGGCACCCAGCTGACCAAAAGAAAGCTACCTGGGCAAGGCTAATCTGCTGGAAGATCAGCATTCATAGTAGACATCCAAATGCAAGTTACAACTGTTTGTTTTTCCCAGAGGGCTTCCTGTCACACCTCAAACCTTTTAAATTTAACCTTAATACAAGATGATCTGTTTGTTGCAAGTGGTGAACATGAGGCTGTATAAAATCTTAATTCAACATGGGATGGCCATTTTTCTTCACACGCTGCTACTTCTTTCATTCTGTGTCATTGGAGTCAGGATAGGAAATCTTTAAGACATATTAACCACAATACCTAATAATTCTATTAGCCAATACATAAATGCTGCGCAACCATTCATATGACAGGACTTTTGTAGCTCCGCAATCATTGATCAATTGCAACGGTTTTGGTGCCTGCATTGCTCAGGGTGGGAGCCGCTCTATGATGTAAACCAGAGGAGCGGGATATCTTTAGAGTGGGAATGTCCCACATTCTGATAAATATCATATCAGATAGCACATTTTTCATCACAAGAATTGTAGTGCTTTTAGCCTTGTCACCAAGTGTCAACCTGGATCAGTTGGTGACGTTCTCGCTTAGTCTAGTCTGACACTCCAGTGCAGTGCAGGGAAGTGGTGGAATGTTGCATAATCAGAGGTCCCGTCCTTCGAATGAGACATTAAATTGAGGTTTTGTTTACCTGTCCAGAATGACATTAAAGATCCATTGTACTATTCAAAAACAGAAAGGTGTTTATTCTAGTAACCTGGCCAACAATTCTCCCAGATTAAAATAATGGTCATTCACTTTCTGATTCTTTGTGGAGCAAATTGCCTACAAAAATTCAGTCACTATGCACCAATTAGAATTTTAAAACTATAATCACTATCTTCCCTTTACAGTTGGCGAAATGCTCTTTTCGATGCATAATGAGACATTTTATTTATGATGTGTGGCGAGTTCTCAATTTATACTGCGGCTGGATCCAGGATGATCCTATTTTCACTTTGAATCCAGCCTAAACAGATTCTGGAGCCCACAAGTCACCCTGTATTTGGGAGGATCCCTTACCAGTGCAGCCTGTGTTGTTTATACTGCAAATTATAAGGTAGACCGAACTGGAAATTGCCCACACACACAGGACATTTAGTGGAACCAAATCCCTGAAGCCAGAAATTTAATTTTTCGCTGACAAATCTACTCTCACTTCAGTACTTTCAAATTCAGATAATTATTTTACAACTGGAGCATAGCCTACAGACACACAGTGGAAGATACAACCAGTTTCTGCCCATGTAAAATCCGCAGCAGACTAAAACATGAATTAAAAGCATTTCAGTTCAGATAGTTTTAATGAGTTTTTCTCATTACATTCAGGCAAGCACAAATTCATATCTGCATAATTTGTAAACATATTTTTAGAATGCAGTAGGCTTTTGCATAACACACCTTTAGATCTCAAGGTCAGTACTTGCCCATGTGCAAAATATGAGTCCTTGTGTCTAAGATGTATTGAGAATCTCATTAAAAAGGAGGCATGACCAGGAAGAAATCTGACCACATTTGATATAAGACGTGAACACTTCAAGTTTAGACCCATTGAAGCCTATGCCTAAACTCTTAGCAAATTATGCATTCTCTTTCTCAGGGTTTGAAATCATTGCATTTTGGTCCCTGGTTTCAATGGTGACAAGATCACTATTTTAGCTGTCAACATAAAATACACCCCTTTAATCGCACCAGTGCTATTTGCACATTAGCAACTGAGGCTTTTTATTTTTGTCACTGGCTGAAGTAACAGAGAGAAAGGAAGAAAACAAACTCTAGAAACCGTAGGACTTTTTTTCAGGATTCTAGTGCTCATCACCAAGGACTGTTTTCTCTGGACCTCTAGCAGTAAAAGCAAGTGAAAACCAAGCATCAATGGCACTGGTGAACTTTTATACCAATGAGATCTTCCAAATTCCAGTATGTGACACCCATTCATTAGGCAGTTGGCAATGTCAAATTCTATTAGGCAGGTTGCTCCTGCATTGATCAGAGTGTTGAATCAATACTCGTTTAAGTAGCATTTATATTTAGCTTTTTGCTGCAAATATTGTACATCTGGGAAGCAGTGGATATCTACCCTTTGAAAATAATACTATTCCACCTATTTTGTGTTTCCAAATAAGCTGAGATCTTTTAATACGATTATCATTCTTTGTCGTACCTTCACCAGTTCTTTCAAGCAAAGGGATATATAAGGCACTACACAATCACACAATTTCATGTGCTTGCTAAACTCACAAAAGCCAAAAATATAGCCCTTGATACTTTCATGGATCAATGTGCACAAAACAGATTTTAATGCCACTGTATTTCACATCACAGAAAACATTATTGACATATTTAGGGCCTGTTTTGAATGCAAGATGAAACAGACATTAAAATTGGTGTCTCATTACTGGAGACTAACCCAGCTATTGATTTCTTGCCTGAATTCCAAGCCACATCTCTGTGAACTGATTCTTTCTTCAGTAGCTTTTTGAATTAATGGATATTAAACACATACTCTTTGAGGTAACAGCTAAAACCTTTCAATCTTACTTGTACATTTACTTTATTTTCTTCTTCCATTTTAGATATAAAAGAGGCTTTGTCCTCATTAAGCTGCATAACAAATAACAATATTATAACCTTAGACATTTGGTGGGTAACGTGGGCAAAAGTGAATATTTTAGCAGTGGGCCTGTCCGTCCTAAATTATAATAGATTGCCATTAAAGAGGCTGCTGATTTTATTAATGGACATGAATCCTAATGACTTTGAATTAAGTCAAATTGGGGAAATGAATCATAATACTGAAAATCATATTTCAAAACAGCATTTACACTAAGTGACATTGTGATGAATGCTAACCACTGGGTAGACCAAAACCAGACTGTAGGGTTTCAGTCATGCTTCTTCTTTTTATTTTCTTTGCCTTACTGCCTTCTTGTTGCACTTAGTACAACACATTCACCCAGAATACACAGTCACGGCACTTTACAGTGTATCATGTGAAGTGATTTGTGACATTCTGCTGACATGAAAGAAGTATACTAAATGTAAGGATTATTATTATTTATTTTTATAAAATTTAGTTATAAATTTTTTTTGAAGGGATTATTACCCTCAGAAAAGCAATCCGCCAATCGACTAAGAGCTGGGTTCCTGCTTACTGCTAGGTAAACAGAGGTGTGTAGAGTAAGGAAACTTGCCCAACTCTTTGCCCTGCCCTGGAATCGAACCCAGGTCCCCTCGCCTGCAAGGCAATTGTTCTAACCACTAAGCTACAGGACTCCAGATGTAAGTTATGGACGTGCTACTAACAATAAAAGTATACATATAAAGGCGCTAAAGGTCATGGGACATGCAACAACAACAATGACCTGTATTTACATAGTGCCTTTCACGCAAGATAGCATCTCCATGTTAATTTTAATGCAATACATCTCATATATTTCAGACATTAAACAATAGTAAATAATGGAAGGAGTGACATCTTTTCTGTAAATATTATCCCAAAAGTCTGGAAAAAATGATAGTTTCAGAATATTTTCATGTGCAGGCTTTCTGTACAATTCTGCTCTGCAATATAAAGGTGGAATTTGTAATATTTCTTAAATAGATTCTTTAATAAGAGTCTCATTGAATCCTGCAAGAATTTCTCTCAATCCCGAGGAACTCTACTCTGGAAATAGATAGCTCAGGGTAACTTAGTTCAATTGACCAGAAGGAGTCCCTATTTGCTTGACTTGGTTTCCTTGTTAATGAATCCTGTTAAGAGATGATTTTGAGCGGAGCAAACCATTTACCTGGTGAGGGGCACAACATGCTCTTGTTCCTGAAATAAGAAATGGAAGATTTAGAAATACAGCAATTTTTGCCTCACTAATACTTCATTTGTCTCTCCAATAAATAACCAGAGCTTTGCATATCAAATATTAGTTTACTTTAAAATGTCGTAAACTGAAAAAAAGTGGAAAATGATAAAACTACTTAAGATACTCAACAAAAAAATGTAAGGGTTATTAAAGTAGCCTTTTCAATTATTCCCTTCGCTTCTTTGGTTGTTTCTCTCTTTGGGATCCATGCTGGGAAGATTTTGGTTAAGGATAAGATAATTAAGGGATTAAGGGATATGGGGATAAGGCAGGGTTATCTTATTAGCTGGATTTATAATAGAAGATCAGCCATGATTGAATGTTGGGGCAGGCTCGAAGGGTCGAATGGCCTACTCCTGCTCCTACATGTTATGTTATGTCATGTCATGTCATGTCATGTCATGTTATGTTATGTTATGTTATGTTATGTTAATTCCAATAATAATAATAATCCTTACATTTGTGTAGGATCTCTCATGTCAGAAGGATGTCCCAGTGCTTTGTGGATGAACACAGCCATGGAGTGAATGATCAATTTTATTTGGGGGTTGTTGGTCATGACACTGGAAGAATCTACTTTCTCTTTTCTATTTGTGCCCGGAGATCTTTAAAGTCCACCTGAATAGACAAATGATGCCTCAGTTTAATGTCCCCTCTGAAGGACCAAACCTCCAACAATGCAAAAATATCTCATCACTGCATTAGAGTATCAGCTTAGACTATATGAGTTCCAAGGCCTGACTCGTGCTTTGAACTGATGTCCTTGTGACTTGGAGTGGAGAGTTCTGCCAACTGAATCAAGTGAACCCCAGGATCAAGCTCGATTGAGACACACTTCTGGTGGTTGCACAACACACGCACTATCAACTCTCATACATTAAAAATGGTCACTTGGTGAAATATCATAGAGTGACTGGAACATGTGGAACCTTAGGAAAGCAAACATCACTGACTTCAAACGTGGAAGTAGAAAATTGACCAAAACATCTGACTCACCCAATAACCAGAACGTAAAGCAAATTGCTTTCCAATACTGATACACACATAGCATTAAATAAAATCACAATGATTTTGTCACTTTAAACATCAGCGTTCAGATCTAATTTCTTATAAATATGGAGCTGCGGAGTCCACTAGAGGGGAGACTGTAGAGACTTACAATGAGATTCTTTGCTTGTGAACTCTTCCTGTGAAGTTCAAAGATAATAAATATTATTCAGCTTTTTAATGCACTTGCTATGAGTGTATTGCAGTAATAAATATTCATCTGAAGCAACTTTAATATACAGCTCTTTTTGCTAAACATATGCATCAAAAGGTTTCCATTGATATGAATGCATGTTAGTATTGTTTTGACTCTTTTGATACTAAAATGCAAATGGTCTTTGATGATGGGCAGTCCTTTCAATGGAATGTGAAAATTATATACAGATTATTAAAATTCTCGTTGTTCACCTTCTGATTTATATGCCAGATATCCAGAGATTCGCTAAAATGTTAATAGGAGAATTAATTGAAGTGGAAGTAATTGAAAATCATTTGCTCTGCCAACATTGCAGTTCCAATAGAGATCTTGGTAATTGTAGCCCCAAGGTGGATTTCTTGCCAAGCTTTTTTTTCTGTTGTATAATCAGTTTTCTGAGCAAAGGAGGGATAGGTAGTAATAGGTGTAATTAATAATTATGCATACTCTTACAGTTATAGATTAGCTTAACATGTGATGAAGTACAAACAGACATTGCCACACAAATCATTTAAATGGCACGTGACCACTGTTTCTATATCCACCAAACCAATTTTCTCTTTTATACCAGAGTTATAAAGTGTTCAGCACAATATAAATGTTTCTACTCATTGCACAGCCTCCAGCTCTTAGGAAACTCTCATCTCACTGCCCAACAGTGTCACTGTGCATTTTTCTTTTACCCACTGCGATGCTGAAAATAATATTATGGCAACAAAACTGCAGGAGAATCACAATTGGCATTATTATTACTATAGTAACTGTAAAATATTAAATAATACACATTTAAATAAAAATTAGACACATTCCATATGTTCACTCCATCACTCTCTTGTTCTTTGTTCCCTCCCTGTCTTTGTTGCTTTTATAACAAATCTCAGATAAGCAAACATAAAACTAATATTAGGAGTGTTGGTTTCAGGTAATGCATATTTATTATTTATTATTCTACCTTTGAATCAATTTTATTTACATCTGGAAGCGTCCTGCTAATAAATCAGTATTAATCCAATGAGCTATATTTTTGGAAAACAATTATAAAATTGTGTTAGGGATTTGCTGCCACTCCAATGCATACAATGTAGGAAAAAATGTTTCAAATAAATTAAGTTGAATTAATAATATTCACAGGTATAATAATATTAATAATTTACAGAAGATACTGTAAAGTGACATAAAGATCATTAACCTCAAACTTTAACTCATTTTCTTTCTCCGCGGATGCTGCCTGACCTATTGCGTGTTCCCAGGGACCTCTGTGTTTATACTGTAAAGTGAATTGACTTATATTTTGTGGGTGAAATGCGGCAGCCAATTGCGCACAACAGTGTCCCACAAATAGTCATGGAATGAGTGACAAAATAATTTGTATTTAAAAAAATTTTTTTTTTGAAGGGCTTATTTTCCCCGGAGAAGCATTTCGCCAATCAACTAACAACCGGGTTCCTACTTACTGCTAGAGGTATGTGGAGTAAGGAAACCTGCCTAACGTTTTGCCCTGCCCGGGAATTGAACCTGGGTCCTCTTGTTTGTGAGGCGAGTGCTCTAACCAATACGCTACAGAAATCCACCTGAGATAAGTAGTATATCTGTGCTTTACTACCTAAGAAATTCCAGAGGGTTATTTTTGGTACAAAAAGTATTCAGTAGCCACGTCAAAACTTTAAGTCATTATCTGGTAATTTATGACCCTGCATAACTTTAACCTGCCAGTTTTTTCCCTTTTGTCTGAATTAAAATAAGAGTTTTTTTATGGTGATAGATTTTGATGTTAACATCCTGAAAGCTCATCTCAGAAGGGCCAGGCAGGTCAGTTTGGAAAAAAAAACTTACAATGCAGAACATATTCTGTTACAAGTAGAACATTTTTTTTCACAAATATCCATAAATTTATGTCTCTTCGAGTCCAAACTGTCAGGTAACAATTTTCTGTGCTGTGGAGAGACAATGGTAGACTTGTTACAATGACACATCCCACCAGAGCAGTGTGCCCTTTGACACATCCAAACCCTGGAGGAGTTTAGTAACTCAACCATACAAGTGATAAAGCAGCTATAAAACTCAGAACTTCCCAGTGGACAGCATTGACAAAGGTTCAGGTAAAAAGAGACCTTGAGGTGGCAAGCACGGATAGGCGACATGCAAAATGGGAAATTATTGAAAAAGACAATTTGTAAGAAACTTGCTGTACCATTGGCCGGAAAGCCTTCAGCCACTCTGCCCCCAACCTCTGGAATTCCATCCCCCAATCACTCCGCCTCACCCCCTCCTTAGCCTACTTCAAGTCCCACCTCAAAACCCTCCTCTTTGACCATGCCATCGGTCAACCCCCTTCCCCTCCCCTCTTTTCTTCCTCCCCTGACCCCAGCTTGGGTTTGAAATGCTGTACATTGTACAGCGCCTTGGGACGTCCTCCCGACGTGAAAGGCGCTATACAAATATAATTGTGTTGTTGTTGGTGTGCAGAAAATAGCTTTTCCATCCAGCACCAGAAATAGTACCACCTCAGCTAATGTTTGTCTGAGCGCTCCGAGAAGTTGCCCCGCGTGAAGGGCACTATATAAATGCAAGTTGTTGTTGTTAAGTGTTCTACTGGATCTATTAAACCAAATGCTGGAATCTGAGGAGCAACTTAGATTTTCCTATAACAAGATTGGAATAATTTGGCTGAAAATGGATATATCGCTATTCTATCTTTCGTTCACACCCCATAAGGTGCTGGACTTGTAGAATGAGCTCGAAATTACTCCAACATCTTCTGTTGACTAAGATGCTAGTGTCAGAAATTAGAGTTTTCCTGCAGAATGTTACTGTATTTTGGCCAACCCAAAATAGGTGAAAGATGATTGCAGGATGACAAGCTTCAAGATGAAACAATGTGGTTCCCTGCTATCATCCCTATGCAATCACTTACTAAATCAAGTCGTTCAACTTTTCTGCATCAGAATGGCAGATGCCATCTTTCATATTCGTAGTCGAGATGAGCCACCATCAAAGCAAATGGCAAGGGAGCAGAAGATTGCAGGCGATGTACCTTCTCCCAGTCCAGGGGAAGTGATGATGCAATACAAAGTGACAATCTTACAGGAAGAGAAATGAAACCAAAGATATCCTCAGTTATGATATAAGAAGACAATTACCCATACATGAAGATGACGTGACCTCCTTGCTGAATTGTCTTTCCCAACTGGACTGAAAAGGACTTCACAAGGCATTGTCACACTTCACTGCATGGAAATCAATATCACTAGAAAGGACAATTGTCCCTCCAGCCCTGAAGTTGTGCATTCCCATGGCGCTAACTTTTAAGCCAGTCAAATCTCTCAGAAGTCTATATTAATTACAGGAGCACTAACCTTTATGTGCTGTCCTAGAAAGTAACTTTTGTTAGTGTGTAGCTTCAGAGTATTACCTTTTATTGTACATAAAGTAACACAGTCAATCCACTTTGCAGTATATCATGTGAACTGCTTTGAGATGTGATAAGATGCTATATCAAGTGCAAGGATTATTATTAATTTTATTTTGTATGTTGCTTAGTAATATTTTCCTTGGTTTATGCCAAAGCAGTCAGCAATTCTATAATAATTTACCTGCCTTTTCTCAAAATTGTAATTGTCCTGTGTGGTAGAGAGCACCTGCCATGTACCTATTGGTGTAATAAATCCTGAAATTACCTCATCGACCTGTCTTTTAAAACTTTCCTTTTCAGGCAGAGATTGACGTGGGTGGGCAGAGTTTGGTACCACAGGACATTGTCCAAGGAGGATCTTGGAAACTTGAGGGTTCCAATAATTAATCTGTGCTCCAGCCTTGCAAATCTTCTCTCCCTTGCAAGGTTGCTAAGTCGTGCTGCCTTATTCAACTCTCTAACTAACTTGTCAAAGGGCTTTGTGCCTCCAGGATGTGACTGGATGCGATTCTTTCCATTTGTTGAATGATGCTATTGTCAGTGAGAACTGGCCATGGATTATTTCTCTCTTACTGAGCTCGCTTTAACCATTTGACTTGCAGAACTAATACTGGAAAACAGATTTAAGAAGACAATTGGCCTTACATTTTTTATTCAAATTCTCACGATTCGAACACTTACCACAAGTATATGTATTCTTACCATGTTCTCAGTGACCTTTGAGTTACTTTCAGCTGGTCATCACTGTGAAGCCTCATGAGCCAACCTGCTTCTTCCTTCACTGAATGTCTATACTCCAATGGGGATGGTCTTAGTTAGTTTCTAACATAAATAAGTAATACGTTTATCTTTACATTCTTGAGCTGTCCTCTTGACATAGAAAGCGTTATATAAATGTTGATTGTACTGAACATTCAATCTCACAGAAGTTCAATTCCTTATGTTGAAATTAACGGCTGGGAATTCGCTTCATAGTAATTGTTGTGGGTAACTGTGGCCATTCCTCAGTCAAGAGAATTTGAATATCTGAATAGATACTAGAATGGCATACTGAATTTTCATGCGAACACAAAGTAAAGCAATAGTAGGTCAACTGCAGCATAGATTAGGTGCCTTGCTTATGGTTGATTAAAAGTATTTGCAAACTCAAGCACATGAAACATTCCTTCCTGTGCCAGTGTCACAATGCCATTGGCTACAATATCTAGTGACTACCCAGGGGATGTGGTGGGGAGGTCAAACTGGCTCCAAAGAGACCGATCTAAAAAGGACTGGCTCCAAGGTGACAAACTTGGCAACAGAATATCAGAATTGAGTCAACCCTCTGTGGCAGTCTTGGTGGTCCGGTTCCTGTGCCAGGCGGGTCCGTAGTATTCTGATGACAGCCAGCCTGGTTCACCAGCAGGACCTGGAAGGGCAGGGAGTTATCCCCCTCAGCTCCTGTCAATCCTGCAAGACAAAGCCCAAATGGGTCAGGTGGTCCTAGCTGAACAAGCAGCGGAAAAGCTTGCAGCACAGCAATATCAATGGCAAGCTATAGGGGTTTAGTTGGTTAGACTCCAGCAGTATCCCAACGCACACTCTGAGGTACCCAGGCCTTGGCTCTTGCCAATCCGCTCCAAATACCTTCTGGAATTAGGTAAGCAGAATGTGTCCCTACAAGGAGAGAGTGTGCATTCCATTCAAGATGTTAATTATTCTCTGCATAAAGAAATACCTCCTGGTATCTGTCCTGAAATTCTCCTACAGAATTCCCTAACCTATGTCCTCTTATTTTACTCTCTTGACATGTCTGTTTTAGTCTCTTTGGCCGAGATAATCTGACTAGTGCTAATTTATGAATAGGTTTTGCACTATGCAGTCATGTCCATTCAGCATTGGACTGAAACTGTCCAAGATTAATCCCCAGCTGTTACAGCCATCAGGGAAGGGAAGGTTTTCATCCCATCTATTTGGACTTCATTTGAAGTCGGGCCAAAGAGATGAAAGGATCGCAATCCTCTGCAGCATCAGTACCTCATAAATGTCAAAGATAAATTTGCATTTGATGCAAATACAATGCTAAGTATTATTAGGGAGATTTTAAGTTGCGTCATTTTTTTAAAAAAATTGACACTGGATATGCATATAATGATCCAAGTGTAATGGGCCAGATACGTGGCTCTTCAAAATCAAACTACAGTTAGTATAGTTGGACTTCAGTTGGACTGTAGTTGGACCTCTGCAAGGACCCTACAGCCCTCTGACCTCAGTATCGATTTCAACCACTTCAGACCATAACAGCTCACCTTCCCCCCTCCCCCTCTTTTTGTTACGAGAAGAGTTATCTTCTGTTATCATTACAATCATCATCCCAGACACTCTTTGTCTCTCTCTGGTGTGTTGCCTGTTCTGCACTATTAACACCTCTTCTCCCCAGTTTTGTTTCAACCCACCATTTGTTTTACGCCACCATCATCTCTTTAACCCATCAACTAACACATTCTGCTGGATTTATACTTTCCATAAACTGGAACTCAAACTTTTTGTTCACTTTACTCTTGAAAATAGCAGTTGATACAATATCTTTCATGTCAGGAGAGTTCCTCAAAAAGCTTGACATAATTTACTGTAAAGTGCAATGACTGTCCCATTCCCCTGGCTCGGCCCCAGGATCCGTTACTGTGAAGCGCTCTGAGACACCGTCCGGTGTGGAGGGCACTATATAAATCCAAGTTGTTGTTGTTGTTATTGTGTATTTTGTTGGCACAATTTAACCTTTGTGGATTTGTTTTAAGAAAGAATGTTTGTTAAATGTAAATGCAAGTTTGAAAATTTGCCATGTTTGCATCCTTAAAGGTTATGATCAAAGCAGTGCACAACCAAAGACCGCCCATGGGTTTAAAACAATACTATGGCTTTAGCAATATGGTTGTGTCTGAATCTGTCTGGAAGGCACTGCTCTTTCGAGTTGCAACATAGAATGCACACCCAAATATATGCTTCCGATTTTGACTTTGAATATGCATTAGTTTGGATTTGTATATAATGAGATTCATTTTCAATGTGCACACTTTGTTAAGCTCTATTTATAAGATATTTACTTCCTCTTAAAATTCAACAGTCCCTGAACTTGGTTTCAATTGGAAATTGAATTATTTTGCACAGAATCTTTGACACGTTGTTGTATATTAGGAATAGTATAGGTCCCAGCAGAGTCCTGTGAGGCACCCCACTCAATAATTCCCATTTTGACTGAGCTCTATGCTGCAGCCCTAACACCAATAACTCTGGAGTGTTCAAGCCCTGGAGGTTTTCTTTGGCTATTGACTGCGAATATCACAATTTTCAAGTCTGTGGTAATCATCAGATCACATGTTCCAATTTTCACCCCCATGTATTTTTTTTAAGAAAGTAACTGACCAAACTTATGATGCCCTTCAATTTCCTGTCTATAAAAAGTTACAAATCATGTCTTACCCTTTATACTCATTGACATTTACGTTCCTATGAGGCATTTGGATTCCACTTAATGTTCATCCTATACATGTCTGTGTTACAAAACAGCTTTGGCAATTGAGCTCACCCACAATCCTTTATTTGTGCACAGGCTTGACTGAACTCAGATGAAAACTATTTAGATTTGTTTAGAATATGACTAATATTATCCTGCAGTTATAGGGGTATTTGTGCGTCCTTAGAGTTGAGTTAGATAATGGCATGCTGATTCAGGACAGGAGAAAGAAACTGACACTGATTATGGATTACTCAGACAGGCAGTGTGCAGGAACTTGATACTAATGGAGAGGAAGGGAGACAAACCATATGCTGGTAAGGAGAGCTAAGTGAAGAGGCAGAACTGTGCTGACAGAGCATTCAATATGTGTTTGGATGGATCCCCTGATACGTTATAATAAGAATTCTTGCTTTTGATATAGTACATTTTGTATCAGGAGGATGACACTAAGTAGTTCGCAGGATACACTGTAGAGTGGAATGACTGAATGCTTTGTAAACAAATGTTGCTGCCGATTTCTGCGCACTGATGTCCCACAAAATACCATGAAGTGACTGATCAAATTTTAACTGAGGGATTATTGGCCAGGACACTGGGAAGAAACTCCCATCTCTTTTTGAGAAGCGCTATGGGACCTTTAACATCTACCTAAAGAGGCCGAGGCTTGGTTTTTGTCTCACTGAAAGGATAACAGCTCCGACGGTGCAGCACACGCCCAGCACTGTGTTGGAGTCTCAGCCTGGACTATATGAGCTCAATATCCCAACATGGAACTCGAACAAACAACATTCTGACTCAGAGGCAAAAGTGCTGCCACTGACACCTTGCTTTGTGAAGACTGATGAACTTTTATATAATAGTAGTCTGAAGAAAAATCTATTTTGCTATTAATTTCACAAGTTACCCTTCATGCTCGACATCTCCACCCTCCTATCTTCTCCCTCCATCTGTTCTGAACGCCTCCGCATCTTAGGCGTTTTCAACCTTCACTTCATCCCCTCCTGCTCTACCTCTGCTGACTTTTCCTCCCTTATCTCCTCCCTCAATCCCTCCCTCCACATCCATTCTGCCACCCAGGTCCACGGTTACCCCCGCGACCTGGTGATCACGCAGGGCCTCACCGTCTCAGACCTCACTATCATCGGCAAAGCGAATTCAGACCATCACTTCATCTCCCTTAACTCCTCAATCCCTCTCCCCACCGCCACCCAATCCACCTCCACCTCCTATTGCCCCTGGAAAAAAATCTCCCCCACTTCCTTCTCAGCTGCTTGAAGTCATCTGAACTCCTTCCCCTCTGGACGTCCTCTCGCAATGACCTATCCACCTCGGTCACTCTTCTCCACAGCTCCCTCTCCTTCACTCTTGATTCCCTTGCTCCCCTCTCTTTCCATATTGTCTCCTTTCACGTAAGTCACCATGGTAAACCAGCCACCTCCGCTCCCTTAAAGCCCAGGTGAGTGCCGCTGAGCGCAACTGGCTTAAATCAAACTTAACGGTCCATTGGCAGATCTGGCTGGACTATATCAAATTCTACTGCTCTGCCCTCCCCTCAGCTAAATCATCGTTTTACTCCAAGACAATCTTGGAGCTAAGGACAACATGAGGTTCCTCTTCTCCATCACCAACCGCTCCGGCGCCCACTCTTTCACACCTCAAACATCCTCACCTAAAATGCCAAATGCAAGGCGATGCTGGATGTCCTCGAATCCAAAGTCGAGGGGATCTACTCAGCTACCTCTGCCCCTGCATCTGCTACACCCTCCCCATCTCCACCTCCCACCTCGGCTTCTACCCATCCCTCCCTCCACACCTTTGAACCAGTCTCTCTCGTCTCCCATCACCACCATAACCCACCTGAAACTGATCACCTGTTCACTTGACCTACCCCTCTCCTTTACTCCCAGCTCCACTTCCTTGTCCCCCTACTCACGGAGATCATAAACCTTTCCATGTCCTCTGGTACTGTTCCCACTCCATTAAAAACTGCTGTCATCATTCCTATCCTTAAAAAAAAACCTCCCTGGACCTTCTCTACTCCCAAACTACCACCCCATCTCCAACCTCCCTTTCCTCTCCAATGTCCTGGAAAGAGTTGTTGCTTCTCAGCTTCGCTCCTTCCTCTCTCGCCATTCCCTTCTCAAACCCCTCCAATCGGGTTTCTCTACCACCCACAGCACAGAAACAGCCCTGGTCAAAGTGACAAATGACATTCTGTCCATCTGCGACCAAGGCTCCCTCTGCCTCCTCGTCCTCCTTGACACTTTTGACACTGTCGACAACTCTATCCTCATCCACCGCCTCTCCTCTCACCTCAACCTATATGGCTTTGTCCTACTCTGCTTTAGATTGTACCTCTCTCACCGCCTCCACTTCATCTCCACAAACGGCTTCTCCTCTAGCCCCAGAACATCTCATGTGGTGTTCCGCAGGGCTCTGTCCTTGGTTCCCTCCTCTTCAATATCTATATGAACCCTCTTGGTGACATCATCTGAAGACATGGGGTCAACTTCCAAATGTATGCGGATGACACCCAACTCTACCTCATTGCCTCCACCCTTGACTCCAAGACCACTGAGTCCTGACAGAATGTCTGTCGGACACCAAGTCCTGGAATGAAAGTTAACTTTCTTCAGTTGAACATCAACAAGACCAAGACTCTCCTGATTGGCTCCTGTCAGCGACTCCTCACCTCAGGCGCTGACAGCATCACCATCCATGGTTGAACACTCCACTTTGCTAAGCCAGTCCGGAACATTGGGATCTTGTTTGACCCTCAACTATCTTTTCTACCCCACAACTGCACCATGACCCGTTCTGCTTTTCCCCACTTCCACAGCATTGCCCGGCTCTGCCACTGTCTCACATCGCAGGTCCACCGAAACTCATTGCTCGTTGGGCTCCGAAACTCCTCCCCCCATAGGTTGCAGATCATCCAGAACTCTGCAGCCTGTGTCCTCTCCCGCACTAAACTCCGCGACCTTATCATCCCCATCCTCACCCAACTCCACTGGCTTCCCATCACACAGAGGATACAGTTCAAGATCCTGGTCGTCACCTTCAAAGCCCTCCATGGTCTTGCTCCCCCCTACCTCTGTGACCTCCTAACTCCCTACCATCCTGCTCGCTCTGTCCGCTCAGTGGGCTCCGGCTGCTTCACATACCCCGTTTTGCTTGCCCCACTATTGGCAGGCGGGCCTTCTGCCACTCTTCCCCCACCCTCTGAAACTCCATCCCGCAGTCCCTCTGCCTCAGCACCTCCCTTGCGTCCTTCAAGATCCATCTCAAGACCCTCCTTTTTGACTGTGCTTTCTATCTCTCTGCTTCCCCCCCGCCCTCCATTCTCCCAGCTCGGGTCCATAACTCTGCCTGTTCAATGCCTTGGGATGTCCTCCAGACGTGAAAACCCCTATACAAGTGTAATTTTGTTGTTTCTGTTTATTGTTAACCAATTCCATTGCTAACCCGAGCTTTCAACATTATGCTCCGAACCTATGGAATTTTCTGCCTCTATCCCTTCATCCCGTCTCCTCTGTTTCTATCTTAAAATTCTAGCTAAAAACCTACCTCTTCGACCACACTTTTAGTCACCTCCCTCTCCCCCTTCTTTTTGTTGAGTATCCAACCCCACCACTATGAAGTGCTCCAAGACCCTATCATAAGTGAAGCCTACAATATAAATTCAAGATGTCGTTGATATGTCTTTGGACTGCATTAACCACTTGAGCAAAATATATCCTAAGAATAGCAATATTGTATCTGAAAATTGATCTATTTCCTCTAAGTGATTTGCTTTTGGATGGGCTGCCTACTTTGTATTTAGAAGGTACTGATTTCTGCATGGCCTTTGAAAGCAATCTCAGCCCTAAATAGTTCAGTCCTATTTGAGTTAAACCTTTCCAATCTTTTTATCTGGATTTGATAGGATTTGATAGGTAGAATAACTGGTGCAAGGGGATTGTTTGAAAATGTGTTACTGACTTCCATTCTGTGCAATTTCTTAACAAGGAATCTGAGTGGGGAACTCCTTTTGGGAACTAAAAGTACATTACACAAATTTAGTGTCAACAGGAATTCTGCTCCAAAAGTAGATTGTATCATAGTGGATTTCCTCGGAGTCAGCCTGACATACTTCATCTTCCTTATTAAGGAATCTTAATTTAAATATTCGCATATTAAACCCTAATATCAGCAAAACAACACAGCTGGAAACCAAACATTCGATTTCCAAATCATCATGGCAGCTTTCAGTTATACTTGGGGGTTTCAGCACTTTAATTCCTTGTTACAGAAGGCGAGCAGCAATAAGATGGTAACCAGAAAATAAGCAAGCAATTTAACATTGAAACTCCTGAACTCCAGCAATTGCTTGAATATTTAATTTAAAACCATTCTCCAAGACTTGCCACATGAATTTCGGTTACGTGCTTCACTGTTGCGTGGCGTAATATTAATTAATGCTTGCATTTGCTATAGTGCCTTATCACGTCTTCAAGACGTCTCAATTGGCAATTAACAAGAGGAACTTTTCCAAACATGCAAAATATATAGTGTTTAAGAAAAAACGATAAATAATTTCAACTTCATGTAAATGGCTTCTTTATTATTCAAACGAATAATGAAACATTTATGGGGGAAGGCCTGTTATAGGGCTTTTGTTAAATTTAGCTCATGTTTAAAATTCCATTAACAGGAGCGAATAAGAGTTCATTAAGGTTTGGAAATGATTTGTCCGTTATCACTATTGAACACTTTGTTGAAAACATTACTTATTTAAACATTTATGACTGCTTCTTCCGCAAAGCCAGTTGACCTTTTTTAATTGCTTGTTCAAGCTCCTTTTTGAGGGAAATCCAGAAAAGGAGTTGCTTGAAAATTGAATCTGGACTGATGACTCTATTTGAGATGTGTAGTTAAATAAATGACAAACTGCGGATTAAATAAATCTTACCACTGACTTATTACAGGCACTGTACTGTACGTGAGTATGGATCGCAAATGTACTTCAAACTGAATTTACATAGACATTCTTCACTATTGGATTACATTGCCTTGGGACTGATGTGAAAGGCGCTATACAAATTGTAATTTGTTGTTCTTATTGTCAGCAAGTAATGCTATTAGGGGGAAAATACAATTTGTGCTTTTGCTCCTCAGTTCTTAATATTCTGTAACTTACAAACCGTTTCTGTTGTTGTCTGCTCACAGCGAGAACAGAAATGCAGACACAGTGCTAATATTCCACATTGTAACATAATTTTTTGGTTAAATAGTCCAGGCATGACTTCCATGTGCAATTAGAAGACAGTACAAGGAATTTTACATTATGAACTGCATGTAACTATAACCCCAGTAAACAGCCTTTGGTTACAAGGTACCCTGCTGTTTGTGGGGCAGCAGATTACCTGGTGAAGCAGGTGACTTTTTGCCACTTTTTGTAGGAATCTGTGTGATAAAGTCTTGATACAGACAATGTTGTAAGGTGCGTCATTGTGGAGAAGGAAAAGCACATTTCTAGTAGATGTGGTAACTTGTAGACATAGTCCCCAGTGCAATAGATTGTCTTACCTTGGTAAGTCACATTCAACTACATAATCTAATTACTAAATAATAATAATATTCATTGAATTCGATACGTTAAGAGAATGCTTCAAATGCTTTACAGGAATTACTGTAAAGTGCACTCACTGTACATTTTGTAGGTGAACATGGCAGCCAATTTTGCACAATTTCCCACAAACAGCCATGAAGTGAATAACCAATATTTTATCCAACAACAAACAACAACAAATAGGCCAGGATATGAGGAAAAACTCCCTTCTCTTTTTGAGTTGTGCGATCTTTAATATCTCCCTAAACAGGCAGATGGGACCTCGGTTTAACGTCTCATCTGAATGGTAGCACCTCCAACAATGCAACAAACCCCCAATATTGCCCTGGGATGTCAGCCTAGCTTATGGGCTCAAAGACCCGATGTGGTGTTTGAACCAACAACCCTCTGAATCAGAGGCAAGGTGGCTACCAACTGAAACAGGCAGACAACCAAATGTTAGTCGATTGTCGGTTCACTAGGGATAATAAACCCTTAAAAAAAATGTGGTCAATCATCCACGACTGTTTGTGAGTTTGTGAGACACTGCTGTGCGCAAGTGACTGCCGTGTTTCTCCCACAGAATAATCAATCAATTCACTTCACATATATTCTGTGTTGAAGATGTGGTAAGGTGCTTTATCAAATGCAAGGATTATTATTATTATTATTTTAAATATTGCCAGCACGCAAAAAAAATTCAAAGATACTATAAAATTAATGTTCAGTCAACACAGTTAACCTCAGATATCTTGAGTAATATTCTTTGTTTTAAGCGGTAGCTTGTTTTTTTCAGTTCAAGTTTGGAGTAGCTGGTCCTTTGATGAAAGCACTCTCGCCTCTGAATCAGAAGATTGCGAGTTCAAGTCCCACGTTGAGACTTTGAATCACATAGTCTAAGAATGACACTTTAAATCAATGCTGGGGGTGTGTTGTATTGTTGGAGGTGCCGTCCTTTGGTTGAGACATTAAACCGAGGTCCCACCTGCCTGTTCAAGTGGATGTTAAAAATCCCATGGCACTATTTGAAAGGAGAAGGCAATTTCTCCCTGTGGTCATTCACTTCATGGCTGTTCATGGGACATTGCTGTGCGCAAACTGGTTGCTATGTTTCTCCCACATAGTACACAGTCAATCCATTTTACAGCATATGAAATGTTTGGAGACGTTTTGATGAAGGGATAAGCCGTTATATCAAATGCAAAGATTATTATTATAACATACAATTACAGAGATTGTGCAGCAATGAAACAGGACCTTTGATCCAACTAATCTGCACCAGTGATTATACTCCACATGAGGCTCCACTGCTAATCCCCTCTCTCATACTTCTCTATTCCTTTTTCCTCATATATGCATCATCTTAAATGCATTGCTGCTTGGAGCTTCAACCACAGCTTCTGGCAGTGAATTTCATATTCCCACCACTTACTGTGTAAAGATATTCCTTCTAAACTCCCTTTTTGATCTTTTATAAGATTGTGGAACCTCTAAGCTCCTTCAACTTTCTCTTCCACCAACAATATACAGCAGTTTAACCCAAACTCGACTTAAATAACTATGTATTGATATATCTGATATTCTCTTCACACTCCACCGCAGTCCCGACAAAACAATGACCTGTGGGATGGTTCCAGCCCAAGGGGCCATCAGGGAGCGGCCCCACAAACATTCACACAAGTCGAGGTAAGTCCGTGTTCAATAGGTCGTGTGTTTTCAGGTTTTTCTTGATTGAATCTTTCTTGATCTATGGCAAAAATCAAGAAAGATTCAATAAAGAAAATGTATTTTGTTGGCTGACCAAAAAGATTGACCACTACTGCTAAATGGTGTTGACGTGATAGACGATGGGCTGTATTTTAAACTCATGTTGACTCTTATGTACTTATGTTTCTTAATAAAAAAAATTACTTCTATTGGGTCCACAGAAATAGAAGGGTCCCTGGACTGAACAGTGTTCCTTTCGAACGTGTGAGCTCAACATGTTAAAAAAGTACATGTTGCCTGAATATCAATAGATTATTTGGAGTTAATTATTGATGAACTAATTCTCTTTGATCTCATTTCATGGATTGTTTTTAACATTCAAATTCTGAGTCCATTTTTATGCAGACAGCAGCTGTCAGTGCAATGCGCACACAGCCTACCAGCACATTTTGTGCTCTTGATGAATATTGACATTCACAGTGAGAAATTGAAAACTGTAACATCATTACCTTAAATTCATTGAGATATTGTGCACAGCTGATTGCTGTGAAATTCAATGGCTGGTGTACATTATGTAAAACTTATTCGGCAACTGAATGTCATTTTGTTTTACTTTATTTGCCGTTGCAACAGTATGGAAAGAGTGGAAGTAAAGTCACATTCAGTGCACAAATATTCTTTCCATCACTTGGATTCTCCTGTAAAGGATCTTCAACTTCTTTATTATGGTGCTCAATAATTCATTGTTTAATGCGCCAAATACAGCAATGTCAGTTCCACAAAATATACATTCAATTCTGTGAAGCATTTTGAGACATCTTGAAGACGTGATAAGGTACTTTATTAAATGCAAGGATTGATAATTTGAAAGTCAACCATGAAATATAAACCTGATACTTTTTTCCTTACTTGTAATTTTAATTACTCATATTTGCTTTAGAATCTAACTCACTGCATACACAGGCACCTAATGTGTGCAAGGTACATATAAAATACCTTACAGCAGTAAAACCTTTTGTCCCTCAATCATGAGTTATTGTTTAATGTGACGTGGAACAAAACATAATTGGATAGTTTATGTTTTAATATAAAACATTTTTAATTACTATAGTTTTCTGAAGCAACTTTTTGCACAATATTTGACAAAACTACTTATTATTTACATTGTGAAATCACTACAGTTGTGCATCCCAATATGATAGATGAGATGTTTATAATAATAATGAACCTTTTGCATTTGATATAGGTCCGTATCAAGTCTTCGAGATGTCTCAGAGGGATTCACAGAATATAATGTAAAGTCAATTGACTGTATATTTTGTGGGTAAAACATGGCAGTTAATCATGTCTCACATCAGTCATCGATGAAGTGACCAAATTGTTTTTTTTGAGATATTATTACTGCCAGAAAGCGATCTGCTAATCGACTAATAACCGGGTTTCTATGTATTGCTAAGTAAACAGTGTCGTGTGGAGTAAGGAAACTTGCCCAACATTTCACCCTGGCCGGGAATCAAATCCAGACAAGTGCTCTAACCACTAAGCTACAGTATATGTATAGTATCCTCAATAATCCTTGCATTTGATATAGTGCTTTATCACTTCACAAAATATACTGTGAAGTGAATTGACTGTATATTTTGTGGGTGAAACACAGCAGCCAATTGCGCACAGCAGTGTCCCACAAACAGGCATTGAAGTGACCAATTTATTATTTTTTTTACCCACGGTAAAGCGATCCGCCAATCGACTAACAACTGGATTTCTACTTACTGCTTGGTAAAGAAAGGCATGTGGAGTACAGAAACTTGTCCAACATTTCGCCCTGCCAGGAATCGAACCCAGTTCTCTCGCTTGTAGGTGAATGCTCTAACCACTGAGCTACAGGGCTCTATGTATATATGTATATATAATTTCTTGTTAAGTGATCTATTGAACTACATTAACTACTAATACAAAGGCTAGAAATTTCACAAGGGACCAGATTTATTCCATTTATGTTGCATTTCAGAGAGTCCAGAATTTGGCAAATACTTAAATGCAGCCACGATTTTGAAGCTGGTATTCTGACGATTTAAGAACTACAGAAATTTAAAGTTAAGGCTGAATTTCACAGTTTGCCAAATTCTGGATACTCTGAAATGTTGCACAATTTAAATAAATTCAGCAGCAACAAAAATTACATTTGTAATTTTCACGTCAGTAGGATTCACTCTACAGTATATTCTGCGAAGTGCTTTGAGGCACCTCAACAACATAACATAATAATAATATATAATAATATAATAATTGTAATAACATAATAATAATAATAATCCTTGCATTTGATATAGCGCTTTTCCCGTTGGGAGGACGTCCCAAAGCGCTTCACAGAACATACTGTAAAGTGAATTGACTGTATATTTGTGGGTGAACGCGGCAGCCAATTGCGCACAGCAATGTCCCACAAACAGTCGTAGATTGAAAATGACCAATTTATTATTGTTTTTTTTTTTGTAGGGATTATTATTAGGCGTGTGGAGTAAGGAAACTTGCCCAAGGTTTCGCCCTCTGCCTGGAATTGAACTCAGGTCTCTCACTTGCAAAGCGAATGCTCTAACCACTGAGCTACAGGACTCCATAATAAGCCACTATATCAAATGCAAGTATTATCATTATTATTAAATCTAGAGCCAGGTGAAATTTCTCCACAACAGTCTATTCTTAATTTACCTATGTTGATATGCTACATGACCGATCCAATTGCTTCATTGCATTGTTTTATCTGCCTTTTTGGTCATTTCTTTGCTTAAAAGGGTGGACAGGTTTTAGAAGTAATAGTGCTGCAATCAATTACTATGGGTATTTGCAAGCAGTCAAAGTTTTATTTAGACTATAAATATTTATTTATTTCCCCTGGTAATATATCCAGGTCATTGATAAAATTTGCCCCAAATAGGACAGATGAGACTGGCAAGTTGCCATTCATGGCTATCATGACTTTGATCCAGTGTCCTACTGCTCTGGTCCAGAGTGTTGGCACTTCATTCAAAGGCACTTTGTTCTAATGCTACGACCCTTTACTATGCTGTCTGTAAATTCTTCTCTGGTGACCTCTTCACTCCATAATGGTCATGCATGATCTCAGAAGTTCTGCATTACCTTGACTTTGCCTTTGCTGCTGCACCTAACAGACATTCACCTCCTCTGCAGAAAGTCTCAAATTACAACTCCTGCAAACTTCTTTACTCTATTTTTTCTGCACTTTCACCTCAAGGTGCTTTGCCTTCTTTTTCTTCATACTCTAAAGTTGGTTGCAAGGTTTGTCATAACCTTTCAATAACCTGCCGAAATAACTGTTTTTCTGGCTCTGTTGGTACATCTCATCTCTGAGTCAGAAGGTTGTGGGTGAATACCCCATGCCATGACTTGGAAATTGTATTGTCTAAGATGACACTCCAACGCCTAGAAACACACGATCACTACACTTTACAGTGAATCCTGTGAAGCGCTTTGGGACATCCTCCTGACATAACAGGTACTGTGCAAAATGCAAGAATTATTATTGTTATTATTATCCGTTTGGGTGCCTTGACCATGAGAAGTTGTGGACCATTCAACCACAAGGTGATTTACCCAAAAGACCAAGCTGATTCTCTCATTGCTAAAGCAGAGTCCTCAAATTATTTTAAAAGGAGGAGAGTAGGATTATGTAGTTCATGTGGAGATAAAACACTAGCACTGACTATCACAATCAGAGATGTTTTGCTGTGAGATCTGCCACTGTTATCTACCTTGAGAGGATCAATATCTAGAATTTATTTTGTTGCCCAGTGACCTATGAAATAAGAATCTCTTGTGCAATCTAAAACTATTTAATTATTATCCAGTATGCATCCTTTCCAGAGGTGATGGTGACTTTTTCAGTAATGGATCAGCAGAAAAATCCCACTATCATATTACTACGAGCTCCTGTATCAGTGGATGCAACGTAGAACAAACAAGTTACCATCAGTGCAGTACACAGCTCTTATGTGTAACCCTTCTCCACATGCTGCTAATCAATTATCCAGCACATTGAACTTCTGGTACATTAAGTCAATAATCCGGTGTTCAGCTAGCTAAATATTTAAGAACTTTACTTTGTTCCTTGTGAGTTATTATTTTAATCACCGTAAATTATGGAGGTAAAAAAATCACACCAAGAACCATCGTGTCCCCTCTATTTCTCTTTCTCAAAGTTCTCTACTGCAGATTCTCAGGCATTTTATACATGGGTCCTGACAACCTAAGCAACAACTCACCAAAGTGCTCATTTTTTAGTTGTGATCCAGGCCAGTATCAATAAGTTATGGGTGTTATGATTATGTTTTTGACAGAAATCCATACAAGGTTACTTTCCAGTAGGCGTCAATTGATAGTGATCTAAATCAAGAACCTATCTCACTAGTGCATGGCTGTTGTAGAGGTAGTGGCTCCTTCTTTCCTTCAACAACAACAACAACAAGATTACATTTGTATAGCGCCTTTCACGTCAGGAGAACGTCCCAAGGTGCTGTACAGAGTTCAGTATTTCTGACCCAGCAGAGTGGCCCCGCCAATGGTGTGGCGGGTGGGTCGGGGGACTTGGAGCAGGCTGGAGCCGGCTGAGCGGAGGGAACGGGCAGGTTGGTAGGGGGTTAGGATTTTAAACATTCAAACATAATTATGTCTAATGTCCCAAACCCCTTTCAGGCTAGCCTTCTCTCTCTCTGAATCTCAATCTGTTTCTCTCTCTAACTTTCGCCCTCTCTATATTCTATATCTTCTTCTGTCCTTAATCCTACACTGTACAAAATTATCAACATTTACTGTTGTGCTAGCAGCATGTATGCAAGGTTACTAAGAACGTAATTTAGTTGCACAGTGTGAATAAACCAGTAACCTAATAATTTTGCATATGTGCACAACTGGATGCCTGATTCTTTTGGCTATCATGATGAAGGGGTATGGGATTACAAACATGATAGCCAATAAACCAGAGTGGGGAGGTTTACCTCCTGTACGGCAGATATTATAATGTATTAATGCTACCTGGTTCTGTTCTGAAATCTCCCTTTGCAAATCTTAACCTGTGTTCCCTTGTTCTACTGTCTTGGTACATCCAAAAGTATATTCTTAAAATCTAAAGACCACAATAAGATCCCCTCTGAGTCATCTCCTTTCAAGACTGAAGCTTGTCTAATCATTGCTCAAAGTTATTGCTCCAAAATTGAGTATCATTCTCGTTGCTCTTTCTCTGCACTGCTTCCAGTTCCTCCCCTGATTTCAAAGAGTAAGATTCACACATTTGAAATGCATTGCATTAATATTTAACGTACTTGTATTCCGTTGTCATGCATTGTGAAAATGCTTGGTATATGTTATAATATTCGATCCACTCCATCAATTACATTGATATTTATTACACTTATATGTATACCTAGTGTGTTAATGTGCCAATTAGAGTGGAATTGACTTGCTATTTATCCATTTTTGTGGATAATTGTATTTGTTTACCAGTATTTACCTAAGTAAATGTGATCTCTGGAACTCTAGATAGTTAAAGTAATGGTAATTGCAATTGAATTTGCTATTCCTGAACTAACTTAATTGAGACTTGACCTAGATTACTGTTTTTGTTTGCAGTAAACTTTTCCATGCCTTTCTCCAAGACAAGTCGCTTTCATCAGGTTATCAACAAATCCTAGGCAAATTGACACAAATGCATCTATGTAGTGATACAAGTAGATTCTAAAATATTAAAGTCCATTTGCAGCTGCACAAACTATGTGGGTCATATTTGTTGCTGCATTTTATTTGGGGCTCATGGTTTGCTTTCCAAATAACAATCACTCCAAGTAAATTTTTTTTTAAGGATTAAGCCAAATTAGCTCAAAGTTTTTTTTAAATAAAAGCTAACATTTTGGACCACTGGCATGGGTTTGATACTGTGGTGACCAACTATGACATCGCCTTGAAGGACATTGCACATTGTGGTGCAAAAGCTTTAAATAAACTTGTTCTGAGTCTCTTCTGAGACTGGATCAAAGGTGGGTCTTAAAGGTTCTGTTTACTGGGCTAGATTGTCTAAGGCTATGCTATCACATGGACAGGTTGGGGATGTTGCAGAGTGGTGATGTGGTATTATATTCATTAAAAACTGTGTTTTGCAATTTTTTAGGCTAGTAGTAATATTACGGTAATAAAGTTATCCTAGCATTTGAATGGCCTTATCACTGTAACATTGTGCCGTCACAGTGGGCAAGCTAAAAATGGAGAGAAGCAGATAGTCCACAAAGAGACCGATCTACATCAATGTGTCATCACTCTAAGAGATAAATGCATGAGTAGAACCCTCAGTCTGGTTTGGATGCTCTTAAGCATGGTGATGTGTCCGCATGTGTCACCCACCTGGCTGACCCAAAAAAGGTTGATGGTTAAAATACAGAAATGACTAGAGAGACAGGAAATTCGGTGATGGATTTGGAAGAGAGGTGTTAATGAATAAAAAAAATTGACTCGGATTCTGAGAAGAATAAACTTGGTCGAGTGACAATATGAACACGCAATCAAATGTGCAATTCCAAAAGAATAATAAGTAAAAGCAAATTAGATCAGAGGAAAGCAATATTCATACTTGAAAGAAATCTTACGGAAATTGGGCCAGATGGATCAATGCTCTACTCCTGCCTGAAATGTAGAGAATGAGTAAGAGTGGAATTGGAAAACCGAAAGGAATTTTGGAAAGAAAAGTGTGTTTGTATCCCCTTTACGCCCACAACAAGCAGAACAGTAGGTGAACATCAAATACAAATTAACCTTCAAATACACAGTCACTACACTTTACAGTAAAATCCTATGATGTACTTTGAGACATTTTGACTGCATGAAAAGATTATACCAAAGGCAAGGTTTATTATTATTATTTGTAGTAGAATCAGGTTACATGAAATAAAGTAACAAATAATAAGGATGGAAAAATAAATGTGTGGAAGTAACAATAATGATAATCCTGGCATTTGATATAGCACCTCATTATGTTGTTGAGACTTCTGAAAGCGTTTCACAAGATATACTGTAAAGTGAATTTGATTGTGTATTTTGTGGTAAATATTTCACTCTTGCATTCAATGAAGTAAAATAAATACAAATTGAACTGAGTGGCAATATTTGATTAATATACATATGCAGAGATCGCGTTCATGCAAAATCGTGCATATACTACAAAAAAAATCTGCCTGTACACGAATATCAGCACACCGTGCGTACCGACAAATTGTCGTACCGTCATCAGATAAGTGAGAAAACTGACTGGTGAGGCAGTCGGGTAAATGTAGCAAGATAAATTGATCAACAGATCTTGGGGACTGGACCAAAATAAGACGTGCCAGTTGATTGGTCCATGTTGAATCACTGTGTGCACATGATAATTTAGAATGTACCTGTTTCTTAGGTATTCATTCATACACGATGCACATTTTTAAAAACCTCAACGCGATTGCTGATATGCTGAAATGCTCAAAACAATTACCATGGTTTTCCAAATTTGTCCCAAGGTATCCATAGATGAGCAAGCTTTGGTTGTAACATACAGTCACCACACTATATCTTGCAAACCACTTTGCGATGTCCTCTGGACATGAAAGGCACTATATCAAATGCAAGGGTTATTACTCGTATTGTACAGGAGTTTGAAATGTAGCATTACGATAGAATTGGAAGAAGATGGTGGTTATAAAGTGGAGCAAAGTGCTGCAAATAAAAAATGATTTGTTATCCTCTCAAATGAAGCGAAACAAAGCACAGTTTTCCATGATAAGGTGCTATATCAACAAGGTGATATCGTACCAACACTGACTATTTGGGCCGAATGCCTGTTTCCGTGCTGTACAATCTATGTGAATCCACGAAAGTGTCTGATTCCACTCAAATGAGTCTGTGGGCTGTGTGTAGCATTCTCCATCTGTATCATCACTGAAACAGAACTTCTGGTGTCACTTTGGGGGAGTCCTGCTCAAAGTAATTGGTTGTCCTGATTTATATTTCCTCCAAAATCAAAGTAATTGGTTGCTTATCTGGGAACATGGAAAGAGCAAGCAGATCATTGAACTTCAAAGTCTGGTGAGGTATAGTGTGTGTAGGAGGACATTGAATTTCTAGATAACAGAAATCTGTTAAATTCTAGATAACGGAAACCATGCAGAGGATCCAGCTGATCCGAAACTTCATCGCCCGCATACTCATCTGCACTAAAGTGCTCAACCCCATCGTACTAATTCTAGCCAGGCTACACTGGATCCCTATCACCGAAAAGATCTATCTCAAGATCCTCACACCCGCTTTCAAATCCCTTCATACCCTGACACCTCCCTATCTCTCCAACCTGCTTGCCTCCCCACCAACCCGCAACCCGCTGCCTCCACTGAACTGGCTCTGGCCTTCTGCGTGTCCCTCAAGCATTCCGTTCCACCATTGGATGCCACGCTTTCAGCCACTACATGCCAAAACTCTGGTACACTCTTCCTCTACCCCTCTATACTAACATTTGGTATAGCATCTTTCATATCAGGAGGATGTGTCAGGATATATTGTAATATAATATAACAGTGTATTTTGTAGATGAAACACAGCAGTAAGTTTGCACATAATAAAGTCCCACAAACAGTCACAAAGTAAACGACCAATTTTATTTGGGGGTTTGCTGGTCAGTGTACTGAGAGAAACTCCGATCTCTTTTTGAATTGGCAGGAAGGATCTCAGTTTATCATCTCATACAAAGGATAGCACCTACAACAGTGCAGCAGTACCCCAGCATTGCACTGGAGTCTCAGCCAAGACTATCAGTTCAAAGTCCTAACTTAAGGCTTGAACCTACAACCTTCTGACTCTGAGGCAAGAATTCTATCAGTTGAGTCAGGTTGACATACATACTTAACTAAATGGGGAGTTATGCTGTCAGTACAAAATATTAAAAACAGCCATTGTGATTAAATTGAACAATATTTGAAGGTGAGCAAGAATGCCTTGGCAGATAATAATCTCAGGATTGTTACCGATGAGGAGGAGATAATAAAGGTTGGAACTAACGGTAATGGTGAAAACAGGACTAAACAAAAAAGCAGAAATTAATTCCATGAATTGTCAAAAATATCAAAGAAAGCCTCAGGCAACGAAAGCCAACAAGCCAGATGAAGAAGTAAATGAAACTGATGATTAAAAGTAGACTTAAATACGTAGATGGCATAAGATTTCAAAACAAAATAAAGGAATTAGAAGCACTGGTGGCAACCATTAATTATATTGTAGGAATCCTAGAGACCGATGCTGAAAGGGAATATACTGTACATGGGTATAAGGAATCACTGTAAGTGAAATAAACCTATATAAGAACTCAAAACATAGAATGAAACACAGCTACTTGGCCAATTAAGTCAGTCTCTTCTTTCATCAGACTATACACATTCACCCTCATTAGCTACTGCTCTATCCATTGATTCACCCGATTCATCAATACTTACTGCTCCTTGGGGATAAGGTCCAAAGTATTTGTCCATCCAAATTTTCGGATCTTGTTTTGTGAAACTACTGTGCATCCAGAGAGCTGCCACCAGGGTCATGAAAGTTGTAAGTGAAGCATACCTTGTAGGACTGCCTGAGTGTATGAATCCATGTGCTGCTTTCGTCAACCATGTCATAATCTTCCCAACAGACAACCAGAGTGTCATATCACCAGGGGAATCCATTCCATTCTCCGATGCATCTTATCTTCTTTATGCTAGGAATAAATGATTGTTGGATTTTTCCGTGGGGAAATCACACAGTACCTGAACATATGGTTATATTTAACCCATGAGATTGCTGCAACATTAGAAATGGAATGAATGATCCATTTTCATTTGAATATGTATTTATGCTACAAGTAGGAGAAAAGTGTTAACAATAGATATGTTTCATACTTCATTTGTGTTTGATCTTGAAGTTTGGAAAATTGCAAGCCATTTATATTTTGTTTTGATAGCATAATATACGTGGTGTACGCTCTGTAAAAAATATTATAAGAGTATTTTTATTCTTTGTTTAGTGCATTGGTAAAATGTTCTTGGAAAAATGTTTTTCTTGTCTGCCTTTTTTTTCCTTTTGCTGTTGAAGTACACAGGGAAACAAGCAAGTGCATAAGCAAACTAGAACTCTATAATTCCTGCTTGTTCCTGCAGAATATTCAGGGCCTTTTGACAGATTGCATGGTACAGGCTTAGTAAGACAATACCTCAGAATACATCCAAATGCATCATGTGAGGTGTAACATTCACAATGCTATGCAGAGTTAATCAGTTATCTGTGGCTCCAGTGCAGAGATAAAGGAATTCTCTTCAGGGCAAATCACATTGCAAGAAGAAATACATCTGACAGATTCTGCAAACATGAGTGCCCATTCTACCAGGAGCCCATAAACAACCGATGGTGGATCATTTCATAGCTCAGCAAGGATGCAAACCTACAATGCTTCTGTTTCAATTCCAACAAGAACAGCACGTAAGTCAGCTTGGTGGGGGGGTGGGGGGTTAAGCCAGGTGTCTAACACGCTTCAAAGTAACAGAGTTCCATACATGCATACCACCGACACATAGACATTTTCCTGTAGCAGGAATGAAATGTGCAGGGACAGGGACAAACCATGCTTACCTAACTGGTCCCGTCTGCTTCTTTAGGTGGATGTTAAAGATCCTATGGTACGAGTTGACAACTAAAATGAGAAGGTGCTATACAAATGTAATTTTTGTGGTACTACTCAAAAAGTGAATTTTGTTGCAAACTGCTGCTGTTTTGACACCAATAATGCAGGTGCATCAGCATTGTCTGCTACATATTCATAAAACCGGATAAAAGTACTCACCGATAACATTTAGCGATGACGAATGCTGATGCAATTTGATATGAGTTTTTTTCTTTTTAAATCAAACATTTTGGTATAGTCCTGATTTCACTGAAAAGAAGAGGGACAGGTCTCTGTAAAAGGTTATGGCTTCTAAATTTAAAAAAATCAGCTGAATTTAGCTGAAAATTGATTTAGAATGGAAAATGGATTCTAATATTCCTCTCATTTTTTTTGCAGGGATCGTTACGGAAAGCACTCTGCGTGGAGGACACTGTATAAGTGCAAGTTGTTGTTGTTGTTGTTGTTGTTGAAAGGCTTTGTCTGATGAACAGGCACCCTTCATCACCCCCTGTTTTCTTGAAATTCCTGCCTCAATCCCTCTGCTTTACCCCTATTTATCTCTGAATCCCACCGAGATTTAAAGATGGATAAAGAAGAACAAGATAGAGATATTAAAACCTACCTTTTCAACTGTGCCTATGCATCTTCCCCCTCCCACTTCTCCGTTCCTCACGTCAAATCCCGCTACTGTACAGTGATGCAAGACAATACCAAAATAAAGAGTACTATATAAATGCAAGTTGCTGTTATTGTCCTCTGCGTTATGTGCCGTTTAACATGAGTCATAATAACTTAGAGGAAAGTACCTTCATCAACATTACAAAATGCGCTGATAACATCACACTGGTAGTGAGCAGTGTAAGAGAAATTGATGGTATGCAAAGGATTTCAGACAAATGGAACAGATGAGCTGAGGAATGATTGATGGCTTTTAATGTGGTTGATTGTGAAGCAATGCACGCTGGAAAAGAACACATGGCACATGATGAATGAATGTCCTTCTCAAAGTTGGAGAAAGAAAAGGAATTGGGTTTAATTACTGACCAGTCACTGCAGTCGTGTAAATCTGTTATCAAACGTGCAAATCAAGCATGAGGATGGATCTCGGGACCATTATAAAGCAAAATGAAGAGTGTTCTTTTCTTCTACATATCACTTATTGGGAACCCTGTGATGAAAAATACAACATATCAGAACAGATCGATGTGATTATTCACAGAATAGAGAGGGCAGAGAGAAATTAACTTTTGTTTTTTAAGGATACTTTTTTAGCTTCAATTCCTCAGATTGTCTGCATCAAATCTGTTCAAAAAGTATTTTAGTGTTTTGGGATGTGCCCCTGTTGTTGTATTGAATTTTTCACCCCAATGGGTGTATGTTTCGGCCCTTTCCCTCAAGAGGATCTATTGATTTGGGGAGAGTTCAGAGAAGAGCAACAAGGATGATTGCTGGATGGAGATTCTATGATGTGAGCAGGCTCGCAGAATTGGCTGAGTTCTCGAAAGGAAGACTGAGTGAAGACATGACTCAGGTATTTAACATGATGAGAGGCGTTGCTAGAATAACACATGCCTGATGATGATTCCCCTTTCAATACCAAGTACCACTTCAACCAGAAGCAGACATACACATATTCGAGCAGTGCTGTGATTTTGAAGGAACCAGAAGCAGACTGTCTGATTATTTGAGTGGCTTTATCTCTGCCTCTGACAGACAACGTCTACGCTGAAGAGTAAAACTGCTGGAGCTTTGCTTATTTCTCTTAAGGCTACATATTACAGCAGGTCGAATTCCATACGTTGCATTTTCACTTGACTTATTTTGCTTAAGAGACAATTCTATAATTGTGATATCAGCAAATAAGTTGTAATTAGGCACATTTAGCACAACTCAATAGAAGCTTTTAAAGATCAGCTTCTCTGTGCCAGAATAAAGGCTGCTGTGAAGCCGGAACTGAACTCTGACATTTTCTTTATCTTTTTGCTAAATTAGAGAAAATGAAGAGCAAAGAAATAGATGCTATTTTTCTGCCACAAACACTTTCTTCAGCCCCTGGGTCAAGCAAATGATATTTACACTCCTATTCAGGACTGGCAAACAATTGTAAATTCAAATCCATTTATGAAACAAGTTCATTAATATTGCTTTAATCATAGATATTTTGTTCATTGTAGTGACTGATCACTGCTATTGTAAACAACAATACAAAGCCTTAAATCCCACCCAATTGTAGTCTGTAAGACCAATTCTGTTTTAAAATAGGAGATCATTCCGGATTTTGGAAAAATTCTTAATTTTACATTGAATTTAGAAGCTGTTTTTCCTGCAATTTTTGGAACGAAACTGGTTTTCAATTTAAGACTATGTGTAAGAACTCTCCACAGTTCTGGATGATCTTAAATTTTAAGGCAAGCAATTTTACAGACAAAGATTAAATGGAATTTTGAGCTAGCAACATCTAATGAAAGTACAAGAGGATGGATAGAATCATAAAAAAATTACTACAGAGAAGAAAGTATTTTGCTGCATCTTGTTCGGGTGTTAACTCCCTCACTGCAACTAACATCAAAAACATTTTGGTATTTATATAGCGTTTGTCACAGAGGATAATGTCTTGGAGCACAATACCGTTGTTAGACGCTGACCAATGAGGATGGGAGAGGGGAAGGTGATCATAGGTCCAGTTGAAGGATTAGGTCTTAAAGTGGGTTTTAAAGACAGATCGTGGAGTCCTGTAGCTCAATGGTTAGAGCACTCGCTTTGCAAGTGAGAGACCTGAGTTCAATTCCAGGCAGAGCGAAACCTTGGGCAAGTTTCCTTACTCCACACGCCTAATAATAATCCCTCCAAAAACCCAAAACAATAATTAAATTGGTCATTTTCAATCTACGACTGTTTGTGGGACATTGCTGTGCGCAATTGGCTGCCGTGTTCGCCCACAAATATACAGTCAATTCACTTTACAGTGTGTTCTGTGAAGCGCTTTGGGACGTCCTCCCGACGTGAAAAGCGCTATATCAAATGCAAGGATTATTATTATTATTATTATTATAAGGAAGGGGCAATGTGGAGGGATTGAGGCAGGGAGTTCTAGAGGTTAGAGGTATAATGGCTAAAGGCACAACCACCAATGGTTTTACCAAGGGGTCCAGGGAGCAATTACTTCACGTTCCTCGTCATATTCATCCCACCATGGATAGAACTCCATCGGAGTACCTCCAACTGATGCCTTCCATGTCCTCTTTCAAGGCAAACCTCTAAATGCACCCGTTTGATTGTGCTTTCAATCATCTTTCCCGTCTCCACTCTCCTCAACTCCCACCCCTAGCTCAGATAAATTGTCAAGCGCTTTGAAATATTTCCCAATGTGAAAGGTGCTATATTAATGTAATTTGTATTGTACTGCATTTAAGAATTTTATGGAATTCTGCAAGACCTTATATTTTAAGACAATTGTCTTAAAGCATGAGAAATATTGGGACACTGAAGGCTTATAAAGAGATTCTGAGAGTAATTTTATCCTCGAATAATCGTTCATTGTGTTTTCTATAAATATTTATAGTGAAATTCTGATAACTCGTCACTCCGAGGGGAATAACTCACATAACTTTTTATCACAATTGACTAGTTATCAAAAGTACAGTATTTCGAAAGTTCAAATAGGCGCAGGACAGAAGTATTTAAAGTTAAGGGGAGTTTCATTCAAAATGCTCACATAAGTCTTTAAATATTTACAGTAACTCATACACAAATGCAAGGAACTGAATGGTATACCTTAACAGCATGGATACATATGATAACATGATAATAAGATAATAACACAAGCAAAAATAACCGCAGCCACCAAACTGAGGTAACAGGAAAGGAAACAATTTTAATAATAATCCTTGCATTTTGATATTGTTTGATATTATTTTGATATCACGTTGTTGAGATGACTCAAAGCACTTCACAGAATATACTGTAAAGTGAATTGACTGTATTTTGTGAATGAAAGGCAGCAGCCTCTTGCGCATAGCAGTGTCTCACAGTCATGGATTGAGTGACCAAATTGTTTTTTTCTTGAAGGGTTTATTACCCTGGAAAAGCGATCCGCCAATCGACTGACAGCCAGGTTCCTACTTACCACTAGGTAAACAGAGGCATGTAGAGTAAGGAAACTTGCCTAAGATTTTTCCATGTCCAGGAATTGAACTTGGGTCTCCATTATATACATGGGGAGGGGATACATGGGGATTATATACTAGCTGAAAATGGGACATCATGCTTGAAGAATTGATCATTCTCTTCATGGTTGTTTATGGAACAAATTGACTATCACGTTTGATCACATATACTGAGTCACTGAACTCTACAGTGAATCCTATGAAGAGCTTTGAGACGTTTCAACAAGGTTATAAAGTCCTATATCAAATACAATGATGATTTTTATTATCTACTTTGATATTCTGTTTGAGAAGAATCATATTTCGCCCACAAATATATGGTCAATTCACTTTGCAGCATATGAAGTGCTTTGAGATGTCGAGAAGACGTGAAAAGCGCGATACCAAATGCAAGGATAAGGGTTTATTATTGTTGGTTCAATTGTAACAAACCGCATTCTAGGTTTTTGATCCCTAAAATGCTTCAGAAGTTTTTGTTCATAGAGAGCTGATCAGAGTTGTTTTTTTTAATTACAGCGTATATAAATTTTAACTGATTTAGGAAATTAAAGGTAACAGTTTAAGCAAGATTAAGATAATAATTTAGTGACAGTAATTGCAGTGCACAAGAGTTATTTAAAATGTTGTTATTTTTGAGATCTGTTTGAGCATCAAGGGGAAAATTTGACCAGGGTCCAGATTCATTCTATTCATGTAACATTTTTATGTAGCCATAATACTTGAATAAATTAATAATAATACTTTCATTTTTATTGACATAGTACCCTATCACATCTTCGAGACATCTCAAAACACTTCACAGGATATACTGTAAAGCAAATTCAGTGTATATTTTGTGGGTGAAATGCGACAGCCAAATGCTCACAACAGTTTCTCATAAACAGTCGTGGCTTGAGTGACCAATTTATTATTATTATTATTATTATTATTATTTTTAAGGAATTATTACCCCCAGAAAAGCAATTGGCCAATCGACTATCAATCGGTTCCTAATTACTGCTAGGTAAACAGAGGCATGTGGAGTAAGGAAATTTGCCTAAGGTTTCGCCCTGCCAGGAATTGAACCCAGGTCTCTTGCTTGTGAGGCAAGTTCTCTAACCGCTTAAGCTACAGGACTCTACATAAGGCTGAATTCAAGAATTTGCCAAATTCTGGATGTTCATAAATGTTAGCTAAATAGAGTAAATCTAGACCCAGATAGAATTTCTACCCACAGAGTTAGTAAAATGGTTTAATATTAAAGGCACCTCATGTAGAAATGAACAAAATTGATTTGCCAAAATTCCTGCCTTGGGATACAAAACAACAGTTTTTGCCAATACCAACCATATTACTAGCATACTGTCACTTGGGTCAGGCACTGCTTCTATGTCTCGGTAACAGTTTAATGAAAAATAAAGTACTGACTCCAGGTCCAACTTGGCGCAACTAATACTGAGATTACAGCAAGACACAAATGAAATTACAATTTGCCCATTATGATGAAATAAAATGAAACAGTAGCATATTACAAAAGAAGATATAAGGCAGAACTGGAGCATGTTATTGTAAATGTTACACTCTAACTTCAAAGGGATTTTTAAATTGTTGCCATGAAATGATGCTGCAATATGTTTACAGCTCTTTTTTTTGTAACGTACATTAAATAAGCTTGCTTTGATTTTTAATGGATGAAGACACTTGTACAGTGTGAACTAAATATCATTGCCTCCTGGGTAGGAAGTCATTCCTGATTCGTGTTCATGATGAGTAGCCAGGAACCATTGCTAGAAAGTGAGCATGTGCGGACTTCAGATGAGGACAGAATTGGATTTAACAGTGATATTTAATGATGATTGAATAATCTGCCAACATTCACTGCCTTGGCTCAGATGTGAAAAACAGCCTTTGGTGAGATTCTGTAGTGTAGTCTGGCTCTTGGAACTGAAGACAAGCACATATAGGGGTAAACGTGTGGTATTTCTTAATCCATTCGTTGTGCTAATGTACACATGGAATAGGTTAAGAAATGTCACAAATTGTCCTGAATTCTGATTTCAATCGTCATCTACGAGCAATCTTCTAAAATGTCAATGAATAAAATAAAAGTCCATGGCAATTATGTCAAACTAATATAACTGCACAATTGCTCATGAGAATTGATGGAAACTCTCTCTAGCCATTTAAGAGAATGTTTGGTGATAATTTAGGTCAATTTGTGTTGATAGGGTTAATTTGTCAGTTGCTATAGAACTGATATAGTAAGCAGAAAATCTGCAAGCACATGCATTAATTTGTAATTGATTCTGGACTCAAAACCCATTTAGATGGTTAATAGAGTAAATCATGTGTCTTAAAAAGAAAAGGAAAAAGCATTAATACCTGTAGGAATCGTGTAAGCATTCTTTTAAATTGCTATTCACCCATTGTTTTGCTGTCACTGATAATGCTTATTTCATTTTCTTCCACTTCATTCATTGCATGAAAGTCATTCCATCAATAACCGGGTCCACTCTGCCATTTCACCTATTTAATAGGGATTTCAAACTGCTAGAAACTTACTGGATACCTTTTGGTGAAAAAGGTATCCAGTAAGTTACTAGCAGTTTGAAACTCCTAAACTTATTTTCTTCAGTGAATTCAATGTGATGGATGAAGCAGAGAGATCCAGACGTTATTTCAGTAACAATGAAGCTCTTCAACAAAACCCAGTAACAGCACGTGTTAAAAGATGACTTAAAATGATCTGTGCACTTACCCAAGCTTCTAAAATGGCTCAGTTTTGTGCATGACCACACTGTCTAATGTTAATGTTTCTATTTACATTAATTGATCATCTACCATATAGTAGAGTATAATTTTCATCTATATCATTTCATGTTGGGAGGATGTCTCAAAGTGCTTAACAATGCTGAATGGGCACATGAGTTTGATGTGGGATTCGAGCTGGGTGTGGACATGAAAGATGATCAAGGTGCAGTCAGATTGAGGTTTCGAGATGAGCCTTGAATGAGGGGAGGGTGGGAGTGAGTCAGAGGGATTCTGGGATGGATTTCCAGAGAGTGAGGGCAGAATGATTAAAAGCCCACCTTCCGATGGTGGGGCAAATAGTCTGGGGGACATGAAACAGACAGCCAGCTGAGGGAGGATCATGCTTTCCTGCTACAATGTATAGATTTGCCAGAAGGACTGACATAGACAGTGGAGCGATATTGGCTGTGGAAACTACAAATAAGAAAATGATATCACAAGAAAATATTACCTTCAGACTATTACTAACAAACTATTGCTATTATTGTTATTCCTAACTATTATGACTGTTTAAAAAAAAGTTTGCAACTGGAATCATCTCCAGCGATTGCCAAGAATAACTTGTAGAGGCTTTAAACAATATGTTAAGAGTCACTGTTGACTTATTTTGAGAACTTCTTGTTGATAAAATGGTTGCCAAATGCACTGACAGCACCAAGCTAAGTAACCAGATGATGAACATTAAGGAAATGTATAGCATTCAAAGGGATGTGGAGTAATTAGGTGAGCAAGACGAGGAAAAGCAGATGGAGTTTAGTCTAGAGATATGTAAAGTTATGCACATTGAACAAAAAAACAGAATGTGTACATGATAAAGGGATGTGCACTGAGAAGATGGAGAAGAAAATGATAGTGAAATTTTTAATGCGTCTCTGAAAATATCTTTGTCAATGTAAAGTAGTATCAACTCGGCTAAACATGCTGCAGGAATCATCCAATTGTGATTCAAAACCATTTGAAACAGTGCACATCGATAGAACAGTTTTCACATAAAATAAATCTCAAAGTCCTTTGCAAAAAGGTAAGAGTTAAAATTTCAGCGAATATTGTTATATGGCGAACCTAGCGAAGCTAGTTTGGATCAGAAACATCCACAAACAACGTTGAAGTGAGTAGCCAATTAATTTGATTTTTTTAAAGTGAATTTTCGATTCGATAACACGGTTGATCTTAAATCATCATTTGCCTCTTTATGAATGTAAGGTCCAAAATTCCAACTAGTGTTAGACTGAAAGACAATTTTGGCTTTAAAGTGAGGATTGCACAGAATTGTGGAAAATTCTTAAACCCGGGCTAAATTTGGAAGCCAGTTTTCCTGAGGTCTTAAAAATAATTTGTCTTTCAATTAATAATAACAACAACAACCCTTTCATATGGTATAGCACCTTTCACATCAGTGGGTGTCTCAAAGCACAGCACAAGATCTTCTGTGAAGTGGAGTGACTGTGTATTGGTAGGCAAACACGCCAGCCCAATTGTGCACAGCAATATCCCACAAACAGCCAGTAAATGAATTGTTATTTTTTATTTGGGAGATCGGAGAAACTCAATTCTTTTTTCGAGTAGTGCCAAGGTATCTTTAACGTCCACTTAACATGCAGACGGGACCTCGATTTAGCATGTCATCCAAAGGACAGCACCTCCGACAATGTACTGCACTGGAATCTCAGTTTAGTTAATGTGAGTTCAATTTCTGATGTGGGACTTGAATCTACAAACTTTTGACTGAGACCTGAGAATACTTCAATTTGAGCCAAACTAACAGAAATGAAAATTGAATTAAAGAATTTTCCAAGATTCTGTATATTCTTAAATTTTAAGATAAATAGTCTTGAAGTTCCGTGAAAGGGAAATTTCAGATCTGGAGTCTGTACCTCAGCATTATTTTCTTCAAAAATATTGTAGGAAATAAAGAATCCAAGCAGGTTATCTGATTCAGATTATGAGAACAAAAATAAAAGATAAAGTGTGCAATTAAATAAATCTCAAGCAAGAACTGAGATTGGAAGAATGTTTCCTTTCAGAGTGATGGGCTGGAAACACACAACTAGTACTAGTAATATAACTACTATAACTACTTAGCAATAGTAATAATCCTTGCATTTGATTTAGCGCCTTATCACGTCATTGAGATGTCTCCAAGCACTTCACAGGATACACTGTAAAGTGAATTGACCGTGTGTTTGTGGGCAAAATGTGCCAGCCAATTGCGCACAGCAGTGTCCCACAAATAGTTGTCATGGTGAGTTAATGAATTCTTTAAAACAACAAGGCTTCAGATATCCTCCTTAATTGAAAACACTAATGCAAGGATTATTATTACTATTTATATAGTGCCCTTCATATAGGCTAGCTTCAGAAAGTGCTGTAGTGTCCAGAGGAGACAGTGTTCGACCAGATCAGTAAGGGAGAAGTATGCTGGATACTAATTAATAAATAAGGACCAATTGACGAGAACCAATAAAACAGGATCAGGAGATAGAAAACCAGGAAGTACTGAGTGGAGGGTTTTTGGTGAGACTGATTTTGTAACTATAATAACTAATAATAATCGTTGCATTTGATATAGCGCTTCTCACGTCTTCCAGATATCTCAAAGCGCTTCACAGAATATGCTGTAAAGTGAATTGACTGTATATTTGTGGGCGAAACACGGCAGCCAATTGCGCACAGCAGTGTCCCACAAACAGTCGTGGATTGAAAATGACCGATTTATTATCGTTTTGCTTTTTGGAAGGATTATTATTAGGCGTGTGGAGTAAGGAAACTTGCCCAAGGTTTCGCCCTGCCTGGTGAGCTGAAATAAAAGAGTGTTCTACACATTATTAGTTGAAATATAACAAAGTAGGAGAGGAGAGAGAAGGAGACAAGACCACAGTCCAAGAGGTATGTTTTAGGTAGGATTGAAAGACAGATAAATAATAATAAATACATTATTTATTAAATAATTAAATAATTAAATAAATAAATTTATTAAAGTAAATAAATGGATGAGGTGTAGAGGGAGAGTGTTCTGGAAACAGATAGTTGGTGTGTATTTGGCCAGGGATGGTATTGAGGATAAACCCACTAGAGGGTTTAAGTCTACAGCAAGTTGTGATATGTTCCTGTTGTTCACTAATCACACATATCTGACAGTTTCTTAATTAAGGACAGGTTTTAATTAGTTACTTAGCTGTTGCAGCTCGACCCCTCTGCTTAGTCCTGACCAGCACCTTTCCATTATGCTCAAATCTATTTTTGAGACAGATTTTCTTTCCTGTGTAAGTAGAGGAAGCTGTCTTCCTCTTTTGCATTGACAAAGACTAATTTTGTCTTTAAAATGTACTTGGGAAAAAAAGGACTATACCATTGTCCTGGGATTTTGCCGGGCAGCACGGTGTGGAGGAGGTGTCAGGTCCAAGCACAATGGTAAAGTCCCATTTAACACCAGGAAAACGTTATGAAGTGCTGCAAACTTTATCCCAGAGATGATTGAACTTTGTGCAGAAAATAATCACCCATGAATTTGTGGGACCATGGCATTGTCATGGATGAATAATGTGGGACGTGCAGGGTGTAGAGAAATTCTGGAGGTTGTTCTGCTCAACTTCGTTTTAAGGGGGTAGGAAGAAAATTACATGACACTTCCTTTGTAGGTGATATGGATTGGTTCTGTGACAGAACAAATTGTATGTGTCCTGTGAAATAAATGGGATTAATGGGCCAAATAGCGCTTTTTGTTCCATACTCACTCATGTTCTTATGCTTTAAAACAAGTTCTTTCTTCTTTAAAAATTGCTACTCATGGGCATTCATAAGCTAGCAGACTGATATGAGGATGGCATTCTACTGTTCGTTCAACAGCTGCAACACATATATACCCCCAACATTGCCTGTGTTATTGTTATTTACAGGTATGCAATACATATGACAGCAAAGTTAAAAGTAGGCTTGCATTGTAGAATTTTGCGATGATGAAAAATTAACAAACCAAATTTTGAGGGTAGAGGATGCAGTATGTGATGCGAAAAGTGTTACAAGGACAGAAAAAGGGACCTTATTGAGACCTTTCAAAACCTATGGGATTAAATGTCTCCTCACTTCAGGAGAATGGTTTCTGCTTCCAGGCCATTAAGGCAGCAACTTTATGTTTAATGTGACCAATGAATCTTTTGTTCGGCTCCAAGCCACTAGCATTGATTTCTATTTGAGTCCTGTAGGTCAGTAATTAGAGCACTTGCTTCGGAAATGAGAAACCTGGGTTCTATTCTTGGCAGAGCAAAATGTTGGGCAAGTTTCCTTACTCTATACGCCTCTGTTTATCTAGCAGTAAGTAGGAACCTCGTTGTCAGTTTATTGGTGGATTTTCCAAGGGTAATAATTCCTTCAAAAAACTAATGATAATAAATTGGTCACTTCAATCCATGACTGTTTGTGGGACATTGCTGTGTGCAATTGCCTGCCACGTTTTGCCCACAAAATATACAGTCAATTCATTTTACTGTGTATTCTGTGAAGCGCTTTGAGACGTCTCAAAGACGTGATAAGGCCCTGTATCAAATGTAAGTATTATTATTTTAACTTAATCTTTTGTTAGGCTACTAGGTGAAGCAAGATTGTGATTTTGTTTATGTTTCAATTTTGAATTTAAAACGAATAGAAAGGCAGGGATTCAAATCTTTATCCAATAAACAAATATATACAAATCTTGATTTCTAATGATAAACCCTTCTCTTGGGTGATGCATTTTGTTATTTCTCTTTGCTTCACATAGAGAGATCTCACATGCATCTGTGCCTTCTTTATCAATCTGTCATGAAGCAATGGAATTGATTCTGTAGACTCTTCACTGCCGTTTCTAGCTTTGAGAGCACAATATAACAATGATTTCAGTCAAATTAAATTGAGGTAAAAATAGTTTGGGATAAATGCTGCATGTTGAGAATGAGGAAGATCCTTAGAAAAAGGCATTTTGTGTTGTGGTAATTACCGCTAGTGGTATTTATCACATCACAAGTTGCTTTCCCCCACCTTTCTATGAGTCAAAGAACGTTGAGATTTATTTAGCTCTTTAACTTAGAGGATAATTTCTCACTACAATCATTGTCCTTTACCATGCTAACATGCTGATTTATTTGAGCTCACTCCATCATGTAAAGTGAAACTGTTAAAACTATCAGAAGATGCAAATTTAAATACCACTGCGAGAAGTATGAAAAAGGAAATAAATGTTTGATGTAACTCAGCGCATACAGATTACCAAAACTGAAACATGACTCTGCCCACGTAGGGCTATGGTCTTCATTGAAGGAAGTTAACATACAATGTGATGCTATTGTCTGGAAATAGCCCAACTGCCCTAAGTCATTACAAGATCTCATTTCAGCCGAAGACATTTAGCACTGAAAAAATCAATGAGTTAGCCCAAATGTCTGCAATACTCTGATTGAGTTATTTTGCTGGAAAACACCCTGAGTAAAGCTGGCAGATCTTTAATGATTCAGGCTGCAGGGAACCAAATCAGTCTCACTACACTAGTATTTGTCATTCCCATGGAGATTGTATTATATTCTGTGGACATGCCCCCACTGTGAAGGACTGTTTGGAATTCAGCTTGTATATGAAGTGGAACACTGAGCAATTCAGAGTGCAGAATGCCTGCTGATTTTAAGCATCCTATAGTAATCGGAGGCATAAGTAACTAAAACCTCCCTGAACTTGTCTAAAGGCTTCCAGTTGTTCATAATGAAAAGACCTAAAGACTAATGTCACTTTTCAAGACAAATGACTTGATAATATAATAATTCTTGCATTTGGTGTAGAACTTATCACATCAGGAGGATGTTTAAATAATTTCACAATAGTTTACTGTGAATTGTAGTGACTGTGTATTTGTACGTGAAAGTGGCAGCCAATTTTCATACAATAATTCACAAACCACTATGAAGTGACTGATCAATCTTATGTGCAGGATTGTTGAGCAGGACATCAGGAGAAACTCCTTTCTTTTTTTGAATAATGGGTTGAGATCTTATAATAATAATAATAATCCTTACATTTGATATAGCGCTTTTCACGTCTTCTCGACATCTCAAAGGGTTTCACCGAATAGACTGTAAAGTGAATTGACTGTATATTTGTGGACGAAACAATTTCGATTTCCCCCTGAACAAGCAGACAGGACCTCAGTTTGACATCTCATCCAACAATGTAACACACTCCCAGCACTGCAATGGAGTGTAAGCCTGGACTGTGAGTTCAAAGTCCCAATATTAGGCTTGAACCCACAAGCTTCTGATCAGAGGCATATGATAAGTATCACAAACAGCATCAACATCAACTTACATTTACATCATACCCTTCAAATAGGATAACATCTCAGAGTTCTTCACAATGATGGGTTGGATGCTTAACAAGCGATAAAGTGGAGGAGGGCAGAAAGCAAAGATGTCTATAGGTGTGGTTGAAACTTTGTAATTTGGATTCAAAGACAGAACCGGATGCGAGATGGAAGGATAAAGAGAGGTAGTTCTGGAGATGAAGGACGTCATAAATGAAGGCTCAGAATGACAAAATAATCTAGAGGATTGTTAGCCAAGACAGTTAGTTAACATATTCAGTAAGGTTTACATTACCACATGTCAGTGATTCGCAACAAATTTGTGAATAGCAGTTACATAAAGTTAATTTATGTTCAATCACACCACCGTTAATAATTGGATGAACTGATTAGCTAAATAAAAAGTGCTTCAATACTTGCAAGTTTTGCCCAGATACATTTGTCCACTCTAATGCTAAATCAGGAAACTAGAAGGCAAATTTGTTATTAAAATTTTCTGATTGCAAATAGCTGACTTTATTTGTATTACTGCTGACTTTTTTGTTTTCCTGGAGGAAAACAGAGCAATATGCTCTTTTCAGTTATCTAACTAAACAGCAATATATGTCAGAGATGCAATGACTTTGTTTTAATTTGTGTCCATTTCTTTCCTCCTCTGAAACCAGTCGGGCATGATCACTGCCTTTGATGTCTTGGGACCAAACAGTCACCTAAAAAAGCATGGATTTAGTGTACCTCGTACACATCTTCACCTCATAATATTCATCTGAGCTTAATAAATCCTGCCCAAATATACATAAAGTGCATCTGAAAGAAAATAATCTTTTCAAATATCTTCGCATTTTAAACAGTCTTTAGATTCGTCTTAATTTTTGTTTAACTGAGAGTAAATACATTGGCCCATCTCTTTTTAAAGATAACCACAGAATGAAAATGATAAATTATTGGAACCCACAGAAAGAACTCAGTGTTGACTCTTGAAAATCCATCTTGTTTTTAAGGTTATTCTGAGATTGATCATTGTTTTGAGGTTGGATAAATTAAACCTCTGTAAGCAGTAAAGAATAGTATGGAGAATGGACAAGCGTCATTGTCATTAAAGATCCCATAGCACTGCTCAAAAAAGAGAAGGGTGTTTTTGCTGATATCCTGGGCAATAATCCCCCAAATACAATTGTTTGTTCACTTTGTGGTCGAGGCCCTCCTTCTTCACTCCCGTCAATGCCTCCGTACCTCGGGTGCTGACAGTATCATTCATCTTGGATGCACTCGGTGTCCTGTTCGACCCTCAACTGTGCTTCATCCTCCACATCCATGCCATATCTATCGGGCGCAAATGTAGAATAAAAATGCAACTTATTGTTGTCAGGGATTTACAGATAAAGAGGGAGTGAGATAGAAGGATTCAGGCAGCGGGTTCCAGAGGTTACAAGTGTCTGAAGGCATGGCCATCTATAGAGGGGTGGAGGGGTTGGGATGTGCAGCAGCCCTGTGCAAACTGAGAGAAGTGAGCAGGCAGAGGAGTGGGGTGTGAGTAGGTCATACCCCAAAACTACGCTCCAAAACTCTGGAACACTCTTCCTCTATATCTCTGCCTTCCTTCCCCATCTTCAGATTGCACCTGAAGACCATCCTCTTCAACCATGCCTACAGTCGCTTCTCCCTTACCCCAGGATCTGTGTACTGCTCTGCTACTGTCAAGAGCTCCGGGACGCTACTCTGCATGAGGAGTGCTATATAAATTCAAGTTATTATTGTCACAAAGATAAGGAAATACTAAGACTTGAAGGAATTTATATGCGAGGATGAGGAACTTGAAAATTGTTCTTTGAGACAGTGGAGTCTGCTGAGGTTTGGAGTGATGGCTGTGTAGAGTTTACTAGAAGTGAAGATGCAGTTGATGGAGTTTAGGATGAGCTGGACCTTTTGGATGGTGGAACTAGGGAGAAAATTGAGAAGTGTATCTGAGAAATCACTGCAAATAACAGCATGGACTCATTGGGCTGAATGGCCCCTCTCCAAGTTGTAATGTTATAATAATAATAATAATCCTTGCATTTGATATAGCGCTTTTCAGGTCGGGAGGACGTCCCAAAGCGCTTCACAGAACACACTGTAAAGTGAATTGACTGCATATTTGTGGGCGAACGCGGCAGCCAATTGCGCACAGCAATGTCCCACAAACTGTCGTAGATTGAAAATGACCAATTTATTATTGTTTTTGGTTTTTTTGGAGGGATTATTATTAGGCGTGTGGAGTAAGGAAACTTGCACAAGGTTTCGCCCTGCCTGGAATTGAACTCAGGTCTCTCACTTGCAAAGCGAATGCTCTAACCACTGAGCTACAGGACTCCACATATGTTTTATGTATTTCTAGGTAATTATATCATCTGGATTCACATATGCAATGTAAAGTAATTACATTTGCAGATCACATCATATTGAAGGAACTGTGGAATCGGAAGAGGTGGTAAAGGTCTAATAATAATACTATTAATAATACTACAACTAATAAAAAATATAAATAATAATAAATAATCCTTGCATTTGATATAATAATACTAATCCTTGCATTTGATATTATAATAATAATCCTTACATTTGAAATAATAATAATAGTCCTTGCATTTGATGAAGCACTTTGTCACGTCTTCGCGATGTCTCAAATCGCTTCACAGAATATACTTACAAAGAAAGCCTATAGGGTACGCATATGGACTGATGAGTGACAAATGAAGTTCAATACAGATAAAAGCAAGTTACTGTTTGAAAGGAGGTAAAGATAGAAAACACATACTGCATGGAAGGGATAGAACTTGCCAAGGGGGAAGCTGAAAGAAATATAGGGGTATTATTTGACTCATCACTCACCATATCAAAACATTGAGAGGCAGCAATAAACAAGGCAAACAGGGTGTTGGGCGATTTAGGTGTCAGCGTGGCAGAGTTGGTAGCTTTCTTTGCTCTGAGTCCCTGTTCGTCCGCCTTCCTATTCTTCCCTCCCCAAGCTGCAGATCATTGAGAAGTCTGCAGCGTGTGTCCTCTCCCGCACCAATCTCCATGACCCTATTAGCACCCCCCACCATCATTGTTACCCTATTCCGTTGGCTTCCCATCCGCCAGAGATTAGAGTTCAAAATCTTCGTGCTCACTTTTAAAGCCCTCCATAGCCTTGCTCCTCCCTACCTCTGTGACCTTTTAATTCCATATCGACCTGTCCTCTCCCTCTGCTCAGCAAGCCTGCTCCATCATCAGTGGTTGGGCTTTCTGCCTCTCTTTCTCCATCCTTTGCATCTCCATCCCACAATCTCTCCCTGCCCTCCACTCCTGCTGATCCCAAAACCCAGCTCGGGTCCAAATCTCTAACTCTCCAAGGCCTTGGGGCGTCCTTCCGACATGAAAGGCACCATACAAATGTAATTTGAACTCTTTGACTTTGAAATGGGAGAGGCCTGGATTACTGGAGATACAGATACCTTTGGATTTAATTGTGATTATTATACCTACAAACACACATACATATAACACATCCACTCAGTTAGTCCATTGCTGATGAATGGTCCTGAATACCATATTTTTTCATGACAATACCCTCTAGATGTTGTTACAGAAGTGCTCAGTTCAGAAGTGATGTATGGGTGAGTTCTCATATGTGTGCAGAACATTTGCAAAGATAACTATGCTTGACTAAATCCATTTGTTTTCAAAATTATTTTAACTTCAGAAGTAATAAGCTGTCAAAATTATCCCAGGGCATCATTTATTATTAATACTGTCGCACAATCTCTCTTTACTTAGAAAAATGCACAATTAACATTATCATCTATAATACCACAAATAAACAATGACATGCTTTTGAACTGCTTCTGATATTTTTTCTGATGTTAAATATTTGCATAGTTAAACAGATATATAAAGTGGAGACCCATTGGAATTCATAGTTTACTTTGACACTCCAATGCATTGCTGGGAGGGTGCTGCAATGTTGGAGGTGCTATCTTTCAGAAGGATGAGACGTTAAACCGAGACCCTGTCTGCCTGTTCAGGTGAATGTCAAAAAGATCCCATGGTACTATTTGGAAAGAGAAGGCAGCTTCTTGTGGTGACCTGGCCAACAATCCCCCAAATAAAATTGTTAACTCACTTCAGGGCTATTTGAGGGACATTGCTATGTGCAACTTGCTTGCCACATTCACCCACAAGACACACTGCACTTTACAGTATATTCTATGAAATGCTTTGGGACATGCTTCCTGCAGGAAAAGCACTATATCAAGTGTAAGTATTATTATTATAATTGTAATGTTGTACTACAATGCAGGTTCATTGAATCCCACCACTAATTTATTAAAAATATCAAACAACATTACATTTATAGAGCGCCTTTCACGTCAGGAGGATGTCCCAAGGCGCTGGACGGTCAGTGGTCAGGACCCGAGCATGAGGGAGGGGTGGGATAGGAATGAGGGAAGGCAGAAAGGTGGGAGGGCGACCAAAGGCAAGATTGAAGCGGAGAGTCTTGAGACCGGCCTTGAAGGAGGCAAGGGAGGAAGCGAGGCGAAGGAAATGTGGGATGGAGTTCCAGAGTGTGGGGGCAGAGAAGCTGAAAGCCCGGCCACCGATGGTAAAGCAGGTCGGGCGGGAGACATGGAGCAGACCAGAGCCCGCTGAGCGGAGGGAGCGGGCAGCCTCGTAGGGAGTCAGCAGATCATAGAGGTAGGAGGTGGCAAGGCCATGGAGGGTCTTGAAAGTGAGGACGAGGATCCTGAATTCAATCCTCTGAGGGATGGGGAGCCAGTGGAGTTGGGCGAGGGTGGGAGTGATGGGGTCACAGAGCCTGGTGCGCGACAATACACGACCTGCAGAGTTTTGGATGATCTGCAGCTTGTGAGGGAAGAGTTGGGAAGGCCGATGAAGCGCAAGTTTCCATAATTGAGTCTTGAGGTGACGAATGCGTGTTTGTGGGTTTCGGCAGCCTGAGGGGTGGGGGCAGTGGCGGAGTCTGGCAATCTTACGGAGGTGGTGGTAGGCAGTGCAAGTCATGACGTGGATGTGGCGGCGAAAGGACAGTTCAGGGTCAAATAAGACACCCAGATTCCTGACCGGCTTAGTGAGGTTGAGTGTGCAGCCATGGAGGCTGATGCTGCCAGCGCCTGAGGTGCGGAGGCGCTGGCGCGAGCCAATCAGGAAGGCCTCGGTCTTACTGACGTTGAGTTGGAGAAAGTTGTCCCTCGTCCAGGATTTGATGTCAGACAGGCAGTCTGTCAGGAAAGACAGTAGTCCTGGAGTTCAGGGTGGAGGCAGAGAGGTAGAGTTGGGTGTCTTCCGTAAAATGTGGAAATTAACCCCATGTCTGCGGATGATGTCACCAAGGGGGAGCATGTAGAGGGTGAAGAGGAATGGTCCAACGACAGAGCCCTGAGGAACACCACACGAGACAGTGCGAGGGCTGGAGAAGCTGTTTGCTGCGACAAAGTGGAGACAGTGTGAAAGGTAGGACCTGAACCAGTCAAGGACAGAGCCTTGAAGGTTGAGGTTGGACGAGAGGCGGTGGAGGAGGATTGAGTGGTCCACAGTGTCAAAAGCAGCGGAGAGGTCGAGGAGGACGAGGAGGCAGAGGGAGCCGTGGTTACACATGGTCAGGATGTCATTTGTGACCTTGACCAAAGCAGTTTCCGTGCAGTGGGCAGCACGGAAACCCGATTGGAGGGAGTGGAAAGAGCGAATCTAGGAGGCAACGGCTCTCTCAAGGACCTTGGACAGAAATGGGAGATCGGAGATGGGCCGGGAGCTAGATCATAAACTCTCTGGCCCACTCCGTTACCCCTTCATCCCGTGCTAGCAAAATGTTGAAACGCTTGTCAGCATAGAGAAAGCCAAAATGGTTGTCTAGCATTCAACAGGTCACTGCAGATGTCAGTTCCTGCAACCTGCACGGGACTGATTGATACTTCCTTTGCATTGATACATCATTACCTGTGCGGTTTGCATGAGAGGTGTCAATACACATCTTGTGCAAAGCACACTTGCACAGTATGCAGCAAATGGTATTAGCGGCTGTGCGTGTGTGGCTGTGCGTGTATGTGGCTGTGTGCGCGTGTGGGTGTGTGTGCGCGTATGGGTGTGTGTGTGTATATGGCTGTGTATGTATGTGTGTGGTTGTGTGCATGTGTGTGGCTGTGTGTGTGTGTGGCTGCGTGTGTGTGGTGCTGTGTGTGTGTGGTGCTGTGTGTGTGTGTGGCTGTGTGTGGATGTGTACGTATGTGGCCATGTGTGTGTGTGTGGGGGGGTGTTGTGTGTCTGTGGCTATGTGTATGTGTGGCTGTCTGTGTGTGTGTGGCTGTGGCTCTGTCTGTGTCTGTGTGGCTGTTTGTGTGTGTGTGTGGCTGTGGCTCTGTGTATGGTTGTGGCTCTGTGTGTTTGTTTGTGTGGCTTTGTGTTTGTGTGTGTGGCTGTTTGCATGTGGCAGTGGCTCTGTGTTTGTGTGGCTGTGTGTGTGGCTGTGTGTGTGTGTGTGCCACAGTGGCTGTGTGTGGCTGTGTGTATGTGTGGCTGTATGTGTGGGGCTGTGTGTGTGTGGCTGTATGTGTGTGTGTATGTGTGTGTGTGGCAGTGGCTCTGTGTGGCAGTGGCTCTGTGTGTGTGTGTGGCAGTGGCTCAATGTGTGTGTGGCTCTGTGTGTGTGTGTGTGTGGCTCTGTGTGTGTGTGTGTGTGTGGCTGTGTGTGTGTGTGTGACTGTGTGTGTGTATGTGTGGCTGTGTGTGTGGGTGGCTGTGTGTGGCAGTGCTTCTGTATGTGTGTGGCTGTGGCTGTGTGTGTGTGTGTAGCTGTGGTGTGTGTGGCTTGTGTGGCTGTGGCTCTCTCTGTGTGTGTGTGGCTGTGTGTGTCTGGCTGTGTGTGTGTGTGTAGCTGTGGTTTGTGTGGCTGTGGCTCTCTGTGTGTGTGTGTGGCTGTGTGTGTGTGTGTGTGTGTGTGTGTGTGGCTGTAGCTGTGTTTTTTTTGTCTGTCGCCATGTGTGTGTGTGTGGCTGTGGCTCTGTGTGTGTGTTTGTGTGTGGCTTTGTGTGTGTGTGTGTGTGGCAGTGGCTCTATGTGGCTGTGTGTGTGTGGCTGTCTGTGTGTGTGGCTGTGTTTGTGTGTGTGTTGCAGTGGCTCTATGTGGCTGTGTGTGTGTGGCTGTCTGTGTGTGTGGCTGTGTTCGTGTGTATGTGGCAGTGGCTCTGTGTGTGTGGCTGTGTGCGTGTGTGTGGCTCTGTGTGTGTGTGTGTGTGTGTGGCTCTGTGTGCGTGAGGCTGTGTGTGCGTGGCTTTGCGTGTGTGTGGCTCTGTGTGTATGTGTAGGGCTGTGTGTGTCTGGCTGTGTGTTTGGCTGTGTGTGCATGTGATTGTGTGTGTGTGTGTGTGGCTGTGTATGTGTGTGTGCAGCTGTGGCTACGTGTGGCTCTGTGTGTGTGGCTCTGTGTGTGTGTGTGTGTGGCTGTGGCTCTGTGTATGGTTGTGGCTCTGTGTGTTTGTGTGGCTTTGTGTTTGTGTGTGTGGCTGTTTGCATGTGGCAGTGGCTCTGTGTTTGTGTGGCTGTGTGTGGCTGTGTGTGTGGGGCTGTGTGTGTGTGGCTGTATGTGTGTGTGTATGTGTGTGTGTGGCAGTGGCTCTGTTTGTGTGTGTGTGTGGCAGTGGCTCAATGTGTGTGTGGCTCTGTGTGTGTGTGTGTGTGGCTGTGTGTGTGACTGTGTGTGTATGTGTGGCTGTGTGTGTGGGTGGCTGTGTGTGGCAGTGCTTCTGTATGTGTGTGGCTGTGGCTGTGTGTGTGTGTGTAGCTGTGGTGTGTGTGGCTTGTGTGGCTGTGGCTCTCTCTGTGTGTGTGTGGCTGTGTGTGTGTGTGTGTGTGTGTGTGTGGCTGTAGCTGTGTTTTTTTTGTCTGTCGCCATGTGTGTGTGTGTGTGTGGCTGTGGCTCTGTGTGTGTGTTTGTGTGTGGCTTTGTGTGTGTGTGTGTGTGGCAGTGGCTCTATGTGGCTGTGTGTGTGTGGCTGTCTGTGTGTGTGGCTGTGTTTGTGTGTGTGTTGCAGTGGCTCTATGTGGCTGTTTGTGTGTGGCTGTCTGTGTGTGTGGCTGTGTTCGTGTGTATGTGGCAGTGGCTCTGTGTGTGTGGCTGTGTGCGTGTGTGTGGCTCTGTGTGTGTGTGTGTGTGCTCTGTGTGAGTGAGGCTGTGTGTGTGTGGCTGTGTGTGTGTGGCTGTCTGTGTGTGTGGCTGTGTTTGTGTGTATGTGGCAGTGGCTCTGTGTGTGTGGCTGTGTGCGTGTGTGTGGCTCTGTGTGCGTGAGGCTGTGTGTGCGTGGCTTTGCGTGTGTGTGGCTCTGTGTGTATGTGTAGGGCTGTGTGTGTCTGGCTGTGTGTTTGGCTGTGTGTGCATGTGATTGTGTGTGTGTGTGTGTGGCTGTGTATGTGTGTGTGCAGCTGTGGCTACGTGTGGCTCTGTGTGTGTGTGTGTGTGTGTTTGTGGCTCTGTGTGTGGCTGTGTGTGGCTCTTTGTATGGCTGCGTGTGTGTGGCTCTGTGCGGCTCTGTGGCTGTTTGTGTCTGTGTGGCTGTGTGTGTGTGTGTGTGGGCCTTGGCCATGTCGCAGTTTGTGTGTCGCACTGTGTGTGTCGCAATGTGGGTGAGTGTGTGTGTGTGGCTGTGCGTGTGTGTGGCTGTGTGTGTGTGTGTGACTGTTTGTGTGTGTGTCTGTGTATGTGGCCCTGTGGCGATGTGGCAGTGTGTATGTGGCAGTGCGTGTGTCTGGCAGTGCGTGTATGTGTGTGAGAGGCAGGCAGTGTGTGTTGCTGTGTGTGTGGCTGTTTGTGTGTGTGTGTGGCAGTGTGTGTCTGTGTGTGTGGCAGTGTGTGTGCGTGTGTGTCTACGTGTGGCTGTATGTGTGTGGCACGCAGTATGAGATGTGGAAAGTGGCCATTTATTCCGAAATTAATTAACAAAGAATAATTGTTGATATCTGAAGGAAATCAGACAAAATAAAAATCGATTCTCACCAACTTTAAGAACATAGTCGATGTTCAATGTTGATCCTCGTGCAGTGTGGATTGATTGATACCCAATGTGCAGGTATATTTGCAAATTTCCCACATTTTGGGATGTGCATTTCGATTAAAATTTTGTTTTGTGTTGGTCAGCTGGGTGTCTGAAACCCATGCCATGCTGAAACCCATTACCATGTGAAAAATTATTGAAACCAAATTACTGTGAGTTCCACAGTGGTGTGCACACTCAATTCCCGGAGCAATGCTCTCTGCCCACCTATTCCTGGAGATTTCAGTTATGGAGGCAAGTTGGCAAGAGAAGTAGAAGATTGTATTGCCATCAGTTAGCTTCTTTTTAAAACTTGTGCAGTGACACATTTTGTCATTAACATGCAGTATTCAATGGGTGTCGTGTTTGCTTTTGTGAAGACGAGTGTTAAGTTCTGACTTAGTTAATAAAAAATAATAATAATCCTTGCATTTGATGTAGTGCATTATCACATCATTGAGATGTCTCAAAGCTCTTCACAGGATACACTGTAAAGTGAATTCACTGTATATTTTGTTGGAGAAACACGGTAGCCAGTTACACACAGCAGTATTTATTTCAGTTTGCTGTATGTAGGTCAGTTATTTTCATAGCTATCTAAGTCTCCAGTGAAGTATTAGATTATTGACCTGTCTGAAAGTGTCTTTCATGTTGATGGCAGAAGAGCAACATTGCTTTTACAACTTGATTACTACAAACAGGGTGTATTATAAGATAGGTACTTTGCAATTGGATGATTAGGGATATATACCATACTTAGGGAATGAAGATTCAAAAATGAGGTCACAAAATGAAATCCAAACAACCAAAGTATTTTTCTGAAGGTCAGTGCAGTCCTTCATGTAATGTGTAAGTGAGTAATTTATTCTGCTGTAACTTGAGACACCAGGGAAGATCAATACCCAGAGTCTCTTACAGAGGATCTTATTATAATAATGTTCCATCAGAATTGGTTAGTCTTTTCTGGGCAAGCTTTATCATTAAGGTGGTCACTTGGACCATTTCTTCTGTCAGCCCATGCTAAGCACATTGTAGAATTTGCTTGGACCATATAGTCCTAGCAATCCTGTTGTAATAAATCACAAGATCACAAGGTGAAGAAGATTCTTTGGCCCACTTTGTTTTGGTCATTCGGGTACTTGACGTATGCAGAAATCCATCTCCATGCTTAAAAGTATCCAAACCAGACTGAGAGATCTGCAGGTATGTCACCTACACATGGAGATTTCCCTGGAGGGATGCACTCTCTCCCTGGAATGATACATCCCGCTTCCCTAATTCCAGAGAGTATTAGGCGTGGGTGAGCTAGAGTCAAGACTTCTGATTTTAATGTTCAAACCAGTTTGCTGTATTTGCTATAACACTTAGAGACAGGGAGACTTGGGGCTATTGTCAGCAAATAATATGGCCAGGTATTTGCTGCTGGTTGGAGTTTTGGACATATTTGAAAACCTTGTTTTGTAGAATCCCATAGGTTGTGTTGGGGCACTGCTGGGGTTTAACCAGCTAAAACCCCATAGCTTGCCTAGCTTGAGAGCGCTGTCTAGTAGGTTTTCCAAACTGCAGCTAGGACCACCCTAACTGTTAAGACTTTGGGTTGCGGGATTAACAGGAGTTGAGTGGGAAGAATTGTGTTTGCCCTATTGCATTTTATCTTTCCAGAATATTCTCCCTTCTGTCCTCCCATTACAGTAACAAGCTGCTTCTCCAATGTGTCCAATATTCTGGCCTCAACCATCCTTCTTGGTAAGCTATTCAGTTGTTAAATACCCTCTGGGTAAAGAAATACTTTCTGCTTTCTGTTCACAAATTGTTCTTTGTAACCCTCACCTGTTTCTTTTTCTACAGCCTTGGCATATAGATGTTAGGCAGCAAGGCAGCTGTTGAAAAAAAAGAATGTGAGTTTTTTAATAATAATACTTGTATTTCATATAGCATTTAATTTATTATCATATCTTTGAAACAACTCAAAGTAATTCACAAAATATACTGTCAAGTGAATTGACTGTATATATTGTGGAAGAATCACGGCAGCCAATTGTGCACAGCCGTGTCTTTACTTCCTACTCACATTTATGCCTTAATCACCTGACTCATACTAGTTTAGGCTTCTATGAATAGTGAGAGTACTCCAGAACATCGGTCAAGTTGCTGTTCTTCATGTGAGTGCTTGCGCAATGAATGTCACGAGCGTTTGCCTGGGCAATGAATGTCACGAGCGTTTGCCTGGGCAATGAATGTCACTAGCGTTTGAGACCTGAAAGACATTAATAAAATTAATCCTATCTTTGCACAATGTCCGACTACAAACAAACATCTCTAGCAGAGCCACCAGGAGCAAGAACCTTAGCTGAGTTCCTCCTCCTTAACATTAGCCACAAAAGCCTATTCAGGGAACCTGGTCTGAACCCAGTAAAGTGAACAGCTGTGATGTGACACAAGACCTCTTTTTTTCTTCCCCAGTTAGTTGCTTTGCAGAGACACACAACGGACAACCATCTATATAACAAGGAGTTCCCCTTGAGCTCCCTTCTTGAGTTGCTCCTGGCTGTCTTGTATCTATTTTATTGATTTGTAAAGATTGAAGGGAATTTGTGTTTCTTGATAACAGATTCAATATGATAATTATTATCAATCAAATCAAATTTCCTACTAAATATCTCAGACTTCCCCCAGTGTATGCTGGCAACCAGAGTCTGGGATTGATGCCCCAAGTGCAGTGGGAATGAGATTTGTTTTGTTATAAGGGGAAGGCAAATTCCACCCTTATTGACTATTAAGGTGACCGCTTTATACTTTGATTCCAATATCAGTAGGCAGCAACATTCCAGCTGCTTTGATGTATGTTACGATTGTAAATATGTGGAGAAAGGCATGGATGACTGGGATCATTTGTTTCATGAGGAAATATATCACCATAAGTGCTTGCTATAGAAATACAGCAATTAATTACTTATCTTATGCGAAAGTCACAATTGCTTACAAATGCTAATATTAGTATTATCCCCTCATACGTGTTTAATGCTGGAACCTTGCATTTTCATTTTGACTCAACAAAAGATACCCTCAGAATACTTGTCTGAGGGCATTTCGCCTACAAAATATACATTCGATTCACTTTCCATTATAGCCTGTGAAGTGCGTTGAGATGCCTCAATGACATGATAAGGCACTACATCAAATACAAGGATTATTATTATTATTTATTATCGTCCCCCATTATTGCAGGTTAGGTATTAATTCACAAACCTTCAATTCTAGATGGCTATTAATAATAATTGGATTTGCTACAGCACATAATCACGTCGTCGCGACCAAGGCCACTAAATTTACTGACAAATAAAGAATAAGATGTCCTTGCCTAGCAGGATTGGGCAAAGTATTAACTGGAAGATTGCCCTTGGTGTTTTCTAATCCTGATCCAATGGTGTTTCATTAAAGTGGCTTTTCTTTGTGAGTGAGTCTAGCTGGTGATTGTTGTCAAATGATTCAACAACAACAACTTGCACTTATGTAGCACCCTCCACCAGGGGTAGGAGCTCAGTGTGCTTAGAGAACCACAGTGTGATAATCAAACGATGCTAAGCTGATCCTCGCCCAGTATCAGCCAATAATCAAGCGTTGGAACAGTACAGACGACTTGAAAAACAGGAAAGTTAAAATGATTCTGCAAGGAATATTTTAGCACGCTCCTGCCAAATCATCAGCAAACGGAATCACATCGTGAATCTCCCCAATCCATTTGGTCTCCGTGACATGTCATGCAGTGCATTTACAAAATGGGATAAAGATTTTTTTTGTGAAGAGCAAGGATATTGTTCCAGACAAAAAAGGCTGTTATCTATAATTGCTCACCTGTCAAATGTTTCCAACTAATCCTGAAATAGAAATACATTGCTCTTAGCATTTTTGTGTTTAAGTGGGTTAACCTTTAAAATGCAACACGTCCATTCTAATACGGTAGAGCAAAATTTACTCGATGGCTGATATTTAGGTGTGACATTGCTAAAATCCTTGACAATATAATTTGCAGTACTGAATCAAAATCACCTAGCAGCTTCTCACCTTTCCAGGTGAAGCTTTTATTCTAAGGCATATATCACTCCACTGAGAGTGAGTGATGAACAGTCAAAAGTCTGGGACGAAAGTATGCAAAATTATCCTATGTTGGATTTCCCATTTCAAAAGGACATGCTGCTTTTTTGATTCCATCATCCTTTTACAAACTCCCCAAATTCCACTTGAATTCAGAATCTCCAGTGACCCAACTCAATTTGCACCTGGGTCTAGATGTACCTTTATCTTAGACAAAACTCTTAAATGCCATTTTAATTTGGAAGCTATTTTTCTCGAATTGTTTCAAGAACAGCAGGTAAATAACTTCAAAGTTAAAACGGAAATTTCAACTTGCCAAATTGTAGATGTTCTGAAATGCTGAATGACTAAAGTAAATCCTGACCCAGGTGGAAACTACCCTCATTCCTAAATCCTACACAGCAAAATAACATGACCCCTGCTCTGTGGCTATTCCCTCCATCTTGTGGATGGTTCTTGCCCTTGTGAACTTTGAGCTAAACTATGAGCAATGATTAGACAAACTAGGCCTCTTCAATCTTAGGAGGAGGTGACTCAGAGAGGACCTCATAGAGGTAAGCACAATTTCAAATGGGGATACAGAAGTAAAATCACATGAATACATTAAGATGCATCAAGACAGTAGAACAAGAGGATATAGGTTTAGAGTTGTAAAGGGCAATTGATGGAGGTATAGTGCAGTAGTTGTTCTGGAAGTTTGAGATCAGATGAGCCAAATTGGAGTTGAGGTACAGATCAGTCATAATCTTATAGAATGGCAAAACAGGTTCGAAGGGCTGAATGGCCTACCCCTGTTTCTTTGACGGGCCTTCTTTGTCCAAAGTGATCTTGTGAAAAAGGTTATTTTTCCTTTGTTATTTTAACATTTGCGTGGGATCTGTCAGAACCATTTATGAGCCAGAACGCATAAATTTAGTTTAGAAGTGAATTTACACAGAAAAATGTGAACATGGAAACAGGTCACTTGACTCAACCAATCCATTCTGATGTTTGGATGATTGAAAAAATAAATATTAAAGGGGTTCAGGTGTGAATAGGCAAATGGATTTATGAATAATAATAATCCTTGCATTTCATATAGCACCCCATCACATTTTTGAGAGTCTCAAAGCACTTCACAGAATATACTGTAAAGTGAATTGACTGTATTTTATGGCTGAAACACGGCAACCAATTGCGCAGAGCAGTGTCCCACAAACAGTCGTGGATTGAGTGGCAATTTTTTTTTTTTGGAAGGAATTATTACCCCTGGAAAAGCAATCCGCCAGTCGACTAACAACTGGGTCACTGCTTACTGCTTGCCCAACATTTTGCCCTGCCGGAATTTAAATTAGATGGTTCATGTGAAGAGGAAACAGCAGTGCAGCATTCATGGGCCAAGTGGTCTGTTTCTGTGCTGTAACATTCTCTGACGCTTTCCTGGATTGACAGAATGAGGTCTTCTTTCTCTGCCAGCTATAAGGGTACTAAATAAAATTAGACTGATCAAGGTTAACAAAGTTCCCAGTAGGTTTGACTCTACTGTATAAAACTGACCATTTTTATTGCATTGGTTATCTGATTCATACATGCTACACAAACATATTAGTGAATCTATAAAATGATCCCCCACGTGCAGTGAGGAATGTTCCTTTGCCTACAAATTCACAGTCACTACACATTTCAGTAAAATCCTGTGAAGCGCTTTGAGACATCTTGACAATGTGATGAGGCAAAATTACAAATGCGAGGAATATTCTTATCATAGGGTAAGATTATTTGGGCAGAATAAGGAAGCTTGATGATTCTGAACATGATCTATTGCATACCTGAATTACTTGAGTGAGCTTGAAGCCGACAGTGGGGAAGGTGGGGGATGAAATTATGCTGCTAAAGTTATCTATTGTACCAGCATGCATTTGGAATATGGAAATCCCATTCTAAGTGCACACAGTGAGTAACAACAACAACTTGCATTTATACAGTGGCCTTCATGTAGGGTAGGGTTCCAGACCACTTGACAATGGTAGAGTCTGACCCTGAGTCAGGGGAAGAGGGAGTGTGGAGGTGACCGTAATCACGGTCAAAAAGGAAAGTCTTTAGGCGGGACTTGAAAGTGGGGAGGGAGAGAGCAAGGCGGAAGGATTGAGGAAGAGAATTCCAGAGCTTCAGGTAGGCAACGACTGAAAGCACGGCCGCTGATGGTGGTAACCTTTACAAATTAGTAAAATTTCACTGCGTGATGTCTCGTTATCAATCAATTTATCTTGCATAGGCATAATGCATCACCATTTATTAAAAGAAATTGGCTTTTGTCCAATTTGTCTATTGTGCTTGAGGTAAGTGATGACTCTTTGGGGTTGAGCTGTTTCCAAGGTGAAGTCAACCCCACTAGAATATCAGAATCGAGTCAATTCTCTCCAGCAATGTTAGGAGTCTGGCCCCCGAGCCAGGTGGGTTTGCAGTACTCCAAAGCACTGTTAATGACAGATCAGCTGGCCTAGTCATCAACAACACTAGGAGGAGCAGGTCTGTCTGGGGCCAGGATTTCTCCCACTCGGCTCCTGTTAATCTTGTCCTTAATGGGTAGGGTGGTCCCAACTGGACAAGCAGAAGAAAGAGAAATTTCTACCTAGAAGTATAATAATAATCCTTGCTTTTTTAAATATGTCAGTGGTGAAAGCAAATTAGCAAATCAATAACATCTGTGTAAAATGCACTTTTTTGGGGATGTGTCAATAGAAATTTATTTCTGCAATGAATGTGTTTCTTTCAGTAGGAACACTGCAGTAATCAATGTCCATTCACACTTCTCAACAAGGTTAACAACAGCTGATGGGCAAGGAATGCTCTAATAGTGATGTTCAGGAGTGTGTTTGTTGGGATGAGGTAGAGTAATTGCCTCACAACAACTTGTGCTCCTGAATGTCAGTGATGCACTGTCAGAGCAAGAAGTTTTGACATTTTAGAAATATTAAATTACAACATAACCAAACAGTAGTGACACAATTCATAGCAAGTAGGTAACAGAAACCCTTGTTAGCGCACAGCAGTGTCCCACGAACAGCCATGAAGTGAATTAATCTATGTGCTGACCAATATTCTTTGGAGGACTATTGGTCAGCATACAGGGAGAAACTCCCTTCACTTTTTGAATAGTGCCATAGGATCTTTCCCCATCTTCATGTTGCGCCTGAAGACCTTCCTATCTGACCGTACCTGCGGTCACCTTCCCTCTCCCACCAGCTCAGCATCGTGCTCTGCTCCTGTTAAGCACTCTGGGAAGCTAACCTGCATGAGCGGCACTATATAAATGCAAGTTGTTGTTATTTGTTGTAGTAAAATCCACCTGAACAGACTTTGTTTAATATCTCATCCGATAAACAGCACCCCCAGCACTGCACTGGAGTGTCTGCCTAGATGCTGTGTTCAAAGTCCTGATGTGGAGCTTGAACCCACAACTTTCTGACCCAGATGCAAAAATCCTACCAACTGAACCAGCCTGACATTTAAAAGGGAAATCTAACAGGGATAATTGTTATGTGCCAGTAAGGTGAGATCTCTTTGATGATACAGACTTATAATAGTGCATTCAACATTCTAGTATATGGAACATTTTACAATAACAGGAATTCAGAAGCAACTTGACTTGGACTGTTGTCAGAGGCATAACTGACCACAATCTTTTTTTGTGCAGTAGTCATTGAGAATACATTGCTAATAATGATAAAGAGGAAGCAGATTGCAAATGAAAGGAAACCACATCACAAACTATGTGAAGTTGTTCAACTGAAGAAACATAAATACAGAAATTTCAGCACAGAGGAGGCTATATGGCCTATTATTGCACTACCATTTTCTTTTAAGTAGCCTATTTCCAACTATTCATGTTTCTAATTATTTTCCAATAACCTTTAATGGTTTTATAACGCAGGCGCTTATCTAGTTCCCTTTTGAATTATGCTGTTTTTTGGTTCAATACAAGCTTCCTCTATACAGCAACAACTTGTATTTATATAGCAGCCCTCACGCAGCATAGCATCCCAGAGCCCTTGACAGTGGTGGAGGCTGACACCGAGCCGGGGGAGTGGAGAGCGTGCAGTTGACCATAGGCACGGACGAAGAGGAAGGCCTTCAGGCGCGATCTGAAGATGGGGAAGGAAGGGGCAAGGCAGAGGGATAGAGGAAGAGTGTTCCAGAGTTTCGGGGCACAATGTCTGAAAACACGGCCACCAATGGTGGAACAGAGGGCACGAGGCACATGCAGAACGGAGGCCAGTCGAGCAGAGGCAGTGGGCTGGGAGTAAGCAGGTCTGAGAGGTATGGAGGTGCCAGGGCATGAAGAGATTTAAAAACTAATGTAGGATCTTGAAATTGAATAACCACAGCCATAGAGGTTTCTGTTTCACTAATCACAAAAAATCCTTGCTGGAGAATTCATTGTCTTGCATCTTCATTCTATACTAATCCTTCAGGGATGCTGTAGCTGGCAGACGCTATATCATGGTTTACCAGTGCAGAGGATGTTAATGATATTTCTCTCCTGTTGATTTAATCTTCATAAATTTTACATCCAAAGCAAGTATTATATTCCTAATGCAGCGCGCTGAGAGAAATCAAGGACATTATCTTCCCTTGTACCCGGAATGCACCTTAATCTCAAAGCTCTCTGATAAAGTACTTGCAGCTGCATCAGATGATTATTACAATCCTTGCATTTTGGTTCCTTGGAGGTACAACTGATAAATCAGAGGCAGCTGTTTGAGCTGCTGACTTCTCAGGTACGAGGATTGGTTAAAGCTGCCTGATTCTTTTGACTTTGTGTTTCTCGGTGTGCAATGGGGTGCTTTGAAGTTAAACTCTATTGCTGAATACTTTTATTGTCAATTTGAGATAAACTTCACAAATTTACAGCTTATTAACCAAACAGTAATTTGTTTTTTGCATTGGCATCAGCAGTACCACCAGTGAATACATGGTACTAGAGAGATGATCAGGCCTTTACATACAAAATTAAGGAATTTTACAAAATTCAATTTGAAGGATAGTTAGGGATCTTTAATATCAGGGTTTTACACAATAAACTCTCAGATATTTTAGTAATGAGGCATTTTCTTCCCCAAAATGCCAATTATCCAATTCATCAATTTATTTTAGAGGAAACTCAATGCATAGTCTAAGGGGTATTTAAATTCATGACACTGCGGTGAAGTATGAGCTGACAGGAATTTCCTTTTAAGTAGTAAAATTTAATGAAAGATTAGCAAGGTTATAAATAATCAAAATTATATATTTCATCAAATCAAATAAATTCATACAACGGGTTAGTAATCAAGTTCATTCTTACGACGGTTAGTAATCAAATTAATTCTTACGACAGATTAGTAAGCAAACTAACAGGTTAGTAAAGTTCACTGCAGTGGGTTAATCGGCTCAATATAGTGGCTTTGATGGAGCAATCGACGTTGCATCGATCCATGTTGATTGTAGTTTATCTCTTTCCTCGAGATCATTGTGAATAGCTGCTCCGTTCCCAAAACTCAGCTCTTCTCTTTAAGCTCAGCTCTTCCCCTTTGTTGAGAATTATCCTTACAATAATACCTTGCAAAGACATACACATCAATCTTGTAAACATATCTGGAATTTAGCTTTATTAAAAACATATTTTGAGTCAGACAGAATAACCCCTTCTCTGATATCCTATAGCTCAGTAGTTAGACCACTCGCCTCACAAGCGAGAGAACTGGCTTTGATTCCCAGCAGGGCAAAACTTTGGGTAAGCTTCCTTACTCCACATCCCTGATAATAATACTTAACAATAAAAAAATTATCAAATTGGTCACTTGAATCCACGACTGTTTGTGGGACATTGCTGTGCGAAATTGGCAGCCGTGTTTCGCTCACAAATATACAGTCAATTCACTTTACAGTTTATTCTGTGAAGCGCTTTGAGACGTCTAGAAGACATGAAAAAGCATTCTATCAAATGCAGGAATTATTATTATATCCATAGTTGTCAACATCTTTTCACCTTTATCAAAATTCCAACAACTTGTTTCAAACATCTTTGTCTGCCCACAATTATGCTGAAGAAAGCTTTGTTCCATAAATATCATTTCCCTCGTTTTCCATTGTCCTTGGCCTTCATGCATCAGTGTACATAGTCAGCTATCAAATCAAGCAACTTAGAATTCTGGAATTGCTTACAATATGAGGGAGAAGGAAATAGATGGATGAAGAGGAGTGGATGCTCATGTAGCGTACAAACACCAGCATGGATGAGTTGAGTTGAATGGTCTGTTTCTGTACTGCGCACTCCATGTCATTTTATGAAGCTGTTTATTCGGTTACTTTGGCTTCTGGAATGCAGAATCAATACAGCTGATTGACGCAGCGATTGATCATTCACAGATGAACCCTGTGATAGTAGTAGTGTACAGGCAGCCTCTGAACAGCACTGTAGGTACATAACACACTTCAGGACGTATTAGTTAGAGCACCCACCTCGCAAGCGAGAGAATGCAAGTTTGTTTCCTGGACTGGGCGAAACCTTAGACAAGTTTCCTTATTCCAGATGCCTCTGTTTCCCGGGTGTTAGTCGATTGGCGGATCACTTTCTCAGGGTAATAATCCCTTATTAATAACTCACGACTGTTTGTGGGACACTGCTGTGCGCAATTTGCTGCCGCATTTCACCCACAAAATATACAGTCAATTCACTTTACAGTATATTCTGTGAAGCTCTTTGAGACATCTCAATGACAAGATACACTTCTATAACAATATGAGTTTATTGGCTGAAGGGATACGTGGAATGATTGATGAGTTTCTAGACACCAACGAATTTGCAATTGACCAGCTACACTTTCGACTGTAATTGACAGAAGCTCAGTGGAGAGACCGGGGAGTAGGGCAGTGACTAGAAATCAGAACACAGAACTCGAGGCTCATTCTCCATTTAATGCCCAGGTTAGTTACAGTATAGGTTAGACCCAGCATAAAGCTCCCTCTACCCTATCCCATAAAACCTGTCCCAGGTCAGCTACAATATGGGTTAGAAACGGATTAAAGCTAGGAAGATTAAAGCTACATTATCCGCAAAATACACAGTCAGTGCACTTTGCAATATATTCTGTGAAGCGCTTTGAGACGTCTCAATCACATGATAATGCGCTATATCAAATTCAAGGATTATTTATTGTTATAACAAATGCAAGAATTATTATTGTATGATTATTATTACTGCTGGTGCCCAAGTATGATATTTAGCACCAGAATCACACATCTGTTGCCAATGATGTGAGAGTGAAGGAGATGCTTGGAGTTAAACTGTGAAAATCTTTGTCATGTTTACTGAGTACCTTTAGGGTGACCAGGAACATAAATCAATGCAAAATGTTTTACCCAGGCTTTTGCACCAAACTTTTCACCTCAACTTTCTCCTTTTTTTTAAACAAAAAAGTAGATTGCAAATGCCCTCCAAAATACCTATCTTTTTATTTTATAGATAACATAACTTTAATGATCCCAATGCCCATGTTCAGTAGCTTTGACAGTAAGAGTTTAGAACAACTTGCACTTGCATGTCGCTTTTTGCGTGGAATGATAGCCTTGAAATGTTTCCCGAAGGTGACTGGCTTTACTGAGCAGGGAAGAAAGAAGAGAAATTTGAGGATGTTGATCAAACGCACCATCAAAGAGATATTTTTGAGAGGGTTTCAAGGTAAAGCAGCTACAAGGGAAAGGCCTCCTCACCCCAAGGGATTGTGAAACAAAAACAGAAGTTGCTGGGAAATCAGCAGAACTAATGAAGGGTTGTGGACCTGAAACCTTGACTCACTTTCCTTTCTCCATAGATGCTACCTGACCTGCTGAGAGTTCCCAGCGACTTCTGTTTTTGTTTCAGATTTCCAGCATCTGCAGTATTTTGCATTTTGTTTAAACCAAGGGATTGTAAGTTTGAATTCCACCTTTGGCTGTTCTTTGAACTCACCATCAACCAGGCAGTTGTTGCTTGTCAACTGTTCACTCTGTTGCTGGATAAAGTGCAATATTTGGGGCATGAATATGAGCAGTTGAAAGCACTGGATTTCTCAGGTGTAACCTCCTAGCAACAACAGGAAGCCGCAGGCAAAATATTAGGAAGAAATAATACAAGTACAATAATATGGCTCTCCTGAAATGTATACATTAGATAGCAGCAGCATTCTGATTCATCAAATGGCTTAACTCAAGCTGAGTTAGACAAATATCCCATTAAAGTGACACTCAAATGTTATAATCCTCTGCCATGAACCACAATGGTGACCAACGGCACCTGACTGGTTTCAGCCAAAACCACTGTGAAAAGTGATGATTGCGTTCAAGGTTTAAGGCTGGGGCAAGGCAAAGATACTACTACGTAGTGGTCCAGAGAACAGGGCAACATGCCTAAAGCTTGCTCACTAATGATGGGTGGGGGATGTGGAGCATTTCATAATTATTGACCTGGTTTGACCAGTACTTTTTTTGGGGGGATGAGGTAATTACCACTGGTGATAATTATACAGAGTACTGTTTAACACATCACATATCACATTTTTCATACATATAGGGGTTGAAATTCCATTATGCAGTAGATACAGTAATTAGAATGCATTGAGTCGATCAGACAAATGGGCACACAAATGAGTAGTCAACATTTGAGAGGTAGAAAGAGAAAACACACAGCATAGCATATTGATGTAGATATATTGGAGTAAGGTAACTTACTGAAGGTTTTGCCCTGCCCGGGAATGTAACCCAGGTCCTCTCACTTGCAAGGCAAGTGCTTTCACCACTAATCTACAGGACTCCAATCAACTGCCCACAGAAATTTGTCATGTGAATTTACTTAACCTGTCAATTCACTCCTCAAATTACTAACAACCAACTGCACTTTTCCTATACAGAGCACAGAATATCAAGCCACAGTCACCCCAAAACATAATATGTAGGGGCATTGGAGCATAACCTGAATGAAGTACCTGGAATTCAATTTCAGGATAGCATTCACATTCGGTGTTTTAATTTCGGCCACAAAATATACAATCAATTCACTTTACAGTGAAGCAATTTGAGACGTCTCGAAGATGTGATAAGGCACTATATCAAATGCAAGGATTATTATTCTTATAGGTAGCGAGTTGCTGCTCTTACCAAGGCTGTCTAACACACCACTAAACAGAAATGAGGTGTCCACCAAGCTGACCACAGGGGAGGAAAATATCACAAGTGATGCTTCAAGATGTACTTCAGCTTTGCATTTTCAGCTGCTAGTATAACAGCATTGACATCCATCCACTCACGTGGATTCAAGGGTTTGCGCACAAGGAGATTACTATGGAGGTAAAACAAATTGAAGAATTACATATAAATGAATGCAGGTCAGATCTCTTAAGGGAATGAATGCTTTTTTGAATGACCTTGGTTTAAAAAAAATCCAAACCAACAACAACATGTTTATTGTATACTTTCCCAGATGTTTATTGGAGTCATTAGCATCTGTTTAAAAGAATCAGGCTGTGGTTTGTTCACAGTCAGTCAGTGATTGCAAGGCGTTCATCCTGTTTAGGTGATTCCTACCTATTTCTCCCTTTAAATTTCTCCCTGCTTACTGATTCCGATGTAATTGGAACCAAGTAGACCCCTGTGTATGAAAACAAGAACAGTGCTCGATTTAATGGCACTTCAATAAGCTGTCATTACCCTCCCAAACTGTTGGCTGTGGATGCTACATGAAGTCTGAGGAAAGTCCCAGATTATAGTGTGCCTTTTTCTCAGATTTCAGTCAGATATGAACTGCTTTATTATAAGGAAAAAGCAAAGTGCAATTTTTTTCAAAGTGGCTAACTTTTTTCTGTTTAACATGTAAGAAAATTGTACAAAGATTGAATTTTGTTCTTTCTTTGGAATTCACCAATATAGCAGTCACTATATTTCATAGCAATTCCCTGTGAAGCACGTTGACAAATGCAAGCATCATTATTATTGCAGTGTTAACCTCGTCTGTGAGCTCAAGATCTAATGTGGACTTTGAAAACACGTAAAATACCCAGAAACAAGAATGCTACAAATTGCTCAAGCCAAGCTGAGTCTAAGGTTCACCAGAGCTGGCAAGGTTTAAACATAATTATTCACTGCTATTTGTGAGCTATTCCTTGTGCAGATTAAGCATATTTTTTGTCTATGTAAGAGTAATCACTACAGTCTGGCTCTCTCGGCTTTCAAGGTTCTCCTAAACTGTCTTTTTAACCACTTTACCCATACACATTCAAACTCCATTTCTTGACCTATGCCCTTCCTCTTCGGATGTTGCTTTATGTCAGGGTGGTCCAACAGGCGGCCCACGGGCCGCACCAGGCCTGACGGATGATTTTATCTGGCGTGAGACCATTTCCAACTTCCTTTTCTCCCCCCCCCGACGAACTGTCCTTTCACAGCAGCGCAGGGAGCCGGGAGGATGCAGCACGGAGAGTGGAGATAATGCCAGCCGTTGTTGCAGTCTGTTAGCAAGCCCCTTCTGAGCTGAGGGAAGGGCACCCTGACAAGCAAGTGGGCTCCCACCCCAAGCTCAAGTGCCTCACTCTCAGTGTTGAGTACTTTGAGATGACCTTCTAATGTGAAAAAGGCGCTATGTAAATGTTGCTTGTGCTTCTAGAAGGGAAACACAAAAATATTGCAAACGCAGCCCACGAACCTTTCTCAAATAGGGCATCCAGCCCTCGGTAGCCAAAAGGTTGTACCATCCTGCTTTATGCGATTGATGCTGTATGCATTCAAGTTATTATTGCTGTACTCTTCAAGCAATTCAGTGTGTGAAGCCTTTTAACCCATTTCGTTATTATTATTTCAATGTGAAAAGGTGCTGTAGAAAATTCAAGTACCGTATTATTGAATTGCTCCTATTGATTTTCAAGCAAGACTGTTTTAATGATTTGATTTATTATTTATTTAACAATCGAGAGTTCAACAACCGACCTTGATTATCCAAAAATATCCCCTTACCTTATTAGCCTTGCATAGGTTTTAAATTGCTACCTTGAGCACTGACCATGCAGTTTCAGATTTACTTGACAGACATAACTGAATGTCATCAGATATCAGCTTTCTGGATCGTTGGCTATTTTTAACAACAGTAATACTGGTAATGCAGCATGGATACGGTTATACATGTTAGTTCTGTTCTGGTTCACACATACCCTTTTTGAATAAATTGCTACAAATTTTCTTTATTTTAGCTTTTGGGGCAAGCAGCTGAACAGAATGATAAATGCCTTTTCTCACTCAAGGAATCTTCAGAAACAATTTTGAATTTACTGTCTAGATTGATGCTCCAGTGCAGTGCCATAGATAGCACCTGAATTGCTGGAGGCATCATCTGCGCCTGTTCTGGTGGGCATTAAATATCCCATGGCACTATTCGTAAAGAGAAAGGAGTTTCGCCCAATGTTCTGACCAACAATAATACCCCAGACAAAAAATGATGGTGCACTTTACAACTGTTTGTGGGACATTGCTGTGTACAAATTGTCAGTTTAATTTGCTTACAAAATACATACTCACTTCATAATATCCTATGAAACGCTTTGAGACATTTTAACAATGTGGTAAGGAACTACATACTCAAATTCAGGGATAATTTTGTTATTAATAATTTAAACTTTTGTAAATTTTATTTTAAGAAGGTGACATGACTTTTCAGTCAGGGCAAAGATGGAAAAGATGGAAGTTATTAAATTGACACGATCAAGTTTTCTACTGCAGCCTTTTTGATTTGAGTGTAGCATTTCTTAATGTGTCAGAGGTTATGTGTTTCCCTGTGTGGATTACCTTTAAAACAATAGGATTTCTTTCCTTTTTTTTGTATTGTCGCTATATTACAGGCACTAGTTTGAAATGGTGCCTACAGTCGCTAATGTGAACTAACAGCCTGGAGCTATACTGATTGCTCTGCATCATTCTCACTGCATCATTCAGTAGAACCAAAGAGAAGCTAAGCACATGCTTAATATGTGCCATTAAATCCGAGCCCACTTACCAGTTAATGTTTAACAATATTAAAGAGCCACAAGTCCCACCAGTTCTTTCTCTCTTTTTCTTGTCAAATAAAGATCAGAATTTGTTCTTGGCTTAATCCCACTTGTTACTGGACAGAGACTATCCAACCGGGTCAAAGAGGAAACCTGTCTCAGTCGTTCAAACACTTGGTTCAGCAGTAGCACTCTGGGTCATAAAGTTACGGGTTCAAGCTTCACATCAGCACTTGAACTCACATAGTCTAAGCTGACACTTATGTGTTAGGAGTGTCTTGTATTGTCTCAGGTGCCTTCAAGGCTGAGACTGATAGATTTTTTAAAAATAGAGGCATTAGGGGATGTGGGGATAGGGCAGGTAATTAGAGTTAGGTCTGAAGATCAGCCATGATCTTATCGAATGGCGGGGCAGGCTCGAGGGGCCGAATGGCCTACTCCTGCTCCTAATTCTAATGTTCTTATGTTCTTATCCTTTGAATGAGAGATTAAGCTGTCTGCCAGCTCAGATGGACACTAAAAATGGTTCTTTTTGAAAAGAGAAAGGAGTTCTGTGAGGGTATCCTTGTCAATGATGCCCCCAAGTAAAAATGGTCACTGGTTGTTTCCGGGACATTGCTCTGCGCAATTGGGCGGCCGCATTTGCCAACAAATAAACAGTCACTACACTTCATAGTAAATTCTGTGAAATGTTTTGGGATGTCCTCCTGATGTGATGGGCACAAAACCAAATGCAAAGATTATTATTAATAATCACAGATCCCATTGATCAAACAATTATATGCTAACTCAGAGAGCCATAATTTTTTTAACCACAAAATATACAGTCAATTCATTTTACAGTATATGCTGTGAAGCACTTTAAGATGTCTCGAAGACGTAATGAAGCGCTTTAACAAATGCAAGGATTATTATTTATTTTTCTGTAATTTTTTGAAGAATAAGGTATATAAAGTAATTATGAGGGTTCTGTCATAGTAGGCTCCTGGTCAAAGAATGGTTTGTAAGTCCAAGCAATTCTGTATTGAGCTGAATTATTGACATCTTTGTGTGCAGTTAGAGTTTTTTGAACACTTAGAGCAGACAGACCCCCAACTTCCAACACCACCCCAACACACACACAACCTCTCACTCAACTACTGCAAGAAGAATGGTCCCTTACATGCCTCTCCCACATGATAACCTGCATGCTCACAAATCACACTCTCCCAGGCTCTCATGTCCTGTGTTGCATCACATCTCACTCAGTCAAAAAATACTTTACAGTTTCAGAATTTGCATATGAACTGTGAATGCAAATAACCAACATCCAGCATTTTAATCTGAGATGAAATCGTTAATTGTTGAAGGGGGTGGGTAAAAAATACTTTCAGTAAAACCTATTTTATTCTTCACTGATTCTATAAATGAATCAGTAGGGTATGGGAAAAGAACAAATCATTAAAGTATAGTGGGGGTGCCAGCACCAACATTGGGTTGATGGGCTGAAATGTCTCCTTTCATGCTATAATTTCTCTGTTCTGGTGCTACTGTTGATACATTTATTAACCTTGGCATTGTGATCTTATAATAGGGAAATGCTATTATGGGCTCACACCTCCAAGGTTAGGAAAGTAACCAGCAATCAGAGAATTGCCTCCAGAGTTTCTAATTATATGGATTTGAAATTTGAAGAGACAACCCAATTTAAAAGACTTGAGTTGAAATCAGAGTTGAACTTTCGATCATTCAGGGTTGAAGCTGAAACTTCAGATAACAATCCCTGATGTTGACATTATTTATTCATACAACCCTGCAAGCAAAAATATAGCATGGCAAGTGATCTAAACAAGTAAATGGAGTGCTTTGACTAGAGGTATATAAAAATACAAAAAAACGCCACCCATTCATAATAATTACATAGATTAATATGAGTTTCACCAGTGGGGTTAAGTTCCATTTAACTTGAAAATGTAAAGGGAATATTGAATTTTATGATCTCTTGAATCTGCAAGCACAATTGAGAAAGCAGAATTTATTTTTAAAATCCAATAACACATGTTTTAAGGTCAATGCATCATTAATTAAAGGCTGAAAGAGTTTGTCCTTAGAGAAAACTTTTAATTATCATAGTTGAACATATTCAGCATCCCAAACTGTTTCACCATTGTTATTGCTGAAAAAAAGTATTTTAAATCAACTTGACACTATCAAAAAGGATAGAAATCTGATATTTCAGAGACCTTAGTAAACATGTGTAGTGGAGTGATACTTACACTCATCAGGTGGAAGCAAAATAAAACTAATTTTAGGGACATTTTTTACACTTTTCAACACTAACTAAGGTGGTAACTTTTGTGGCATTTCATAATGCATTCGCTGTGATAATTATGTGCGACAATGCAATTTTCATTCCAAGGTTTCAAACAATGTGAACAGGGATTCAATCTTCCATCCTCTGATTCATAAGGATGATCTGTATGAAGAGTGCTAAGAAATTTACAAAACATCAATAACTTGGCAACCTCCTAATTTAGCAGTTGGTTACCATGTCAATAATTGGATTTCCTATGCAACACTGATTTTTGAGTTATGTAAATTTAGTAGTTAAAATCAATTTGAGTAATATGCAATATAAACGTTCACCCCTCGATTTTCATTTTTCACTCTTAACAGTCGAAGAAGCAGATTCCGTGGATGGAAGAACCAAGGTCAAACATGTGAGTAGAATAACATTAATACACTAAGGGCAAAAGTACAGAAGGCAAAACTTCCTTTAATTCTGCATTGTTTGATACTAATTTATCATTATTACACAGAGAAATCACAAGGATGGCTAGCACAGGAATTGAAAAAAATCATATCGGTGAGGTACAGAGCAACATAAGAAAGAATGGAATGAGAAAAAGCATCTAGCCCATGAAACTTCACTTTGTGAGTAGACCATGCTTATCATGTGTTCCATTGCAACACTTAAAGTTTCTAACAATAACAATAATGATATTCCTTGCATTTGATATAGCACCTTTTCACGTCATTGAGACGTTTCAAAGTGCTTCAGAGAATATACTATAAAGTGAGTTGACTGTATATTTTGTGAGTTAAATGCAGCAGCCAATTCTTCACAGCAGTGTCCCACAAACAGTCGTGGATTGAGTGACCAATTTTTAAAAAATTGAGATTACTACCCCCAATGTAATTTGTTGGTGTAGGAGTAACTATTTCATCAAAGGATAGTGAGATTGTAGAACTTGTTGGTTGAATCGCACAGTGAATCAGACAGTGTAGAGGCATTCATGTGAGGGAGACAGGGATAGAAGAGTATCGGAAGGAATAAGGAATGGGTGATGCCTCCTTGGAAGATAAACACTGATATAGACTGGTTAGGCCAAGTAGCCCGATTCTACCCTGTTCATTTTTTGTAAATCTTTGTGAATTCAAGATTATCCATTCCCCAAACACCATTATTCAAATCAAAAACTGGTCGCTAAGAACAATCAGCAGGTCAGGCAGCATCTGTGGAGAATCATAGAATTATACAGTACAGAATAAGACCATTCGGCCCATCGTGTCTGTGCTGACTCTTTGAAAAGAGCTATCCAAATCAATTCCATTCTCCTACTCTCTCCCCATAGCCCTGCAAACTTGTCCTCCCCAAATAATTATCTAAATTATGAGAAAGGAGAGTGAGTCAACGTGCCGGGTCCATAACCCTTCATCAGAACTGGAGCATGTTGGGGAGGAGTGGTTTTAAGGGTTAACAGAGAGTGGGGAGGCAGAGCAAGGAAGACAAAGGAGAAAATGGGGTAGAGGACAGAGGTTGAAGTTGAGGTGTTATAGTCTGAAATCATTGAAATCAATATTGAGACTGGAGGGCTATTCAATACTTTGCACAAACAACAGCCCCCTTTCCTCTAGCCCAGCAATACAAAAGCAATAATTTCCCGCAGAGGCTTGCTTTTCACCGTCTACATTTAAACATATAATTGATGAGCTACTTATGAAATTTCTTTTGAACAACTTAACCAGCAGCTATTGGTTTTTTGAGGATTTTGTTCCACATATCCACTATCTTGGTTCACAGAAACACATTTTCTATTTGCTGGTTCTGAAGTGAGGAATCTTTCTCTGCAGAATGGGGTGGGGAAGAGGGAATTGAAAATTCACCAATTTGCCTACATTTAGAGAATACAGATGTCTATTGCCAGAATCCAAGATATAGATGCATTAAAGTGTGCATTCTGCTGGATTTGAACCAGCTAAAACAGTGCAGTTTACCACATAAATCCATGGGTTTGAGCTTCTACTGGATGGATAACTGGAGCAGATTGGTGAGCAACACAACGTACATTACCACCATCCTGCAGATCACAGGCAGGATACACACTATAGTGTATCAAACGTTAACTCCAGTTGAAGGTGCAAAGTTTCAGAAATTCCTGAGCATCCACATACCAGCCAGGGTGTCCCCTCAGATATTATGATTAATTTTGACATCTCGTTAGCATTTTGTACTCGATTCTTTAGAAAAATATTTGTGAGAGGTGAAGTGTTGCAGAGAATGCCTTGGTTGACATATTGAATATGACACTTGATGGTAATAATAAAAATAATAATAATCCTTCCATTTGATCTAGCACCTTATCATTTCACCAAAATGTCACAAAGGCTTCACAGGATATGTCGGTTTTAGCTATGTGTTTGCGGGCAAAACACAGCAGATAGTTTGAGCACCGCAGTGTCCCATAAACAGCCATGGAGTGAGTAACTCATTTTATTTGGGGGATTTCTTAGCCAGGAAGCCGGGAGAAACTCCCTTCTCTTTTCAAATAGTGCCTTGGGATCTTTAAGGTCCACCTGAAGAGGCAGACGGGACCTCAGGTCAAACTTTCATGTGAAGAACAGCACCTCTTTCAATACAAAATACTGCATCGGAGTGTCATCTTAGACTATGTGATTCCAAGTCCCGATATAGTGCTTGAACAGCCACAGCCCTCTGATTCAGAGGTGAGATTGCTACCAAATACTTGAGGAACTTAGATTGATAGCTAGTTTTACAGTAATTCACTCTGGAAAATTCATTGATTTTACTATTTACAATTTGCAGATTAATTCAGTTCTGACACTGCTAAACTCATTATATCCTCTAAGTAAGTTCCTCTGATGTCATCAGCTCTTTCTATTTAAACAAAAGTACACGTAAAGGCAACAGTCTGGTGGTTCAGTTCAGAGATAACAATGCTCCGTAATGAAAAAAATTCCCCAAATCAGCCTCAAGCATGTTCAGGTTAAATGATTATGTGTGCATTTGATACAATAATAATCTTTGCATTTCGTATAGTGCCTGATTACATCTTCGACATGTCTCAAAGCACTTCACAGAATATACTATAAAGAGAATTGACTGTATATTTGTGGGCCAAACTTGGGAGCCAATTCGCACAGCGGTACAACAAAACAAACAACTTGGATTTATATAGCCCCTCCACGCCGGACGGCGTCTCAGAGCACTTCACAATAATGGATCCCGGGGCCGAGCCAAGGGGAGGCGGAGGAAGGTGACCAAAGGCGTGGTCAAAAAGAAAGGTCTTTAGCCGAGACCTGAAAATAGGAAGAGAGGGGACGAGGTGAAGGGAGTGAGGAAGGGAGTTCCAGAGCCTCAGGGTGTAGTGGCTGAAGGCATGGCCGCCGATGGTGGAGCGGAGGATTCAGGGGATGAGGAGCCCAGACCTGGTGGAGTGAAGGCAACGGGTACTGTTGTGAGGAGAGAGGAGGTCAGAGAGGTAGGGGTTGCAGAGGAGTGGAGGGATTTGAAGACAAGAGTGAGGATCTTGAAATCAATCCTCTCTGGGACAGGCAGCCAGTGCAGTCTGGCAAGGACTGGGGTAATTGGGGGCCGGAGTTTGGTGCGTGTAAGAATGCGAGTGGCAGAATTCTGGATGACCTTGACTTTATGGATGGTAGTGGATGGGAGATTGGCAAGGAGGGCATTTGAATAGTCCACCGAGAGGTGACAAAGGCGTGGACCAGGGTTTCAGCGGCGTTTGAGGAGAGGTATTGGTGGAGATGGGCGATACGTCGGAGGTGGAAGAAGGCGGTGCTGGTGAGGGACTGGATGTGGGGGAGGAAGGATAATCGGGGGTCGAACCTGACGTCTAGATTGCTTACGGGTCGGAGAGTTTTAGGGTGAGGTCAGATAGGCGGAGGAGGTGAAAACCGTGTGATTTAAGACATTGACAAGTGCCAAGGAATATGGCTTCCGTCTTGTCAACATTTAGCTGAAGGAAATTTGCGTTCATTAAGCTCCTGATATCTGACAGGCAGGCTGACAGAACATCAGGGGACTGGGAGTCACAAAGTGATGTGTAAAAATAGAGTTGGATGTCGTCCGTGTACACGTGGAAGTGCTACCCCATGTCTGCGTATGACATCGCCAAGAGGGAGCATGTAGTTCAGAAAGAGGAGGGGCCAAGGATGGATCCTTGAGGTACCCCACAGATGAGAGCGGGAGGAAAAGCCATTTGTGGAGCTGTACTGCTGAAGATTCGTGAAGTAGGACTCGAACCAGGCAAGTGTGGTCCCTCTGAGGTGGATGACGGAGGAAAGGAGTTGGAGGAGGATGGTATGATCAACTGTGTCAAAAACTGTGGAGAGGTCCAGGAGGACAAGGAGGCAGATGGCGCTCTGGTCACAGATAAAGTATCCCACAAACAGTCGTAGATTGAGTGACCAAATTATTTTTAACATTTATTGTGGAGGAATTATTACCCCCAGAAAAGTGATCTGTCAATCAACTAACAACCGAATTCCTACTTACTGCTTGGTAAACAGGCATGTTATAGCACCTTTAATATGAAAATATTTCAAAGTGCTTCACAAAGTTTTTTTTCTAAAGTATAGTGACTTTATATTTGTAGGTGAATGAAACAATTAATTTGCGCACAACAATATTCTACAAACCGGGGGATCAGTGGCCTGGGATTAAGGTGAAACTCCCTTCTCTTGAAGATCTTTGAGATGTCTCGATGACGTGACAACATCTAAATTAAATGCAAGAAGTATTATTATTATTTTTTCAAATAGTGCCATGGGAACTTTAATATCCATCTGAATTGGCAGATGGGATCTCGTTTTAACTTTTCATTCAATGGATGTTTTGTACTCGCTCTATCCTGTACAGAAAAGGCAAGTGATTAAGAGCAGTGCAATCTGATGTTCTCTAAGCCTCCCATAACACTAATTGTAATTTCCATATAACTTCATTGCTCATGATTTATTAATGTGCCTAGTATAAAAGCATCTGTCCCTTATTAACAGTTTTCCGTTTTTGTAGTTAAGTTCTATAAAGATCTCTACTATTACTTACTAAAATAGCTATTTGTAAAGAAATGCTGCTTTGTAGTTTTGGGTATTTCTGGTCTAAGTTCATTGAACACAGGACATTGGGTCCAGAAAGAGATCAAGCCATGGAACTACCGTGTAGGCGCAGTAAAATCCCCTTGATCCGAGTGGTGTTTTCTCCAGGAATTTCCATGTCCTTTACATAGGCTTGTGAAATGTTGGTGGCAGGAATTTTCATAGAGAAAAACGTCGGAAGGTGCTTTACTGGTGGCCATCCTGTGGTTACATTCTAGAGCATTTTTTTCACCCCAATCTCTGCCCGTGGTATTGTAAACATGTCCTTTGCCTGGTGAAACCACATTATTATGAAGTGCATCCAGGGAAATTTATAGATGAATAAAGTGCACACAGAAGCGAAATGACAGATTATGTTAAATTCTGCAACATGTCTAAAATTGATAGCTTCTTTATTAAAAAATGAAAGAGAGTGTCCTTAATGAAACAATTAGTTAATTTGCTGATTGCTTTAAAAAGATAATTCATCAGAGGTAATGTTTGAATAGTAAATAATAATAATAATCCTTGCATTTGATATAGCACTTTATCGTGTCTTTGAGACGTTTTAAAGTACTTTACAGAATATAGAACATAGCATAAGATATAAGAGCAGGAGTAGGCCATTTGGCCCCTCAAGCCTGCCCCGCCATATACTGTAAAATGGAATGACTATATATTTTGTGGGTGAAACACAGCAGCCAGTTGTCCAGAGCAGTGACCCACAAACAGTTGTGGATTGAGTGACCAAATTATTATTATTATTGTTATTGTTATTGTTATTTTTGCCCAAATATTGAACCCAAATGTCAAACTACCAAGCAATGAAGTTTACCGACTGAGAAATAGGAATGAGGGAAAGACGTTTAGTTTGGATTTTATACGCATTAATCATAAAAAATTTACAATACAAAAGGAAGCCATTCACCCCATTGTGTCTCTATTAGCTATTCATATACCTATGGTGGAGCTGTCTATTTTGATCTCATTCCCATCACTCTTTTAATGTCATCTTCAATATTATTTTTTCCTTTATGCGCTGACAGCATCAAACTGCTTGGATGTACACTCCCCTTGCAGAGCCAGTGCTTTGCAAATTATTCCTCTTAAATACCTATAAAATTCCCTTTTGAAAGTTGTTATTGAATGTGTTTCCATCACGCTTTCTTTACAATATTCTATTGTAATTTATTTTAAATGCTGCTGTGTACTCGGTCTGTAAAATGCCATTCCATATTCTACCAACCCATGGTTGTAAACACTATATTTTTAACCTCCCCCTCTTTGTTTTTGTTAAAACTTAACAAACCTGGGCCTAGGCCATTATATGTGGACAGCTTTTTACACCATCATTGATAGTAGTGAAGGCAACGCTATGGGATGAATTTGCATTTGTTAATTTTTAATTCGTCACATTATGCTTAACAGTAGATTGAGGAAAGATGCTCTTTGGCTTTCCAAGTATAAATGTGAAATTGTTATTGTTTCCCCTTCCAATCTCCTGATATGGATTATCTTGTGTGTTTCACTTACTCTTCCACCAGGAGGGAGTTGGGCATTGTTATAAAACCCAGGAATATTTTAACCTCTGCTCTGAAAATGTGCCTCTTGTTATTATTGGGTGAAAAAAGTGGCATTATTATTTTATTATTTTGCATTTCTTGTTGATGGTCATTATTTTAAAAATTAAAATGGAAAGAGAAGCACAGAAATGAAAAAAAATAATCAGGGAGTAATAAACAGAAAATTAAAAATGGAATGGTGTGCAACACATTTCTGTAGCTGAATGCACATAGCAGAGTCACCTGTTTTGCAGATTTCTAAACTTTGAAGCCATGTGGTTCACAGGGTTTATTATGAGTTTTTGTTGAATGGCAAGAATTAAAGTTCCTTTGGATGCTGATCTTAGGCAAAACAAAATCATGTTGAATAACAGCCATAAGCTTGACTGCCGCAGTTTTGACATGTGAATAATACCATATCTGAAGCAGCTAGAATACCCAATGTTGAGACCCTGAGATGAAGCAAAAGGAAGCACCAGTAATGAGAAACAAGAGAAGGGTGAAATTGTGAGCAGAAAAGCAAACATTGACCAACAGTAACCGAGACCAGAGATAATTAAAATGTAAATGACTGTAGGTATGCTAGAATGCTCATTATGTAAATTTAGCATTGTAAACTCCTTGTTTTATTCTAAATGATTGTTTTTACTTAAGAAAACATTGGGTTTGATATTGTTCATATTGTAAAAAATTAGACCAGAGACGGTGTTTCTCAAGTGCTGCAGCAGTTGGAGCATTACTACAATCCCTGGTGCGAGGTGGTGGTGGGAGAATTAGTCCCACTTCTGTTTGCTCCCCACTGTTAAACACATCTAATTTGCACATTAGCAGCAGAACTATGTAAACAGTTTTGACCCCTGAAAGTATTGGCTATAACACCGACTATAACACAAGACTTCTCTCTCCTTCCTGGATACTGATTTAGATCTATCAGTGCTGGACGCAGACACAGGGATCTAAATCACAGGACTCGCATAGGATTTGTAAATTTTGAACCCTGACAACAACTGGATGTGTGTCAGCCAACTCACATCTCTTTTCCTAGGCATTTCAGGGCTGAGTTTCCATTGGATGGTGGGACAGAGACCTGGTTATGTCAGGTTTCAATAGATTATGAATAGTTTATGAATTCTTCGCAAATCTTGTTGAGGCTTCCACACTTTAGACCCCACTGTATCTCCTGCATGTCCACAAAGGTGATGCATGTTCATTTATGCAGGACAGCACATTGTATGTACACATGTACACAACCGGCAAAACATTTACAACTCACAAAGAGGGAAAAATAATTATAATCCTTGTATTTGATGTAGCATCTTATCAGGCATTCCAGATGTCTCAAAGTGGTTCACAGGACATACTGTAATGTAAATTGACTATATTTTGTGGGCAAAACGCAGCAGCCAATTGCACACAACAGTATCCCATAAACAGTGTGGTTTGGGTGACCAAATTATTATTATTTTTAAAAAATGATTTTTTTTTGGAGGGTTATTACTCCCGGAAAAGCGATTTGCTAATCGACTAACAACCGAGTTCTTACTTACTGCTAGGCAAACAGAGGCGTGAGGAGTAAGGAAACTTGCCTAATGTTTCTCCCTGCCGGCGAATCGAACTTGCTTGCGAGTTCTATTAGGCGTGTGCTCTAACCTACAGGACTCCACTCCACAAAACATGGTAATCCACATTAAACACATAGACTATTTGCACTATATAAATCAATTGCTTTTATTTGAATGTATCTTGCAGTGTTCAATTCTTTAACTATGCTTAAATTAAAGGGACAGTTTTATAATGCACGACCAAACAAGTTATAATAATAATCCTTGCATTTGATATAGCACTTTTCACGTTGGGAGGATGTTCCAAAGCGCTTCACAGAACACACTGTAAAGTGAATTGACTGTATATTTGTGGGCGAACGCGGCAGCCAATTGCGCACAGCAATGTCCCACAAACAGTCGTAGATTGAAAATGACCAATTTATTATTGTTTTGTTTTGGAGGGATTATTATTAGGCGTGTGGAGTAAGGAAACTTGCCCAAGGTTTCGCCCTGACCTGCCTGGAATTGAACTCAGGTCTCTCACTTGCAAAGTGAGTGCTCTAACCACTGAGCTACAGGACTCCATTGGACAGGGTGTAACTAACCATTCTATAATTGTAAATCCATGATATTGGGTAAATACCAGAAAGGATAATACTAATAATTATAATAAGAAAAGTGATATCCATTCATATGTAACGTGGCAGTTGGTTTGGCTGACTCATCACTGAAAACCACTTAGAAACTATCTTGATGGAGTGATTTAAACTGTAATAACATAATCATAATAATTCTTGCATTTGTTTTAGTGCCTTTCACAACAGGAGGTCGTCTCCAAATGGTTCCCAAAATTCACAGTGAAGTGGAGGGACTGTATATTTTTAGGTGAACATGGCAGCCTATTTGAGTACAGCAATGTCCCACAATCAGCCATGGAATGCATGATTAATTTTATTTGGTGGATTAGTTAAAACTATACAAATGAATGTAAACTTAAATTCAGCAAAGGGAATTTGCCCAGGCAGTCAAACTCAACTAGTTTTCAGAAATAGTGGAATAGAGTTAGGTAGTAGAGAGATTTGTCATGAAATAATTCAATAGCAATGATGTTTTACTTGGGGACAGTTTAGATGGACTGTAATATTATATTTTTCTTATGTAACTATGTCAATTTTAAAATAACAGTGCTATTCATACCCTGCTTGGATTCTCTACCCTGCCTCTGTAAACATTTGAGACACAATTCTACATTAAGATGGTGTTTTATAAGTAAAATTTGTTGGTTTAGTTTGTTTTTCCTTCACTGTTTTGCTATTGGTTTTTATAGTTTATGAGACAAAAACAGCTTGCCATGTTTATCCACTTCAACATTAAACTTTACAGAGGACTTTAATTTCAGATTTTAATTTTAGTTTCAATTAAATATTAATAATTCCTTGGTTAAATTAACATTATATATTAATGTGCTATGTAAACATCTTAAATAAGAAATATACATATTATTAGTAATTCTATGTTAATCAGATTAAGATAAAAGACTTCACAGTAAGAAGCAATGTCCCCTCTGTTATTACTTAATCCAGAATTGAATAATTCAATAAAATATTTCTCATCCCCCTGCATCTCACACTAATGAGAAGGCATTTCAAGGATCAAGACTTTGTTTTGTCTGATAGGAGCTTCAAACTTCTTGAGAATGTTGGCTGATGAGTGAATAACTTTCTGGTGGGAAATATATAGTATGTGATAATAACCTTTTAACATTAAAAAGTGAGATTCAACGTAATCCTTTACTTGGTGCTTTTAACCACCACCCAAATATTGCGGCTTTAATGTTGGCAAAAAGGCAATATTGAATAACATTTACGAGGGAGAATTGAATCACAGAATCAGCTTAGTTTGGCTCAGTTGACAGCACTCTTATCTCTGGGTCAGACGGCTGTGGGTTTAAGTCTCATGTTGAAACCTTGAGACTCCTGCTTTGTCAGAAGTGTCATGCTTTGGGTGAGATGGCAATCTGAGGTCCCATTTGCCTATTCAATTGGATATGTCCTGGCCAACAATTTTTCAACTTTCTTCAATAGGTTGTTCACTTTGTGGTTGTTGTGGGACATTACTGTGTGAACATTGTATGCTGTGTTTGCCTACAAAGGCACAGTCGTTGAACATAACAGCAAATGCGGTAAAGCATTTTCAGATGTTATAGGTTATATAGTGAATGCAAGGATTACTTCATGCAATCATTCAATTGTAAGTTATTAATTGATTAATTAATAATTAATATTGGGACATCCTCCTGACGTGAAAGGTGCTGTATAAATGTTGTTGTGTTAGAAAACTATTCAATCCATTTGTTCGCATTCTTCCAAACTATCCACTCTACTAGCTTCCCATTATATCATCAAGCTGCATCTTAAATAACTCCAGCATCCTGACCTCTGACAGCCTTCCTTATAACCAGATGCAGCTGTTAATTACCCTCTGTGCGAAGAAATACTTCCCGGTGCCTGTCTTAAACTTACTCTTCACAACATTGAATCTGTGCCTTCTTGTCTTGTTTCCCAGGTGAATCTGAAAATATTGATATAGCTTTACTTTTTCAGTCCCATTGAACATCTTTCTTTTCAAAGATGTTGAATCTTTGCTGATCATTGCTCATCCCTAAAATTAAACAACTTTTTGGCAGTGGTTTATGTTGATCAGCATTTATGTATGAGCCTAGTAGTTGATTGTGAAGTATCACTGAGCCTAGAAATGAGTAAACATCATTTTGGCTTCCTACACCTAAATATTCAATTGCTGGAATTGATAGCAACTCCCTTCTAGCAATATTAACCAGGCTTTAATTACAATTCACTGCCAATCCATATGGTGTAATAGAAGCTACAGAAGTCTGGCAACAACAATAAAAACAAACTACAAACAACACATTTGTATAGCAACGTTTATGGCGGGTGGATATCCCAATGTGCTAGACAGTCAGCGATTTGGACCTTTGGGGATTTGACATTCATATTATCCCACATAAATTAAGTCACTTTAGGCTTCTATTAGCTTATGTCCTTTTTGTAAATAACTTTCAAGTTTTGGATAATCATTTGTGAACCACATGGTCCACTGATGGGTACATTTTATGGGATTGAAACAAAGATTGCTGTATAGTGCAGGTCAGTCCTGTGCAGTGTGGGAGCAGTATGTGTGGATACTTCAAGGATATTGGAGCTAGAGGTATTGGTTGCCTCAAGCTCAACAAGAGCATAATAATCTGATGTCATTGGTTAACCTATAGCAAAAATAATATTTCTTTTACAATGGTATTGCAGAGTGGACTTGAATGTGATTGCTGTGGACTTTATTATGGCTGCAGGGGAGGGGATTCTTATTTGAGTATCATTTTACAAAATGAGCTCCCATAACTTTGAGCCAAGCAATGAACAGTGGAAAGTAACCATCACAGAAGTGTGCATCAGTTGGCCTGAGGTTTCCTTGAATTCTGTGCTCTGTATAAAACGATTGAGAGTTCATTAGTGGAGAATGCAGTATTAAAAATTATTACCTTTATTATTATGTATCACATCTTGTCAATTGATGAGACTGCCTCCAAGAAACATGGTTACCTATTTAGTGTGAATTTATTTTCCCCATAACAGCACTTAATTCTTTGTAAAGCCTGAGTCGTTTGAAAGCTCAGTTTATAATGTTGGAAGAGAAGCAATAAAGTGGTTTGGAGCAGGAATATCATGTCTTGTTCCTAATCACAATGGCTGGAGATGAGGCAAGATCTGCATAAGTGTAATGGCAGTTATTACAAACACTCTGATAACATATGTGTTTTTTTAATGTTACTGCAGATCCAGTCCTGTGACTAGTTCTTTAAAAATATTTTTAAAAAAGTGCTTTTAAAGTTGTGCCCCCAAAAATTCAATACCTGCATTTAGATTGTGAGAGATATGAATCAATGTGCTGCTCAAAAACACTTCCTCATGATGCTCTGGAAGGGCAAGCTGCAGCTCAATTCACTCTCCAATTGTCAAACCCTATTGTACAGCATTATGAACTGTTCTTTTTTAATGCAGTATAAAACAAACATAAGCCTTGATCCTGCTTACACCATCTGGGAATCCGGTCGTATGCTTTTGGAGCTCCGAGATGCTGAAGGGCATTATATAAATCCAAGTTGTTGTTGTATTACTTTTAGCACCTTCCTCATACTCCAGCGTAGGGTACAAGAAAAAGATTAGCTGGTCTGATAAAAGGATCAATCTTTCACTTCTGTTATATCAGCAGTCATTTACCTTCTGAACCCTCCATCCCTTGTTCCTCCCAAACTTGCAAGTCCACGATCAGCACCTTGGTACTTCCTCCTGACATGAAGGGCGCTATACAAATTGTTGTTGATGTTCTTCCTCACAGCATGATGTCTGTTTTGAAATCATCCACAGAAACACATTCCTTGCAGGTACTCAAATCTGTAGAACTCCCTCAGTCTTTCCTTCTACCTACGCTCAAAGTTACTTTGAATATTAAGCCTAGTATCGCCCAAGCACCCCAAGTTGATTTGTGGGTTTGACGATATTCACATTACCATGTTTTGTTTATGATCCCCAGTTGAAGTTAAATTTTCAGATTTTGCTGGCTTGGGATTTGCTCTTTGTTTTATAGAAATACAAATATATTTAAAAGAAATATGAAAGCGCAAGGGGGGAAAACACCAGAGAATATGACTAAACCAATAGCTCTTTTATTAGACCAGCACAGCACAATTGACCACATAGTCTCCTTCTGTGCTGTGAATTTCTATGGTTCCATGACTTGTTATCTATTCATTTTAAGGAGAATTCCTTTGTGAATCACAAAATATAATATTTGCAAATTGCAAGTTACAGTTAGTAACCTCAGACAAATTTGGGAATATTACAACCCAATACTGATTTAGTTCTAAATGATTCTGTTTCATGTTTATCACGTTCTTTGGATATGTTAGTTTCTGTCTCTTCAAAACAAATATTTTATGTATTTACATAATGTAGCACCATTTACATGAAATAATGACTCAAAGAGCTTACCAAAGGGAGCAGTGGTCATTGAGCTTTTAGTGCCTATGGGTGATTGCATCTCCCTTTCTCCCTTGCACGGCACTATTCAGCAATTTGAGAAGTTATCCTGCGAGAAGGACACTATATTAATCCAAGCTGTTGTTGTTGCTTTGGGAAAAGTTTAGAGGGGACCAAAGGCACAGTCAAAATTACAAGTCTTCAGCAGATATTTTGAAAGAAGGGAGAGAGATATGTATTTCGAAGACAGGACAGAGTTGTGGTGCCTAAATAATATGCCCATCAGAAATAGTTTGCAATGAAGACTTGAAGTCCGGAGGCACAACTGAAAAGTGGGTTCATAAAGAGTCTCATGTCAAGATAGGATGATGATATTTTAGGCACTGCAGGAAGTTGAATCTATACTCAGTCAACCTACTGTACGTTGACAATCAGGTTTACAGCAGGCCGTGTTTGTCAAGTGGAGCTCCTCTATTATACCACCCAGCTGTCCTGCTTGCTGGTAGATAAAAATAGTGAATATGTTGGGTCGAGATTGCCAAATTCATTTCAATTACGACCCTTACAGTTTACATAGAGAGAGGAGTTTTTCATTTTCAGAGGAGCTGAATTTGCAGGCATATTCCATGTGTTATTGTGCTAACCCACATTTTAACTGATTTAATAATAATCAGGTAAATTACAATGCATCATATCAGACATATTCAGCGTTTGTAACATGTGTTGTCTAAAATTGAAACATGCACTAAACCATTTAAATCAGAAAATAATCAATTCCATTAACAATTAGGTTTTTGTCTGTTAAATGGTTTTGGCCTTCATAGTTTATTGGATTTTCATCTGTTATTTGATCATACTTCAGTTCATTGAATATACATCAACTGTACATAATGTTAGTATTCATTCTGCTTCTGTTCCTTGCTTTTCCAGCAGCAGCACTTTCACTGCTGAGTGGAGTGATGATACATGTTCATGTGATTGAAAACCCCAAACAAAACCATTACATCAAATAGATACAAAACACCAAATTCACTGTTGCGAAGGTAAAGGAAAGTGCATTGCCATGACCTTCAAAAAGAGTCTTAACTTTAATATCATTTGTGGCAAAGCATAAAAACATGACAAATGTATTTTCATTGGTGTAGCAAAAATAAAATGTTCTAACAATTGAGTTCTTCTACATAAAAGATGTGATTATTAGGGATTTGGTTTAGCATGGTGATGTTTTTCCCCATGTGTCAGACATCTGACTGACCAATAAAAAAAACAATTTGCATGTTCCCAAATTATTTATTGGCATTTCAGCTTTAAATTTTCTTTTTGTTTCCAAATACATATTTTCCTCCAACAAATCATACTTTTATTATTTTGTTAACATATCACTTGAATCCATCAGCATCTAAATTATTTTGCGTTATGTCTTGTCATTCATTCCGTGGATTGGAATTCAGGGGGGGGGGTTTCTTCATAGGTAAGATTTCTTCATAGTGTAAGTCTCAAAAGCTGCTGAGGAAAGTTTAGTGCTTATAAGCAAACATACAACAAGTGTATTGCAGCTGGAAAACTTTGTGTGCACCTTGGCAGAAAAGCTGATAGCTAATCCATTCAGTGTTTTTAAATAAGTACTCAAATAAAATTATCAAACCCTTATCTGAAAATTTAAAAGTGACTGAATCGTTGTGAAAGTATGTCATCAACAAACAGGTACTCTGTTTCCAAAATAAATGCTTTCAAGTGAGTTATAATACTATTGATCAAAAGTTGCAAAACCTATCACATATAGTTAAGTTTTTACTCTTTGACACAAGTAGCTTTGAAGCTAAAAGCACACCATGTAAAAGAGAATAGGAAAAGGATATGAGAAAAGATAATTGAGATTATGGTAATTAACTCCAGTGTAGCAATGCCTTGGACTTGACCGACTGATAATGGTGTCCTGTCCCACAATTTCTCTGATTCTCTTCTGTTACTGTTTTGCGTCAATTGATAACAACAGAACTATTCATAAAGATAGATCACAAAACCAAGATTTTCAGCGAATGGTTTACATTCATTGCTACACAGAACTGGTCCTTTAACCATTCTTATGTCTGAACATGAATTGAAAGAGCAGAACATTTTGTTCATCTGTGCGCTGACTGTGCTTGCTGAGACCCATTCACAATCTCAGCAACAAAATATTGCATGAAAACATCCGATAACAATCAACAGATAATTCATTGGATGGAAAGCTCCATCAAAAGTCAATTCCTATTTTATGCCATGGATTATCAGGCAGTTGTCATGTAATGGCTGACGATTGGCTGTCAGGGAGTGTAGGTTGTCATAGAATGTAATTGTGATCAGGTTTATATATGTGTGCTATTCAAATGCGTAGAGTAGCATCTATTACACTGTTGCTCCAGATTTGATGATTTGTATCACACGTCTCGTTGTCACGACTTCAAGATCCTCACACTCATGTTCAAATCCCTTCACTCTCTGGCATGTCCCTATCTTTCTGACCTCCTCACTACCCAATCCACCACCCGGCGCCTCCGATCGACTGGAACTGGCCTCCTGCTCGTCCCTCCGCCCCACCATTAGAGGTCGTGCTTTCAGCCACTACGCCCTAAATCTCTGAAACACTCTCCCTCAATCCCTCTGCCTTGCCCCCTCTCTCCCCTTTATCAAGTCCCGCCTGAAGACCTTACTTTTTGACTGTGCCTGCTGCCATCTCCCCACCTCCCCCCGGCGTGGAGTCAGGCGCCGCCACTGTTAAGCGCTCTGAGAGGGCGCTATATAAGTGCAAGTTGTTGTTGTTGCTGTTGTCATGTTTCCATTTTCCCACACATTGTCACTTAACAGCTTAAGAAAAAGATAGTCAACTTATCAAATTCCCCCTTCCATAGAAAAAATGTACAGTTTACTTCATTATGGAGCTTACTCAGCTATTTCATATCCTGGGAAAACTTTGTGCTAAGATAGAACCATACAAAATTACCACACAGAAGAAGGCCATTCGACTCATCGTGTCAATGCAGGTCTCTCAAGAGCAATCCTTTTAGTCTCATTTACCTGCCCTATCCCCATACCCTTGTAACTGACTCCAGTTTAAGGTATTGTCCAGTTTCCTCCTGAAGGCCATCAATAACAACAACATACAGTGCCCCTCATGCAGGCTGGTGTCCAAGAGTGCTTGACAGTAGCGGAGCACAATGCTGAACCAGGAGGAGGGGGAGGTGACCTTAGGCACGGTTGAATAGGAAGGTATTCAGGCATGACCTGAAGATGGGGAAGGAAGGGGCAAGGTGGAGAGATAGAGGAAAAGTGTTTCAGAGTTTCGGATGTAGTGACTGAAAGTGCGGCCACCAATGGGGGAACTGAGGGCACGAGGGACATGCAGAAAATCAGAGCCAGTCGACCGGAGGTAGCTGGTTGTGGGTTAATGGGTAAGCAGGTCAGAAAGGGAGGGAGGTGCCAGGGCATGAAGTGGTTTTAGAAACGAGTGTGAGGATCTTGAAACCATGTCTGCAGATGACATCACCAAGATGGAGCATATAGATGAGCAAGAGGAGGGGCCAAGGATGGAGGCCAAGAGTACACCACAGCCAATATGGATTCTGACATAACCACCACTCCCTACTCTGTGTGAAAAAATGTATCCTAACCTCTTCACTTACTCAATGTGTCCTGATTCCTAAGGGTAATCAAACAACAGTGGTGCAAGAATCATTGGGTTTAATGTAATATTAGAACATCTTCATCCATCCATATCTCAATAATCTCCAAACAAAATTATTAATTACTTGTAAAGTAATATTAATTACTTTGGTTTCAATTGAATGATTGTATCGTTCAAAATACAAAGAATTTGATGTTAACTCTTAAAAGGCTTTTGTATTCGTTCAGCTTATTGTTCTTATTGCCTACCATTCTCATTTCATGATTTATCTTAATAAATAGTTCTGTTTTTTTGCATTAACACAAACAGCTATTTGGAGAGAATTAGAGAAATTGTGGAATAGAAGGACACCATTCAGTTCCTCAAGCCTAAGGATTGACTACACCAACAGTATGATCATCAGACTCCCCAGCTCTTTCCTTACTCAAGTTGTAGACGATCTAAAGCTCTGCAACCTTCTTTCTCTCCCGCACAAGGCTTGCTTGGTATGTCCTCCCGATGTGAAAGGCACTATACAAATGTAATTTTGTTCTTGTTGTTTCAAGTTTATCGCACTCATTCTTGCTCAGCTCCATTAACTTTCCATCCCCCCACCAGATCGAGTTCAAGATCCTCGTTCTCACTTTTAAATCTTTTCACAGTCTCCCCCATCCTACCTCTGTAATCTATTTCAATGCTATTGACCCAGCTGCTCCTTTCTCTCGGTGAACACTGGCCTGCTTCATGCCCCCTACCATCCCACCATTGGTAAGCAGAATTTTAGCCATTCAGCCTCTGCTCTCTGGAACTCCATCCCTGAGTCACTCTGACTCAATTCCTCCCTCACTGCCGTCTTTCAAGGCATGTCCCAAGACCTACTTCTTTCACTGCTCTTTCGGTCATCTTTCCCTCCCCACTTTCCTCGGCTCCCATTACCAGTTTGAGCTTCCACCTCGCATTGTTAAGGACTTTGAGATATCCTCCTAACATAAAAGGTGATAAATGTATATATAAATTGTATTGCATTATTAAATTCATAGAAATATTAATTATTTCTAACTCAAACATCAGTGTGTTTCACTTGGGTTACACCCAATATTATATGAAGTATCTGTATGGTTTTACTGATCAGTTTTGCCCTCTGACTACATTTTGTTTAATTCATGTTGAATCCCTTGGAAAACTGAATGGGTTCAGATATGTTTTGGTTTAAAATGGCAACAACATGTAAAGTGGCAAGCTTGTCTGCTAAGCTTACTTCTGGCAAGACAGTTTTCTTACATGGTTTGTTGTGAAGAGTATTTCAACAGGTGTGATGTTTCGCTCTTTGAGACATTGCTTTGGTCCATTGGAAGAGTTATGCAATTGCTCTTGTTATCGATGCTGTGTGATGCCTGACACGGAGTTCTCTCAAATGTTCAGTCCACTTCCTTCTCTCAAGATTGAGCTTGAATCTCTCTTTGCTTGTTGCCTTAAAGAACAGCTGATTAGGATCTGAATAATTTGTGATTTTCATCGCCTTTCCCAATATTTGTCAATTCACATGCAGTTGATAATCATTGAGGATTAGATGGATATCAAGTATCGCATTCAGTCTCTGTCTAGCCTCTCCAACAATGCCTTCTCATATTCTGTGTGCTTCTTTGGTATAATATAATCCTGAGCTTATTCTGAACTGCATTTCAATACTTTTCCAATATTTATTTCTGGTAGCATATTGAGAAATTGTTAAAATAGTTTAAAATTATTACATATCTCTATCCTGGTGTGTTATTTGCAAAAATATTTGAAACATTTGAACACAACAACAGCAACTTGCATTTTTACAGCACCCTTAGCGTTTCAGAGCATTTAACTTTTTTGTAGTTTAATTTCATAGTTTTGATTGTACTTGTCTGATCTCAACTCAGGTGCATTTAGGTAGATATTTATAATAATATTACAATAACGATACGCCTTGCATTTGAAGTATCTTATCGCATTCAAACATCTCAAAATGGTTCATAGAGTTTTCTGTGTAGCAACTATATTTGTAAGTAAATATAAGAGCTAATTTACACACAGCATTGTCTCACAATTAGCCATGAAATGAATGATCAATTTTATGCGGAGAATGTTGGTCAGGACACCATGAGAAATTTCCTTCACTTTCCAAATCTTAGTATGAGATCTTTAAAGTTCACCTGAACAGGCAGACAGGACCTTGGTTTTATTTGTGTTATACAAAAAAAAGTTTACTCAATCCATGACTGTTTGTGGGACACTGCTGTGTGAAATTGTCTGCCGCATTTCGCCCACAAAATATACAGTCAATTCATTTTACAGTATATTCTGTGAAGCGCTTTGAGATGTCTCAAAGATGTGATAAGGCGCGATATCAAATGCGAGGATTATTATTATTAAGCATTTGAAAACAATCCCTGTTGTTGAATCCACTATCCTTTTCACCAATGTGGGATACAGCACATGCTTTTGTTTAAGACTACTAAAATATTATGTGCATGTTGTTCCTTCTACAGCTTTCTCATGTGTCATAGCTCTGTAGCTCACAACCAATTCAGAGCAATTCCCAAAATCAACCCCTCACCTCACTACATATTTTACAAACACCGATTATTTAAAAAAACTATGGGTCTGTTATTTTCCCTTCAATTTAATAGGCAACAAAGTAAAATATTAAGAGGGGAACGAATGGACCAATACTCCATTTGTTCTTCACTCTTTGCATCACTTCATTCTTGGGATAAATTACTGTCCTTTCTATTTTCGTACTCACTTTCCATGCTTTCTCTCCACAGTATACTTTCCTATAACCTCAAATGATTCTCAGTGTGCCTTAAAGCGGGACATAAAATAAGAAATTTGTGCAAACAGGGTGAATGGCAAAAATATGTTGTAATGCTGCTGTATAAAGGAGTAGTAAGAATTATTCAAGTTGGCTGGTCTTTACTTTCCAACTCGCATTTTACACTCCTAAGTGGCACGTTCATATTGTGGAGAAACAGTGATTTGTCTGCTTATAATTTGTGACACTGGCAGCTCAAGTCAGTTATTAGGACACATAGAGCATTTTGATTGCATTTAGTGAAGAGCTGTTCTGTTTTTTGTTGAGTGGGATTAAGTGTGCGATTGATTGTGGTACTCCTCACGCCTTGTACAACAATCGATTGTGCGCTCACCAGTTTGACCAACAATTTGGTCATAATAGTTTATCTCTTTCACTGAACTGGCACACGCAGGTCTGTTGTTGACACCTTTGAAAAACGGCAGAGGGAATACAGGAATCAACCGCTCTCTCACTTGGGTTTTGCTTCCAGAATTCCACTGGCAATAAACAGAAGTAAAAGAAACACTCTCTTGGACTTAACACAAGGCATTTGACCTTTGGATTCATTGACAGTGATTCTCTGCCATGAAATGGAAGTGGATCCTGCCAGAGTTCATGGGCAACTTTATTTTAAACTCATCGCGTGGTGTCAATGGCTGTGGACCAGCGGTTATTGGTGGGGCCTCTCTTTAAACCTTGTAATGATCTTGATGATGTTGGGTTAGGAGTTCCATGATTCTGCTCCAGCGCCAATTAAGGAATGGTGGTGTACAGTACACCTATTGTCAGGAAAGTGAGTGACTGGGAGGGCAACTCACAGGTGAGGGTATTCCCATGATACTGTTTTGCTTGGTCTCTTGGGTGGTAGAGGTCACACGACTAGGAGGTGCTGTTAAAGCAAATCTAGTAAAATGCTGCAGTCACAACGTGTCATCTACTTTTGAGCAAAGTTCCTGTGGTTGTATACATAATTCAAATTTCCATCAGTTGTCGCTATTTGTGACTGGATTTGCTATTAGTGAATGTAGGTAGCAAATACCATATTTTCAATTCCAGCGTAATATGCAACATCGCACATTATCTAGAAGTGTGACAGGTATTTTTCCACAAAGAATCTGTGTAAAAACTCTGCTATTTCCAGATGTAAATTCATACTTGCTTTAATTTCATTGAGAATTTAGTACCTTGTCTGGGCACGGAAGATGATAACAATAATAATCCTTGCATTTGATATAGTATATTATCACGTCTTCGAGACCTTTCAAAGAACTTCACAGAATATACTGCAAAGTGAATTGACTGTATATTTTGTGGGCGAAACACAGCAGTAAATTGCACACAGCAGTGTTACACAAACAGTCATGGATTGAGTGACAAAAAAAATTTTGTGAAGGAATTATTGCCCCCGGAAAAGCAATCTGCCAATCACCTAATAACCGGCTTTCTATTTACTGCTAGGTAAACAGAGGCATGTGGAGTAAGGAAACTTGCCTAACGTTTCGCCCTCCCCGGGAATTGAACCCAGGTCCTCTCCCTCGCGAGGCAAGATTACAAGATTGATTCAGATGAAGAAGGCTCTTTGGCCCATTTAATGTTAACTTTGCAGAATACCCCACCCTACCATCTCCCCTCTGCTTCCCAGCAAATTATGTTTTAAATGTGACCATGGTAAAGAAAAACCTCCTGGTATCTGGCCTGATATTGTCCTTTGCAACTCTAAATCCACATCTTCTTGTTCTACAATCTTGGTCCATAATTTTATGGGTTTACTTATTCAGTCCTATTTAGTTTGTGGCAAGGGGAGTTATAGGAGAGGTGTGGAAGAACTTCTCCCACAGAGCTATCTGGATATGGAATGATTTGCTGGGCAGCTGATTTTTTCCTGATTTTTGGAATTTATTTTTGCACAAATAAAAGTTTGATTTAATGCATTCAGTGCACCACTAAACAGATGGTAGCAACCCTACTATCAGTCCAAATCGCTTGCAGTGGTGATTCAGTTTGCAAAACTCAGCTCCACACATAGTGACTGAACAACCATTTCCCCAGCCTTTCTATCTGGCAGTGTGCGAGAGTACAGTATTGCAACTCAAATGAAGACATCAAAAAAAGGAAACTTTGTTTTTCCTAAAAAATCTCAGAACCAAATTGGGTCACAGATCATGTTACATTAAATTGAAGGGGCCATCATAAAATAAAAAGCATTTCAAATAATTTGAATTGAAAACAGCGAACACACTGCATTTGTAACTGAAGAGCCATGGATGGTTCAGATCGTTTTCCCAAACCTTTTCTTGTGTTTTCTTCTTTTATCACATCACTACATCAAGAGAAAAAAAAGCATATCAAACAGTCGAACAGTCATTTTTCTTCCAAATCGTCTCCTCTGCAGATCTACCAACAGCATTAAGAGCAATTTAAAAGATAAATCGGCAGACAACATGCCACTTTGCAAATGTGAAACTGCTGTGTCCCAGCTTTTATTTTAGGTTCTGTAAAGCCATAATGACAAATCAAATTAAACACAAACACTTAACACCAACACATTGTCTTTTTACCATTTATTCACACGTATCGCATTGGAAGTTTCTTTACTCCTGAATTACTTGAGGTCACCTTTCTGGGTTACAGCAAACTCATTTATCACTCTAATTTATTGAGATGGGATCATGCCATCTCACTTTAATTACCTTGTTGTGAGGAGTCTTTCAAAAGAAATTGCTTAAATGCTCAGTTTCTACTTAAATAATCCATTAGTGACTGAGAGAATAAATGACAGCATTATTACTTCATCCTTTGCTTGGCAATTCTTTTTATTTTTTTATCTGCTCAGTATTCTGTAATGCTCAATGAAGATACCCTTCTGTATCATCACTCGTTGGTCTTCTAATGCTTTACTTTCTTCATACCATCTCGTTTTGATTTTAAAAGTGAAATCAAGGCACGAGAAAGTATTTTTTGTTCAATCTACGCAGTCAAGGTATAATTTCCATATATAAAAAGATGAAAAATATTATGTTATTTCCATGAGCAGCAACTGGTGACCTATTAACATCTTTTGAATCAGGTCTGGATATTTTCTCAGCAAAAGATTGGAGATCTCTATCTACCTAATTCATTTAATATCTTGTTTTGATCAGAGGAAGTAAAATAACAAGCATTGATAAACAATCCCCAAGTTCACTGTTCTTAAGACTATCCAAATGTGTATTATAGATTGCATTAAGATCAGAATAACATTTGGATATCTTTTGTTGGGGTTTGTTGGCTTGATTTTAGCAACAGAGTGAACCTTTCTTTTCACTTGTGCAAACTATATCAATGAAGCTGATATGTTGCTCAATTCTCCCAAATAAACACCTTATGGATTGTTATTATATTCAACGTACTTTGACTATCAGAGCAGACACTTTTCTATAAAGTATTATTTGTTCAATTTATTCATTACATTTATTGAATTTAGCAATCTGCAGTCAGGAAATACAGTTTAAGTACTTGCTTACTTAACTTCAAACCAAAGGATTTTAGTTTCAGCTCTGCCAATAAATCAATAAGACTTGCATCTAATTAGGTGAATTTTGTCTGTTCCTGATGCGGTGCCCCCATGCCAAAGCAATTCGTTTTAAGGCGAGTGGGAAACAAATGCAAATGGCTTGCTCCACTCAATATCAGTCAGGGACTCAACTATCCCCATGTTTTAAACCAAATATATATGATTGCTGTGTTATATTATATGAAAATATGTAATATAAATTATAAAACAGGCAAAAACAAGCACACTAAAAGGTCCTGGGATAGAGTATAAAAGATTCCTTTGTAGAGAGGCAGAGATTGATCTGATGTAGGGACTGATTAATGTGTATTCCTTTTTTCTCCATCCCACTAAAAGACAACCTACTTAAAACAACATCTGCCTCTTAATCGAATACATTGCATACGGTTCACTGGCCTCACCAGTTTACAAGCTACAAATATTCCGGACTCCATGTCAGCAAAGGATACTCAATGTAAGTCAGCATTCACAAAGTGAGTATTTTGTTGCCAGTTACCTGACAGCAAGCCAAGTGTGAATGCTAGATATGACAGTGGAGGAATTCAATTTACCTGGGTTGTACTTGCTGAAATCAGAACCGTATTTTTGATCAGCACAGAGACACGGGAATGCAGCTGTAAGGCCACAAAACAATATTTGAACATTGCTACATTCATACAATGTTTCAATTGCTGCTGAGACACAACACTGAACATTTTAACTCGATCTATCATGGTGGAAGTATTTTCGGCTGTAAGAAACCATGGTAAATACAATACAAATTTACATTTATATAGTCTCTTCCATGTTGAGAGGAAATCTCAAAACTCTTGACACTGGGGGCTGGGCACCGAGCTGGAGGTGGGAGCCGAATGGGGAAGGGAAACATGACCAAAAACGTGGTGAGAGGTATATCTTGAGATGGACCTTGAACAAGTTGAAGGAGAGAATGAGTCGGGGGGACTCTGGGATGGAGTTACAAGAAGAAGGGGCAAAATGGCTGCAGCACCACTTATTTCCCTGGCTATTCCCCAGTGGTTCTTACACTCTATCACCATCCAAGTTCTGCTTATCTTCATACCCTAACCGAATCCCCACAGACATTGAAAACAATGTTTTAGAATTAAAGACACCCCCTCTCAATGAGACCATTCTTTGATCACGAGCCGGGTTGTACCTGTACAATGCAACTGAAATCCTCATCCATCTCATTGTCACATTTGATATAGTTCTTTTCACATCAGGAGGACATCTCAAAGCGCTTCACAGGATATACAAGAACAATCCATTCAAAGACTCCTTTGAACATGGTAAATCTGGCAAAGCAATGATCAACTTGGTTTCCAATGTTCCAGTTCATTGCATCCATCAATACCAGATCAGTGCTGGAGGAAGTAATCCAATATTGCAATTAACTTGCTACTCATAGATAAATGATAATTTTAATCACAAATAAACTTAAAGGAGTCTTAACAGCCTCATACCATTTTAAAACCTTCCACGAAGCTTTGTCCAAGACATTTGACTTGTGGATCTCGGCTTTTGACATTATTCAATAGTTAGAATTTTTGTTCAGATTTGAGAGCTGTGATCTATGAGCAAGAAGTCTGATTCAATTAACTCAGCTTCACAGATATTAAAATGGAGATTGGCATTTGGAAATTTATTTCTGGCACGACAAAGCTGATAAAAATCTGGAGAACCACTGAGTTTACACCCATTGTATACCAAACAATGCCTTACAATATTTATATATTAATTCATGTGTACACTTGGATAAAGGTTAAATTAACGTCAGGCTAATTTGGAGCAGGAAGGTTGGTTGATGCCAGAATAATGGAAACATAATCAGAAATAGTTTGATGCCATTATAAGATTGAGATTCTGAAAAATTAGACAAAATGAGATAAGGAGCCTTCTTCAGACAAATCTCTCTTGTGGATCTCTTATGAAATAAGGAAAGCCAAAATCAACTTTGCAACTGAAAGTGTTGCTGCAGCTCGTGTTCAAAGATTCACAGTGGGCTTCACAGCCAGTGAACAATTGGCAACTGGCTAGAGAAATGGTAGACAGGCTAAAGAGGCACTGCTTCTGAAAATTATGTATAGACAATGTTTAGACAATCTCATATAAAGAATGAGATGCTAAAAAAAAAACGCTGGTTAGACCTTATTATTTCTGAGATGAATCTGTGATTTATTCTTTTTCAGGGAAGGTGTAAATGAGGTTTCTAAGAGTTCAACTGATAAAGGTATATTTTTATGCTCGCCAAAGAAGCTTCAACTTAGTCTCCTGAAGAGAAGCACATTAAAACTCCAGAACCTGGAAATATTCCTAGCTAAAATCACATAATATATTTCAAAGAATAATGCACACATTTTTTAATTAAGCTTTCTGCAAAGTAATTCAAAGGAAGTACCAATGATAACTGAAAGGCTGTAGAAATTAACAGCTCAAAAAAAGGCAATAATACCATAATATTGGCTTACAAGTGGAATATGGATATATCTTCAGAGTAATAAAAACATAGCATAAGGTGCAAGAAAATTTCAGGAGGAAAGAGGAGATTGTTCATAGCAATTTTTTATAGCAAGTCTATTATATTATGTAGTTTCTGTCACTGTGTCCTTGTTCAAATTTGGAACTAGGGTAAAGGATTTTATTGAAATACACTTGCAGTCCATCCTGCTTGAGCTCATGTAATACATGGGAGAATCAGTAAATACCATATTTCACAAAATATAAATAAACTCAAGATTTTTTCATGCCTGAAGAATTGATTGCCACATTTCCGACCTGAACTGATGTTGATGGCCGCACGTTATGTCAGGAATGGAGCTATACACGTGAAATAAGGGAGGTATCTTCCAGGTGTTGGAAACATCTATTGGATACATCTGGGCAAGTGGGTGGGGTGATCTTATTCAGCTACATTTGTCATTGTTTGCCATTTGTGTTTCGCCCTTAAATATACAGTCAATTCACTTTACGGTATATTCTGTGAAGCACTTTGAGACATCTCGAAGCCATGAGAAGGTGCTGTATCAAATGCAAGCATTATTATTATTATAACTATTGAAATTGAGTTGACTGGAGAGTTCATAATGACAGCCGTTTGTGGGATACTGCTGTGCACAATTGGCTTTGCGTTTTGGCCACAAAATATAGTCAATTCACTTTACAGTATATTCTGTGAAGCACTTTGAAACGTCTCAAAGACGTGATAGGTTGCTATATCAAATGCAAGGATTATTATTATTAATAGAACTGGGAACAAATTCATTTCTGCAGTGATCCATTCTGCTGAGGATTGAAATTATTTGTCCAATCAGTGATCTAATATGATTCCAGTGTTGCTTTGAGGCAGTGTTTGTCAAATAATGTGGTAAAATTAATAGTACTCCGGATTGTTATCTTATTTGTTCTCTCAGAGGTAAATTTCAAGATGCCATTTTTAATTTTGATACCTGTGAAGCCAGGCCACTGAATTGAACTTGCATCTAGTAGATCACAGCTCTCGGTCCTAAGTAAAAAGTTGTAAGTAGTCACCATTCCAATGGTTATAAACAACTAAAATCCCCAAGTCCAAAGTCTTGGACCAGGCTTCATGGAAAATGGTAGCCTCTTCTTCCTCAGGGTACATCATATATGATAAGAAATCTCAACAACATGATAAGGTGCTATATTAAATGGAAGGATTAGAATTATTATTACAACAACAACAACAAGATTACATTTGTATAGCGCCTTTCACTTCGGCAGGATATCCCAAGGTGCTGGACAGTGTACAGCATTTCAGACCCGAGCTGGGGTCGGGGGGGAGAAGGGAGGGAAGGGAAGGGGGTTGGCCAATGGCATGGTTGAATATGTATCAAATGCGCTGCTAAACTGATCTTATTAGGTCTACAGCTTCTCAATATTTTAGCTGTGCTATGTGTGTTGGCTTTTCAAAACAGGGTTTACCAAGCACAAAAGGGTTTCCCAAGCATTATCCACTTTGATTGACTTGCAGAGAAGCAAGCAGCTGAACTTAGCAGCTAAATTTGGCATTTCCAATTGCCATCGCTCAATGGGAAAGGTTGTTTGCCCGAGTTGCAGAGAGGAAGACGGTGACAATGCTCTCATGCATTTCATGCTGGGCTTTGTTGCCCACCAGGAAGCTTGCAGGGAGTTCCTAGTACCTATCATCCTCCTAGTGAGAACTTCTTGGGGGAGGTAAGCATTTTGAGATGTTTCCAGGACGTAATAAGGCACTTTTCAATTGCAAAAAATATTATTTTTATTGGATGAATCATTCGCAAGCAGAAATCACAAATTAAATATCTATGGACAGCAATTATCTCATTTAAATCTGCCACTATCACCACCCAATCCTCTGTGAACTTTGCCTTTGTAAACAATTTTGTGCCAACAATGGGTAATAAAACTCACCTAGCTGGAGTCATACCTTGTACACAGGACAATAGTTGTGGTTATCAGAGGATACTTTTCACAGCCTCATAACATCACTACAAGAGTTCCCCAGGACAGCAGCATTAGTCCAACCTTCTTCAGTTACTAGAGTGATCTTCCTCCAACAAACAATCAGGAGTGAGACTGTTCAGTAACAATTGCACAGAGTTTAGCTCCATTCCCAACTTTCCTGATAATGGGAGGACAAACAAAACCTGGGCTTGGGCTGACAAGTGGCAAATAACATACCCGTCATGTTTGTATCAGGCACTGATCATCTTTATTAAGAGAGAGCCCAGTAACCTCCTCAGTGATACAACCATCACTGAGTCCTGTAGCTCAGTGGTTAGACCGCTCACCTCGTAAGCGAGAGACCTGGGTTTGATTTCCTGCAGGGCGAAATGTTGGGCAAGTTTCCTTACTCCACACACCTTTGTTTACCTAGCAATAAATAAGAACCTGGTTGTTAGTTGATTGGTGGATTACTTTTCTAGGGATAAATATAAACTAATAATAATTTGGTCACTTCAATCCATGACTGTTTGTGGAACACTGCTGTGTGCAATTGGCTGCCACGTTTCGCCCACAAATATACAGTCAATTCACTTTACAGCATATTCTGTGAAACATTTTGAGACATCTAGTAGACGTGCAGAGCTCTATATACAATGCAAGGATTATTATTATTATGCATGTCAACATTCTTGGATCACCATTAATAATCCTTATATTTGGTATAGTGCCTTTTTAATTGAGAGATGTTTCAATGTGCTTCACATACTGTAAAATGTAGTGACTGTGTGTTTTGTGGTTGAATCCGGCAGCCAATTTGTATACAGTAACTAATGTACCACAAACTCCATTCTGTTTTTGAATGAATAATAATAATCCTTGCACTTGATGTAGCACCTTATCATGTCTTCTAGACATCTCAAAGTGTTGTGCCACAGGCTCTAATATCTATTTGTGTAGACGGACAGGGCCTCAGATTAATATTGCATCCGAAGGACAGTACCTTCAAAAATGGAGCATATCCCAAGCACTGAATTGGAGTAAAAGCAGAAGTCACTGGGAACACTCAACAGGTCAGGCAGCATCTATCGATTGAGGAAAGTGAGTTAATGTTTCAGGTTGATGACCTTTTGTCAGAAATGAATTGGAATGTCAGCTTAGACCATATGAGTTCCAAGTCTTGACGTGGGAGTTGAACTCACAACCTTCTGACTCAAAGGCAAGAGTACTGAGCCAGGCTGACACATTGCCTAGAAGCTTAACAGGGTCAGTCACACTAACACCTTGGCTCCAAGACAAAAATGCAAGCTAGTTACTTTGCAATGAGTGATTCACCTTATAACCCAAGAAAGCGTCTCCAATAATTACAAGGATCATATCAGGAGTGTGATGGAATACGCAGAACGTTTTTTTCAGGGCTACATTTAACAGATCGTGTATCAGCCTATTGCAAATCTATTGTATTTCATGAGCAGAAAGCCAACACACAATTATCAGCAGCAAAGAGACCAACGTCACTTTTGATTACATCTAGTACATGATTAAAGAAGATGAGAAATAGAACAGACTAGGAGGACTAGACCATAGTGACAGATTTGTGTTAGCGCCACATGAAATGGATTTAAAATCAAACACATGAGACCCTTGAGGCAATGTTATAAGATAGTGTTGCATAACCCTTAAAATAATAGGGTAATGTATGTTGTGACTACAGTACACCTGGTATATGCAGTTATTTTACCATCTGCTGCTTAGATGATTTTTCTAGCTAAGGAACAATGATCTAATCATCTTGGCTGTTAAACCTCCATCATGCCTTCCAATTAGTTATGAAGCAAATTAACTTTACAGCAGACACAATTCACAATTCCTTAACATGCAGCTTTACTTCAGGGGATACAATTATAGATTTTTCTCTTCGGATTTTTTCCCCTCCCATCTTCCCCTGAGGCATTTGACTCCTTCTACTGGGGTTTGGTTAAACGAAGGATGGACGCCCTCCAATGCTTCAACTAAGTGGCCTTTTATTCACATGTGAACCAGGATAGCAGGCTAACCAACCATACGTATCAAAACTGAGCTGGAACCCACTTCAGGCCCCAGTCAAGTGTATGTTCCAGCAAGTGTCTCTAATCATTAATATGAGGTCTAATATTCCACTGCGCCTTTTAAATGTTTAAAAATTCAAGATCACACAGAATTATAAACAATTTTTTAGTTTCAATAACAACAATAATTTGCATTTATAAAGCATCCTTCATGCGGGATAGCATCTCCAAGTATGTGAATTTAGAAGCAAGTTCAAAGTTCTGCCCTTTCACCCCCTTCTCTAACCTCTTTAAGTCCATCTTAAAAATGTACCTAAATGCAAAATATTGCAGGAATTCTGAAACAAAAACAGAAGTCGCTGGGAACACTCAGCAGGTCAGGCAGCATCTATGGAGAAAGGAAAGTGAGTCAACTTTTTGGGTCAACGTTCTGACGAAGGGTCGTGGACCCGAAACGTTGACAGACTTTCCTTTCTCCGTAGATTCCTGTAGCTCTCGTGGAGTCCTGTAGCTCAGTGGTTAGAGCACTCGCTTTGCAAGTGAGAGACCTGAGTTCAATTCCAGGCAGGGCGAAACCTTGGGCAAGTTTCCTTACTCCACACGCCTAATAATAATCCCTCCAAAACCAAAAACAATAATAAATTGGTCATTTTCAATCTACGACTGTTTGTGGGACATTGCTGTGCGCAATTGGCTGCCGCGTTCGCCCACAAATATACAGTCAGTTCACTTTACAGTGTGTTCTGTGAAGCGCTTTGGGACGTCCTCCCGACGTGAAAAGCGCTATATCAAATGCAAGGATTATTATTATTATTATTATTATAGATACTAACTGACCTGCTGAGTGTTCCCTGCGACATCTGTTTTGTAAAAAAATTACATCTTTGATTGTGTCTACGATCCCTTTGCCCCTCCCCCTCCCCTTCCCCCTCCTCCCTTGCTTGGCACCTGACCTATTAATCTATGCAAAGTGATCTATGTACATGCATGCGTCATTGTTGTTGTTGGTCTAAATGTTATGTATAAACTTCCCAGGGTGACAAATCAGACGGATTTAATTGAACAATTTATTTGTCAGTTTGGCAATAGACAGCTCACACGCATTATTTTAATTAACACACAGTTGGCAGTCTCTGTGCATTCGTTGCTGTATGCATGCAATGCTAATTATTATTATACAATGCAAATACACTATCATTGTAGAGGTAAATAATATAATAAATAAAGCCAGCAGCTTTAGCACCAACTGCTCAGTTTAGTAACTCTCATGTAAATACTTTTGTTTTTTCAGCAAGGATTCTGACTTAGAAATAATATATAATATCCTTGTTTTTCAAAGAGCATCTTTCGCAGTGAAAAGGTATCTGAAAGCTTTTCACAGGCGTTATTATACAGTCTAGCGACTCTATTTGTGGGCGAACATAACAACCAATTTGAGCATGACAATGCCTTGAAGTGAATGACCAATTTTTATCTGAAGGATTGATGACCAGGACACACGGAGAAACCCACTTCTCGTTTCGATAGTACCAAGGCATCTTTAATGAACACTTGAACAGGCAGACAGAATCTCGGTTTAATGTGTGACCTGAAGAATGGCATCTCTAGCTATGCAGCTTACTATCAGCACTGCACTGAATATCAGCCTACACTATAAGTTCCAATTCTGGTTGTGGGGCTTCAACTATCTGACTCAGAAGCTAAAGTGCCACCAACTGAGACAGGCTGACATGATGCGCAAGAGACAGCTTGTAAGGACTCAACAACAACCACTTTTTCTAACCGTATGAACTTTACCAACAGCAATAATGAAACAAAATTAAGGACCAGGTATTGAAAGAAACCATCATATCTCAGTAGATTTGCTGAAAAGGCCAATTCTGCAATGTTGATTGCAAGTGGGTCAATCTTGTATTATATTTACTTTAAATGTAAGAAAACATAGGAATATGTACAGTATGCAGTAAAATAGTAATTTTATTGAACCTATTTCCTCTCCCTTTTCTGTATCCCTTAGCATGTCTGGCTACTGTACTGGTGGAGCTGAAACTGTTGTGAAATATTTCCCTATTTCAGGGATTCCCTGAGATGTCCAATTCAGCTGGTGTGTTTTTGAGTACATTGAAACAGCTGTAATGACTGCTGGAAGCTGTGCTGTAGCCAAGAGGTGCTCAATTGTTTATATTGGAGAGGTTGGTGTTTGGAGGCCAAGGCTGAGCACTGGAATGTCACACCTGAGCTCTCAGCCTCTGATAGTGTGAAATTGGGAGGTTCCATCGAGACACTTGCTCTCACAATAATAATAATCCTTGCATTTAATATAGAGCCTCATCACATTGTTAAGACAACTCAAAGCGCTTCACAGAATATACTGTAAATTGAATTGACTGTAAATTTTGTGGGTGAAACGCGGCAGCCAATTGCGCACAGTAATGTCCAACAAATAGTCGTGGATTGAGTGACCAAATTATTATATATATATTTAAATTATTTATTTTTAAAGAGATTATTAGCCCCTGAAATTAATCAGCAAATTGCCTAACAACCGGGTTCCTACTTACTACTGGGTAAACAGAGAAAGGAAACTTCCCTAAGGTTTCACCTTACTTGGGAATCGAACCTGGATCCTTTCACTTGTGAGGCGAGTGCTCTAACCATCATGCTACAAGACTCCAGGATAAACCTGTGCTATTTCCTAAAACTTATCTCGAAAAATAAGTGAAAATATTCAAATAGTTTTGGAAGGAATGCTTGAGGCCAAGATCACCGCTGAGCTTCTTTTTGATATTCCAGATCAGGACAGTGAGGGCTGAGGGTGGAATGCTGAATTTGTGAAATTTCTGCAGGCTGCATAAGCAATATTTTTGTGTTTCCCTTCAAAAAACATAAGCCGTAAAACTCATATAGATATCCTATGTTTTAAATTATATAACAGTATTACTTAATTTCACTATACTTTAGTCACAATGCAAACTTTAAAACATGCAGTCAGCGACAAAATATCCGTTTCTGTGTCTCTCTCTGTATATCTGCATGTCTCTGTATGTGTCTTTCTCTGTCTGCATGTGTCTCTGTATCTCTCTCTCTCTATTTGTGTATGTCTCTCTATCTTACTCTCAGTGTAGGTGTGCATATCTCTCTGTCTCTGTTTCTGTGTGCATCTATACATCTCTCTTTCTCTCTGCATCTATCTTTCTTCTCTCTGTGTGTGTGTATCTCTCTTTCTCTGCGCCTGTGTGTCTCTCCCTCTGTATCTCTCTCTCCCTCGCCCCCTTTTGCTAGTTTGAAAGTGATTGTTAAGTTCTGCTGCTAACCAGTGCCTTGAGCTGCTATTTTCCTGCCAAGTCAGACTAACCCTAAGCTCTAGAATATAGAGCGACTGTGTTCGTGGGTCGAATGGAATTCATCCCCTGGACCAACCTGCTCCAGTTTTTCGATCTAAACCTCCCATTTTACTCCATTCCAATTGGTTATGATTTGACATAGACTGAATTGAGTAAAATACACAATGATATTTGTTAGTGCAATGCAGTGTGTTTCCTGAATAATGTCAAGAGCCATATTCTGGAATCACCCCTCATTCAGCTCTTTCACATACAAGGAACTCTGGAAACCTTACAGGAAGATAATTATTCATTTTCAACAAGGCTTGAAGGAGAACCTATTCATTTCCCTAATGCTGATGGAGGGGGGTGGCATGTGTAGAAAGTTTTCAGTCCCTGATCAGTTGTTCAGAAACAGATTGTTAAGGACACTAATCATGCGATCATTATAAACAGTAATAATGTAAAGAAATTTAAAGGATCAGGTATTTAAAGAAACCACTATATCTCAGTAGATTTTCTGGAAAGGCCAATTCTACAAGGAGAGAGAGTGTGGCATATGATTTAGTTAATATAACTTATACCACATTTTTTTTCCATGTAAAGTTGTCTCTACTGGCAGATCTGGGAAGGTATGCTTTTCATTTCTAAGGAGATGAAACTTTGTGTGCCGGCTGTCACTTTCACAAGAGGGTCCTTTGATTGCAAACACACACAGGTATTTTAAAGCAATTTTTAAAATTGATTTGTTCATGCCAGCTCACTGTAAATTGTAATTAAATTTCAATCAGCTTTAATTAGTTTACCTGGACCCCAGGGAGGGAGCATCTTTTCATTGCATTGGGTTTGTCTGTGGAATAACTTGGTATTAAAATGTAACTTCATACTGCACAAATAATGTGGAATAACAATTCCTACCTAAACAAGATCAATTCCCACAGCATTAAAGAGCATATCATTTATCACTTTACAGGAAAATAAGTAGAATCTTTTCTCAAGATACTAAAAGGATTGGATAAAAAAAATTCCAGCATGTTTGATTTCCATTCTTCCAATCCTACCATCTTCCCCATCAGAGCATCAAGCTGCCTCTTAAATAGTCCAATAACCTGGCCTCAATCACCTTTCCTGGTAGTCTTTCCACTCATTATTTACTCTCCATGCAAAAAAATAACTTCCCGATGTCTGCACCAAGTTTAATCTTCACATCCCTGCATCTATGTACTCTTGTCCCACTGCTTTGGCATAAACTGAAAATATTGATCTACATCTACTTTTTCAATCACTTGGAGTTGAACTGGCTCTAAGGTGACATGCTTTGACAATGGATTACTATATTGGAATCAAGTCAAATGTCTGTGGAGGTTTTAGTGGTCCAGTTTCTGAGCCAGGCAGTTCCACAGTATTCCAGGACATTGCTGATTTATTTATTCCCACTCACCTCCTGTTGACCCTGTAAGCCAAAGCCCTATTGGGTAGGGTGGTCTTAGATGGATAAGCAGCCAGAGAGTGCTCTCAATGGCAAGTTATGTGGTTTTAGCTATTAAAATTCATCAAAACCCCAATGCACAATCTGGGATCCCCATGTCTTGGCTCTAGCCAAAATATGCCTCACATGGAATTAAGTAATTAAGATGCATCACTCTTGGGAGAGAATGAGCATTCCATTGCAGACACATGGAAATGTCCATGTGCAGGTGGAAAACATATGAATCTTCCAGTCTGGTTTGATATTTCTAAGATTGGTGATGAGTTTCTGCATGTATCAGACGTCTGTCTGACAAACAAATGTAGAAGTAAAGCTGAACAAGGGAGAGAACTTTGACATATCAGAACTGTGACATAAACTTTTAATAAATTCAGTGGAACAGGTTGGAGGTTGGGAGCACTGGTAGCATGGATCATTATTGACCTGCTTGCTCGCTACGCACGCTTTTCCTATCCCATGCCATTTATCTTTATAACTTTCCCTCATTAATGATCCATTCTCTTGAACACTCCAATTGGCTGCAAGCTGTAGGCATGCCAAGGACCCTTCCATCTCCGACAGTGCGGTTTCCCAATTCCCTCATCACTCCCAGGGTAACACCAAAGGACACTGCCAGAGAAGGAGCAGCAGCTTCTACTGGGAATAGTATTGATCAGAAGGACCACGCAGAATGTCCTCCACAGGCTCTCCATCCTGCTGATCTGTCTCCTTGGTCTACATCAAATGAAAGGACCTGGGTTCGATTCCTGGCAGGGCAAAGTGTTAGGCAAGTTTCCTTACTCCACATGCTTCTGTTTACCTAGCAGTAAGTAAGAACCCGGTTGTTAGTCAATTGGAAGATCGCTCCTCCGTGGATAATAATCCCTTCAAAAATAATAATAATTTAGTCACTCAATCCACAACTGTTTGTGGGACACCACTGTGCACAATTGACACCATGTTTATACAGTCAATTCACTTTGCAGTATATTTTGAGAAGCGCTTTGAGACATTATGAAGGTGTGATAAGGCGCTATGTCAAATGCAAGGATTATTATTATGTTAGTATCACAAGATGATGAAATGGACTAGAATAGTTCACTGTCCTATGGATGAACTCTGAAAGCTTTTCATCCTTTTGTTCCTATTCATGAATTACTGAAGTTTTATTACATTTATCAATTTGCAGACAGTTCTACTTCTGGGTCCACAGAGATCACTGGTTGACTGATCTTGAATATCAAATTGACAAACGGGCCATCGAGGGTTGCTGACTTTATGATTCGGTACTGCTCTCAATATTGGTCTCTTAGAATGCTGACAAGACATAATGTCAGTTGCAAAGTGATGCTTAATAAATTAATCAATCACAAACATCTCCAATTATGTATTAACCGGCTATATTTCTCATTAATGAATAGCTGTTTGCTTTGCAGCGATGCAAAGACTTGCAGTACAAATGCAGGCGTTTGTGGCTTCACAAACTGCTTCAAGGGATAGAATCAGTGATGTGCCGACTTTTCAAAGATTAAAGATAGTTGCAACGCACTCTTCAAGCTTCTACTGCTAGAAAAGTACAACCGACCATGTACATCTTTTCTTACATTAAAAATAGCACCAGGGACCTGTGAGCAGGATTTTTACATTAGTTCAGGTACCCATGCACAGAGCTCTACTCATGCCCAGCTTAACAATGATGGAGTCTTGTAGGTCAGTGGTTGGAGCACTCGCTTTGCAAGTGAGAGACCTGAGTTCAATTCCAGGCAGAGCGAAACCTTGGGCAAGTTCCCTTACTCCACACACCTAATAATAATCCCTCCAAAACCAAAAACAATAATAAAATTGGTCATTTTCAATCTACGACTGTTTGTGGGACATTGCTGTGCGCAATTGGCTGCCGCGTTCACCCACAAATATACAGTCAATTTACTTTACAGTGTGTTCTGTGAAGCTCTTTGGGACATCCTCCCGACGTGAAAAGCGCTATATCAAATGTAAGGATTATTATTATTATTATTATAACATGATGGTAGAACTCAGTGTTGTCAGATCATAGCAGTGCTCTCAAAATACACTAGGGGAAAATTAATAGGTGCAGTATATAAGAATCCTTAATAATAATAATAACCTTATATTTGGTATAGCGTCTTTCATGTAAAGAGGACATCCAAAATTACTTGCCAGGACATACTATATAGTGATGTGATTGACTGTGTTTTGTGGGTGAAGGTAGGCAGTCAATCTATAAACAGCAATACAGCCCTGAAGTGAATGATCACTGATTTTAATGGAGGATTGTCAGCCAGGACACCAGGAGAAAGACCCTTCTCTTTACAAATAGTGCCATGTTATCAGAAGAAGTGCACCATTAGAAATGCTCACTCATGTGGAGTCCTGTAGCTCAGTGGTTAGAGAATTCACCTCGCAAGTGAGAGACCTGGGCAGGGCGAAACGTTGGGCAAGTTTCCTTACTCCACACGCCTGATAATAATCCCTGAAGGAAAAAAAAATAACACAAGCAATAATAAATTGGTCACTTCAAACCACGTCTGTTTGTGGGACACTGCTCTGCGCAATTAGCTGCTGCGTTTCGCCCACAAATATACAGTTAATTCACTTTACAGGGTACTCTGTGAAGCGCTTTGAGATATCTACAAGACGTGAAAAGCGCTATATCAAATGCAAGCATTATTATCATAATGTAACTGTTTTTCAATGCTACCACAAACTTTCATTTGGTGAGATCTAATTCTTTGGTTTCAGGTATTATATAATTGCTGGATTTTGTAAAGTTATAAAAACATAGGTTAGTAGTACGGAGTTTGCAGTTTCTAACATCTTAAAGGATAAACTGTTACTTGCTCTTTCTTGATTGGCTGAATCGAGATGTTGAGACCCTAACCTATGCATAGATCATTTCCAGGCTTGACTTTGGTAACTTTCTGTCCACCTCTTCCCTTCACATTCTGCAGACTATCCACAACTTTGCAACTTGTGACCTTTCCTGCACCAGGCTTCACCAGCCTATCATCCCGGTCCTTGCCCAGCGCCATTGACTCCCCATCCCCCAGCAAGTCAAGGTCAAGAGCTTGTCCTCACGTTTAAATCTCTCCATGGTCTTGCCTCACCTTCCCTCTGCGACCTTCTCAAATCTTACAAACTCGTCCACTCCCTCCACTTGGCAGGCTTCATCTACCCTCGCCCTACTGTGCCACCATTGGCAGTTAGACTTTCAGTTTATCTATTCCGACTTTCTGGAATTCTATCCCGATGACTCTAAAATTCACTCTTACCCTCGCCTTCTTCAAGATCCGCCTCAAGACCTTCTTATTTAACTGCGCCTTCAGTCCTCTTTCCCTCCCTACCCCCACCCTATTCGGCTCCCATCCCAATCTTGGGGATGCAAATACCTTGGGATGTCCCTAGTTGTGAAAGGCTCTATATAAATGTAAATTTGTCATTGTTGTAATTAAAGTATCATTACAATCATTACTTATTATTTCAAGTTGATGTTTTATTAATCCCTATGTTTTATTAATTGTGACTTTTTGAAGACTAATTAACAAACTCACTTTTGTAGGTGGATGGCAGTACCAGGATCTTGCGGAAGAACTCCCTACAAGGTTCCTGGTGGGCAACACAGCTTGGAAAATCTAATTAACAGAGGACGATTAGCAGTGAAGAAAGTGAAGAAAACAAAGGGAAGATACAGAGGGCAGACAAAGTGGTGAAACACAGGAGAATTTAGAGCAAATAAAAGACACTAAGAAATCATCTCAGGAGGAAGTAAAATGAGGAAAATCTGAAATGTTTGAGAAAACGGTACCAGGGTAAAACACGCTTCTGTCTCTAAGATTGAGTGAAAAGAATGACAATGAAATTGAACAAGAGAAACCCAATTTCACCTCTCTGGAGGAGTGTGAGCAGCAGCAACTGAGATATTGGATATGCTGTCATGAAAGTGATAAAACTTGACCTTATGCTCCAAAAGAGATCTGTTGACTCAGTGAATAAAGAACAAAGTAAGTTACTGGCAGGTGTGGTCGCCAACCCGCCAGGATAATGTAAGATAAATTAAATGAGCTGTGGGGGTTTCAGCAGTGAAGTTTAACAAATAAGATACCCTGAGTAACCGTGGCAGGGGTGACTGAATCATCAAGTATCCTAGGAAAATATACACGAGGAAAAATGTGCAGCAAATATAAGGACTGCCCTTATAGCAACCTTCAGTTGAATAAGCGTGTACTGCAGAGAAACAGAAATTGAAACCATAACAATACAAATTTACATCTATATAGCGCCTTTCATATTGGGAGAAGGTTCCAAGGGTTGATTTAAAACGATAGTTAGAATTTGATATTTTAAAAGAGATCTTTTTAAAGAAACGATTATAATAGTAATGATCAGCCATGCATTTGATTTTGTGCCTATTCATGTTGTCTCAATAATGCAGAAATTCTAGATAAACTGTTGTTATTCTGCAGACAAAAAATGCTTTAAAGACTGGAAACTAATTAGGGAACCCAAACAATACCAATTTTGAAAGCCATCTGATATGAGGAATATGGGGTGAAGAATGTAGCGTTTAATAATAATTAGTTCCAGGAACACAATATGCTTTCCAGTCTGCCTTTTCAGGTCATTGTCAAAGATCTGTTGATACTGTTCGAAAAGAGAAGGGATATTTTCCTAGTGTCATGGCCTACAATCCTTCAGATGAACTGATCATTCTCTTCATGCCTGTTTGTGGGACATGGTGAAAACTGGCTGCCGTGTTCACCTAGAAAAGATACAGCCATTGCCTATAAAGCCTATAAAGTTTTGGGGTTATAAGCACTATATTAACTGCAAGGATTATTGTTATTATTGTGAAATGCCATAAATTTCAATCTGAAATTGGACTTGATAGTAAGAAAGAGAATGTATATTGAAATGCATCCCTCAGATATGTTCAACTTACTTAAAGATATTCTACCTTTGAAGGATCATTTTTTTTCAAAGAATGTTCTGCACAATCTGCTTGGGATGCTTTCCCCTTAAAAGGAGGGCCTCGCGGGATGCATTAAGTTGGAGCAATTGAATTCTGCAAAGTCTGTACTCCTACAAACTGCTAAAAAATTGTCTCGTCTTTCATTTCAAAGAATTTCCTGTCAAATTTAGAACAGTAAAAGTTGATAGGGGCAACATTACAATGAAAACATGGCTTCTGAACAGTTTGTAACCATATAGGCTATTAGGGACTCAATGGCTCTGACTGAAAATGTTCCAGAGGGATTCTTCCTGCCTGACATAAGCGAAGAGAACTTGGTGCTTTCACCTGCTCCGTTCTATGAAGAAGCTCTTTTGGTGGATAATTACACCTGAATGGTAAAACATCTTTAAGATAGACTATGCGAGTGAGATAAGATGGAAGGTACTTTACATTTAAAGTACTTTACCATGCAGTTTCCTTCCTCTTTCATTCATGGTCATTAGACAGAATGAAAGTCATCAATGCACGACAGACATGATGAAGCCTGACTTTACAACCATACAGATTTACTGTTGAATATTAAATAAGAAGAGAAATTGCAAATGCAAACTTTGAGTGTCTTTCAGGAATTTGTAAATGAGAGCCACTGTTGAAGGACTTTCAAAAGGAATTTCTTATAAGCTTTTGCATATTTTATTGCAGGTATAAAGGACATGACTGTGTAGTTGTTTGCACTGGGAGACTTTCAGACTGATTTGTAACTAGCAAATTCTGTAGGTTGTATCAGAAGACAACTCTCTGGAACTCTGCTCCGACACTGATATCCTACCAAGGGAGAGAAATCTTCTGCAGCAATTTGGCTTCATAGAAGTCAGCCCTGAGAGTAGTGTCAGGGTAAAGTTCCAATATCCAATCTTCTAGAGTTATAGCAGATTGGGCTCTGGCATATTCAGGTATCTGCGGGATTCAGTAAACTAGATCTAAATTTGTTTAGGGCATATTTTATTCTAAGTAATTTGCAAGATATTATTACGTTCTATCATCATTAAACATATCCAAATCAGACATAGTCTATACATGTCATGCATGCCACTTATGAATGGAAATGTCCCTTTCTCTGGAATAGAGTGTAATGTTTGATTCCCAGAGGAATGCATCCTACTTACCTAATCAGCTCTTGAGAGTTGATGTTCTTTCAGTATACCGTGTACACTTTGATAAAGAAGCTGATAGCTTAGAGGCCACAATCTGCAGCTTTGAATGTTTTAAAATATTCGAAGGTGGTTCTCATGAGTATTGTTCAATGTGGCTCCATTCAGCACTCCAAAAAAAGTTCAGCGATGCTGTAAATGACACCACCTTCCAAACATCATTGTGAGATATCCTGTGGAAGACCAAATACAAGAAGCTTGCTAACCTCCACGCCTGTGAAATATGTAGATGTTGCCCACTGTAATAGCAATTTGCCTATATTACAAACATCTGACAAAGTCGTGTTAGCAGGAACATACAAAGGGCAAGTGCTGCTGAAAATATTTTCAATTATTTGTCCTACTTCTGCTTGCTTTACAGTGAAGTGTTTGGTACAATGCCTGTTCCTACTTGCTGTCATTAAACATTATTGGAGTATGAGATAAAAGTGTGCATGACCTCTGAAAGCCTCTTTACTTCACGTGAAATCAGATGTGTGGTCCTGCATTGAACGCCAATAACCTTTTTGTTTAGTATTTTATTTTAATGAAATCCATCTTAATTTGCTCCTGCAAATTCTATTTTCCAATTCAAACTTAACAGAAACAACCTTCGTCACATCCCCCACCTGACCTGCACCACTATCGATGGACAAACGTTCAACTATTCTACCTCTGCTCTTTTGAACTTCATTCCTGGAGTTCTTTTGCCTCATCCCCTCCCTCCCCAACTCCTCTCTGTGACAAGGGCTCCCTCAAATGGAGAGGTCCAGGAGGAACAGTAGAACTGTCTAGTTCCTGGACCTCTCCATTGATTGCATTTGACATAATCGATCACGCAATCCTCTTCTACAGCCTCTGCTCTCTCATCCACCTCAGTGGGAGCATACTTGCCGAGTTCAAGTCCTGCTTAACTAACTGCCATCACTTTGTCTCCACAAGTGTTCTTTCCTGCTGCTCCCCCCCCGCACAGTCACCTGCAGTGTGCCCCAGGGCTCCATCTTGGCACACTCCTTTCCTTCAATTACATTCTCCCTCTCGGGAAAGACATCCACAGACATAGGGGTAAACTTCCACATGTGTGTGGATAACACCCAAATCTACTTCTCCTCCTCCGGCTGAGAGTCCAGGTCCGCCGATGTTCTGTCAGCTTCTCCATACCCTCATCACAACAGTGCTCTCCAGGCTCTACTGGCTCCCCATCAGAGAATGGATCAATTTCAAATCCTATATAATAAAAATAATCCTTGCATTTGATATAGCGTTTTTCACAACTTCGGGACGTCTCAAAGCACTTCACAGAATAGACTGTAAAGTGAATTAACTGTGTATTTTTTGGTCAAAGCACGGCAGCCAATTGCGCACAACAGTGTCCCACAAACAGTCGTGGATTGAAGTGACAATTTATTATTGTTTTTTTTCTTGAGGGACTTTTAATAATAATAATAATCCTTGCATTTGTATAGCGCTTTTCACGTCGGGAGGACGTCCCAAAGCACTTCACAGAACACACTGTTAGGTGAATTGACTGTATATTTGTGGGCGAACGCGGCAGCCAATTGCGCACAGCGATGTCCCACAAACAGTCGTAGATTGAAAATGACCAATTTATTAATGTTTTTGTTTTTGGAGGGATTATTATTAGGCGTGTGGAGTAAGGAAACTTACCCAAGGTTTTGCCCTGCCAGGAATTGAACTCAGGTCTCTCGCTTGCAAAGCGAGTGCTCTAACCACTGAGCTACAGGATTCCATCTCACTCATCTACAAATCCTTTCATGCCCTGGCACTTCCCTTTCTTTCTGACCTGCTTTCTCCCCACTCCACTACCCTCTGCCTCCACTCTACCCTTTCCGCTTCTGCTCCACCATTGGTGGCTGAGCTTTCAGTCACTATGCCATGAAGCTTTGGAACTCTCTCCCTCAATTCCTCTGCCTTACACCCTCTTTTAGATCATGATTGATGACTTTCCTCTTCGACAGTGCTTACAGTCACCTCTTCCCTCCCCTCAGTTTGACGTCAGACCACCCCCCCCCACTCCCCCACTGTTATGCGCTTTGAGACACTGCTCCATGTGAAAGGATGCTATATAAATGCAAGTTATTGTTGTAAAACCCACCTTAAGGCCTTTCTTTTCAACCTTTCTTTCTTTTTGGTCCCCTTTCCCCCCTATCTTCATCAGCTCCCTCATTCCCCAGCTCGAACTCCCAGTTGGCTTTATGTAGTTCTTTGAGACATCCACCCAATGTGAAAGCCGTTATACTCATGTAAATTAGTGGTGGTGTTACTTTCATTGATGGAGAAGTGCACAGAATGTCAAGCCAAATGTCTTTAGAAGAGACATCAACAAAAGATAAAGAGAAATCAAATTGCAGGTAATATAAGAGTCAAATATTCAACTCATCTGAGATAATCTATAATAAAAATAGAAGGCAAAAAAATTTAGTTGAGAATCAACTATTTATTGCAATACATTGTTTTCTTTTCTGGAGCTCAAGCTGTTCCGCCAGTGATTACCATCACCATTTCTGCACAGTTCTGCATTTATGCAGTTATTAACGGTTTCCCACATAAAACAGAGAGAGATAAACTATTACAACTATGTTCTTGAAATAACCACTCTGTATTCACTACCTGAACTAAGCATGTGATTGACTATCATACTTGGCAAGCTTCATACAACAATCAAATGCGAACTCAGCCACACTGGGGGAGAAGAGATAAGGGGTGATCATAATGCAATCTCCTCCGGAAAGACTTCACTAATATGAGAATACAGCAATGAACTTTTCCTTGGTGCATAAGAAAGCTCCAAGCTAGTACAACATAATTCACCTTGAAAATGTAAAAGATGGGCTTTTACAACAACAGTTTGTCTCTATACATAAAAAATTTTCATATGCATAAGCACAGGGTTTAATAAATCATTTCTGCAACATAATAATGTCTAATAACGTATGTTAATACCTTGATAATATCTATGGTTACCCTATTCTGATTTGCAAGTTCTATCAGTTCTGAATGGCATTATTACATATGTCAATCTTCTAGCTGACACTGTTTATATTGTTCCATGAGATCTCAGTCTGGCAAACCATTGATGGCATTGCAACATACTGAAAATACTATAGTTTATTGGATTACTAGATCAGCTTGTGAATCATAAGTAAACAAAATTGGGTCTAAAGTCAAATAAATCTCCAGATCCACAGTTCTGGCCCAGGCTATTAAAATAAATACATGAAGAAATTGCATATGGAATGCAATTTTTCAAAGCTCTCTGGGTAGTGGGATTAATACTGTGCAATTGGAAGGTAAACATGCCTTTCCAATGAGATGATAGATAAAGGAGAATCCATTGAGGTGATTTCAATGTGTTTTCAGAAGCCATTTAATAAGGTGCCACATAAGAGATGAGTAACTGAATGTAAGGTGCATGAAAGTGGAGGCAATCACATGATAGTAAATTGGTTGAAAGGTAGGAGACAGAGACATTGAGCTAAAATTCTCTAAGAACAACAAGGTTACATTTGTATAATGCCTTTCATGTCGGGAGGACGTCCCAAGATGCTGGACAGTATACAGCATTTCAGATTGTGGGCAGTAACAAAAAATGGCACCCCTTAAGGGGTGATACTGGGGCTCCTGTTTTTTACAGAATATATAATTGACCTCGATATAGGAATAGGGGGAAATATTGTATAACCAAGTTTGTTGATGATACAAAACAGGGATATGTAGTAAACTATGGAGATGAAAGCCAATATTTGCAAAAGGATATAGAGAGATTAAACGCATGAATAGAATTATAGTATTTATAGCAAATCGGATGTCACTATTACCGACAAGGCCGTCTCCGATCACCACTTCATCTCCTTCACCACCTCCACACCCCTCCCTACCTCCACCAGACCCACCACCATCTTCTACCGCCCCTGGAAGAAGTTACCCCCACAATCCCTAACCGCTGCCTTGGAGTCCTCTGAACGCCTCTCCCTCTGGCCTTCATCCCTCACTGAACCCTTTTCTGCTCTCACCCTCCTCCACAACACCCTCTCCTCCACACTCGACACTCTTGCCCACATCACCTCCCGTACTGTCTCTTACTCTCGCTCCTCCCGCTGGTTCACCACCCACGTCTGCTCACTGAAGAGCCAGGTGCGGGCCGCTGAACGCACCAGCGTCAAATCTGGCCTAACAGTCCACCGGCAAATCTGGTTGGACCTCCTCAAAATCTACTGTTCCACTCTAGCCTCAGTCAAGTTGTCCTTCTACTCCAGGATAATCCTGGAGGCGAAGAACAACCCCAGGCTACTGTTCTCTACCATATCCCGACTCCTCCGTCCCCCCCGCCACCCCACGCAGGTCATCTCCTCCAACCTTCACTGCGAGGAGATGCTGGATTTCCTTGAATCCAAAATCAAGGGAATCCGCTCCGCGGTCACTGCCCCTCCAACTTCCACCCAACCCCCACCCCGTCCCTCCCACACTCCGACTCCTACCCATTCTCCCCTACACACCTTCGAACCCATTTCCCCACCCTCTGTCACCAAATTCATCCTGTCCTTGAAACCCAAGACCTGCTCCCTGGAGCCCATCCCCACCCCACTCCTCATCTCCCAGCTCCATTTTCTTGCCCCACTTCTCACAGACACCATTAACCTGTCCCTCTCCTCTGGTTCTGTTCCCATTCCCCTCAAAACTACCACCATCACTCTCACACTGAAAAAATCCTCCCTTGATGGGTCGCAGCTATCAAGCTACCGGCCCATCTCCAACCTCCCCTTCCTGTTCTCGAAAGAGTCGTTACCTCGCAGCTGCGCTCTTTCCTCTCCACCTATTCACTTTTTGAACCCCTCCAGTTGGGTTTCCGTGCTGCATATAACACGGAAACTGCCCTGGTCAAGGTCACTAATGACATCTTGACCATCTGCAACCAGGGCTCCCTCTGCCACCTCGTCCTCCTCGACCTATCGGCCGCATTCGATACGGTCAACCACTCTATCCTCCTCCACCGCTTGTCCTCCCACCTCAACCTTCAAGGCCCTGTCCTTGAGTGGTTTAGGTCCTACCTCTCCCACCATCTTCATTTTGTTTCCACTAACAGCTTTTCCTCCACCCCCCGCACTGTCTTATGCGGCGTCCCTCAGGGCTCTGTCCTCGGTCCCCTCCTCTTCACCCTCTATATGCTCCCCCTTGGTGACATCATCCGCAGACATGGGGTTAACTTCCACATGTATGCGGATGACACCCAACTCTACCTTTCCTCTTCTACCCTCAACTCCACGACCACCGATGTCCTGACAGCCTGTCTGACATCGAGTCCTGGACGAGAGACAACTTTCTTCAGCTCAACGTGCGCAAAACTGAGGCCCTTCTGATTGGCTCACGTCAGCGCCTCCGCACCTCAGGCGCTGACAGCATCAGCATCCAAGGCTGCACTCTCCACCTCTCAAAGCCACTCAGGAACCTCGGGGTTCTGTTCGACCCTGAGCTGTCCTTTCTTCCCCACATCCGTGCCACAACTGGCACCGCCTTCCATCACCTCCGAAACATCACCAGACTACGGCACTACCTCACCCCTCACGCTGCTGAAACACTGGTCCACGCCTTTATCACCTCAAGGCTGGACTATGAGAACTCTCTCTTCGCCGGCCTTCCCGCCACCTCCCTCCACAAGCTGCAGGTCATTCAGAACTCTGCAGCTCGTGTACTGTCCCGCACCAGGCTTCGAGGCCACATCACTCCCACCCTCGCTCGCCTCCCCTGGCTCCCCATCCCCCAGAGGATCGAATTCAAGATCCTCATCCTCACCTACAAGGCCATTCATGGCCTTGCTCCCTCCTACCTCTCCGACCTACTATCCCCCTATATTATCTGCCCGTACCCTCCGTTCCTCTGGCTCCGGTCTGCTCCACACTCCCCACCCTAACCGCTCTACTATCAGTGGCCGGGCTTTCAGCCTCTCAGCCCCGAGGCTCTGGAACTCCATACCCCAGTGCCTTTGCCTTGCTTCCTCCCTTTCCTCCTTCAAGGCCGGTCTCAAGACCTTTCTCTTCAACCGTGCCTTCACCTCCCCTCTCGACTCTCTACACCCTCCTCGCTCCCTCCCTTCCCTCCTCTCACCCTGACCATTCCCCCCCTGCTCGGGTCCCGACCCAACTGTCCAGCGCCTTGGGACGTCCTCCCAACATGAAAGGCACTCTATAAGTGCAATCTTGTTGTTGTTGTTGTATTTATTTTTTGGATCCCAATAGTTCTACTTATATGAAAACAGTATGGTTTGCGGGACCAAGTATGTACCAAATATGTACGATCACCATGCTTCTTTTAAATATTCTTGACTTGGTCGGGACACAAACTCACAAATATGTTTTGAAAAGTTAACTATAATGACTGGGTAAAACTTCAGACTGCAGGTTTGTTACAACCTCACGGGCATTCTTAACATCAGAGAATTCTGAATCATAAGTGACCATCAGTATGAACCATAACATTACCCACCAGTGGAATTTCACCTCAAATACAATATAATACAATTTACATCTAGAAAGCACCTTTCACATTGGGAAGATGTCTCAAAGTGTTTGATGCCTCTGGTGAGGTGAGAAGAGAAATTTAAACCAAACAAAAGAGATTAGAAAAAAATTGTTTTCTCACAGAGAGATTTGTGGTTCTGCATTGGTTAATTCCTTTAAAGAGAATTTTAATAGCAGATATATGGGAATAAATGAATATTCTGGAGACTTTGATTGATTACCTTAGGACACCTGGATATATATATTTAGAACTTCTCTGCAGGAGATAGATTGGATGAACAGAAATCTATGATAGGGGAGCTACGACATGCTTTTTGGAAGATGATGGCTTGATAGACCTCACAATCTTTTCTCATTTAATCTTTAATCATCTTAAAAAGGACAAGGCTGGTGATATACATTTTCCCCCAAAACCTAAGAGATGATGTGCCTAGTTATATTCATTTGTACTTGTTGACAATGCACTTAGATAAATAATTAATAACATTTTACATTTCAGCGTGGAATGCCTGAAATCATTGAGGTTGCAAGTTTGATTCATTGGATTAGACAGATTCTAAGTGAAGCTTCCCCTATCCAACATGTGTTATTTCCATGTCAATGCCTGCAAACCAATTCTTCCTCTTACATTTTTGCCAAACTTTGAAGGCTACATTTTTGACCCAGCTTTGTAGTTAACTTTTCAAAACATATTGGTGAGTTTCTGTCTCCCAAAAAGTCAGGAAAATTTAACAAACACATCACAATCAGATATATTTTACACTTTGTCTTGCAAACCATAGCATTTTCAGGTCAGTAGATTCCCACCCAAAAATTAAAAATACAGATATTCAGAGTTTAATTTATTGCCAATGTGATTTATCTTATGCACCTAAAAGCCTGCCATAGTCATCTTAGCTGAGTTAGTACTACTCTGAATGCTGGATTTAAAGGTTGTGAGTTCTAAGCCCATGTCAGGCTTTGAACTCATGGTTTGGTTGACCCTCTAGTGTGATACCATGAGAGGACTCCATTATCTGAGGTGTTGCCCTTTGGATGAAATGTCAAAAATGAGGTTCATTTTAAGGATCCCATGACACTATTTGCAAAAAAGAGGGGTTGGTTATTTGTTGGTCAATGTCAAACATTCTGCTGGATTTACCTACAAAAAGTTGTCACTGTACTTGACAACATTTTGAGACATTTAAGAGTTATAAAATATGTTATATGAAGAAAAGCACTTTGAAACATTGTAGAACTATAAAATGCAAATCCTTTCTTCCTAACGTAAAATTGTTAAATGGTGCACATTGTGAGTTGATGTGGAAACAATTGTGGTGATGACATATCAGTACCACAAGAAGCACCAGCAGTTAACTGCAGAAATGGAAATGTATTGGAAATGTGAAATGCTAATAAGTTAGGATCACTGCTTGGTACCTATTGTACTTGGTATCTGTTTGATATGTTGGAAAGACATAATAGTTGGTAAATGCTAACATTTACTGAGTTTAATCAATAAATATGAATTGATTTGAAGTTAGACACATACTCATTATTGGCTCAAGGGAGTATGGCTCTGCAACTAGTTTTGCAAAGGGTTCCACACAGTCACATTGGCTAAAAGCAGTTTTAGCACACGATAAAAGCAATGTAGCTCTTGATTTATCTACATGTTCTATCACTCGCTGTCCTTGCTTTTGTGGAACTTACAATACATTTAGAGCAGCTTTTGAACAATTTCAGACATTCCACACCAAAAAAGAACATCCACTTAATCCAAGGTTAATTTGTATAGCATTGATTCCTCCTACTTAGTTCCTGAGATAAGTAGAAAACTTAGTGTTGGTGATTGGCATTAGCAGAACTGTTTCCCATTCCAATCTGGTTGTTCTTTGCTTAAAACTAACGTTGCGCTGGTTCTTGAAAGCTAAATGGTGTTATTAAAAGGTATCAATCAGATCCAACTTTCCAAGAAAACAGTTCAGAGACATCAGGATGTTGGATTATTTTACTTGTTTTCTAACAAGTTACTATCAGTAAAGCTTTTTAGCCTTAATTACAACTTTAAGCTTGTGTAAACTGTACATATGCCTGATGTTAAAATACATCAATACTGTGATGAGTACATCATTACATCAATGTTTTTCTCAAGTTGAATGTTTTCTTCCAATCCTCTTGCCTTGTCAGCTGTAACACATTATCACATTTGCTGCCTTGTTTACAGGTTGGGAGGGGATGGTAGCTGTCCTCACCCAACACAATGATGCCAGTGTCCAAAAGGATTAGCCGGGTCTTGCCCAAATTTTCCCTTTGTATTTCTATAGGTGGTGAGATTTACTTTCATACCTCTGCACTAGCGGCCATATAAATGAACTTTTTGTGTGCACAAACTTAAACTGGCTCATTGTGGTGTCCTGTAGCTCACAGGTTAGAGCACTGTCCTCGCAAACGAGAAACCTGGATTCTATTCCCGGCAGAGTGAAATGTTGGGCAAGTTTCCTTTCTCCACATGCCTCTGTTTACCAATGAATAAGTAGGAACCTGGTTGTTAGTTGATTGATGGATCACTTTTCTGGGGATAATAACCCTTCAATAACAAAAATAATAATTTGGTTACTCAATGCACGACTGTTTGTGGGACACTGCTGTGTGCAATTGGCTGCTGGGTGTCGCCCTCAAATATACAGTCAATTCACTTTACAGTCTATTCTGTGAAGAGCTTTGAGACATCTAGAAGACATGAACAGTGCTATATCAAATTCAAGGGTTATTGATATTAATGTGCTTTAAGTTGTGTGAAATACTCATCATTGACTGATATATTTTCATTAAAAATTGCTTGTCTCACACCCAGAATTGAATAATATCAGCAATTGACCTGAAGATATTCCACCAAATTGGAACAGTCAGAATTTGACAAATTCTTAAATTCAGCCATAACTTGAAGCTGGTTTTCTGTAAGCTCTTTTGAGAACTATAGAAAACCAACTTTAAAGTTAAGACTGAATTCAATAATTTGCCAAATTCTGCATATACTGAAACAAAAATATTTACAAATAACAATAAAAATAATTCTTGCATTTGATATAACTCTTTTCATGTCTTCTAGACGTCTCAAAGCGCTTCACAGTATACAGCAACAACAACAAAATTACATTTATAGAGTGCCTTTCACGTCAGGAGGACGTCCCAAAATGCTGAACAGTCAAGTGTTGGGGCCCGAGCATGGGGTAGGAGTGGTGTAGGGGTGAGGGAAGGCAGAGAGGTAGGAGAGCGACCAAAGGCACGATCAAAGAGAAGGGTCTTGAGACCGCTCTTGAAGGAGGCAAGGGAGGAAGCGAGGGGAAGGGACCGTGGAATGGCGTTCCAGAGTGTGGGGGCAGAGAGGCTGAAAGCCCGGCCACTGATGGTACGGCGGCTCGGGCGGGAGACATGAAGCAGACCGGAGCCTGATGAGCGGAGGGAGCGGGCAGGTTGGTAGGGAGTCAGCAAGTCAGAGAGGTAGGAGGGGGCAATGCCATGGATGACCTTAAAGGTGAGGACGAGGATCTTGAACTCGATCCTATTGGGGATGGGGAGCCAGTGGAGTTGGGCGAGGGTGGGAGTGATGGGGTCACGGAGCCTGGTGCGTGAGAGTACACGAGCTGCAGAAAATGCTGTAAAGTGAATTGACCATATATATATGGACGAAATGCGGCAGCCAATTGCGCACAGCAGTGTCCCACAAACAGTCATTGATTGAAAATGACCACTTTATTATTGTTTTGTTTTGGAGGGATATTATTAGAGTAAATAGAGTAAATATATAGAATTTGGTGGAAGTTGACTCCATTGATTACTAAGCACAATTTTTAGAAACCAAACAAGGATTTCTGTCCACTTTGAAGAGAAAATGAAGATTATAATAATACTTGAATTTGATATACCTCCTAATCAAATCAAAATATCTCAAAATGCTTCAAGTAACAATGAATTACTTTGAAGTGACTGTTATGTAGCAACATCCTAGAAACAGCAATTAAGTGTATTTTAGTAAATTTTGATGGGTGAGGAATATTGGCCAGGATACTAAGAGAACTCTTTTCTTTCAAATAATGTGTTCTTTAACATTCATCCGAATCACAAAAAGATGCACAATGGTTTAATCATAATAAATTACTGCCTTACTTAAAAAACATTACAATGTTAATGGATAAACAGGCTATTCAAACGATCAAGTCTGTGTTGGTTTTATCCACATGAGTCACCTAGTCCAAACCCATTCTCCCACATTCTCTCCCATACCCTTTAATATTTCTAAAATCTAATTCCTTTAAAAAATAATTTATGGATTCTGCTTTAGGGAAATCAATGACTGGAAGAGGTTGTCAGAAAGGTGGTAGAGGCAGGAGACTGGACTAATTTAATACGCAGCTTAATGAGGTGATGGTGGATGGTCTGGTGTGTTCTCAGGGATGAGATCAGATTGGACAAAGCCCTTTCTTTGTCCAAACCAAACTTGTGATCTTGTGAACAACAGTTTGTGGCAGAGACTGTCACATACCACTTACACGCGCTACCTAGATTGCTCTGAAATGTTTCCACAGAATTATGAATTTTCAGCAAGTCTTTGCTCTGACTGATCTCACTCTCAATTACTAATTCACATTAGTTTCTGTTTGAAAGAGTTGGTGTGAAATCTCAGAGGTAATTTCACACAGTGTCACATAGTGATGCGATTGCACCTAATGTAAATAAAAGTTAAAAGGTTTACATTGTCTTCACAGTTAAATAATATAATCCTTGCATTTGACATAGCACCTTTCATGTCAGGAAGATGTGATATGATTTTACTGAAAAGTATAGTGACATTTAGTAGGAAAATGTGATAGTCAATTTGTGCACAGCATGTTCCACAATCAACCATGAAGTGAATAGCCAATTGTACCTGAGAGAGTATTGACCAGAACACTGGGAGAAACTCTCTTTTCATTTTGAATATTGTCATGCCTTTAACAGGCAGATAATCATAATCCTTGTATTTGATGTAGCGCATTTCACATCTACTAGATGTCTCAAAGCTTCATAGAATATACTGTAGAGTGAATTGACTGTATATTTTGTTGGCATAACGCGGCAGTCAATTGCACACAACAGTGTCCCACAAGCAGTCGTGGATTGAGTGACCAAATTATTATTGTTTTATAGGATCGCTGCTTAATGTCTCACCTGAAATACGGCACCTCCAATAATGCAGCACTCTCCAACACTGAATTTGAGTGTCAACCTGGACTGTGAGCTCAAATCTGGCATTAGGGCTTGAACTTACAACTTCTTATTCAGAGGCGAGAATGTTACCTTACATTTCATATATACCTTTCACATCAGGATGACATCTCAAAGTCCTTCACAACATATAAGACCATAAGACCATAAGACATAGGAGCAGGAGTAGGCCATTTGGCCCCTCGAGCCTGCCCTGCCGTTTAGTAAGATCATGGCTGATCTTCTAATCTAATTCCATTTACCTGCCCTATCCCCATATCCCTTAATCACTCCATCCTTTAGAAATCTATCAACCTCAGTCTTGAATATGTTCAAGGACTGAGCATCCACAGCCTTCTGGGGTGGAGAATTCCACAAATTCAGTACCCTCTGAGTGAAGAAATGTTTCCTCAACTCAGGTCGAAAAGGCTGAGCCTTAATCTTGAGACTATGAAATCTAGTTTTAGATTCTCCAACCAGGAGAAACAGTCTCATGGCATCTACCCTGCCAAGACCCTTAAGAATCTTATAGGTTTCTATAAGTTCACCTCTAATTCTTCTATATTCTAGAGAGTATAGGCCTAGTTTACTCAACCTATCCTCATAGGTCAACCCCCTCATCCCAAACCAACCTAGTGAATCTATGCTGCACCCCCTCTAAGGCGAGTATGTCCTTTCTTAAATAAGGAGAACAAAATTGCACAAAATATTCTAGGTGCGGTCTCACCCAGGCCTTATACAACTGCCCTACTCTTGTACTCTAACCCTTTTGCAACAAACGCCAACATGGCATTAGTCTTCCTAGTTGTTTGCTGTATCTGGATACTAACTGTTTGTGACTGATGTACAAGGACACCCAAATCCCTCTGAACAAGAAACACTACCTAGTCTCTCCCCCACTAGAAAATAATCCGCTTTTCTATTTTTACTACCTAGGTGAATAACTTCACACTTCCCCAAGTAATACTTCATTTGCCACCTTCTTGCCCACTTACCTAGCATGTCTATTTTCCTTTGCATTCTTTGTGTGTCATCCTCACAGCTTACTCTCCCACCTCTCTTCATATCGTCCCTGAATTTAGATATGTTAAGTTCTATTTTCTCATCTAAATCATTGATATAGACTGTAAACAATTGAGGCCCAAGCATTGATCCTTGTGGCACTCCACTAGTCACATCCTGCCAATCTGAGAAGGACTGTTAATCCTTACTCTGTTTTCTTCCTGTTATCCACTCTCCAATCCATGCTAATATATTACCTTTAATTCCATGGGTTCTAATCTTATGCAACAGGCTTTTATATGGTACCTTGTTGAATGCCTTCTGGAAATCCAAATGCACCACATCTACTGGTTCCCCCCTATCTAACCTGCTAGTTACATCCTCAAAATACTCTATAAGATTTGTTAAACATGATTTCCCTTTTGTAAAGCCATGTTGACTCTGCCTAATCATCTTATGATTTTCTAAGTACCCCACGACGACGTCCCTAACTAAGGACACGTTTGCAACATTCTAATCAATGGAAACCATCCCAGAACGCAGGGAATTTTGGAAGATCAAAAACAAAGCATCCACTATCTCTGCAGCCACCTCCTTAAAAACCCTAGGATGCAGGCCATCAGGTACAGGGGATTTTATCGTTTTTTAATCTTATCAATTTCTCTCGTATTGATACCATGAAATGTAATGAGTGTATTTTATAGGTGAACACAACAGCCAATTTGTAAACTGCAATGCCCTACAAGCAGTATTGCAGGAAATGAATAGTTTTATGCAGGGATTGTTGGACAGGACACCAGGACAAACTCTCTTTTCTTTCAAATAGTACAATCTGTCCTTTAAATTCCAACTGAGCAGGCAGACAGGACCCTATTTTATTGCTTTATCTGAAGGACCACACCTTCAACAAAGCAGCCCGCTCTCAGCTCTACACTGAAGTGATAGCCTCGATTAGGAGTTCAAAGTCACATTGTGGGGTTTGAACCCACTGACCTCTTACACAGAGGCAACAGTGCTACCAAATGGGCTGGGTTGGCACATAATCCTTCTTGGTGTGTCCTGACCAAAGCCGATGCAGCTTTGATACTGTGGATCTGACATTAGCTGACTTAGCAATGTAACATAGCATTCCGTTTGTCATTTTTATTGCTTTCTCACATTGTTTTGATGTAGTGAGCAATGATTGCTGGAAAAGTTGATATTAATTGAAACACCCCTCTGGCATCAGCACAACAGTTTTCAAATGTTTCCATGCTTCTAATGATCGTAAACAATGCATTTGAACATATAAACATAGAATACTGATTCAGATGGAGTAAACTTTTACATGTATGTAATAATACCCAAATCTACTTCTTCTCAACCAGTTGTGACTCCAGGTCGGCTGATGTTCTGTTAGCTTTTTTGTCAGATATCAAGGCTTAGATAAGCGCAAACTTCCTGCAGCTGAACTCCTTGGTTCCCATCAATGTCTTCTCCCCTGAGGCTCTGACCTCCTCCATTTCCCAGCCTTTCCCTAAGACTTACCGAAACTGTACGAAATCTAGGCACCAAAACTGGGGGTGAGATCTGAGAAGGGCGAAGAAAGTAAAGATGACGGAAAGCTTGGTCAATGAGGTATGTTTTGAGAAGTGCGTTTATGATACAGTAATAATAAACCGTGGTAATAAACCATAATAATAAACATCTCAGAGTGCTTCATAGGATATACTGTAAAGTGAATTGACTGTGTATTTTATGGGTGAAACACCCACAATATCAGTACTATAATATCTCCTCCTTAATTAAATAACTGCCTCACAATCACTTCAAGGCATCCATTATTTTCAGTAATATGTAAATCTTGATGCTGGAAGCCACATAACTAGGATCATAAGCTTACCAAACTGCAGGGAGGCCTGTGGTCTTAATTATACTCACATAGTCGACTTGACAAAGTATTGCATGAAAAACTCAAGAATTGTTTTTCAAATAGAGAACTATTTTTAAGATAAGAATATTGACTTGAATGTGTAAGAAATAAATCCAGATACATACTTGATTCTCTGCACTTGTCTTTGGTGGAAACAACGTCTACTGTTATACTTTCTTTGAGAAGCTCTCTATCTGGGGAAGAGTTGTCTAATAGGGGAAGATTGTGAGTTTAAGCACCACATCAGGACTTCCTATAATCTAAGGAATGCAATGCTGGGTTGTACTTTACTATTGGAGGTGCCATCCTTCAAATGAAATGTTAAAACCAAGGCCCCATCTGCCTGTTGAGGTAGATGTTAAAGATCCCATGGCACAATTCGATAAGGGAAGGGATTTTCTACCAGTGTCCTGACCAACAATCCTCCAAATAAAATTAGTAATTCATTTTATGGTTGTTTATGGGGCATTGCTGCATGCAAATTAGCTGCTGCATTCATCCACACAAAAACATAGTCAATGCACTTTACAGTATAACCTGTGAAGTACTTTGGGATATCCTCTTGATGTGAAAAGCCCTGTATGAAATGTAAGGATTATTATTATTATTTTGATTATTATTATGTGTGTCTTCAGGTTTTCATTAGCATTGAAAGTTATTTATTGCCAAAAGAAAATAAATCACAATTCTATAACACACACCATTTTTTATCACCCCTCTTAGATATCCAACTGCCATGCCATTTACCTAATTAATACATTGTGCAATAATTACATGCAATATGCTGGAAGACAATTTTTTCTTGCTATCAACCACAACATTTCTTTGCAACTGCTAAAGAAAACACCTTTAGCACCTTTCTACTAAATTAAGTATTTGAAATCAGAGAGGTTTCACTGAATTGGAGAACACATTTGCTGCATGGCAATGAATAAACTACTGGAGATATATCAGAAGAAATCAATGTGCAGGAGATGAGAGTTGCTGTATATCATAAAAATGGTATTTTAGTAATGGTATAAAAAGCAGAGTAGCAGCAGTGTTGATCCATTTTCATCTAAGGAATGTCTTTTCCTTTGAGTAGTTTGAAAAAGGTCTCCATAACTAAGAGAGATTCTAATAAAATCCACACCTTCAATTCTATTTGCACTAATGTGTTGTAAATCCAGAATTGATCAATCATGGAGTCCTTGTGGTTAGAGCACTCACCTTGCAACCAAGAGACCTGGCTTCAATTCATGGGCAAGGCGAAACATAAACCTCTGTTTACCTAGCAATAAGTAGGAACCCGATTGATAGTCGAATGGTAGATCACTTTTCCGGGTGTAATAATTTGTTAAAAAACAAATTGCTCACTCAATCCACAACTGTTTGTGGGACACTACTGTGTACAATTGGCTTTGGTGTTTCTCCCACACAATATAGTCAATTCACTTTACAGTATATTCTCTGAAGCGCTTTGAGACATTTCGAAGCTGTGATAAGGCTCTATATCAAATGCAAGGATGATTATTATTATGTCCTTAATTTTAAAAAAAATTAGGAAACATTTGGGGATCTAATATGTGTTTTTTCTTAATAGATTTCAAAATGAATTACTCTCAATTCCCCAGAGTTTCACACTGGGCAATAGCTTTTCCAAGAGCCTATTTTGAAAATAAGTTCTGAAATATATGTGCAAATATCCATTTATTGGTCCTTTTGTATATATACAATATAGGTTTTCTTAGTTACACAAATGGTTTGAATCCCATTAGTTGTTGGCACCTAGAAATACATAATCTATTTAAAATGTAGGTTTAGAAAGCATTTTTTTAATATATTGCTATCCATTCATTTTCCAAGGAGAGCTTGTGATATTAATGCTTCTGATATCTGTCAGTTTACTGTGTTTTAGGATATTTGGGAATCATAGAATCGTACAGCACAGAAGGAGGCCATTCAGCCCTTTATCTGTGCCGACTTATTGAAAAGAGCCATCCAAATCAATCCCACTTCCCTGCTCTCTCCCCATAGCTCTGGAACCTTGTCCTCCTCAAATAATTATCTACTTCTCTCTTAAAAACTGTTATTGAATCAGCTTCCACCACCCTTTCAGGCAATGCTTTCCAGATCCGAACAACTCACTGTGTGAAAAAATTTCTCCTGACGTCCCCTCTGTTTCTTTTAACAACTATTTTAAATTGGTGCCCTCGGGTTACCGACTCACCCGCCAGTGGAAATAGTTTCTGCTTGTCCACCCTATCGAATCCCCTCATAATTTTGAAAACTTCTATTACATCTCCTCTTCACCTCTGCTCCAAGGAGAATAATCCTAGCTTCTCTAGCCTCTCCTGATAACTCAAGTCCCTCATTCCTGGAACCATCCTGGTAGATCTTGTCTGCACCCTCTCCAATGCCTTAACATCCTTCTTAAAGTGTGGTACCCAGAACTGAACACTACAGCTGAGACCAAACCAGTGTTTTATAAAGGTTCATCATAACTTCCTGATTTTGTATTCTATGCCCCTCTTTATAAAGCCTAGTTTCCTGTATGCTTTTTAACAGAATGTTAAATGTTTAATATTTCTTAGAAAATCAGGTACACAGCATGAATTTGAGACACCTGTGCTCTCATGGAAGGTCTGTTAACTTAATGATTGAAATGGTCTTTACATCAACCTATTTAAAGGGAAACTTAATGAATACAGGAGGGAGAAGGAAATAGATAGTTAAAGCGATAGGAGGCATGGACGTTTGTCTGGTGTATACACATCAGTATGGATTAGTTACGCTGAATGACTTGTTTCCGAGTAGTTTCCATGTTCTAGGTAATTGTTGTTCCATCTATTCTTCTATGTTGATGCAATTCCCTTCCAGTCTGCATCTCAGTACTAACTGTGGGAAACCTCAATAGCAAATACCTGGCATGCGAGAACTCCAACTGCAGATCCCTGAAACTCATCTCTATTGAGAAAACATGAATTATTTTGTTGCAGATGCCATTAAGAGGAAGCTTTTAATAAAGTGTTTCTCTCACATCTGAAAAAAAATTACAAAGAAATTTGTGTGGAACTGTATCTTTATATAGAACAATGGCCGTATTATGTAATTTTAAAATACACTTAAATAAACACGCTGGCTCTGCATCTGCGGAATGGCTTTGTGGGAAATTGGATGAATGAAAAACAGCTTGAAACATTTATATCTTTATAAACCCTTAGACAAAGAAAAAGACTAATTAATGTAATACAGCAACTTTTATGTGTGATCCTTCCTGTTTATAAAGCAGCCAAAATTGACAATTTAATCCTACAAAAGTAAACTAAATTTCACCTGATAATCCCCAACTCATCATAATTCTAAAAGGTTTTTCAAAGGATTTGGCAGTCTTGTTCTCAGCAAGTACTAATCCTCTCCACAAAAATCAGGCTGTTTACGGAGTAAGGCTTTATAAAATACTTTGTACTCCTGTGGAAATTAAATCAAACTACTGTAGCTGATTACTGTTTCAATGCTGATATTGTATTTTGTCAATCTTATTGCGCTGCTGGTAAAATAGTACAAACCAATTGTCTCAGATAACTATCTTTACATTTCAATAATAGTATCAAAATAGATAATAATAATAATCCTTGCATTTGATATAGCGCTTTTCACGTCGGGAGGACGTCCCAAAGCGCTTCACAGAACACACTGTAAAGTGAATTGACTGTATATTTGTCGGCGAACGCGGCAGCCAATTGCGCACAGCAATGTCCCACAAACAGTCATGGATAGAAAATGACCAATTTATTATTGTTTTTGGTTTTGGAGGGATTATTATTAGGCGTGTGGAGTAAGGAAACTTGCCCAAGGTTTCGCCCTGTCTGGAATTGAATTCAGGTCTCTCGCTTGCAAAGCGAGTGCTCAACCACTGAGCTACAGGACTCCACAAATGGAAAATATTAGAAAGAGGAATGAACTTGGATATCTATAGTGTTTCATATGTCGAAACATTTCACATCACTTTTACAGTGTGGTTCTTGAGGTTGGAAATTTCTTGAAAAACAACTTCCATTTATATAGTACCCTTCACAGGGTGGGGGGTGGTAGCATCTGGAGCACTGGATAGTGGTGGAGTCTGACACTGAGCTGAGGGGAGAGGGCGGTGGGAGGTGACCATAAGCACGATCAAAATGGAAGGTCTTTAGGTGGGATTTGAAAGTGAGGAGGGAGGTGCCAAAGTGAAGGGATTGAGGGAAACAGTTCCAGAGTATCGGGGTGTAGTGGATGAAGGCATGGCCACCGATGGTGGAGTGGAGGGGACGAAGAACAAACACGAGGCCAGTGCCAGCCGAGCGGACGCAATGGGTGGTGGAGTTGGGGATAAGCAGGTTGGCTGGGAGGGAGGTGTAAGGGCATGAAGGGATTTGGATGCGAGTGAGAGGATCTTGAAATTGATCCATTCGGTAATTGGGAGCATTAGATGTGAAGGACTGTGTGATGGCGGTACGGAGTTTTGTGCGGGTGAGTATTTAGGAGGCGGAGTTTTGTATTACTTGAATTTTGTATATGCCGGAGCTGGGGAGACCAGTGAGGAATAGTCCTCACTGGAATAGTCCGGCGAGGAAATGATGAAGGTGTGGATAAGAGCTTTGTCTGGTTCGGATGTGAGCAATGTGATGGAGATGGAAAAATGGGGTCCTGGGCAAGGAACAGAGGTGGGATGCAGAGGAAGGCTAGGGATCGAACCTGATGCCTAAATTGCAGACAGGTTTGGAGAGTTTGAGGGTGAGCTCGAGAGTTTGAGAAGTTCAGACCTGGAGGACAGAAGACGTTGATGGGAGCCAAAGACAATGGCATTTAGTTGCAGGAAATTTCCTCTCATTCTGGCCTTGATGTCTGTCAAACAAGCTGACAGGACAACAGTAGACCAGGAGTCACAGCTGGAGGATGAGAAGTAGATTTGGGTGTCATCCACATACATGTGGAAATTCCTTATGAAGATAAAAAGAAAGAAAGGGAACAAGGATAGAGCCTGGAGGTGACTTGGCTGAGGCGGGAATATGAACCATTTGCCGAGATGTATTGTTGGCATTTGGGGTCGACAGGAGGGCGGCAAAGTCAGAGGAGATAGGGCAGGGGAAATTGAGATGAAAGTTGAAATCGTCCATTATGAGCAGGCAGGCGTTTTCTGCAGAGGGACAGGGATTATACCACCAATTGTGCCACCACAATACTTTAGGATACTTCGAGATAGTAAAACAACAGGGCATAGATTTAGAGTTGCAAAGAGCAATTTCAGGTCAGGAACCAGGAAGCATTTCTTTATCCAGAGGGTAATTAATGACTGGGAAAGGTTGCCAGGAAGGGTGTCTGAGACCAGGACATCTGCCTCATTAAAAAAGCAGCTTGATGGAGGACAGTAGGATGGGTAATAAAATTCCTTTCCTCAAAGTTGCAAAATGGTGGTGTTACAACTCTGAAAGAAACAAACCATTTAGTTGGAGAGAGGCGCAATCTGCTTGTATTCCATAAAGCAAGAGAACACGTGAAAGAACACAACAAACGTTATCACATTGTTATACACTTATCATAACCTCAAAAGTGTATGTTTCACTTCAAACTCTCTATAATATCTTTAGTGGTCGAGCTCTCTGGTCCACGCCTTTATCACCTCAAGGCTGGACTATGGGAACTCTCTCCTCGCCGGCCTTCCCGGCACCTCCCTCCACAAGCTGCAGGTCATTCAGAACTCTACAGCTCGTGTACTGTCCCGCACCAGTGCTCCGGGACCACATCACTCCCACCCTCGCTCGCCTCCACTGGCTCCCCATCCCCCAGAGGATTGAATTCAAGGTCCTCATCCTCACCTACAAGGCCATTCACGGCCTTGCTCCCTCCTACCTCTCCAACCTACTATCCCCCTACCTACCTGCCCGTACCTGTTCCTCTGGCTCCGGTCTGCTCCACATCCCCCGCCCCAACCGCCCTACCATCGGTGGCCGGGCTTTCAGCCTCTCAGCCCCTAGGCTCTGGAACTCTATCCCCCAATGCCTTCGCCTTGCCTCCTCCCTTTCCTCCTTCAAGGCCGGTCTCAAGACCTTTCTCTTTGACCGTGCCTTCAGGTCCCCGCTCGACTCTCTACCCCCTCCTCGCTCCCTCCCTTCCCTCTCCTCACCATGACCATTACCCCCGGCTCGGATCCTGACTCAACTGTACAGCGCCTTGGGACGTCCTCCCGACGTGAAAGGCGCTCTATAAATGGAATCGTGTTGTTGTTGTTGTTGTTGAGGTTGTATTTGCTGCTGCTCTGAGTTTGACCATGTTTCCTGTGCCTTCCTTCCTTTACTGCCACCAGTCTATTCTACTGTAGCAGTTTATATCTTCTGCACTGCAACCAATTTCCTCCCTTCGATTTTGGACCTTGTGTTTCTATCATCAATTTATCTCTGTCTGCGGAGCTGTTCTCAAAGTTAAGTGGGCTGATGGCTTCCACTGCACCTTAAACAGAAGCAAAGAATCAGGTGGGTGGATCAGGGGCTGGTAGTGACATATTGAAGAGAGATCACTTCACTCTGGTGGTATCTGATTTACAGATTCTTCAGAGCTCACTGCTTTGTCAATGGATTGTTGTTGAAACAGGAGGGTGTTAAATGTAAGCATCGCTTTTGCTCGCTCTGTGCCACCAGATAGTAAGCTTATTTATTGGATAATTGACAGAATGTCCAGACATGACTCTCAGGCATGAGCTTTGAAAACTGCCATTATTTAGGAATTATGAACTACCATTATTCAGCACTTTTGCAGCTTAGAACCGATATGTATCCATGTACAAGTTTGATCCATGCACTGAATAATGTGTCAAGGGAATGCTAAAATAATGTTACATCAGTTACAGCCTTCGGTGAACAGAAAAATAGGATCATAACCATATAAATGGCAATAAACATGGTAAACAGGATGTTGGGCTCTTTTGCTAAATCGGTTGAGTTCAGCTCTTCAGAATTAATTCTCAAGCTATTCTCTAATTCATCAATTTAGACCAAACATCATACTCAGGTTTAACAGGTCAGACCAGTCCTTGAATGCTGCATACAGTTCTGGTCACTGCAACATAAGGGGGCTGCCCGGGCTTCAGAGGCAGTGCAGAGGAGAGCAATGAGGATGATACCCAGTGTTAGATGAATGAGCAACAACAACAACAACAAGATTCCATTTATAAAGCGCCTTTCACGTCAGGAGGACGTCCCAAGGCGCTGCACAGTTGGGTCATGACCCGAGCAGCGGGGAAATGGTCAGGGTGAGGGGAGGGGAGGGAGCGAGGAGGGGGGAAATGGTCAGGGTGAGGGGAGGGATGGGAGGGAGCGAGAAGGGGGAAGAGAGTTGAGAGGGGAGCTGAAGGCTCGGTCAAAGAGCAACGATACGACAACCTGGGACTCTTTAACCTTGAGAGATGGGGATCTCACAGAGGTTTAGAAAATATTAAAGGGGATTGGAAAAGTAAACCCAGAACAATACTTTATGATGCATAAAGACAGTTGAACAAAAAGACATATGTTTAGAGTTGTAAATTTCAGGAAGGATACCAGAACGGTTTTCTTTACGCAGAGGCTAATCAGTACCTGGAACAGGTTATCAGGAAGGGTGGTGTAGGCTGAGAAGTTGGTCTCATTTAAAAAGCTTGATGCAGTGATGGGGGAATGGCAGGGTTAGTGTTCTGGCGGGATGAGATTGGATGGGCCGCGGGGCATTCTTCATCCAGACCAATTTTGTGATCTTTTGAAAAGCTTTCTCTTCACCTGAACCAATCTTGCGTACTTTTTACTTTAAACATTAACATTGGCAAAGAAGCAGAACATGCACACTCCCATGGCTCAATCAGAGACTTTCCAAGATAATCAACTTTTTAATCAAATAGCTGTTGAATTTTTTACAATAAACTCTCCACTTCAGCATGTAAAATCACCTGCAGAGTGAAATATAAAACCATGATCAGCAATGGATCAATACAATAAGGGGTCCTTCACTCTAGAAAAATGTTGCAAAATATGATGGTGTTTCATTATTTAAGAATATAAGTTTCATGTATTATATCTCCTCATGATTTAAAAGTTTACTATATCTCCAGTTGTTGAATAGATGAAGGTCTAAAGAAATCTTATGTAATTTGGCATGACGGTAATTTAGAATGTCACACTGACAGACCCAAGAACAAAATTAATATTTAAATGTGAATATTTGCTCTATTTATAGCACATCGTGACAAGGTTTAAATTTCACTGTGGTAAGCTTTTTTACCACCCTCTCCCTCCCACTAAAAAAAAGAGCACTGTGATTCACTTCAGTTACAGCTTCATTCCGTGACTGCAGAAGATGTATCCAGGCTGACAGATCATGAAATGCATTTAGAAATGAAATACTGCAACAACATTTTCCACTTGTACATTCCACATTAGTAAGTCAAAGAACCGGTGTTCTAGTTGATATTTTGTACATTAAAGTCTGCTGGAATTAAGCTGTTCCCATATAATAAACGGATTGAACTGGCTTAGAACCCAGGATACATGGCGCTTACTCTAATATACTACAACCTCATAAATATTTGAAAGGAGTATATTGGGTTGACTTGAAGGTGCAGTTACTTAATTATTTATGCCCTCGTTTCTGACTGTTGCTTAAAGGAGAGTAAATACAAACACATTTGGTGTGTTTATATTTACTTTCCTTCTCTCCTGAAGGTATTGGCTCCCACTAGGATTTAATTCCATGGGTAGTGCCTTCTGATACTTCACTCATTAACCATTCTTCGTGTGTCAGACCAGACAGTGCGCATCAGCAGGGTACTCCATTATGAAGAGAATCATGGAGGGACTGTGGGATGGAGTTCTAGAGGGTGGGGCAGAGTGGCTGAAGGCCCGCCCACCAATGGTGGGGTGGGCAAGGCAGGGGACTTGAAGCAAGCTGTAGCCCACTGAACGGAGGGAGCAGATAGGGGGTTAGGAGGCCACAGAGATAGTGGCTAGCAAGGCCATAGTGGACTTTGTAGGATATGGAATGCCCTGCCTGGAGCAGTGGTTGAGGCAGAATCCATATTGGCCTTCAAAAGGGAACTAGAGAGATGCGCAGGTAAATAGGACTGAAAGGATTGCTCTTCAGGGAGCTGGTATAGACATGATGAAACTCTATCATTCTTTGGGTATCTGCTTCATGACTGTTTGTGGGACATTGATGTGTGCAAAGTTGCTTCAGGGTTTGCCCATAAAGCATAGTCACACCACTTTACAGTATACACTTTGAGACCTGTCGGTGATGGAATAAAGCATTATGTCAAACGCAAGGATTATAAATTGAGTCCTCCAGTTGACTGATCCGAGACTTTGTTTTTTTAGAACATGGGATTCAGTAAATCAATAACCACCAGTAGGATCAGCAAGGAACAACAGACTGGATCCAGATAAAAACTCAATATATCTGGATTGCATTTGAGAAGCCCACCACAGAAGTACTAGGCCTAGAGCTGACATTAACAATATATTTTGAGGGATCCTGTAATGCTAACGCACAATGCCAATGTGAATGTTCAATGACTTTCTGATAACCTTCCTGTTTGAATGAATTATGAATCCTTTTAGGAAAACCTCACTAAGATAAGAAAATACATTTTCACAGCATGTATGTATATGTGTGTGTGAGTGTGTGCGTGTGGGGTGGAGGGAGGGTGGGGGGAGGGTTGGGGGGTGGGGGGCAGAAGAGAACAAGGAAGACAATGGAAAATGTTCCAGCTGAGAGCTTATAAAAAATAAATAATCCTTTTATTTGACAGAACCCTTTATCAGTTTGTCTCAAACAGATTTATCGGATTGACTGTTAAGTGTTTATATTTCCAGATAAAGCTGAATAACTGAAAAATACATGTTAATAAATAACACAACAATAAAGCAAATTTTACCAAGCCATCAAATGGCATATTAAGAAACTTCTACAGTCACATCTACAGTATATACATTTATTCAAGAAATATGCGATGTGAATTTAGCCTGATTTGTTTGTTTTAAATTATTCAAAACATTTTGGTTGTGCTATTGTGAGGCATTAATAGTTCTATCGATCATTGGTAAAACGACACCAACCATATGATTGACTATAGCAGTGTTCAAAGGCATCATGCGTCGCCCATGAAATACACACAATCACTGCACAGTATATACTGTGAAGCTCTTAGAGACGTCTTCACAAAGTGATGACGTACTATATCAAATGCAAGGGTTATAATAATAATTATTATTATTCACAATTTAAATTCTTACCTTTTTAGCTGTTAATGTTAACAATTTACTTTTTTTTTGCATTAACCAGTATTTTGTCTTGTTTTATTATTACATTATTCCGGTCCACTGCACTATGATGATACTCATTTTAAATTTCTGATGTTAAATGATACTGAGGGCTATAAGGGCAGATACAGATAGACATGATATAATGTAATAATAATAAATAATCCTCACATTTGATATAGCTCCTTATCATGTCATCGAGATGTCTCACAGGCTTCACAGGATTCACTGTAAACTATGGTAACTTTGTATTTGTAGGAAAAGGAGTCAGCCATTTTGTGCATAGCACTATCTGATGCTCTGAATGCTGCATGGCTTTCTGTACTGAAACATTCTACGATTCTATGATACTCAGAAGAACTTGCTCAGATGTTGAATAACCTAGAGATGCCAGTCACTTCCCATGAATGATTCAGCTTTTGAGGCAGCTTTAGTGCTGACTATAAATCTCAAAATACATAAACCTGTCTTGATCCACTGAACAGCTGACAGGAGAAACAACTCTTCAGGCATGAGAATTGTAACTTATTAAATCGTACATAAATTTATACCTGTAATACCCTGGATTGCTGAGTGTGGTTTTAGTTACCCTCTATATGATCATTTGAAAGGGTGCCATGGTAACATTAGGAGTTGCCGGTTCTTTAGAAATTAATTTCAGTGAGATTATTAAATACACTGTATAAATCCTAACCCTTTATTCTCACCCTAAAGCTTTATCCTTAGCCACAAATCTATTCAGAACTAAAGTGTGATCATATCTAACAGGATTCCCAGATAAGGAATCTGAATAGATACTCTCTCTAGTTACTGTAAGTACATCATACAAACCTGGGGGATCCGATTTGAAAATAGATCCTGTCTAAAGAGATTTTGTGGATCATTTTGGCAAACTTAGAATGGTGTTGCAGGGGAAGTTCTCCTGCAAATTGTTCTTGTTACAATAGTTTCTGCATGAAAAGTGGAAGAGAATATATTTTAGTAATAGAATAACGGCAATTCAAATTGTTGTGAAAAAGAAAGGACTTTTAGAACAAAAGTAACAGCAGTGAAAGTTACATCCTAAGCACCAAGAACAACAACAGGGGAAGCTTTAGATTCTACACAGATGATAATTAATATCTGGAATTGCTTATCAGGAAAAGTGGCTGATACCAGGCTTATTTAAAAATGCTGTCATGCTGTAATGGGAGGATGGCGGAGGAAGCATTCTGGAACAATGAGATCAGAAGGGCAGAGAGCCTTCTTCATCTGAACCTTTCTTGTAATGTGATTTTTGCCCAGAAGAAGAAAAATAGTCCTTCACAAAGGTTCAAAGCTCCTTTGATTTGTCTGCCAAATCCTTTGATTTGATATGGTTAGCATAAATAAGCTCTTCCCACTTGTTGGAGAGTTTGTAATCAGGGGATAAAGTATAAGATAGTGAGCAGAGAATCTAACCAAGGCTTTAGGAGGAACTTGTTCACACAAAGCATAGTAAGAATGTAAAACTTGCTGCCTGAAGCAGTATTGAATCAATTTTATAAATGCATTTAAGACGAAGCTAAATATAGTAATGATGTAGAAGGGATAGAAGGGTGTGGGAAGGAGTAAGGAGTGGATGGAGACTCATGTGGAATATAAACAGCACTGTGGTTGGGTTGGTTGGGTTGAATGGCCTATTTCCATGCAATGCAATGCATGTAAACCTACGTAAATTTCATGGAAGTTCAAAGCCTGTCAAATGTATTGGCAGAAGATGGTGGAACACAAACACTATTTAATGTCCAATAGTCAAAAAGTATAAAATACTTAACTAAGTAGCTTTCACACCTGGGATGTGTCTAGGAACACAGCGAGTTGTTCGAATCTGGAACACATTGCCTGAAAGGGTGGTCGAGGCCCATTCGATAACAACTTTTAAAAACGTGGTGGATGGGTATTTGAGGAGGACAGGTTTGTAGGGTTATGGGGAGAGGGCTGAGGAGTGGGATTGACATCACATTGCTCTTTTCAAAGAGCCGGCAGAGACTCGATGGGCCGAATGGCCTCTTTTTGTGCTTTACGATTCTATGATTCTATGATAAGGTTAGTGAGTCATCATTCAATTTCAGAGAAAATAGTTTACCTATTCATAAATTCTTGGTAATCTTCAATTTATTTTATATAATACAAAGATGGATGACAAGTATGATGCTTTAGCCTCCATATATTTATCGAACACAACTCCAGTAAATTGAAGTCTGTCCTAAATAAAAGTCATCCCATTGCAGAAGTTGTAAAAAGTGGAGTCTCAGATTGCCCAATAACTCGGAAGGTGATGTTGAGGTCAATCTCAGTCTGGGTTCCTCAATAATTAGTACCAGTGACAAACTCTTCTCCTATAGACATCAATTTCAGCAAGAAGAATGTGCACATCTAATTTGATAACCGTCTGGCACATACATAGAAAGTATTGCTTGTGCATCCTGCCACCTGGCAGATCTTCTCAGTCATCCTCTAAACAATGGAAGATGTATAACTGAAGTTCTGCAGCAATCCTAACTAAAACTTGGTTACTTCTACTTATCTCTCAGACATGTTTTGTTTTGGCTTTTGGATTATGTAAGGGGAATAAAATGCAATTTCCTTCTGTACGGGCTCTAAAGATTGTCGATGTGAACACCACAAACATGCAAAATGAATAACCATCTCCCTTAAGGTAGGCACTTTCAGAATTGTTTCTAATGGTCTGTTTGGTGGCATTTTGATTTGCAATCACAAACCACTTTTTCTGTAAAGAACAATTGATATTACTTCATAAATTATTTGTTTGATATATTTGTGACGACGCTTCAATGAAACTGTGCTTAAGGAAAAAGCTGTGCTGTTGTGTTTGCTTAAAATATATTTAAAGTACAACTATGGGGCAAGATTTTAACAGTAATGCTATTATCGTATAATACCGCAGGCAAAGAAAAATAGAAAATTGAGATTGAAACAAAATTAATCAATTTCTTTTAGTCTGAGTTTCTCAAAACAATATTTTGCTTTGATTTGGAACCAACCCAAAAAGCATTGTATTCACTCGAGCACTTATCCAGCTTGCTGTGCCTGGCATATTTCCTCCCCCAAACGCAGACTTAAAAATGCCCCCCAGTGCTGAGTGAAAGCTCTGTTATCTATGCAAACATCTCATTGACGTTAATCAGAAGTGTTGGCTAGCACTGAGGCAGGAAAGCACGCCACTTTACTAAGCAGCTCAAAATGGAAAGCCTTTGCATTACATTCGAGCTGTGTCGTCATAAAGAAGATCTTCCAACGACCACTGCGGCATTAAGAATCGTGATAAGAGGACTGCACAGCGCAACTTGTCTCACAGTGTGATTTCATCAGGTTTTTATTTAAAAGTAAGATGCAATCAATCTAGTCAGCAGAGTTTGAAATAAGCATGGCATTAAATGCACATTATTTGTATTTGCTTAATAGCATGTATTATGCAAGCAAAGAGCAAAAGGTTTCAGCACAAATACAATTATTAGAAGTATCCTTCCCTAATATGTACATCAACAAAACATACATTGGATTGCACTTTGCATACAAGCAATTTTAGTGAATATTTTGCTAAACAGAATAATGAAAATCACTTGTATGTGAAGAGAGGCTGATACTTCAGTAAAATTGCATTGTTTTCTTCAACAAGAATAACGACAAGTTGCATTTATATAGCACCTTTCCTGTCGGGAGGATTCCCCCTTGATGTGCATTGGCCTACTCCATGTGCCCCGCCCTGCCCGCTCCACCATCAGTGGTCGAGCCTTCAGCCTTTCTGCCCACACCCTCCGGAACTCCGAGCCAAGCAGGCGGGCCTTGGTCTTGTTGACATTCAACTGGACAAAATTAGCTCTCATCTGGGATGATGTCTGACATACACTCCATCAGGACAGCAGTGCTCCTGGAGTCGAGGTTGGGGGCTTATCATAATAACAAATCTGATTTACAGTAACATAGTGCCTTTCACTTTGGGAGACCGGCTCAAAGTATTTTACAAAGTGTTAGTAGGAGCCTGAGCTGGGAGAGAGCTGCGGTTAGGGTTGATCTGTCAGGACTTAGTGTGAATGGAGATAGAGAGTTTCATCAAGTGGCCTGTTTCTGTGCTGTACTTTCTATTTAAATCTATGAAAATTCCTCCAAATCACTGTCTGCCTTCTCCCTTCGATAAATGTGAGGTTTCAGAAAAAAAAGTATGACATCTCAGTGGCAAACAGCCGAAAAAAAAACACTTTAATAGTAATAATCACCAAGGCATGACAGCCCCACTTATTGAACATGGGAATAAAAAATGAGTTTGAAAGTAGATAATAGTGTAATTCTGCCTGAAAATGAAGACAAATGAGGGAATAGATTCAAAGACTATTTGATCCTAATCAGCATTCCACCCTTCTCCAATCACATTATCTTTCTATTAATATATCAGACCCTGTGTCAGAGCAGTATGATTCCTACCTCCTCTTCCCCTGATTCATTAACATATGCTGATTTATCAAAGAACAAAATTATAAGCATCTTTAGGTTAAACGTTCATTTCACATCACATAGCCAGTATGATGCAAACCAACTATGCTAACAGAGAGAATTATTTTTAAGAACTGTGCTAAGATGACTTACAAATGACTACCAATACTGGGCAGGGCGAAACTTTAGTCAAGTTTCCTTACTTCACATGCCTCTGTTTACCCAGCAGTAAGGAACCCGGTGGTTGGCAGATTGCTTTTCCGGGAGAAATAATCCCTTCAAAAAAAAGAAGAATTTGGTCACTCAATCCACATCTGTTTGTGGGACACTGCTGTGTGCAATTGGTTGCCATATTTTGCCCACAAAATTCACTATATTCTGTGAAGCGTTTTGAGATGTCTCGAAGATGTGATAAGACATTACATCAAATTCGAAGATTAATATTATATTGTTAAATGAAAACTGAATTTAAGATTTTTTCAAGTCTATTGGCTCTTTATATGTTGTTTTTCAATGGCGGATGCTGTTGAAAGTGCCATAGCATCCATAGAAATTTACAGCGCATAAGGAGGTGAATTGGGTGTAACATGTAGGAAGCAATTTCTAATGGGATTTCTTAATAAAGATTTCAGAAGTATGTCTTGGTGACTTGCGGCAACTAAGCTGAGATGATCCAGAACATTCTACATTTGCAGCAGAGTTCCAGCACCTTGTTTTGACGTAACTTCAGTTATTGGAAGAACTTCTCACTTGAATTCATTATAAATGAATATTATGAGACATCACACCACCTCCAAGTCTAATCTAGCAAACTGCATGTAGCCTAAATCCACGTCCACCACTCTCTTAGGAACATAGGAAACCAGGCAACAGGAGAAAGCCTGTTTCACCAGGTTATTGGATTGAGGCAGATCCATTAAACCCAATGCCCTATCCTCCCACCATACCCATTAATAACTCTATTACTCATGTATCTGTTTATCATTTAAACACCCCTGTTGGTTCCACTTCACAACGTCAGTGTGAGTAAATGTTTCCTAACCTCAGTATATCTATCGCTGTTGCTCGCTGTTAATTTGCTAATTCATTACTCAGGATAGGAAAGTATTGGATGAACCACCACAACAACAATCATTTGCATTTTTATAGGACCCTTCAGAGGGTAGCTTATTGGAGTGCTTAACAGCGGTGTGATTTGACATTGAGCTCACAAGTAAGAGTAGGTGACCAAAGGCACTGTTGAAAGACGACAGATGGGTAAAGGCAGGGCAAGATAGAAGGATGGAGGCAGCACATTGCAGAGATTCGGGGCATAGTAACTGAAAGCATGGCCAACAATGGTGGAGTCGAGTGGAAGAGCGACATGTAGAAGACCTGAACCAGGTGAATGAAGGTGGAGGGTAGTGGTGTGGGGTTTGAGGGGATCAGAGAGGCACGGAGTTAACCAGAGTCTTGCAGGAGGTGAATCGGTTTTAAAGTGAGAGTGAGGATATTGAAATCGATCTGTTCTGCTACAGGGAGTCACTGGAGCTTGGCAAGAACTGGGGTACTCAACCTGGTATGGGTGAGGACACAGGTGGCACAGCGTGTTATGTAATATACCATGTATTACATGAATCATGTGATTAGTTAGAAAATAAATGGTGTTCCCGTAGCAACATGATCCATAAAGAACACTAATCAATTATACAATTACACCCTCAATGGCAAAGGAAAAAAAACATCCACACACTCTGTTAGATTCTCTGACAAACACACATCACTATGAAGAGTAATGATTCAGGTTAGACTGGGAAGAAGATTTTTCCTCTATAAAAAAACTTCCTTGTTTTGATAATGAACAGGTGCAATATTGCTGACTGTATTAGCATATAAATTAAAAATGAGTCAATCCAGAAAAGAAGGAGGGAAGAAACACACTAGTACACCCTGAAGGAATGGGTAATTCATTTCCTTTATTATAAAATCAATTTGGGCAGATCATGGGGTGTCCCAGGAGTTAACCAGAGTCTTGCAAAGTCTTACAAAGTGGTCCAGCAAGAAACATAATCAGCGACAATCAGCAGTCTATTTCTGAACATCTGAAAAGTTTTGCTGTTTGAAAAAAAGGATTATATAAAAGGCGCAAAGATTAGCTTTCACTTCAAAAGCAGACAAAGATTTCAAAGAATCTGCTGTTGGCTAAGATGCAGGTTAACACTAATCTGGATCTGTTGCATTCGCTCTGTCGGTTCAGCATTTGAAAATGCAGAAAACAGAGATTAAAGTAAAAATCAGAATTTTTGAATCGTTGGCTTCTTGGTCGCAGAATAAACAAGAGAAATGCTGTGAATACAGTAAACAATAGAATATTAAAGTACAAACTGTATTCTGCTGGGTAATCCTGGATAGTGCATACCAGGAAGCTAAGAATTTTTGTTAATGGCTGCAAATAGCAGCATCAAGTGTACACATGGGAACAAAAAGATAAAGGTGGAATTGAAGGACAATATTGCGAGCCCAACAATCAACATGCTAATTAGACTCACTTCCATATGACTGATGTTACAAATATTTTACATGCCAAGCAATGTAGTGACAAACAGGAGACAGGCTGACAGTTCTCCGCTAGCAAGGACAGGATCTCTGAATGAAAACTGGTGAAGTTCAGGAAGGAATCTAAATCAAGAGCATCAACAGCTGCTGTGACTGGAGCCCAGCCTGAGTGGTAAATGGCAAGGGAACCATACAACACTGTAACAATGGAAATGCCCAAGAAAAGACACACCTGATAACACAAAATAAAAAATGTTAAAATACAGTACCTCCAAATTGCTTTCATTTTTGCAAAGTATTCACTTGCACCTCGACAAATTCATTCAGTGGATTTTATTTTCAAGGGAATAAAATAGATATTTGCCTCTTCTTGTTTCTCCACAGGCTTCTCATGATGTTCTCCAATTGGTACTCGTGGCATTCACTCCTATTTTCACAAGTCTCTGACCGGATGTTCTTTGCCATCTCCCAATGTTACCAGGGCCATCTTCCAACTTTCCCCAATCTTTGTGACCCAGCTTTCACTTCCCTTCCTAATTATCCCTGTCTATTGGTCTTTTCAGTGCTTATTCAATCCAATTCAAAATTAGCACCTTTTTAAAAAAAAACTTGCAGTTTAATTATTTTCAATTGTTTTGTTTTTAAAAACAATTTAACCTAAACGAAAAGTGATGATAATAATATAAAATAGCTCTTTGATTTGAATCCCCTGTGTCCTATGTTATCAGGGATTCGGGGCAGAGGCGCTAAGGAGGATACAAAAAAATAAGAAAAAAAATACAATTTAATTAACTTTAATTTATTCATTTACTGAAATAGTATGAAAGATTACACCTGGAGACAGTGTGATGGGCAGAGCAGAGCAATGTTTGCTTATTAAAAATACGGAAATGAAGATATGTCGACAAAGCATTGGAGAGAGAGGATTTATTTTGCTAACATTTGCGTTGAGCCTTTAAGCCAGCTGGTTCAACCATCCTCCAGGGCAGCTGGGAAGACAGATGTGATGGCGGGTCTCACATCTGTCCCTTCAGCAGCCTTTGAAAAGGAGTGTGAACTTTTAACGTTTCATCTTCACCAGCACTTTCTTATAGGCCTACTGCACTTGATTAATTGCATGTATCAATATGGAATTTTGTAATGTTAATTACCAATGACAGATGCAGTATTTGTCATGCTATTTTTGGCTGGCTTATGGTTTTCACAACAGAAAGAAAAAATGGACAAGAAATGCATTTAAAGCTGCAACACACACACACACACACACACACACATACACACACATTGGCTATTTGTGCTATTAATACAGTCAACTTTTAAAATATTTTTGCAAGGTTTTTTTCAATTCAAGGTGGTTATGCAACTGGTACAGATCATGCTACAGAGAGGAAGAATTACTGTCTGAAAGAATGCCTTAGATTTTGAAATGTATGTTATCGCTCAGTCATGGAGTTAATTATTCATCTCTGTTCAAGCAAGCTGAAAGTTGTATTTGTTCACTGTCCTCCTGCTGTAAGTGTCAGCATGGCTCAGTTGGTATCAAAAGGTTGTGGGTTTAAGTTCTTCCTTAAGGCATGGGTTCAATCAGAATTCAGAACAACATCCAGCCCATTCCTGAGGAAGCACTGAAAGTGCTGTCCTGAGACTAGACGTAAAACCAAGGTCCTATCTAACTGTTCAGGTGGAACGTTAGAAATTCCATGCTACTATTTGAAGGGAGTTTTCAGCCATTAATCCTCCAGATCAATTAGTCTTTCAACTCCTTGACTGTGTGTAAAATAGCTGCCACGGTTATTAAGAAAAAACAGTTACTGCATACAATAGCAATTAGTGTGAATAGCTGAGAGATGGTTTAACAATACAGGGGCCATAAAAGTGTGAGTTCTTCATCTCCTCCCCTTCTATACTGTAACAAGCTTCTGACCTGTATGCCAGCCCTTTGGAAACAAGTTATTTTTCAATTTTCTCAGTACATACTACTGTCTGTAGAAGAAGCACATCTCTGAAAGCAATTTATTTAAGTCATTTTAAACCTCCTTGTGGTATAACCAAGATAAAAATAGACGCATGATCTATATGCTTTAAAGAAAGTTGGCTTATGAACAAAGCCTCTACGTGGGGTATTTGGGACATACATTTATTTAGACACCGTAATAAAAGTAAATGCATTTCTTGTTAGGAATCAGTTAAAAGACACATTTTTGTGTGTGCATAACACTTGTTTTGATATCTGATACAATCCTCTTGGAAGCGTATTGAATGTAGCATAAATGACATCTTGCTCTCAAATATTATCACTGTGTTAAGTAAATTGTTATGTGTGCGATGAATGCACTGTTCAACAGCTCAGTGATGGGTTTTCTGTTTATATCACAAGCTTTTCATTTGGACAACATTGTATTCTTGTAACTTCATTTATATTTGATGTTTACATGGCAAAATATTAACAACCCAAAGCAATAAGAATGTGGCTCCTACTTTTTTTAAATTATGTCTGATTTCTTAAAATAGGGAAATTCAATTCAAATCTCCCCAATGTGCAATTTTATGATTTTCTCTAAACAATTATTAAAATAGAATGGAAATGTGTTTTTTTGTTTGGGCAGAATTATGTGCTGCACTCAACCCACACTGTGGTAAAATGATGATTTTGTTTGTCAGCTGGTTGTCTGACACATGCAGAAAACCCATCACCATGCATAAGAGTATCCAAACCAGATGGAGAGTTGCATGTATTTCCCATCTATACATGGAAATCCTTGTATCTGGAATGAAGTACACATTTGCTCCCCAGAAGGATGTATCCTACTTACCTAATTGCGGAGATGGCAAGAATCAAGGCTTGGGAAGCCCAGTACCCAGAGGGGTACTGCTGGAAATTAACCAGCTAAAACTGCACAAATTATCCAAATCATTATACTTTTGATAGTGTGAGAATGAATTGAGAATTAACTTACACTTCATCAATATTTTATTGAAATGAAAGATGCCGTTTTTCCACAGTATTTCCACTGAAGCCATTTACTTTTTAATCAGAAAAATTGGTTTTAGGAACTTAATAAATTTGGTGATTTGACTCAATAATAATATGAAACTGAAGAAGATTTAATGTAATGAGATTAATTTGAGTGCACTTCCATAGATTTAGAGTGCAATTTATTCTAGAATGTAGGTTAAATTAGACTATGGAAGGAATGAGTTCCTTATTGTTATACCTGGAACCCGACAGTACCTCAATAGTCTCATTCATTGAGGTTTGTGTTGTCTTTGAGAGGGCTCGGTAGGCAGAGCGAGTCAGCTTGGCTCAGTTGGTTGCACACTTACCTCTTCAACATGTATCTCTTCAACATAAGAACATAAGAATTAGGAGCATGAGTAGAAGATTTGGCCCCTCTAGCCTGCCCCGCCATTCAATAAGATCATGGCTGATCTATTCTAACTCCACCTACTCGCCTTATCCCCATATCCCTTAATCCCGTTATCCAAAAGAAATCTATCAACCTCAATGTACATGTACATTCTCCCTCTTGGTGACATCATCCACAGACATGGGGTGAACGTCCGCATGTATGTGGATGACACCAAACTATTTCTCTGCCTCCACCCTCGACTCCAGGACCACTCCTGTCCTGACAGAATGTCTGTCAGACATCAAGTTCTGGAGTAGAGCTAACTTTCTACAGTTACACGCCCAGCTCCATTGGTTCTCCAGCCCCCAGAGGATAGAGTTCAAAATCCTTGTCCTTGCATTCAAGGTCCTCCACAACCTTTCTCCTTCCTACCTCTGTGACCTGCTAATCCGATATCAACCTGTCCACTCCCTCCTCTCAGCGGGCTACGGTCTGCTCCACGTCCCCTGCCTGGCCCGCCCCACCATCAACGGTCAGGCCTTCAGCCTCTCTGACCACCCACCCTTTGGAACTCCATCCCACATTTCCTTCCTCTTACTCCCTTACTTGCCTCCTTCAAGGCACGTCTCACAACCCACCACTTCGACCACGCCTTTGGCCACCCTCTACCCTCCCTGAACCCACCACCCCTGCTCGGGTCCCTATCCCTGACTGTCCAGCGCCTTGGGATGTATTTTTGACATGAAATGCACCATACAAATGTAATTTTGTATTGTATTTTTATTGGTCAGACAATTGTGGGTTCAAGCTCCATTTTGTGCTCACAGTCCAGGCTAACCTTCCAGTGTGGTGCTGGGAGATTGCTGTGTTTTGAAAGGTGCTGTCGTTTGGGTGAGATTAAATAAAGGACAGGTCTGCCTATTCAGATCAATGTTAAAGATCCCATGATAGCATTTGTAAACAGAAAGAAGTTTCTCAAGGCATCTTGGCCAACAACCCTTCAGATAAATTAATCATTCACTTTATAGCTGTTGTAGAACATTGCTGTGCACAATTAGGCTGTCATGTTTACTCACAAAACAGAGTCACTATACAACAATTCCCTTTCAGATGCATTGAGATGTTTCAAAGTTATAGATGCTATATCAAGGACACGGATTACTTATTATAAATAGTTTCTTCAGTGGGATTTTCAATACAATTGAACTACATACAGTGGCAGTGAAAATGTCTTTTATTATCCCATTTCACTGGTTTGTAGATCCAAACAAAGCTGCTCAACACACAGGCAACAACCTGAATACACAACCCTAATATAAATGCCTGTATCCACCTCTGGCAGTTGCGCAGGTTCTATTTATATTTCTGTTTGGGGTTGTGTTGCTAACAGAGATGCCCACAGACCATTTATTTGGTGTTCATTTGGTTCTCCAGTGACAGCCATGCCATCTTGTTGACACTACGAGCAGAAGTGCAGCAGCACCACAGTTACATCGATCTAAACTTTCCAGGCAGAAACCTAGAGATCATAACCTCAGTGGTTTAAGGCATGTAAAACAGGCAGAGTTGCATGTCTGGTATGATTAATTGGAACTTATAGTTGAACTCCAGAGACATCATCGCAGTGGCCCTCTGCAACATACAAAGATTCCACAACCAAAATAACAGTTAAGAAACTAGGTTAAGTAAATATATTAAGGCAATGGATTAATTGAGGAACAGAGAATTGATAGAATTCATGGATTCATAGAATTCATAGGCAATGGATTAACTGAGGAACATATCTGAATAGAGTCTGATAATGAATCTAGTTTGGTGATATTCTCTGATATTATTGAAGAAAATTACAAGCTGCTTTTTCAAATATATATATATATTTCACTAAATACAAAGCCTTATTAGGAATATAAAATTGATGGTAAATGATCTTAATTCACATGATAAGACATCGCTTGAATAAGGGTTAATAATTAAGAATTCTGATAAATTATTTAATTTCTTGCATCCTATATGAAAATAGTTTGTTTTCTATTGTTAAAAATAAATTTAAAAATAAATTAAAATTGTAAGAATGTATTTTTTTTTCTATTTCCATTTTAGCAAATCATCTCCTGAGGCCAGATTCCGAAGCACAGTAAAACAAATTGTAATATTTCCGTCCAGTTCTTAAACATGATCATTGGGCTCATGCTATTATTCTCAATACAGTTCTTGTACATTATTCCAGCTCTAATATATTGTTTCTTCTCCATTCGTCAGATGACTTGGTAATTGATAAGGAACAGTAATGAGATTCTCCAAATACCATTAATGGTTTTGTAAAAATTAATCCGATTTGGATAGTTTAACTTAGTAAAATTTTATTAGTGCTTTATTAAAAAAAAACTTTCAAAGTAAATTATTCACATGAACCTGTGTTAGCACATAATATTCTACAATTATTTTTAACTTTTTNATTATTTTTTATGATTTTTCACTAATCTTGGAACAGTAGAGGTGTTAAGGTCTGGAATGCATTACCTGAAAGGGCGGTGGAAGCAGATTCGATATAGCTTTCAAAAGTGAATGGGATAGGTTCTTAAACAAGAAAAAAATGAAGTGCTATAGGGTAAGAGCAGAGGAGTGGGACAAGTTGGATAGCTCTTTCAAAGAGCTGGACAAGGCACAATAGGCCAAATGGCCTCCTTCTGTGCTGTAAGATTCTATGATTCTATGATTCTAGGAGTTAAGATGTTCAGAATGAATCTGCAGAGGATTATATGGGTAAAGCAAAGTTCAAGATAGAATAGAATTTACAGAATTTGAAGAAGAAAAAGGCTTCATAAGAGACATGGCCTTTGCTAATTCCATATTTGCAAAATAAAGAACAGAATGGATAAAAAAATCACAGTTAACAATAGAGAACCTCAATGTCTGTCTGAAGACAACTACTTTTATGAATGTCAAGCCTGTTTAGTCTGAATGTTGGATAGGCCACAATTCTCTATTAGTTTCTTATTTCCAAACTTTTCATTCAGAGTATTTTGGGGAAATAAATAGTTTCTCATATGCAAGATGTGAAATGCTTTCAGTAAAGCCGAGCTATGATTGTTCTGATTATCTGCTGCATTCTAAAGAGGTAATAGAGTTGTCGTGGTTGACAATGGATGAATAGTTTGTTCTGTTTCAATAATCTGTGCTGCTGTCCCACACACTCGCACTAAAATTTAATTTCCAGGCTATTGACCTGCGCTTGACAAGGACAGCTATCAGAGTATCAAAGACCTCGTGTAGAAAAGATTTATTTCTGTCAGGAACCACACAGCATGCCAGCCTGTACTTCTGAGTCATGTGTGTCAATACTCAGTGGTAACACTGCCAACACAGAAAAACAGTGTGGTCCCAATTATCCCCCACTGTTTGTATGCAATCTTGTTGTGGTTGTTGTTGTTGTTGTTATTATTGTTGTTGTTGTTGTATGTCCTCCGAAAATCGTGTGCATACTGCTGTGCTGCTGTGCACATTCACAATGCAGCAGTATTTTGCGTTCTCTAAATTATGATAATACACCTTAGATTTGATATAACACCTTTCACATCAGCAGGAAGTCTCAAATGGTTCACAGAACTTATTAAGTGTAGTAACTGTATATTTTTTGCAGGTGGACTCAACAGCAAATTTGCAATGTCGCACAAACAGCCATGAAGTAAATGACAGATTTTATTTGGTGGATTGTTGGACAGGAACCAGTAGCTCCTTTCAGTTTTTGAATAGTGCCACGGAATCCTTAATGTCCACATGGACAAGCAGAGGAAGTACCTCAGTTTAATGTTTCATCCAAAGAACGACATCTCCAACAATGCAGAACTCCCCAAGTACTGCACCAGGGAAGCAACCAGACTGTGAACTCAAGCTCAAGGAGTGGGAATTGAAGCTTCTGGCTCAGAAGCTACTAACAACTGAGCCAGGCTGGCACCTATGCCATCTTACCAGCATTTAGAAATTTGGTCTTCGTATCAGCTATGAACTTACACAATTGCCAACACAGCAACATACACTGCACTTTAATGGAATGTTTTCAATTCATAACGTGATATATTAAAATAAATTATCAAACCTCCTTTGCATTGTGAGCTTTTGAACTTGAGTGGATCAGAGAAAACTATGGAGATGTGATTTACTTGCTCTCTGTAGCTAAGTCGAATGAATGGCAATATTTTGTGCAGTGTAGGATTAGAGTCAGAGAAAGAGATAGAATAGACTTAGTACTAGAGAAACTCAAAGAAAGAGCTTGAGTGTTACAGAGACTCAACGACAGACAGAAAGGAAGAAAGGAAGGTAGGCAGGCAGGCAGCAGGCAGGCAAACAACAACAAAATTACATTTAGAGACCGCCTTTCACATCGGGAGGACGTTTCAAAGCACTGAACAATCGGGTGTTGGGACCTGAGCATGGGGGAGGGGGGTGGTGCAAGGGTGAGGGAAGGCAGAGAGGTGGGAGGGAGACCAAAGGCACGGTCGAAGAAAAAGATCTTGAGACCCACCTTGAAGGATGCAAGGGAGGAAGCGAGGTGAAGGGACCGTGGGATGGAGTTCCAGATTGTGGGGGCAGAGATGCTGAAAGCCCAGTCACCGATGGTAGGGCAGGTCGGGCGGGAGACATGGGGCAGGCCGGAGCCCGTTGACTGGAAGGAGCAGGCAGGTTGGTAGGGAATCAGCAGGTCAGAGAGGTAGGAGGGGCCAAGACCATGGATGGCCTTGAAAGTGAGGACGAGGATCTTGAATTTGATCCTCTGGGGGATGGGGAGCCAGTGGAGTCGGGCGAGGGTGGGAGTGATGGGGTCATAGAGCCTGGTGCGTGAGCGTACACGAGCTGCAGAGTTTTGGATGATCTACAGCTTGTGAAGAGTTGGGAAGGCCGATAAGGAGTGAGATCCTGTAATCGAGCCTTGAGGTGACGAATGCTTGGGTGAGGGTTTCGACAGCCTGAGGGGTGGGGCAGTGGCAGAGTCTGGCAATATTGCGGAGGTGGTGGTAGGCAGTGCCAGTCATGGCGCGGATGTGGGGGAGAAAGGGCAGTTCAGGGTCAAACAAGATACCCAGGATCCTGACTGGCTTATCGAGGTTGAGTGTGCAGCTGTGGAAGCTGATGCTGCCAGTGCATGAGGTGCGGAGGCGCTGGCGCGAGCCAATCAGGAAGTCCTCAGTCTTGCTGACGTTGAGTTGGAAAAAGTTGTCCCTCGTCCAGGACTTGATGTCAGACAGGCAGTCGGTCAGGATGCCAGTAGTCCTGGAGTTCAGGATGGAGGCAGAGAGATAGAGTTGGGTGTCATCCGCATACATGGGGAAATTTGCCTCATGTCTGCGGATGATGTCACCAAGGGGGAGCATGTAGAGGGTGAAGAGGAGGGGACCAAGAACAGAGCCCTGAGGAACACCACGTGAGACGGTCTGGGGCTGGAAGAGAAGCCGTTTGTGACGACGAAGTGGAAGCAGTGTGAAAGGTGGGACCTGAACCAGTCCAGGACAGAACCTTGAAGGTTGAGGTGGGAACAGAGGCGGTGGAGGAGGATTGAGAGCGGAGCGGTAGGTTTGGATGAGGTCCAGCCAGATGCGTTAGTGGACCATTAGGCCGGATTTGAGCCAAGTGCATTTGGCAGACTGCATCTGGCCCTTAAGCGAGCGGAGGTGGCTGGTGAAGCAGGGTGAGGATCGAGAATAGGAGGCAGTTCAGGAGGTGAGGGTAACAAGGGCGTCAAGTGTGGTGGAGAGGGTGCTATGAAGAAGAGTAAGCGTAGCAGGCTACAGAACAAGTTGAGATGAAAGGGTTTGGGATTCCTGCCCAATAGTCAATAGAAACAGAGCTTCAAAAAAGGAGCTCTAATGTACTACCCTGTGTGAAGGATGTTATCTAAATGCAAGTTGCTGTTGTTTCTAAGGTGAAATTATTTCTCGTAGCATCTTACCTCATAAACCCCTAAAAACAAGACAAAGGCCATTGGTTAATAAAATATGTTACTGAAAGAGTTGCAAAATTCTCAGTTAGAACATGACCCCAGAATGGTATAAAAGATAAGAAGGCCTTTCAACCTTTGATAAATGGAAACCAATTTGGTTTTCTTAGCCATGTAGAATCATATTACACTGACACATTTTCTTTAAGAAATCTTGATTATCCGTTTCTTTGGGAACTGTAACAACCAGCAGCTAAAGTTTTTGTTTTATAATTAAATTGGTTATCATTCTTAGAGATACATGGTGAGATGAAAGCTTTTAATGGGACAGAATCAATAGTCAGTAAATCATTATAAATGAGCCATGGAGCTCTTTAGGAATTGTTACACTCTGAATATTTATATAATCAATAAATTGTGGCAAGACGTAACTCTGATTATATCCCATAAGATTTCCCAGTATTTCTAATCAACAATGATTTTGAACAAGGACATGTTTATTTTTTTCAGCATTTGAGCATGACTGATAATTTCATCACTAAGAATGAGTCATTATGATGGCTCATTCACTTGTGAAAGACCTTCTTAACTTGCTCGTCCCTCTGGGTCTTGTGAGTTATGAGCATTTCACACTTAGAAAAGTATCTCAACAATCATGCATTATGCTGAAGGTGTGGAGCTATGGAATAAAAGGCGAACATGGCTTTCCGTGCAACGGTCTCTTTTTAGTATAAGTATTCCATAGATCATATAGCTGTCTGGTGAATATAACTAATCTTTACAACACAGTGTAATTTGTGGTCTTCTTAACTAAATTCTTTTCTAAGGAGGAACACAAGTTAGACTTCAGTTTCGTAATAACTACCTAAGTCACAACAGCTTGCTCACAGTATCATAAAGAATACAATCTTGGAGGACAAGGACAACCCCGGCCTTTTCTATCACCAACCAGATCCTCCACCCATCCTCTCACGCCTCGGCCATCCTCTCCTCCAATGCCACCTGCGAGGAGATGCTGGACTTCCTCAAAACCAAAGTCGAGGTGATCCATCAGTTGCCTCTGCCCTTCCAACCATTACCCCTCCTCAACTCACCCTCACACTCTGGCATCTACCCATCCCTCCCTCCTTCCTTACCTCCACCACCTTGCCCTTTTACTCACAGACATCATGAACCTTTCCCTGTCCACTGACACCATTACCACCCCTCTAAAAATGTCTGTCATCACTCTTATTCTTAAATCGCCCTCCCTGGAATCATTCCTGCTCTCAAACTACTGAGCCATCTCCAACCTCTCTTTCCTTTCCAAAGGTCCTGGAATGAGTCATTGCTTCCCAGCTTTACTCCTTCCTTTCCCGCCACCCCCTTTACGAAACCCTCCGAAACCACCCGCAGCACAGAAACAGCTCTGATCAAAGTGACAAATGGTATTTTGTCCATCTGCGACCAGGGCTCCCTCTGCCTCCTTATCCTCCTTGACCTCTCTGCTGCCTTCGATACTGTTGATCTCTCAATCCTCGTCCACCACCTCTCCTCTCACCTCAATCTTCATGGTTCTTTCGTTGAATATATCAGATCCTACCTCACACAACATCATCTCCACAAACAGCTTCTCCGCTAGACCCCGCACCGTCTTGTGCGGAGTTCCTCAGGGCTCTGTCCTTTGTCTCCACCTTCAGCGGGTTGTAACCTGCTTCTCGTCCCCCACCTTGCCCACCCTATCATTGAGGGGCAGGCCTTCTGCCGCTCTGCCCCGACCTTACTGGAACTCCATCCCGCAGTCCCTACACCTCGGCCCTCCCTTGCCTCCTTCAAGACCTATCTCAAGACCCTCCTCTTCAACCGTGCCTTTGGTCACCCTCCATCTCCCCAGCCCTCCACTCTCCCCGATCCCGACCCCCAGTTTGGGTCCAAAACTTGTCCAATGCCTTGGGACATCCTCCTGAGTTTTGTTTTAGAGCAATAAATCCATCTTAATTTCATTGAAGTTTCTTCTGTTTTACCCCTTTGCAAAAACAAAATAATGAGAAAATCAGTTGTATTTCACACGTAAATTGAAGTGTTGTTTGTAAATTGTAGTGCAGAGTCCAAGAAGGTAACAATGAGCAAGATACTGTCCTGTGATTTGTTTTTGATGTAAGATTAAACCAGTACGTTAAAATGATGTTTAACAGATTTTGACTTAATGTTGGACTAAATAATCTGAGTTACAGTTGCAGGAACAAGAGGTCCACTGAGGGAAGAATTAACATTTCAGATCAATAGAATGTTTCAACAGTGATCTAGTTGGTGGCATTGTAATGACAATGATCTTAAACCTAAGAACATGAAAATATTAGGCTCTAAAAGTACAAGCATGTGGGAAGCATACTAATTTTTGGTTTTAAAACAATTGGGACGACCTTCCGACATGAAAGGCACTATATAATTGCAACAGCTAAGATGTCTATCCTGTGTTGCGAAGCTCTTCATTTCACTGTTGATGGATTACTCATTTCCCAGCATCACTTTTCTCCCTGTTTGTACTTGATCTTGATATTTCTTGTTCATTTGCTTATGCCTCTCATCTCTCCTTACCCCCTGATTATTTTTATTCACTTCCCAGTGTGTGCTCCCCTGCCTTCCTACAACTGTTTACCTCTCTTTGTCTTCTGGCGTATTTTATTGAATTCCTAGCGACTCTGCCTAGTGACCAATCTTCTCACAATCAGATTTGTATAATTCTATTAACTTCACAAATTTCTTGCACATTTTCCTGCCTATCTGAGTCCTCTTTGTAATATTAAAAGCATAGAATCATAAAAGCATAGAATCATAAAGCATATAAAAAAAACTAGAATCATAAAAATGTACAGCACAGAAGGGCATTTGGCCCAACAACCCAAGTACTCTGAGACACTACCCTGCATAAAGGGTGCTATATCAATGCAAGTTGTTGTCGTTATCATGTCTGTGCTGGCTCAATCCTTTACGTCCCATTTACCTGTCCTTTCTCTTTACCACTACAACTTACTTCTTTTAAAATATTTATCAAGTTCCCTTGTGAAAGCTATTATGGATTCTGCCTTAAACACAGCTTTTGGCATTCCATATCCTAACTACTCTGTGCATGAAAAACTTTTTCCTAACCTCCGCATTTGTTTGTTTGCTATCTAGTAAAACTCCCCTGCACCCCCTCTATTGGCTTGAAATCTCTCTTAATTTACTTATGTAAGTGTTGACATCTCTAGTGCACACCACAGTCTTCCTTGTTCAATTCTCTCCATTGAAATGAAATATGACAGAATACCATGCAGCAATCTTGAATCCCAAAGCACCACACACAAACCTTATATGTTTAGGTGTTAAACTGTTTAACACAACGCATTATGCTGAATGATTTTGTAACCACTATAGCGGTTTTCCTGTTGTTACCCTCTTACCTCACTTCATGTTGTTCCTCGACTCATGCTGAGTTGCAAATGGAATTTTTCCCCTTCCACAAACTATGATTGAAGACTGAACCATGGTGTGATCCTGGCAATTTTTCATGCTAATTGAAAAGTGAGGTTACCACATGGTCCTTCACAACTTTCTTCTGCACAAATTGTATGCTACACACCGATAATGATTGGCTGCTCAGCATGATCAAAAGGAAGTTTCACTGCCTGCTGTATTCAGGAACACCATTAGCTTTAATTCTTATTTTTAATTTGCCTGCTGTGATTCTCAAGTAAGCATTCCAGGGTATTTTGTAAAGGGCCCAGAACAGGACACGTAATCCCAGTGCTTTTGATTTTCCTGTACTCATTAAATGTAGGAATCACCTTAGAACTAGAGAAGATGCCAATTGTTATTTAACATTTGCATCATATGATATACATTGGGTCGAGCTCCAAGATGCTGTCTTGCATGAAATGCGCTAAAGAAATGTGAGTTGTTATTGATGATATTACTTCACAGAGGGAAATGCAACTGATCGAGATAGTATTACAAGCTCATCGAAACAAAGGGATTGCTCCAAAATCTTCAATAATGTGTTTTTCACTCATTCCCTGGAAGAACTTATCCTGCTTACTTAAATTCGGAGAGTATTAGGTGCAGGTCGGCAATAGCAAAACATTGGGGACTCAAGAGTGTGTGTTGAGAGTTCTGCTGGAGTTAAACCAGCTAAAACTGTAACCGTTGAGAGCACTGTCTGGCAATTGTCCTGCTACTTTCCAGCTATAACCACCCTAGCATGAAGGCTTTGGCTTGTAGGGTGAACATGAGCTGAGTGGGAAGAATCCCTGCCCTCAGTGGATGCCATCAGTCTGCCTTTCCAACTCATGACGATAAGCCAAACTGACTGGTTGTCATCAGCAGTGCTCTGGAGTAGGAACCAGAATACCAATATCGTAACAGAGGGTTGCTTCAATTCTGAAATTCCTATGCTAAACATGTCTCCTTAGAGCCAGTTCAGCTCTAAGGAGATCCTGTTTAACTTCCACAATGAGGATGGTCACTAGTTTGCCTAAATATTCAGATTTAATCTGGCTTTCAGCACCCTTGTCCTCTCCAGCACTGATTCTAAATCCAAAGGCACAATTTCCTTAAATGATCATTTCTAATACTTATTTTATGAAACAAATATAGATGATTTATTCTGCATTATTAGTTTAAAAGTTATTTTTCCCCCATCAAATCACCAGGATGTGGTGCAGTGAAGTATGTGAAGCTTGCTGGGATTCATAGACTGACTGCATATCTGATTGCCTCTGTTTTTATGACAACTCTCAGTGTGCATAGTGCTGCTTGGAACACCCAACATTTACACTGAGACAGCAGTCAGTGTCTAATTTATAGCAAGTTACCTCTGAGAATTATGTAAAGGCCTATTAAGAAGTAAAATAAATCACTGTCATTTCAATTCTGCACAGGAATTGAAAGTTGTAGAAGCTCTAAAATAATTGGATTCCTTCTCCCTTACACATACTAGTACATATAAACATACAAACGTGGATATGTCTAAAAGATTCCGAAATATTAAAAGCTTAGCTCAGAATACTTCTCTTTTTGCACACTGCCAAGAGAACCTTAATGTCCATTTCAACTGACAGAATGGCTATTGATTTTATGTCTGATCCAATGGAAATATGCCAGAATCACTTGCAAGATGTCATGGCACGGAAACAGCCCTGGTCAAGCTGACAAATTACATTTTGTCCATCTGTGACCAGGGCTCTCTCAGTCTCCTCATCCTCCTTGCCCTCTCTGATGCCTTTGACTCTGTGGACCACTCTGTTCTCCTCCATCGCCTCTCCTCTCACCCCTATACAAATGTAATTTTGCTGCTATTCTTGTTGTTGTTAACCTTCAAGAATCTGCCCTCAAATGGTTCAGATCCTATCTCTCACACCGGCTCCACTTTGTCTCCACAAATGGCTTCTCCTCTAGCTCCCGCACAGTCTTCTGTGGTGTTCCTCAGAACCACGCCAGTCAGGAACCTAGGCGTCTTGTTCAACCCTCAACTGTCATTTCTCCCCCATATCCGTGCCATGACCCACTCTGCCTTCCCCCAATTCTGCAACTTTGCCCGACTCTGCAACTGCCTTACCCCTCAGGCTACCGAAAACCTCATACATGTCTTCATTACAACCAGGCTTGAACATGCCAAAACCCTGCTCGTTGGCCTTTCCAACAAGCACCATAAGCTGCAGATCATCCAGAAATATTATTATTATTATTATTATTATTATAACTCTGTAGCTCACGTTGTCTCCCGCACCAGGTTCTGTGATCTGGCTCCACTGGCTCTCCATCTCTCAGAGGATTGAGTTCAAAATTCTCATCCACACTTTCAAGGCCCTCCATGGCTTCACCCCCTCCTAGCTCTCCGATCTGCTAACCCCTTATTAACCAGTCCGCTCCCTCCACTCAGCAGGCTTCGGCCTGCTCCATGCCCCCCGTCCGGCCCGCCCCACCATTGTCAGTCGAGCCTTCAGCCTCTCTGCCACCACCCTCTGGAACTCCATCCCACATTCCCTTCACCTCACTCCCTCCCTTGCCTCCTTCAAGGCCTGCCTCAAGACCCTTCTCTTTGACCATGCCTTCGGCCACTCTCCTACGTTCTCTGCCCTCCACCCTACCTGATCCCAACCACACATCCTCCCACTCAGCTCCTAATCCCTCACTGTTCAGTGCCTTGGCAAGTCCTACTGCCATGAAAAGTGCTTTACAAATGTAATTTTGTATTGTGTTTATGTCAGTCTGGCTGATACAGATTTCATTACAAGATTTGGAAAAAGAAAGAAGCATACAAAATAAAATGGTGGACCTGGTGGCAATCGGTGGCTATTGGTAATTACAATATAGTGGGCAATTATCTAGGGTTTATCCACCTTAGGACTGTTTTGGGGACCTTGCTGTGTAAATTGGCCACAACATTTGCCAATAAAGACAGCCACACTTAACAGTAAATACTTCCGATACTTTGATGTAAGTATGTATGTAAAAAANTCTTAAATGGTGGAGGCCGATACTGCAAGTAAACAAAGATTTTGCTTCCATTTTGGTGAACAATTGCACTTGGCTGTGTTATTCATCTGGATAGCTGCTGAGATTTGTCAGATATGTTCCTTCCTGCATTATTCAGAAGTGCCTTCCGGCAGGTTGACCCTACAGCAGTATCTGAGGAGATGTGCACAGGTTGGAACATTCTGCATTCTTAATAAAGGAAGGTAGCGGAACCTAATTTGCGGTAATTCAAAATGGGATTACTTAATGAAACTTTGTTTGTGAATGCAGATGCCACCCAGGAATAAGGATTGAGGCAAGATGATTTGCTGGAACTTTGCTCCAACACAATCTATTGCTGGAGCACAGTTCCCAGGATTTGGCATAAATTCCTTATAATGGAATCCTATAAAGAAATATCTCAAAGTAAGTAATGCCAACAGGGTAGCATCTCAGAGCACTTAAAAGTGGCAAAGCTTGACTCTGAGCCGGGGTGAGGAGGTAGCTGTAAGTATGGTCGAAGAGGAAGGTTTTCAGGCGGGACTTGAAAGGGGTGGAGAGAGACCTAGAAAGCAATATATGTGTGTGTCTGTGTGTGTGTGTGCCTGTGGCGGTAGTGGGAGGAAAGGGCAGCTAACTTAAAGAGAAAAGTAGAGAAAGCAATAATACGAAAGTTGCAAACATAAATTTATTACAGAAGTAACAATTTTAGTATCTCTCTCAAAGAGACTGTTAGCATGAATACTCCAACTATGAGCACTTGTATTAGCTGGAAAGTAGAAAGATCATTCCAATTGATTATTTTTACAGCTTTAATGTTTTGAGAGCAGATTTCACTGTTGTATTTGACATGTCATGTAGCAGCTAATTGCAGAGCAGGTGGCTGGCGTGTTTGATTTTTATTGAATACAAAAACAGTGTTTTGGATTTGTGCCCAAGTATAATGCTTTAAACAGCTATATATCATGTTGTGAATGTGTTAATTATTCGCCACTGGTAGCAGATATGGCTTATGCATAAAACAGAAATGATGAAGGATAGAAACACCATTCATGATGTCCAGAATTAATGGAAATAAGGGTATTTTTATTGAATAGATAAAAACCTGCTACTAAATCTTAATATTACATCAAGAAAAGTGTTTTCAATTGCTCAGTGTGATACATTCATTAGTGGTGTCATTGTTACATGGAGGAGGGGTGTGGTGGAGGGGATATGGAAATGCAATGATATCATATTTTACACAGTAACAGGAGAAGACCAATAGTCCATCTGCCATCCACATCCAACACCCCAAAAGATTCCTTTCAAACATTTACTTCACCATCGAGTAACCTTGGATCTTATATATTTCCATAAACTTGTCCACTTCCTTTTTCAAACCCTTGTATTATCTTGTTGCACTGGCTGTGCTGATAATTTGCTCAACACAGTCACAGTTATTTTATGATAATATAATAATAATCTTGGCATTTGATATAGCATCTTATTATGTCTTCGAGACATCTCAAAGCACTTCACAGAATATACTGTCAAGTGAGTTGAATGTATATTTTATGGGTCCAGCGAGCCGGGTTTTCCTGCTAAATGTAATTGCAATCCCGGTAAGGCATTTACTGGCTTTTTTCAGGGCCAGTTTTTTTACTGCAAAAATGTCTGTACCAGCACTGTAATTGTATGAATCCAAAGATAACAAATTAGCTATCTTCTGTTCATGGGATTTAAGATGAGTCAAAGTCAATATCCCTGACCACTGAAGGGATATTGATACTCTATAAATATTCTTGATACCCGGAACAGTCTAACAAGATGGGGGTTTTGAATGCAAGGATTATATTTATTATTATATTCATGCAAACTATATTATATTGTTTTGCTAAGTCATTACTTAAGGGATAATCATTTATTCTACTTTGAAATTACAATTTTTTGGCAACCAAAAATGAGCAGAACTAACTCTCGCTTAGAATCTTATCCATGTTCTCCTAATACTTCCTTCACTTCCATAGTTCTTTATTATATTAAGCATGCATTGATTGCATAAGATCAATATTTAAGAGTGTTCTTGTGCATGTCTTTCTCTCAAATATTTATTTGCACCTGTCCTTCAACAAAACTGATTGTTTCCTCTATGATTTGATTACTTGAGTATTTTTTTAATTGCAAAATACACATTATTTAAAAAAACACTTTAAAGGAATCAGTGTAGAAATTCCAGTTTAGATTCACCAATGAATGCTTTGGTGACTTAAGCAACTTTATATCATTCAAACTAGTTAAGCAAATAAGGAGAAACTTGGTACTACATTTTATACTTTTTAGAGATGAGTTTTGACAAAGTACTTGTAACAGTGAAAATCAGTCTTGTACATTATAGATGGATTTGCTTTTGGAAGATCTAAATCTCAGGTCTGAATTTTAAAGGCATAGCTGACATTCAGGAATCATGGACTGGAATATATATTACACAACTCTAAGAGAGTATAAAAAAGAAAGACAAAGGTGATTCTGAGATATGAAGAAAGATCCAGAGAATGCTATGTGTTTTTTATTGATCCCGAGTGGGGATATGATCGAGGAGGGTAGGCGAGGTGAATTTATTTTTGGTGTGTCAGGTGTCTGACCCATGCAGAAACCCATCACCATGTTTAAGAGTATCTAAACCAAAGTGAGAGTTCCACGTATGTATGCCACCCACTCATGGAAATTTCTCTGTGTCTGGAACGGACTGTCATCTCTCTGTCTCTGGAGTATCATACTCTATTTTAACCCATTCGGCAGAGTATTCTTCTGGTTGGTAAAATTATTGAATTTACATTTATACTATACACTCAATGGGGTAATTCCATTGGTAACTTTACGAACCAATGGAATTCCAGCTCATAGAGGTTTGAAATAATGATATGTATAATGTACATACAAGTGGGTTAAAACTGTGAGCACAGACCTAAGAATACATTTACAGAATTAACAAATCTCAAATGATCTCCAGGAGATTAGATGCACTTTCCCCACAAAGTAGTAGATGTGGAAATTAAATTATCAGCAGAAGCGTTTAATGCTAGGTTATCTATATATACACAATACAGTACAAATTTGCATTTATATAGTTCCTTTCATGTTATGAGGACGTCCCAAGCCACTGGATATAAAAAAGATGGATTAATACCTGCTTAAGAATGGAATTGAAGATTAGAAGTATTAGTATAGATTTAGTAATGAAATATTCTGTGGAATGTAATTATTTCGAAGATAATTATTCAAAACTACCATCACGATCTACAGAATTGCATTATTGAACTTGTGTGTTATAACTTCATTTTAATCATACAAAATGTTGTGTATATGTAGGAAATTAAGACATATTTCACAGGATAAGTAGGGAGAAGCTATTTCTAATGGTAGGGGAGTCAATGACTTGGGGACATTAGATAATTACAAGAGCAAAAGGAGAGCTTTGGAGAATATTTCTTAGAGTTGTTGGGATGTGGAATTCTCTGCCAATTAAGGTGGGAGAGGTAGAGTCCATTGTGGGTTTCAAGAGAGAAATAGACAAATATATGAAAGGTCGAGCCTCGGAGGGTTATGGGGATAAGGTGAGCAGTGAGTTTGAATGAACAGTTTGCTCTGAGAGGTGGTGCAGACTCAATGGGCCAAATGGCTTCCTTCTGTTCTATAAATATATATGATTTTATAAATCAAACAACTTTTTTCCCTCGTCTTCTTTCTTTCCTTCCTACTGAGGATACATTTCCATGGATAACATAGATTCCCACCCAAATGCCACACTCACTGTCAAGCCTCTCCTCCAGAATACGTTTTGATTCCTTTTGCCTTTTTTTTCCCTCTTCTCTCCTCTTGGGAGACGTCTCGAAGTCAGGAACTAGAATCCTGGTTAATTATTTTCCCTTTCCAATTGGCTCCGAGGCCAATTGCAGCACCCTGACCAGGTTCTGACCCATGCAGTATCCAAACCAAAGTGACCAAAGACTCGGATTGGAGCATGTGATTGCTTTGTAAGGTAAAATGCTTATGAGATAGTGCCTTTTCCATGAAACCCATCGGAAAAATCTTTATGAATTTTATCTATCTATTCTGCAACATTATATACTGCAATAAAAATTCTGTTATCATGGTTAAATTTATATTACTTACTACCCCGCTTACAAACATACTGACACTTCACACTGTTGGAAGCTCAACATAACTAAGGGAAGATCTACACAGTCCAGTGCAGTACTTGAAGCCATTCCACTGCCACTGTAAGAAGTTGAGGATGCCTTTCTCCTGGTGTTCTGGCCAACAATGCTTCAAATGAATTGATCATTGACAAGTTAGGTCATTTTTTTTTCCCCTGGAGGGTGAGGTCATTGAGTGGGGAGCTGATAGAAGTGTTTAAGATCATGAATGAGTTTGATGAGGTGAGCATAAATAGATTGTTTCCACTTGCTAGTGAATTCACAGCAAAGGGCTATAAATGTAAATTAACCACAAATGGTTCTGAAAGATAGTTCGGGAGGAAATTCTTTACAATGAGCATGATGAGAATATGGCAATGACAGCGAGCAACATCAAACGAGTAATAGGAAACTTGAAACATACATGAGAGAGAAGCAAATAGGTTATGGGGTGGAGTGGAGGGGGGTTGTGGATGGAAGAGGCTAGGGAGGTAGTATAAGGATGTGTGGAAGTTAATGTTGAATATAAATACTGTCAGGGACGAGTTGGACCCTTCATTTTTGGTCATAGAATCATAGAATTATACAGCACGGAAAGAGGTCATTCAGCAATCATATCTGTGCCAGCTTTCAAATGTTGTAGCTGATGTAGCCAATTCAGCCTTTTTCATCAGTTATTTACATCATAGCAAGTTTTAAGTCCGTTTCCCTGATTTTTGCATTGATTTCTAATGGGATTCCTTAATAAAGAAACACAATTTACGTAATCTACTTTCAGATCAATTTCCATGAGTTGGCATGATGTATGTCTAGCTACCACAAGGATTCCCAACTCAAGTTTCCTTTTTAAAGAATCCTGTTAGAAATCATCATAGTTTTACCTTCATCATGTACCTTCATCTTAGGTCTGGAGGAAAAGGTAGGTAAATCGAACAGAAAAAATTGCTTGTTCAAAGTGCTACCACAGACAAGATGGGCCGAATGGCCTTCTTTTTGTGGCCTTCATTTCTACCGTTCTACAATTCTAATATGCTTTAGACCTCACTGGTCAGAGAATTGAGGTGTGGAACTGTGGTTTGACAAGGCGTAGCATTCTTCAGTGGCATATTCCCATAAGTTTGTCTATGTACAGAAACACATTAACTTCTGCACTCTTCTACTATATAGCGCTGGTGGCATATGTGTTGTGCTGCACTGAATTTTGCTCTTTGTTTTAAATCAAACAGTGACCTGGTATTTTACCTGAAATACTTTTAATTACATATTTAATCAGTGCTATCAGCAATAAGCATACAGACAACTGCAATACAGTTGTGATCGTAATATAACATGTTTCATACTATAAAATAACTAACATAAGGTTTGTTCATTAAAAAGTACAAAATCTTTACTTCAACAGTAAGCTTTGGCTGCTTAAAAAACTCTAATAATAAAAGTAACTTGAATTAGATGCAATGATGGCAGTTCCATTTGTAATGAAATATGAAAGAAATTAAACTCCATTTCTTTGGCAAGCTTCTAATGCTATCATTCTTCAGTTATTCCAGGAACATGACATTAAACTGAACTGTACTGACCTTCCCACTATAGAGCTTCACATTGACACTCGGATGCTCACCTAAATTATAGCCAGCAGGCTATCTCCTCAAAAGCAGGTCTGGTTATTAACATGTTGGAGTGCTGTGCAGTGGAATTCACATTGCACCATTGCTATCAGCATATATTTGGGCATCTGTGGAGTACAAAGTTACAAGATTAGACGCCAATTATACATATGTGATACTATATTTATTGGGTGATTTTGAAGGTTTATAAGGGTGCTCTCATGTAGATCTGTCATTTATAGTGAGCAACTGTGATTTAATCCATTGGCTCCCTATCCTTCAGAGGATCCAGTTTAAGATCCTAGTCCTCACCTACAAAGTCCTCCATGGCCTCGCCCCACCCTATCTCTGCAACCTCCTAACGCCCTACCAACCCGCCCATTCCCTCCGCTCAGCCGGCTCCGGCCTGCTCCACGTTCCCCGACTGACCCGCCCCACCATTGACGGGAGAGCCTTCAGCCACTCTGCCCCCAACCTCTGGAATTCCATTCCCCAATCACTCCGCCTCGCCTCATTCTTAGCCTCCTTCAATTCCCGCCTCAAAGCCTTCCTCTTGGACTATGCCATCAGTCACCCCCCTTCCCTTCCCCTCCCTTCTCCCTCCCTGACCCCGGCTCGGGTCTGAAATGCTGTACACAGTTCAACGCCTTGGGACGTCCTCCTGACGTGAAAGGCGCAATACAAATATAATCTTGTTGTTGCTGTTGTTAATCTAAATGAACAAAAACAGACTGCAACTTCACTGTGATTTGGGAAATGAAATATTTTTGCGTTGCTTTTTTATTTTTTCATATGTAATTTCATGCCTGCCACCTCCCTACTTCTTCAACCTGTTTACTCTCCAACCCACTAGCTGCTACCTCCGTTTGATCATCCTCTTCCTCTTTGACTGTGCCTACGGTCAACTCCCCCCTCCCTCTGCCTCTGCCACTGTCAAGTGCTCTGGGATACTACCCTGTGTGAGGGGTGCCAAACAAATGCACGTTGTTGTTTCTTCTTTTCTGTAATGATGATGCTACTAAGGTATAGCTATATATATGTTGTCTGTGCCTCACCCAAGGGGTCTTTAAGCTAAGAGGCAATGAACGTTGTCAGGTTAGTGGACTATGGTGGGTATCACAACTGAGTCTAATTCTGCTCACACACATAGACAGTTTCCAGTATTGGATTGTTTTTCATTGCCCCGGGCTGAGATTATCTGACTCTATACAAACAGGGAGCTTACTCATCCTAGTGGCTCAATTTCATACTCTGCCCGCTGAAAGATTGGGAACATTTTTCATACATAGAATCATAGTCATGGAATTATACAGCACAGAAGGAGGCCATTTGGCCCATCATGTTTTCTTTTAAAAGAGCGACCCAAATCAATCCCACTCCCCTACGATCTCCCCATAGCCCTACACACTTGCCCTCCCCAAATAATTATCTACTTCTCTTAAAAGTTGTTATCAAATTGGCTTCCACCACCCTTTCAGGCAATGCATTTCAGATCCGAACGACTCGCTGTGTGAAAACGTTTCTTCTCACCTCCCCTCTGTTTCTTTTAACAACTATTTTAAATCAGTGCTCTCGGGTTACCGATCCACCCGCCAGTGGAAATAGTTTCTCCTTGTTCACCCTATCAAATCCCCTCATAATTTTGAAAACTTCTATTAAGTCTCCTCTTAACCTTCGCTGCTCCAAGGAGAATAATCCTAGCTTCCTGATAACTGAAGTGCCTCATTCTTGGTACCATCCTGGTAAATCTCTTTTGGACTCTCTCCAATGCCTTGACATCCTTCCTAAAGTCTAGTGACCAGAACTGAACACAGTACTCTAGCTGAGACCAAACCAGTGTTTTATAAAGGTTCATCATAACTTCCTGACTTTTGTATGCCCCTATTTATAAAGCCAGTATCACATATGCTTTTTTAACAGCTTTATCTACCTGTCCTACCACCTTCAAAGATTTATTTATATGGCCCCCCCACCCACCCCCAGCTCTCTCTGTTCCTTCACCCCCTTTAAGATTGTACCATCAGCTTATATTACCTCTCCTCATTCTTCCTCTCAAAACGCATCACTTTACATTTCTCCATGTTAAATTTCATCTGCCATGTGTCTGCCCACTTCATCAGTCTATGTCCTATTGCAGTCTGCTACTATCCTCCTCACCGTTTACTACTTTTCCTAACTTAGTAACATTGTGCTGTTTTTTTCTGTTTGTCCCATAAATTAGCAAAATAAACATGAAAGTTTCATCAAACAAAGCCTTATAACAGAAGAGTTATAAAAGATAGCAAAAATTGATTTGTACAAAGTACAATTTGTAAGATGTGATAATTTTCACATTTGGAGGACCCAAAAGAGACCTCTCCTGCCTCAGGAAAAGTGCATGGGAAGGGAGTTTCTCCTGGTGCCATGGGCAAAAATTCTCCAAATAAAATTGTTCACTTATTTCATGGCAGTTTGTGGGACATTGTTGTGCACATCTGGGCTGCCAAGTTTACCTACAATTACTGTCCCTCCACTTTATAGTATGACCCATGGAAGTGCTTTAAGACATTTTCCTGATTTGACAAGCTCTATATCAGATGCAAGGAATTTTATTATTATTATTATGTTTAAGGTACCCAATGGTGACCCGCAAGTGCAAGTGCGTGTTTTCAAATATCTCCTTGCTCATCTTTCACCCCACCGGACACAATGTCTGAGATTCCAGTCGTATTTCAATTCACATTTTTCTCAATTTTCCAGGATAATAAAAATCAATTTGAATCTGGGCAGAACTAGTTATAACTAGGCACTGTATATTGAACTTGGAAAACAGACAAATGTTTCTAAAACTGGTTATATGCATTAATGTTTAGGCTGACTTCTATCAACAGTTCTGAAAAGTAATTTCTGGGTGTTTTCTAAGACTAAAAATGAAAACATATATAAAATGAATGAATGAATGAATGAATGAATGAATGAATGAATGAATGAATGAATGACTGAATGAGTCAGTCAGTCAGTCAGTCAGTCAGTCAGTCAGTCAGTCAGTCAGTCAGTCAGTCAGTCAGTCAGTCAGTCAGTCAGTCAGTCAGTCAGTCAGTCAATCAATTAATTAATGAGCCATGTGAGTCCGGACTCTCCATCATTACAGGTCAGAAGACAAAAAATATTCCTCTAGTCACGCATAAGTTTACACTTGCTGTCCTAACATTACAGTACTGCAGACATGATAAGGCGCTATATCAAATGCAAGGATTATGATTATTATTATTATTTGGACTCCGATAAACAATGACCGTTAGACATCCAAAGTTCAGATTCACACTTAGTAATTACAATATTAATAATAATAAATCACTGGGAATGAATTACCTCTATATCATAAGGTGTAACATTTTAAATGATAGAAAATCAGCAAAAAGAAAAAAATCTTATTTTTAGTTCCTATGCACATAACAGCCACCACTATGACCATAAGAATATAAAAACTGTGGAACAGGCAAAACAGCAATGAATAAGAGCAAGAAGATATTCAATCTCTTTGAGCTTTGAATACTGTAATGTTAGGACAGCAAGTGTAAACTTAATGCGTGACCAGAGGAATATTTTTTGCCTTCTGACCATAAGCAACTACAATACCTTGAAAGAAATGAGAACATAAAAAAGATTGTTGTAGTCCCAATTTCATGCTAATCCCTCCCATAATCATTTTGCAATCCATCCTTTCTGCAGTTTCCCACACAGCCAAAAGAAACCAAAATATTTTTCCCAACTCATTTTGGTAATGTTTCAATTGACAGATTGTTTCTATTTTGAAATACAGGTATATCTATCTAGTGGGGATTAACTATATAGGGGTTCTTGCCATTTTTCCTTTCCGATTGCAAACTGAGAGAACAATAAACACATGTTTCTCTGAGTTCTTGCGTTCTCATGGTATACTGTGGGAAACACAGTTGGAAAATGCCCCAAATGAATTATTCCCTCCGCACCAACCAACAGTACTTTGAATACTATTGTACAGCATATGAAAATGATATCACAGGCACTAGCTAGCAATGCAAGTTGCCTCAAAGATAAGCTTCGGGGAATGCAAATATTTCTGATGCAAATATATCCTGTTGTTCATATTCACTATATTGCACCTGAATAGCCAAGTATAACAAAGGAAAGCAGTTTAAGTAAGTGGGATAAAAAAAATACTAGATTCAAACTCTGAAGCTAAGAAAAGAAACAAAATAGTGAAAGGTGTATCAGTACAACTGAGGGTTACAGTCTTTTTTTGGTCATGCTGATGTCTGACACACAAGGAAACCTATCATCCCATATATTAGTATCTAAACCAAACTTAAGAGTTCCACATGTGCACGAAAATTTTCTTTTTGCACAGAATGTAATGAAAACTCTCTCTTCAAATGGAACTGCAGTAGAAGTGCCTCCTTTGGTGAAGCGCTAAGATGAGGCCTCATCCGTCTGTTTCTCCGAGTGTCGTGGACAACTACCTCTAAATTAAAATAAGTCATTCATTTTTTGTTTGTGAAACATTGTTGTAGGCAAACTGGCTGCCTATAGATATACAGTCACTCCACTTCACGGCAAGTAGATAGTGACTGAAAACATTTTTTTTAACATTTTAATATAGTACATTCAAATGTATGCAATTGTTTACATGGTACATTTCATTTTCTGCTTGATTTATGAAAATACTGGAAATTGAAAATTGCTTAATAGTGTCCAAGCTATGCTGAGAATTCTACATATTTATGCCACCTATAAACGGAAATATTCCTGCATTAGGTAAGCATGATGTTTTCCTACAGGGAGTACATCATGCTTACCTAATTTCAGAAAGTATTAGGTGCTGTCTTTGGTGAGAATTAGGGCTTAGGGACATCAGAATGAGCATTTGGGTACTGCAGGAGTTGAACCAGATAAAACTGCAGTTTGCCATTGAAAGCTCTGCTTGGCAAACTTCCAATTGCTTGTTCAGCTATGACTATCCTATTTGTTAGAGTTTTACAGGGTTAGCAACATAAGATTCAAATATAGTCATGAAAATAACCTTCACATTGGGATGTGCAACTCAAAGTGGAAACAGAGATCAATTAGTTTATGAATTTCAGTAAATGTCAATATTATTTTAATATTTTGTACTTTCTTCTAATCGTTTTCACAATGTATATTTACATTCGCCATTTGATTTATGGAAATTGTAAACTATTAGTTACTTACTAATAATTACAGCTGCATCACATAATACAAAGTAAGGTCAAATGTTTGATACTGATGAGACTTGTAGAGCTTCTAAGAATTCTAAGCCTTCACTCTATGAGATTTACCATTTTATGCATCTGAATTGTGCAAGCATAAGCAAAAATATTCTATCAAAGAAATCTGAGTTTGTAAATGAATTATTGGAAAATGATAACAAACTCGAATATGGTACAGACTCCAAAGAACAAAGTCCAATATTTATAGGATGACATCACCCAATGATTTTACGTGATTATTTTTATATTTCAATTTTTTTTGATAGGTTCAGCCACAATAAGTGAAGCAGACTTTTAAGTCACATGCATTTGGGAGGGAATAACATAGTATTATGCTTAAAGAAATTTCATGACTAATTTGAGGCAGTGCTGATAATCATCAGCCTCATAACCGTGAACTCCTCCCAAGATTGCAAACAAATGACAAAAGATCATTGCAAGAAACATGAGGACAAGCATGTGCAATTCAGTCTGTTGGGCTTGTTCACCTGTTTATTAGGCAATGGCATATACTTTAATCCTATTGTTTTGCCTTTTCTCCATATCACTTTATATCCTTGCTTCCCAAGTATCTATCTCCCTTTTAAACTAATTCAAATTAATCCTATTGATTCTGTGCTATATGGCATTTTGGGACAGTACATCCCATATTTTGCCAATCCTTCATTAGAGGAAATGTTTTCCCTTTTGTCACCACAAAATACACAGAAAACATACAAAATGTTTTGCCTTCAAATACAGTCACTATTCTCACCAGTAAAACCTGTGAAGCACTTTGAGAGAAGGTGTTATATCAAATGTGATTATAATTATTACAAGGAGTTTCATAAGTATTTCTCCAATGCAACCCCAGGTTGAGTGATTCAATGCAAGCATCTGTATGGCAGCTTTGACATAATTGAGCTGCTTTAAAACAATTTTAGTCATCCTGTTATTTCAAAAATTATGTCAAACCAGTCAACCACTGAAATATACTTTCATTTGGTGGACTAACTTGCTGTAAGCAGTGAATTAGCAAACAAAAGCCCAGACAGGAAGCAGAAAATAGAATTTTGTTTGTTGGCATTCAGCTATCACTCAAATGTCCTTATCAACAACAAACAGAATGAATCTACCCATCTGTATAGATCACCCACCCCTACACATTTGGGGATTGGTTCAAGTCAAGATGACATGTTTGCAAAATAATTAATTTGTTTAGATGGAAGTAACTACACTTGAGCTGAATAGTTCCGAGAGGTTCACAGTTGTGAAGCATCATGATATATATTTTATAATGCATTGATGAATGTTTTATGTGCAAGGTGCTCCATAAATGCAACTTGCTGTTGCTCTAAAAGTCTTCCATATTATGAGGGCATCCTTATTGATCTATGATTACTTCCACAAATTTACTCAGTTGACAACTTTTCATGAATTTATACTAAGAAGCTGGGTCAAGACAAATTGACACCAATGCAAACCAAAAGTGAAAGAGGATCACTATTAGGGGAGCAATCTGAATACTTGCTTTGAACTGATTGCTTGCTTTGAATGAATGCTTTCAATAAGAAAGGAAATTCTACATTGTAGTGACAAAATCTAGCATTGTAGTTACTTTTATAAGCCCGACGACTCCCAGTTACCTGGACTACACCTCCTCCCACGCTCAGACCTTCCACTGCCCCACCCCCCCACCTCCTGTAAAGATTCCAGTCCCTTTTCCCAGTTCCTCCCGCTCCGCTGCATCTGCTCTGATGATGCCATCTTTCACACCAGAGCATCTGAAATGTCCTACTTTTTCCTCGACCGATGATTTCAATCGACTGTAGTAGGCCGGACCTTTGATCGTGTCTGCCCTATTTCCCACACTTCTTCGCCCACTTCTCAGAACCGTGATAGGGTCCCCATAATCTTCAGCTTCCATCCCACCAGCTTCGACATCCAACAAGTAGTTCTCCGCTATTTCTGGAAGCTCCAATGTGATCCAACCATCAAACATATTTTTTCCTCGCCTCCCTGCTCAGCATTCTGAAGGGACCAATCCTTCTGTGACTCCCTGGTTCATTCCTCCATCACCGCCAACAGTTACTCTCCTCCCCCCGGCATCTTCCCATGCCAGTGCAGGAGATGCAATACCTGTCCTCTCACCTCCTCCTATACCACTGTCCAGGGCCACTAACACAGTTTTCAAGTGAGACAGCAATTTCCGTGCACTACCAGCAATGTAGTTTACTGCATTTGTTGCTCATTTTGTGGTCTCCTCTATATTGGAGAGACCAAACAAAGATTGGGCGCCCGATTTGCTGAACACCTCCGTCCTGTCTGCAAGCACAACTCTGAGCTTCCGGTTTCTTGCTGCTTCAAATCTCACTCCCACTCCACTATGACCTCTCCATCCATGGTCTCCTGTGCTGTTCCAATGAGCCACAGCGCAAACTCGAGGAATAGCACCTCATTTATCTGCTAGGGACCTTTCAGCCCTCTGGCTTCAATATTGATTTCAATAAGTTCAGACCAAAACAGCTCACATTCCCCCTCCCCCTCTCTGTGACCATTAACAACATCTGGGTCACAGGCACATCTTTTCTCTCTCTGGTCTGCCTGTTTTGTTGTAATTCCCCCCATTTGTTTTGTATTATTAACACCTCTTTAACCATCATCCCCTGTCCTCTACCTCATTTTTTCCTTTGTCTTCATCGCCTTGCCTCCCCCCTCTCTGCTATTCCTTTAAAGCCTCTAGCTCCCAACGTGCTCCTGTTCTGACAAAGGGTCACAGAGACCCGAAATGTTGACTCACTCTCCTTTCTCCATAGATGCTGCCTGATCTACTGAGGGTTCCCAGAGACTTTTGTTTTTGTTTCCTACATTGTTGATTTTGGAAAAAAATTAATTGAAACAATAATATATTACTAGGTCAAAATTCGTATTTTTAGTCATGTTACTTTGACTATGTGAAGCCATTGGGAAACCTTAAGCTTTCACCACACCACTAACAATAACAACAAAATCCCCTATGGATCTGAGTTCCTGGGGATGCAACAGAGAGGCATCCTCCTGCCCACTTGCAAACTCCAGGATTAAGCAGTGAGGTGGATTTGTGACAAACTCGGGAAACGGCTACAGGGAGGGAGGGCTCAGGCTACACTGACCTGTAACTGAGCACTCGGAGATGGAGTCGACTTCAGTCTGTTTGTCAAGGTCCCTCACATGAGGACCTGGATTGAGCAGCTGATGCTGAGCAAGCCTGATACTTCAGACTTTGGCCTTGATAACATCGAGGTGGCTGACATATCACATGTGGTCTTTTAAAGTCCTCCCCCCACTGAAGGAAGATGTCTGTCAGATAGCTGACGAGATTTGGGATGACAGATGCTGGAAGGCATTATCTGTGCTTGTGAACGTGTTCTTCCATTCAACTCCGGGAATCCACCTTGATTCATTTGCAGAGAGGTAAGCAACTGCTGCTCAAGCACAGCCTGGCTCATCCGAAGACTTAGGCAGACCAGTCACTGGTGGCAGGGAATCATCCCACTCAGCTCCTGTGAACCCTGCAAGCCAAAGCCCTATTAGGTAGGTTACTAGCTGGACAAGCAGCAGGAAAGTTTGCGGGACAGCGATATCAACAACAATAATAATCCTTGCATTTGATATAGCGCTTTTTACGTCTTCTAGACGTCTCAAAGCGCTTCACAGAATATACTGTAAAGTGAATTGACTGTATATTTGTGGAAGAAATACAGCAACTAATTGCGCACAGCAATATCCCACAAACAGTTGTGGATTGAAAATGGCCAATTTATTATTGTTTTGTTTTATGGAGGGATTATTATTAGGCGTGTGGAGAAAGGAAACTGGCCCAAGGTTTCGCTCTGCCTGGAATTGAACCCAGGTGTTTCACTTGCAAGGCGAGTGCTCTAACCACTGAGCTATAGGATTCCAATAGCAAGCTATGCGGTTTTAGCTGATTAGAATTCAGCAGTATCCCAACGTACTCTCTGGTGTGACCAAGCCTAGGAATTCCCATGTGTAGGTGGGATGTATGGAATTCTCAGCTTGGTTTAGATAATCTTAAGTACGGTGATGGCTTTCCGTATGTGTCAGACACCTGGCTGACAAAAAAAAATCCACCTAGTGAGGGCTCAATCCCATGTCAAATGACTAATTATTAACTATCCTCCTTGGGTGCAGGTAAGCAGGATCTCCTTGATGTGTCTGCAGTACTTCAGGGCACTGTTGATGACAGCCCAGCCAACCTAACTCTTTGGCAGGACATGGAAAGGCAGACCCATCACTGGGGGCCTGGACTTTTCCCACTCAACTCCCATTAACCCTGCAAGACAAATCACTTATGCGTAGGGTAGTCCTAGCTAGAGAAGCAGCAGGAAAGCTTACCAGGTAATGCTCTCAGTAGCAAGCTAAATGGCTTTTAGCTGGTTAGATTCCAAGACAAGCACCCATCAAATAGTACCCCCAATGCACACTCTGGGGTCCCCAAGCCTTGGCTTTTGCCAAACTCGCCTAATACTCTCTGGAATTAGGTAGCAGGATGCATCTCTCCAAGGAGAGAGTGTGCCTTCCATTCCAATAATCTATCTCCGGGATTTCCATGTGTAGATGGGATGCATGGCATTCTCAATTTGGTTTGGATACTCTTAAGCATGGTGATCAATTTCTGCATGTGTCAACATCCGTGTGACTAACAATTCAACAAGTTCCATTCATATAATGCACTTCATAAGGGTAGCATCTCGGACTGGAGTTTGGATATCTACAGCTATAGACAACTGACAGAAATTCAGTGCTTCAGAATTTTGATCTGTTGGTTAGTAAAAAATGTTTGTTCAGGAGAATAGGGGGAGCAGATAAGCAATAGAATAGAAAACTGTCCAATTTCTGGATTTTAAAATTAAATTGAACATAACTGGAGAGAAATAAAGTTTTCTCCATGTGTCTGCTTTAAAGGCTGTATGTGAAATGAGTTTGGAAAGTTTCAATTCAGTTACTGGACTGGTGGCACATCCAAAGAACAAACTCGCCTATAATTCAAAAACAATTGCTCATCTCAATCGAAGGGGACAGAAGAATGGTTGGTATGGGACATATCTCTCCAGACCTTTCATTCTCTCAGTGACTTCAGATGTAATTTGATGCTTGGCTGGAAATTAACCTTTCCTTTAGGAATCTAACTTTTGGGAGATAAAGGGACACTGAGAATGCATTCCTTCCTGGCTAAATGTGAAAATAGTAACTCTTGCCAGTAATTATAAATGTATGTTTATTTTTAAGAATGTTGGAAAATCAGCACACAAACTAAGATTGATTATAAGAATTTGAAACTATTTTGGGCAGATTTTCAATTTTCAGACATTTCTTTTCAGGCTGAGACCATGAGAACTTTGACGTCTCTAAGGAGATTGAGAGATGAAGAATATTGAAAGTAGAAAAATAAAGAGCAGGGCAATAAAATGCTAGAGATAGTCACCGTTAGTTAAACTTGTGAGAGCCATGAAACTGTACTGAGGATTTAAATAGTATAAACTATATAAATATGTTTGCATAATTGTATCCCATAACAAATTACTGCAATTGGACCCAAAAATGCACACAACAACAATTGGACATACATTACATTTGTTATAACCCTGTGATTTAAAAAAAGTTAGATGAAAAATGTATTGTTTCACAATAGATTTAACGCAACAACAAATCTCTTACCACAAGATCACAAGATTGGTTTAGATTAAAAAGACCCTTCAACCTATTTAATCTCATCCTTCTGGAATACTCATTCCACAGTCTTCCAATCACCCCATTAAATTGTTTTTGAAAAAAGTATTTCCAGTTCCCTGACATCAACCACCCTTCCTGGAAACCTGTTCCAGGTATTAGTTATCCTCTGTGTAAAGAAATATTTTTTAGGGTTGCTCTGAAATTGCCCTTTGCAATTCTAAACTTTGCACTTTTGTTTTTGTTTTACTGCATATTAAATCCTAAAGTATTGTTCTTGGTTTACTTTTTCAATCTGATTGAAAATAATATACATCTATGGTATCCCTCTGAGTCACCTTCTCTGAAGATTAAAGAGCCCTACCTTGTCTAATGCAGCCTAACCAAGGCACTATAAATAGTATTCTGGGGATAGTTTAGCAATATAGCCTGGTTAAATATGAAACATCACCTTTATTTCATCCAAGGGTTGCATAGTTTTGGAAACACTTTTTTTAGCCCCACTTTAATGCCACATTAATTCCTTAAATGTGGGATAGCGGGAGGAAAACACAGATTAAGACTGCTCAACCATAAAAGGTAGCTGACAAGTGCATCCAGCTGATGCCAGGAAGTAAGAAGAGGTAATGCTGAGTTGGTTCCTTTACCCTGCAGTGGGCATTAGCAGAGCAGATGCTCACAATAGTGTTTAAAGGCATGATTCCAACAAAACCAATCTGAACAGCGGGTGCAGTTATTATCTTTTGTATTCCAGAAGTTGCCAACATGATTTCTGTGTGAGAGCTGGCAGCATCTCCCCAGAAACATATGCCAGAGGTGGCAAGAGTCAACTCCCAGCCATAACACTACTAGTTATATGGTACATACTGTGTTGTGAATAACCTTGTAATTTACTTCACAAAACAGCCTTTCCCCTTATGTTAGCAACATGAAGGTGCAATCCTGTAATGATTCCACCGAATGGTTTAGTAAGAAAGAACTTGCATTTGTACTGGGGCTTATCAAGCTGAAACTTAAGTAAGTGCTTCATAAGTTCTTTAGCTCAGTCATTGTGAATCTAGATGTGGTGCTCAGCTTGAAATATAGGCCAATGTCAGTCCATATCAGTTCATGCAAGGTGAGAGTAGTTTTTACTTTGCATTCAATTAAAATGGTGTATATTAAAAAAAAGTATTATTTTGAAACGGTTTATAACTTAAGCCAATGATTTACATAGAATTACAAAAACAACAGGAACTTGCATCTATATAGTACCCTTTGTGTAGGATAATGTGAAGCTAATAAATTTTTTTTACAAGATGGAAACAGACCATACAGCCCAAATACTCTTCAGCAGTGTTTATTTAGTGCTATGGTATGCTACCCCACATGAAGGGCACTAAATAAATGTAAGTTGTTGTTGTTATGCGCCATAATTAATAATCCTTGCATTTGACATAACTCCGATCACATTGTTGAGACATCTCAAAGTGCTTCACAGAATATATTGCCAAGTGGATTGACTGTATTTTGTGGGTGAAACGTGGCAACCAATTGTGCAGAGCAGTGTCCCACAAACAGTCATGGATTGAGTGACCAATTTCTTTTAAGCCTCCACCCCTTCTAATCCCCTATCCCACATCTCTTTATTTCCTTCTCCCTCATTATGCACTTAAAATTATGTTATGCTACTCAATTATCATTTTAGGTAATCAAATATTCATTATTTCACTGAGGAGTTCATGGAGATTGGAATAGAAGCTTTCTACATAGAATGCTTTTGATTTAGTTTCCCCTTCTTGCATTTCAAATATCAAATATCATTTGTTTGGATTTTTTTGATGACCTTGATCAGTAAAGTTACAATTGTACGACTGAGGCAAACAAACAAAAACAAGGAAAGATTTGACTTAGTCCTTGCCTGTGCTGAGTTAGTAGTTCTAAACTTTAAGAACTCTAAAATGGACATTGGCTTCATGGGACTAGGTAAAAAAAAATTCAGCCTTAGGTTCATGAAAGCTATCCAATGACTTCTTCTGGAAGTTCATACGATATGAAATGCCCTGCAAAAAGTGGTGGTTAGGGTAAAGTCATATTAGCTTTCAAACAGGCAGGTAAATCGGACTGACAGAATGCACCCAAAAAAGCCAGCACAAACACAATAGGCAGAATGGTCTTCTTCTGTGCTGTAAATGCCAATGGTTCTATGGAAAGTGATATGTATGGCCATTTGGTGAGCATAGCATCTGGATCTGTTGTCCACCCAAAGACTCCTCACAGTTCCCGCTCAGATGGGTTGGAGTAGGCCACAGCCTGCTGGTCGGAGGGAGCGTACAGGTTGATAAACATATAACCATTACTGAGATTGAAAAAGTGCTTGAATGGGAAAAATAGCAGCAACCTGTGTTTCACATCTGAAACAGTGTAGATTGCACTTCATATCTGAAATAAGGTGTAAATTGCGCCTCATATCTGAAATAATGTCTTGGGATGTAAAGTACATCCCCTGCAAGAAACCCCTTGTACATCTCACCAAGTTCTAAATAACCTGCTCTGAATCATCCTTCTGTTCCAACAGAAATCTCAGCGGGTAGGCCTGATGTACATGGCACCATGCAAACCAATAGTGCTCAAACCATTTATTCCAATCTGAGCCCTTTTTAAAACATTATCTCCTTCAGGCACTCAGCTTTGCATGCCATTACCAGCGATGTATAATGTTTCATCATTACTCGATGGGCCGAATGGCCTCCTTCTGTGCCACAATTCTTTTGGTAAGTATATATTAGCGTACATTTTTATACAGAAAGAACCTTGTTGAATGAATTTGAGTAATGGGAACTAGCTCCTGATTAGGTGTTTTAACTTACGATCAATGCTAATCCAAGATGATGATTTGCAGCAACTGCTGTCTTTATGCTTGAGTTGGTAACTATGATCCTTGTAATGCCAGAGTGGTTTATAAAGAGATTTAATGCTCTAGGCATATCGCCTCATGCCTTTTAATTTAACCGTGATTCAAATTTGAATGCTGAAACTATGAGAGTACGACTAATGTTCATAGAATTCCTTTACCAGTTTGCATTTGTTACGTGTGACAGTCTTCAGAGGTTCTATTTGTAAAAGACTATAATTTTTAAGGATGTTTTACCTATTACATCACATACTCATTATTCATCGTTACCAGTGACCTTATATATTGAGTCAATTCATTCTGATGTGACGACAGATTTTTGTTTTATCAAATCAGACAAGAAGAAACATGGGAAGAAAATATTATATGAAATGATGGATGGCCCAAAAATGAATTATAGAGACATATGTCAGGTCTCTCATTCACTTTTGACACTCAAGTAAATGAATGGCTACACTTGTAGAATGCATACATTAATAACAGACCATTGTTCTATTTCTACATCCTGTGTGGTCAGGGAACTCGGGCACTGTGTATTTCTACATTTTAACATTGTTTTTCGCTAAAGTGTTTTCCCTTATATAACCTATAGAAATGTAATAATACAGTCTTGCCAGTTTTGTGGCTCCCTTCCATCCAGCCAGGGTTTGATTCTGGGGAATTCATTTAGATTTCACCTTTTTTGAGTCACTAAAATGAGTTTGAAACACATCATCATTGAAATTAAATAAGTTGGATCTCACTGAACTGAAATTTCACAGAGGAGATGAGTTTTCCAAAGGTCCACTGTAATCCAAGATATTATTGATCGTTGACCAGCCTGTCAATAAGACTTAAGACACAGACATACCATCAACCCTATCATTAATCTAGCAATACGTATGAACAATAATTAGATGAATCATACTATTTCAGTTGAGGTTTTTTTGGTGAAGGGAGGAATATCAGCCAGGAAAATCCCTACAGTTTGATATACCCACGATGGGATATTTACCATCTATGTAAACCACACAGCAGGGACCATAATTGAAGTCTCATCCAAGGTACAGCACTTCCAACATGCAACTCTCCTTCAGTACTGCAGATTAGACTATTTGCTCAATTCCTGGTGTGCACCCTGAAGCTACCATGTTCTGATCCAGAAGCAAAGGTCATCTCATCTGAGCCATACAGACAAGTTCTCAGGTTCTTTTCAGCATTGTTGTGCATTTCATCTGAGCTGTAAATGACATAAATCCTACTATTTGACATAATGCCTTATTGAAACATCTCAAAGCGCTTCACAAGAGTTACCACTAAAGGTTCCAGCATGTGCATTAGTAGAAGGATGCAACAGTCAATTTGTGCCCAGCATTGTTCCACAAACATAAAAACAGAATGATCAGTTTTATTTGTGGATTTGTTGGCCAGGACATTGGGAGAAAATTTCTTCTTTTTTCAATCAGTGCCATAGGATCTTAGGCATCAAGTTTATCTGAACCTGAATAGGTTGATGGGCCTTTGGTTTAATGTCTCATCAGCAACACAACATCTCTGACAATGCAGCCAATCCCCAGATATGCACTGAAGAGTCAGCCTCAACTGTGAGTTCTGAGTCCCAACATGGGACTTGCACTCCCAACCTTCTAGTCAGAGGCAAGAGTGCTACCACCTGAGCCAGACGGACACCTGACCTCAGCTGGAAGACCTGAAGCAAAAAAAGCCCACAGCACAAAGTAGATCAGCATGTTTGCAAAGTGTGTATCAACAAATCAGACTTGAATTGTATATTGTCAACATTATTATTGGTTTATCCATCAACACAGCATGAAATTACCAGAGATGCCAAATAAGAAAATACAAAATGAACAATTAATCTGGCAATTGGAAAGGAAGTTGGTTTTGAATTTGGCAGTGTAGTACTCAAATAAGTGAGAAACAAATATGTTGCTTGTGAATGATGGATTTGATCACTTTGTGAAAGTTATTAGCAGTCATAAATTAAAGTGTTGTGAAGTTCATGATCAAAAATAGTAGCCGCAGAGAAGTGTCAGAATGAACATTCCACAGAGAAGTATAAACTCTTGCCTACCTTACAAATGAACAGACAGTGAGATAGAGTCTGTGGATCAAAGATTAAGCAGCAAAAAAAGCCTGGACCTCAATCAGAAACAACGTACCCAGTGAAGTTCTTCACAAGTTCCTTGGTGAGATCTATTTATTTCAGTTCCAATAAGACACTTGATTTAGAGATGCAGGACTATAATGTATAATGGAACAGAACATTATATCTGGAAGACACAGATGTAATCAAAGTGTAATGACTTCTGCACAAAATGCCAACTGAGCTGATTTTCGGAACTAAATTTGGTCTATTGCGCTTTGCTACTTTAAATCGTGTTACTGTTCAAATGTGTAGCATCATAGTGCTCCCTCTATGAACAGTCATACGTTGTCCAAACAGGTCAATGAAATAAGGCGGTGACAAATGAACATTAGATTCAATGTGATAATTCTATCACATCAGGATTAGTTACCATTTTTTACCCAATTGAGTAATAAAATGCATTATCTGGTGTGTAGTTTATATTTTTAAAGCACCGAATATTGTGCTTATTTATAGTCTGTAATTCTGGGTGCATTATTGTAACCTTTGAGACTAATTGCACACAATAAAGTGGAATTAAAATGTCCCCAAAATGAAGCACTTCCTTGGAGTGCCTGATCACAACAACAACAATGACAATAACTTGCATTTATATAGAGTCCTTCAAATAGGTAGTGTGACGGAGCATTTAACAGCCACGTGACTTGATGCTGAACTAGAGAGGGAGGTGAGATGACCGAAGGCTGGGTCAAAGAGGAAAGTCTTGAGGTGTGATTTGAAGATGGGCAAAGAGGGGGCAAAACTGGGTGATTGAGACAAGGAGTTCCAGAGGTTTGGAGCATAGTGGCTGAAAACGTGCCACCAATTGTGGAGCAGAAGAGCGAGGAACATGCAGAAGACGTGAACCAATTTATGTGATACTCATATATTTACACTTATATATTACAGCCCCATTATAATAATAATTCTTGTGTTTAATGCAGTGCCTTATAATGTCATTGAGAATAGCGCTTCACAGGGTATGCTTTAAAGTTGTGTGACTGTATTTTGTGGGCGAATGCAGCAGTCAATTTGTGTACAGCAATGTCTCATCGACAAGTATGGAATGAATGACCAATTTTAATTGGGGATTGTTGGCCAGGAGACCCAGAGAAATGCCCTTCCCTTTTCAAATAGTGCCATAGGATTTTCAACGTCCACCTTGACAGACAGATGGGACCTTAGTTTATATCTCACCTGAAGGATGTGTCTCTTTGTGGTATGCATTCAGTCTTAACAAAATTCCATTGTAGACCCTATCCACTGTGCATGTGTGCTGCTAACTCATTTGCTTTTCACACACTGGCCGACTCTCGTGCTAAAACAGACACATTTTTGATAATTAGGTCACCACCAATGTGCACAGGAAGTGGTCAACGTCTGGGTGAATAGGTCACCAATAATGTTACTTCGAAGAGGTGATAAGGGATATCAAATGCGGGGATTATATTATTATTATTATTCCTACTTTTCGCACAGGAGGTGAAAGTGGCAACCTGATAACTCAGAAATCTGCCATTTAGTTAGCACAATAAAACTGTCTGTCACGCCTCATTAGTGTGCAGGTTACAATGTTAGGTCACTAAAATGGGTTTATGGATCCCAAACATTATAATAGAGCATCGCTGTAGGTGAATATTCTGTCCTTGTTATCCCAAGTTATAAAATGATAGCATAATCCACAGTGTCATCAGTTGAATATCAATGCAAATTAACAAAGAAAGAAGACACTTTACTGGGAACATCTTCCATAGATTTTCACTTTTGAATTGTCAGTGATGCAATTAAGTCAGTTTGATTTCAAGGTCTGTAATAGTTAAAACATTTTTTCCCATTGTACTCATCATTTACATTTCTGGGCCATTCGCCTACAAAATACACAGTCACTACATCTTGCATTAAATCCTATGAAGCGCTTTGAGATGTCCTCCAATATGAAAGACGCTATGTCAAGTGCAAGGATTATTTTGAATAAATGACTGGATGCTCCACTGATCTGATGTGAATTGGGTTGAATAGGAAGATAATAATGCGATGGTCAAACTAGAATTAACTGTAGACTCTTTACTACCTTTGGAGAAAGCATTTTATGTGGTTGTTATTATTGAAGAATGACAAACAATTAATTTATACTTGCTGAAAAAATAGGCTGTTTAACCATTTAGATTTCAATGTTGACAATTTCAGCTTTATTCAGTTGTGGCAGTCTGGAGAAGTGTTTTTTTAATGATATGACAGAATTGACAGAATGTTTCCTCCTCAGCTTTATATCTAGTTGGAGCTCCAGGAATGATATCTAAATCAGCACTCCTCATCATTAACATAGTGTGCATCATCTCACTGCTGAACATAAATAAATGCTCAAGGGAATATAGAGGGTGAGAATTGATTTTTAAGGATGTAAAGGAATTTCTAACTGTTGAAGAATTGCATTGGATACAAGTTTTTTTTTCATTTGTAAACTTAAACGTGCCTCGGTGAATCCCCATTCAAATACATGGGGCTTCAGTTTTGCACATTTATTTCTCTCTATATGCCCAGATCTTGTATGTGCAATTACCCTGTCAATATTTCTCCATGGATGAGGTGGAAGAGAGATCCCACTCACTGATTCTAAGACGATGAGATTGAGAAAATGAAAAGTGCAAGTAGCATTCAGTTTGTCTTAAGAGATAAAGGCCACAGTAGTATCCAATGGTAAAACAATATTAGGTGGTCCTTAAAGAAGGCCAGAAAAGGACTAATTTAAATTTTTAAAACAAATATTGGCATTAACATTCTGTTAGTTAAAAGTCTCTGAAGAGACATGACGAACAACACTAGTGTGGAATAGTAGCTGTCTGAATATAATGTAATAAATGGGAACTGACACTGTTTCAGAAGAAATAGATCTTGCCATTGACTTTATGAGGAGATGATATTACAAATTGACAATGGGAATTCTATAAGTAGACTTCTAAACATTTTGGACAAAGTATCACATGAGGCGATATTTGACTTTTCACCATGATATCCAAACGTCCTGTAGCTCTGTGGTTAGAGCATTCGCCTTGTAACCGAGAGACCTGGGTTTGATTCCCGGCAGGACAAAACCTTGAGCAAGTTTCCTTATTCCAGACATCTGATAATAATCCCTCAAGAAAAAACAATAAAAATTTGGTCACTCAATCCACGACTGTTTGTGGAACACTGCAGCTCACAATTGGCTGCTACGTTTTGTCCACAAAATATACAGTCAATTCACCGACAGTATATTCTGTGAAGCACTTTGAGACATCTAGAAGATGTGCAAAGCACTATATCAAATGCAAGGATTATTATTATATATATATACATATGTATATACACAGTGAGAGTCAGCAAGAACCACGGCAACAGGACACTGACTGTATTGTCAAATCAGCTTGACTCAGATAATAATAATCTTTGCATTTAATATAGACCTTTATCACTTCTTTGAGGTATCTTCACATGCGCTTCACAAAAAAAACTGTCAAGTGAATTGACTGTATATTTTGAGGGTGAAATGTGGCAGCCAATTGCACACAACAATGTCCCACAAACAGACATGGATTGACCAATTTTTTTTTGAAGGAATTATTACCTCCGGAAAAGTGATCCACCAATTGACTAACAACTGGGTTCCTACTTACTGCTAGGTAAACAGAAACATGTGGAGTAAGGAAATTTGTTCAACGTTTTAGCCTCCCGGGAAATGAACCCAGGTCTCTCACTTACGAGGTGATTGCTTTAACCACTGAGCTACAGGACTCCAGATACGTAGAAGTCTTGTTGAAACTGTACAGTGATCTGATTAGGACATACCAAATGGCAAAAGGGAAATGTTCAGTCCTTAGAAGTAACATTGAGTAAATCAGCTAGGCTAGTACAGTGTTTGAGGGATGAGATATAGTAGAATTGCATTTATTCACCCAGCAATTATCCATATGTTTGTTTTTTGGTAATAGGACTCTGGAACAGAAGTAGATAGTAGGTTGCACATAGGTATACACAATTGCTAACAACAAGTGTTTTAGTAACTTGGTAACTTGGCAATCATACTTGTCGCTTCATATAATTGCATAGCCAAACATTTTTTAATCACTGAAGGTAATTTTTTAAGTTGATAATTGGCTCCCTACTGTATTTGGATAAGCTAGGGCTCCTCATTCTTGAAAAAAAGAAATCAGAGGGAACCTTATTACGGTACAAAAAATGCTGAAGAGAATAGAGAAAGTAAACCAGTGCATTTACATTCACGCTAAGGAAGCAGGATAAGAGAATACTTGATCATAGTTGTGAAGGGCAATTTCAGTACAGCCAATAGGAATTATTTCTTTACAGCGAGAATAACCAACAGCTGAAATGGATGATCAAAACCAAGGAACTGGACTCCGGAAACAGAATGATGGTGCAACAGAAAGATGGTAGAGCTAAGATTCTGGAAGGATGAGATCATTTGGGCCCGAGAGGCTTTCTTTATATAATAATCTCTCTCACGATAATATTAAATTGCCAAACTGAGTATCTCCTAACCAGCAGAGGAGAATTATTTTGAATTAAATTATCTAAATCATGGAACTGTCACTTGCCTCTATGCTACAGAGGCCTTTCTAGTCATGACTGTGCACTTCGCATAGACATAAAAAAGTATATGAAAGACAATATATCAGGTATGTAAGAGAGAAAACTGCAAATTGAAAACATAAAGCAAAATGGATTACGGATCACTATCATACAGTAAGTAGAAAAAGCTAAAATGATAATTTATCACACATTGTTGTGATAGTCAATTTTTCTTTCAGTGCCATGTAAAACTATCATTTAAGTAAAGAGGTAGGATGCTTTTATCCTTTGTATTGACCTGAGAGCTATTTTCTTCACTAAAGACAGTATTGAGAGCTAAGGAGGGATTGAATTTAAAATATGGAAGATATTGAACTTGCCCGATGGCTAGGCTTGGAAATATTGCAAGATGTGCCTGTAAACATGGAGTGAATCAATGGTCTTTCTAAAAATCCCCGATAATTATTTTACCGACCTCCAGGCTACCATTTTATTATGAAAAAAATCTAATTGATATACTCATCTGCCAAGGTCGGTAAATTGAGGTAAACAGACACTAAGATTTTGTCTGGCAGAATCTGAATCTATGTTGTGTTACAAGAGATAAATGAAGGAAAATCTTAGCATGATGAAAAGTTCTTGTTTGTATCTCTTTTGCTGAAACAAAAGTACATGTAAGGATATTGTGCAACACGCCTCCATAACCTTTTTGGAAACATTTCAAGAAGGCTCCCCTGTCTCCCCTGAAATCCCAGGTTGCTGCCAAACCCACCCGCTCTCCCTGGTACAACAGTCATCTCAGCTCACTCAAAACACAAACCCAGATGCTCAAACGTAGATGGCAAAATATCCGTCCTCTCGATCCACAGCCAGCTGTGGCTCGAGTACTTCCGCACCTACCCCCTCTCCCTTTCACAGACCCAATCTGACTTTTACTCCAAAGTCATCCTGGAGACAAACAACAATCCAAAGACGCTGTTTTCCAAAGTCCATTACCTCCTCTGTGCATCACCTCAAGCCCCCTCGATCCTCATGTCAAACATCAAGTGCGCAGAGGTCCTAGACTTCTTTGCCTCAAAAATTGAAAACATCCGCTTGGTTGCATCATTCTCCCACCCCACCCTCATCCTCACCATGCTCCCCTTCCACCCCACCTATCACATCCACACCACCTTCTTCTTCCGCCACGGTTCCTGTCACTCCCTCCTTACGCTCCTTTGTCCCCATTTTCCCCATTTCTTCCTCCTGTCTCTCAACCACATGAAGTTCACCACCTTCTACATTGACCCCCTCCCCACCCAGCTGCTGGTCACTCAACTCCCCCTTCACTCACCCCTCCCAGCCAACACATTCAACCAGTCTCAGCCCTCAGACTCTGTTCCAATCCCTTGAAAAAAACTGTCATTTCACCACTTCTCCAAAAATCAACACTCGATCCCTCTAATCTCGCACACTACTGTCCCATCTCCAACCTACCCTTCCTTGCTTGGAATACATTGGTGCAGGTCAACTTCGGACAAACCTCTCCCTCCACTCCCTCCTCAACCCCCTGCAGTCTGGTTTTCGCCCTGCCCATAGCACAGAGATGGCGCTTGTTAAAGTCGCAAATGAAATTCTCCCTATCTGTGACCAGGGCTCCTCCTGCCTCCTCGTCCTCCTGGATCTCTCTGCCGTGTTCAACAGTCAGCCACACCACCTTCCTCCAACGGCTCTCCTCCCTCATCTACCTTTGTACTGCACTCGCTTGGTTCAAGTCCTCTTTAACCAACCGCCTCCATTTCATCTCAGCAAATGATTTCTCCTACCGGCCCGGTCACCTGCAGGGTACCCCAGGGCTCCATTCTTGGTCCTCTATATAGATGCAAGTTGTTGCTATTGTAGCACGTTTTCTGTAAAAAATAGCAGAGGGGGAGAAAAGGGGCAGCAAAAGAGAGGAGTAGATTTATTTCCAGTTTAAATATTCATCAGATCAAATTGTCCCTCAGTCATTTTGAGAAAAGAGCAAATGAAAGGCTGGAAGCAAGGCTGATAAATTAACATCATTTCCATCTGAGGAGGACCTGGTAAGAATCTTTAAATATCTGTGTCATTCACCAAGTCTGATGTGGGAATCTCTACAGTCAAATACTGTATTGGAAGAAAACACAAACCTTTGGGCTTCTATTCAGATCGAGGGAGTCTGACTCAATTTAAAACATGGGGGAGAAAAATGTAACATAGGATATGTTACCATATAAAAATTATGGTCCAACCCAGTTGAATTATTGGTCGCTTTTGGTGATGTGCCCCTGACTCCACCATCAGACTTAGAGCAGTATACCATGAAAAGGCAGTAAAAGGCTGGGCCCTGCAGATGGCAATAACAATAGTGACTACTGCTGGCTTCTGGCCAAACCACTCTGCTGATATCATGTGGAGGAGAAGCCAGTTGATGATTATTGACCGCAAATAAACACTGTCAGATTATCATCATATCATACACAGCAATTTTCAACCCCACAGTGTACAGGAGACAAAAGAGTAAAACTCACAGAAATAGGTTGATCTATTCAAGATCCACAAGTATATGCTTTATCATTCCTGCAGCTCAGAAGGTGAAGTCCGAACATGGTGTAGAACAGACACTGTAAAAGAAAGCTGCATTCATGTGAGACTACAGCTGCTCCTGAAACAAAATTCTGGTTCAGCTAGAAGTTTTGATAAATGAGCAGGATCAGTCTTTGTATGCCAGCCACCTTCCACTGAGCTATTCCAACAGCGTCCAGCTCTTTCCTGTCAAAACGTAACCCTACAAGTTAAAGCCCCAATGGGTAAGGTGGTCCTAGCAGGACAAGAAATGGGAAAGCTTGTCAGACAGTACTCTCAATAGCAAGTTATTCAGTTTTAGCTGGTTTGACTCCAGCAGTAGGCCAACACATACGCTGCAGTGTCCAAGCCATGGCTCTGGCCAATCTGCACCTTATACACAACAGATTTAGATAAGCAGGATTGTTCTTCCAGGGAGATAATGAACATTTCATTCCAGGCACAGGGAAATTTCCACCTGTAGGTGGTATTCATATGTGGAACTCTCAGTCCATTTTGGATACTTTGTGATGGGTTTCCGCATGTGTCAGACATACGTTGCTTCCAAAAACTGTCAGAGTACAAGATAGGAAATTAAAATATGCATCAAGTCAACATCCAGATTCAGCATTTCCGACATATTAATATTTGGAAAATTTGGGTAGCAGCTGACTAGTTTCTCGAGAGCATCATGCAAGGGAATTATGACGTTTGTCCAATGGACACCTATCAGCATTTGTAGCATTGAGAAAGTCAGGGGCAATGTATTTATATAAAACAAATTCTATAGTGGAGCGGAAAAAGTGAACTTCACTTTATTGCATAAGCACTGCAGATAACTCGTGTTTGCGGGAAGCCCGGGAGTGCAAACATTATTTTGCAAAGTATAAATTATACATAATTTTTCTCTTTTTTCCATTAAGAGCAACAAATAATTTTTGCAGTGTAGCAATATTGCATTGTCAGGATTGTCTTAATGTGGTGCTGGAGGCACTTGCAATGAAAGGTTATTGTTTTTCTACAAAAAGGTGGTCACTGGCCTTCAGCCGAGGCACTCATAGCATTGCCTGGGAGACAGCATTTATTTACTAAAAGTCAAGAAAAATTCTCCAAAACTTAAATATTCCTGATAATTTTGCAGTGTTAGCTCTGAATCTCTAGTGGGATGCTTTCCGAATTAGGGAGAGATGGTTCCTTTCAACTCCCCATTTCACGTGACATGTGAAGCCATTTTTTTCTGCAGTGGAGAGAATGAATCCAACCTTGTTAGCAAGATATCTGAAAGGAAATACATGAATATATAGTTATGAAACTTTTATTTTTCATCAATTGGGATTCTGACACATGGAAACCCACAGCCATTCTTCAGAAAACCTACTGAGAGTTCCACATATTCCGTGTGGACATTTTTGTCTGTCTGAAATGGAATGCACACTCTTTCCCCAATAGTGCACACGTTGCTCACTTAATCCCAGAAATCATTAGGCATAGTTTAGTAGAGGCAAGGTTTGGGGGCTGGAGTATAAGTGATGGTACTTTTGCTGTTGAACCAGTTGAAACAATGATTGTCAAGCTTCTTGTCACTTATCCACCTAGGATCACCCTTCCCTTTAGGGCTTTGTCTTGCAAGGTTAATACAACAACACAACAATTTACATTTGTAAAGCACTTTTCACATTGGAAGATGTCTCAAAGTGTGCTACGTAATTAATTGGGATCCCAAATTGGGGCAGGGGAAGCTGAGCAGGGAGAGGGAAATGTGGGTAAAAGAATGGTAAGATAATTAGATCTTACAAAGAAGAATGAAAAGCATGGAAACCGACCACTTGGCCAACCAGTCCATGCCGGCATTTATACTTCACGCAAATCTTCACCCAAACCCTTTTATTCTCCTCTCCCTCATATGGAGGACTAACTTTTTCTTGAATATGTCTACTCTATTTGATTTAACTTCAGGGATCGAGTTCCACAATCTCACGACTCTCTGTGTGAAGTAGTTCCTCCTAAATAATTTTTACATTCCCCAGTTGCTATCTTAAAATTGTATCCCCTGCTTATGGACTTCCCAACCAGTGGAAACACCCTAGCTATGTTAATCTTATTGAATCCTTTTATAATTTTAAATAATTAGGTCCCCCCTTAAACATCTCTTTTCTCGTGAAAAAAGGCATAACCTGTCCGTTCTAACTTTATAATAATAATAATAATAATAATAATAATCCTTGCATTTGATGTAGTGCCTTATCACGTTTTCTAGACATCTCAAAGCACTTCATACAATATACGGTAGAGTGAATTGACTGTATATTTTGTGGGCGAAACGCGGAAGCAAATTGCACACAGCAATGACCCACAAAAAGTCATGAAGTCATGGATTAAAGTGACCAATTTATTATATTTTTTGTACAAGGAATTATTATCGCCGGTAAAACGATCCACCAATCAACTACCACCGAATTCCTACTTACTGCTAAGTAAACAGGGGTGTGTGGAATAAGGAAACTTGCCCAACATATTACCCTGCCGTGAATCAAACCCAGGTCTCTTGCTTGCAAGGCGAGTGCTCTAACTACTGAGCTACTAGATTCCATGCAATATATAGTAGCCTGACAGACCTTGTAACCTTGTAAACCTATGCTATATCGCATCCTTAATAATAATAATAATCCTTGCATTTGATATAGTGCCTTATCACGTCATGGATTGAGTGACAAATTATTATTAATTAATTATTTACTTTGGTGGTGAAGCGATTATTTTCCCCAGAAAAGAGGTCCACAATTGAATAACAACCAGGTTCCTACTTACTGCTGGTAAACAGAGGCGTGTGGGATAAGGAAACTTTCATAGCATTTTGCCCTGCCTGGGAATCAAACCCATATAATATGAAATATATAATCCTTCTTATAGTGTGGAGACCAGAATTGGATACAATGCTCCACATGTAATCTAACCAAGGTTTTGTTTCAAATCAACATCATTTCCTTACTTTTATATTGTATCCGTCTGGATACAAACCCCAATACCCCATTGGCCTTTTTATAGCTTATCTACCTGTGCAGCTACTTTTAAAGATTTGTGGATCTGAATCCCCAGATCTCTTTGATCTTCTCCTTTCAGTTTCATAACATCTAGACTATAGATGGCGTCTTTATTTTTCCAGCAGTGAATCCTTGCTGGAAAGTCATGCAAGAATAGAATGGGAATAAGCTATGATGCTGTGCATTGGATACAGTCAAATAATCTGCCGACACCCATTGGATGCCTTGGATGAAGTTCAATGGGTCCTTGGTGCCCATGGAACCATACAACATATAAGAAAACCTTTAGAACAGGGGAAGGTAAGAAAATTGGTTAAGAATTAAACTACATACAGGGCATTATTTGTTCTGAAGTCATGCCATCTTTTTATATTAAACAACAGTGACAACAACTTGCATTTATATAGTACTCTTCAACCAGGATAGCATCTCAGCATTGAATATAAAGATTTTAATGAATATAAAAGACCTGATATTATCAATATTTCTATCATTGAAATTAACAAGGAAGTAAATAAAACTTTCCCTGGTGTGATAGAAAGTATTTCTCAGATCTTAACACTGAAGATTTTTTTTTGTTTTTATTGCCACAAATTAGATTGGACAAATGTGATCTTGCGTAGGACTCAAGTGCCAGAGAAGGATTGAACTAGAAAGGAGAGGAAGTAATGAAACAATGCAGATGTCTTCTTGCATTAGCTGAGGTTGATATTTTAAAGGATATCAGAATTCCTTATAATACAAAGAGAAGGCATCTCAGGGCATTATTTGTTCTGAAGTCATGGGTTAAGGAACAGACAGTTGGCGCACTCACTGCCTGAAATATCTTGCCCCTAGTGAAATTCTAATGGTGTTAACTTCAAAACTTTCAAAGAGACTTGAAGGACATGTTGAAGCATTGCTGACTGTTTCCAAATTTTGTTTCAAGCTTTGGGATTTCATCATACGGTCTAATTTTCAGATAGATATAATAATAATAATAATAATAATCCTTGCATTTAATGTAGCGCTTTTTACGTCTTCTAGACGTCTCAAAGCGCTTCACAGAATATGCTGTAAAGTGAATTGACTGTATATTTGTGCGTGAAACTCAGCAGCCAATTGCACACAGCAGTGTCCCACAAACAGTCGTGGATTGAAAATGACCAATTTATTATTGTTTTGTTTTGCTGGGATTATTATTATGAAAGAACCCTTTGGAGGGATTATTATTATGAAAGAACCCTTTGCACTATTCAAAAAGAAAAGGGAGTCACTTCTTAATTGCATTTCTCAATAAGAAATCTGAGTCGTGCAAATGAAGCCTCCTTCAGGGAACTGAGAGTGTGTCACAGGGAAACTCGGGAACTCGGCTCTAACATGATGTACTACTAGAGTGGAGTTTCTGCAGATCAATAATAATAATCTTTGTACTTCGTATATGGAGCTTTTCATTTCAGGAGACATAGCAAAGCTCTTCACAGGATATACTGTGCAGTGGAGAGACTGTGTGTTTTGTGGGTGAACACGGGAGCTGATTTATGCACAGCCATGTCTCAAAAACAGGCATGGAGTGAATGATCAATTATTTTTGCGGTCAATTGTTGGTCAGGACACTGGGAGAAATTCACTTCTCTTTTTGAATAATGTCACGGATCTTTAACGTCCACCTGAACAGCCAGACTGGGCTTCAGCTTAACATCTCATTCGATGGACGGATTCCATATGAACAACAGCAACAAATTACACTTGTTTTGGGCAAGATGTTCCAGGGCACTAGATAGTCAGGATTTTTCCGACTCAGGCTGGGAATTCGGGTCAGGAGGGGTGAAAGGCAGGGGCGGTGGGGGTGGGAGGGTAAGAGTATCCAAGCCAAACTGAGAATTCATGAATCCCACCTATACATGGAAATCCCAGAGATAGATTGTTGGAATGGAATGCATACTCTCTCCCTGGAGGGATCCATCCTGTTTACCTAAATCCGTAAAGTATTAAAGTATTACAACAATAACAACTTGCACTTATATAGTACCCTCCATGCAGGATTGTATCTCAGAGTGCCTAACAGTGGTGGAGCCTGACTTTGAGCCAGGGGTGGGGGAGGATTCACGGTTAAAAAGGAAGGTTTTCAGGCAGGACTTGAAAAAGGGGAGAGAAGAGGCAAGGTGGAGGGATGGAGGGAGAGTGTTCCAGAGCTTTGGGGTATAGTGGTTGAAAGCGCAACTTCCAATCGTAGATCGAAGGGTATGAGGGACAAGCAGAAGTCCGGTGCCAGTTGAGGGGAGGCGCCAGGTGGTGGATTGGGGAGTGAGGAGGTCGGAGAGGTAGGGAGAAGCCATGGACTAAATGGATTTGAACACAAGTGTGAGGATCTTGGTCGATCCGTTCGGCACAGGTTGGCAAGAACCAAGACTTGGGGTCCCCAGAGTGTACGTTGGGGCACTGCTGGAATCCAACCAGCTAAAACTGCATAGCTTGGCACTGGTATGGCTGTCTGGCAAGCTTTCCCACTGCTTGTCCAGCTAGGACCACCCTTCCCATTAAGGCTTTGGCGTGCAGGGTTAACAGGAACTGAGTGGGATGTCTTCTTACCCCCATTGACTGGTCTGCCCTTCCAGGTCCGGCTGATGATCCAAGCTGGCTGTGCTATTATTAGCAGTGCCCTGGAATAATGTGGACCTGCCTGGCTCAGGAACCAGACTGCTCAGACCAGCGGGGTGGCATGATTCTGACATTCTGTTGCCAAGCATGTCACCTTGGAGTCAGTTCAGCTCCAAGGAGACATTGCTTACCTTTCCACCCCCTAAGGAGGATAGACACTTTTTTTTGTCTTCAAAGCTAAGGACAGAATCTTGGTAAAATGAAAGAAGAGGAAACAGCGAAACAGGTTTAAGAAGATTTGACTTTCAAATTTTGGGAGTGGGTTCTTTATTGTTCTGATTTGCTAAGCTGCATGAAGGAATGTGGATTAAAATTAAAATATGTAAACTAAAAGAAGGCACTCTCAATGGAAAATTGTGCTTGGGAGCCATGTTATAATGAGGTATCTATTATAATGAATGCTGCTTAATGTAGGATAATTGCAAGCGGACCACTCAATCCTCCTCCACCGCCTCTCTCCCATATCAACTTTCAAAGTTCTGTCCTTGATTGATTCAGGTCCTACCTTTCACATTGTCTCCACTTTGCCACGGCAAACGTTTTCTCCTCCAGCCCCCACATTGTCTTGTGCGGTGTTCCTCAGGGCTCTGTCCTCGGTCTCCTCCTCTTCACCCTCTACGTCATCCGCAGACATGGGGTAAATTTCCACATGTATGCAGATGACACCCAACTCTACCTCTCTGCCTCCACCCTGAACTTCAGGACTACTGAAGTCCTGACTGACTGCCTGTTCGATATCAAGTCTGGATGAGGGCCAACTTTCTCCAACTCAATGTCAGCAAGAACGAGGCCCTCCTGATTGTTTCGCGCCAATGCCTCTGCACCTCAGGCGCTGGCAGCATCAGCCTCCATGGCTGCATATTCAGCCTCACTAAGCCAGTCAGGAACCTGGGTATCTTGTTTGACCCTGAACTATCCTTTCTCCCCAATATCTGCGCCATGATCAGCACTGCCTACCTCCACCTCCGCAATGTTGCCAGGCTCTGCCACTTCCTCACCCCTCAGGCTGCTGAAACCCTCACCCACGCATTCGTCACCTCAAGGCTTGATTACGGGAACTCCCTCCTCATCGGTCTTCCCAACTCTTCCCTTCACAAGCTGCAGATCATCCAAAGCTCTGCAGCTCATGCACTCTCACGTACCAGTCTCCGTGACCCCATCACTCCCACCCTCGCCTGACTCCACTGGCATCCCGTCCCCAGAGGATCGAGTTCAAGATCCTCGTCTTCATTTTAAGGCCATTTATGGCTTTGCCCCCTCTTACCTCTCTAACCTGCTGACTACCTACCAACCTGTCCCCTCCCTCCATTCATCAGGCTCCATGTCTGCTCTATGTCTCCCGCCCGACCCATCTTACCATCGGTGGCCGGGCTTTCAGCAGCTCTGCCCCCACACTCTGGAACTCCATCCCACGGTCCCTTCGTCTCGCTTCCTCCCTTGCCTCCTTCAAGGTCGGTCTCAAAACCCTTCTCTTCAACTGTGCCTTTGGTCTCCCTCCCACCTCTCTGCCTTCCCTCACCCCTGCACCACCCCTCCCCAATGCTTCGACCCTGACACCTGACTGTTCAGCGCTTTAGTATGTCCTCATAACGTGAAAGGCGCTCTATAAATGGAATTTTGTTGTTGTTGTTGTTGTTAAATCTGATGCATATTTCTGGTGTGAATTTTATTGATCAGAAGTATACCTAGATTTTTATATTATTAATCATATTTTGTAATTTAGAAATTTCCAAATATTTCAATTTTATAATTGGAACTGTTATAATACAAACAATATTAGTATCAACCCAGACAAGGACTATCTGGGCTGAATAGTTTGTTTTTCTGTACAGTACCATTTAACTAATTCTATGTAATCTGAATTATGAGGCAGATTCGAAAGTCAAAGAGGGGTAGGAAGAAAATGCGGGTGATACAGTCACTACATAGTGACAAAAGCTGACTGAAGTTAACAAACAGTAGACAGGGCATAGTGATTTTTGCACTGTTGAGGGGGGAAGGGATATGATCTATGCAGGAAAGCAATCAGGTTTCAATGATTCAGGTGCGGAAGTGGATGAACCTTCTGGAATTATTGCTTGATTTCCATTGGGAATCAAGGAGCCTTGATGCATAATGTTCCTTTAGGAGATAGAGTGCATGGGGGTGGAATACAAAATTGGGTAAGCTTTCTGGAGTCTGTGTAAAGATTCTTCCTGATTTTGTTTTAGGTATTTATGAATTAAAATGTAAGGTAATGAGTGAAATTAGGTATTTATGTGGAATGCAGTAAAATGTAAGGTAATGAGAGAAAATCTTGTTGTGCACTTTTCGTTGAATTGAATTGAAAACTTTGCCACACCTGCTGTTAACTTTCAACTATTTCTATTGATTCTGACTTTTAATGTGGAGCACATTTTTTAGATTACGATAACTCTTCCATTCTCAATATTACAATTAGAGCTCTGTGTATAATGGAAACATGTAGCAAGCGCACAGACATATTTGTCTCAGAGTAAAGTTAATGGGATTGATTGTTAATTAACGTTCAGGTAGGTATTAAAATTCCTTATATAGTTAACAACCACAATTTCCCCACCTATTAAACAATAGAGGTGTAAGTTTCATATAGATTGCAGACTGAAATTTGTTTTGTTTATACCTTTATCGAAAACATTATGATATAACATAATTTTTCTAATAATAATCCTCGCTTTTGATATAGTGTCTTTCATATCAGGAGGACATCTCAATGTGTTTCATAGGATTTTACTGTGACCATTTTATAGTTGAATTCATATTCATGCAAAGGACTTTTACAGTGATATCTATTGACACATTCACTACTCAGAGTTGTCACAGTATCATTTGTCGTATTGTTTGTTACACATGTGACAATATTCAGCAAAACAGAAGGTAATACATTCAAATAACATTGATTTCGTTTCTTTTTAAGGCTTCTTTTGGAGCAATCCATTTATTATTTATCCTGGTTCTGTTAATTTCATTATCAATGTTTTGGAGTTGCTGATGGAAAGCAACTCTATACTACAAATACAAATGCCAGCATTCAATGGCACAATTAAGGGCTTTTCTTGTTTCCAAGAATAGCAACGAGGACACAATGGGAGTGAAATAACAACAACAGCAACAACAAGATTACATTTGTATAGCGCCTTTCATGTCGGGAGGACGTCCCAAGGCGCTGGACAGTGTACAGCATTTCAGACCCGAGCTGGGGTTGGAGGGGAAGGGAGGAGAGGGAAAGGGGGTTGGCCGATGGCATGGTCGAAGAGGAGGGTCTTGAGTTGGGACTTGAAGGAGGCTAAGGAGGGGACGAGGCGCAGTGATTGGGGATGGAATTCCAGAGTTTGGGGCAGAGTGGCTAAAGGCTCTCCTGCCAATTGTGGTGCGGGTGGGTCGGGAGATGTGGAGCAGGCCAGAGCCGGCTGAGCGAAGGGAGCGGGCGGATTGGTAGGGTGTTAGGAGGTCCCAGAGGTAGGGTGGGGCGAGTCCATGGAGGGCTTTATAGGTGAGGACCAGGATCTTGAACTGGATCCTCTGAAGGATAGGGAACCAGTGGAGTCAGGTGAGAGTGGGGGAGATGGGGTCATGGATTTTGGTGCGGGAGAGGACACGGGCTGCAGAGTTCTGGATTATCTGCAGCTTATGGAGGGAGGAGTTGGGAAGGCCAACAAGCAGGGAGTTTGCATAGTCAAGCCTGAAGGTGATGAAGGCATGAACAAGAGTTTCAGTGGCCTGAGGAGTGAGGTAGTGGCGGAGTCGGGCGATGTTACGGAGGTGAGGGAAGGCAGAGTGGATCATGGCTTGGATGTGAGGGAGAAAAGATAGTTGAGGGTCGAACAAGACACCTAGGCCTCTGACCGGCTTGGTGAGTTGTAGTGTGCAACCATGGAGGTTGATACTGCCAGAGCCTGAGGTGCAGAGGCGCGGGCACGAGCCAATCAGGAGGGACTCAGTCTTGTTCATATTCAACTGTAGGAAGTTTGCCCTCATCCAGGATTTGATGTCCGACAGGCAGTCTGTCAGGACAGCAGTGGTCCTGGAGTTGAGGGTGGGGGCAGAAAGATAGAGTTGGGTGTCATCCGCATACATATGGAAGTTGATCTCATGTTTGCGGATGATGTCATCAAATGGGAGCACGTAGCTATTAAAGAGGAGAGGGCCAAGGACATTCAATGTCATGATTATCACCAGGAACAATACTCATACATTGTGCTGCTATAGATGTCACACCCCTTCTCTCAACTTTGTGAAAATGGTTGGGCTCCCAAAATCTCTTGTTGCATGATAATTATGAAATTGAATGCTACGTTTTCAATAACTGGCAGATTATATAGATAAACCAACAACAACAACAACAAAATTACATTTGTACTGCGCCTTTCACGTCAGGAGGATGTCCTAAGGCTCTGGACAGTCAGTGTTTCGGACCTGAGCTAGGGGTTGGTATTGAGGAGGGTGGAGGGCAAGGGTGGGAGAAGGGTGATTGAAAGCATGTCAAATAGGAGGATCTTAACATAGGTCTTGAAGGAGGCAAGGGAGGGGGCAAGGTGGAGGGACTGCAGATGGAATTCCAGAGGGTGGGGCAGAGCAGCAGAAGGCCCGCCCGCCGCTGGTAGGGCAGACGAGGCTGGGCACACGATATAGGCTGGAGTTCGCTGAGCGGAAGGAGCGGGCAGGTTGGTAGGGGGTTAGGAGGTCACAGAGGAAGGGGGTAACAAGGCCCTGGAGGACTTTGAAGGTGAGGACCAGGATCTTGAACTGTATCCACTATGTGATGGGAAGCCAGTGGAGTCTGGCGAGGATTGGGGTGATAGAGTCACTTAGCCTGGTGTGGGAGATGACACGGACTGCAGTGGTCTGGATGATCTGCAGCCTATGGAGTGGGGGGTTAGGGAGGCCAACAAGCAAGGAGTTTGCATAGTAAAGTCTGGACATTATGAATGTGTGTATGAGGGTTTCGGTGGCCTGCGGTGTGAGACATTGGTGGAGCCTGGTGATGTTGCAGAGGTGGGGAAGGCATAGCGGGTCATGGCACAGATGTATGGTAGAAAGGATAGTTGAGGGTTAAACAAGATGCCAAGATTCTGGACTGGCTTAGCAAGATGCAGTGTACATCCATGGATGGTGATGCTGTCAGCACCTGAGGAGTGGAAATGCTGTCGGGAGCCAACCAGGAGAGCCTTGGTCTTGTTGATATTCAACTGAAGAAAGTTAGCTCTCATCGAGGACTTGAGGTCTGACAGACATTCAGTCAGGACAGCAGCGGTCCTAGAATGAAGGGTGGAGGCAGAGAGGTACAGTACAGTTGGGTGTCACCCACATACATGTGGAAGTTGACTCCATTTCTGCGGATGATGTCACCAAGAGGGAACATATAGATATTGAAGAGAAGGGGACAAAGGGCAGATCCCTGAGGAATGCCGGACAAGACAGGTCAGATGCTAGAGGAGAAACCGTTTGTTGAGATGAAGTTGGAGGTGGTGTGAGAGGCATTATCTGAACCAGTCAAGGACAGAGTGGTAAAGGTTGATGTGAAAGGAGAGGAGGTGGATGAAGATAGAGTTATCAACAGTGTCGAAGGCAGCAGAGATGTCAAGGAAGACGAGGAGGCAGAGGGAGCCCTGGTCGCAGATGGACAGATGTTATTTGTCACTTTGACCAGGGCTTTTTGGGTGGCACGGAAACCCAATTGGAGGGAGTGGCAGGAGAGGAAGGAGTGAAGCTGGGAAGCAACAAATTATTCTAGGACCTTGGAGAGGAAAGGAAAGTTGGAGATGGAGGGGCAATTTGAGAGCAGTGATGGGTCCAGGGAGGATTTTTTAAGGATAGGAGTGATGATGGGCATTTTTAGTGGGGTGGGAACAGTGGACAGGGAGAGGTTTATGATGTCTGTGAGTAGAGGGATAGGAGGTGGAGCTTGGAGGTAAGGAGAGAGGTAGGGATGGAGTCGAGGGAGCAGGTGGTCGGTTTCAATGCGGTTATTGTGGTGGTGGAAGAGTAGTGGGAGACAGGTTTGAATGTGTGGAAGGATGGATAGGTAGTGGCCGGGGTATGAGGGGAGATAGGGAGGGGGTAGTAGACAAAAGGGCAAAGGCAGCTGAGTGGATCCCCTCAACTTTGGATTTGAGGAAGTCCAGCATCGCCTCACAGTGACATTGGAGTTGAGGATGGGTGAGGCATGAGAGGGTTGGCGGGGAGCCAGTTGGTGATGGAGAAGAGAAGCCTGGGGTTTCCTTGGTCTCCAAGATTGTCTTGGAGTAGAACGAAGATTTAGCGGAGGTGAGGTCAGAGTAATAGGATTTGATAAGGTCCAGCTAGATCTGCTGATGGACCATTAACTTCAATTTAAGCCAGGTGCGTTCAGCAGCATGCACCTGTGCTTTAAGGGAGCAGAAGTGGCTGGTGTACACCACCACCTCTGCTCCCTTAAAGCATAGATGGTAAACCAAACTGATTGATCCGAGAGTTGTATAGTTGGTGGGAATATTTCCAGTTTTCATCTTTTCCTAAAGCTCAATCTAACTCTCATGATTTTATTGACTAAATATAATGACACTATTACTAACTTAACATATTGCTTTATCTTGACAGCGTACTTTTGCTTCCCATTGAGTTTCGGAATCCTGGAGTTATTTTAGGTGATAGTGTTAATATTCTGTTCACAATGTGTTTTCCAGTATATCCACCAGGAGTTTCTCCTGGGGTCAATACCAATTTGATTCAGATTAAATTGGTTATTCACTTCATGGCTGTTTGTGGGACAATGCTGTGCCCAAATTAGCTGCCACATTCGTCAACAAAATACAGCAGTTATATCACTTTACAGTATATCTTGTTAAGCACTTTGAGATGTCCTCCTGATGTGAAAGACACTCTATCAAATGTGACAATTATTATTATGAAAGATTATTATTATGGAAATCTATTTTGGCACTATTGTATGAGAAGAACTTTTGTGTATATCATGTTGTTAAGGATTGAGAGTTAAACTAGTTCAAGCAGTATCACATTTCTTTTGTATTTTATTGAGGTTCATTCAAAGTAATCAGTGTTACCTTTTGATAGCTGATAACTGTTTCTGCTTTAAGCATGTATCCAACTTCTTCTGAAATTCTTTTGTGAGATGTATTGCCATTTATGACCTTATACATCTAGTAATGCATTTTAGCTTGAAAATTAACATGGTTAAATATATGAATTTGTGAAAAGTATTCACTTCAATTTAAGAGGAAATGCAAATTATAAATCTAGAAAATGTTGCAGTTTAGATGTGTTTCCTAAGCCTTAGAAGGCAACACAGCCAAATAAAATATTGTAATCTTAATTGCAGTGTTCATAATGCATTCATGTGCATTTTTTCCAAGGATTATTTCAAAATAATTTCTGCAAAACATCACTTACATGCAATCTTTTCTGTCAGAGTCTCCAAATCTGTGTGTAAGAACAATCAAATCACTTCACTGATATTAACACTTGTAGTCAGGAAAATAATCAAACAAGTTTGCAATTATGCTGTGAAAAATGTATTTCAAGTGCTGTAGGAATGTGAACCTGCATTTAATAAAACTGCAGGAAATTCCACAATGCATCAACTTATTCTTTTGTGTTACAAGTAATAATACACAAAACTAAAATTTAATTTATTTTACATCTTCGAAAATCCTTTGATGTACTGAATGAAAAGTGGAATCAAAAGTGAGAACCACATCATAGGACCAATCAACTGGAGCTTACAAAATCGAAGGCCAATGTTACGAATCTTTTGAATATAGTGTTGTTTGAATAGTTGGAATGCATTATTTGAAAGGGAGTCAGAGGCGAGGACACTGTATTCATTCAACTCATAGTTTGATGCTGTAATGGGAAGTTGTCAGAGTTAGTCTTCTGAATGGATGAGATCAAATCTGCCAACAAACCTACTTAATCTGAATCTGTCATATGTTCTTTTGATTCATTTTGACATACTGTGTTAATATGAGTCTCAGCATAGTCTCAACTCTGAGTCTTAACAATATTCTGACCCAGAGTCTAGGCCAACAGTCCAATGCAGTGATGGAACACTGCATTGTGCCGTACTTCAGAATGAGATGTTAAACTGAGGTCCCATTTGCCTGTTCAGGTGGTTGTTAAAGATCCTGTGGCACTATTCGAAAAGAGAAGGTATTTCTTGTGGTTTCCTGGCCTACAGTTCCCAAATAAAATTGGTCACTCGCTCTATGGCTGGTTGAGGGACGTTTGTGTGTGCAAATTGACTACCATATTTACCTACAATCACTAAACTTTACAATAAATCCAATAAAGCCCTTTGAAACATTTGACACTGTGATGAGGCTTTATACCAAATGCAAAGTTTATTATTATTATTGTTCCCTTAAAAGAGAGGGCTGTTTTGAAGGTCAGTATTGTATCTATCTCTATTAATCATCCCTAAGTGTATAAGGCCTGCCTTAGGCACGCCTGGGTATTTATTTGTTTGAAATTGTAAAATTAATCTCCCTGTGTATTAGCAGTATTACTAATAACGTAGGTCAATAGAACAGTGCAGCCACAATTTTCCCGCGGAATTCCCCATAAACAGCTGGAAATGGGCTTTGCTCCACTTGGAGGCCCCGCTGTTGAAATTGTCCATGTGTGTGTCCCTCTCTGTGTTTGTGAGCGTTCCTGTGTGAGTGTATCTCTCTCTCTCTCTCTATGTGTTTGTGTGCGTGTGTGTGAGTGTGTCTGTGTGTCCCTTTCTCTCTATGTGTGTGTCTGGTTGTGAGTGTCTCTATATCTCTCTACTCTGTATGTATGTATGTGCATGTGAGTATGTTTGTGTGCGTTTCTTCTATATGGCTGTGTTTTTATGAGTGTCTCTGTGTGAATGTATATTGTTATCTCTCTCCTCTGTCTGTGTGCGTGTGTGTCATTTTGTGTCTGTAGGTCTGTGCGTGTGTCGCTCTCTCTGGGTCTCTATCTCCGTGTCTGTGTGCGGTGCTGAGCCCTGAGAGATGGTGAGCTCCTGTAGGCCTGCAGTCAGGACACTGGTCCTGAGTGTCTGCTTTTTGGCAGATCTCCAGGACCTTTGGGCCAATGTTGGTGTGTTAAATCAAGACATTTTCTTTACAACAATCTAGTATGTGTTATTTCCTCATGATTAGATTTTAGCAATAAAATAAAATAATGTAGGTTGGCAGTAAAATGCACCTCAATAGCACAGATCAAGCCCATCCAATTTTCCACAAAAAATTCCGCACTTTTCCATTGGCCCAGCTAATAACTTATAAATGCTGTTCTATTTTTGAGTGGGCAGGAAATTGGATGTACACAGAATAAGAAAAGCTGCATGGAAGTCAGGACAGTAACACTTCACAGAAAAAAATTCTTTGAAATCTTAGCCCCTATCCCCATGCTATCCTCACAAATTCTCTAAGATTTAGCTTCCTATGGAGAGATCCTTTTAAGAGACAACAAAAATCAATTAACAACAGTTGTGGACAGGTTCAGGGAGTATAAGAGAACACAAGGAACAGGGCACAGAGTATGGTTATTGGAATCAAGATGCCAATAAACTTAGTAACACACCAGTACTTTGTGAATATTTATCACACTTCCAAAACTGTTGCTGAATTTTAATTTACGAGGATGAGTATTTATTTTATTTCATTCTGACATTAGATGAAGAGGATGCACATGTGAAACTCTATAGACAGCACAAAACAAAAGAGCACAAGAGAGGAAGAATTGAAGCTTCAAACTGAAGTAATAGCTAACAAAGGCAAATGGAAAGGACAAGGCTAAAAATAAACTGCCAATATCACATATTCAGTTTTATACATTATGCAGCAGAAGCCCAAAGTTAAAGCCAAAGCCATTTCCATGAATCAAGAGCAATTTCAATTGCTCTTGGTTCATAGAAATGGCTTTGAAGTTATACCTTTTATGAGACACACGTCAACATTTTGTGCTTCCAACAACTGTCAGGAACCAAAGAAACTAGCTCTTTGGCTGTGGCTTTACGTAGAGAAGAGATAATATCCTGACTGATAGTTTATATACCTTTACCGCTACCCAGAGAATAAAGATCCAAGCATTCTGCTTAGTTTGTGGTGGTAATTCACAAATAATGTCAATTTATTAGCGTAAAAAACATTCTTCCTGTTCACTCAAATGTTAACTTTTTTTCTTTTGTGAATGGGAAGAGAGGGTGGGTGGAGAAGCCAGTTAGTGATGGAGAAGATGAACTTGGGGTTATCCTTGGCCTCCAAGATTATCTTGGAGAAGAAGAAAGATTTTAGTGGAAGCGGAGGAGTAGTAAGCTTTAATGTAATCCAGATAGATCTGCCGATGGACTGTTAAATTAGATTTGAGCCAATTGCATATGGCGCCATGCACCTGTGCCTTGAGGGATCGGAGGTGCTGATGTACCAATATGACTTGCATATTAGGAGGCAGTTTGGGCAGGTGGTGAGGGGGAAAGGGCATCAAGAATGGTGAAGAGCGAATTTTGGAAGAGAGTGACAGAGGAGAAGTTATTGCAGGAGGAAGCCCAGAGATTGAGGAGTTCACATGACTCCAGGGCAGTGGAGAGGGAGAGAGGGGAGAATTTTTTTCCAGGGCCAGTAGGAGATGGAGGCGGGGTGGGTTGGGTAATGGGGAGAGGGATGAAAGATTTAAGGGAGATGAATCAGTGGTCTGAGATGATTTTGTCTGTGATGGTGATGTCCAAGACCCTGAGGCTCCAGGTAATCACCAGATTAAGCTTTCAGAATAGAGGCAGAGAGGGTGGAGATGTCAGAGAGGAAGGTGGGGGAGGTTTTGTGGGGGGGGGCAACGAATAAGAGGAATTTTAAGGGAAAGATTGGAGGGATGGTAGAGTGCTCGATGGAGGGGAAGGAACTGGAGGAGGAGGATAGGCCAAGTGAGGAATGAAATGAGCCACACCGCCACCATAGTGGTTAGGTCATGGGGTAACGCCAACTCTGAGGTCCCCAAATCTTGGCTCTTATCAACCCTCACCTAATACTTACCGGAATTAGGTAAGCAGGATGTGTCCATCCAGGGAGAGTGTATTCATTCCATTTCATAATCTATGTCTGGGATTTTCATATGTAGGTGGGATGCATGGAAATCTCAGGTTGGCTTGGATAATCTTAAACATGGTGATGGGTTTACGCATGTGTCCGACACCTGGCTGACCAAAAAANTATATAATTCCGATTTCCAGGGTTAGAGAATTGGATAGAAGTGAGGACCGAACAATGTGGCTGATTTTTCCCCTTTTGTAGCCTAGGAATTGTAAGGTCAATTGTTGCCCAAACTATGATAATCTGACTTAATACCAACCTGGAATCAAACCTCCTGGTGGGTAGGGATCCATGCTACTCCCTGAGGTGTCTTTATACACTGGTGACCAAGGGAGTATCCAGTTCAAATCCAGTTTTAATGGTCAATTGGACTAGTAATAACTGCTTTAGCGCTGAGATCTTACTTGTAGGCATCATTTTCCCATGGGGTTCAGTAGAGGAGGGCATTTTCATTCTTGCCTGAGGCTTGGCAATTTAAATTGCCATGTCTTTTCCTTCTGTGGCCAAGGTGCAAACAAAATAAGAGCTCAGTGGAAGCACCGAATGATATAACTGCCAATGTCATTGCATTAGTGAGAAAAAGAATAAAATCCCTTTATATTCAGAATGCAGAAAAAGAGGTCTAGAAACACATTGGCATACAGCGAGGCAGGTTGCTAAGGCAACAGTTCATTTCTACATACGACTTGAAGCTGCCCAAACACACCTAAGAAAGACTACACAGCGGGTGTTTTAATTGTAATTTTGTTTTACTTTTGGCTCAAAGATTAGAAAAAGACAGCAGATTCCTGCTAGTTTCCAGATCAATTTTCCATTTATTTTATTTGTGTGTGTGTGTGGAGAGCAAGGGTGAGATTAAGGTGGAAAGTTAACTAACACTGGCAAAAAATTAGAAATGTTCAAAATTTTAGCTCATATATTGCTTTATTTCCCCGTAAAAAACTATTGCATAGAATAATAATAATAATAATTCTTGCATTCGAAGATGCACCTTGTCCATCTTCGAAAAAACATCTAAAAGTTCTTCACAGCATATACTGTGTATTTTGTGGATGAAATGCGGCAGCCAATTGCGCAAAGCAGTGTCCCACAAACAGTCGTGGATTGAGTGATCAAATTATTATTATTTTTATTTTTTTGAAGGAATTATTACCCCTGGAAAAGTGATCCGGCAATCGACTAACCACTGGGTTCCTATTTACTGATAGGTAAACAGAAGCATGTGGAGTAAGGAAATTTGCCCAATGTTTCACCCTGCCAGGAATCAACCCAGGTCTCTCGTTTGCGAGGCGAGCGCTCTAACCACTGAGCTACAGGACTCCAAATTATTATTATTAATAACAATCGTAATCCTTGCATTCAATATAGCGTCTTTTCACATCTTCGAGACATCTCAAAGCGCTTCACAGAATATACTGTAAAGTGAATTGGTTGTACATTTTGTGGGCAAAATGATACGGCATGGAAACAAACCATTCAACCCAGCTACTCTGTGACAGTTTTTATATTCCATACGCATCCCCATCTCTCTTATTACCCTCTTCCATTCTCTTTTATTCCCTTCTTCTTCATGTATGTACTTCATTTCCTCTTAAATATATTGCTGCTTTTAACTTCAACTACAGCTTCTGACAATGAGTTCCACATTCACAACACCCTCTGTGTGAACAAAGCCCCCCTAAGCTCCCTTTTAGATCTAATATTGACTATCTTATGTTTGTGATCTCTTGTTTTGGATTCTCCAACAAGTGGAAACATCTTGTCACCATGGACCATATTGAATCCTTTCATAATCTTAAACTATTTCTATCAAGCCCCTGTCTAGAGATAAAAACTCTATTCTGTCTAATCTTTCTCAATAGCTATATTCATTCATCCTTAATAAAATTTTTCTAAATTTACGCTGCGTTCCATTGCTACAATAATAAAATGCGTGGATATAACGGACAATTTTCGGACAGTCACCAGGAAGTTTTTCCTTAATCACAGGGTAATTAATGCTTGGAACATGTTGTAAGGAAGGATGGATGATGCCAGGACCTATTTAAAAAACAGCTTGATTCTGTGACGAGAATATAATACTGTGGGTATTCTGTAAGGATGAGACCAGATGATATGTAGGGCCTTCTTCTTCGAAACCGATCTTGTGAAATAGGATTACTTGCCATCTTTTGTGATATGCTCAGGCAACACTGGTAAGAATTACAGTTCCATCATTCTGACAGGCTGGACCATGGTGTCAGAATTTTTCCTAAGGGATGGTAGAACAATAAACAGCACTCATAACGTCAGAGTGTCATGGAGAAGTTCCTTTAATAATTATCATAGAGGATTTACAAAAATAATAATAACAATATAATAATAATGATAATCCTTGCATTTGATATAGCACGTAATCACATCTTTGAGATGGCTCAAAGCATTTCACAGAGGATATTGTAAAGTGAATTGACTGCATATATTGTGGGTGAAACGTGGTAGCCAATTTATGTGTTTATTAATTTATTAATTTATAAATTTTATAAATTTGCAACTTTATGTGTGATGACACTGGAGAGTCAGCATTAGGTGTATTTTACATTCTCAGCATTCCCTATTGGTGGTCAATAATACTTGGAAGCTTGTCAAAAAACACTGACTATAGCCATTGAAAGTCAACTGGGAAGACAGGTTGTTTTTAGAAAAAAATTGGAAAGAAAGATAATAGTTGTAAGAAGGATGATTGCCTCTGTGGATAAAGGTTCTAAAGAATACTACACTATGATACCAAGGTGTTGAAATATACATTTCACTTTAATGTTTGAATATTCTAAAAATGCTGCCTGCTGCAGATTTCTAAAGCTTTTGCAGCATTTACCATTATATGTAAGAAATAATTATTCCCATCATATATATCTACTTTAATAATTATTGATATCATCATCAAGAATACATATGTTAATTGCCAAAAGATGCAATGAAATCTGCTTAAGTTATTATTAACTTATACAGTATTAAACACCCTTTAAAGACTCCTGTATGTCAAAGGGCTATTTTACCAGCAAGAATAGGAAATGATTAATGATGAGTCAACATCAGGAATGGAAAGCACACATCTAAGTCAATTAACTGCTGTATTGTATAATAACCTGAACTACCGCAAGCGATTTTTAGATAGATTTGTTCAGTCAAAAAGCAAATGGATGTAGCCATGCATGAAATATTTATGAGGGTGCAATATCAATTCTGTATGAAAAAGTTACTGTTGATCTTATAATTTGTTTATTTATTCAGTTAATGAGTAACATCAAACTCCACCCACCCAAACATTTAGCAGACAGCCACGTCTGCAGTCTGACACTTAAAAAGGAGCTCTGCAGTTCTGTACTTAATTGGTGTTGCATAGATACAAACCATTTACTCAGTTCTCTGACACCTATATTGCTTTGCTTTGGGGACATCCATGTTACAGCAGTGAAGTTTCCCATCGTTATTTTTCCTCTCACTCTCATTCTTCACACCAAGACCTGGGCACCCTGAGATAGTGACATTGTAATTAACCAACTGCAAAATTCAATTGGGGGCAATTGTCCAAGGAGGGATCAATTCATACACTTTACAGCAACTGAAAACATCTTGTTATCTGTTAATCCATGGATTTGTAACTTTGGAGAAATGACCTTAAATAAATTCACACAGCAAAGTTTGCAAATCTGCCAACTGTGGATGAATAAGGTGCTCTTGACTGCCAACAAGCATCGGTGAGTGGCTGGACAGACTCCTACCTCTTGTGGAAAGATGAGATCATTGTAAACTGCTTGTTATGACACGATGCAACTTTCAACCACCAGTTATATCATGAAACATATATCCGATTGATTTATTCATGAATCAAACTTTTCTGCCAAGTGATACATCAAAGTTGTAGAGTATAAGACGTTTACAGGGCTGCCAATAGTATCCAGAATGTGCTTTTGGAATAACAAAGTTGGTTTATTTAAGCACATTATATGGTTGGGCATTTGCAGAGTTGGAGTGACAATCCACAGCATTTGGTGATAACATTAGTAGGGTGGACAAATATAAGAAACTGAAATCAGTGAACTTCAGAATTTTTACATCAAATATTTTTAGCCTGAAGATTAATGCTTAATGCTAGGTGGAAATAAATTAGAGAACACCTTGTACACTTTATGTGTAAATTGACTTGGTATATTATGGTCACCTGGTACAGCTAGTTCAATAGAGATGTCAAAACACTTCTGTACCAATGATAACCACAGTCAGTTTATTCATGAAAACAACAACAAAAAATTACATTTGTCTAGCATCTTTCACATCAAGAGGATATCCCAAGGTGCTGAACAGTCAGGATTTCGACCCGAAGCTCAGGAGGGATGGAGGGCAGGGGGTAAGAGGATGACCGAAGGCACGGTCGAAGAGGTGGGTCTTGAGATGAGCCTTGAAGGAGGCAAGAGAGGAGGTGAGATGAAGGTACTGTGGGAGGGAGTTCCAAAGGATGGGGCAGAATGATGAAGTGAGAGGCCTTAGTCATAGTCTAAAAGAGAAATTAACTGTCACCTCTCAACAAATGTAAAGTTCAGCAGCTCCACAAAATACAATAAACAAACTGAACACTGCTCAAAAGGGTGACATAATCCACATAGTCTTTTTCAACCTACAACATCCCTCCAGAACACCCACATTTCCAAACATTCAATCCCTTCCACAGGACCATCCCTTCAGAGTTACTTTAGGATTAGAGATTTTAGATAGTGATAGAAATAATAGAATAATAATTTATTTTAGGACTTGTTCTTGTTCCAACTTGGGCTGAGTCAATCTTTGGTGGCCAATCAGTCATCTCATCTCTCTAAACATTGAAGTAGAGCTTCAATCGCAGTACACAGCCAGATCAGGAATGAGCTAAAGATCTTAATGCACCAAAACAATGAGATGGCAATTCAATAAGAAGCATTTTACCTTCTCTCAGCTGTGTCTCTAAACATGTTCTGACATTGTGTTATGTGCAGTGTGACACTAAGTCATGCTGTTAATTTTAAAGTAAATTATGTTTGAATAAGTAGTCACTGAATAGACATTATCTGCTGGAGATTTTATAGTACCAGATCCACAGGTTAAGGATCTTAACATTTATCTGCTGGGGCACTGCGAGTCATTGGATTTAGAAGGTTACAGGCTTGATTCTTAGCCACACGCCTCTGTTTACCTAGCAGTAAGTAGGAACCCATTGTTAGTTGAAAGGTGGATCACTTTTCCGGGGGCAATGGTCCGTAGAAATAAGAAAAAAGTGGGTCACTCAATCCACGACTGTTTGTGTGACACTGCTGTGGGCAATTGGCTGCCATGTTTCGCCCACAAAATACACAGTCACTACACTTTACAATATATTCTGTGAAGCACTTTGAGATGTCTCAAAGACACAATGAAATGCTATATCAAATGCAAGAATTATTATTATTATTATTATTGATCTGATCATTGGCAGGGTGGCAGGAATAATATTAAATTTAGCCTTCCTCAAAGGGTGGGGGGGAATCAGATCTCTACTCTTTCTACTGTTTAGAGACACAGCTGAGAGAAGGTAAAATGCTTCTTATTGAATTGCCATCTCATTGTTTTGGTGCATTAAGATCTTTAGCTCATTCCTGACCTGGCTGTGTACTGCGATTGAAGCTCTACCTCAATGTTTAGAATGATGAGATGACTGATTGGCCACCAAGGATTGACTCAGTCCAATTTGGAACAAGGTAGATAGAAACCTTCAGACAGATGAAATCATGAATGTAGCTTTATTTATTCCTCAGTAACCAATTATGGGTATGCCATTCGGATTATACAATCTCCTTTGAAGGAAGTTACTTGATGACAATGTGTGCTCATTTTTAATCTCTTTGTAGTGACTATTGTTCACTTAAACTTTAAGCTATATCATCAAAAATAACACTTCGTTTATTGCTCCTATATGCAGGCAGAAGTTTCAACAAAGCAAACTGGAATTGCTCTTATTAATAATTCTACTCATGAGGTCTGATCCCTCACTATGGATGGTGCATGGAAGTTGGATTGCCTGAATGGTTTGATTTCAAGTAGAACATCCTGCAAATATATATCACAGTAAATTTTAAAAGCAAGGTCAAGATTGATGTGAATAGCTTTCTCGATGACTAAGTTGCTAAAGCTATTGCTTAGAGTGAAACCAAGCCATACAATCCTGGAATGCATTTCCTGAAAGGCTGGTGGAAGTCGATTCGATAACTTTTAAGAGAGAAGTAGATATTTATTTGGGGAGGACAAGTTTGCAGGGCTATGGGAAGAGAGGGAGGGAGTGGAATTGAATTGGATAGCTCTTTTCAAAGAGCCAGCACAGACACGATGGGCTGAATGGCTTCCTTCTGTGCTGTATAATTCTATGATTCTATGAATTTCTATTCATGGAGCACCTTTCAACATCGCAAAGCATATGATGGGGAGTACCAAGGAGAGTGTTACTGAGCACACTGGAGATAGAGTTGATTTAACAGCAAGTATGTCTATTTGCCAAAACACTTCAAATTCGACGTGGATTAAACAGACGGTGAGTAAACCTGGTACATGGCACTGGATTTGAACCTGAAGAATATCAAGTGGCTGGCACATCACAAGCTGTCCTGTGAAGGTCCTCCCATCACACTGAAGCATAGCCCCTGGCATAGCTGAGGAGAAAATCTCTGAGGCATGGGGGGACAGCTGCTGGAAGGCGTTACATGGAGTTTGTGAACACTCGTTCATACAACCAGCACCTGGGATCCATCTTGATTGATTTGCACAGAGGTAAGAACCTGCTCCTCAATTTCTGACCTTGAACCGGTGAAACCAGCCCTCAATGGTGTGGGGTTGAAAATACCATACAATACAAATTTGTTCATTACATTTGTATAGCACCTTTCATGTCGGGAGGACATCTCAAGGTGCCGAACTGTCAGGGATTTGGACCCTGTAGGGTGTGGGATCAGGGAGGGTGGAAGGCAAGGGCTTGAAGAGTGGCTGAAGAGGAATTGAAGAGGAGGGTCTTGAGACATGCCATGAAGGAGCCAATGGAAGGAGCAAGGCAAAGGGAATGTGGAATGGAGTTCCAAAGTTTTGGTTGTTAATCGATTGGTGGCTCTCTTTTCCGGGTGTAATAATTCCTTTGAAACAAAATAAATAATTTTGGTTACTCAATCCACGACTGTTTATGGGACACTGCGTTTTGCCCACAAAATACACAGTCAATTCACTTTACAGTATATTCTGTGCAGTGTGATAGGTGCTATAATCACATGCAAGGATTATTATCATTAATATAAATTTATTATAAATGTTCAATTTAGATTTCTTGGAGTTCACTGTATGTGCAAAAATGAAAATATCAAATACAAAATCAAAATATATTTACAATGGAAACAGATTTGACTTAAAACAAATTCAGCGTAGTGGCCTAGGCATTCGGGAACAGATCAAATCTGAGTCTTCTTAAGACTTCAAATCTGATTTCAGACTGAAAAAAAACATACTTAATACTTATTTATGATCATGGTTTGCTAACATGCTTTGACCAAAAGCTTAACCTAAGAGTTAACATTCTTTCTCATGATTGATGGACAAAATTAGGCCTACTAACCTAACATTTCAAGTAATCTTATTGCTAGATTATTTCAGCCTGCCTCAGTTGGCAGCATTTCAGTGTCACCTCTGAGTCGAAAGTTTGTGGACTCATGCCCAGATCAGGACTTGGAATTTACAGTAGAGGCTGACACTACAGTGCTACATTGTCAGAGGTTCCAACCTTTGGCTGAGATGTTAAACGAAGATCCTGTCTGCCTGTTCAGGTGGGGTTAAAGATCTCAAGGCATAATTTGAAAACAGAAAGGAATATCTCCCTGCCAACAATTCCCCAAATAAACTAGTCATTCCCTTCATGGCTGTTTGTGGGACATTGCTGTGTGCAAATAGTCTGCTGCATTTCTCCTAGAAAATATATAGTGATGCATTTTACAGCGCTGATGAGATATCCTCCGACCTGAAAGATGCTGTATCAAAGGATTATTAGCTGTTGTGAGTTTTATGTTGGCTTTTATCAATGGGAATTTTGGATATTGAAAATTCATTATAAACTCTTAATGAACTGGAAGTTTATTTTTCCTTGAGTTGTTAACACTGTGGCTTGAATTCCATAGACCAGTTAATATAGTTTCTTGCTAAACATGCGCCACAATATTATAATGTTTAACAGCAGCTACACAAACTTGCAGTGAAGTTTTCCCTATGAATAAATATTTTGCTGATTGGTAATTTTAAATTGACATCTAAGCATTGTTCCAGAACGATTTCTGGAATTCAGTTAAGAGACAGAATTCTTGGGCTACCTCTGTGAAAGTGAGAGCTTTGTGTCCAATGACACATCAAAGGATGGTTATATGTATTAAAGCACATCAAAGTTCACAGCATAAGCAATCATACGAACATTGGTTCAAAACAAAAACAACAAACCTCAATGATTTTCAAAGCACTGCTTACTCACTAATTCACTCATTTTGCTTAGCGGACACCATCATCAGACAGTCCACTCTCTGGAACTCTATCCTGGAGTCCCTCCAACTCGCTCCCTTCTACCATCATGCAAGGCATGTCTTGAGACACACGTGTTCAACAGCACTTTTGGTCATCCTTCCCCTCGCCACTCCCTTTGGTTCTCATCCCTACCGCTGTCGGCTAATCAGCAGTGTCAAGCGCTTCGAGATGTCCTTCTGATATGAAAGGTGCGATATACATGTAAATTGTATTATGCTTGCATTATCGATGTCCACAGCTTTACAATATCTTTGGTTAGTGTGTTATGTTAAAGAAAATTGTTATACATGAGATTCAATAGTCCTAGCATTTTATTGGAATATGTAATATTTATTAACATCTGAAATGTACATAAGAAAATGACAGCAAATAAATGTCAAATTCTGAATGGATTAATGCTGCTTTATTCTTATTCATCATTCATAACCCACACTTTCAAGCAGAATCTGCTGCACTAGCTGGAGTTCTTTTCTTTGAATATGAATTGTGACCTAGTTTCCAATTGCAGCAGGGTTCCTCTTTCCGCTGCTTCCAGAAGGTGCTAATTACACCCAGCACTTTTTGTACAATTTGTCAGAAATCTCCAGGAGGACAAGAATGGCCCAAGTGCATCACACTGTCATTCCTCAATTAGAACGTGAGAAGTCAAGGCAGAAGAAACGTTAAAGAACACAGTCTACTAAACTGGTGCCTGCAGACAAAGTGAAAGGTCCTTTACCATTATAATCTGTTTTGCTCTGGTGTGTAGCTCAGCAACACGGCTGATACCAGAAATGTTATGCAAACCGATTACATTTCTGTTGCTTGAATTTCTTATCCACTAAGCAGCCGATATAAACTGTGAAGTTTAGTAATCCCAAGCTTCATTTTCGACACACAAATCTATGGCAAATGAGTAAAACAGTAAACAAATAATGACAATCCTTGCATTTGATATGGCACTTTTCATGTCACATTTCAAAGTGCTTCATAGGAATCATTGTAATGTTGTGATTATATATTTTGTAGGCAACCAATTTGCTGCAACCAATTTGCACACAACAATGTCTTTCAAAGAGTGAATGAACAATTTGTTAGGGGAATTGTTGTCAAGGATAATTGGAGAAACTTTCTTCTCTTTTCAAATAATGCCACGAGATCTTTAAAGTTCACCTGATCAGGTAGATTTGACCTTGGTTTAACATCTCATCTTCAAGGACGGCACTTCCAACAATGCACTCCAGATGCATCACACTGTCACTTCTCAATTAGAAAGTGAGAAGTAAAGGCAGAAGAAATGTTAAAGATTACAGTCTACTAACTGGTGCCATACCCCCATACCTTAAATCAAATCAGTTCAATTGCTTGACACTGTTCCTAAAGTGGAATGACCAAACCCGACATAGTACGTGTCAGTCATCTCTCTGTCTTATGCATATTTATACCCTTTATAACTTCCAGTGCTACAAAGACTCAGTCATTGTCCCCAATATTCTTTCTTCCAAATAAAAAGATGTTTAGCTCTCATAACTTTGATTCCCCCAAGCCTTGAATTTTCATTGGCATTCTTCCCTAAGCCCTTTCTAACATACATTTGAAGGTATGGTTCTCAAATCAGCCATAATTCTCCAATGTGTCCTTCCAATAATCTGTACAAGGTTAGAATCATTTCACTCAAATTTTAGACAAATGCCCTCAAAATGTATCATAATTTCTGATCAGATTTCTTTTATAACCCTCTCACATTAATCAGAACCTTCCCATGAATTACAATTTTTTTTGGCCAGTCAGCTGTTTGATACTTATGAGGACTCACACCCAATTCTTTAGAGGAGGCAGTAAATGTCCTACAAAAAGATGTTAATAGACTATACACATGGGCTGATAACTGGCAAACAAAGGTTAATACGGATAAATGCAAGGTACTTCATATAGGAACTTAACTCAGTTTTGAAAATCTGCGATCTTAAAAAAGACCAAAATTAACAAATTTGCTTTATGATCAGTTATTCTTTAATTCAAAAGAGCCTTAGAAAATGTGTAAATTAATTAACTAAGTTTGCCCTAATCTTGGGTCTTAAACAACGGTATTTTTAAAAGATTGCTAAGCACAAGTTAAGTTTTTCATGTATTTAATTTTGCTTGCATTTGTGTAATATTGTACGGGCCATTTGGACTCCAGATGCTTTTTTCAAGACTTTAAACACAGTTAGTACAAATCTGTCTCAAGTATCAATGCAACATTTCATGGAAACATAGAAATTTACAGCATACAAGGCCATTCGGCTCATCAAGTCTGCATTGATTTTCAGAGCAAGCTGTTCATTGAATTTCACTGTCACACCCTATCATCAGCAGTCAGACCTTCAGTCTTTCTGCCACCACCTGACCTCCATTCCATAATCACTTTATCTCACTCTCACCCCTGCATCCTTCAAGGCCTGTCTCAAGACCCTCCTCTTCGACGGTGCCTTCAGTTACCCTTTTACCCTGACCCACCTTGCCCTTCGCCCCTCCTGATTCCAACCCTTGACTGTCCAGCACCTTGGGACATCCTCCCGACATGAAAGGTGTTATACAAATGTAATTTGTTGTTTTTATAAATATGTCTGAATAAAAAGATCATTGTATGATCTATATATGTAGTTAAAGTAGCTTCAAAAGAAACTAGGATCCACTCAAGATCAGAAGAAATTATTCCTACGATATATGATTCCAGCATCACTTTATATCTATCCCCCCCACAGCCCAGAATGAGTTCAAGATTTCGTAAGCTATGATTGAAATGCTTAAAATTCTGAAGGGAATTTGTAAGCTATCTGACTTCTGGATTGTCAGGTCATTACCAACTTCGCTTCCTGCATGCTGCCATATCTTTCTGTGCGTATGCACAGTGAATGTGAAAGGGATGACAAATATTCGTGCCCTGTTAAAGTGCTGATTTGAATTTTATGGGCCTCAATGACTTTATGTTGCAATAGGGCTCTACTGGACCCATATCCCAATTCCCTGCTCTTTCCCACATTTTTATACGCTTCAACTTGAAATGTTAATCCAGTGTTGTTTGAAATGTTGTTATGGTCTCAGCCTCAATAGATACTCGATATGAAGCATTCAAACCCTCTGTGTGACTGATTGTGATTTTATCTATTAAAAAGCTACAATTCTCAGGTCAGGAAGCAATACAATTTACATGTTATAATACAATTTACATTTATATAACACATTTCAAAGGAAGGAATCTCAAAGCGCTTTGTACAGCTGGCTTGGTACTTGAGTTAGGGGTGGAAGCCGAAGGAAGCGGGGAGGTCAAAAAGTTTTGTCTGAAGGCAGGCAAGAACACAACATTTACATTCTCCTCCGTGTTACTCACCATCTTCACTTGGAGGTTTGGGGCAACAGCTGCTGGAAGGCGTTACCTGGAGTCCATACGTTCATACATCCAGCACCGAGAATCCACCTTGATTAGCCTGCAGAGAAGCAAGCAAATACCTGGCAATGGAATGTCGAGCCAACCCTCTGTGTCGATCTCGGTAGTCCGGTTCCTCAGCCAGGCAGGCAGATCTGTTGTATTCTGCAGCACTGCTGATGACAGCACAGTCAACTGGCTCATTGGCAGGACCTGGAAGGGCAGACCGGTCACTGGAAGCAGGAAGTCATCCCACTCAGCTCCTGTTAACACTGCAAGCCAAGCCCATAACGGGTAGGATGATCCTAGCCGGACAAGCAGTGGAAAAGCATGCCAGACAGCAATATCAATGGCAAACTGTGCGGTCTTAGCTGGTAGACTGCACTGTACACTCTGGGGTCCCCAAGCTTTGGTTCTTACCAAACTTCACCTAATACTTCCCGGAATTAGATAAGCAGAATGCATCCCTCTTGAGAGAGAGTGCGCATTCCATTCGAACAATCTATCTCTGCAATTTCCACGTGTAGATGGGATGCATGAAAATCTCAGCTTGGTTTGAATACTCTTAAGCATGATGGTGAGTTTCCGCATGACACCCAGCTGACCAAAACTTGTTTCCAAATCCTGACTTGGACATTTATTGCTGTTCCTTTATTGTTGGTGTTTCTTAATTCAGGAACTCCTCCCAACACCAAAGTTGGAGTATCCTCACCACTAGCTGCAACAGTTTAAGGAGCAGGAAAACTGCTGCATTCTCATGGAAACGAGGGACAGGTAATGAATGCTGGTCCTGCCAATGCCATCCACATCCTGAGACCGAGTAATAAAAAAAGTTGCATGGTAATTCCCAATCGATACATCTCAGTTTTATACAATACAATTTACATTTATATACCACCTCTCGTGTCAAAGAGTTTGACTCTGATGGCTGGGCACCTGAGTTGGGGGCAGAAGATGAGAGGAACTGTGACAATTTTCGACTGGAGCAGAGAAGATTGAGAAGAGACCTGAATGAGGTCTTTAAATTTATGAATAGTTTTGATAGAGTAGAGAGGGAGAAATGATATCAAAGTTCAAAGAGCCTAACAATGTTGAAAGTGCACCCGAACTGGGAGTGAGAGGCAAGGGGGAAGGGAAAGATGACCAAAAGCGGGTCAGGAGTTACGTTTTGTGATGTATCTTGAAAGAGGAAAGGGAGGGAGTGAATAAGTTTAATTGCACATTAATCTCCAATCTAGCAGGATCATGTCAAGAAGAAATGTTTGTTTATTGCTATCTTTCCCTATCTTCTGGGGCCAATCAATTGCACCTGCCAGTTGGATCATCTTTTGAAAATAAAGTGATTTTTCACAGTCACATTTGGTTCACTCTATGATTATGCAGATTTTGTGCGAGGCAAAGATTAAAATTCCTGAAGTGGCTGCCAGTTACCCAGCAGGATGGATGGCACTTGTATTTTAGTTCATTAACTTTTGGATATTAAGGTTCATTTGGCTGTTTTCTAGAGGGGGAATACTTGATTCAATGTACAAACATTTTTGCCACAAATTCTGATGGTATGTTCACGCAGATAATGCAAATTCCAACCTCTATTTACTTTCCAAGATCCTGGAATGAGCCGTTGCTTCCCAGCTTCTCTCCTTCCTCTCCCGCCATTCCCTCTATGAACCCCTCCAATTGTGTTTCCGTGCTACCTACAGTACAAAAACATCCCTGGTCAAAGTGACGAATGACATTTTGTCCATCTATGACCAGGGTTCCCTCTATCACCTAGTCCTCCTTAACCTCTCTGCTGCCTTTGACACTGTTGACCACTCTATCCTCCGCCACCGATGCTCCTCTCACCTCAACATTCATGATTAAGCCCTTGACTGGTTCAGATCCTACCTCTGACATTGTCTTCACTTGGTCTCCACAAACGGTTTCTCCTGTAGCCCCTGCACTGTCTAGTGGACCATTCATCAGGGCTCTGTCCTTGGTCCTCTCCTCTTCAATATGGACATGCTCCATCTTGATGACATCATCTGCAGATTTGGGGTCAATTTCCACATGTATGCGGATGACACCAAACTATATCCCTGCCTCCACCCTTGACTCCAGGACCACTGCTGTCCTGACAGAATGTCTGTCAGACATCATGTCCTGGATGAGAGCTAATTTTCTACAGTTGAACATCAACAAGACCGAGGCCCTCCTGATTGGCTCCCGTCAGGGCCTCCACACCTCAGGCGCTGACAGCATCACCATCCAAGGATCACCTTGCTAAGCCATTCCAGAACCTTGGCATCTTGTTTAACCCACAACTGTGCTTTCTCCCACACATCCATACCATGACCCGCTCGACCTTCCCCACCTCCGCAACATCGCCCCGGCTCTCTCCTCAGGCCTGTGAAAAGCTTATCCACGCATTTATCACACCTAGACTCAACTATGCCAACTCTTCCCTCCACAAACTGAAGATCATCCAGATCTCTGCAGCTTGTGTCCTCTGCTGCCCCAGGCTCCATGGCCCTATCACCACAACCCTCGCACAATCCCTTCGCCTTGCTCTCTCTCTTGCCTTTTTCAAGGCATGTCTCAAGACATTCCTTTTAGACCACGCTTCCAGCCACCCTGCCCCACCACACAAAATAAATGAAGTAATTTTAGACCCTGGCGGAATCATTGCTACAAATGACTATTGAAACCACAATATTTTAAAAAGGATTTGGATGAACATTTGAAAAGACAAACTATGGAAGGGTGGAGGGAACAGAGCAGAGAACAGAGATTAAACTATATTGCTTCAGTGGCTAAACCAGCACCTGATTAGGCTTGTTGGGCTGAATGACCACCTATTCTGAAAGAATTTCTAAGATCCTGTGGTTTTAAGACAGTAATCTTTAAAATACAGGTTTAGCCCTTAGCTGTCGTCTTTTTAAAAACATTTCCTGCTGTCTCGTGTTAAACTTGTTATTCCTGGTGGAATAATTATACAGTTGTTCATGGCAACCAGGCTGGATGTTAACTTTTTATGTACATCTCCATGAGAATTTTAATTGCGTGAATTACAGTTCTTTAAGAAGATTTCATGCAGCTGCCATGATTTGCCTCAATCTGCGTAGGCAATCCAGTCACCACCCTGTCCATATCCATGATAAACTGTAGGAATAGATGAAGAAAGAAGGGGAGAATTGTGTCAACAGCACCAACCTGTCTACGGACTGAAGCTTTATGACCTTTATAAAGCTTTATAACGTCCCAATGTGAAAGGCGCTCTACAAATGGAATCTTGTTGTTGTTGTTTATAATGCACGTGTGGAAGGAAGACTTGCGTGTGAAACTTTCTGCAGTTGGTTCTGGTGAGCCTTAAGCATGGTCATGTTTTCACATGGTTCAGATACCCAGCTGTCGCCTCGAACCCCCTTCCCCCCCACATACACAAAATTCATTTGATGTGATAATTATCATAATGCATAATGAAATTCCCACAAACACAGTCACTGCACTTTACAGTATATCTTGTGAAGCGCTTTGGAACATTCTACCTACATGAAGGGTACAGTGCAAATGTAAAGATTATTGTTATGATGATGATAGTTATTATTATCATTAAGTTTGTTTCTAATAAACACTCTTCTGACTTGTGGAGAATGGTTTCTCTAGTACCCACCCCACACCGATTCAATGCAAAGATTGGCACTATCTTGCTTTTTAAAAAAGAGTATATGTGTTTAATACAATTCTAGACGCTAGTACGGTTTTTATTTCAATAATTTTGCAATATATTTTACAAGGAATAAGGAATGCATGAAGACTAGCATGGATTATAAACACTGCACAGACTGCAAGTGGCCTGTTCCTGTGATGTATATACTTTGCAATCCTTAATTATTATATTTACTAATACATTTATTAAATAATGTTAGGACATCATTTGTGAAGAAGCACAACATTTGTTCTTTTACTTGCCCCGACTTACAATAATTCAAGGCTCCTTATGTGCTAAAGTTTTAGAATGAATTTATAATCAGCCTGGTTGCCACGAACAACTGTATAATTATTCCACCAAGAATAACAAGTTTAACACGAGACAGCAAGAAATATTTTTAGAAAGTTTTATCATCTGTAAAGTTGAATGAATCAACAACAACAACAAAATTACATTTGAAAAGCGCCTTTCATGTCGGGAGCATGTCCCAAAGCACTGGACAGACAGAGTTACGGACCCGAGCTGTGGGTCAGGTGTCAAAACGGTGGAGGGCAAGGGGGTAAAGCAGGCAGATTGAAAGCACGGTGGAAGAGGAGGGTAGTGAGGTCAGTCTTGAAGGTGACAAGGGAGGGTCAAGGCAGAGGGACTGCAGGATGGAGTTCCAGAGGGTGGTGGCAGAGTGGCGGAAAGCCTGTCTGCCAATAGTGGGGCGAATGAGGTGGGGGACGTGAAGCAGGCTGGAGCCCGCAGAGCAGAGGGAGCGAGCAGGGTGGAGGGTGTTACGAGGTCACAGAAGTAGGGGGGAGCAAGACCATGGAGGGCTTTGAAGGTGAGGACCAAGATCTTGAACTGTATCCTCTGTGTGATAGGAAGCCAGTGGAGTTGGGGAGGATAGAGTCACAGAGCCTATTGTGGGACAAGGGCTGCAGAGTTCTGGATGATCTGCAGTCTGTGGAGGGATAAGTTGGGGAGGCCGACAAGCAATGAGTTTGCATAGTCGTGCCTCGATGTAATGAAAGCATGTATGAAGGTTTTGGCGGCCTGTGGTGTGAGACAGTGGTGGAGCCGAGCGACAATGCGGAGGTGGGTTAAGGCAGAATGGGTCATGGCGCAGATTCGGGATAGAAAGGATAGTTGAGGGTCAAACAAGGTTCCGGACTGGCTTAGTAAGGTGGAGTGTGAAACCATGGATGGTGATGCTGTCAGTGCCTGAGGTGAGGAGGCGCTAACGGGAGCCAATCAGGAAAGCCTCGGTCTTGTTGATGTTCAACTGAAGAAAGTTAGCTCTCATCCAGGACTTGATGTCCGACAGACATTCTGTCAGGACAGCAGTGGTGCTGGAGTCAAGGGTGGAGGCAGAGAGGTACAGTTGTGTGTCATCCACATACATATCGAAGTTTACGTCTGCGGATGATGTCACCAAGAGGAAGCATATAGATGTTGAAGAGGAGGGGACCAAGGAAAAAGAACTGAGGAACGCCACATGAGAAGGTCCGGGGGCTAGAGGAGAATCCATTTGTGGAGATGAAGTGGAGGCGGTGTGAGAGGTATGATCTGATCCAGTCAAGGACAGAGCCATGAAGGTTGAGGTGAGAGGAGAGGCGGTGGATGAGGATAGACTGGTCGACGGTGTCGAAAGCAGTAGAGAGATCAAGGAGGACGAGGAGGCAGAGGGAGCCCTGATCAATGATGAACAGAATGTCATTTGTCACTTTGACCAGAGCTGTTTCTGTGTTGTGGGAGGCACGGAAACACGATTGGAGGTGTTCGAGAAGGGAGAGGAAGCAACGAAACAGTGAAGCGACAGCTCGTTCCAGGACCTTGGAGAGGAAAGGGAGCTTGGAGATGGAGTTGTATTTAGGGAGTAGAGAAGGATACAGGGAGAGTTTTTTAAGGATAGGAGTCATGGTGGCATTTTTTAATGGGGTGGGAACGGTACCAGAAGACAGGGAGAGGCTTATGATATCAGTGAGTAGAGGGGCAAGGAGGTAGAGCTGGGAGGTAAGGAGAGGTGTAAGGATGGGAATCATACAGCAAATAATTGATGGTATCATTTTGAATTTGTAGGTGCAAATTACAATCAATTGAAACTTTGTTTTTCAAACAAAGGGGAAGATGCATTATATTTATTTCTTCGAAAGAACGATATTAATTCATTCTTCTCTGTAAATGCAAATTAAGTCAATTTATACATAACATTTCTCATGATAAAAGAAACACAACGAGTCCTACTGATCGCCTACAAACAATCTCTACTTTTTATGTTTGAATCTTCTGCTTTGAAATGCTTTGACAATGTGTTATATCAAATAGAATAATATTATTACCATTTTAAAAATTGGAAGTATATGCATTGCACTGTCAGATTGACTGATATCCTCTATGGCTGAAATACCACAAAACACAACAAAGTAGCAATTAATATGCTGAATTCCACATGAAGTTTGCAACAAACCATGCATAGAGCTATAGAAAGTTACGCCATAGAAAAAGGTTATTTGGACCACCGTGACTGTGCCAGATACCTCAAGAGCATTAGTTAGTCCCATTTGCCTGCCCTTTCTCCATACCCTTGTAGTTGACTCTTTTTAAGGTATTTGTCTGGTTCCCTCTTGAAGGCCCTTATAGATTCTGTCTCAACCACCATTCACGGCAGGGCATTCCATATCCTAACTACTCTGTGCTTGAAAAAATAGAATTACACAGAATGATATGGCACATGCCAACTAGTCTGTGCAGGTAGTTTATACTCCACAGATCTTGACTTCTACAAATCCCCTCTTCTCTACCCCTCTCCTATATCTTTCTATTCCCTTCTCCCAAATGTATGCATCAAGTTTTCTCTCAAATACTGTGACGAAGACATTTCCCCAAACTAGACCTTGTCACTTTCATGTATGTTTCTTCTTCAAATTTGTAGCCATTTCACATTTTAGACTAACTTAACTCACATTTGCATCCCTGGCTTTGATTTGATGTTTTTTTCCAATATCAAGAAAGTAACATGAATAATCATAAAAAAGATAGTAATATAGGCGTCGGTGGAGATATATTCAGGCTGAACAACAAAAACAACAAAATGACATTTATAGAGCGCCTTTCACATTGGGAGGATATCCCAAAGCGCTGAACAGTCAGTTTCGGGGCCGAGCATGGGGGAGTGGTGGTGTAGGGGTGAGGGAAGGCAGAGAGGTGGGAGGGAGAACAAAGGCACGATTGAAGAGGAGGGTCTTGAGACCGACCTTGAAGGAGGTAAGGGAGGAAGCGGGGCGAAGGGACCGTGGGATGGAGTTCCAGAGTGTTGGGACAGAGATGCTGAAAGCACAGCCACCGATGGTCGGGTGGGAGACATGGAGCAGGCCGGAGCCTGCTAAACGGAGGGAGCGGGCAGGTTGATAGGGAGTCAGCAGGTCAAAGAGGTAGGAGGGGGCAAGGCCATGGATGGCCCTAAAGGTGAGGACGAGGATCTTGAACTCGATCCTCTGGGGGATGGGGAGCCAGTGAAGTCGGGCGAGGGTAGGAGCGATGGTCATGGAGTCTGGTGCGTGAGAGTACACAAGCTGTAGAGTTTTGGATGATCTGCAGCTTGTGAAGGGAAGAGTTGGGAAGGCCAATGAGGATGGAGTTCCCATGGTCGAGCCTTGATGTGACGAATACATGGGTAAGGGTTTTGGCAGCCTGAGGGGTGAGGCAGTGGCGAAGTCTGGCAATGTTGCGGAGGTGGTGGTGGGCAGTGCCGGACATGGCGCAGATGTGGGGGAGAAAGGACAGTTCAGGGTCAAACAAGATACCCAGGTTCCTGAAATATCTTGCAAGATAAGTCAATCAGTCACCTTTTCCATTGATTGCTATGGTAGTTATTTGAAGACTTTGATTGTGGTGTTCTTTTGGAATTTGCTGTAGACATTTGCATTTGATTGATGTAGCAACAATGACGAGTGTACAGATGCATAAAAATATTGTAGGAAAAGTTTTATTGGAATTAACAGACAATTGAAACATTTTGAATTGTGAACATCATTTGTTGATGAATAGTTCCAATAAACAGCAAGAACTTTTCTTTCTCTTTGAAAAGGTTATGGCCTCATTGGAGATACTCTATGCATTTCATTTTCTAAAGGCTTCAAACAAAATGCACGTAAACTTACAAAGTAATATTCGATCACATGCTCTGTCTTGGTTTCAATGCATTCCAGGACTTGATGAGCAGGATTCAATCACTCTAGGAAAGATTGCATACTTCAAAGGAAATATTCTATGCTTTTATGGAAGTCTGAATACTCTTATGTACTATCCACAGTGTGGACACTCTTAGGCACAAATAATGGTTTTCAGCATGTGTCAGATACCTGATTGACAAAAAATGTGGACTAATTTGTGGGATTAATAAAAGAATCCATAAATAGAGAATCCTGGAGCTAGAAATATCTGATACCGACACAGCGGAGGAATGCAAATGTGATTCAAGGTGCTAGAAGACTTATCATGTGTGAACAGAAATGCAAAAGCATAGGCAGGCTTCATGGACTTCAGCATTGACAACATGATAAGATGATTGGGGAGGCGGGGGGAGAAAGCCTTTCTGCCTCACCACATTGGGTTCATTTGAAATTTAATACATTTCTACAGTTAAACCACAGATTAGACCATTGCTGGCCAACCTGTGGCCCGTGAACCTGAAGTGGCCTGAGGGTCGGTCAAAAAGCGACCCCCTGAACAGCACAAATCTAGGCAAGTCCGTGCTTGAAAGGTAGTGTGTTTTCAGTTATTTCTTGATTGACTATTTCTTGATTCATGTCAAAAATCTAGAAAGTTTCAATCAAGCAAATTTATTTTGCTGGCCAACCGGAAAGGCTGACAAACATTGGGTTAGTTCCTAGCAGTTATCTAATTCCCTCTTGATAAAAAGAATAGTGAGAATGTGGAAAAGTAGTGAGAATGTGGAACTCACTGCGAAAAGAATAAGGAAAGAAATTTACAACCACCTCACGATTAGAACAATCTCTTCAGCTGATGTTGGTTGGACTTATACACGTTCAACATTAACCTTGACCTCATTATCCTTTCATCTTATTTGCTCCAACTAACGCAGGTAGCAGCACAGTGTAATAGTACCAGGTTATAATTTGACATTGTTGAACACTGTTGAAATTCTCAGTTAATTGCTGCTGCAAATAGGTGGTCTTTGTATTCATGTAATCTCTAAGGTAGATCCAGAAAAGATCAAAGCACATATGAAATCTGTGTTATTTTAAATATTCTAAAACATATTTTGAAAGTTAAATGCAATAATCCACAGGGTATATGAGGCTTAGAAGCATCTTCAAATCCAAATGTTACCTGCACAAAATACACATTTGAGTTATTCCCCCACCCCCCCTCCCCCGCACCATCTATTTAATAAAGAAAAGATATTCTGTGTGCCAGAATTAATAAAATCCTCTCGTAAACTTTTCAGAAGTTGAAGATGTGAAAGGATAGAAAGGGAAATACAAGAAGCAAAGGAAGAAAGACAGCTGGCAGAGCTGAAAACACTGCAGTGGCACAATTCATAGCAAAAATGTGAATAGGTTTGGTTGTCAGAAAATTAATCACAAACAGAAGATATAACAGGTGCAGAGCTGCAGGAAACAAACAAATCAACGAAGGGCTGTCAGAATTTCTCTTTTCTAAAATGCAGAATATTTGATTTTGCAAATTATAACCTGGCACCATTACACTGCACTGCTACCTGCGATAGTTAGAGCAGGTAAGATAAAAACGATGATGAGGTCAAGGTTAAGAATCCCTGTTGTCTGGCAATTACTGAATGACAATATGTAAAGGGCAAAATATTCTGGGGCTTCAACAGAGAGAAAAACAACCACAGAAGGAAAACAGAGACAGACAATCTTTTGAATTCAATCAAACGTGATTAAAAAAATCAGGTTCAGATTTTCCTTCCTACTCTGATTCTTCTGATCAGAAAGGCTCCAATCATGAGTCCTGCCTTCACTTAACCCTTTGTAACCCAGATTTATTTTTATTTTTACTAGAACTCCACTCATTTCAATGGGAATGCGTTTCATACTCCCTATATGAGTCCCTTCAATTTGGATTCCACCCCGTCCATGGCCCTGAGATGGCCCAAGTCAAGGAAACGGATGACATTGATTCTGTTGTAACCAGGGTTCCCTGTGCCTCATTGTCCTCCTCAAATACTCTGTTACCTTTGATACTGTTGACCATTCTATCCTTCTCAGTTGTCCTTGTGGCTCTGCACTCGCTTGTTTCAAATCTATTTGTTCACTTTTTCTTTTCTAACATCAGAGCTCTATGCTCAGTCCTTTCTTTTTGCTACACCAGGCTCCAAAAGCTTTCAGACACTTAGTGCTAGTCCTATGGAACTGCCTTCCAAAAATTCCTCTGGCCCCTCCCTGCTCTCTGCTTTTAAAACTCACTTAAGGACCTATCACTTTGACTGCACCTTCTGCCACATACCCCCTTCCGTACTATTTCACTCTGAGTTCGGACTCCCACTAAGTCTTTGTAAAGTGTTTTGAGGCATACTCCCAAAGTGAAAGAAGCTCTATTAGTGGAATTTTTTTTTTNGATGGGGTGAATTTGTGACATTTGAGGCAATCATTTTAAATCTGCTATGAAATGGCAGAATTCCAGTCAATAATTATTGACTGGCCTCACATGTGAACATCCCAGAATGTACAGCACTATGCTTTGATCTGCAGTAGCTTTGAAAAACATTTTGGCTGTCATCTTTGAGTGGGACTGACATGTTAAACAATAATTTAAATAATAAAATAAACATTTTAATTATAGATTTCAGTAAATTACTTTAAGAAAGTGCAGAAAACCGGCTTCAAAGTTAAGATTGAATTTGACAATTTTGACAAATCCTTCATGTTCTGAAATTCTACATGATGATAATCCTTGTATTTGATATAGAGTCTTATCACAGTGTTAATATGTCTCAAAACAGTTCACAGGATTTACCGTAAAGTGTAGTGACTGTATTTTTGTAGATGCCTATTTGCTTCTCAGGACTTAAGCCAGTATATTATTTCTGCATATGGTTTGTCCTCATCAATTAGCAGGTTGGAAATTTTTAGACCTCTGGGTTTGGCACAAGGGGTGGTCTCAAAGAGCTCTGAAGACTTATTCTATTGGCTGCGCCAATCTTTAGATTTCTACCTTTCAATGATTGTGTGTGAAGGAGTGTGAGGGAGTTGCGCAGAGGGTAAGGAAATTATGGAGTGATAGAGATGGTCAACAAAAATATGAATTGTATAGTGTCTTTGTACTCAACAGCAATTACCTGCAAAGCACATTGAAATGTTTCAATGTGATCTGGTGCATTAAAAATGTAAGTTCTTACTTTTTTCTTTTAAAATCATTTGCAACAGAACAAATGTGTACACAAAGATAGGAAGCCAATATGGCGGAGAAATTCCATTTGGGTATATATTTATTCTATTTATGTACCTTTCCTTCCACTTTACTGTATATCCTGCATTATATCAAATGTGAGAATTATTATACGATTTCAGAGTATCTAGAATTTGGAAAATTCTGAAATACAGTCTTAATTTTGAAGCTATATTTCTGTAGAAGAAAAAAAAATCACTATCAACATCAGAAGTTTTGCCAGTAATTGTAGTTTTTAATAAGCAACATAAAACAAGCTTCAAAGTTAAGATTGAATTCAACAATTTTTCCAAATCCTGAAATGCTACATTATAATAATCATTGCAATTGTTGAAGCACCTTACCAATTTGAATTATCTAAATGTGTTTCACAGGATTTACAGTGAAGCGTAGTGACTGTGTATTTGTAGATGAACGTGGCAGTCAATTAGCACAGGGAAATGTCCCACAAACAGTCATTAAGTATACAAACAATTTTATCTGGAGAATTGTTGGCTATTGGAAACACCCTTCTCTTTTCAAATCGTGCCTTGGGATCTTTAACATCCACCTGAACACACAGATAATTATACAAAGAATTGTCACGCTGACCAAAATTTTCATCAAAAGTAACCAATAGTTATCACTTACCTCAAGTGGTGATGGAGGTTCACCGACAAGCCATTGAAAACTAGTGACCCTTTGATCAACATGATACATTTCCCACATAATAGGTCAGCACTTCGCAAACGTAAGCTCTTCAGAGCACTGACTTTTCTTGCTTTCCTAAAAATTCCAATAACTAATTTTTGTTTGCTGCCCCAGCATAGTTCCAGGTTGAGGAATCCCTGTCAAGCAGTTGAAACGTTTGGCTTGATACCAGAATCACAATACCTGCAAAATCCAATAAGATGCTTCAACTGGAACAGCAATTCTTTCCTCTCGTATTCCAGACCCCTTTGTTATAAATTTGAACTTATAGTCCAGACTGACAAGTCAGTGCGATGCCTGAGGAGTGCTCTCTCCATTATTAGAAGTGCTGTTGTTCAGAAAAAAAACATTAAACCGAGACCCTGTCAGCCTGCTCAGGTGCATGTTTCAAGATCCCACAACACTATTCAACAACAACAACAAAATGACATTTGTATAGCACCTTTCATGTCAGGAGGACATCCCAAAGTGCTGGACAGACAGAGTTATGAACCCGAACTGAGGGTTGGGGTGGGGGACGGAGGAAGGCAGAGCGGGAAGCAGGGAGATTGAAAGCACGGTCAAAGAGGAGGGTCTTGAGGTAGGTCTTGAAGGTGGCGAGGGAGGGGACGAGATGGAGAGACTGTGGGATGGAGTTTCAGAGGTTGGGTGCAGAGTGGCGGAAGGCCCACCCGCCGCTATGGGGCGAGCAAGGTGGGGGACGTGAAGTAGGCCGAAGACTGCTGAGCGGAGGGAGCAAACAGGGTGGTAGGTGGTTAGGAGGTTGGAGAGGTAGGGAAGTGAGTTTTTCCCAGTGTCCTGCTCAACAATCTCTCTGATAAAATTGTTATTCACTTCATGGCTATTTGCGAGTCAGCATTAATATGCACAAATGGGCTGCCAATTAGTGTTCACTTACGAATGCAGTCACAATAAACCCTGTGAAGTTCTTTGACAGATTTTCATGATCCTGTCAGTCGTTATGTCAAATGTAAGGATTATTATCCTTTTTGAAGCCCAACATTGCATGAGCTCCTTGACTGTTTTCTGCACTTACAAACATGATTTCCATCTGAGTCTGCACTTTCCAGTTTTCTGTTAATAGCAAACATGGATATACTCCTCATGATTCCTATATCCAAGTCATTTTTCATGGGTAGGGGTAGGTGTCATAACTACAGACAGGAGGATGGTGGGAATCATCTCATGCACTTCATGCTGAGCTGAGCTATTAACAGAGAAGCTTGCAGAGAGTTGCTGGTACCTGCTGTCTGCCCAGTGAAGGCTCAAACCTGTGCTGTTGGATGTTAAATGACCATCTAGTAACCTTGTTGGTAGGAGGTAGGTGAAATCTCCTTAGAGCTGAAATGACTCCACGGTGATGTACTTGGCATTAGAATATCAGAATTCAGTTAATCCTCCATAGTGATCTTGGTGGTCCGGTTACTGAGTCAAGGGATTTTGCCATACTCCAGGCCACTGCTGTTGACGCAACAGCCAGCCTGACAGAACTTGGAGGAGTAGACCAGTCATTAGAGTACATATTCTTCCTCTTCAGCTCTTGTTAAACCAGCAAGCTAAAAGGTTAATGTATAGCAAGGCCTTATGTGGAGGAGCAGCAGTATTTGAAACTATTCAGCACTCAAAGATTCTACCTTGCTTCAGAAGCACTATATCAATGGAATTTGTTGTTGTTGTTGCTGTATTATTAATTGCAAGTTATGTAATTTTTGCTAGTTAAACTGTAGCAGTATACCAACACACACTATTTCTAGCCTGTGCCTAATACTTTCCTGAAATAGGTATGTAGGGAATGAGAATGAGGATTTTAATAATAATAATAATAATCCTTGCATTTGGTATAACGCTTTTCATGTCGGGAGGACGTCGCAAAGCGCTTCACAGAACACACTATAAAGTGAATTGACTGTATATTTGTGGGCGAACGCGGCAGCCAATTGCGCACAGCAATGTCGCACAAACAGAATTAGATTGAAAATGACCAATTTATTATTGTTTTTGGTTTTGGAGGGATTATCATTAGGCGTGTGGAGTAAGGAAACTTGCCCAAGGTTTCACCCTGCCTGGAATTGAACTCAGGTCTCTCGCTTGCAAAGCGAGTGCTCTAACCACTGAACTACAGGACTCCACAAATTCAATCCTCTGGGAGATGGATGTGGACATGGTGATAGGCTCAAGGAGCCTGATATTGGAGAGGACATAGTCTGCAAAAGTTTAGATAGTCTGTAGCTTGTGTAAGGAAGACCTGGGGATTCCAGCTACCATAACATTGTCAAGCCTGGATGTGATGAAAGCTTGAATAAAGGTCTTAGAAGCTTGGGGAGAGGAGATAGTGGTGGTGATAGGGAAACCTGAGTGTGTCAGAACATGGATGTGGGGTTTGAAAGATAACTGGGAGTCAAACAGTACACTGAGGTTCCACACTGACTCTGCACGGTGGAGTGCACATCCATGCAGTTGATGCCATAAGCACCCGAGGTGAGAAGGCGTTGTAGAGAGCCAAGCAGTAAGTCTCGGTATTATCTGCATTTAACTAAAGGAAGTTATAATAATAATAATCCATACATTTGGTAAGCATCTTTCATGTAGGAAGGATGTTTCAAAATACTTCACTGGATATACTGTAAAGTGGAGTGACTGTGTACTTAGAACTCATCCATGGCTTGATATCCAACAGTCAATCAGTCAAAACAACAGATATCTTGGAGTCAAGGATGGAGGCATAGAGTTAAAATTCGGTGACACCTGCTTACATGTATCTGCAGCTGATGTCACCAAGTGGAATTATATTGATAGCAAGTACTCAGGATAGAGCCCTGAGGAATGTCACATGTAAGTGTGTGAGGGCAGAAGGAGAAACAGTTAGATGAGACAAAGTGAGCATTCTGAAATAGATAGGAATGAAACCAGGATAGGACAGAACTGTGAAGGTTTCTTAGCTATAGTTAGAAAATCTCTGTGTGGTATTTCATTAGATGGTGACTGAGATGATGCCCCCAGCCTTTCATGAGTTTTGATGTGATTAGCTAGAGGAGAACAAGTTTATGGTTATTGGGGTCAGACTTTGACATCTTCTTGTGAACAGCTGTATTATGTGTTGCTTTCCACACAGATGGCACGGAACCACTTGACGGGACTAGTTCAAAGTGATAAATTGGAACACAGCAGGAGTAAATCTGCACTTTGTGCCATCAGGCCTAAAAAAATCCAGAATCAATCTTAATTGTAAATCGTTAACTTCCTCGTGGCTGATTATTATTCTATGGTTTGCTGCACTTCAAATGAACTGTTAGTTCTCTCTGTTTTAAATTCCACCTTACAATCTACCTTTTCAACTGTGGCCACTATCATCTCCCATTCCCCTTCCTTCTTGCTCGATATCCAGCCCTACCTCTCTAAATCACTTTGAGGCCTTATCCTACATGAAGGGTGCTGTATAAATGCTCATTGTTGTTGGTGTACCTATGCTCTGATTTCAAGTGGAGTCCTGTAGTGCACTGGTTAGAGCACTCACCTTTCAAACGAGAGAGCTGGATTTGAGTCCCGGCAGGGCGAAACTTTGGGCAAGTTTCCTTACTTCATACACCTCTGTTTACCTAGCAGTAAGTAGAAACCCGGTTGTTAGTCAATTTGCTGATCGCTTTTCTGGGGGTAATAATTCCTTCAGAAAATAATACCAATAAATTGGCTACTCAATCCACTACTGTTTGTGGGACACTGCTATAATAATAATAATAATAATCCTTGCATTTGATATAGTGCTTTTCACATCGGGAGGACGTCCCAAAGTGCTTTACGGAACACACTGTAAAGTGAATTGACTGTATATTTGTGGGCGAACGCGGCAGCCAATTGCACACAGCAATGTCCCACAAACAGAATTAGATTGAAAATGACCAATTTATTATTGTTTTTGGTTTTGGAGGGATTATTATTAGGCTCTGTGTGGAGTAAGGAAACTTGCCCAAGGTTTCGCCCTGCCTGGAATTAAACTCAGGTCTCTCACTTGCAAAGCGAGTGCTCTAACCACTGAGCTACAGGACTGCACAATTGTCCTTCCCGAAGACGTGACAAGAGCACTATATCAAATGCAAGGAATATTATTATTAAATGTCTGTTGGACAGATATGATATTCAACAACTCTTATCTACAAAGATAATAATAATAATTATGCTTGCATTTGATATAGTGTCTTAATGCTTCTTTGAGACGTCTCAAAGTGCATCTCAGAATGCACTGTAAAGTGAATTGACTATATTTTGTGGGTGAAACGTGACAGCCAATTGCATACAGCAGTGTCCCACAAACAGTCATGGATCGAGTGACCAATTTATTTTCATCAATTTTTTGGAAGGAATTATTACCCCCGGAAAAGCGATCCACCAATCGACTAACAACTAGGTTCCTACTTACTGCCAGGTAAACAGAGGCGTGTGGAGTAAGGAAAATTTAGGAGTCCTCTACCTCAGCGCTCTAAGCACTGAGGTACAGGACTCCTGTATGTCACACAAAATGGTATCCTTGCTTATAGGTAGGATGAGACATAACCCCAAATCCTGGAAATGGATTAGATTGTCATCAAAGGGGTCTTGGAACCTGTCTGCGAATGATGCAGCTTAGAGATGATTTTAACTCTGGCAAGATGATGGCTCAGTCCATTCAGATTAGTGCTTAGCAGGCAGAGAAGTGGCTCCCTATCCTTTTGTTGGCTTGATTTTCTCTGCCTTTCAAAGCATTTTAAACTTTTGGCCAATGCTCCAGCACATCGTTCATTAAATAAAGGCTGCGAGACAATTGACAGGACTAGTTGAAAGTGATGAACTGGAACACAGCAGCGGTTTGGATGAGACTTTGGATGAGATGTGCACAGCAGCCCTCAATGTAATCTACTTGGTCTGAACCTTGTCAGCCTTTGCTTGCTTGCATGCATGGTAGTCTTTACAAGCTACAGATGAAAGGCCATTTGGATAGAACCCAAAGAGTCGTCAGATGTGCCATCTGTTTGTTTGTTAAGTACTCTTGATGTTCATGGAGTTGGTCAATGCTCGATATAACCATCAATTTCATCCAGTAGAAGACAAATCAGGAGAAAAGCCATTTCTGTTTCTATTTTTTCTTGATGCATTATGTTTCTTTTTCTTACTTCAGTTCTACTTAACAAACGCTTCTACTTCATCTCAGCAAATGAGTTTTTCTCCCGTCCCCGCCCGGTCATCTGCGGGGTACACCTGGCCTCCATTCTTGGCCCCCTTCTTTTTCACATTGATATGATCCCTCTTGGGAATGCCATCCACAGACACAGGGAAAACTTCCACTTATATACGGATGACACACAAATCTACTTTGCCTCCACCAGCTACGACCCCAAGTCCACCGATGTTCTATCAGCTTGTCTGGCAGACATCAGGGTGTGGATGAATGCAAATTTCCTGCAGCTGAATGTGGACAGGTCAGAAACCATGCTCTTTGGCTCCCATCAACATCTTTACTCCCGTGTATTTGAATTCCTCAACCTCCCCGGGCTCTCCCTCAGATTCACCGAACCAGTGCACAATCCAGGCATCCAGTTCGACCCCCAGCTGTCCGGCCTCCCCCACATCCGGTCCCTGACCCTGAATGTCTTCCTCCACCTCCGCCACATTGCCCGCCTCTGACTGTACCTTACCCAAATGTAGCCGAAACCCTCGTGCATGAGTTTGTTATCTCCCGCCAGGATTACTCAAACGCACTCCTTGCTGGTGACCCAGCTCCACTATTCAAAAAATCCAGCTTGTTCAGAACTCTGCTGTTCACATCCTTTCCTTGACTTCACTAGACCTTTCTACTGAGAGCTAGTGAGGTTCCAATTCCCTTTACTCCCTGGCAACTCCCTACCTCTCCAACCTCCTCGCTCCCCAATCCACCACCAGGTGCCTCCACTCGACTGGCACCAGCTTCCTGCTTATCCCTCACACTCTCCACTCCACCATTCAAGGTCACAAATTCAGCCACTATGCCCTGAAACTCTGGAACACTCTCCCTCAATCCCTCCGCCTTGCCATCCCTCCGCCTTGCCCCCTCTCTCCTCTTTTTAAAATCCCGCCTGAAAATCTTCCTTTTTGACTATGTTTATGCTCACCTCCCTCCCCCCGGTTCGGAGTCAGGCTCCGCCACTGTTAAGCGCTCTTAGATGCTGCCCTGGATGGAGGGCACTATATAAGTGCAAGCTGTTGCTGTTGTTGTTGTTCCTAGCTGACCTTCATGTCTTCATCAGGAGAAAAGTGCAGATGATCACATTTACATTGCTAGTAGTTAGAGACAAAAAGAAACAACAACAAAAACTTGGATTTATATAGCAGTCTGCACACCGGACATGGCAATTTATATAGTGCCCTCCATGCTGCAAGCTACGTAATTCCATTCTGTACCAGGAGAATATTCTCATCCTGTGTTTGGAAAAAGAATATCAGAGGGCAGAGATTGAGAAGCATGAGGCCCATATTCCCACAGCCATGCAAAACCCAGAACTTCACCCCATTCACTTTATTATATGAGAGAAGTACTGTATAGCTAGAATTTCAAATCCTAGTAGAAATCCTGGTAGAATTTCAAGAATATTGATACCTCTGCAACTCCATCACTCAAAAACACCCTGCTTCCTTTCTAATTCTAGCTTCCCTTCCTTCAGTCCCTACTTGCCTTGGACCTAATAATATAGAAATAATTGTTTCCCATGCACCACTCAATAATTTCTATCTGCACTTATTCCTATGTACAGCAATGCTATTGTGAAGCAGGGCTTACATCACAACCTGTTTATTTCCCCCCCAGTATCAAGTGCATAGTATTTATCTGTGGAATTGTTTCTCAAACTAAATATTCAAATGTTGCTTGCTGAGTGATCCATATACATGAAGTGACCTCTTTTGTAGCCAAAAATAGCAGCCACAGCATGGTCTCACAAAAAGGCAGAAGATGAACGACCAATTTATCTGGAGTACTGCTGGTCAGAACACTGGGTAAATCACTACTCTCTTTTCAAATAGTGCTATGGGATCTTTAACAATCCCATAAACAGGCAGATGAGATGGGACCTTGGCTTCAGTGTCTCATCTGAAGGACAGTGCCTCTGACAATTAACTAGATTGTCAGCGTAGTCTACAACAACAACAAAATTACATTTGCAAAGCGACTTTCACATTGGGAGGACGTCCCAAGGCTCTGGACAGACAGAGTTTCGGACCTGAGCTGGGGGTCAGGGTAGGGGAGGGTGGAGGGCAGGCGGGGAAGCTGGGAGATCGAAAGCACTATCAAAGAGTAGGGTCTTGAAATGGGTCTTGAAGGAGCCAAGGGAGGAGTCAAGGTGTAGGGACTATGGATTGGAGTTCCAGAGGGTGGGGACAGAGTTGCTGAAGGCCCGGAGTTAGGAGGTCAGAGAGGTAGGGGTGAGCAAGACCATGGAGGGTGAGGACCAAGATCTTGAACTGTATCCTCTGTGTGATGGGAAACCAGTGGAGTCAGGCGAGGATGGGGCTGAGAGGGTCACGGAACCTGGTGCGTGAGAGGACGTGGGCTGCAGTGTTCCAGATGATCTGCAGCCTGTGGAGGGAGGAATTGGGGAGACCGACAAGCAAGAAGTTTGCATAGTCAAGCCTCGATGTAATGAAAGCGTGCACGAGGGAAACCTGAGGTGTGAGACAGTGGTGGAGCCGAGGTTATGAGCTTAAGCCCATTTTGAGCTTGAATTCACAACCTACTTGACTCTGAGGAAGGTGTTCTACCAAATGATCCAAGCTGACATACAACAGGGTTCTAAGCATACATGCAGACACGTTGCTCTTCTTTCCCATCATCACTACTCCCTGAAAAAGTGTTATCCATGGCTGACTATGGACCTCCTTGAGACTGATTGACTTTATCATCCAGCGGACTATAAAACAGGAAGCCCCAGCAAGGTGCTTAATGAGGTAAATACACACTTCATCTTTCATTTGTTGTATGGCCCCCGGAGGTCAGTGAATACCTTTCAGCTGGTAAGATTTGTACCTCAGGAGCTCTCAGCAACAAATATGACACTCTCTTGGACTTCAATCAATTAAGCATTTACTCATGGTTATCATCAGACAATAGTCAAGTTAGCAAGGTTTGAATATTACACTTCAGATTTAAACATATTTCATCAAGAAGCAAACTCTATAGAAGAATCCTCTTATACTTACACCTTTCTGCAAGCCTTTCTTATTATACTCACTTTCAGTACAAGTCAAGAGTGTTTGCTTCAGGTAGCAAGCTCAGGTAATCTCTTCTGTAAGGCAGTCACTTGATCAGCAGGAGTTCAACACTCAGCATGGAGCTAGGATAGCTAAAATGTGTTGACCTTGATTGCTTTAGGCAGGTAGTTTATATATGCATTAGCCACATTGTAAAATTGTACTAATATAGCTTGAATTTCTTAAGATAAGGTAGCTTGACTAAAGAAAATAATGGCTAACAAATATATATACTTGTGCATGCCGGGAGTGCTGTTATATTAAACACTGGTTTAGAAAATGACAGAATATTGGCAGGCTCATGACTGCCATTTTCTGGTCTGAGTGTCTCATTTCAGCTTCGTGATAGCAAGGCCTGGAAGAACATGGCCTAGAGTTGATCAAAGAATACTGAGACAGGGAGAAAAAAGGGCTCTGACAGGATAAGGGAAGCAGGTGGTGAGTAAGTCATGAGACAATATTAGGGAATAACTGAAAGTGTCTATCTCTCTCTCTCTTTCCGTATCAGTTCTTTTCCAACGGGAAAATGGTCTTCTCAAGGCCACTGGTTGCTTGAGGGTGGAGGGGGCTACAGTTCCATTTTCCCAGAGGAAAGACTAGAGATAAAGGCAGGGAGGCTTGTGACTCAGACCAGGGAAGGGAAGACGGAGTTAAAAAAAGCACTTATAAGAAAGATGTAACTTTGGAAAGATCGTATAAAGCATAGAGGGTCAACACTTCTTCCCAGTAGGATTGGGTAATATCGATCTTACTGTACCTATGGTCTCAGTTATAAGATCAAGTTAGGCTTGTTTAACTTTCTGGCTGTTTAAGTGATTGCTGAAATAAATCGGATCATTACACAACCAACTGGTGGTTTCCTCCACTCACTTTCGGTACAAGTCAAGAGTGTTTGCTTCAGTAGCAAGCTCGGGCAATCTCTTCGGTAAGGCAGTCTCTTGATCAGCAGAGGTTCAACACTCAGCATGTCGCTAGGATAGCACCCCCACTCCCCCCAGTGTGTTGACCTTGATTGCTTTAGGCAGGTAGTTTATATAGGCATTATCTATTTTAGATTCCCTAAGCACGCCAGATTGGGGATGAGCTTAATTCTCTTCTGCCACATTTCCCACGGGGAAGTGAATAGCACTAATTACTTTGGCTGTGCTGGATGTGTTAAATGCTCCAGTTTTCTCTGCATGTGAGGCAGCTACAGAACGTGAAGCCTGCTTTAGGACCCCTCAACTGTCCTAACATTTCATTCTGCTCTGGTTCAGACTCACTGCCATTACCATATTCCCAATCGGACTATCCTCACTAGGATTTCCTAGCTCAAGGAGTAAGGTAATTTCAGCAGGTATATGCCTACCAGGCATTCGCTTACACATCCCAATATGGGATAGCTCCTAACTGAATTCTGTACATCAAGGTAAGCTCTTCATGAATAATATCACAGGGAGAGTTCCGCCATTACACTGACAATAATAATAATAATAATAATCCTTGCATTTGATATCGCGCCTAATCACATCTTCAAGACATGTCTAATCACTTCACAGAATATAATGTAAAGAAAAATTGACTGTATATTTTGTGGACGAAATGTGGCAGCCAATTTAGCCCAGCAGTGGCCCACAAACAGTTGTGAACTGGGTGACCAAATTATTGTTATTATTTTATAAAAGGAGTTATTACCCCCAGAAAAGTGACCCACGAATCGAATAACAACTGGGTTCCTACTCATCGCTCGGTAAACTGAGGTGCGTGGAATAAGGAAACTTACCCAATGTTTTGTCATTCCGGGAATCAAACTCAGGTCTCTCACTTGCGAAGCGAGAGCTCTAATCAATGAGCTACAGGACTTCGATACACAGAGACTTCACATTACAATAAATCTTAAGAAGTGCTTTGAGACATCCTCCAGACGCGAAAAGCGCTATATCAAATGCAATGATTATCATCAATTAAAAAAAGGATTCGTATTGCAGTGTAATACATCGTCCATTGCAATTAAATTTAGCACCAAACCAATGACTCCTGAATGTGTTGCTGAGTGTTGCGGTTTCATAACATAAATCTACCAGTACTGTTAGATATCCATGATACGAGGTATCTTTGAAAAATATGTTTGTAAGGAATTATAGTAATGATAAATTGTTTACCAATCTCTAAAACCATCCATTGCGAATCACAAAATGAATGGATATGGAAATGACAGCAGAAGCACCTGCTGTATAAAAGCCTACAGGCAATAGCTGGTTCCACAGAAGCTATTCAAAGCCACACTGCTGAGTTGGGGACAGATCTGCTGCTTTTTATGTGAAATGGGATTGTTGGAATGTAAGAGAGAAACAAGGCGCAGGGCAAGAAATGATCAATACTCTTTTTTTTATTAGACTTTGTTAACTGGCACTGTGTTACGCATTCAAATTACATTCTCCTGGAAATGCTTGCGTCTTTAACACACCAGCTTCATATTTAACTTAGCTGGCAAAGGAATTACAGCAAAACAACAATAATCACCAAATGCTACACTATATTTTTGATTTTGCATTCCCAAAACAGTTAATTAGAACTACAAATAATTTAATTTAAATTATGATTTATGTGTTTTCTACACAACAAGAGAATGAATAATATAGACCATGATGAGCTGTTTTATGTTGTACTGAACAGTAGAACCTGTGATTAAAGGGGGATAAATTCAGAACAAATCTGCGGAAACACTACATCAGTGAGCGAATAGTAAACTTTTGGAAAAGGCTTCCAAGGAAGACAGTGGAAGCAGAAAATGTCATTTGTTGAAGAACAAATTAGATAGATTTCTGTTAGAAAATAATATCTCAGGATACAGTGTATAGTTTGATTAGGTGCAACTGTTATTGAATAACCCTTTTGACCATTATTTGTCAGTTACCTAGCTAATAAGATTAAAACTGCATTTCACTCTGTTACAATTATGACTCTGGTGGACCTATCGTCAATGGACCATCTAAGAACTTTTTTAACTTAATGGAAGTAATGGGAAAATCCAGCATATGACATGATAATTATCACATGACAAACTGCATTTATCACCCAAAGGTTTTTAAGTTTAAATATACTTTAAAAATTGCTCACAGGCAAATCTGATTCATACTGCAGCAGAGATGGATGTCCTGATTTGATTCCTGAAGCTGCCTCCTGACTATTTTTGTGTGAATAATAGATTCAAAAGCAACTGTGATGAAGAATACCCTTGCCACCAGTCAACCCAATATTTAGCCAACTTGAGGTGCGAGAGACATGATAATAATTAGGTAATTATTTGAGGAGGACAAGTTTGGAGAGCTATGGGGAGAGTGCGGGGCAGTGGGCTTAATTTTTCTTTTCAAAGAGCTGGCGCAGACACGATGGGCCAAATAGCCTCCTTCTTGCTGTATAATTCTATGATTCTATACAGAAAACCTGAAAGATTTGGCCACCTGCAGGCAATAGTTGGAGGTGCAGGCAGGAGAATGATATTCCTATTTTCTGGGCTTGTCTCAGCATTAATGATTTCAGGAGGAGGTAATGATTTGTTTTTTTTTAAGTCTTGTAAATCTAATGGATGAAATCCCTGCGACTATGCGTGTTTGGAGATTTTAGCCAGATTGAATCTAATTGAGATGCTATAGTTCCTTACATAGTTCCTTTTAGTTCCTTACAGCTATAGAACCTTGCTTGGTTCGATTCCTATCTCTCTCACCATCTCCACTTTGTTTCCTCTAAGGGTTACTCCTCCAGCCCCCACACTGTCACGTCTGGCATCCCCCAGGGCTCTGTCCTTGGCCCTCTCCTCTTTAATATCTACATCTCCCCCTTGGTGACATCATCCGCAGACATGGGGTCAACTTCCACATGTATGCGGATGACACCCAACTTTATCTTTCTGCCCCCACCCTCAACTCCAGGAACACTGATGTCCTGACAGACTGCCTGTCGGACATCAAGTCCTGGATGAGGGCAAATTTCCTACAGTTGAATGTGAACAAGACTGAGTCTCTCCTGATTGGCTCGTGCCAGCGCCTCTGCACCTCAGGCACTGGCAAAATCAACCTCCATGGTTGCACACTTCTTCTCACCGGTCAGGAACCTAGGTGTCTTGTTCGACCCTCAACTGTCTTTTCTTCCCCACATCCAAGTCATGACCCGCTCTGCCTTTCCTCACCTCCGTAACATCGCCCGACTCCGTCACTACCTCACTCCTCAGGCCATTGAAACTCTTGTTCGTGCCTTCATCACCTTCAAGCTCGACTATGCAAACGCCCTGCTTGTCTGCCTTCCCAACTCCTCCCCCCACAGGCTGTAGATAATCCAGAACTCTGCAGCCCGTGTCCTCTCCCACACCAAACTCCTTGACCCCATCTCCCCCACTCTCGCCCGACTCCACTGGTTCCCTATCCTTCAGAGGATCCAGTTCAAGATCCTAGTCCTCACATACAAAGCTCTCCATGACCTCGCCCCACCCTATCTCTGTGACCTCCTAACCCCCTACCAACCCACCCATTCCCTCCACTCAGCCGGCTCTGGCCTGCTTCACATCTCCCGACCCACACGCCCCACCACTGGTGGGAGAGCCTTCAGCCACTCTGCCCCCAACCTCTGGAATTCGATCTCCCAGTCACTCCGCCTCGGTCCCTCTTTAGCCTCCTTTAAGTCCCACCTCAAGACCCTCCTCTTCGACCATGACATCGGCCACGCCCCTTCCCCTCCCCTCTCTCCCCCCCACCAACCTCAGCTCGGTTCTGAAATGCTGTACACTGTCCAGCGCCTTGGGACGTCTTCCCAACGTGAAAGGCGCTATACAAATGTAATCTTGTTGTTGTTGCAAAGGTTTTTTTTGGCCTTGGGATTCTGACTGCTGAGCATGTGATTTACCATTAAATAGCTTTCAGATAAAATCCCAATCTTGCTATAAAGTGCCTCGCAACTAAGATTTACTTTGTGAAGCTAGATCTTATTTCATACTGCTGCAGAGGAGTTGGAAGATAATTTGTAGGCAGCACTTGAGCAATTTTAATCCTACAGGTGTGCGTGCATGTATCTGACCATGTCAGTGGAGAAGGTGAATGGTTAAACCTCATAAAGTCCTTAGGAGTAAAGATTGCTCCCCACTCGGCCCTTCTGCCCCAAACTGTGTTGCTTGGTTTAACCCTTTGTGTGTCAGTATATATGTTTGTTTAACAAAGTGATGTTAGAAATATTAAAATATGTTTAAATATGTATTTAAAAAGGGATTTGATTGAATCATTTACTTTTATAAAAGATATTCAGGTAGTCACATTGTTCTTTTTTTATCCCTGGAGAGAAATCAAATATAGGAAATGACTGAATTCACATTCACTGTAAATAGGGCAAGGAGCTTTTTCATTAGTTCAACTGGGGCTGCTTGGACAAACTAGGACAAAGGTCTGCCATGTGGAGCCATAGTTGTAATAAGCACAGAGTGAAATGCAGTTCTTTCTTTTAATAGCTGCGTAACTGGCATATATAACCATGGCTAATCGTTTCACTCAACCAAATCTTGTTTTAAAAAAAGAGTTAATGTACAAATGTAAATTGAATTAGAAATATGTAGCATTTCTGTTGCCATTAATACAGTTGATATCTTAATGCATAATAATAAACCACGTTATATTGGCTACTGACCATGGAAATTATTAATATGGTTGTTATCTTAGTACATTAATCATTTTGATGGTAACCAATATAAGGTAACAATATTGTTTATAACTGCAATAATGTTGCTAGCAGGAATGAATTTGGAGTAAGAAGCTCTACTGGCGACGGTTCAATGTGAAATATTTCTCCTTTAGCATTTGCACAGCTTGTTTTCAAAATTACATTAACTGGCATAGGCAATAACTAATTTGTAAGGATTCCTGTATCATTTAGACCAAAGCAATATAATCAAATGATATTACAATGATCAGCAAACTGTTCAGTCAGATAGAATATTTGTTGATGTTGAGTAACTCTGAGCTTTGTAAGAAACCAATTTATAATTGTACATCAGCTAAGGTTTACTCCATTATACATTGAGCACAGCCTTAAGAGTCTATTAGAGTCCAGTCTGGTAAAATAATAAATACTCTTGCATTTGATACAGCACCTTTCACATCAGGAGAACATCACAAAGCAGCCAAAATTGTATACAAAAATTTCCCACAAACAGACACAAAGGAAATGACCAATTTTATTTGGGGAATTGTTGGCTAGGACAGTGGGGGAAACTCCTTTCACTTTTCAAATAGTGCCATGGAATATTTAACGTCCACCTGAATGGACAGACGGGTATATATTTATGATTAACTATTAATTGTTTAAGTCCATCCATACACAATAATATGAACACAGTGCATATATAAATGATTTGGACATTAAAAATGATTTGATAAGTAGAAAGTATCATTGACTGTTAGATAATGGCAAGTTCATTTGTGACTATCAGACAAAATTGGGCTCAAGCATTGTGGCACCGTTGGGGTTGGATCCACCAGCCATAGAGCCAAGTGAGACTGCAACAGAGGTGGGATTTCAGTAGTTCTCATAAAATACAATCGATGCACTTTACATTATATTCTGTGAAGTGCTTTGAGACATTTCAACGATGTGATAAAGCACTATATCAAATGCAAGGATTATTATTATTCATTTGATAATATCATCAGGTGTTACTTTTTCCATTTGAATCATTCACTGCTAGTGTGCATACATTTCCAAAATGAAGGTAACATTCCACACAGCAGTGTCCCACAAACAGTCATGGATTGACCACAATTTTTTTGTTTTTTTGAAGGGATTATTAGCCCCAGAAAGGTGATCCACCAGTCGACTAACAACTGGGTTCTTACTTACTGCAAAGTAAACAAAGGCATATGGAGTAGTGAAACTTGCCTAACTTTTCACCCTGCCTGGGAATCAAACCCGGGTCAGTGCACGAATAGGCGTTATGTGAGATACAGCTGAAGCACACTCACTATTGTTTATCTAGGAACAGGCATTTATCATTTATAGCACATTCCACCAACATACAGTTTCCTGTAAATATTAATGCTATCAATGTGTGTGTAGGAAACTTGCCCGAAAAATAAACATGAAAATATTAGGGATTGAAGGAAAATAATACAATTGTGCAGGGCTAGCTGTAACCAACACATTATATATATATAATATGTATATATATAATATATATAATATATAATATACTAACATTATATAATATGCAGATTAGGTTTATCCTGAAAACATCCTGAGAAGTGTGATTCATGTATAATTTATGTACAACATAATTTTTTTTCTGACATGACTGTCTGAGCTTAAGTTAATTTCTATTCAAATTTAAACTTTGATCATAGGGGCACAATCCAAATAATGCTTGCAAAATTGCACCAATTTTGAACAGATTTACTTTCTGTTGTGGTAAGCATGGAGCAAGTGTGAGCTTCTGAACACAGTCCCTTACTCAAGGATAGATTTGCAAATACATAGCGGCATGAAGTACAAATTGGTGGAGAGAGAGCTGGGAGAAATTCCACCTGGGTCTAGACTTACTCTATTAATGAAGCATTTCAGAATGCACAGAACTTCAAACATTCTCAAATACATTTTGAAACCAATTTTCTGTAAGTTCTTCACTTTATAAGTCAACAGCACACCCATTAACAAGTGGATTGGAGAGAACTAGGGCATATGAAAGAAATATATTTCTATTAAGTATTAAAGCAACCTGGACTATTACAAGGAAGGTTTCAATCTAATTGCACTTCAAGGCAGACATTCCCAAACGGAAGTCAGACAAAGTAGCAGACCAACTGTAAAAGTGATTTTACATGGTTGTATGTTTGTAAAGAGTTTCCTCTTTACAACCATACAGTAGGGTTGGGATAAAGCTGAAGAGTTGAGTTCATTGGGTGGACAGAAGCACACAGCTCTCCTGTATTGCTTGTCTCAATGTAGCATACATGAAAGAGTCCAGAAACTGAGGAAATGAACGCTTTATATCATTGCCAAAAGAAAACTGAAATTATTAGACAGGTTTTGACTGGAACAGACCGGAGACTCCATGCATGAAAAACATCAGGTGATTCTAACCCTTGGGGTTCTTCCATCCTCTTTTTCTGAACTCTGAGGGTGGGGGGAGGTCGGGAAGAGAGAGGACAGGTAGAAGAAATAATACCTGCACATTCTCCAACCTCCTTCCCCACCCAAACCCACTGTCTCACCCCACCTGTCAGCTTTGCTTCTTTTATAGATGGATTTAAACTTGTGAGTTAAGATGTGACTTAACAGGGGTATATTTTGTTGGCAAACTTGATAGCCAATTTACATTCAGCAATGTCCCACAAACAGCCAGGATGTATATGACAAATTTTATTTGGGGGAATGTGGGCCACAACACCAGGACAAACTCACTTTTCTTTTTGGCCAGTCACATAGGATCTTCAAATCACTTTACAGTATATGCTGTGAAGCGTTTTGAGATGTCTATAAGATGTGATGAGGCGCTAAGTCAAATACAACGATTTTTATTATTATTATCTTTAATATCTACCGAAACAAACGATTGGACTTCGGTTTAAATCTCATCTGAAGGTCGACACTTGCAATAATGTAGTACAGCCCCAGCACTGTATTGGAGTGTCCACCTAGACTATAAGTCATATGAATTCTAAGTCCCACCCAGCTTGAACCTGCAACCTTCTGATTTAGAGGTGAGAATACCTGCTAAACCATCAAAATTTAGAGGTGAAAATACCTGCTAAACCAGAATGACACCCAACATTAGTATTAACATATTAACGCATTGTTGAAAAAAAATCACTGTTAATATTGAAGACAGATGCTCCACTTGATGTGGATTGTGTAGATGCCAAGTTACAATTCATGGTGGGAATGCGTAGTCTCCATTGCACTACAATATTAGAAGATATTGAAAGTGATAGAGGCGGAGAGGCTCTTCACAGAAGAACTATTTGAGTCTAATTGATATAATTAGCTAGCCTAAAGAAGTGAACACAAAAGAATTTATTCCAGTCTGTCTGTTTGCTGCATATAGTGAATCTATCGGTGCATGGTTATTATGGGATTTCCCATCATAATTGCAGATTGTAAGAGGTGCTATACCAAATAAATTGAGCAAAATGATTCCCAGGACATTCGAAATCAAATGAGAAACACTTTTGGAATTCAGAAATGGAGAAGAGAGAGTAAGAATATTTTTTGCTTTGATATAGTGCCTATAAAATTGACATATCTGAAAGCACTTCAGAGGGACATGCAGTATGTGTTGGTGACTGTAGGAATCAATTTGGGCACAGCTGTGTCCCACGCACAGCCATGACCTGCAATTTCTATGGAGGATTGTTTGCCAGGACATTGGGAGAACAGTTCAATGGGGTTGTTAATTGATAAAGAGGAATACTGCACCTTTGATAATGCAGCACTCCCCTGATTGTCAGTCTGGAATGTGAATTCAATACCACGACTTAAATCCACAACCTTCTGATTTAGAGGCTAGAATGCTCCCAATTGAGCCAAGTTGACATCTAAAATAGATTGAATGACTTTAGCATTTGAGTTTAGTTGCTGCAACTTGATAGAATACAACCTCAATTTTATGAAAATTGTAATTATCAATTGAATGTTGGAAATAATTTATTGAACTGTTAATCTTTGCTTTGATTCTCATGAAATGTAACATGTTGTAGGTGAACAGTTAGTCTCAGTAGTGCTGTAACTTCATTATAAAATTAAATAAATGAACCCAGTTTGGGTTAAATATCTAGAAACTAATGGAAACCACTTTTACAGATGTTTATTTCAGCATCACCTTATGTTGTCACAACTCTCTTTTTGTATACACATAATGATCATTCCCTATAATTGTTTTACTTAATTAACCACATCACCATATCCACTGGGAAAGAGTATTTACATTTTCTTTCCGCCCATATGCCCAAGGGCTCATAATGTAATTGCTGTTATTACACTGTCTGCTGTTTGCAATCTCTGTTTTACACAACACTGAGCATCTCTCACAAATTAATATAAGTCCCATTGGCTTTCGCTCTTGACAATCTATTTGCTGGGTGTACATCTAACATTCATTATCTGAATTTTAGTCCAGCTTCAAAATTTCATATTTATTGCTGCCAAAACAGAGCTAGCATATTAAAAATATAAAAGTGGTCCAGTGTGTACACAATGTTCACAGACAATTGAATGCCTCCGACACACTCCTCTTTTGGCAGATAGATGGGTTATGTCACTTTGGACAATATTTTCTAATGATCCTATGTAATATTGGGCAAGGCATGAAACTTGCTTTTAAATCCAAAGTGCTGTCAGTTGATAATTTTGTGAATATATTCTAGATTTTGAATGTCATAAAGTCCATCATCTCCTCACATTCAATTTGGAAGTAAGGATGGAAGGTGTGTGGGCGTAACCCAAGCAATTTCAGCCCCGCAGATGCTACTAATTGACACCATTGTCATAACGATTATAAGCCAGTTCACAACATAATAATAGCAATAATAATAATCCTCATTGAGACATCTGAATGTGCTTCACAGGATACACTGGTTATTTTGTGAGCGAAACACAGCAGCCAGTTGTGCACAACAGTGTCCCACAATCAGCCATGGAGTGAGTGACCAATTTTATTTGGGGGATTTATTGGCCAGGACACCGGGAGAAACTCCCTTCTCTTTGTGAATAATGCCATGGGATCTTTAACATCCATCTAAACAGGCAGACGGGACTTCCTGTATTAATAACATTATAATAATAATAATGATCCTTGCATTTGATACAGCGCTTTTCACGTATTCTAGACGTCTCAAAGTGCTTCACAGAATAGACTATAAAGTGAATTGACTGTATACTTTGTGGGCGAAATGTGGTAGCCAATTGCGCGCAGCAGTGTCCCACAAACAGTCGTGGATTGAAGTGACCAATTTATTATTGTTTTTTTTTTAGGGATTATTATCAGGCGTGTGGAAGTAAGGAAACTTGCCCAAGGTTTCACCCTGCCGGGAATCGAACCCAGATCTCTCGCTTGCAAAAGCGAGTGTTTTAACCAATGAGCTACAGGACTCCACAAGAACAACTTGCATTTATATAACGCCCTTCATGCAGGGTAGCGTCCCGGAAGTCTGAACATACTATCAACGTTAATATGTTGTTAATATAGGAGTAATAAGATTGGAAATCTTCCTTTGAGTGCACGGTAGACGATACATACAGAATTAGTTTATAAGTTTCTTTTACAGTATATCTTCTGGAGCTGGCGAAACGAAGAACACGTAAAAACATGTTACTTATGAAAAATGATTCCAAGGGGTTTCTTCCCAGCAGTTTGCTTTTTTCTATTCAAATGCATCCACTGGTCTTTACCTTGCTTTAGTGATTCCCTGCTTTTGCAGAGTTCTTCACTGTAACTAGAGGGGTGGTAGTGGCACATGGCAAAAGTAGGACTATTTTTATATGACTGTTCATAGCATTTAAATGTTACTGTATATCAGAACTGCTGACCTAAAGATATTGGAGTTGAAAATGCAATAAATCAGATATTTCTATTAGCACATCAAATACTGCATTTTCAATTTAATTTCTGTTTTTTTAACTCTCTTCTCTGCTTTATATCCCCAGCCGATTCCCCTTCTACTTGCCTCCATCAATGGTTGTGTTTTCAACCATTTTGTGCTCACACTCTGGAACTCCACCCTCTGCCTTCCCCTTCTCTCTCTGCCTCTAAAAACAACCTTAGACCTATATTATTGACTGAGCTTTCTTCCCCCCCACCCCTTAACTTTCCAGTCCCACCGTGAACTTTCCACCCCTATAGCTCAGCTTCCACACTTCCACTTCTCAGCTGCTCACCCCAGTCCCATCAGCTCAGGCTCACAGTCAACTATAATAATAATAATCCTTGCATTTGATATAGCATCTTAATACATCATTGAGATAACTCAAAGTGTTTCACAGGATATACTGTGAAGTGGATTGACTGTATTTTGTGGGTGAAACGTGGCAGTCAGTTGCGCACAGCAGTGTTCCACAAACAGCACTGGGGTGAGTGACCATTTTTATTTTGGGTGATTTGAGGGATTGTTCGGGGGATTGTTGGCCAGGACACCAGGAGAGACTATATAAAAGTGTTAAGCTATCTTACCGGTGTGAGTTTCATTAGATAGGATTAATTATAATATAACGATTATGCTAATAACAAGATCATTTTTATTATAATATAAAAATAATTTAAATGTTTTAAGTAATAGCTGAACACAGGGTAAAAAAATCCTTGCATTTGATCTAACACCTTTCATGTTGGGAAGATATCTCAAAGCGCTTCAAAAGATATACTTTGAAGTGTAATGACTGTATTTTGTAGGCAAAAATAAAATATGAATCCTAAAAAATGTAGCTAGGCTGCATTAACTGTTTTGTCTTAATTTAATGATCAAAAGATGGTTTAAAATGCATTGATCATGTACAAGCATTGGAATTGTGTCAAAATATGTATTTGCTTGGTAATTCACAACAAGATTTCAAATACATCAAAAGCAACAACAACCTGCATCTCATGATGAACCTTAATGCTGAGCCCGAATCACAGCTGCCAATGGTGGAGTGGACGGGACAAGGGACATGCAGAAGGCTGGAGCCACCTGAGCACAGGGGGTGGGTAGAGGAGTAGGATGTAAGCAGGTTGGAGAGGTAGGGAGGTGCTACAAGTTGAGCCAATGGAGTCACCAATGAATGGGGTGATGGGGGTGCAGAGTTTGGCTGGGGTGAGAGTATGCGAGGCAGAGTTTTGAATCAATTGCTAGTTATTTTTCAAGCACCTCAAAGGTAGAATTATAAATGCATGATTTAAAAAAAACACAAAGTAGATTCCTATCACTGGTGTGACAGAAGTCCTGTAAAATGAGCTGTACTTGCTTTTGATCTTGACAAGTTGCCTCACTTGAGTCCCATGTAGAATGGTCACCAGAGGATAGCAAACCCTTCACTTCTGTGCAACTATCATGTTAGCATTCGTCATTAGTGCCAGCTGACAATTGTTTAATATTCGTGTAGTTCAAGTTTATGCTATCAAGAACTGTTAAAATGTCACCAACAAAATGGTACGTGTGTCATTTGTCATTTAAAACCACAGATAAATTAGCACACAATGGTTCTACCATGCATACAGAAACAATTATTTTTATTAGTACAAATTACTAACCAGAGGCTCAACTGTGTTTACTCTATGCAGTCCCCTAAAGAATATACCAAGTGGCGTGTTCAATATTATTCCTTTATCCTGACATGACTGAAGGTTGCAATGACGTCTGAAAATGACAAACAACTACAAAAAAAACAGACTTGCAGATTACTGACAGTGACTTGGGTGGTATTTGGCTGATAGAATATTACTGTCAAAAGTAAAGGGCAGGAGGTAAGCGACCATACAAATAACCAGCTGAAGCATTTGTTAGAATGTCAAGATCTGGAAACATCAAGAGAGGATGTCAATTTGCTCTCGCACAATGCATTATAAAAGGAATCAAACGCATCTTCATCCACGCTTTTTTTGTGGCTGGGTCTTTCGGGGCTTCTTATCAGCACAGTGTGCAGAACTGCCCAGTCAGGTAAACATTGTGAGATAAACATTTGGTATTGCTGACCTAAATCCTACTTGTTTGAGTTTGATGAAGATACATGGAGAGAATGCATGTTCAAAATGGCTTATGTGTGGAATGCAATTAAGGATATCCAATATAAGACCCATTAAATGTCATCTAATGAAAAAGAGTTTTAGTATCACAATTTTACTTGATATTCAGTGTATGAATGCTACTTTCTTTTCTGCATACCTTATTGTAATGCTCACAGAGTAGCTTGTCCCGTGTGATACCATTTGAATCCATAGGGACGTTCACTGACCTTACTCTGTATAAAACTACACAACATTACAGATACTTTAGTCACAGATCAAAAAAATGCAATTCTTTATTGTTGGTCCAATGAGAAAAGGATAGAAAACTTTAACATTTTCAATGTAGACACAAAATATGTTCTTTTATAGATGTTATAAAAATCAGTTTATTAGAAAATAAGGAAATGTGGAACAAGGAAAAGCCAGTCAGTCCATTAAGTCTGTTCTTTACATATACCATCGCAAAACTATCATAGGCTTTCTCCACTCAAAAGTTTGGTATAGATATTTCCAGATTCCCCAAAATAATAAAACAATATTTTTTGTAGTTTCATCTATTCTGATATCTCCACTACTCATTTAAGTATCGCATTGGTCACCTCCAATAATTCCAGATAAACCAACGTAGCAGGTCAAAAGAGTACTGGTTCGGGGTTGTGAAGAAAATGTTGTGAAGATATCAGGAAGTAATTCTTTATGTACAGCTGGAAAGGGTTATATGAAGGATGGTAGATAAGTGTTGTAGGCTTTGTTCATTTGATTAACGGCTTGACACTATAATATAAAAATAATAGGAAGGGAATTCTGCATATATGAGATCAAATCCTATATTTTTAGAATTCATCTGAACCTCTCTTATCACCTCTTGTGCTACAAGGCATACATCATATCTTTCCTCTATAGACAGTAAACTCTGTATTTAGAAATACCTTTTGGAAAGTGTGTATACAAGGGTAATGTGAGTAGAGTAAAAGTCTTCTTTGTTCACTCTCTTTTTATAATAATGAGATGCAGAAAGAGGCCTCAGAATAAAAAAAAATTTGTTAGGAAAGTCAGAAAAGGCAATATACCTCAGGACAGGTGAATATTTTGCTTTTTAACACAGTTCAGTGTGACCATGGTTTCAGTCATCTTTCCCTTCCCCACCGTTTTCAGCTCCCACCCCCAGCTCAGTTGTCCAGTCAGCAATGTAAAGAAGTTTTAGAATGTGAATGGTACCATATAAATGTAAATTGTAATTGTTTGTATTGCTTAAGGCTCTGTCTTGACCACAATAATTCAATAAAGAAGTCAATTCCTGCTGTGTTACAAAGAACATTGTGCATGAATATAATGCAAGACCTCTCTCATTGCTCCAAATTGCAGGATCTTTATGAAATAGTTGTATTTTTATTTAGATCAAACTTTATATAGTGATATAAGAAAACATTTTCCTTCAGCAGACCATGAAAAACATATCTTATTATAGATTATCTCCTCTCCCATGAACATACTGTGGGCATGTGTGCATTGTTATTTCTGATCTCAAGAAACACCCATTTATGAATGTTTTAAGAAATAAAAAGCAGAGTTACACTGTAAAGCAAGGGATACTAATAATAATAATCTTTGAATTTGATATAGCGCATTTCACGTCTTCTCGACATCTTAAAGCACTTCACAGAATAGACTGTAAAGTGAATTGACTGTATATTTGTGGGCGAAACACGGCTGTCAATTGCGCACAGCAGTGTCCCACAAACAGTCGTGGATTGAAAATGACCAATTTATTATTGTTTTGTTTTTTTGGAGAGATTATTATTAGGCATGTGGGGTAAGGAAACTTGCCCAACGTTTCGCTCTGCCGGGAATTGAACCCAGGTGTCTCGCTTGGAAGGCAAGTGCTCTAACCACTGAGCTACAGGACTCCATGGGATCTGGAAGTCAGAACTCTATTTTATCTGCTATTAAAAATATTTAACACGTGAATGGACCATTCAAAGATATCTCCGAAGTGAAACGAAGTCCGGTGTGCCAGCTATATTTTGCTCACAGAATCCATTCAGAAAGACTACTGTATAAAAAAGGCCACAGTAACAATGAAATGTAGCTTGGTAGACCCAATATGCGATTAGAATTCAAGGAATGTCTTGAGGATACAGTGCACAGGAGCAAGGGGTCATAGCTTCAAAATAAAGACCAAGAAAGTGAGGAAGAATTTATTTTTAGTAATAGATTGATAAGCATGTGGAACAAGGATATAGTGCATAAAAGTTTTGGAAAGGTCATGGACCAAGCTGCTTGGCTGAAAGGATATGAAACTAAGATAATATCAAAAATGTTACAAAAGTGGTATCATGCAGAAGTCTTGTGAATGTAATCGAAAATCTATTGGAAAAACTCAAACATCACAAAAGATGCATTTAGGGACCTTGAGAACTAAAAATATATATTCAAGGCAGTGCAGTATTGTGCTAAAGAGTGAAGGGACTTACTGTCTCATAACGTTGAACAAGATTAGGTCTTTTTCTGAAAGGACACAGAAGCAAATTAGTTTTATATCCCAGCTGGAAAAATACAGGCCTGACTGGCAAATTCAGCAGTTAGATTTAACTTGAAGTATTGAGTCAAAATGTCCTGGAATTATTTCTACATAGCATTAATACAAGAACAAGGTGCAGAGTTCATCAGAAATTTGTATTTTAACATAATCTCTTGAACTGAAATACTGAGCGTGATTGTCTAAGCTATCACATATGTGAAAATAATTTCTCAACACTTGCTAACTAATGCCAGGAAGATACATTGATTGGCAATACATCACAATTATCAGCTTAAAGTGCAGAGCAAAACCAGTGGACTGTATTTCCAGTCCTTAAAAAGTAATTCAGTAGTATAAATGTTGTCTAGTTTTTAGATTAAAAAAACAATTATTTTTGTTTTAGGTTCTGAAGTGACACAAAATGTGCAATAATGTATTCTGCTTTCAGCTATGAGGCCCCATAAGTCTCATGGTCATAGTCTTAGAACTATTTTTATAAAAGTTAAGATTGTGCAGAATATTGGAAAATTCTTAAATTTAGAATCCAGTTTTGTGCAGTGCTTTTTAAATTCAGTGCCTTAGGACGTCCTCCTGACCTGAAAGGCACGATGCAGGGTGGAGTGCCGTAGCATATTGGTTAGAGCACTTGCTTCACAAGTAAGAGGAGCTAGGCAGAGTGAAACCTTAGGCAAGTTTCCTTACTTTGTTTACCTAGCAGCAAGTAGAAATCCGGTTCTTAGTCTATTGCTGAATCGCCTCCTTGGGGTTATAATCCCTTCAAAATAAATAAATGAATTAGTAATTTAGTCACTCAATTTACGACTGTTTGTGGGACACTGCTGTGCTCAATTGGCTGCCGTGTTTCACACACAAAATATGGAGTCAATTCACTTTACAGTAAATTCTGAGAAGCACTTTGAGACATCTCAACCATGTGATCAGGCGCTATATCAAATGCAAGGATTATTATTATTATACTGTTGTTGTTTTATCTTAAACTGGATTTTTTCTGTTCAAGGAATCCACTTATTGTCAGCTCCAATTAACGCATCAAATTTTTGGGGGAGTGAGACAATATCTATCCGGGATGACATTTAGAATTTCAATAGTTCAATTTTATCTTGTAAAATGAATTGTGACTAACATTAAACATCAAAAGCAAAAGTATAATCAGGTACTTGTACTTGGTTAGAATATTGTATGCGGTATTGGTCACCCCACTTTGGAAAATACATCAAGGCAATAGAGGGGGTGCAGAGTAGATGTACTAGGATTATACCTGGGATGAGTAGTTGGCCTATGGCCAGAGACTGGAGGAACTAGCACTTTTTGCATTGGAATAAAGAAGATTGACGGGTGATGTGACAGTTGTTTTACGATATTGTCATACTATCAATTTGGTATTGAGAAGCTCAATGAACCAACTGTGCTCCCTCTCATCATCTAATGAAATTCCACTCTTAGATGGTTGATGACTTTCAACTGTCAGGCATTCATGGAATGCATTATTATCAAATATGGTCAGCACACACAATATAGCGCAGAAGGCCTATTGTATCACTAGGAGTCATAGTAAGTGTTACGGCAAGAAAGAGGTTGCAAAGGATATTTTGTGTGGAATGTCTGGTTGGTGAGAGCCATAGAAAATAGTTGTTTAAAAGGCTATAATGAATCAGAGCTATGATGAGGACTCACACTATTCAAATTGCTATGACAGTTGCACTATAATTGGAAGGAAGTTTTCAAAGAATCGCTGTACTTTTAATGCTACTTGCTTAGTTAGAATGATCAGGCAAAGATGTTTCACCCACTTTTGGAATGGAGATAGGAACAAACATCCTCTTTTACTCAAGAGGCAGCATTCTTTGAGAAGAAGTAACTCACATTTTTCTAGCATCTTATCACATCAAAACACCTAAGTGTTCCAAATGTGCAGATGAAAAGATAGGTCTTAAAGTGGGCTTCAAATGTGGACTGAAGCGAAGGGAATTTGAGAGAGTCACCTACCTCCTAATAGACATCTCAACAACTCTTTGGCCTGTAGAATGCAGGATTTCCATTAATGATCCCACCAAACTGAAGGAACTGCTTACCGGATGTGGATTACATCTGAACGGAGTTTTCATGCCACGGGATAGGGGAGCACACTTCTGATTACACATTTGCACAACTTGGATTCTTTATCAAGGAATTACACTGTAAATCTTCCATTTTGGTTGCAGGTGTCAGAGCCCTGATATCAGTTAACCTGTCCATTCTCTCGGGCTAAAAGAGGGGAAGAAAATGAATAATAATTTTAAAAAGGCAGTAAGTGAGACAATGAATGAAACCGTGGCTTTTAACCTCTGGGGTTTCTGTCAGTGAAGGCATTAAATGGAATAAGTACAGATAATCTGAATTTATTTTTTCGTTAGCATGGTCCCATAGCACAAAACTGCCCTTAATTAGTCGCTAGGGAAGTGAAATTCTACTTAGCATTGGATTTAACAGCCTTGCTGTAGTATGTTAAAGAATGTTACCAATGGTCTTAATTTCACGCATGGTATTCCTCCCTGTTATTTGAAGGAGCTGTTAAAATTAAAGGTGAAGTGGCGAAATCCTATTAGACTCTGAAATCATGTGCAAAAGGCATGAATTGGTTTTGTGACTTCCATTTTATCAGCGCTAAAGTTAGTCGAGGTGCATTAATTTCTAACTAGCCTTGGGCAGATGTTAAAAGAGGATTCAGCTGACTGAAGCCAAAAAAACAATTAATATTCCATTGGAAGCCTGCTGAAGGGAAACAGTGATGGTTGGAATAAGGAACCTCTCCTTTGCTTTTAAAATGTTTGATTGTTACTTTACAAATATTTGTAGCAACATTGTACTACTACTGATAATAATCATTATATTTAATATAGAGCCTTATCACTTTGCTGAGACTTCTCAAAGCGATTCACAGAATATACAGTAAAGTGAACTAACTGACTGTATAGTTTGTGGGTGAAATATAATTTGTGTTGCAATACAGTACAGCATCATATAATTTATATATAATTTCAAATATAATAATTTAAAATACAGTATAAAATTTCAAATTAAAATATAATATTTTAAAATATAATGCTTAAATTATAAATATAATTAGTATCGCAATATAGTACAGTAATGGCTTTGTTATTGTCCACCAATTTAGCTTATGGATAAAAAAAACAGTGTAAGTCAATTTTCCATGGTGCAGCACCTTGGGTAACATTCCATTTCAAAGACAGATTCATCAATTATGAATGCCCAATGGCTTTGCTGAGGTCCATGGGGAAGTTTGTTACAGTTTTCTTTGGCCAGGCAAGCATCACTATTGACACCTGTCGTTGATCCACGGTAAGTAAAATCTATATACAGAGTGTAATGCATCACAGAGATCACCGGGTAGTGCATTTTGATTACATTTCAATGATGGATCAAATCCACTGCTTCCCCCAACCACCACCCACCCGTCACCCCGCCTTCTCTCCCTACTGCGTTGGGACGTCCTCCCGACGTGAAAGGCGCTATACAAATGTAATCTTGTTGCTGTTGTACTATCATTAAGCGAGGTGTCAACCAATCTACTGTTGTTAGTTGGTCGGATCTCTATCTTTGAGACTCTCCACCTCTCCCTGCCTGTCTTTAAAGCCCACCTTGAAACTTTTGTTTTCGACCAGTCCTTTGGTCACCTCCCCTCCCCCAAACCTCCTCAGCTATCCCCTCTCCCCATCTCGGGCTGAAGTGCTTTGAGATGTCTTCCCAATATGAAAGGCGTTATATAAATATAATTTACTGTTGTTTGAAATATCGAGCATGTACATTATCTGATATTTACAATGTAAATATCAACAACAACAACAACTTGGATTTATATAGCGCCCTCCATGCCACGTGGCATCTCAGAGTGCTTCACAGTAACGGATCCCGAGGCCTAGCCAGGGGGAGGGGGAGGAAGGAGACCAAAAGCGGGGTCAAAAAGAAAGGTCTTCAGACGAGCCCTGAAAATAGGGGCGAGGCGAAGAGAATGAGGAAGGGAGTTCCAGAGCCTCGGGGCTCTTTAGTCCAGCATCCAAACATTCTACACCTGAGCTGATTATTGCTTTCTGAAGGTATTCATTTGGAAATAAATTCCATTCTCTCTACAAACTTTACTCATCTTGATGAGCATAAATTAAAAAGAAACAAAGTGGGCAATCAAATTCCCAAAATACTTAGTGAATCCACTTTGCAGTATATCTTGTGAAGCACTTTGAGACATCTTGACAGTGTAATAAGGTGCTGCATGAAATACAAGAATTATTATTTTTTAAATAGAGTTTAGATAATTTTTATTGGTTCTCCATTAGGTTAATAGACATAGACAAAATGTCACAGCAGAGTGTCCTCCATTAGATGAAGAGCTGGGAACCTTTTTTGTCACTGTTGTTTTTGAAGAAATATTTATCCACAATACCTTATCTGTTCTCTGTGGGATACTTGCAAAGTCAGCAGCATATTCGTAAAAAGGGAACATTGAAAGAAATAGAATGAAATAATCCATAATACATTTGATATGATACCAATTGTGCCAAACTTGAGAGGATGATTCATTCCTCGCTCCTCCAGATAGCCTTGACATAATGGTTCTGCACCCAAGGATTTCTCTGAGGTCGAGGTCTGCACATTGCCCTCGGGCCGGCTACAGAGGCCAGGAGACTGTGGACCACCTCCTCCTGAAGTTTTGTTTTGCAAAGGCCGTTTGGAAAAAGATGGAATGGATTCTCTTGCAGTTCGTCCCTGGAGATGTGCTGTCACATTACTATACGGCCTGTTCCCTCCCCATCCCCCTGGCTCGGTGCTGGGATCTGTTACGCCGTCAGTAAAGTGCTCTGAGATGCCGTCCGGCACGGAGGGTGCTATATAAATCCAAGTTGTTGCTGTTGTTCCCGGGCACTCAAAGCGAAACTCACATCAAGTGTGCCTGGAAGATCATAAACTCGGTAAAGGAGGCCCTTTGGCACTCCCAAAACCAGCTGTTCTTCTGGCAGAATGAAGGGATGGTGAGGGTCTGCCTCAGGCTTGCCCACACTAAGATCAGGGACTATATACTGAGGGACAAGCTGAAGCTCAGCTCAACTGTGGCAAAAGCAAATGGGGCTTGACCCCGTAAAGGCCGCTCTTGCACAAACCACTCAGGATGCACCTATTGGGTAGCGCACGAGCGCACCGAAAACCGACTGAAGTAAACGTGAGGGTAATCATATAAATGGACGGAAGGACACTCGAGATGTAAACAAAGTGCGTCCTGAAAATGTATACACAGTAAATATGTGCTACAGTACACATTGGGATGCCTTCCAAAAGTGTCTAATGCGTCTTATCTGGGTGTGTGCGGGCGCGCACATGGATGTAGTGCACACAGAGGTGACTCCAACTGTTTTAATGGGAGGGTCCCCAAAAAACAAAGAAATGTGCCGTAAACAACAGAATGTTTTTGTATCACGAGAAAGGGAAAAATGTAACAGAAGATGTGGTAAGTTATGTTTGTTTGAAATTTCTGTTGTACAAAATATTATATTTATAAATAAATATATATTTTCAAACCAAAGGCTTTCTCTGAGCAGAAAGCTATCCCATTTGCTTAGAAATACAATCTGGTCAGACTGAATCTGATCAGATAACTGCATATACTTCTGGTAACTAAGAGATAAGGAGGCTGCCTCGCCCTTAGATGCAGTGAAGCGGAAAACAGAATTCCTCATTCAGTGTTAGAGGAATGTGCTATGATTAGACAAGCTGAGACTCTTCAGTTTTGAAAGATGTCTCAGAGGAAACCTTATAGAGGTGTATACAATTTAAATAGGAAATAAGAAATAAACATTAGGAACAAAACATTAGGATGCACCAAGAGATTAGAACAAGAAGACAAAGGATTTAGTTGTAATGGGTAATTAAAGAGACATTAGGAAGTTTTTCTTTCCCAGAGGGTAATTAACAACTGGAACCAATTGTCAGTAAAGATGTTTGTGGTCAGGACACTGGACTCATTTAAGAAACAGTTTGATTCTGTAATGGAAGGATAGAATGGTGGATATTTTGGAAGGTTGAGATCAAATGCTGTGCGCAATAGGCTGCCGCGTTTCGTCCACAAATGTACAGTCAATTCACTTTACAGTATATTCTGTGAAGAGCTTTGAAATGACAAGAAGACGTGAAAAATGCTACATGAAATGCAAATGCATTTATTATATTTTATAAATGGGTTTAAGAGCCTTCTTTGTCTGAACTAATCTTAGGAGATTGTAAAATTGGCATTAAAGTACAGTAAAAACAGTTTACTGACTTAATATACTTGATATACTACAAAAAATTATTAAAATACTACTTCCAGGTCTCAGTTTAACTAAATGAAATAGGATTGAGTCAAATGTGCTGTTGATTTTGTATAAATTACTGAGAAGCAACAGTCCAACACACAGACTACCTTGCTTACGTTCTTACCTTCCACTTTGTTTCCACAACAGCTTCTCCTTTAGCCCTTAGACTGTCACTGCCCTCGGTCCTTTTTAATATTTACATGTTCCTACATATCATCCACAGGCATGGTTTGACTTTCACATATAAGTGGACAATACCCAACTCTATCACTCTGCTTCAGTACTCGACTCCTGGCCACTGCTGTCCGGACGGATTGTCTGTCAGACCTCAAGTCCTGGATGACAACCAATTTCCTACAGTTGAATACAACAATACCAAGGCTCTCCTGCTTAGCCCCTCACATCAGTCACTCACAACATCACTATTCATGGATGCACTCTCCATCTCACCGAGCCAGTATGGAATCTTGGTGTCTAGTTGACCCTCAACTGTCCTTTAAACTTCACTGCCTTCCCCACCTAAGCAACATCGCCCGCTTCCGCTACTATCTCCCCACTCAAGCTGCTGAAACTCTCATCCACACTTTAATTACATCCAGGCTTGATTATGCTAACTCCTTGCTTGCTAGACTTCCCAACTCTTCACTCCATATGCTACAGATTATTCAAAATTCTGCAGCTCATGTCCTTTCCCACACTAAGCTTCATGAGCCAATTACTCCCTTCCTCGCCCGACTTCCCTGTCTCCCCATCCCTTAAAGGACAGAGTTCAAGATCGTTCTCCTCACCTTTAAAGCCCTGCATGGTCTTGCTGCTTTCTACCACTGCAGCCTATTAATACTTCACCAACCTATGCACTATCTCCACTCTGCAGGCACTGACCTGCTCCACATCCCCCACCCTGCCTACTCCACTATTGACTGTCAGCCTTCAGCTTTATTTAGGAGCCGGCAATAGTTAAGAAATGACTTTAAATTTGCTGCATTTCGTAGCAGGTTCAATGTCATCAAAATGCATTATAGAACACAGCAAATTTCATATCAGTGTGATGCAAGGAGTGATACTGTGAAAATGGTTTTCCTTGTAGACATGGCAACTGAAAGAAAACAAAGCACTCAATAAACAAGAAATGTCGTTATCTGGCGTAACTAAATCATTAAAAACTGTATTACTTTGTCAGATCTAAAATTCATATCCAGGAATGGCTACCTGCACATAACATTAGCTGATAATGAGGTGTAGAGAATTTATGGCTTAAGTTTGATTAATTTTGGACAGAACGGTAAATTTTTTGGTGGCTGAAAGAACTCTATATCAGATGATGCATTTCTAAATAATGTGTTGAGGCAAATTAGCATTGGATCAATCTAACAGTCAGGAGGTAAGTAAAGATCAAAATCACGTATGTGTGGGTGAAAGGTATTGCAAACATTGATGTAGAAAACAAATAAAAACGTATCAATCAGTTTGCCTCTTAAAGCTTTTCTGCTTAAAAATGGAACTGCATTTGATTTCAGTCAAAAAATTTGGGTACGCAGATTATGTAAAGGAAATCTCAGATCACTGTAGAGGTCAAACATTGATAAATAAAAATGATTAATGGCCAGAGATTTTTCCAGTCCCATTGTGTACAACAATATGAATGATTCTCGCAACATGGCTACTTTACTGGCCTAACTAGTCTAAAATGTGCCACAAACGCCCATGTCTCACATGCACTCATGACGTCCACACTAACCCAATCACTCACTCACTGACTCGTGTCATACTTGGGGATAAGGGCCTATCAACATAAGTACACAATCCACATAGTTTTGTTAGGGACTTGGAAAATTTGTTGAAATAAGCGTGCCAAAGCTGATGTCTTCATCAACGTATGTGATAAGTTTAGTGTGACCCTATGCAAGAGACCGAGACTTAAATTTTTGGTGTAAAAAGCGGAATTCCTCTCTCCGAAAGCCACTGAAACCCTGGTCCATGCCTTTGTCACCTCTCAGCTGGACTATTCTAATGCCCTCCTCGCTGGTCTCCCATCCACTACCATCCATAAAATCCAGATTATTCAAAACTCTGCTGCCCGCATTCTCACCCGCACCAAACTCCGCTCTGTGATCACCCCAGTCCTTGCCAGACCGCACTGGCTGTCTGTCTCAGAGAGGATCAACTTCAAGATCCTCACCTTTGTCTTCAAATCCCCCCACTCCTCTGCAACCCCTTACCTCTCTGACCTCCTCTCTCCTCAAAACAGTGCCCGTTGCCTTCGTTCCTCCGGATCTGGGCTCCTCCTTGTCCCCCGACTCCTCCACTCCACCCTCGGGAGCCGTGCCTTCAGCCACTACTCCCCGAGGCTCTGGAACTCCCTTCCTCACTCCCTTTGTCTCACTCCTTCTCTTCCTATTTTCAGGTCTCTGCTGAAGACCTTTCTTTTCGACCGCGCCTTTGGTCACCTTCCTCCCCCTCTCCCTGGCTCGGCCCGGGGATCCGTTACTGTGAAGCACTCTGAGACGCCGTCCGGGATGGAGGGCGCTATATAAATCCAAGTTGTTATTGTTGTTGAATGTTGATATAAATGTGTTTGAGACAAGTGGGTAGGACTGCATAATAAAAGTTTACATAGTGGATGGCAGGCATTCATAGTTATATAATTTTAAAGTTACACTGCTTTTTTTAATATAAAGATTTAATATTAAGTTTGAAAATTTCAATGAGAAGTGCCATACTCTTCTTGAATCTAATTTTCTCCAGGAAACAGGCCCAAATATTCTGCTAAACTGCAGAGCTGCATTGAAAGCCTCTCTGGAGCAAAGAGGGAGGTTAAAGTATTTATAAGAGAATACCAATGGAATTTCTTGCAGTACCGAATAAACAAAAGAGCAAAAGGACAGTCATAATTTCAATACAGTCAGTGAGACAAATGGTTCTAGAATCTAGGAAAATACAAAATGAAAATCTATTAATTTTTTATACCCACATTGTACACCATCATATCAAAATTTAATTAAATTTGGATTCAGCTTTGGGAAAACAGTAATGTGGATGGTTGACAGCAGTATCTATATCTGTTTCATTTCTTGTAACTTAATAAAGAAAGGCAACTGACAAAGGTGATCGGGGAAGGGAAACAAGCTGAGTTCTGTTTACAGCAAGTTCACGCAGTCAGGCTTATTATTAATGCTTTCCTACTGTAACAAATGAAGGCTATTTGTTCAGATGTGATGTGTGACTATAAATCATTAAATTAAATGTCGATCATGTTTCATCCTTCATGCCCATTACCTGGTGCTGCTGCTGACTTGTACTGAAGACTGGGTCCACTATGCACTCAATTACAAATGCATCCACACGGTCAAGATTCAACCTGTTTGGAAAAGCTTTATGGAAATGGTTGGGCTGAGGCAAATTATGCAGGCAGTAGAGTACCTCAATTAAGTCACCGTCCGCAAAGCAAGGAAAAAAAGTCTACAAATTCCAAACAATTCTCAAGTTAATGACTTCCCTTCTTTATGATCTTTGGGCATAAACAGTTTTATTTTTTCAGCAAACTTCCAAGCGTTATTTTCCATAAGATGTGCCATTTCCTCGAAGCAGTATATAAATTATACAATATAAAATGTACAATATATAAAGATATTTATATATCTTGCATAAAGGTTGATGAAATATCAAGAAAATCTAAATATGTATTGGCATTGAGATAGACTTGTGAATCATTAATTGTATCTGACTTCATACAATAGCTTCAATGCATGAGCGAGCCTCATGTTTCCAGTCACTGCAACAGTAGCTGAACGTCGAAGGACAAGCAGTGTATAACCACCTCCGAATATTTTATTCTGTAGCTGCAGCTCAAAAATGTCTTCACAGAACTCATCAGCGCTTCAGGTTCTGTTGGTGATAGCTTGGGACTTTTATTATTTATTTTCAGATTCAAATCAACACGCAACGATGCAATTTTTAGCCACAGTGCATTCTGAAAAAGAAGTTAAAATCTGATTGAATAAGCCGGTTCCATCTGATACATTTCAAACAGGATTTCATATTATTTTCAGTTGACATAAGTGTTCCTTCACTATGTGACTATGAATGTTCTAAAATCAATTTGCTAACTGCTGCAGCCTCTGGGAACAATGTGTTTTATAATGCTAGGCAAGTGATTCTGTCTTGGTAAACGGTGGTCAAATTGTCTTTCGAATCATTCTTGTTTTGGTCAGAGGCTGTCAACAGCAACAACAAAGAACAACAAATTACATTTGTATAGTGTTTTTAACTTCGGGAGGACTTCCCAAGGCGCTGGACAGTCAGGGATTTGATCCCGAGCAAGGGCTTGGAATCAGGATGGGGTAGCGGGCAGGGAGGGTTTACGAGGGTGACTGCAGGCGCGGTCAAAGAGGAGGGTCTTGAAACAAGGAGGCAACGGAGGGAGCAAGGCAAAGGGACTGTGGGATGGAATTCCAAATGGTGGGGGCAGAGAGGCTGAAGGCCCAACCACCGATGGTGGGGTCGGGCGGGCGGGGGACGTGGAGCAGTCCGGAGACTGCTGAGTGGAGGGAGCGGACAGATCAATATGAAGTCAGCAGGTAACAGAGGTATATGAAGCAAGGCCATGAAGAACTTTGAAGGTGAGGACGAGGATTTTGAACTCTATCCTCTGGGGGATGGAAACCAGTGGAACCGGGCGAGGGTGGGGGTGATGGGGTCACAGAGCCTGGTGTGGGAGAAGACATGAGTTGCAGAGTTCTGGATGATCAGCAGCTTGTGGAGGGAAGAGATGGGAAGGCTGACAAGCAGGGAGTTAGCATAGTCGAGATGTAATGATGACATGCAGGGAAACCCCATGAAATGTGTAAGAGCCTTCAGTTCCAGCTAGTATCAAATTAACATAAGCAGAGTTTTGTTTGTTTCCTGGGATGACGTGTGTGTGTGTGGGGGTGGGGGGTGCAACTAAGACATTCCTAGCCTTTGATTAACAACAGCCAAGTGATGAGAATTGTACTGTGTGCCCCAAATCTGTACCCCAGTCATTGAACCATAGACATTTAAAACACAGAAGGAAAACCATTCAGCCAATCATGGCTGTACTGTCACTGTTGAAGGTCTATCTATTTTAGTTCCATTCTCCTGCTTTTTAGCTCTATCCTTTTAGATTTCTCCTTTTCAGACATTCATCTAATTTTCTCTTTAAAACATAAGGATTCAATCTCAACCATGATTCCAGCTAGGGCATTTCACAACCTAACAACCTTTTATGTGTAATAAAAACCTCCTTATCTCTTCTATTGTAATGTGATAATTACCTTAAATCTATGCCCTCTCGTATTAATCATTGAGCTTCCTGCCTCCTCTCACTGATATCCTTGTTAACTCCAACTGCAAGCATTGTGCAGATTGTCTCCAGCGTAATGAGGTCCCCTTCTCTATGTTGCTTTTTAAACTTTGGGACATGGATGTTTAATGATATGGATGTTAGGTCTCTCCAGTCCAATCTAAATCAAGTAGTGGCACAGAATGAAATTGTTTTGATTTAATAATAAATCCTTACATTTACTGTAGCGTCTTATCACATCTCAATGTGCTTCACATTTTCATCCAAAGTACGGCATCTCTGACAATTAAGTGCTCCTAGAATTTTGCATTGTAGTGTCCTGACATTGGGCTTGAAACCACAACCTGGTGAATCAGAGATATTAGGCAGAACCTAATAAAACAGACTATTAGTTCATGCTTTTTCCACAATAATTCATTTAAAAGGAACCTAGACTTCCACATGAGGGGCAGGGGAATAGAAGGCTATGGGAAGGAATAAGGAATGGGTAGAGATTTATGTGGAGTATAAACACTGGCACGGACTGGTTGGGCTGAATGACCTGTTTCCGTGCTGTACATTTTTTGTAAGTGTTCCAAGAATTTTGTCTGTTATTGTTGGACAGGATCATGGCATTTTTGAGTTAATCATTATTTAAATACAAATGTTATCAAGTCAGAGGCTCAACATTTCTCTTGTTCTTAGCTTTCAACCTTAGTTTTAGATTAAATTGATTACATTAAATCAATTTAATTGAATTCTGGATTTAAGTTGGAAGGCAGTATTCTGGAGTTCTTTTTAAGAACTGCACCATAACTGTTTTATCTCCTCCCAGATTCCCAGATCCCCTTAGATATTTGGAATATTTAGCAATTTGAATATTTGGAAATTTCTGGAGTTGTTTATTACAACTTATAGCAGCATTCACATTGAGAGGATATCCCACACAGTTGACTTGGAGCAAGACTTGAATGAGCCTGTAAACCTCACTTTAGTTAAATTGCATTTTAAAAATAAAGGTCACACACTAAGTAAACTTGCTAGTTGCTGACTAGATGATGCATAATTCATTTTTTTAACAAACTTTGTAATAGTCTATCAAAATGCTTTATGTATTGATGGTAATAAATGGTTCAGAAAGTGAAAATGTTATTCAATTATATTAGCCTGGTTTAATACCTGCAGTTTAATTTAAATGATTTTAAATCAATTTAAATTAAATCAATTTCTGGGCAGGGCGAATCCACGTTAATCCTATGTGTCTGGTAACAATCCATGCTCACGTAGCAGAAAGAAATATGAGTGGTTCCCCTTGAATATTACATAATTTTATTGTTCATTGCAAAGAAAATTACTCAATATTTAATAATACTGATTCAACCAGAGGATTGTAAAATGTTTTTAGTGAGATGATGTTTACTCCGTGTAATTACTAGTACACTAGATCCTCTCTGCAAAGTTCCGATTGGGAATTACATAGCATAAAAAGAATGAGGAGAGTGCATAAAGTAGATTGTTTCCTCTGTTGGAGAGGGAATGCATTTTTACAAATACAATCCATGGCCACTTTAGCATTCCACGGATACAAATTGTAGCATTCCTAAACGCATTTAATGTTCCTTAATTATCCCCTATCATAACCATGGAACAGAATACATTTAAGAATACAGTAGAACCTCACTTTGTGATATCTAAGCAATAAAGGCAACTTACCATTCAAGTTGTGTTTCCCCCTTATTAAATCTGGTGGTGAGCAGAATCCCAAACACCACCTCAATCCTGAGGGGAAAACAGGAGAGTCTATTGATTGCCTTCAATAGTAAGTTTTCACTGTACTGCAATTGTCATTCCATTGGAGGTTATCCTCAGTGATGTGTTAATGTTAGGACTCCTGTTTTGTGGCCGTTTGCTACAATTGAATCCAGCTAGTACATTATAATTGTACTCTCAACAGAGATCTATTCCCTGCAACCTGTAAAACATATGTAGACATGTGTAGAGACATGTGTAGAGAGGCAAAGTGCACAAATTAGTTGAGGTCAGATCCCCAGAAGTCATACTCATGCTATACAGTGTAGAGATAACTTGCAAGGCAACAAACCATGCCAGTAAGAGTTTCAATCAAATTAGTTCCTAACTAAGAATAAATGTAAACAGACAAACATACATAAAAAAGACTCAATTGGAATGCGGTTAAGTATAGTAGCGACAGTTCAATATTATGATAACATAATAAAGTAGGAACTAACACAGGGAGTGGATGTGATCAGTTATTTTCTCTGGGAAGATTTGGCTGTAATCTGTGGTACTAACTTTCCTCTAGACTCTTCTTCATTGAATTTAACCAAATTTCCATCTTTTATTACCCCAAAGTTAATCCATGTGACCCTTTCAGGCAAAAGCGGAGTTCAAAAGGTTGCTTTGCCTAATCTTGTGGAATCATGTAGTTTAGTGGTTAGAGCGTTCGTTTCGCAAGCAAGAGGGCCTGGGTTTGATTCCCGGGCAAAACCTTAGGCAAGTTTCTTTACTCCACACGCCTCTGTTTAGCAGTAAATAGGAACCCAGTTGTTAGTCGATTGGAGGAACTCTGTTCTGGAGGTAATAAACCCTTGATTTTTTAAAAAAAAAATTTGATCACTCAATCCACAGCTGTTTACAAGACACTGCTGTGCGCAATTGGCTGTCACGTTTTGCTCACAAAATATATATTTTTCACTTTAAAGTATATTGTGTGAAGAATTTTGAGATGTCCTGAAGATGTGATAAGGCAATATATCAAATGCAAGGATTATTTTTATTACTAATAATCAAACTTCAAAGTTGAATTGTCCTATCATATTTTACAACTGTTTTATTCAATCATCTTTCCATATGCAGAGTATGTACATGCGTCACCAATGTCCTAACCTTTAAGGAATTTGGGTATTGTTTCCTGTTCTTATAGCTAATGAGGTCAGTAGTTGAGGCTAAACGTCCATTATCCTACTTTGACATTCTGAATAAAGTCCTTTCTTTATCAATACTGAATCACAACTTATTTTCTTGGGATAGATTGTTGGGTGCCAACTTTCATGAAACAAGAGAAACCATTTGGTTCTATTGTCCTCATTAGTATGTTCATTATAAGGAAAGGATAACACATATCTGTTAAGACGACAGTAAAAAATGTCACAACAAAGCAGGGTATACAGTACCAACTATCCTAATTAATTATTAAAATTAAGGAGAAAACCACATGTTTGTCCCGTCGCTAGTGCTGAAAAACAGCAAATAATAACATTCTAAAAAGGAAACAACAACTACAACAACAAAATTACATTTGTAAAGTGCCTTTCACATTGTGAAGGCGCTGAATAGTCAGGGATCATGATCAATGTATGGGGCCGGGTTGGGATGAGGGTGGGCAGAGGGGGTAGGAGGGCGGCTGAAGGCAAGGTTGAAAAGGTAGGTCAAGAGAGGGAGTTAGCAAGGCAAAGGGATTCTGGAATGGAGTTCCAAAGAGTGGGAGCAGAGAGGCTGAAAGCCTGGCCGCCGATGGAGCCTGCTGAGCAGAGGGAGTGGACAGGTTGAAAGGGGGTCAGCAGGTCAGAGATGTAGGAGGGGGAAAAGGCCATGGAGGGCCTTGAAAGTGAGGATGAGGATTTTGAATTCTATGCTCTGAGGGATGAGGAGCCAGTGGAGCCGGGTGAGGGTGAGTGTGATGGAGTCGCGGAGCCTGGTGCGGGAGAGGACACGAGCTGCAGAGTTCTGAATGATTTGCAGCTTGTGGTGGAAAGAGTTGGGAGGAAGTTTCTGTAGTCGAGCCTTGAGGTAACACATGCGTGTATGAGGGCTTTGGCATCCTAAGGGGTGAGGCAGTGGGGGATGTTGCAGAGGTGGGGAAGGCAGAGCGGGTCATGGCACAGATAATGGGGTAGAAACGATAGTTGAGGGTCGAACAAGATGTTCAGGTTCTTGACTGGCTTGGTGAGGTGGATTGTGCAACCGTGGATGTTGATGCTGCCAGTGCCTGAAGTGTTGAGCCCTGGTTCGAGCCAATCAGGAGGGCCTCAGTCTTGCTAACATTCAGCTGTAGAAAGTTGGCTCACATCCAGGACTTGATGTCGGACAGTCTTTCAGCATATCAGTTCATCCTGGAATCGAGGGTGGAGGCAGAGAGATAGAGTTGGGTGACATCCGTGTACATGTGAAAGTTGACCCCATGTCTGCGGATGATGTCACCAAGGGGAAGCATGTACAGGTTGAAGAGGAGGCTACTGAAGACAGAGCCCTGAGGAACACTATGCAAGATTGTGTGGTGACTGGATGACAAACTGTTGGAAGAGATAAATTGGAGACGGTATGAGAGATAAGATAGAACCTTGATGGTTGAGGTGAGAGGAAAGGTGGTGGAGGAGGATGGAGTGGTCCATGGTATCAAAGGCAGCAGAGAGGTCGAGAAGGACGAGGAGGCAGAGGGTGCCCTTGTCACAGATGGACAAAATGTTGTTTGTCACCTTGACCAGAGCAGTTTCCTTGCTGTGAGCAGCATGGAAACCTGATTGGAGGGACTCGTGAAGGGAATGGTAGGAGAGGAATGAGCGAAGCTGGGAAGCAACGATTCTTTCAAGGACCTTCAAAAGTAAAGGAACACGTTAGCAAGCTGTTGGTTTCCACACAAAATCTTCTTCACCTTAAACATCTATATGGCCACGTCCTGGGCACCGTGGCAGTAAGGGGCTGCCCTAGCAAGGGACAAAGGAGGAGAAGGTGACCATTCTAATTCTTATTGAGGATGCGCTTTGGTGAGGATGTTCACAGGTACCACGTACTATAAGGATAAGCTGGTGAATTGTCCCCAACAAAAGTGGAAATCACTAATGTGGTTGCAAAGGATATCAAGCAGAAAATTAATTTTAGAAAATCTAGCTTCAATGGTGCCCGTAGAACAAGTTTTATTTTCATGGAATTATAGTAAGCTCCAAATATTATTTGAACTTTATTCTACCTTATTGTTAGTTGTCTGGAAACTACCTTTCTCACAGCTCTGTCACTCTGATTTGCATTATCATTTTTGCGCTGATGGGTTTATCAGACTTGATTGCTATATCTGTGAAATAACTAGAACTGCTGGTCCCTCTGGCATCATGAATCATCCAATGCTCCCTTTTCATCCTGTGTTATCATGGGTGCCAATCTCCGAGTTGTTATGTAGGGCAGATGTTGCAGTGGTTGTTAATGGTGGCACTCAGTTTTGTTCCTTGTGCTTTAAGACTTTGTAGATTTATGAACATCTGGCAGCTCCTCACTTGTGTTCAGAGAAATATGGAGACAGAATTAACATACAGTTCAGCCTCCATATCACTGAACCTACGGATCAATAATAACATGACTCTTCATGTTTGTGCACAGATCCTAAATTACAAATCGAGTTGAAAATGGTAATCAACATTGCATGATAAAATGCAGTTGCAATTTATTGTGGCTTTTGAACAATTCAGTCACAATACTTGCAGTAAGTATTCATCAGACCTTTTTGTGACTCCTCTTTCTGTCATTCCATCTTTCCGTCAACCCCCACCACACCCCCCACCACCACCGCCGTCATGCATTCAAATGTCTCCATAATGATCATCAGAAGCACAGCATCCACAGAGTGGGAGAATCTCAATTATTCTGGGGTTCACTACTTGTTCCCTCCAATGGTTATTGGATGTATTCAATAAGGTCTGAAAAGCAGTTCAATTTCTTTCAGACATCATTCAACACAGCAGCATTTTAAAAAACATTAGGTAATCACGCACCAGTGAGTCTGCAGCAAAATTACATATTAATGGCACAAGAACATTTTTGAACAGATTGTGGTTTCAAGCTATTATGTAAGATGCATTACAATTTATCATGATTCACCAAACGGACCCATTCCCATTTCAGCCTGAACTGTGTGGATGAAAACAGAAATCTCACTTACTTTAGTATGCTTCATGCGATTGGTGAGATTTATTTTCAGAGCTTCTGGGTGATCCTCTGAGATAAAAACACAATGGACATTGGTCTATTCAGTCCCATCCATCAAACTGGAGGTTCATTCTTACCATACACACTTCCTTATTAGGATTGTTACCCTCCATACTGAAAATATACTTTTGTCCATTCCAAAATGGTATCCAGTAAAGCCAGGGTGAGCCACCATGGAACCCTTCAAAGAGGAGGTTCAGATGAAGAAGATTTCAGGTTATTATTTATGAGGTGCCTACGGTCACCTCCCCCTCCCCCGGTGTTGTACTCCGCCACTGTTGGGCAGTCTGAAATGCTGCTCTGCAGGCTGGCTCACTTGATAGCACTATTGTCTCTGAGTCAGAAGATTATGAGTTCAAGACCCACGACGGGACTTTGAACTCACATAGTCTAAGATGACACCTCAATGGGGTTGTGTTGCATCAAGAGAGGTGTCATGTTGACATTAAAGATCCCATGGCACTATTCAAAAAGAGAATGGACTTTCTCCCGGTTTCCTCACCAATAACATCCCCAAAACAAAATGGTCATTCACTTTATGGATGTTTATGGGACATTGCTGTGTGCCAAATGGACTGCTGTGTTAGCTCATAAACGTTTTCACTCCATTTCACATTAAATCGTGAATTGTCCTCTTAACATGAAAGCTGCTAGACCAAATGCAAGGATTAAATTACTGTGCATTTTGGCAACATGAGTGGAATCTCCAGGTCATCGGAATGCTTTTAGTTATCAGTGGATTTTTGTTTATTGGTTGTGTTGATAAATTTGGCCGAAAATGCTTACGGAATACAATCTGCATTTATATAGCAGCGGTCACATAGGGAGGATGTCTTAAATGGTTTAGCAGGTTTGTATCTATAAAAATGTCAAAACATACTGAACATGTATTTCTCCTCAACAAAGTAAGCCTCTTAGTTGCCACTGATTGGAAACTTTAGATTTGAATATCTAATCAATTCATTTGGTTTTCATTGACTTATTGCCAAGTACAACTCAATATCAATATATCTTGAGCAATTCATCCTCAAAATGGAATTATAAATCAATATCATATGCAAAACATTTTTAGTCTGCTGACAGTTTGATCCACAGAAAGTCGTTGCTCATGCTTATGAATCTGTACTCCCAGTTTTGGAGAACTCATAGTTGCATTTTCTGTTTGCATGTTCTCTGCGGTGCATAATCTTTCCTCAGGAGAGGAATAGGTTTGTGTATAGACAACATGGTCCCTAGTTGGCAGAAGCCAAGGTACTAGGAGCCCTAAATGCACATAGTCATAATGAACCTACTGCATTGTAAACTCTCACTGATGAACATTCACCTTATATTGCTGATAATCCAATGTAGTGCTGGGGATGCCACCTTTTTTAGGTGGATGTTAAAGAAATTCCATAGCACAATTTGAAAATTGAAGGCAGTGTCCCAACCAAAAATCTCTCATTACAGTTGATCATTCATTTCACGGCTGTTGTGGGACATTGCTGTGTCCAAATTGACAGTCTACAAATGCACAATTTACGGTAATAATCCTGTGATGGTCTCTGAGATGACTTTCTGACATGAAAGGCACGGTATCAAATTCAAGAATTATTATAATCATTATTATCATTATAGTTTGAATAAGATAAAAGTTAAGGATGCTAGAAAGTGGAATACATACTTGGAACCTATCTGTCGAAATCAGATGATGTCAACAATCCTGCATGTTCTACAAAGCCAACACTAAAAACATAAATATGGATTTGGCATTCCACCATAAACATTTCCTTTTCCTATTCATTTTACAGTCAAACTACCTTGTAGCTGTTGATCAGGGCTCGGGATAGGAATGTCTCCCTTGTAACCTACTGAGTATTCTACTTAGCAAATGAAGACCATTAAGTGTTCAGCTTTAGCTGCTCTGGTCTAAGAATTAGTCAATCTAAATTTGTTGTTGCATTGTCTCTAGTTCAGGCTGATGCCATTTTTGATTACTCAGTATGTATATACAGAGGTATTGTACAATGTGTGAGGCATCGTGAATTATGGGGCGGTATGAGGCATCGTGAGTTAACAATGATATCGTATGAGGGGCTGACATGATAACTTATGAGTGCAGAGGGTAGTGAGATTGTGGTTCTTCTTGCCTGAAGCAGTGGCTAAATCAGATAGAGAAGATGCATTCAAGGGAAGTTAGACCTTCACATGAGGGAGAGGGGAAGAGAAGGTGTATGAGTGGGAGTAAAAGTGTGGGTGGAATTGTGTGTAGTATAAAACTGGCATGGACTAGTTAGGCCAAATGTCCTGTTTCCATGCTGTACATTCCTTTTAAACTTTGTAAGTAATGCTAAATTGTATACCATAGCTCTTCATTATTCTATGAAACGTTAAGCAAGCAAGTAAAATAACAATAATAATCCTTGCATTTAGTGTTGTGCCTTTCACATCAAGACACTGTACATCTCAACTCGCTACACAGAATTTACTCTCAAGTGTAGTGACTGTGTATTTGTGGGCAAAAGCTTGCTGGAAAGTTTTAAAGTGACTGGATTGTGGGCCATTTTGGTTTATAAGTCTGAAACTGTAATTATAATTCAAAAGATGTGATATTTTAGCAATGGATTTTGCACATTTGTTTCGCTAATAAGGAATGTAAAGTTCTGCTAAATCAGTTCTAACAAAACTAATACAAAAAGATTCATTACATTCTTCAATATCCTCTAAACTAAATCACACACTGTAACATGGTCTTAATTTGGATCTCCACCAACACAAAACGACAATCATGGAGTTTTATTATCTAATGTACTGGATGTAATAACACACTTCAGGAAATAATAATCTATCAGTACTGCAGCTTCAACAGGATAAAACAGGACCAAAGTGCTCATCATAGCATTACGTCTCTCTGGCTTTTCCATCAGCACACTGAACCACTCTTACCCATAATCGATGGAGCCAATCTCTTGCATTGTATTAAGTGTACGCACTTGTGCACATGTTAAACTCTGTATGTCATTATATTATTTTTCTTCTTAATTAATTTAATTGAACACTGATTAAATACAAATCACAGAATTCCTTCCCCAAGTGCTGGAAAGACATTTAAAAATTACTTACTGCTCAGTGACTGGGGCTTAAGTTGAATTCGCTAAAATTCCTTTTTCATTTACTCGACCAAAATTATCACTGGTTGTGAACTGAGACAAGTTTGAAGGTGTGTTTGATATCACCCCATGTCCCAGAATAAGAGCAAAATGGCCACACACCAATACAACAGGAAACACAGATGCAGAATTGTGAGGGTCAATTTCAAGACATATATGAGGAATTATATCTTTACACAAAGACTGATAAGCAGCTGGAAAGGGTTATCGGGAAGGTTGGCAGAGATCAGCTTAAGGTTGTAATGGGAAGAAGGTAAAGGACATTCTGTGAGGAAGGGCCCTGAAGGGCTTTCTTTATCCGTACCTCTCTTGTGATCACTTGTGAATGACGTGGATACAAATATACAATGTATCAGATGAGACATCAATAAAATAGACCCCATTTACCTGTTCAGGTGGAAGTTAAAGATCCCACAATATAAAATCTATTGGCAGTGTTTAGCTCTTCAGTTGTTTCAAAAAGATTTTTTGAAAAAACTGTTATTAAAAAGCATCAAATAGTATGGCAGTCCATTGAGAGACTATTTTTTTTACCTACCTCTGCACTGACATGATTCACTTCATTTATCCACCAGTGTTTAATACACTGTGGAGTTGTGAAACCACATGTTATGAAATAATAATCATTCTTTCAGCTACTACCAGCACCATTTTAATCCCCCATGATCCAGATGTTAACAAAATAGATTGCTTGTATTGCCTGCGTCTTGATTGATCAGGCACCAGTGAATTCTGAAGAGCCAGAAGCTTCACCAAGTACAGTATTGCACACTCAAGAATTTTCCCATATGTATATCTGAAATGTAGTTTTGTATTGTACCAAACTTCTACCTTATTTCAGATGACCATGTGTCACTTTTTGAAATTGGTTTGGTCAGCTGGGTGCCTGATACACACGGAAACTCATCACCATGATTAAGGGTATCCAAACTAGACTGAGTGTTGCACATATAATAATAATAATCTTTGCATTTGATGTAACGCTGTTCATGCCTTCTAGACATCTCAAAGCGGTTCACAGAATATACTGTATGTAAACTGAATTGACTGTATATTTGTGGGCAAAATGCAGCAGCCAATTGCGCACAGCAGTATCCCACAAACAGTGATGGATTCAGTGACCAATTTATTATTGTTTTGTTTTGGAGGGATTATTATTAGGTGTGTGGAGTAAGGAAACTTGCCTAAGGTTTTGCCCTACCTGGAATTGAACCAAGGTGTCTCGCTTACAAGTTGAGTGCTCTAACCACTGAGCTACAGGACTCCACAAACCTGGTTAGATGCCACGAAGTTAGTGGCAATGCCTTAACCATTATGTGTTGTGAAGACCACAAGGGCCTCTTCCATCCTTATCAAGGGGAGTGTTAACCTTCTCTTCTTTCATACGATACAATGTATGCCACCTACACATGGACATTTCTCTGTCTCTGGAATGGATTCCACACATTCTCTCCAGGGAGAAACAATCTGTTTAGCTAATAGTAGAAAGTATTAGATGCACGTTAGAGAGAGCAAAGGTTTGGGGACGCCGGAGTGTGTGTTGGGATACTGTTGGAATTTAGCTAACTAAATTCACTTTGACATCCATTGTCTGACAAGCTTCAAACTGCTTGCCAATGACCAATTAACAGTAAAGTAATTCAAATTGTCACATAACTAGTTAATACAATTTGGGGATCCCAATTCACAAGCAACAAGTGGATGTTTTAAATTATAGTACTGATGCTTGTGGGAGATGAAAATCCTATGCTCAGTGCAGAAAAAAATGTTTCTGTTTTTTTCTGTTTTTCAACTTTCTGTTTAGAAGTTGATTTGAGTTTGATCTCCCACTGAGGAGTCATTGGCTGCATATTGCTGAGTCTGACTATCAGATGCCACCTATTATTGTAATCGCAGTTGTATTTTTGTGATGCCATTCCTAATTATATCATGCAAAAAGAAATCTCACAGCACCAGCCAGCAAAAGTGATGTGCTTTGAAAATAATAGCATAAATGCATGTGTATATTAATATTTCACTGCACCAGAGCTTGTTTGATCATAGATGCTGTAGGAATGCTATGGGCCACTTTTCATTTATCTTGTGAGAAGCTGGGCAACAATGCTAAAAACACACTCATTCTGATTCCCCCCTCCCCTCCTCTGGTCCTCAGTTTTTCCTGGATCATAGTAATAATCCTTGCATTTGATTCACCGTGAGGAATGCCTCTAAGTGTTTCAAGGGAATGCCTCTAAGTGTTTCAAGGGATTTACCGTAAAGTGACTGTGTTTTTGTTAGGTGAATGTAATTGCCAATTTGCACACACTAATGTTCCACCAAAAGTCATGAAGTGAATGACCAATTTTATCCTGGAGATTGTTGAGCAGGCCACTGAGAGAAAATTGCCTCCCTTTTTGAATAGTGCCATGGGATCTTTAGCATCCACCTGAACAGACAGTGCAACCTCGGTTTAACATCACAACCGAAAGACAGCACCTCCAATTATTCAGTGCTGTGAATTCCCAATGCCCTTCTTTCTCAGAAGAGGGAGTGCTGCCAACTGAGCCAAGTTGATCCAGAGTAGAAAGGGCAATGAAGTCTATGCTGTGGTATTTCCTAATGGATTTTCTAAATAAGGAATAATAATAATAATAATCCTTGCATTTGATATAGCACTTTTCATGTCGGGAGGACGTCCCAAAGCGCTTCACAGAATACACTGTGAAGTGAATTGATTGTATATTTGTGGGCAAACGCGGCAGCCAATTGCGCACAGCAATGTCCCACAAACAGTCGTAGATTGAAAATGACCAATTTATTATTGTTTTTGGTTTTGGAGGGATTATTATAAGGCTCTGTGTGGAGTAAGGAAACTTGCCCAAGGTTTCGCCCTCTGCCTGGAATCCAGTTAGAATTACTGTCAACCACTCTGATGTAGTCTGAGTTCAATTCCCATGAGATTTTCAGTTCCTGGAAGGAAGGAGTCTCAATTTGTACACCTTAGATTTCACCTACAAGATATGCAGTCACTACAGCAGATTATATGAGGCACTTTGAGATGTCTTCACAATGTGAAAGGTATTATATCAATTCCAATTATTATTTCTTATTAGGAAATACCACAAATTAGAGTATTACTTCCTCATTGCATTATTCCCTCTTTACTTCCTTTTTACTATGCAAAACATTAAGATTAAAATCTACATTATGAATCCACAATATGTTGTACAAAATTATAATGCCTTTATAGTTGCAAGTCCCTTGATTCCTATCTCACACCTGAGTCTGTCACACAAAAAAACATTTGCTCCTGATGAACCCAGGCATCCTTTTACAAAAGGTGTGTATAGTTTGAGGATGAAAGTAAAGAAGTGGGTAATTTCCCTGGTGTCAGGCACTTGTGAAGAAAAAAACTTTACCCAATGCTTTTTGTCAATTTTTCCAACAGAACATTCTGCTGATGAAATTTAAGTCAAGCAATCAGTATCAGTTGAAAGCATTCAAATTTGCACTTTTAGATGCAGAAATAAGCCACTTGACCTACAAAATGTTATTTTACTCTGCACTGATAGTAGACATAAAGAATTAGCTGCCAAGATGAAATTATTACATACACCCACCTTGAAAGTTGTTCTTAAAGTGGAAGCATTTTATTAAATGGAAGGGTGCATTCATTGGAGGAGTCAAATAATCAAATAAATACAAATAAATCCGAACAGTTCAGAGAGGATAAAGGTTAGGCCAGAGTCCTGTGAACTGTTTTTTGTTAGTGAAATATTGTACTTCATCTGAGCATTACAATAATAATGGTAGTGCTATTTGCCAGATTCTTTTCTAATAACATCCTCAGTGATTTGCAAGAAATATGTTTTCTTCACTCTCTATCATGATCCTTCACAGCACACTGAAGTTGGGGTATCAATTACATCTTCTATAGGAATATTAAAAGGACAGAGGAACACATGAGTCAGACTGCACACATGCTGGACCATCATCAGAATTCCAGAGCACTTAAGAGATCAACTATATATATCAAGATCAAGGTAAACTTAGGAAAACAGTGACATACATGTGGGACTAAACAACGCACATTGCACTATCACAATCCAGATGTATCTCTGGAACATGCAGTCCACAGAGTCAACACCATCCTAATCCAATTAATCTGTGCCATAAAACATTTAAGCATCAAAATAAACTTCTCCTCATCTCTCCTCTGGTTCTTTTTGCCAAATATCTTAAATCTCTGTCCTCTGGTTACTGACCTACCTGCCAGTGGAAACAGTTTCTCCTTATCTACTCTATCAATCCCCTCATAATTTTAAACACCTCTATTAAATCTCCCTTTAACCTTTTCTGCCCTAAGGAGAACAATCCCAGCTTTTCTAGTCTCTCCACATAATTAAAGTCCCTCATCCTTGGTACCATTCTGGTAAATCTCATCTGCACCCTATCCAAGGCTTTGATAGTGCCCAGAAATGGACGCAATACTCAAGCTGAAGCCTAATCAGTGACCTATAAAGGTTCAGCAGAATTTCCTTGCTTTTGTACCTATGTTTATATTTATAAAGCCATGGGTCCCAAATGCTTTCTTAACAGCTCTATCAACCTGTTCCGCCACCTTCAAAGACCTGTGTATGTGAACCCCTAGGTCTCTCTGCTTCTGAACCCCCTTTAAAACTGTACCATTTCGTGTATATCGCCTCTCCTCATTCTTTCTCCCAAAATCCATCACCTCACACTTCTCTGCATTAAACTTCATCAGACATGTGTCTGTCCATTTCTTCAGTCTGCCTATGTCCTCCTGTAGTCTGTTACCATCCTCCTCACTGTTTACTACGTTCTCAAGTTTTGCGTCATCTCCAAAGTTTACAATTTTAAAAGTTCAAGTCAATTATGTATATCAAAAAGAGCAATGGACTTAATACCAACCCCTGTGGATACCAATATGTACTTCCCTCCAGTCTGAAAAACAGCCATTTACCACTACCCTCTGCTTTCTGTCTCCCAGCTAATTTTGTATCCATGCTGCCACTATCCCTTTTATCCCATGGATTTCAATTATGCTAACTTGTCTATTAGATGGCACTTTATCGAACACCTTCTGAAAGTCCATATACGCTACATTAATGTTTATTCTTAACATTTAAAATTGTGAAGAATTGAGATAAATTCTTCAATTTACACCGAATTTAAAAACTGTGATTTTCTGCCAGTTCCTAAAAAATAAACCGACTTCCAAATTAAGAATTAATTTTCAATTTTTTTCACAATTCTGCCCAATACAGGTGAAGACTAGAGAGAATTCCAGGCTTCTCTCTCCACAGATCATCCTTGCATTTGCCTTTTCGATAATCATCCTTGAATTTGATAAAGAGCCTTATCGCTTTGTTGAGACAACAACAATTTGCATTTATATAACTCCCCTCAAGCAAGATAGTGTCCCAGAATGCTTGACAATGGAAGAGTACGACTCCGAGGCAGGGGGAGGGGGAGGTCAACTTAGCCACGGTTGAATAGGAAGGTCTTTAGGTGCGATCTGAAAATGGGGAAGGAAGGGGCAAGGTGGAGGGATAGAGGAAGAGTGTTCCAGGGTTTCGGGGCCTAGCGGCTGAAAGCACAGCCAGCAATGGTGGAACGGAGGGCACGGGGGACATGCAGAATGCCGGAGCCTGTCGAGTGGATGCAGTGTGTTGTGGGTTGGAGGTAAGCAGGTCGGAGAGTTAGGGTGTGTGCCAGGGCATTAATGGATTTGAAAACGAGTGTAAGGATCTTGAAATTGACCCGTTCGGCGATAGGGAGCCAGTGGAGCTTGGCTAGAACTGGTATGATGGGGGTATGGAGTTTAGTACAGGTAAGTATGCAAGCATCTCAAAGAGACATCTCAAAGCGTTTTACTGTAAAGTGAATTGACTGTTTATCTTGTGGGTGAAACGTGGCAGCCAATTGCGCACAGCAACTAACTTGGTGGGAGGAAACAAAAAAAGAAACTGCAGGATTTTGTAGATCTTTAAAGTTCCTGAAAAACTTAATATTGGCATTTTTCACTTAATTTTGTGTGCTTCAAGATGGGAACTTTACCCCCCACCTCCCACGCTGATAATTCACCACACTTGATGGTTTGCACTTAAACCAAATTTATTGACAAGAAGAGAAATAATAATAATAAGACAGGGTAAATTTACCCAAAAGTTTCTTTTTTATGTTATTGCCTTGACAAAGCTCTACCTCATTATAAACTTACAGCTCTTACAGGTGAATTGAGTAAATGGAAGTTGGCAAGCCAGATATTTACCAAATGAACCTGTCAATTGTCAATCAATATTATAAAATGGTTGTGACTGAGATACATGCAACTGATCAGACAATATTTACTGGATAGCATCACTGGAGATATGCACTGAATCCAATCTGTGAACTCAAACTAATCTCAGAGTTAATGTATCTAAATCTAGCCTTGGGATGTGTCTCCTTTAAATGAGGAAAGGGAATGCAATTATGTAATGTATTAATCTCTGTGATAATTATCATATCACATATCACAAATTTCCTCATTATATTATTGACAAAAGATCTCACCATTAACTGATTTTATCTGAATAACTCAATTCACATTGATTAAGTCAAGCCCAGTTTCTTTTTAGCAGACTACAGTTTGATTATAGCAGTCTGCAGCATTAATCGCTCAAGAAGGAGTGCTGTCTTTCTGCAATGATTTGAAGACAGGAACAGTACGTATCAATTTATCTTTGATGGTGATTTTTCCTCTTTTGGGATCCGCACAGAAAAGAGAACATTAACATGTCGTTCAGCATGGAAAAAATAAACAAAAGGTAGTAGCTCTAAATGTAGCAGCAACACATACTTAAATATTTCATAACCATCTTCCATTACAAATTAATAACACACACTTCACAATGTTATCAAACATTTATGAAGCATTTACAGCTCTGTATTTGCAGGGTTACTGAAATATTGCAAATTAATTGTAACAGACATTTTATTAAACACATTTTAATAATTTATTACTGTATTATTAAACAATACATTTTAGGTGCATTGCAGTTCTTTTGAACACTGATTACTGCTTCATAACAGACAATTAAATATTAGGGTTATTATAAGTGCTGATGTGAGCTTTCTCTATGAATCCTGCAATAAAATAGATGGTTTATTCTGTGCTTATCAGTAGACGGGGGATATGTGGAATAATTTGGGGAGACCTGCAGCATATCATCCTTACATTTAATATCAAGCCTTTCACATTGAGAGGACGTTTCAATGCACTTCATGGTTTTTTTTGTAAAGGCCAGTGACTGTATATTTTGTACGTGAAACATGGCAACCAATTTGTGCACAGCAATATCCCACAAAGAGCCATGAAATGAATAACCAAACTGCAAATGGCCAATTTTATTAGGTAATGTTGGCCAGGACACCGGGAGCAATTGCCTTCTCTTTCTGAATACCGACATGGGATCCTTAACATCCAGTTGAACAAGCAGACAGGATCTGGGATTATTGTCTCACCGAAGGTCCAGCACCTCCAATCAATGTAGCTCGCTCCCAGCACTGTATTGGAGTGTCAGCCTGGACTGCAAATTCAGAGTCCTGATGTGCAGGTTGAACCACAACCTTCTGACTCAGAGGTGAAAGTGCTACTAACAGTGTTGGGTCACTTTTGTCTAGGAGAGATCTAAGAGATCAACAACAAAATTACATTTGTATAGTGCCTTTCACGTTGGGAGGATGTCGCAAGGCGCTGGACAGACAAAGTTTCGGGCCCCTGCTGGGGTTCGGGACTGGGGAGGGTGGAGGGCAGTGGGGGAAGCAAGGAGATCAAAGCACGGTCGAAGAGGAGGGTCTTGAGATGGGTCTTGAAGGAGGTAAGGGTGAGGGTGAGGCAGACGGACTGCAGGATGAAGTTCCAGCGGGTGGGGGTAGAGTGGCAGGATGCCCACCTGCTAATAGTGGGGTGAGTGAGGCAGAGGACGTGAAGCAAGTTGGAGCCCATTGAGTGGAGGAAACGAGCAGGATAGTAGGCGGTTAGGAAGTCGCAGAGGTAGGGGGGACCAAGACTATGGAGGGCTTTGAAGGTGAGGACCAGGATCTTGAACTGTATTCTCTGTGTGATGGGAAGCGAGTGGAGTTGGATGAGGATGGTGGTGATAGGGTCGTGGAGCCTGGTGCGGGAGAGGACGCCGGCTGCAGGGTTCTGGATGATCTGCAGCCTATGGACCAGTTATTTTACTAATAGTGTAACTTAACCTATTTGAAGAATATTCACATCATGCAAGGAATATGGAGTGCTGCTCATAGACAAAATATACACCATGCTACATCAGCTCTTGACTAGAAGCTGTCACCATGCCAACATTTACCCCAATGTAATGAACCCTCAATACAAGGGATGAATAGCACATGAATGGTACAATACAAATGCATGTTGTTGTTGTTGAGGAAAATCAATCTTACAGAAATCTTGCATCATATTTAAAATATATGTAGTTTAACAAAATAAATAATTAAATAAATGGTTAGTTTAAAAACTACATGTTATGGCGAGAATGTACTGGAATTCACAATGTTGGCTATGTCGACCTCGTGCAATTTCCTGAGAAAACTTGGCTCGATAGCTTACTGTGCTCAACCTTTGAAAAAACATTGCATGTAACATAACTTAATTATTAAAAAAGTACCTTAAAATCCTGTAAGATTTCTCCTCTGTGAAGCGAATGTAGATTTGATAAAATTATAAATAATCCATATGCCAAAAAAAACATTAAATTCTTCCTGTGTCGTTCTGTGGAAAATGCCATCAATACCTACAAGCATTATATTTTACTAATAGTACATGTGGGAAGTGACATTCTCAATATAATTCTCAATGGAAAATTGCAGCGCAATAAGTAGAACGTAATGAGAAATCAATTGAGCTGGAGTGATCAGTGAAGCCTGTATGATCTTGGTATTAACAATTTAAATCTATGAGAAAAGATTTGTCAAAATTCAGAGTCTGCTTGATTTGCTCTCATGTGCAGTCCACCTGCAAACTGCTTTCAGTGAAGTGGCAGAAAGGAATTCAATAAGCATTTTGTTTCTTCGTGTACTATCCATGTCATTTTTGACATCAAGGTTTGCTGTTTGAACTAAAGTTACATTATTTTCTTTGATGTAGCTGTGATGTTGTGTTGCTTTCCATCTCAAAAGCACATCCAAGAATATAAGACAAGAATCAAGGTACCTACCTGTTATCAATGATGCTGGTGTCTCACAGCAGCATAGAAATGCAGAGGACCACAAATGTTTCTTGCTACAAGTCTATCCCTCTATTCTCCAATACTATTCTCAAGTAGATTCATATCCAGTTCTTCCACAAGGGAGTTAGTCATTGATATGCATGTATTGGGAGTCTGTACCACATATCCATTAATAAACACGATTTCTTCTTGTTTCTTGTCCTAGTTTAGAATGTTTAATTCCAGTTCTGTTCTCATTGTTTAATTCATATACCCTGCTTACACATAAACAATCCTATTCTAAAGATCTGGATAATTTCCCCTTTAAAGATCCCATGGCACTATTCAGAAAGAGATGGAAGTTTTTTAACAGTGTTTTGGCCAACAATCCCCCAAATAAAATCAGTCATTTGTTTCATGGCTATTCGTGGGTCATTGCTGTGCACTCACTGTCTGCCGTATTGGCCCACAAATACACAGCCACTCCACTTCACAGTAAATCCTGTGATGCATTTTGGGATGTCCTCCCGAAATAAAAGGTGCTATACAAATGCAAGAATTATTATTAATTTTTTTTAACACAGACAAGTTCAGTTCTGTGAATCTCTCCTCTGAGCTTAAACTTTAAGGGCTTGAGAATCTTCATGTTCAAAACTGAGGCTCAAAATCACTGACTTAAAAGTACGATTCTGCAGAAATTTGGAAAACAGTCCTAAGCACTGCCTTAATCGCCCACAAATAACAGTCCCTAAACTTTACAATAAATCCCATGAGCTGCATTGTGATGTCCTTCCCAATTGAAAGGTGCTATATCAAAAGCAAGAATTATTATTAATTGAAAGTCTATTTCCACAGTACTCAAAAAGAACTGTGGAAAATTAGCTTTCAAATTATGACTGAGTTTAAGACTACTTTTCAAATTTCTTCAACATCTTAAATTTACAGACAAGGGGAGGGTGAGTGCTTATGCCTAGGAGTGCATGAGAAGTTTCAAGTCTCTGAGTGGAGAATCAACCTTGTTACCTTTCTCTGAATTCACTTCAAATACCTCAGTGTCGCTTTGAATGTAGGGTCTTCAGAACTGCATAAAATACTTCAGTTGAGGCCTGAGCAGTGATTAAAACCTGATGATATGATGAAAATAACTTATTTTGATTCAAATACTAGCAACAGCAACCTTGAGCTAAGTTTGTTTTGCTTTGTTGACAGAAGTGTCACATTGTTTGGAAAATGCCTTCAGTGAATGATCAATGATACCCCTGTATTCTGCCACTAAGCTTTGATGTCTCTTGTTTCAAGATGCATTACCTTGCGTTTATCTAAATTAAAATACATCTGACATATCTTGGCACATCCCTTTAACTGGTATAGGTCTTCCTGAATTCTATTTATCCTCATCATACTATTTACCTTCCCATGGGAAGCTTTCCAATTCAAGTTTTATCTAAAATTAGTTTTGTAACCATTTTACAGGATGACATATTCAGTTCAGCCATTGTTCACTTTAGACACAGAGTATTTGCATATGTATTTGCCGCTATCCTGTTTTTATTTGGTTGTCATGCATATCCAGGTGTTATATTATGTTGGATCTAATTACAAGATCACAAGATTGGTCCCGAAATTGCCCTTAGTAACTCTAAACAACAACAACAAAATTACATTTATAGAGTGCCTTTCACGTCGGGAGGACCTCCCAAAGCGAGGGTAGGGACCGGAGCATGAGAGAGGGGTGGGGTAGGGGTGAGGGAAGGGAGAGAGGAAGGAGGGTGACCAAAGGCACGATCGAAGAGAAGGGTCTTGACACCGGCCTTGAAGGAGGCAAGGGAGGAAGCGAGGTGAAGGGACTGTGGGATGGAGTTCCAGAGTGTGGGGGCAGAGAGGCTGAAAGCCCGGCTACTAGTGGTAGGGCGGGTCGGGTGGGAGACATGGAGCAGACCGGAGCCCGCAGAATGGAGGGAGAGGACAGATTGGTAGGGAGTCAGCAGGTTAGAGAGGTAGGAGGGTGCAAGGCCATGGATGGCCTTGACAGTGAGGACAAGGATCTTGAATTCGATCCTCTGAGGGATGGAGAGCCAGTGGAGTCGGGCGAGGGTGGGAGTGATGGGGTCACGGAGCCTGGTGCGACAGAGTATACAAACTGCCGAGTTTTCTACTGTCTTGCTGCATCCTAAAGTATTGTTCTGGGTTTAATTTTTCAATCCTGGTGTCAGCCTGACTCAGGAGGCAGCACACTTGTCTCTGAGTCAGAAGGTTGTAGGTTCAAGCCCCATGTTGGTACTTGGAACTCATGTAGTCTAAGTTGACACTCCAATGCAATGTTAGGGCATGCTGAGACATTAAACTGAGGTCCTGTCTGCCTGTTCAAGTGGATGTTAAAGATCCCCTGACCCTATTTAAAAAGAGAATGGAGTTTCTCCCCGTGTCCTGGCCAACAATTCTCCAGATAAGATTGATTATTTAATTCATGGTTGTTTGTGGAACACTTCTGTGCTCAAATAGGCTGCTGCATTTGCCTACAAATACTTAGGCACTACACTTAAGTAGTAAAATCCTGCAAAGCGCTTTGAGATGTCTCGACAATGTACTAAGGTGATATATCAAACATTATTGTTAATATAATGATATTTTGTACTTTGCTGTTTTGTACTTGAACAATCTGAAACCTGATATACTGGAGCCTTATTTTAGTATAATAGTAATCCTTGCATTTGATATACCGCTTTTCACATCCTCTAGATGTCTTAAAGTGCTTCACAGAATATACTGTAAAGTGAATTGACTGTATATTTGTGGGCGAACACAGCAGCCAATTGCGCGCAGCAGTGTCCCACAAACAGTCGTGGATTGAAAATGACCAATTTATTATTGTTTTGTTTTGGAGGGATTATTATGATGTTTGGGGTTATCCAGAAGATCACTGCTTCCACAATCATTGAGCATGTGTGCAGAAAGATAGCCGGCATAGCATGTGACATTGGTGGCTCTGGCAACAGAACCAGCACAATTATCTTGGATTTTTGGATAAGTATATGTTGGGGACTCCATCACGATATAAACAAGACCTTGTTATAAAAATAATAATAATAATAATAATCCTTGCATTTGATATAGTGCTTTTCACGTTGGGAGGATATCCCAAAGCGCTTCACAGAACACACTGTAAAGTGAATTGACTGTATATTTGTGGGCGAACACGGCAGCCAATTGCGCACAGCAATGTCCCACAAACAGTCGTAGATTGAAAATGACCAATTTATTATTGTTTTTATTTTTGGTGGGATTATTGTTAGGCGTGTGGAGTAAGGAAACTTGCCCAAGGTTTCGCCCTCTGCCTGGAATTGAACTCAGGTCTCTCGCTTGCAAAGCAAGTGCTCTAACCACTGAGCTACAGGACAGATGTACCATAAAACAATATAATGTGATTAAGTCTATCAGTTAGAGTTGTTCATGAACTGGGTATAAAACTGCTTTGCTATTCTAGTAATGTGAGGCGGAGAAAAAGCTTAAAGGCAAAACTACAGGTTATTTACCTGTGAGCATATCACATTGCTTTAGTGGATTTGTGATTTACATAATGCAGGCCATAATCCTCCAAAGCTATAGGTCTTGCTGAACCAAGCAATCACCAGCTCAGCTGTTGTATATCTATTTCCACAACAGATGATTTTAAATACTTGCTGTCAATAATCCTTTGAGCAATCCTTTAGGTATTACGTTTATAATTCTGCACACTGATCCACAGGACGTGAAAATGATCAAAATCCAATTCAGCAAAAATCCTCTTAATCCTGGATCATACAAGATTTTTGCCTGAACACACTGCAAAGTGCACTAAAAGAAATGCCTGGCTACATTAAATTGAACTTGCTTCCAACCAATCTACGAACTGAGACCCTCCTGTCTTAGATAATGAAAATCTCTGCAGCCCAGATTGTTCAGTCATTTTCTGAAATAGAGCAGAAGTTATATTGACTCATGTAGTGATCTGTGAGATACTTCATTTTCAATTTGATTGACTCATCTGATTCTGGTTCAATAGTGCTTTTCGATGGTGAGATTCGAGTCCCCAAATATTGTTTGATAATAGATCTGTATCTTTTAAAGTTGTCACTGAACCAGCAAGAGGCATTAGGTAACATTCCTGTTAAAGCTGAGCATTGCACTTCTACAAATGCACTAACACGATGACCGTATCAGAAATGTGCTTTTTGATTACTCGAGATCTGAAAAGGCACAGTGAGGGGTCAGTGATTGATATCAAATTAAATGACTCAGTAACATGGGGTCAGACAATTTGGGATCATAGCAGGAAGTCACAAGCCATTGATTTTTGAGTGAATGGTAAATTTTAAGTCATATATCTGTTTTGCAACAACAACTTGCATTTGTATAGTGTTCTTCACAGAGGATATGCACTTCACAATTTAATGTGATCAGATTTTTATTGATGTTGTTTCAACAGGAAAGAAAAACAGAATTTCACTCCCCATTGAACCAACTCAACGGCTAATGCACTCGCCTTGCAAGCGAGAGACCTGAGTTCAATTCCAGGCAGGGCGAAACCTTGGGCAAGTTTCCTTACTCCACACAGAGCCTAATAATAATCCCTCCAAAAAACAAAACAATAATAAATTGGTCATTTTCAATCTACGACTGTTTGTGGGACATTGCTGTGCGCAATTGGCCGCGTTCGCCCACAAATATACAGTCAATTCACTTTACAGTGTGTTCTGTGAAGCGCTTTGGGACGTCCTCCCGACGTGAAAAGTGCTATATCAAATGCAAGGATTATTATTGTTAATCAATTAGCAAATTGCTTTTTGCGGGTAATAATTCCTTTAAAATAAGTAATAATATTAATAAGTTGGTCAGTCATTTTCATATAAATGCAAGTTGTTGTTGTATCTTTTCTATTAACGTGCACCTTGACCAAAAGGACAAGCTGATGACCTATTGCCAAGACTTTAACAAAGTTAAACTCTCACCAGATGGTCATTCCTGTAAAATAGTAGTAATAATAATAATAATAATGTCCTTTACATTTGGTTTAATACCTTTTACTTTGGGAGGGCATCTCAAAGTGCTTCACAGAATATACTGTAAAGTGTTGTGACTCCGTACTTTGTTGGTGAGAGGGAATGGTACAAGAGCAAAAATCCTTGACGGCACAGTTGACTGGCCAGTGGAGAAATAAATCAACTAACCTGGATCATCCCAGGTTTGTTTTTTCCCGCCTGAATTCAATCAGCGGGATGGCAATTGGAAGCTGCAAACAGCTTCACCCATCCCCAGGGAGAGTTTAATGTAGTATGAGTTTGTGCACCTGACTTCTGCTTCTGTCAGTCGCCCATGGGGCACAGTACACATATGTGTAGCTAAAATGAAAATTGCAATGAGTTCAGCTGTAGTCTTCCCCATGGTCAAATTATTGACCAACAGTCTAGAATCTAGAATTACATATCTAATGCAATTGATAAGGGACTCCTGTGGAAAGCGATACATGCCCACTGGACAGAGTGGCTGTGACATAAACTGCATTTCCTGTACAAAAATCCTTGTACGCAACAGTGTTCTGTCGACGGTCTTTCTTTGTCTATTTTCAGATTATGCCTGGTTCAGCCTATGAGTCAGCCTATACAATCAATTCACTTTACAGTATATATTGTGAAGCGCTTTGAGATGGCTTGAAGACATGATGAGTCACTATATGAAATGCAAGGATTATTATTATTATTATTATCCACAACACAGCTGATAATAATAATAATCCTTGCATTCGATATAGCGCCTTATCAGGTCTTTGAGACATCTCAACAGGATATTCAGAGTACTGGTGGCTGTTAGGCTACGGCTAAAGGAAATGTGAAAACAGAGTAATGGTGGAACATAAAAAAAATCAAAGTGAAAGAGCAGAAGCAGGATCAAGGGACAAAGCCCAGAGAGAGTAGAGAGCATCACTAGAGAGAGAAGAGAGCATCAGCAGAGAGAGAACAGAGCATCTCCAGAGAGTATAGAGAGAATCACCAGAGAGAGCAGAGAGCATCAGCAGAGAGAGCAGAGCATCACCAGAGAGAAAAATGAGCATCACCAGAGAGACCAGAGAGCATCAGCAGAGAGCATCAACAGAAAGAGAGCAGAGAGCATCAGCAGAGAGCATCAACAGAAAGAGAGCAGAGATCAACCCCACCAGACAGAGCAGAGAGCAATATCAGCAGAGAGAGCAAAGAGCAACATCAGCAGTGAGAGCAGAGAGCAACGTCACTGGTTGAAAACATCCAGAGCAGCATCAGTGGAAGCCTAGCTAATTCTGATGTTAAGTTCTCATAAATAAACTCCTTGATTATTTAGCATTAGAATAATTGAGTGGGTGCTTAGACAACTATCACATATTTAAAATGTCATTATTATCATTGTTCCCATCCCCCTAAAAATAGCTACAATCGCCTCCATCCTGTAAAAACCATCCCTGGACCCATGCCTTCTAACTACCGGCCCATCTCCAACCTATCTTTTCTTTAGAAAGTCCTTGAAAGAGTTGTTCCAAATACACGGATGACACCCAACTCTATCTCTCTGCCTCCACCCTCGATTCCAGGACAACTGACGTCCTGACAGACTGTCTGTCTGACATCAAGTCCTGGATGAGAGGAGCCAACTTTCTACAGATGAATATCAGCAAGACTGAGGCCCTCCTGATCAGCTTGGGCCAGCGCGTCAGCACCTCAGACACTGGCAGCATCAGCGTCCACGGTTGCACAATCCACCTCACCAAGCCATTCAGGAACCTGGGCGTCTTGTTCAACCCTCAACTGTCCTTTCTTCCCACATATCCATGCCATGACCCGCTCTGCCTTCCCCCACTCCGCATCATTGCCCGACTGCCAATGCCTCACTTCTCAGGCCGCCGAAGCTCTCATACACGCATTCATCACCTCAAGGCTTGACTGTGGAAACTCCCTCCTTGTCGCCTTCTCCAACTTGTCCCTCCACAAGCTGCAGATCATACAGAACTCTGCAGCTCATGTCGTCTCCTGTACTAGGCTCCATGAACCCCATCATCCCCACCCTCGCCTGGCTCCACTGGCTTCCTATCCCATTCAAAATCCTCATCCTCACTTTCAAGGCCCTCCATGGCCTTGCCCCCTCCTACGTCTCTGACTTGCTGACACCCTATCAACCTGTCTGCTCCCTCAGCCTAGCAGGTCTCCCACCCGACCCGCCCTACCATTGGCGGCCGGGCTTTCAACCTCTCTTCCCCCACTCTTTGGAACTCCATCTCACAATCTCTTTGCCTTGCTTACTCTCTTGCCTCCTTCAAGGCATGATTCAAGACACTCCTTTTCGACAGTGCCCTCAGCCACCCTCCTACCCCCTCTGCCCTCCCTCGTCCCAACCCTGCCCCCCACCCCCCCATGCTCAGGTCCTGATCCCTGTCTGTTCAGCGCCTTGGGATGTCCTCCTGATTTGAAAGGTGCTTTACAAATGCAATTTTGTTGTTGTTGAAGAATGTGGAATCTGAACAGCTAATGCCAAATATCTGTATTAGTACTGACTTTTGATTTGCATGCAGGATAAACTATATGCACAATGTTCAGTGAGAGTCAGAAGCAAGAGCAGAGAAAATAGAGTCATTTTGGACTCAGGTGCAATAAAATGATACGATTTGCAATGCTTTGCCTATCTACTCTCAATACTGATTGAAAGAACAAGCAAAAGTGATAAGATTAACAGTAAAGACAGTACTCCCTGCATAATCCATGAGCCATGGAGACACTCTAACAGGCTGATCGCAGGCATAGTCAGCCTCGCTCTGTGAACCCAAACAAAAGGTGGAAGACACAGAGCGACCTATACACATCCGACAGCATTACTCCACAGATTCTAAACGGCTGTCAGCTTTGATTTTTATTTCTGATTTTACCGGTTTGGATCAGTGATGATGATATCTAGATGATTGCTTTGAAAAGAAGGGCATCCTTAAAGATTTAAAGATGTTGGGTCAGTTTCATACATTGGTCTGATGTGCATCAATTTCAGAGATTTAATTAACAAATACTCCATGGCCTCAGTAGAATGACAAAGAATTCCGAGTATGAAGCTCCAATGTAATTTCTGCATTGCCTGATTGAAAGGTGCCTTCCTTTCTTTGTCTGTTATTGTCAGTAATGGAATTGTTCAATTAGTATTTGATTCACCACCAGCTTTCTGCAAAACAATACAGGTTTGATTTCATTCGAAATGAATTAGGAGTGAGGGTTATTGCGCACCTGCATCCCACCGAAGGGATCCTATTGTTCAAGTTAATGAGCTAGACAGACCTCAGGTCTAACCTGCCCCACAACCTGACCCCATTTCCCAAGCAGCGTGTGCTGAAGTAACAGCTGCAACAGAAGAAGAATCCTTGCAATTGGAAAAAAATTATCACCAGGACCTATAATGTCAAAGTGATTCGAGCACTTTACATATAATTGCTGTAAATAATACAACAACTTGCATCTATATAGCACACTCCACACAGGGTAGCGTCTCAGAGTGCTTAACAGTGACAGAGCCTGACTCCAAGCCGGAGTGGGTGGGGCTGTGAGGGGGTTGTGGGAGGTGGCTGTAAGCTCGGTCGAAGAGGAAAGTTTTCAGGCAGGACTTGAAAAAGGGGAGAGAGGGGAGAGATGGGGGGCAAGGTGGATAATAATCCTTGCATTTGATATAGCGCCTTATCACATCGTCGAGACGTCTCAAAGTGCTTCACAGAATATATTGTAAAGTGGATTGACTGTGTATTTTGTGGGTGAAACTCTGCAGCCAATTGTGCACAGCAGTGCCGCACAAGCAGTCGTGGATTGATTGACCACATTTCTTGAGGGATTATTACCCCTGGAAAGCTATCTGTCAATCGACTAACAACCAGGTTTCTACTTACTGCTAGGTAAACAGAGGCGTGTGGAGTAAGGAAAGTTGCCTAAGGTTATGCCCTGCCGGAAATCAAACCCAGGTCCTCTTGTTTGCAAGGCAAGTGTAGTGTAATGACTGTAAAATTGTAGGCAAATCTGGCAAACGACTTGACCGCAAAACATATGCTTAACAGCCACGGAATGAATGATCAATTTATCTGCGGAATTGTTGTCCAAGACAAAATACCTTCTCTTTTGAATAATGTTAGTACATCATTAATTGGCACATGGGACATACCAGAATGGGCTGACAGGGCCTCAGTTTAGCATCTCATCCTACAATGCAAATGTCAGAATTATTATTAATTCAGTGCTTTCCATTACTGCACTTGAGCATTAATTCAAACTGTGAGCTGTCTAGTCCTCATGTGGAGCTTGAAAACACAACTTTCTGAGTCAGAGCTGAGATTGTTAACACATAAACTCACCAGACACGAGATTACTCATAGGCATACAAGTACATCTGCCACTGCAACTAAAAGGCTGCCCAACGGACTGCAAAAAGGAGTTCATTTTTTAAATTATATTAAGGATAGATTTTATAAAAGATCACAAGAACATAAAAGAGAGGCTTGGATGAAAAAGGTATTTCTGATCTAATTAATTTCACAGTGTCCTGAATAACATATCTCTAGATAAGTTGACAATTCACTTCATGCTTCTTAGTGGGACTTTTCTGACACAAATGGCTGGCATGTTTGTCTACAAAATCCGTCACTGCATTTGAACTAAGTTGCTTGGGAAGTGCTTCAAGGCACAAGAACAATGTGATTTCTGTCTTTCTGTACAGGTTATTGCATGCTTTGGTTAATGGGCAGATGGTCTGAAATTTATACAGTGGCGCACAAGCCAAATTGTTCAATGTACCTGCAAGTTTTTTAAGATTGACAAGGTCCTCTCAATGACTGGGAAAACAATCTAAAACATTGTATGTCTCGTCTCTTAACTTTTCAGATCCAAAACTGGGGTCACCAGCTAGTTATTTGCATCATAACTCAGTGCTCCCTGAGAAAAAATTCTTATGAAAGCGTGTCATAAGAATTACTGTGAAATCTTTATTTTGCAGGCAAACATGTCAGCCAATTTGCACACAGCATATCCAACAAACAACCATGAAGTAAATGATCAGTTTTATCTGAGGATTCTTGGTCAGAACACAGTTGGAGAAACTCTTTTTGAAGAGTGCCATGGCATCTTTAACAGCTGCCTGAACATGTAGGGTGGGATATCTGTTTAACATTTCATCTGTACAAGAGCACCTCCAACAATGCTGTGCACCCCCAGCACTACAATAGAATATCAGCAGAGACTATGCAAGTTCAAAGTCCCAACATGAGGCTTGAACCCACAGCCTTCTGACTCAGAGGCGAGAATGCTACCAACGAGCCAGGCTGACATTAGTTTTCTGGGTCACAGACCATGGCATCTGACAACCATAATGTAGGATACGACCTTATAGGAAACAAAAAAATGAATGCGTTCACTTTTGAATGCAACGTTATATTATTGCACTGTTCTATTTTTCATTTTTCATCAAATAAATAATGAACCAAATAACAGGTTCCCATTGAAGAAGCACCGATCAAGCAGTACAGTACTAATTCCATATAATACCTACAATGAAGAGAAATGTGAGAGGAGCAATATTTATTGACAGTTGTACTGACAAGTATATATTGCTTTTACCCTAGCCTGAGTGCAAGGAAAATTGAGCTCTGCAAATAACTGGTTCAGAAATGCTGCTTAATATTTAACAAAATCAAAGAGCTAGAAAAACACAGGGCTGGCTCTCCAGAAACACTCAAACCCTTGAGGATAGTCCAGTGAAACACTGAGGAACATTTTTCATTTTTTTTAAGTCTAACCATCTCTTTTTTACTCACCGCAGTCAGATTGCAATTATACTTCAGCCTGCACAAAACCCAGCCGATGTATGCTTGCCTCCCCAAGGTGATCTCACATCTTGCTCCTCTGTCTCAGGTACGGTCATCACTAAACTTCTACTATACTGCTATGTTTGTATTGATTTGATGTGAAAATCATGCTGAATCAGCACAAATTGCATAACATAACAGACCCATTACAGTTGCTAACGCTTGCGGCACGACCCGTGATGAATGACTAATATTTTCTATTGCCTTCTAATGTTTACTTTGTATGAGCTACATTCTTCCATATAAAATGAATGATTTAGAAGATAGGCTGGACATTATTTGTATTAGTCCAAGTGAAATTCCTATGTCTGCCATAATGTCTTATTTGCCTACTCTGTATATAAACTGAAATGTGACCAAAATACCAAACCAGTAATACATTCCAGTCAAAATATGTTTATATTACCCTTGACAGTACTACTGTCAACCAAAATGTCATTATTAACATTCAATAATAATGCCTCCCCTGGAGTCCTCCAACCATTACAAGGACATATATGTGCAGGAAGGTTATAAAATGAATCAGAGATTATATGTGATCATGTTTTTACCCAGAAAATTCTAATCTGTGAACAGTTAGGATTTAAAGATGATTAACATAACACCAACCTTGGTTCAGAAAGACAAGCTAATAGACATAATTTTTATTAACCCACTCAAGTCTACAGAAGTCATTGTGCTGCTGTAATGGTTTGGTTTCAAAATGACGGCCTATCTTGAAACTTATATTTTTCCATATCATGCTTCATCATATCATACACTTTCTCATACTATAAAATCCAGAATCCTTCAGGAGAGAAAACAATAATAATAATTGTTGCATTGGGTATAGCACCTTATCACGTTGTTGAGACATCTCAAAGCACTTCACAGAATATACTGTAAAGTGAATTGACTGTGTATTTTGTGGGCAAAATGCAGCAGCCAATAGCGCAGAGCAGTGCTTCACAAACACCTGTGGATTGAGTGACCAAATAATTATTTTTTTTAAAAAATGTTGAAGGGATTATTACCCACTGAAAAGCGATCCACCAATCAACTAACAATCTACTTACTGCTAGGTAAACAGAGGCGCAAGTGCCTAAGGTTTTGTTCTGCCCAGGAATAGTGATTGAAGGTAATAAGGTTAACCTTTCATTGATGAAATCAGTCCCAAGGAATCTGCATTGTTTCAGAGCCTGGGACTGATGAGATCAGACTGGTGTGTTTGACTCAAAGAAGCATAAAGGAGATCGAATTTTTAGGAAGAAGGGAGAAGAGCATACTATAAGCAAGCAGACTTGTTGGTTAAAGGATTACTGCAAGCAAGCTGACATTCCAATTCTTGCCAAATGCAGACTTGATCACCTGATAGTTTGGCGCTACACGCTGCAGTTGCATGCATATTATAATTGTTATACTATGCCGTCTTAGCTTGGTAAAGAAACATATTAACCTGATATCAGCGTCTATCTTAATTTATCATGGGATTTCACCTTTACGCTGATAGCAATAAAGTTGTTCAAATATTTCCCTCTCCAAGTTATTAATTGTATTACATCTTTTCATTTCATTTGATGAAAGTATACAGGCAAAAAATAAAAAAAACATCAAAACTATCACTTTGAACAATGTGCCAATCAAATACAAATGTGGCTGGAGACACAGTGAACAGGAGAAACCTTAGAAACAGCAGCAAAACAAAGGAATATGGGAGATCATTTAAAAATAAAATAACAATAATTCTTGCATTTGATACAGAACCTCATCATGTCGACAGCAAGTCTGAAAATATTTCTCAGGATTTATTTTAGACAGCCTTTCTCCTTCCTATTTCAATTTAATGTAATTTGTTGTTGTTGTAGAAATTAGTGACTGTGTGTTGAGTAGACTAAAGCAACAACAACAACAAATTACATATGTAAAGCACTTTTCAAGTCAGGATGACATCCCAATGCGCTGAACAGTCAGTGTTTAAGACCCAAGCTAGCTGTTGGGATCAGGGAGGGTAGAAGGCAGGGTGGAAGGAGGGTGATTGAAGGGATGGTCGAAGTGGAGGATCTTGAGATGGGTGTTGAAGGAGGCAAGGGAGGGGGCAAGGTGGAGGGACTGCAGGACGGAATTTCAGAGGGTGGGGGCAGAGTGACTGAAGGCTTGCTCGCCAATGGTGGGGCGGGAGAGGCGGGGGACATGAAGCAGGTTGGTGCCCGCTGAGCAGAGGGAGTGGGCAGGTTGGTAGAGGGTTAGGAGGTTGCAGAGGTAGGGGAAAGCAAGACCATGGAGGGCTTTGCAGGTGAGGACCAGGATCTTGAATGTATCCTCTGGTTGATGGGAAGCTAGTGGAGTTGGGCGAGGATGGGAGTGATAGGGTCACGGAGCCTGGTGCCAGAGAGAACATGGATGATCCGCAGCCTATGGAGGGAGGAGTTGGGGAGGCCGACAAGCGAGGAGTTTGCAAACTCAAGCCTGGATGTTATGAATGTGTATATGTGGGTTTTGATGGCCTGCAGTGTGAGACAATGGTGGAGCAGGGTGATGTTGCGGAGGTGGGGGGAAGGCAGAGCAGTTCATGGCACGGATGTGAGGTAGAAAGGATAGTTGAGGGTCAAACAAGATGCCAAGGTTCCGGACTGGCTTAATAAGGTGTTTATTTAGTAAAGTGTCATTAAGGCAATAGCCAATTTTATCTGGGGGAATGCTGTTCAGGATAGCAAGAGAAACTCACTTAACTTTTTAAATAATGTTTTTCATCTGTGATGGATCTTTTGAGGCCTAGTGGTGTGCCACAGTAATGGTATCTCTCTGGCTACATCAGGACATGGACGTGGAGTCCTGTAGCTCAGTGGTTAGAGCACTCGCTTGCAAGCGAGACACCTGGGTTCAATTCCAGGCAGGGCGAAACCTTGGGCAAGTTTCCTTACTCCACACGCCTAATAACAATCCCTCCAAAACAAAACAATAATAAATTGGTAATTTATCCATGACTGTTTGTGGGACACTGCTGTGTGTGTGCAATTGGCTGCCACGTTTCACCCACAAATATATAGTCAATTCACTTTACAGCATATTCTGTGAAGCACTTTGAGATATCTAGAAGACGTGAAAAGTGCTATATCAAATGCAAGGATTATTAATATTATCACCTAGCTTTTCAATTCTGATAGATTCAGATCTGGGATCTATTGGGTGCTGTTCAAAACAAATGTTGTTGGACTTTATGTTCTGTGCTTAGAACTTTCAAAATGTGAATGTAAAGAATCAAGTTGAGATGATAGATGATAGGTGAGGCATTCAGTTTGTGTTGTCCAAAAAAAGATTTTTATCTCAGATATGCCAATGCTGAACAGGAGAACCTTTAAAAACAAGAGAAAAGAATATCCATTTTCCAAACTGACTTAAAAAGTGGGGGACAGATAATTCCACCCAACAGTTATTAAGCAAGGAAGAAATTAGCAGAACAATTACCTTGTCTGAGGTGATTAAATGGTAATAATAATCCTTACATTTAGTATAGCACTTTTCATGCCAGGAGACATCCCGAAGGATATCACAGGAACTGCAATAAAGTGCTTTGAATGCATATTTTCTAGGCTAACGCAGCAGCCAATTTGTGCACAGCAATGTCCCACGCACAGCCATGAAGTAAATGAACAATTTAACTGGAGGGTTGTTGAGCAGGTCACTGGGAAAACTTGTCCCTTTTTGAATAGTGTCTTGGGATCTTTAACATTTACCTGAACAGGAAGAAGGGGCTTTCGTTTAATGTCTCATCCAAAGCACGCACCTCCAACAATTGCAGCACAGCCCATGCACTGCATTGTCAGCTAAGACGATATGAGTTCTAAGTCCCCACATAGGACTTGAACCAACAAAGTTCTGACTCAGATGCGAGAGTGCTACAAACTTGCTGACACACAGCTTTCCATAGGAAGAGTTGCGGTTTGCTGTAACCTGGAGTCAGTTGTTTCCTTTCTTAATTATAGCTACGTATAAAATAAAAGTTTTGTGCATGAACTTTCTGCAACTTTTTCCTTTTGCTTTTGGCATCTGGGTCAAAGCAATGTCTGCATAATAAATAATTTCATTAGAACAAGTCCCAGCTTAAGGCTTTGGCCCTACAGCTATAACATCCTTGGACAAATCAAAATGCAATTTATGTAACAGGCATTGAGTGAACAAAAAAAACTATGGTGTATTTTGTATGGAAAAAATATGAAAGGTTACCTGACTGACTAAATTAAGAGATTTGGGGACTCAACGTTCCTTTGTAATTAGGAGTGTATTGTTGTGAAATCAAACCAAAGCATTTATTTCAATGCAACTCTCAACGTTACTGCCCCTGAGATAGTGAAGAGAAAAATTGTAGTGAGAAGCAAGGAAAACAGTGTATTTCAGCTACTTAAAGTCTTGCTAAAACCATTAAAGAGGAATCACAGCACAGAAGGAGGCCATTCGCCCCATCGTGTCTATGCCGGTTCTTTGAAAAGAGCTGTCCAAATCAGTACCACTCCCCCGCTCTCTCTCTCCATAGCCCTGCAAACTTTTCCTCCACAAATAATTATCTACTTGTTCAACATTGTGAACATGAGAAATCATATGGAAAAGTGAGGTTTTAACTGCAGTCAGAGAGTTCAGGAAGGGGATGATTCCAATGGATCAAGACAGCAGTGGATAGTGTGGATGGGTTTTCGGTTTCAGAGCGTGGAGTAGTGACTAAAGTGGATGTATTACAATGGAAGGAGAGAAGGAAGAGCTTGAATCAAGGTACTTATTAGTTAAGAGCTGGCCCAGGCACGATGGGCAGAAAGCCCTCCTTCTATGCTGTAGTATTCCATGATTCTATTCTGTGACTTTAAAATGTACTGAACAAAGTAAATGCATTGGATCTCACTGTTTGTCATAAGACATTTGTGGAGTCCTGTAGCTCAGTGTTTAGAGCACTCGCTTTGCAGGCATAAAGAAACAAAGTACAAATAGGGTAAGTAAGATATGGGTCTTGGTCAGAAAATTTAGGGATCCTGTGGCAATAATAGTTATTAAAAATTCTTATTGCATTTGAAATTAAAATAATAACAAAAATTACATTGTTGTTCACATTAAGAGGATTTATCAAAGCACTTGATAGGATATCAAATCCTGTAGCTCAGTAGTTATTGGATATTGGAGTCCTGTAGCTCAGTGGTTAGAGCACTCGCTTTGCAAGCGAGAGACCTGAGTTCATTTCCCAGCAGGGCGAAACCTTGGGCAAGTTTCCTTACTCCACACGCCTAATAATAATCCTTCCAAAAACCAAAGACAATAATAAATTGGTCATTTGCAATCTACGACTGTTTGTGGGACATTGCTTTGCGCAATTGGCTGCCGCGTTCGCCCACAAATATAGTCAATTCACTTTACAGTGTGTTCTGTGAAGCGTTTGGGACGTCCTCCCGACGTGAAAAGCGCTATATCAAATGCAAGGATTATTATTATTATAAGATGTAGGAGCAGGAGTAGGTCATTCAGCCCCTAGAGCCTGCCCCGCCATTTAATAAGATCATGGCTGACCTTCTAACCTAATTCTATTTACCCGCCCTATACCCATATCTCTTAATCCCTCTATCCTTTAGAAATCTATCAACCTCAGTCTTAAATATGTTCAAGGACTGAGGATCTACAGCCTTCTGGGGTGGAGAATTCCACAAATTCAATACACTCTAAGTGAAGATTGTTTCATCAACTCAGTTCAAAAAAGGCTGAGCCTTAATCTTGAGACTATGACCCCTAGTTTTAGAGTCTCCAACCAGGGGAAACAGTCTCACAGCATCTACCCTGTCAAGACTCTTAAGGTTCTTATAGGTTTCTATAAGATCACCTCTAATTCTTCTATATTCTAGAGAATATAGGCCTAGTTCACTCAACCTATTTTTATAGGTCAACCCCCTCATCCCAGGAGCCATCCTAGTGAATCCATGCTGCACCCCCTCTAAGGCGAGTATGTCCTTTCTTAAATAAGGAGGCCAACACTGCACACAATATATTAGGTGCGGTCTCACCAAGGCCTTATACAACTGCAGCAAGACTTCCCTACTTTTGTACTCTAACCCTTTTGCAACGAATGCCAACATGGCATTAGCCTTACTAGTTCCCTGCTGTACCTGCATACTAACTCTTTGTGACTGGTGTACAAGGACACCCAAATCCCTCTGAACACTAACACTACCTAGTCTCTCCCCCTATAGAAAATAATCCGCTTTTCTATTTTTACTACCTAGGTGAATAACTTCACACTTCCCCAAGTAATACTTCATCTGCCACCTTCTTGCCCACTCACCTAGCATGTCTATTTCCCTTTGCATTCTTTGTGTGTCATCCTCACAGCTTACTCTCCCACCTAGCTTCATATCGTCCGCGAGTTTAGATATGTTAAGTTCTATTTCCTAATCTAAGTCATTGATATAGATTGTAAATAATTGAGGCCCAAGCACTGATCCTTGTGGCACTCCACTAGTAACATCCTGGCAATCTGAGAAGGGCCCGTTTATCCCTATTCTCTGTTTTCTTATTATTATCCACTCTCCAATCCATGCTAATATATTTCCTTTAATTCCATGGGCTCTAATCTTATGTAATAGACTTTTATTTGGCACCTTGTCGAATGCCTTCTGGAAATCCAAATACACTACATCTACTGGTTTCCCCCTATCTAACCCATTAGTTACATCCTCAAAAATCTCTATAAGATTTGTTAAACATAATTTCCCTTTCGTAAAGCCATGTTGACTCTGCCTAATCATGTTATGATTTTCTAAGTACCCCACGACGACGTCCCTAATTAAGGATTCCAGAATTTTCCCTACCACCGATGTCAGACTAACTGATCTATAGGTCCCCATTTTTTGTCTCCCACCCTTCTTAAATATCGGCGTTAAGTTTGCAATCTTCTAATCAATGGAAACCATTCCAGAATCCAGGGAATTTTGGAAGATCTAAAAAAAAGCATCCACTATCTCTGCAACCACCTCCTTAAAAAACCATAGGATGCAGGCCATCAAGTCCAGGGGATTTACCCTTTTTTAATCCTATCATTTTCTCTAGTACTATTGCTTTACTGATGTTCATTTCTTTAAGTTCCTCACTAACATTAGCCTCCAGGTTCCCCTCTATTTTCAGTAAGTTTTCAATGTCCTCTAATATGAAGACAGAAGCAAAATATTTGTTTAATGACTCTGCCATTTCTTTATTCCCCATTTTAATTTCTCCTGTCTCTGCCTGCAATGGACCCACATTCACTTTTGAAAGTCTCTTCCTCTTTGTGTACTTGTGAAAACTCTTACAATCTATCTTTATGTTCCCAGCTAGTTTACCCTCATATTCCATTTTCTCCCTCTTAATTAGTTTCTTAGTTTTCATTTGCTGATCTCTGGGGCCCTCCCATTCCTCGTGTTTACTGTTCTTTTTGGCAGTATTATAGGCCTCTTCTTTTAATATTATACTTTCCCTAACTTCTCTCATTAGCCAAGGTTGAACTACTTTTCCCGTGGTATTTTTGTTTTTCAAAGGAATGTGTGATTGCTGGGAATTATGTAATATATCTTTAAACTTTTGCTGTTGCTGGTCTAACGTCATATTTTTTAATCTAATTTCCCAGTCTATATTAGCCAAATTTTCTCTCGTACCTGCAAAGTTGGGTTTATTTAGATTTAAGACCCTTGCTTCGGATTCAACTGTATCACTCTCTAACTTAATGTTAAATTCCATCATGTTATGGTCACTCTACCATAGAGGAGCCTTATCTTCCAGATTGTTGATTAGCCCTATTTCATTACACAAAATAAGTCCTAGGATAGCCTGTTCCCTGGTTGGTTCCTCAGCATATTGTTCTAGAAAACTATCTCTAAAGCATTCTATAACCTCATCCTCTAATTTACTTTTGCCAATTTGGTTTTCCCAGTCTATATCAAGATTGAAATCAAGGTGGTTTAATCATGGTTTCGCAGGGATTGAATAGAGACACAGTACAGCTGCTGGATTAATTGAAGTGCATTCGGAAACATGCAAAGAGTAGTATTTATACCTGCTAGATGTATATGGGACTATTTTATAAAATGCAAGAGCTCCATTAAATCTCTTCCGTTGCAATGCAGCAGGAGCCAATCTTCAGTAATGAAGGGTAAAGTATTGGTAGTAAATTGTATTTGTTATGAAAGATTGTAGTCAAGGAAATGATCTAATCATGTATAAATGATAACTAGTGGTTCATTTGGTATTACTTTCTGTTTTTTATGAGACATTGCTGTGTGAAAATAAATTGCCCTGTTCACCTACAAAATGCAGTCACTGCACTTTACTATATAATCTTCAAAATGCTTTGAGATGCTCTCTTGAGATGAAAGGCACAATATCAAATGTAACCATTATTATTAGAAATAGTTAAATACAAAGGCATTAGAGGAGAAAGAAAGGCAAGACAGGTTGAAACTATATCAACATTGAAAGAAGGGTATATTAAATGCCATGTTTGCCTACAAAACAAAACAGTCACTACACTTTACAGGGCTGTCCTTCGGAGGAGACGTTAAACCGAGATCCCATCTGCCTGTTCAGGTGGACGTTAAAGACCCCATGGCATTTTAACGAAAAGAGAAGGGAGTTTTTCCCGATAGCACAACCAGCAATTCCTTAAATAAAATTGGTCATTCACTTCATGGCTATGTGTGGGACATTACTGTGCACAACTTGAAAATTAATTCATGAAAGACTCACAAACAAAACAATTAAAAATACGAATTTGCAACTGTTTGGAGGACAACTCATATGGAACAGTTTTTTCTCTGCTGCTAATGAAGGCATTGTAAGCATTCACTATAAAATACACAGTCACATTATGTGGTATATCCTGTGAAGCACTTTGAAACACCTCTCAACATTAAAGGCACTAAATCAAACATAAGGATTATTCTTAATAATAATAACAATAATATTTAAGTCCATATACTCTATTTAATCTTACTGAAATAGAATTTGACAAAGAATCACCGATTTGCAACACATTGGGTGTGCATTTGTATGATTATTACTAATTTTGATATCAAATACTCATGAGTAGTTGACTAGTGAAACCTGAGCTCACTTTTGCAAGCCTGTTATTTTCAGAGTACTTTGAGTGAGAACATGTGATTATCTGAATATCCATTGATATCAAGCACTGATAATTGAACTTCATCCAAAGGGCAAATACAATATATCGAAACATTACCTTTAACGTGGTAAGGTTAATTGTATTTGCGCTTTTTGTTTCAAATAACAATTTTTTTTGGAATAAAAAATAGTAGCTTTTATCTTTAATTATTTGGGTCTGAAAGATTAATGTCAGTAGTGATTGTATTTAAATTGCAATGCTATAATTATAAAAGTTGCCTCGGTAGTAATTATCTGATGTGTTCTGTAGGAGAAGCAATTATTTATGACTGAAAATGTAATACTGTACTTGACAAATCCTGCGTACTTGTGTTATTGTGAAATGATATAAAATTAATCATCATCTGCAAAAGTCTAAAATTAATTGCAAAGTCTTGAAGTTAACAACACAGTTCTTTCAAGGTCTGTTCTGTGCAAGGTTTTAATGTGAGCCTCAAGTCTCAAGGGCAAAATGTCAGTGGAGTGTAAGGTTACCCACTTCCTATTCTGTGCCAAACAACATAAAAAATCTCAATTGTTTGACGTGTCTTCTTTTGAATTATAATTCTGACAATAGGTAAGATTTACCAATGACGAGGAATTGTAGTGCTATCCTCTCTCAGTCACAACTGCCAATCCTCAGCAGTGATTCAAGTACACTCACAGCAGTCAGATAGTTGTAGATCTTTTATTGATTGTGAAGATCCTTCCGAAAACCATTACTCTGACGTTAATCACATTCTTAAAGCACAGAGTGGGAAATATTCCAGTTTACTGCTGTTTACTTTACCCCCAAAATGCAATGGGATTTGAGTCTGTAAACTTTTCTCATTAATCATTGGATTTTGTTGCTTTTTATGTTAAAAAAAGGTCACTTATCATCTTTTCAGATATTTTATCCATAATCAGAATTTCTATATTTAGTGGTTTCAGAATTCTCAGAAACATTAATATTTCAGAAGGTCAAAATTATTGATATGTATCACTGTAATAAGTAGAAATGAATACCTTAACCTTTATAAATTAAACAAACTTACGCTTTTCCACTAAAACCTGGAAAACTGATGACCAAATAGAAAGTAAAAATGAGACTGTGTTTCAGTGACACAGAATTATTTATTTTACTGAAGCAATGCACCCTTTTTTGTAGAAAAATATATCAGAGCTGGTCACAACAAAGGGCTGTGAAAAATCCTGAGGAATCTTTATTTAAAAAAAAGTCACCAAATCTTTTGGAGTGGTTAGAAATAAGAAGACAACTTGAACCTTGCAAGTATTCAAAACAAAAGATTCCATATAAACCTACACACAACAAAGTGGTAAAGTGCAGTTATCTGAGCCTCACAGACATCCTCACACAACCTATACATGAGTGTCAGAGCAGTACACAAAGCTCTTCTTATGAAGAACTATGTTCTTTTGAAGTTCTTCTTCCTCTGAATCCTCATCTGCAGGTTTTTGAGGACAGCATATAGCTTCAGAACATATGCACATGTACATCATTACATCTACATCTTCCTGAAGATCCTTTGTCATGTTCCCAGCCTGCAAATATAAAGTACATTGAGACGTCTTCCTGATGTGGAAGGCAGTATATAAATATAAATTGCATAATGCATTGTAATCCTCCAAATAATAAATCCTTTGCAGTTTGTTCATGGTAAATTTTGTAAATCAAAAGTATGAATATAGTTAAGAAATGTTAATTTATTGTATAGGATTTAATTAAAAAAATGTTTATTGCTGCATCAATTATCTATTGTTTTAGATTTGTTTTCCTTCACAGATAATGTAATGAGGTTTAGCTCAACTCTGGTCATATTTTGACATTTTGAAAGGCAATGCCTTCTTGTACACTTGCTTGCTACAGGATTGTCTGTTTACTGTTCCCTCTCTTTTGGTGCATCTCCCACATGCTCTGCAATTTTCTGACACATATTGTTCTATGTTTACCTTCCAGACTCTGCTTTCTTGAATGTATTTATATTGAAGGTATATATTAGAATAAGGATTGGTAAAGGGTAGTTGGTGATAACATTTTAAAAAGCACACAGTGTTCATTATTTTCTCTACTCATTTATTGCTGATTTATTTTGAATTTTATTGTATCACTTAAAACAAAAACTCTGTTTACTGGCTTTTCATATGCACACACCATTAAATCTTTACCCACAATTTCTATTTAATGTTTGTGGAATTCGTTGCTTGATTGGCAAAGTGTTGACAGTTTTAACATCTCCTGCATTAGAAATATTTAGTTGCAGTCTCTGATTCCTAACCTCATATTATGTGTCACTTCTAACACAGAAATATAGACCAGGAAAATCCCAGCTTTGTTCACTAGGCTGTGGTGAAGTATTTGATAGTAGGTGGAGTGTGGTGGGAGCACAATGATTGACATCACCTATGGAGGGGACATTTTGCAAGACTTCCCAATCCTGATTGACATCCAAAAGGGTGAAAGCTGAGGACAAATTTGGGTTAAGTTGTAATCCGATAGCCTATTAATGCTCCCCGTATAAATTCATAGATGTAGAATTGTTGCTTAGAGAATTTGGGTTCTATTCTACTCTCCATCTCCAAAGTGCTGAGATGCTATCCTGAGTGAAGGGCGCTATACAAATGCAGGTTGTTGTACTGCCCAGTAACCTGTTCCCTAAAATGAGTGTAAGAAAACGTAAGGAAAAAACATTAGAGAGAAATAAAATGATAAAACAGTGTGTCAAGATGGCACCGATATCCCCAAGATGAGTAAATATCTACCTGCCATGGGGAAGGTACCCACTATCTGCAGTCAAGTATATTTTAATGGTAATTTTTAAAACATATTTATAAATTCTCAGCTGAGGAATTACCTTAAAGTAAATAGTGAACAAAATACTGTTATGATGCCCTACAAATGGAATAGATTTCATTCCTTACAACTGACATAGAGCTGAATTTCCACAGGTCGGTGTAACTTATAGGAGGTTCTGTGCATGAATCTTACTTTATATCCTGAGGTGTTAGTTCTGTTGTCAGGACGTAATTTCCACTGCTATTTGTCTGACGACCTCGATTTCTCAGCTACCCCTGATTTAAAGGAACAGCAACAACAACAAAAATTACATAATATCGTACCTTTCACGTCGGGAGGACGTCCCAAGGTGCTGGACAGACAGAGTTACGGACCCAAGCTGAGGGTCGGGGTGGGGGAAGGGGGAGGGCAGGGGTGGAAACAGGGAGATCGAAAGCTCGGTCGAACTGGTGGGTCTTAAGATGGGTCTTGAAGGTGGTGAGGGAGGGGGCGAGACAGAGGGACTACGGGATGGAGTTCCAGAGGGTGGGAGCAGAGTGGCGGAAGGCCCACCCATCGATAGTGGTGTCAACAAGGCGAGGGACGTGAAGCAGGCAGGAGCCCACTGAGCAGTGGGAGTGAACAGGGTGATAGGGGGTTGGGAGGTCGGAGAGGTAGACCATGGAGGGCTTTGAAGGTGAGGACCAGGATCTTGAACTGTATCCTCTGTGTGATGGGAAGCCAGTGGAGCAAGGATGGGGGTGATAGGGTCACGGAGCCTGGTGCAGGAAAGGACATAGGCTGCAGAGTTCTGGACGATCTGCATCCTGTGAAGGGACGAGTTGGGGAGGCTGACAAGCAATGAGTTTGCATAGTCGAGCCTCGATGTAATGAAGGCGTGTATGAGGGTTTCGGCAGCCTGTGGTGTGAGACAGTGTCGGAGCCGGGCAATGTTGCGGAGGTGGGGGAAGGCAGAGCGGGACATGGCGCAGATGTGGGATAGAAAGGATAGTTGAGAGTTGAACAAGACCCCAAGGTTCCAGACTGGCTTAGCAAGGTTGAGTGTGCAACCATGGATGGTGATACTGTCAGCGCCTGAGGTGAGGAGGCGCTGACAAGAGCCAATTAGGAGAGCCTCGGTCTTGTTGACGTTCAACTGAAGAAAGTTAGCTCTCATCCAGAACTTGATGTCTGACAGATGTTCTGTCAGCACCGCAATGATCCTAGAGTCAAGGGTGGAGGCAGAGAGGTAGAGTTGGGTGTCATCTGCGTACATGTCTGCGGATGATGTCACAGGCAGATAGATTGTTGCACAATATGCTTTCAGGCTTTATCAAAAAACATTTTGTAAAAATGATGCACTGTTTAATACAATAAGGTGCAATTTACACTGTTATGGTGCCTTTCAGGTTGGGAAGAAATCCCAAAGCACTTGACAATTCTGGACGGACACTGATTTGAGGGTGGGAGCTGAAAGGGCTGAGGAGGGGATCAGATGAAAATGCTTCTGAAAGGAAATCTCATAACTAAAATAATCTGTCCATCATTCAAAAGTTCTTATTAAGTGACCATCATAGAATTTATGAGGAATAGATTAGTGCTTAACCAAATGGCCCAAAACGTATTGGTATTATTAATCAGGTTGGTATTAGTTGGTGTAAAGTGTATTTTCATTTCAATTTCAAGGGTTACTTTTCATTCTGATTTTATATACTTGCAAAATTATAATAAAATTTGATTTTAAATAATTCAAGTTTATATAAATATTATTTATCAGCATATTTTGCAAGAGCACATAACCATTTTAACTGGGTGGTTCAGTTGGGAGCATTCTCGACTCTGAATCAAAAAGTTTGGGATTCAAGCCCAAAGTTGGACCTTTAAACTCATAGTCTATGCAGTGCTGAGGATCTGGTGCATTGTTGAAGGTTTGGTCCTTCAGATTAAACTGCCTGCCAATTCAGGTGAATGTTAAAGATCCCATGGCACTCTTCAAATAGAGAATGGAGTTTCTCCCAATCCCCTGGCCAACACTCCTCCAAAGAATATCAGTCATTCATTCCATGGCTATCTATGGACCTTTGTTGTGTGCACATTTCGCTGCCGCTTTCTCTGCAATTATACTGTACAATCAATACATTTTGCAGTGTATCCTCTGAAGCACTTTGAGACATTCCCACTGCATGAAAATTGCTATATCAAGTGCAGTTATTATTATGATTATTATTATTATATTCTATATAATATCCAGACGTAAGACTGGTAGACGTAAAAGAGATCCAGTCCTCTACAGTGTGCAGAAAACCCTGTTTGGAGAATTTACATGGCATTGGTAATATACATGCAATTTCTCAAGGGCAGTACTGATTTGCAAATTGACAATAGAGCCTGGTTTTCCAAGCAGAAGTTGTGATAAAAAACACATTACAACTCCACTCTGCTAGTAACATGGCCATTCTCTATTGACAACAGCAGAACATCTTCCTGACGTGCCCTTCTCAACAGGGATCCCAGTCACCAGAAAGAAAGTAAATTTCTTTGAACTATGTGAATTGCCTTAAATAGGGGCAGCACCATGCTGAGAACATTTATTTAATTATTGGCTGTCCTAAGAACATTAACAAATCCGATGAACAGTAGTTCATAGATACAAATTTGTATGGAGGCTAAATTCAGCATAACTGCAGGTTCTGGGATTCAATTTTAGCTGCGATTGTGTAGTAAGAAAAAGACATTTTATTTTCAGTAGGAAATAAGACATCAATATTTCAGATGTAGACTGGATTTTAAAGGCTATAGCATCAATCATTGTCATTTTGCCTGTCTTTCTGAACATGCCAGCTACCAGTTTGAGCAGCGGGTTTTAATAGCTGTTTATTCAGAGCTGCCACAGCTGTGTTCAGTTTTATATTCACCCGAAGTTAAACTATCTCTAGAGGTGGCAAATTCTACTCTACTAAAAGGATTGTGTAAAGAAACAGGCAGATTACCATCTCTCCCATGGGTTGGGCCCGATAGATGTTGAGCTGAACAAAAAAACAAATTATTAATCACGTAAATGGCAATTAGCATTCAGTAAAGTGATGTTAATCTATCACTGTCTATAACAAAAGTCTGCTGCCTCTGCACCATGACACAATAGATGAACATTCATAATCTTTAAAAAAAAAGTAATCAAAGGTTCACTGATGGAGTTGTAGTTTGTTTTTTGGACAGCTGAACGTCTGACACACGTGGAAACCCAATCACCATGCTTAAGACTATCCAAACCACATATGTACGTCACCTACTTGCAGAAATAGTACTCAAACAACTGGAACAACTTAAAGCACCTATTGTTAAAGCTCCGATTTTGAACTTGATTGCAATATTTACTGTATCAAGGGGCTCCTCTGAAACAACTGTTAAAACCTAGGTCATTTGACATCCGACAAGAACAGGTTTGAGGCCTCGCGAGATGGTAAGTACCAAGAACTCCCTGCAAGCTTCCCGGTGGGCAACACAACTCAGCATGAAATGCGTAAGAGCATCGCCACCATCTTCCCCCCAACAGCTCAGACGCATATCCTTTCCCATTGAGTGATGGTTCCACCAGCTGGAGGTGTGAAGCTTCAGCAGCAGTTGCTTGCCTCTCTGCAAACAATCAAGAGGGATTCCAGGCGCTAGACGCACGAACATGTGTTCATAAACCAGGACCCAAGGTAATACCTTCCAGCAGCTGTCGCCCCAAGCCTCTGAGTTTTCTCTACATGTCACTGATGGTCATTTGCTTTCAGTGAGATGCGAGGACCTTTATTGGACAGCTTGTGACGTGCCAGCCACCTTGATGTTCTCGGGGTCCAAGTTCAATGCTGTGTGCCAGGCTTACTCAGCACCAGCTGCTCATTCCAGGTCTTCATGTGAGAGGTTTTGGGAAATAATGCATCATAATCCAAAATCTATTCACATAATCTCATACCATAACCATGTACCTGTTTTATATTTTCTGAAATATAATTAGAATTTCAGCTACAAAATTTACAACAAACTGACTGATAAGCTTTGAAAGGACCCAAGATAACTCCCTCAATGTATCTCGTGGATTAGGGTATCACCTGGTACAGGACTAAGCCATACAGACAGGTTTGCTCAAATTCATTGCCAAGTGCCTCAGCTGTGCTGAGTTACGATTAAATCTTTAGATTTCAGGAGCAGAGGATCAGAAAATGATTAGCAATGGCGCTGCTGTTTCACTTTTAGTGTGCAATAATTTGTTGCCAGGATTGGCAGGTCAGGTCACTTTTTGGTCTAAGCTCTCATCTTGGGTCGGTTGGTAGCATTGTCCTTCAAAGGACAATTTTTCTTTAGGTAAAGGGACTTTGATCTTGTTCCCCTGCTTTTCCCTTCATACCTTCCAAGAATATTTTCTCATTATAATAATTATTGAATTTGTTATAGCACCTTATCACATTATCAAGACATCTCAAAATGCTTCACAGGATGTACTCTAAAGTGGATTTGATTGTGTATTTATTGGGTGAAACACAATAGCTAGTTTACCCACTGCAATGTCCCTAGAGCGAGTGACCAATTTTATTTGGACCAGGATACCGGGAGAAACTCCCTTCTCTTTTCAATTAGTGCCCTGGGATCTTTAACAGTTACCTGAACAGGCAGTATTGTTATATAATCAGCTTCAACAAACATTTTTGGTGAAATCTTCTAGCATCCTGTTTTTTTCCCCTCTTCTTTGTTTTCTTTCAATGGTAATTCTGGTCATAATAATAATAATCCTTCCATTTGATATAGCGCTTTTCATGTCTTCTAGATGTCCCAAAGCGCTTCACAGAATATACTGTAATGTGAATTGACTATATTTTGGGCGAACGCGGCAGCCAATTGTGCACAGCAATGTCCCACAAACAGTCGTGGATTGAAAATGACCAATTTATTATTGTTTTTTGTTTCGGAGGGATTATTATTAGGCGTGTGGAGTAAGGAAACTTGCAGGTAGGGGAATTGAACTCAGGTCATCCAAATAATAAAGCTATCATTTTTGTTAAAAAGTGATTTATTGAAATATCTTGTTTGGATTTGGTCCCATAATCTCATGACTAATATGTTTTATTTTCCTTTTTAAACATTTTTACCAGAATCTAGCCAGAATCTAATCTAATCTTTGTTCTATCTATCTGCTCAGCACCACATTGCATGGTGAATTTGTTTTTCTATTGTTCAGCTTCTTAAAGTGTTTTAAAAAAGGATTGAAGAAACAAAGCTAAAGTTTATAAAGATGAAGAAATGGTCTATGGAATTTGATGGTCTCTAAATGGCTCTAAGTGGGAGTGGAAATGTTATGCTTGGGAAAGCAACTAATCATGGATGAATAACACAGGACATGAAGTTAGATGTAGATATTCCAAAAGTTCACTTGATTTATCCTTGGGGAATGGGAAGAAACTTTGCAGAATGTTTCTTCAAATCAAGTGGGTTAGAGAGATTCTATGATATATTGTGTGTTATATACAGTGGAGCCTTGTTACAATGCAGCAGTTGGGATACATAAAATTTCAACCTGTGTTGTAATAAAGCCGCAATAGACGATTACACGTGTGTGCAGCCACTGGATTGCTTCCTCTGTCCCAGCCATCTCCCACACTACAAAATGTCTGACTTCCAGATCATCAAGTCTCAAAATGTTTACTGCACAAAAGTTAAACTGGAAATCTAACGAGCCAAAGGCAACTCCATATTAATGCCACTCAATATACTCCAACATTTCTAGGATTCATGAATTTTTGATAACTGCCAAGGTCCTTATGTATTTAAAAGATTAATTTTAACACCTGGATTGAATTTTAAATTGGGAGCTCAGACACAAATAGTCAATGCATATTATGATACTAAATGTGTGCTGCCATGAGTGACAAAAGTCTATTGCCAGCAGTGCAAATCCTCTGGTTGTGTTATGTATAATTGTCAAAACAGCAGCTTCAGACAACTGTAATTATTAATCAAAAGTATGCAGCTCTTGACTTTCTCCCTGCGCAAATTCAATAGAAATTCCACCCACATCACTCTCACTGACACTCAATAAAAATTATCTTGAAAAACACAGAGAATAAACCAGCATACCCTTTGCATAAATGGAAACAATAATGCTCATGATGAACAGCAAAAAAGAGGTACAACATAAATAAAACGGTTTCTTCATCAGCAATTCAGGGTTGGTTTACAAAGTGTCTGAGAGAGATTGATAGCTGCCTCATGTAACACTCCAGTGAGTAAAAATTCCTTTTAACAAAAGGCGCTACATGTCTATAATTGGAAATCCTGTTAAAGGCCACCATTGCCAAAGGTGGTATACCGAATGCTAAAAGGAACCTTTACCCGCAGGAAAGGAATCCATGTTGAGTGGGCAAACAATAAGTGCTGTTCACTCAATTGGGACATGTAGTGAGAAGTACAAGTGCAGGACTATTTTTGTTAGTTTCGATGAGAACATTCAACCCTTGCACATATGTTTCCAGGGGAAGGATTGACGATAACAGCAGAAATCTGACACTTCACCAGATTTTGTTGAATATTAAAATTGTCAAGTAAACATTCTGACTTCCTGATTCTAACAAAATAGCATGGGAAGAGACTTAGACCAATTTGTTACAGTGATGATTTACAACATAATTGTGTACATTATACAATCTCAAACTGTGGTTATATATCATTTGGCAGGAGCTATACCCTAACTGTAAATTAACTGCTGGGATGAAATGTTTAAAGATTTCAACATCTGTGAATGTGGCAGTATTATTTAATTGCCATAACACACCAGTCTGATGTTAAGCTGTGGATTTGGTTTGCCTTTGACAGAGGAAAGTCAAAGTACCTGCTGTTGAAGATTCTCTGCTCAATTACAATAGAATCTGTTGCATTAAATTACTAACCTCTCAGCCTTTCTTTGGATGACGAGCGTTACTTTGAAATACCTGGGAACGTTGATTGAGAGCAAATTAATAGTATTGAGGTACTGTAGGCAAATTAAATCTCTCCCCCACCCCGAGTAAAAATCCTGCAGTGAATAAAGTACTGTATATTGATAGCACTCTACTATTTCTGCAGTCCACAATGTATCAAAGAGTAATCTGATATAATATATCAGCACATAGAACAAACTGAAGCAAATTGCTTTCCGCGCTGTTGTTAAAATGCTGTTAACTATTGATACCACCATAAAAGTCTTCATTTGAATAGCTGGTGAGATGACTAATATAATGGCACATTAAAATCTTTCTGATTCATTATGTTAGTCACCTCTACAATAGCAAATTGCTTTCAGATAGCATCCTTCATGTAGGAACCAGGAACCATACATGGGAAAATACTTTAGATTGGATGAATATTTTATCTTGATTAGTTGTTGATTTTTTTAATAAGGTACCATTCCAAATATTAAACAAAATTTGGCAGTGAGTTTCAGATAGCCTCTTCACCAGGAAGGCAAAATTAGAGAATGATCAAGCTTCAGGTACAATATAGCTGAATATTACAATACATCACAAATCAGAAGATGATGACCTAGGCAGAACAATGAGTTTGCATGAAGTCCAGTGCATGGCTGAATAAGGGTAAAGTCCAGTGTGCTACATAGATTTAAATAGATTGATAGATACCTGCTGCACAAAGAGCTATAAACTGTGAGGGAAAGAAATTGAGAAAGAGAATCAAACAAATATACAGCATAGTCTAATCCAGGCTGTTGGTGAAATAGCTATGTGGGTGGATTTTCAAACAGTTTTTAGAAGTATCCACCCACCATGCTCTTCTGTATCACTCATTACGGTGATTAGAAAACATCTGCCAAGAGGTATACTTTTCTCCCAGTGAAAAAATAGGCCATCCAGCCCGATGATACATGTAATAATTCTCAATAAGCATCCTAACAACCTTAAGTGAGCCATGTGACCAGTGCAAATGATTTGTGCATCCACTCTGTGTACGTGAGCAAGGGTAGGGAACAGTGTCATGTGCAGACAAATGACAGAAAGCATTCAAAGTGCTCAGCGTGTAGTTTTATATAAATGTGCTTTTATTTGACACAAATCAGTTTTAAACACTTGCAGGTGCTGATGACAATGTCGTTAGACAATAAAGTCCCCAAAGATGTAAAGATCTTGCCTTTGTATTTAATGAATCAGGAGCTGACCAGGTCCAAGAAACAGTGCGGAGAAGAGCAATCAGAGTGACTCCCATCACTAAAAAAATTATCTATGAGCAACGATTGGACAAACTAAGACTGTTCAGTCTTTGAAACAGGCATCTCAGGGAGGACTTTATCCCGAGCTCCCTTTATATACCTGATTTTAAATGGAATTAAGAAAGTAAACCGAGAAAAATACTTTTGGGTGCACTGAGAAAGCAGGGCAAAATGACATAGGATTAGGATTGCAAAGGATTTTCAGGACAGACACAAGGAAGTATTTATTTATTGTACTCAGAGGATACTTAGTATCTGGATAGATTAACAAGTTGCTGCCAGGACACTGGACATGTTTTAAAACAGCGTGTTACTGGGATGGGAAGAAATTAGGGAGAGTTTTGGGGAAAATCAAAAGGGCTGAAGGGGCTCTTCATGTGATCTGATCTTGTGATCAAATAACCAGATAAAATTAAATCAAATCTAAAGCATTATAAGAAAGAAGTGCTTAGTGCTTCCAGTGCAAACAAATACAATGAGAACCAAGAAAAGTATAAAGAACGTAATAAAACTGCAAATGCCTGCTTCATGTCCACATCCTATCCGCTCCACTGTCGATGAGTGAACTTTCCATGGTTCTGCACCTGTTCCCTGGAACTCCATCCAAGACTTCCTCGACTCGCTTCCTCTCTCTCCTTATTCAAGGCAAGTCTGAAAGCGTACTTCTTTGTCCGTGGTTTTGGTCATCTTTCCTCTCCCCAAACTTATCAACTCGCTTCCTGAGCTCAGGTACCCAGTTAATATTATTAACTGCTTTAAAATGCCCTCCCAACATGACAAATCTAATAAAAATGTGTCATTATACTTATCAGCTGAATTCAGTCTTCTGCATACCCCTTGTACCCTTTGCTCCACCATTAGTGGCTGTGCTGACAGCCACAATGCCCCGAATATCTAGAATTCCCTGCATCAATTTCTCCATCATGCATCCGTTTTTGTTTGTCTGCAAATTATACCTGGAAACATTCCTCTTCGAACGTGCCTTTGCTCATTTCTAGTTCGACATCAAACAACACTGCTGTTAGCCCTCTGACATTTGTTGGGACTCTGACATGCTACTCAGTCTAGGAGTTAAGTATGTTTAGATATATTAATTGTACATACAATTAATTACAAATTTACTGCATGTATAATATTACCCAAAACTGTAATGTGCCTAGGCTGAAGCAAATCTGGAAATAAAAGTTTTTTTGGGGAAAAAAATAAAAAAGGGTTATTATATAATTCCCCAGTTGATAAAAACAAGTGATGGATAACAAATTATTTATACACCATTGGACATACCTTTTTTAAATTTGGTACATCCAATGGAGTCCTGTAGCTCAGTGGTTAGAGCACTCGCTTTGCAAGTGAGAGACCTGGGTTCAATACCAGGCAGAGGGCGAAACTTTGGGCAAGTTTCCTTACTCCACACGCCTAATAATAATCCCTCCAAAAAAACAAAACAATAATAAAATTGGTCATTTTCAATCTGCGACTGTTTGTGGGACATTGCTGTGCGCAATTGGCTGCCGCGTTCGCCCACAAATGTACAGTCAATTCACTTTACAGTGTGTTCTGTGAAGCGCTTTGGGACGTCCTCCCAACGTGAAAAGCGCTATATCAAATGCAAGGATTATTATTATTATTATTATTCTATTTTTTTCCCCACTAGTATCTAACGTACCATTGTTCCTGGTCCCCTGTGCTTTTGCTGGGGTCAGTTCCACAACCACAGGTTTGCCCTTCACTATCCCACCCAAGTGGGCATTGTTTATTTGTGACTCTTGGCAGTGTCAGCAGACTTAGGATAATGTCACAGCTGAGCCTATCTTCTCCCCACTTGACCGCCAAATGCAAGTCATACCAGTATAGCGATCAGGAATAGGAACCCTTGCTCCTTCCGCTTCCTATCCCCGGATGACCTCACCATGCAGCCCAGACTGAGATAGCAAATTCAGCAAATTCAGCACAGACAGGGATTCAAACCAGCAAGTTTCTAATCAATAAGCTGCAGCTCTATCTACTATACCATCAGCACTCACAGGACATACCTCTAGTGTGGGCCTAGCAGGACAGGGAAGAACAACAACACATCAACAACAGATTTCATTTGTGTAGCGCGTTTCATGTTTGGAGGATGTTACAAGACGCTGAACAATTTTGATATAAAGCAAAGCTAAATGTTGAAATGGATCTTTGAGTAAGAGAAAACTAATAGCTTATTGTTATGTATATGTGCAAGATTTGTTCTTTTTTAAAAAAGAGTTCTTCTGGGCTTTTTTTCTGTTCCTTTTCTACATATCTACCCAAACACTGGCTCCAGGATTCAAAGCCACACTCACATAAGATTTCCAATATCTAGGATCGCACAGGATTTTATTTCTCTTAGCATGTATAGGATGAAATGTGTTGGGAGAAAGCTGCTGGTAGGTCACAAATTGGCCCTTGTGGACTATTCAGCCATTTTGGGATAGTTTTTCAGTCAGATGTTCTGCAAGTGACACAGGCCAAGACCTCTCAGCCTCCTTCCCCTTTGGTGCAGTCAGTATAGATCCTGCGAGAGGCTTCCAGAGCATTATATATAGTCAATAAAGTACTGTTTCTCTCAAATTGGGCTAGTTATGGTACGCACAGAATATAAGTGGGTGGTTTAACATGGTGCAACAAAGGGCATCTTGGCGTTGTATTTTATATTGAGCGTCAATAACTAAAAGAATGTGCAAAGAACCGTAAACCAATTAAATCCATCCTAGAGCAGCAGGAACTGAACATGCAGAAAGGAGGTGATGCTAATAATAAAGAAAGATGCAGAAAAAGTAGGAGCAAGAGTCCCTCCAGCAATCTCACAAGGTCAGTGGATAATGTTGTTACATATTCTGACCATTCTGCCTGAGAAGTTTGTTATTTATTTTTCAGGCAGTTTCATGCTCTATTGCTCATGGCGGTGACTCTATTCCCTCTGTGGAGAACCGAAGTGCTGATTCCCAACCCCCCGTTGGCTAATATCAATGTGTTGCTTCTTCCTTGCAAGCAGATTTTCTTTGGGAGACTGTCCCCAAATGCTGATGACAGCCTCAGCATCTCAGCTCCTTGGGAATTCACTGTTCTCAGTAGGTTCGGATACTTCTGCGATACTTCCTGGGAATTTCACAATCTGTGCAGTCAACAAAGTGCACAAATCTGTATGGCAGCCCAAAGGTATGACTCCTTATTGCAATCTATTGTTGGCATTAAAGTAATTTTTGTTGTGGGTAATTGTGAACTAGTGTTGATATGTTTGTTATACATTACTGTCGTTAACCTTTCAGATGATTAAAACAAAGCACGTGTTTCTCAAAGTACTAATTCGTAATCGGTTTTAAATGTTTAGCACTGATACATGTAAAATTTACTTTATTATTCAAACTCTTAAATTATGCATAGCAGTTTGCATCCATTACTTTGCCTCTCTGTTATTACAGTTAAAGAGCTGGAATGCTTTTGGCTCAGCAGAAAAGTAATAGTCATAATTGCAGGAGGTGAATAATGCTACTTTACCACATAATTGCCTGCAACTTACACAGTCTCTACACTTAAATGCCCTCTCTATGTCTTTTGGACATTTCATAAGATGGCAAACGAGGTTCAGATGAAGAAGGTCGTTCAACCATACAGAATAGTTGCCCTACCGTTCTCTTATCACAGCATCAAGATGTTTTTAAATGAGGCCAGTGTGCTGGTCTGACCCAGTCTTCCTTGTACCTGCTCCAGTATTAATTATGTCACTGCCTCTTACCACAGGCCGCTGAGACACTGATCCATGCTTTTAACATGACCCGGCTTGACCAAGCCGATTGCCTGCTTGCTGGACTTCCCAACTCTTCCCTCCACAAGCTGCAGATTATTCAGAACTCTGCAGCTGGTGTCCTCTCCCACACCAGGCTCTGCGAACCGATCAGCCCCATCGTTGCCCGGCATCACTGCCTCCCTATCCCTCAGAGAATCGAGTTCAAAACCCTCATTTACACCTTCAAAGCCATCCATAGTCTTGCTCCCTCCTACCTCTATGACATCTTAACTCCATATTAGCCTGTCCGTTCCCTCCACTCGGTAGACACTGGCCTGCACCTACTGCCCCTTGGCAGTCAGGCATTCAGCATCTCTGCACACATACTCTGGAATCCTATCCCGCAATCCCTCCACCTCACCCCTTCTCTTGCCTCCTTCAAGTCCTGCCTAAAGACCTTTCTCTTCGACCGTTCCTTTGGCCATTTTCCCACTTCCCTGCCCTCGAGGCCTCCTGACCATAACTCCCAGCTCGGGGCCATAACCTTGATCATCCAGTGCCCTGGGACACCTTTCCACTGTTAAAGGGCTCTATAGAAGTGTAATTTGTTGTTGTTATCCTGTGGGAAAATAAACACTTCCTGATGTCTGTCATCAGGTTGTCCTTTGCATCACTATTCCCTCAATCACTCCTGTGTTGACTGGTGTTTGAGACTCACTATTAAACATTTCAGTAGTTTTCCATATAGATCACAAAGTTCACTGGTCATGAATATATGTTCTTGTCATCTACGTGTAGCTCTGCATCATCGCTGCGACATAAGAGGGCTGCCCAGGCAGTGCAGAGGTGAGCAACAAGGATGATCCACAGGTAAGCATTCTGGGACTCTATCCTGCTTGAGGGGTGTTATATAAATGCAAATTATTGTTCTTGCTGTTAGACGAATGAGCTATGATCAACAATTAGACAAGCTATTGCAAATCAGTCTTGAGAGTAGATGACTCAGAATACCTCATGGAGGGCTATAAAATTTTAAATGAGATTAGAAGAGTTAATTCAGAACAGTACTTTAGGAGGCACCGAGACAGTAGAACAAGAGGACATAGGTTTAGAGTTGCAAAGGGCAATTTTAGAACAGACACCGGAGAGGGTGGTGATGACTGAAACAGGTTGACAGGAAAAGTGGTTGAGGTCAGGACACTGGTTTGATTTAAGAAACAGTTTGTGTTGTAAAGGGAGGACAGTAGGTGGAATATTTTGGTGATTATTATAAGATAAAATAGTTTGAAGGTTCTCCTTTTTCTGAATCAATCTTGTGAGAATGGCATTCGAGTACAGAAAAACAGAATACAGCTTAATATAATCAATACACTGTAACTCACTGGTTAGAGCACTCACCACGCAAACGGGAGACCTGGGTCCTATTCCTGGCAAGGCGAAATGTTGATCAAGTTTCCTTACTCCACATGCCTCTGTTTACCTACAACAACAACAACAACAAGTTTACATTTGTATAGTACCATTCACGTCGGGAAGACGTCCCAAGGCGCTGGACAGAGTACAGCATTTCAGATCTGAGCTGGGGTCAGAGGAGAGAAGGATGGGGAGGGGAAGGGGGGTGGTCAATGGCATGGTCAAAGAGGAGGATCTTGAGAAGGGACTTGAAGGAGGCTAAGGACGGGGCGAGGCAGAGAGACTGGGGGAAGGTTGGGGGCAGAGTGGCTTTCCCGCCAATGGTGGGGCAGGTGGGTCGGGGGACGTGCAGCAGGCCAGAGCCGGCTGAGCAGAGGGAATGGGTGGGTTGGTAGGGGGTTAGGCGGTCGCAGAGGTAGAGTGGGGCGAGGCCATGGAGAGCTTTGTAGGTGAGGACCAGGATCTTGAACTGGTTCCTCTAAAGGAAAGGGAGCCAATGGAGTCAGTTGAGAGTGGGGGAGATAGGGTCACGGAGTTTGGTGTGTGAGAGGACACGGGCTGCAGAGTTCTGGATTATCTGCAGCCTGTGGAGGGAGGAGTTGGGAAGGCCGACAAGCAGGGCGTTTACATAGTCGAGCCTGGAGGTGATGAAGGCATGAACAAGAGTTTCAGCGGCCTGAGGAGTGAGGTAATGGCGGAGTCGGGCGATGTTACGGTGGTGAAGGAAGGCAGAACGGGTCATGGCTTGGATGTGGGGAAGAAAAGACAGTTGAGGGTCGAACAAGACACCCAGGTTCCTGACCGGCTTGGTGAGTTGTAGTGTGCAACCATGGAGGTTGATACTGCCAGAGCCTGAGGTGCAGAGGCGCTGGCACGAGCCAATCAGGAGGGCCTCAGTCTTGTTCACATTCAACTGTAGGAAGTTTGCCCTCATCCAGGACTTGATGTCTGACAGGCAGTCTGTCAGGATAGCAGTGGTCCTGGAGTTGAGGGTGGAGGCAGAAAGATAGAGTTGGGTGTCAACGGCATACATATGGATGTTGATCCCATGTCTGCGGATGATGTCACCAAGGGAGAGCATGTAGATATTAAGAGGAGAGGCCCAAGGACAGAGCCCTGGGAGGTGCCAGACGTGACAGTGCGGGGGCTGGAGGAGAAACCGTTAGAAGCAACAAAGTGGAGACGGTGAGAGAGATAGGAATCGAATCAGCAGGACCGCGAAGATTGAGTGAAGTGGAGAGGTGGTGTATGAAGATGGAGTCGAAGGCGGCAGAGAGGTCGAGGAGGACAAGGAGACAGAGGGAGTCCTGATCCCAGATGTTCAGAATATCACTAGTGACTTACCAAGCAGTAAGTAGGAACCCAGTTGTTGGTGAATCGCTTTTCTAGGGATAATATTCCCTAAAAAAAAAGAAGAATTTGGTCACTCAATCCACGACTATTTGTGGGACTCTGCTGTGTGCAATTGCCTGCTGCATTTCACTGACAAATATACAGCCAATTCACTTTATAGTATATTCTGTGAAGCTCTTTGAGACGTCTAGAAGACGTGAAAAGCGCTATATCAAATGCAAAGGTTATTATTATCATTATCCTATGAAGCAGCTCAAATGATGTCCCTGAGTTTGGGTTTTGAAGAACTGAAAATCATTCCATTAAATAAAAAGAAGACAGAACTAGTATATTTATAGAGTCTTATTGCATCGAAATGTCTCAAAATGTTTTACAGTAATTCCGGCCAAGGTTACTAATTGTGTATTTGTCGGTAAAATGTGGCAGCCATGTTGTGCACAGAAAGATACCACAAACAACCATGAGGTAAATGATCAAGTTATCCAGAGGATGGATGGTCAAAACAAACTTCCTTTGATTTTCAGATAGTTTTGTGGAATCTTTAAAGTCATTTAATTCATCTGAAAAATGTGACCAATTGTTTTCTAAAAAAACTTCAGTACTCATAGCCAATTAAATGACCTGTGAACTCAACACAACAGCTCCATTTTGAACTAGATTCAATTCATTAGACATGGTAGAATCAACAGGATATTGAAATACAATACAAAATTACATTTGTATAGCACCTTTCACATTGGGGGGGTGTCCCAAGGCATCGGGCAGTCAGGGATCTGGACCCAAGCGGTGGGTGAGGGGTTGGGGAAAGGTAGCGTGAAGGGTAGGAGGATGGCTGAAGGTACAGTCGAAGAGGAGGTTCTTGAGATGTGCCTTGAAGGAGGCAAGGGAGGGGGCGAGGCGGAGGGACTGCGGGATGGAGTTCCAGAGGGTGGGGGCAGAGTTCAAGAACGCTCACCTGCCAATAGTGGGGCAAGTGAGGCGGGGGATATGAGGAGATGCTGGACTTCCTCAAGGCCACAATCAAGGGGATCCACTCAGTTGCCTCTGCCTTCCAAATGCGATCCCCTTCCCACCACCCCCTCAGACTCCGGCTCCTACCCATTTCTCCCTCCACACCTTTGAATTTGTTTCTCCCTCCTCTCTCACCATCATTATGGCCGATATAAAACACACTACCCAACGCTATCCCTACGCCTCTCCTTACCTACCAGCTCTACCTTCTTGCCCCTATACTCACAAACATCATCAATCGCTCCTTGTCCACTGGCAGCATTCCCACCCTCTCATTCCCTTCATCCTCAAAAAACCGTCCCTGGACCCATACATATTCTTCAATTATCACCCCATCTTCAACCTCCTTTTCCTTTCCAAGGTCCTGGAATGCATCATTGCTTCCCAGCTTCGCTCCTCCCTCTCCCACCACTCCCTACATGAACCCCTCCAATCGGGTTTCTGTGCTGGGCATTGATCAAAGTGACAAATGACATTTTGCCCACCTGTGACAATGGTTCCCGCTGCCCCTTCATCCTCCTTGAGCAATCTTCTGCCTTTGATACCGATAATCACTCTATCCTCATCCACTGCCTCTCCTCTCACCTCAACTTCCATGGTTCTGTCCTTGTCTGGTTCAGATCCTACCTCTCACACCATTTACACTTTGTTTCCACAAATGTCTTCTCCTCCAGCCCTCGCACCATCTCGTGTAGCATCCCTCAGGGCTCTGTGCTTGGTCCTCGCCTCTTCAACATGTACATGCTCCCTCTTGGTGACATCATCCGCAGACATGGGGTCAACTTCTACATGTATGCAGATGACACCCAACTCTTTCTCTCTGACTCCACCCTCGACTCCAGGACCAATGCTATCCTGACAGAATATCTGTCAGACATCAAGCCATGCACATCAAGTACTAACTTTCTCCAGTTGAACACCAACAAGACCGAGGCCCTCCTGATTGGCTCCTATAAGCGCCTCCTCATCTCAGGCACTGGCAGCATCACCATCCATGAATGCACACTCCAGCTCACTGAGCAAGTCTGGAACCGTGGCATCTTGTTTGATCCTGAATTGTCCTTTCTACCTCAGATCTTGCCTTGACCCACTCTGCTTTCCCCATCTCCGCAACATCAGCCAGCTGCACTTGATATTGCACCTCATTATGTCAATAACAAGTCTCAAAATACTTCACAAGACTTACTGTAGACGGCTTTGCTCCTTCCTACCTCTGTGACCTGCTAACTGCATATCAACCTGTCCACCCCTTCCGTTCAGCAGGCTCCGGCCTGCTCCACGTCCCTCATCCGGCCGACCCCACCATTGACTGTCGGTCCTTCAGTCTTTCTGTCCACACCCTTTGGAACTCCACCCCACTGTCACTTTGACTTGCTCCCTCCCTTGTCTCTTCTAGGCACGACCCAAGATCCCCTGTTCAACCACACCTCCAGCCACCCTTCTACCCCTATCCTCCCTGCAATCGACCACTCTTGATCCCAATCAATTATTATAATTATTATTATTATTATTAATCCCCTGCTCGTGTCCAAATCCCTGACTGTCCAGCACCTTGGCACGTCCTCACAATGCGAAAGGCGCCAAACAAATGTAATTTGTTGTTGTACTTTTAAATCATTTTCTTTCAAATCTAAGCTCTGATGGCGTCATTGTTGGATAGGATACTGTTTAAAGTGATTACTCAGTGTGGTCAGAGAGCTGAATTAATATTAACAGAGAGACAGTTAAACTGAAAGTCACAATATCAGCAGCTATCCTTCGTATCGTTTGCTCACACAATCAGAAACTGCCAAAGTTCCACTTACCCAGGAGAATCAAATATGTAATTTTGTATTGTAATGTATTTTCAGTAACACATAAATTATATTGTGGCAGCCAGGCTCAGTTGGTAGCACTCTCATGCCTGATTCAGAAGGTTGCAGGTTCAGACCCCACGTTAGGATGTGAACTCATATTATTATCCAGACTGACATGCTAATGCAGTGCTAGGAATGTGCTGCGCAGTCATAGATGCCATCCTTTGGATAAGATGAGGTCCATCTGGATAACTGAGGTCCCTTCGGCCAATTCAGAGGGAAGTTAAAGATCCCAAAGCACTACTCAGAAAGAAAAAGGAATTTCTCCCTATCCTGGCCAATAGTACGCCAAATAAAATTAGTCCTTCACCTCATGGCTGTTTGTGGAACATTGTTGCATTCAATTGGGCTGCTGCATTCGCCTACAAAATATACTCTGAGTTTCCTCTGGACATAAAAGGTATTACATCAAATGCAAGGATTATTAGGATTACCATTATAATGGGCTCAATTTTCCAATCGAGGTAGGTCTGTTGACTTTTTTGACAGCAGAACATATCTTGATTTACACTGATTGGTAAATTGATCAACCTTGGTGGTGTGAGTTAGAGGGTGATGTTTCCCATCAGAAGCCCACACTACAAAGGTGTTACATTTACAATGTGTAATGCATTTTGTAAAGTGAGATCAATTCAAAAAGCTGTCATGTTCTGTAGATGGAGATGTCTTAGTGAGAACCTATTGATGGCACTGCTGACAGAAACGCAGCTCAGTAGAGCTGCATTCATCCTGCACATTTGATGGAGAATCAGTGAGAAATTTTGGCAGCAATTCACCATCAAATTCAGTCACATTTTAAACAAGGCAGCACAAATTAGACCTTTTTCAGAAGGGGGTGTTTTCATACACAGTGAGATGCATACCCAGGCAATATAAACGTGGAGGTTGTGGATTGCTCAGGCTTGGTCGTATGCTCCTTGAAAGTCTGTTTTTTTGTGTGGATACCAACAAAAAATCCAACATACACTTCATGCAGAGTGGGAAGTAAGAGTCAGACTTCCTGCTCCACATTGTAATGCTGCCAGCAGTGACAAGGCTTTGCTCCTGGCATTGTAAGCTTAGCAACAGAGTTAAAGTGAAAGCATCTGCTCCTCCCATCCAGTTTATCTCAAAACCTGTCGTAATATAATGCGACACTTAGCCCATCATGAGTAGAGGCCATCTGCATTAACAATCGGAAGAAGACTCAAGAGTAAATGCATAATGTGAATGCATAGGGTGTTGCTCCATATGCAATGTAAATTTTTTCATGTCAGGAGGATGTCTCAAAGTATTTAACAGCACCGGCTGGACATCCAAACTATAGGGTGGGATTCTGAGGGGTATGGGGAGAGGGAAAATGACTGAAAGTGTTGGCAAAGAAGTAGGTGTCAAGACGGACTTTGAACTAAATGACAGAGAGTGTGAGTCGGAGGAAAAATAACAAATCTTGTTTATTTAAAAATCCTTTTTTTTGCTATTGAAATAATATGAATGTCACATGCATTGTGATGGTGTTACTTGTTTTAATTCACAACCGTGAAAGGGGAATAATTCACAAGTAACATAGACATAAGGCGGTTATAATTCCACTATACAATTGTGAATTAATTCCAGCACACACTGACACAGGATCTGACATTGATATGTTCCACCTTGTTCAGCAAATTTTCTTCTTCAAACTAGAGGTGCTGAGTGCTGTGCAAGCAAATTATCATCAGTGATAACTCCTTTTTAAGGACTGCAGAAAGTAACTTCAAAATTAAGACCAAATTTTAGATTTTTTTAAAGAACTTCGACAATCCGACATTTTAAAACAATGCTCTTCAGACTAAGACTGTGAGAGATTTCAGAGCTCAGGAAACTTAGAATGGGAAAACCAAACAGTGTTTCCATTCCTATCCTTAGCCACTAAACCACCCCCTCCCATTCTCCCCACTCTTTGTAAGTGTGCTGTGGTCATTGTCGAAGATGGGTTTGGGCTCAGCTATGATTTCCCCCTCCCAGTGTTCAATAGCATATGGCACTTATTTCCTTGATATGCAAGTGAAAAACAACCACTTTGATGAGTTATTAGAGAATAGGTGTTGCATGTCAACCAATAAGCTTAAGAAATATCTATAACAAGTGAGGAGAAAATTGCTCGCAGATTTTAAAAACAGATGAAGATCTCCTTTCAACTCTATATTCAATATATATCCATGTATAAAACTGTAAACTACCCAAAATAGATTTAATGTCCTTGTTTCATGTCCTATTGTGTCACAACTGTCACATGCATCACTTCACTCCAATGTTCTGCCACTATGATTTCCGGAAAAGTACTGTGCAAGTTTGGCTACAAAACTGTCAGAAGTACTTAAAAGATATATATAGCTCAACTCTGAGACTTTTAAAGAAAGAGGTCCTTGGTGATCCCTTGCACATTCTGCTACAAGGTTCAGCTCTATCCTCTTCAATGCCACAAATTTTCTCTTACATCTCCTGAGATCTACAGGTTTGCACAAAAAACACCAAACAACATGGCACATATAGGGATCACTGCAACTCATGTAATGAGCATTTGGACTTACAAAAGCTTTCGATTTAATCATCAAATCAGACCTGTACGTAACTATTCAAACAAAACTATCAGGAACATTTTGCCAACTCTTCTTACTCCACACACCTCTGTTTACCTGGCAGTAAGTAAGAACTCGGATGTTAGTCGATTGGCAAATCGCTTTTTGAGGGCAATAAGCCCTTGAAGAAAATTGGACACTCAATCAATGACTGTTTGTGGGATACTGCTGTGTGCAATTGGCTGCTGCGTTTTGCCCACAAAATATAAAGTCAAATATACAGTCAATTCACATAAGAGTATATTCTGTGAAGCTCTTTGATGCAATGCTTAATCCTTGCACTTGATGCAGCGCCTAATCAAATCGCTAAAATGTCTCAAAGAGCTTCACAGGACATATTGTAGAGTAGATTGAGTGCATTTTGTGGGTGAAGCATGCCACCCAATTTCTGGACAGCAATATCCCACAAACAGCCTTCAAGTGAATGAACAATTTTATATGGGGGATTTATAGAAACTCCTTTCTCTTTTCGAATAGTGCCATGTTTAATGTCCATCTGAACAGGAAGAAAGGATTTTGTTTTAATGTTTTAAACCAGTCTATTGCATTCTCGGACAATGCAATAGACCCCAACACTGCATTGGAGTGTCATCTTAGACAATGTGATTCCAAGTCTCGATATGGAGCTTGAACCCACAACTTTCTGACTCAGAGGAGAGAGTGCTACCACTGAGCCAGCCTCACAAAAAATTGTGTGTGCATATAAATAGATCTATGAACATATGAATTGTGCATATAAAATGTATAGTTAGTGTAGTTAGTTAAAAATCTGTTCCAGCAAATAATCTATTCCAGCAAGTATTTTTTGATTGATTTATTTAATTTTAATTGTTTTTAAAAAATACAAGATATCCAAGTAACTCAAAAGGGTCATTTTTGCAGGCAAAATAATTAACATTGCAAGGGGAACTGTCCTATAAAACCAAATCCTAAGTTGGACTGCAATTTATTTAAATGCAAAGGGAATCATTCACAATAAGGCATTTTGAGAACAAAAAGAAACTGGAGTCGAAGGAATGAAGAATGCACACATTCATACTTCTGCAAAGGTGAGCAAATGTATCTGTGTGCCAGGTTTTATACACTTCAAACGTAAATGGTTACAAAGCTTCAGGTATTGTAGGCAGATGTGTATGAACGATTCTCAATGCTTGAAGAACTGCAGAGGAAACAGAAGCGGCTTGTAGTCCCAAGAGCAAGTACATCAGTGGAGAGCTTTGCTGCCTATGATAATATAGGAAATGTGGAGACTGAAGTCCACAATGAGAAAGTAAGTGAAGTAAATGATGAGGTGTGATCTGGGAATGAATCTGTGTAGGTGCTGGAAGGGCAGAGGTAGTGAGACAAACTGCTGCAGCGTGTGCACAAATGAATTGCTGTCTGAATGTAAGTGACGATGCTGAGGAGACTGATAACCTAGGAAAGTGAAAAAAGCAAATGATGAGTTACAATCTCAGAGTGAAACAGTGCAGGAGATGAATGATCAGAAGATAGTTTGGCAAATATTGTAGTAAAGGACTTAGTAGTGAGAATAAACATCACTTGAAGGCTGACAAACAGACACAACTGAGATGTTACGAATACTGCTGTACTGTGGATCAGCTAATCACTTACAATGTAACAAATAGAGATACAACAACTTATTGCTTCACTTATATGACTTTGCTATTTGTGTACTTAACTAAATGCGAAACTACTTTACAGATTCATAGATTGATAGATTGTACAGCTCAGAAACAGGCCATTTGGTCCATCCAGTTCATCTGGTGTTTACAGACAACACACGTGTCTATTTTAGATCCTATTCCTAGTCCCATATCCCTGCATTTTCCCCACATGCCTCACCTTTATTAATAATAATAATAATAATAATAATAATAATAATCTTTGCATTTGATATAGCACTTTTCACGTCGGGAGGAACGATTCTCAACGATGTGTCCAGTTTTTTTTTAACCTAATTTTTGTTTAGTTTGTTTTTGGCTTGCAGAGTTAGCAAGAGCTGAGTGGGAAGATTCTCTGCTTCAAGTGACTGGTCTGCCACTCCAAGTCCTGCTGATGGGCTGGGCTGACTGGCCTCCCATCCCCGAATGACATTTTAACTTTGAAACAAATATTTAAATAAATTATCTTTAAGCAAGTGTCTGTCAAAGAAGTGTGAAATACATGGTCTCCATTGCCAAATTTACGACTTTACAATCCTACATAGAACCTTTAATTGACTAAAAGATGCAAAATGAGATCAAGAAAGTAAACCTAGAACAATACTTTCGGATGGAGTAAGGTAGCAAAAGTGCATTGGTTATCAATTGTGAAGAGAAATTTTAAGCCAGACAATAGTATTTCTTTATACCAAAGGTGTTAGCTGGAGTGGCTTACAGGCAAGACATTTCACTCATTTAAGAAACACTGGATTGTGCAATGTCTAGATGCTAGGGTAGATATTCTGGAAGGATGTGATCAAATATTTCTAGCTTTCAGTAATTTTGTGAAGTTGGGAAGAGAAGGTTTGACAAGAATGAGGAAACTGTTTTATCAATAAAAAGATAATTTCATTGACAGTGAAGGACATTCCCGACATTTACCATGTAGATGAGAGATTACTGGAGACATACATGCACAGGAATACTGTATGGTAATCATGAGATAAATTCTAGCTAAATATGCAATAGGTGTGATTAATTTTTTGCTTTCTATAGTGCTTTCATTGATGATGGATGACAACAACAAAATTATATTTGTAAAGCGCCTTTCACATTGGGAGGATGTCCCAAGGTGCTGAACATTAAGGGATCAGGACCCGAGCGTGGCGAGCAGGGTTGGGATGAGGGAGGGCAAAGGGGGTAAGAGGGCGGCTGAAGGCACAGTCAAAAATGAGGGTCTTGAGTCGTGCCTTGAAGGAGGCAAGAGAGGGAGCAAGGCAAAGGGATGGAGATCCAAAGAATGTGGGCAGAGAGGCTGAAAGCCCGGCCACCGATGGTAGGGCAGGTCTGGCGAAAAACCTGGAGCAGGCTGGAGCCTGCTGAACGGAGGCAGTGGACTGGTTGATAGGAGTTCAGCAGGTAAGAGAGGTAGGAGGGGCAAGGCTGTGGAGGGCCTTGAAAGTGAGGATGAGAATTTTGAATTCTATCCTCTGGGGGATGGGGAGCCAGTGGAGACGGGTGAGGGTGGGGCTGATGGGGTTCACAGAGCCTGGTGTTAGAGAGGACAGGAGCTGCAGAGTTCTTTATGATCTGGTGTGAGACAATGGCAGAATCAGGCAATGTTTCTGAGGTGAGGGAAGGAAGGGTCATGGCATGGATATAGGGGAGAAAGAACAGTTGAGGGTCAAATAAGATTAACATGATTGTATATTGCCTAAGTCAATAAGCTTCAATGTTAAATACAGATAATAAATTAACAGTGTGGAGCTTTATGCCTTGGAATTTTTTATTATTATTGTTCATCAAACTGATCATAATACGATAGACTCAAAGAGTGTTACCACTGTGCCTCTGCTGAATGAGACTGAAACAACTTATGTGTTGGGAGAATTACATGAAAGGCAGCCACAGCTCTAAGACCAGAATTTTAGATACAAAAAAAGATTGTTGCTAGAATTCATTCACCTGCTCAATCATGGACCTGTGAAACTCCCAATTCTGTCACTTCATGTTAAACAAAAAGTAATTGATAACTATGCAGATGACTTATTCTCCTTAAATAATAACAATGACAACCTTTTCACACAAGACCCAGTGATTCTTTATGTATCACAGTGATCTCTAACACTGGAAACATGCAGAGTACTTGAGAAACTATTCTTAGTGCAAGTTTAACTAGTGTGAAATCTTGCCATATTATTGACCCTGGTGACTCCATTTCTCCCTAGACTTCAAGTAATCATTTTCTCCAGACAAACCAGCACTGACAGGTCATCCGTCAGTGTTTGCCACTTGTTGAACCCACACAGATTGGCCTTCCTTAGACTCTACCTCCAAGCCACTAAATATGTCACCTTTCATGAAATAATGCCATGAATCTCCCCTGACACAGATTCTTTTTTGTAAATGTCATTGCTAATATTGCTCTGTTATTATAGCCCTCATTGATGTATGTTTTCTATCTAAAATAAGGGCAAACATGAGGGCTCAATGTTACTGACTCTAAACCTCTGGGTTGCTTGTCATCCATTATCCTGACACTTTGCATCTGGCTTTTCCAGGAATGCATCTCCTAAAGCTGTTTCATATCTTCTTGATCAATGTGAATTCTTTGAATATGCCTGCTACTTTCTCTGCCAGTTGACTAAAATAAACACAGCTAACATAAAATAGAACAAATAATTTTGAACTTTTCATAAAATGACATGATTCATCACATATCACCAATTTTCACCTAATGGTTTATTAACTTGCTAATTCAGCATTAAAATGAAAGCTACTATTCCCATCTCCCACTGGTGGCCAGGATTTACGGATATTGTCATGACGTTCACAAAACAAATGAAAACCCAAACTAATAACATAGCTCTGTCTGTAAAGCAAACACATCATCATGGAAGTGATCTTTCTTATTCATTACAGTAATACTCAGCAGCAACCATGACCCAAAATTGTGATTACAAAAAGTTAATAATTATTGCTGAGATTGAAATCCCCTGAACTGTGCATGTATCAAAAATAAAGTTCATTTTATTAAAAAAAAATTCTGCAACTCATCCCAGTTTAAATTGTAACCTGTGATCTGCAGCTTCACTTTCTCATGCTATACTCTTTATGACAGATTGATAATAATTATCCTTGCATTTGGTATAGCATCTTATCACATTGGAAGGACATCTCAAAGTGCTTCACAGCAATAACTGTGAAATGGGGTGACTATGTATTTGTAAGTAAATGCGGCAGCACACTTACACACAAGGATGTCCCACAAACAGCCACGAAATAAGTGACCAATTTAATTTGGAGGATTGTTGCACAGGATACCAGGAGAAACTCCATTCTCTTTTTGAATAGTGCCATGGGATCTTTAATGTTCACCTAAACAGGTAGACGGGACCTCAGTTTAGTGTCTAATCTGAAGATCCTTATGTCCAATAATGCAACCCCGCCTCATCCGCCCAGCGCTGCATTGGAGCATCATCTTAGACTAAGTGAGTTCAAGTCCCGGTGAAGCATTTTAATCCACAACCTTCTGACTCAGTGATTAATTCAAGCAGCAGTTCAGATCCAGCAAACATACCCTTGTAGCACCCTTGTGCTTGTCATCTGATGCCATCTGATACTTTCTTATATCATAATGCATTGCCTGCAAAAATTCTGACTGAAAGGAACAATCACATTACATGTACAAATGGTTTAGTAATGAACTAGTGAACAGCTCAGACACATTGGACAATTGAGTAGTGCCCATGAAACATCTGTGAAGCTGCAATTTGGTGCGCTGTCCAAAGAAGGTAAGGGTACATTGACTATTATGAATTGCTCTAAATTATAAAAATGCAGAGCTCCATTTAATCTGCATCCATTGGGAAGAGGCTGTAAAAAAGATGCCTGAATATTGAGTTTAGGTCTCAGGTCTGGCTTGGTATCACTCTCGCCTCTTTGAGATGTGATATTAAACTTAGGCTTCATCTGCGTGTTCAGTTGGACATTATAAATCTCATGGAACTAATGATAAATAAAAGCAAGGTTTCTCCTGGAGTCCTGGGCAACAATCCCCCAGATAAATTTAGTCACTTACTGTTTGTGGGACATTGCCATATAAAAATTGCTAAATGGGTTCACCTATAAAATACACAGTCACTACACTTTATGGTAAATCCTGTGAAGAACTTTCAGACAAGTTCCTAATGTGAAAGGTGTTATATAAAACACCAGGATGATAATGGTGACTATTATTATTGTTAGGTTGTCTATATTACTGAGGTATGCACAAGATGTGTTTTTAAAGCACAACTTGGGGCCAACTGTACATTGCATTGACATTTATCTCCCCCAGTGGACACACAATTCTCTCAATGCAGACCTTTGAGAATTCAAGCCAAGTGCTCGACTCCTTTCAAAGCTGCTTAGTAGAATACCAAACCTTGGAGTAGTATCTCACTGATCGGAAGCCAACCATTTACAAAAGTTTTTGCTTTCCTGACTGTCCAGTGCCTTGGGACGTCCTTCCGATGTGAAAGGCACTGCACAAACACTACCATGTTTTGACCACAAAATATATAGTCAATTTACTTTACATTATATTCTGTGAAACCCTTCTTAGATCTCAAAGATGTGATAAAGTGCTATATCAATGCAATGATTATTATTATTTGTTGCTTTGGATTCTTTGTTTTATAGATATGGCATTTGGCCTTTCGGGCAGATTGTTTATTTACAATGTTAAGAGGCAAGTACTTTTATCCGATTATAAACTAGAACACTTTGTTCCACTAGCTTTACATCTTAATGTTTTGGAGGTTATCTCTAAATAAGAAATCATCCCTTTGCTCTCCTGCCTGGATTAACGGTGGCTTGGAAGAGCAAAATTTTCTCCAAGTTTCATAACAAGTGCAAAGAGAGAAGCACCTCAAATTCTATGAGAGACCTTGATACATTGCAGGACTCCAGTAAATTAACGAGGTTCTGAATCAACTGTCTAGAAAGTACACTTAAACTTCAAAGCTTTCAGACAGCTTTGGAGGATCTACAAGGACACTCTAAGGATAGAACCTCTTAGGATCCATCTGTCTAGTTGTTTGGGGTGCCAATATTAATAACTTGCAGCAAAAGAAAACACAAACACTTTTTAAAAAATGATTCTTTCAGAGACTATCTCAGTTCATCTGGAGACAGATGCTTCCAATATAAGTTAGGGACAGTAAGAGTAAAAGCTTTCTAGGATCAATTTCTCAAGAAGCAGTCTTACCTAAAGCTGCATAGAGGTGCTCTTTGGAAGATTGTTTCTCTCTGGCTCACATTTAACTTTCTCACATATGAATTCTGAAAGGGCTACAGAACATGGCCCAATGAAATCAAACACAAATGAAGTATCAAATTGACGCAAACGGATGATATAATGAATGAAATATTGAAATGGACAGATGTCAGGAACCGACCATCTCATCCAAGAACATTCCCTGGGTGCACAATGGTCTAACAGATGTTCACATGGCTTCAGACCAGCATCAGTTTCTTGCACAGCTTTTCTTTAAAAAGTATAAGATTCGAGAAGCTCCACTGAACAATTTATTCATGGCCATATTCCGACTCTCAATTTTAACTGGAGTCACTTCATTGCATTGGCAAAAGAAAAAGCATTGACAGGTGGAAATTATCACCTTAATTTGGTGTCAGCTGTAATCCATAACACCAAGTCTGGGGTTATGTACTACAGCAGCACTTAATTCTGTCTGATAGTCCAATAAAATTTGAGAGGCACGAGACGGGGTTAAGCTCCTTACTTCCAACTGGTGGAACTACTGTTCGAAGGGTAGGAATGTGTGTCCAAGCTTGCACAGGAGGATGGTGGCAATGCTCTCATGCCTTTCATGCTGAGTTAGGCAGCTCATCAAAGTCTTACAGGGTGTTTCGGGTATCTTCAGTATCCAGGTCTGTCCTTTTTCTTTTCACCATATTTATCAAATTAAAATGAATCATGACCGGTAGGTGTTAGCCTGGTTGAATTGGTAGCACTCTCACCTCTGGGTCAGATATCAATGGGTTAAAATCCCACATTATCAGGACTTTGACCTCCTCGTCTAAAATGACATTCCAAAGAATCATCAGAGGTGCTTTTCTTTGGGTGAAATGTTTAAGTGGGGTCACGACTGTCTGTTCAAGTGAATGTTAAACATCCCATGATGCCATGAGTTTCTCCCAGTGTCTTGGCCAACAATCCTCCAGATAAAATCATTTCACTTCATGGGACTTTGATGGGTATTGCTGCACCCCAATTGGCCTATAAATACACAGTCACTAACACTTTGCAATAAGTTCTGTGAAGCATGTTATGACATTTTGATGATGTGATGAGTCACTATATCAAATGCAAGGATTATTACCCTTATTGACCTTGGGTGATAAATCCTTATCTTGGAAAATCTCTGCTGACTAATTACTTAAAATATTTTGTACTTCCCGATTAGCTGCAGAAGTCTTTGAAAAATATATCAAAGCAATTAATGGAATAATTTCCCACTTGTCTTTGCAGATTAATTGTCTTGATTCAGATATATCAAGTCCAATTCAGATGTCATTGCCATCTTAAAGGAGGGCAATGATAGGGTGCAAAAGAACATTAAGTCCTTGAGTGAGGGAGAATTGCTAACTACACTGAAACAAATATCACCCCAGAACCAAATTTCACACTCTTTTAGTCTATTGAGGGATATTATTCAGACCCTGTGCCTTTCTCAATAGACAGGGGGACATGTTTACTACATGAGGCAGATGCTGTTCCTTCAGCATTCCACTCACTAACCAGTGGCATTATGTTATTGAGAAGCCCAAAGGGTTATTTTTGGTAAGTCTGGCTGTCTGCCGCATGTAGTAACTGATCACTATGCTTAAATGGCACTAAAACATACAACTGAGTATTCAGCAAATAGATAGAAATTTCCATTTGTCTGGCCTAGAGTGTTTACTCTCTCCCTGGAGAAACATCCAGAAGACCAAGGTCCACATTGCAAGAAATCACAAAAATTAAGAAAGTTGTTCATAGTCTCTTACATGATTTGGATGTGATGCATGCGGAATGCTATCCATTTACACTGAAGTTTAAGACACTTTCTATTACTTCCTCTGCCCTTAAATGTTCTATAACAATGGAAGTCATAGAACCAAAGAAAGATACAGCACAGAAAAAGGCTTTATGATTCAGCATGTCTGTGCTGGCTCGTTGAAAAATAAATCCATTCACTTCTTAAAAGCTTTTATGGATCCTGCCTCAACTATCCCACCCAGAAGGTAACACCACATCCTAACAAGTCTCGGTAAAAAAATTCTCCCCCTTGTTAACTATCTTAAATTGATGCCCTCTAGTTACTGACTCATTGACCATATTGATAATATTTCTATTAAAATATAAAAGCAACTGGGTGTTTCACCAAGGAATTCTTTCAGTCTTGAGATGTTTGAAGGGAGAATGATATATAGATACTTAGGAAGGAACAGTGTTTAAGAGGAAGCATGCCAGCCTGACTCAATTAGTAACACTCTCGCCTCTGAGTCAGAAGGTTGTGGGTCCAAGCCTCAGACTACGACTTGGAACCCCATATAGACTATACCCATATAGTCTCATCCAAAGGAGGATAATTTTGGATGAGACGTTAAACTGAGGTCCCGTCTGCCTGGTCAAATGTACGTTAAAGAGCCCATTGCACTGTTCGAAAAGAGAAGGAAGTTTGTCTTGGTGTCCTGGCCAACAATTTCACAGATAAAATGGGTCATTCATTTCATGGCTGGTTACAAATAATTACATAGTATATACAGCACAGAAGCAGGCCATTTGGCCCAACTGGCCTATGCTGGCATTTATGCTCCACATGAGCCTCCTCCTGCCCTTCCCCATCTCAGCCTATTAGCATAATCTTCTATTCCTTGCTCCCCCATATACTTATCTAGCGTCCCCATCAATATAGAATTTTGTGGGACATTGCTGTAAACAAATTGACTGCTGTGTTCATTTAACAAAATCACAATGTGCTGTATTAAATACAAGGATTATTGTTATAAGAGAAAATGAAGGATGAAATGGGACTAAAGATCTGCGTATGATCTAATAATGAAACACAGGAACTAGTTCAATGTATTGGTTGGTCTCCTCCTTTTACTAGAAATATATATATATATATATTTATATATGTTTGATAAGGTGTACATTATTATTATTTGTATTCAAATTAATAACCAATCTTATGGGCTTCACAGCATTTTCAGGTTAAAATAGAAACTTAACCAGCATGTATGTACTCTACATGGGTAAGGTAACGGTGAGGCAGAAGGTAAATAAAAAGGAATAGCTACAAAGGTTCTGCTCTCTCAGTGGGGAGATCAATTAACCTAAATGACTCTCATTTTCACACTAACTGGATGTCCTGATTTGGTAACTGCCATTGCCATGGTGATAAATGGAAGGGAAAAAAAGGCAGCAATGCTTTAATTGGGCTACAAAATTTTAAATCCTTTCTTCTGACTTTGCTCTGGTAAGAGCAAGCTGCAATCTTATGAATCTAAGGCCCTGAGCAGACCATGCTCTGTTCTGCACAATAGCAATCAAATAGAAGAGATTCTGGAAACTCAGAAGGCAGAAGTACTGTCATATTTTGATAATATTTCTATTAAAATATAAATGGAGCCACATAGTTCACTAAGGTAATGTCCTTTCAACCTTGAGATATTCAAGGGGAGAAAGTTATATAGATACACGGGAAAGAATTGAGTTGAAGAGGATTCGTGTCAGCCTGGCTTAGTTGGTGGCATTCTTGCCTCTGAATCAGAAAGGATCAGGATGCCATTGGAGAGGTTATTCATTTAAGTCCCCATCATCAAGAAAGTGAGTGTACACAGTCTTTAAATAACATAAGCCACATCCATAACTTATGTTGTCCTCACTGACTCAGAGCCTCCAATACTTTTATACATTCTCCCCCAGCTCTGTAGCCAGTGACCTTTCATCCATGTGCTGTTGCTGACAGTGTTTATCACACGGTCGGACTTCTGACTATGAGAAGGGTTTCTTCCCAATTCAGCACTCGGGAAACAATTATTTTGCTTTTGACTGTTCTAAAGGTGGACTTGCCTCATTGAGCAAACTGTAAAAGTTGCTTCTCTGGCAATACATTCACATCAGGTAGAAGTAGGGAACAAGGCATAGCTTAGCAATTATAGCTGAAGTCTGACAACAAGTGAGCAATAAGGTTTTGTGGCCAATTGTACACAAATTAGCATATAATTAGCCTTTGTCTTGCTAAAAACCTCTTGACCGTGCCTTCAGCTCCCCTCTCGACTCTCTTCCCCCTCCTCGCTCCCTCCCTTCCCTCCCCTCACCCTGACCATTTCCACCTCCTTGCTCCCTCCCTTCCCTCACCCTGACCATTTCCCCCCTCCTCGCTCCCTCCCTTCCCTCCCCTCACCCTGACCATCTCCCCCCTGCTCGGGTCATGACCCAACTGTGCAGCGCCTTGGGACGTCCTCCTGACGTGAAAGGCGCTTTATAAATGGAATCTTGTTGTTGTTGTTGTTGACCAGATAGTTGTGCAATTTTATGACCAATAGTTAGGGCAGTATTTTGAATCATTGCAGCAAGGCCTTGAAAAACAATGTCAGCTCAGGTGAATATGAAGACACCCTTGGTACCCTTGGACTGCAAACTGTGTGGCCAATTAATTTATTTTATTTATTTCAGCCCAACAATCTAGCTCAAGACAATCTGCGTGAATATGTGTATCCATGACACTGGAACAACAACAAAATTACATTTGCATAGTGCCTTTCACGTCGGGAGGACATCCCAAGGCACTAGACAGACAGAGTTAAGGACCCGAGCTGGGGGTCAGGGTGGGGTTGGGAGGAAGGCAGGGGGGGAAGCAGGCAGATTGAAAGCTCGGTCGAAGAGGAGGGTCTTAAAATGGGTCTTGAAGGAGGCAAGGGAGTGGGCAAGGCGGAGGGACCGCGGGATGGAGTTCCAGAGGGTGGGGAAAGAGTGGGGGAAGGCCTGCCCTCCAATAGTGGGGTGAGCGAGGCAGGGGACGTGAAGCAGGCCGGAGCCTGCTGAGTGGAAGGAGTGAACAGGATGGTAGAGGGTTAGGAGGTTGGAGGGGTAGGGGGGAGCAAGACCGTGGAGGGCTTTGAAGGTGAAGATCAGGATCTTGAACTGTATTCTCTGTGTGATGGGAAGCCAGTGGAGTTGGACAAGTATGGGGGTGATAGGGTCGCAGAGCCTAGTGTGGGAGAGGACATGAGCTGCAGAGTTCTGAATGTTCTGCAGCCTGTGTAGGGAGGAGTTCGAGAGGCCGACAAGCAATGAGTTTGCATAGTCGAGCTTCGATGTAATGAAGGCATGTATGAGAGTTTCGGTGGCCTGCAGTGCGAGACAGTGGTGGAGGCGGGTGATGTTGCGGAGGTGGGGTAAGGCAGAGTCAGTTATGACACAGATGTGGGATAGAAAGGACAATTGTGGGTCAAACAAGACCCCCAGGTTCTGGACTGGCTTAGTAAGGCGGAGTGTGCAACCATGGATGGTGATGCTGTCAGTGCCTGAAGTGAGGAGGCGCTGACGGGAGCCAATCAGGAAAGTCTTGGTCTTGTTCACATTCAACTGAAGAAAGTTAGCTCTCATCCAGGACTTGAGGTCCGACAAACATTCTGTCAGGACAGCAGTGGTCCTGGAGTCAAGGGTGGAGGCAGTGAGATAGAGTTGGGTGGCATCCGCATATATGTCTGCGGATGATGTCACTAAGAGGGAGCATACAGATATTGAGGAGCAGTGGAAGGGTTAAACCCGCAGGGTTTCATGTTTTTGTATTGTGTAGTAAATCAGACGGTGAAGGCTTTGCTGTAATGGAACCAGAAAGCCAATCTGTTTCCTAACTTTTGGGATTTCAGTTTCTCATTATTAGAAATAATAATTTTCCATTTTTATGCTGAAAAATTATATGCATTGATGTTGGATGACAAGAAGAACAGGCTAAGGTTGTGTTGATCCGTTTGAACAAAAGAAAACTTTAGTACAATCCTCACTGTGTAGATGCCGAATGGAATGAGTCCACTTGACTAGGTACTGAAGAGCATTAAGTGTCATGGAACCAGAGCCCTACATGATTCCAAGTCTTTAGGACAAGAGAAGGGGTGGTGTTGAGGAGGGTATATAAAAGTAACTTAATATTGTCTTATCACTAGCTTTAGGTTCAAATGATTGTGTACCAAATATAGTGGTTGAAAAGTTGCGGCACAATACGAAAATTATCACTGGTGATGTGATCTTGACTGAACTTTGGCACAATGTTTGGGCCAGAAGCCAATATGGCCACCGTTGCACTTGTTGGCATTTGAGTGTGGGATTCTGGCTTAGCTTACAAAAACACGGCTATGAGAGGATTGTTACAGATGGTCTGCAGATAGTCTAGATATTGCTGCAACAATGTTATTTTAAGCAACTTCAATACAAGACGTTTGATGAAATGACCGAGAATTAAATCTAAAGCCTTCTTACAATTTCTGAATGCTTTCCGTTACCTTCCGTTAACCACCCTGGTACACCAGCCACTTCCGTTCCTTTAAGGCTCAGGTGCGGACCGCTGAACACACCATTCTCAAATCCAACTTAACAGTCCATCAACAGATCTGGCTAGACCTTATCAAATCTTACCATTCCACCCTCGCTTCAGCTAAATCATCCTTCTATTCCAAGACAATCTTGGAAGCAAAGTATAACACTCTTCTTCTCCATCGCTAACAGGCTCCTCCACCCACCCTTTCATTCCTCACCATCCTCTTCTCCAACGTCAAATGCAAGGAGATGCTGGGCTTCCTCGAATTTAAAGTTGAGGGGATCCGCTCAGCTGCCTCTGCCCTGCTGATCACTACCCCCTCCCAATCTCCTTTTTACACCCCGGTCCCTACCCATAAACCCCTGCACACCTTCGAACTTGTACCCCTCCCCTCTCATCACCAACATAACCCACATGAAACCAACCACCTGCTCCCTCAAACTCATCCCTACCTGTCTCCTTACCTCCTAGCTCCATCTCCTTGCCCCCCTACTCACAGACATCATACACCTCTCCCTATCCACTGGCACTGTTCCTAACCCTCTAAAGATGGCCATCATCACACTTATCCTTAAAAAAAACTCTCCGTGGACCCTTCCCTGCTCTCAAACTAGTGCCCCATCTCTAACCTCCCTTTCCTTTCCAAAGTTCTGGAACAAGTCGTTGCTTCCTAGCTTTACTCCTTCCTCTCCCGCCACTTCCTTCACAAAACCCTCCAATCGGGTTTCCATGCCACCCACAGCACAGAAATAGCTTTGGCCAAAGTGAGAAATGGCATTTTGGCCATCTGCAACCAGGCTCCTCTGCCTCCTCATCCTCCTTGACGTCTCTGTTGCCTTCGATACCACTGACCACTGTATCCTCCTCCACCACCTCTCCTCTCACCTCAACCTGCATGGTTCTGTCCATGAATGGTTCAGATCCTACCTCTCATTACTGTCTCAACCACATCGCCACAAACAGCTTCTCCTCTAGCCCCCATGGAGTTCCTCAGGGCTCTGCCCTTGCTCCCTTCCTTTTCAATATCTATATCTCCCACTTGATGACACCATCCACAGACATGGAGTCAATTTCCCCATGTTTGCAGATGACACCCAACTCTATCTCTCTGCCTCCACCCTTGACTCCAGGGCCACTGCTGTCCTGACAGAATGTCTGTCAGACATCAAGTCCTGGATGAGAGCTAATTTTCTACAACTGAAGCACTGAGGCACTAACATTATCACTAACCAAGGATGCACACTCCACCCCACTAAGCTAGTCCAGAACCTTGGCAACTTGTTTGACCCTCAAATATCTTTTCTATCCTACATCCGTGCCGGGCAGCATTGCTCGGCTCTGCCACTGTCTACACCGCAGGCCATCGAGAACTTCATACACACATTCATGACATCCAGGCTCAACTACACAAACTCCCTGCTTGTCAGCCTCTCCTACTCCTTCCTCCATAGGCTGCAGATCATCCAGAGCGCTACAGGCCATGTCCTCTCCTGTACCAGGCTCCACAACCCTATCACCACCATTCTCACCGGACTCCATTGGCTTCCATCACACAGGGGATTCAGTTAAAGATCCTGGTCCTCACTTTCAAAGCCTTCCATGGTCTTTCTCCCCCCTACCTCTGCAACCTTCTAACCCCCTACCAACTTGCCCGCTCCCTATGCTCACTGGGCTACAGCCTGCTTCACATCCCCTGCCTCGCTTGCCCCACAATTGGCAAGCGGGCCTTCTACCACTCTGCCCCCACCCTCTGGAAGTCCATCGCACAGTTCCTCCACCTTGCCCCCTCCCTTGCTTCCTTAAAGACCCATATCAAGACCCTCCTTTTGACTGTGCCTTCGGTCACCCTCCTTCCCTGCCCTACTCTCCATCCACCCTGATCCCGACCCCCAGATGGGGTCCGAAACACTGATGGTCCAGCACCTTGGGACATCCTTCGATGTGAAATGCATTACACAAATGTAATTTTATTGTTGTACCTGACATGACTTCAGAGTGTATCTCTGACTGCATTCATTGAAACTGGAACACATCTAAAAGCAACACACTGAACACATTTCAGCACAACCATGTCTAATTACATGGCTGCCTTCTTCAGCACATCCAATATTTTAGACTTTTAGCAATTACATGTGGCTTAGTTTGAGTTTCTGTCTCTTAGCGAGAAATCTTTTAAGAAATACCATGGATTAGACCGCATGGTTCCTCGGTAGCCTTAAAAAGTCTGGTTTCTCATCATTCAATGCCACCAATGAAGATCAGATAGTTATGGCACTCTGAACTGAAAATCACATTTTTCATTACTGCCTCACTATATCATACACATCATTTTAACCTTGATTCCTTTAATAACTATCCACAAGTCTGCTTATTAAACCAACAAAAGTGTCTAATTTAGATTGTTGTTATTAATATTTATTCCGAGATGCAAATTGGGAATCCTGCTAGAAATCATGACAACACTTGCTCTGGAAGCAGATCGGAGTCAGCGTGGAGCATTTTGGATTCTGAGAGGGTGTTTTTTATTTCAAACTCAGAGTTGATAATAACACCTCCAGTCATGATTTGCCAAAAATTAGACCTGTCATTATAGTACAGTGTAACACCCATCATGTGATGATATCATTTTTCCAAGTAATACAGCATCAGCCGTTGTTACACACATATCCTTATGCTATTACTGTAGTAATCACACCAGGAAGGCCTATAACTATTGCCAATGCATTTAATCATTTAAACCACAATGCAATCTTTAGACTACAGCCATACAAAACAGATGTTGCTTTACTTATATGTATTGTGTTTAATCAGCTCTTATTACAAATAATTGCTTTACTCCAAAGCATTTTGTCAGACTCCACCTGTTGGTAGATTACAATAACAATACATTGCATATATATAACATGCAGGGTATATTTTCGGAAGGCATGAGGAATGTAAATGACTCACTCTTTTGTCGCATGTTAACACAGAACTGACACCTATCTTCAGTAGCTTCAGCTCATTAGATAGTCTGAAGCAAACCCTGACAAGAAACGTGATTTGATTCTTATACTTAGAAAACAATCTAGATTATAATAAAATAATTAATATCTCGGAGGGAGTTTGAGACAGTCATTACAGATAATATTCATCAATATTTATGTCAACAGTTAAACTATTCAATAGAATTACGGCCTTGTAACTCACTCACATGTACATATTATTTATACAGAATAAAAAAAACACTGCCTGAAACTAGCCTGTACAGAAACAGGGTTTCCAGTTTACTTGTACGAGGGAAAATTTATAACATTGCAAACATGTTGAGTGTGTCCATTGTAAAATATTTATATTGTCCCTGCCTAATCATTTTTTCTTTCCAGTTACTACTGTTTGAACTGAATACTGATTAACATAAATGGGCACAATTATTCTGCAAAGGAAAACAGAAATAAAGTGCTGTACGAATAGAAACTAGTTTGCAGTCTGAGAGTTTACTAAGCATGTGTGATTTGGGTTTCTTGTGGGGGAAAACAAGTGACACTAAAATACTATGCACCTATTACAAATTTAATAAAATAAGATCTACTAATTTATTCAGAAACAGTTTGTCTTGATGGAGATAAATACCTGTTTCACTTTGTTGCCTAGAGCACCCAATTTTTAAGCTGAACTGTTCCCTGGAGAGGTGTTTTTCATGGCTCCTCTGAAGGCTTCAACACTGTTGCCAGTGCATCTAAATGTTCCTCACCACAACCATTCCAGCATCATTTATGGTACTCTGGGCAGACTGAGCTTCCACAGCTCATTTACAATCCAGTAGAACAGTGTTTCCATCAATGGTCAGGAGGAACCTTCCTCTGACAGTGGGGAAGGTTCACAGTCAGAAAGCAATGGGATGAAATTAGTGATTTCACAGTGATAAATATGATATTGACGCATCATGAAATGACACTTAATTCACCTCAATTTCCCAATTCACTTTGGGAAATTGGGTACGCGCAACTATTCAAGTGTTTTTGCTGAGGAAGTGGAATCCATTCCACAGGGTAAACAGGATGAACTGTTGATTGCAAACCCTCAAGTGTCCAGCAACTTGAGACGTCCTCCCAATGTAAAAGGAGCTATGTAAATGCAATTTGTTTCTGTTTGTTAAAGCTTCATCTGATTGAACATTTTAATTGTGGACTGTAATAATCTCTGGATGTATTGTGTTATTTTCAGGAATCAAAAGAGAAATTTCTAATTAAGTTTACTTAAATTAGGATTGCATTAAGAGAATATTGGAGTAGGTCTTACACTTTTCAGCTAAATATCTACTACTGTGTCACTCAACTAGGACTTTGTAGCTTAGCTGAAAAGATACCTCCGAGAATATGCACCTCATGTAACTGGTGCTTGCATACTGGAGATCATACATAACCTCAGTAAGAGCAAACTCCTGAGAATTTACTCTCTGTAGCCAACTGAAACCCATGCAAGACCTCTCAACTGACAAATATGGATAGAGGTACTGTAGCATACAACCTAGTCTGAAAAAGGAAAACATGTGGTTACTTCCACTGAATGAAGTGAGCTTCTTCTCAGTTATAGCATAGCAACAGAAGGAAGTCATTCACCCCATCACTTTTGTGCTATAGTATTATATTGGATCATGGATGATCTATCAATCACATTTCCCTGCCTTTAACCATATTTCTGAATACCATTTTCCAAAATATCTATCTATCCCCTTTTAAACACCCAATCAATTCTGCGTCTATGGTCTTTGGGACCATATTCTCACAATTCTATGTGATTAAATGTTTTGTAATTACACGTAGATTCGTTCTGATCTTAAAATTCAAGAATCCCAAATTTGGATCCCTCCAGCAGAAGGGAGTGTTGTTCAGTTGGAGAATCATAATATGAAGGGATGTTTTGGATCACAAATCATAGTGATATCAATTCTGTTTAAAGTCAGTGGACCTCCATGACATTATTCATTCATATGAGACATCAATGACTAAACAAACAAGGAACTGCATCAGGGGCCTTCTTATCTATTTGACTTAGTATCACACACCCCAATCAATTTACCGAGGCTCACTTTGTAGCACTCTTGCCTCTGGGTCAAAAAATAGTTGTTTCAAGCATCACTCTGGAACACGAGTTCACAGACTAGTCTGACACTACTGCAGGGCTGGGGATGTGCTGCATTATCGGAGATCCTGAACTTCATATGACATGTTAAACTAAGATCATGTTTGCTGTTAAAGTGGATGTTAAAGATCACATTACACTATTTGAGAAGAGAAGACCGTTTTTCTCAGAATCCAGGCCTTCAGTCTTCCATATAAAATTAGTCATTCACAATAAGGCTGTTTGTGGGAACTATGTGGTGCAAATTGCAGACAAAACACAGTTATTATACTTGATAGCAATGAAGCACTTTGAGAAGTTCCCATGAGATTATGGACCATAACAAGTTGTAATTCTTTCTTACCCACTGTAAGATCACAGGAATATTGATCTTTTTTTGTCTTTCAAATGAAAAAAAAGCATAATTTTATGAAATGATACAATATCAAAAGTATAACACAAGAAATGGAGTTTCAAAGTTCCACTATAGGAGAAAGCTAACACCCTACAATATGTTTACGGTGTGTGTTGCGATATATGTTCAGGCACTGAAAGCTGATATTTAATTGCATAATGAGTAATGTCATCTGAGGTGGTCAAAGGCAGACAAACAAAACTGAGTCGTTGCTGCACGTGACAATTGCATTACAGCTGTGAAATCATCATTCCAAAAGTCAGCTTCTCAGCCATCAGCTCTCACTGCACATCACCCAAATCAGTAAAACAAAGCCTTTTCTTTTTCCTCCCCTTAACTCAGTCATGGGAAGAAAATGTCTGATTTATTCTTCATTACATGCAATATGCTGATGTTGCACGTCCCATGGTTTCATGATAAGATAAGAATATTCTTTTTTACTTTAAAAGAAGCTGAATTGCCTTCCTTTCCGTACAGCAGCACTTGAGATAATGTCCTTATCTTGCCATGAAGTGCTGTTAGTTGGCTTACGAACATTTAGTGGAATGTGCAGAATATTGGATTCAGAATATGAAGTGATTATAACTAAATTTCACTCAGTGACCCTAACACTTTGAGTTCTGCTGTGCTCAGTCCTCAGTCGATCACATCAAGAACATGGTTATTGTCCTTTGTATTTTAAAATTCAATGCCAATCACTTCTAAAGGGAGAAAGAGCATTATTCTATATTGTAAGATAATGCAAAAGTAATTTTAATTCACATGTGTCCAGAAAGATAATGTGATTTGGTGCCTCTGTGTGCATATAACTGCAAGCAATATCTTCTCAACATATTGGCAGTGTGATGTAAATTTCATTTGTTTCCTTTATGGATCACATTTATTAAATCTCACAGATTTTCTTAATATTTTTCTAGTAAACTGCAAGGTACAAAAAGATTCAGAATAGGTTTATTATGATCTAATACAGTAGCTAGCCAATTATCTGCTCTAATTAGGACATGCCCATTCCTGATAAGCAAACAATAAGGATAGATGGACATCCGGCAACACAAAGCGTTACATAGCTACAGCACTAACTAATAATAATCCTTGCAGTTGGTATAGTGCCTTATCTCATCGTCGAGACATCTCAAAGCGCTTCACAGAATATATTGTGAAGTGGAATGACTGTCGTTTGTGGGCAAAATGCAGCAGCCAATTGCACACAGCATTGTCCCACAAGTAGTCATGGATTGAGTGACCAAATTTGTTTTTTGGACAGATTATTATTATAGTGAATGAAGTCCTAAATTGTACCCGTCTTTCTCTCTCTTTCTGTTGTTCTCTCTGCACCTTCTCAGTGCATCTCTTTCTCTGCTTCCCTCCCTCTCTTCCTCTCATTATCTTTCTGTCTTCTTTGGTTCTCTTTCTCCGCCTGACCGTCTTTATCACTGCCTGTTTATCATTCTGCCTCGCACTGAGGCTTTCTAACTCCATATCGATCCATTTCTACCTTTCTTTAGCTCTAAACTGTACAAAATTATTATCAATATAATATAACAAATAAAGAGTTATGTGCATGAAAGCAATGCTACTAAGAATTGTGGATGTGTCCATAACAATCTCAAGCACATGGCATAACTTTTTGTTGCCAGTTTAGCCACCTCACATCAATTTCTGATTCAGTCTGAGGAGAATAAATTGACTTGTAAATAATTGGTGTGTGGCTAACTGGAATTCTACTGAAATTTATGGATCAGCGATTTTATTTCTGAGTTACCTTTCACATTTACTTGGAGAGGAAGATGTCTCCAGGTGCTTCACAGGAATTCACTTAAAGTGTAGTGACTGTGAATTTTGGTGGGGGATGTGGCAGCCAATTTGGGCCCACAATAACCCACAAACAATTGTGAAGTGAATGACCAGTTTTATTTTCGAGGCATTGCTGGCTAGCACACTGGGGAAACTCATTTAAGTGCATCAGAGTATGAGTCTAGACTGTGAGTTCAGAGTCACAAGACACTACCAACTGAATCACCAGATACCTCTGTATAGGGAAAATGTGTGCTTCTCCCAGAATATTTGAGTGCTAATGAACAGGTGCAAAAAATGCCTTGTAATTATTAATCCTTTCAAAAGTTGTGCCATGACCTTCTCTGTCTTCTCACACCTCCGCAACATTGCCAGGCTCTGCCATTGCCTCACCCCTCAGGCCACAGAAACACTCATCCACTCATTTATCACATCTAGGCTTGACTGCCAACTCCCTGCTTTCCAACTCTTCCCTCCACAAGCAGCAAATCACCCCAAACTCTGCAGCTTGTGACCTCTCCCGCACCAGGCTTTAAGCCCTATCACCCCCACCCTCACCCAGCTCCACTGGCTCCCCATCCCCCAGAGGATAGAGTTCAAAATCCTCATCCTTGCTTTCAAAGCCCTCCACAGTCTTGTTCCTTTCTACTTCTGTGACCTGCTGACTCCATATCAACCTGTCCACTCCCTCCGCTCAGCGGGCTCCGGCCTGCACTATGTTCCCCGCCCGTCCCGTCCCACCATCGCCGGTTGGACCTTCAGCCTCTCTGTCCCCGCCCTTTCGAACTCCATCCCACATTCCTTTCGCCTCGCTTCCTCCCTTGCCTTCTCCAAGGCACGTCTCAAGACACTCCTCCTCCTTCAGCCACCCTCCTACCCTCCTTGCCTGATCCTAACCCCCAGCTTGGGTCCAATTCCTGACTGTCCAATGCCTTGGGACATCCTCCCACATGAAAGGCGCTATACAAATGTAATTTTGTATTGTATTTGGCTACCAGTATTTCAGGCCTATGATTTTTTTTTGTAAATGAATCCAGCCTCCTAGCCTCAACTATCCTTCCTGCTAAGCTTTTCCAGTTGTCAATTATCCTCTGGATAAAGAAATACTTCCTGCTGTCTGTCCTGAAATTCCTCTTTGCTATTTTGAACACCATCCTCTTGATCTGCTGCCTCAGCATATCTGAAAGTTTTCTTTCCAGCTTCATAAGTGGAGCTGGAATTGGAAGAAAAAACATTTGTCAAGTAATTCTGGAAAAATGAAGTTCAGTGGGAACATTTTTGTTCAAATTGCTTTCTTACCTAAAGAGAAAAACCCAGCGTCATAAAATAATTGGTGCATTCTTGGGATACATTTTTGCTTTTTCACACCGGCTCTGACCTGCTTCCTCCTCCACAAGGCTGCTCTTGTGAGGTACATTATGGACTTTGCTTCATCTATTTGATATAAATATTCCCACCTTTACCATTTGCAAGCACACTCCTCTATGGGTTAAAAGCAGCACAACCACAAATGGTAGCTGAGATCAGCTTTTGTAATAAATACAAACATTCCCCAAAATATATAACTGATGAAATTGAAAAACGCTCAAGCTTTGTTTTCACGTTTTGTGACATCAAGAGAATTCCTCAATTCAATTACTGTCATGTATCTCAGTGCCAGCTATCCATTATCCCATATGCACTCAGCACTCCTGATATAACCTCGGATACAATACCATATTTCTCTTTCACTAAGTCTGTTCTCACTGGAATTCTGGAAGAAGCAGCTGTTATGAGCGTTCAATTTATTGTTTAACACAAGTGATTACCACCATTTCTCCTTAAGGTAATCATGACCAATGGCCCATCCACAAATGTTAGCGAGAAAGAAACAATTACAGTCTTGTTATGGCAGGAATGGGTCTGTTGTAACAACACTTGCATTTGATATAGCACAGTATTACATCATTGCAACATCTCAAAATGCTACACAGGGATTACTGTAAATCGCAGTGACTGTGTATTTCGTCTCAATCCAATTCTTAAAAAGGTAAATAATCCTTACATTTTATATAACACCTTGTCAGGTTGTCACATTATCTCAAACCCCTTCACAGAATACCCTGCAAAGTGTAGTGAATATGTATTTTGTACAGTTCTCTTATCAGATTCCACTTACTGTGTGTCGCCCAGCCATTTGGACAAAACATTGGAGTGTAAAGAGAATTACTTCTTATCTTTGACTTGAGCTATGAGCTGGGTCAATAGAAAAATGTGGAAGCTGCTACATACACTCGCCTCCGATACAAATACTATGATCCGCTAAGAGGCAATATAGAAGTGAAAATTTATTCTAGGGTCCAATTGTATTAGATGTGACACATTTCTCAAGTGTGTTCCATTCTATGTCACATATACAGATGTGTATTACGGAATGGAAAAGCCAGAAAAACTGACTAGTGAGGAAAGGTACCACGTTCATGTTTGGTTTCAGCGTTTATTTGAGGCTGAAATTAAATCGCACTGTGGAGGGAATATTACTCTCCATTTGATAAGGCTGAATGTTGGCACTCAGTACTCAAGATTGGAAAAGCATCACAATCACCAGGACAAATTAAAGAAAAAAAATCAAAATGACTATGATAAAGTAAAGAAAACCAAATCAAAAGAGCTTAATATAGACCAAATTCTTAATTGACCAGTAGTTTATGAAGCTTTCTTCCCCTCTCCCAAGAAAACCACAATCATCTCTTGTCCCATAATTTTATTTTTAAGCCACTAAAGTAATGCAGTATTACGCTTTATGAATACTAAAGCTTAGGTGGCAATACAAAAACAAATAACTAAGTGGCAGTTATAAGGCATGTCACAATCAAGAGATTTGGAAGGCAACAAGTAATATCCTAATATTGTACCATGTACAGTAATATTGCACCCGAAGAACATGATTTGTGTTATGAGTTCTTATAAAAATTACTTTTGAGAGTTTTGTTTTACATTCCTTAAGAGCTGCTCAGTGATGTGAAGCACAACTGGTATAAATCATTGCTGGATGTAAGTGGTTGTAACAAAGGCAAATGCATGTAATCAAGTAATATAACAAAGAGGAGGGTGTTATATGCAACATAATACATAGGCTGACATCTTATTCAATGCAGTAATATATCAAAAGCATTAGATGATGCCATAAACAAAACTCCAGTCACTTAGCAATATCGTGAGGACTTCTTAAAATCATAGAAATTTATAGCCCATTGTATATGTGCCGGTTCTCTCAAGAAAAATCCTTTGTGTCCCATTTACTTGCCATTTCCCCATGCCCCTATAGCTGACTCTCCTTAAGTTATCTATCTAGTTCCTTCTTCAAGGGCAATATGGATTTTTCCTCAACCACCATTCTCAGCAGGGCATTCCATATACTAACTATTCTAAATTGATGTCCTCTAGTTACTGACTCACTGATCAGTGAAAATAATTTCTCCCTATCTCATCAATTCACTGAAACTTGGGACAACAACAACAACAAGATTCCATTTATAGAGCGCCTTTCACGTCGGGAGGACGACCCAAAGCGCTGACGGGACGATAGCTACTGGAGGGAATCCACCATGATTGGTAAACAACTGTTATTGAAGCATCCACTTTCAACTCAATGGGTAAAGATATATCTCTCAGTTGTGGGCAGCAGGATGGTAACATTTGATGTTAAGTTTTACTACTCACTGAGATTTGCTCTACACTTAGTGAAAGCTCAAACCCATACTTGTCATATGTCAAATGACCAACTTGATACCATCTCTAGGGAGGGAGGGACAGTAAACTGGGTGTCCTTGGGCCATAGCTGACTGACTCCAAGCTGATATGCTTGGTAAAGGAATGTCAAATCTCTGTAACTGGCTCATTTGTAGGATTTAGATGGACAGATTGGGGGCAGGGATTTTTTCCACTCAGCTCCTGGTAACTCTGCAAAGCAACAACTGATGGATTAGATGGCCCATGCTGGACAAGCAGTGAGAAGATTGGCAGGCGGTCTTTTATGTACAGTTTTAGCTGGTTAAAATCCATCAGGACCCCAAGTGCGATTGAAAGGACATCTTGCTCTGAGAGCCAGCGCAGAACTCACTGGGCTGAATGGTATTCTTCTACACTGTAAGTTTCTATCATTCGTAGTATGGTTCCGATGCTCTTAAACACGATTATGGGATTCTGCATATTTCAGATACTGACTAACCAATAACAACAGCACTTCTACAAGCAGGTTTCTTACTTACCCATTAAATAGCTGATTGTTTTGTGGTATATGTGTGGGTGTTGGGATGGGGGCGGGGGTGGTTTATAAAGTGACTGGAGGAGCAGAGTGTACCTTTTTACCTGCAGGTCTAAAGGAATCAAGTCCAAAAATAACTTTGGAAGATGGAGAGGTTCAGTCGGGTAGAATGCAGGCTAAATTTGTAAGCAGTCTTTTGGAGCGGATAGGAATCCGATAGGGTTGCACATACATTTGATGTGCTGCCTTTCATTCAGATCCACCCCATCCATAACAGACAACACCAGGATTCTCCAAGGTATTAAAGGCAGCATCTGGACAAGTAAATAGCCTGCAGGATTGATGTGGGTCCATCTCACAAGATCGGTCTGGATGAAGAAGGCCCTTTGGTTCATCTGATCTCAACCCTCCGGTACACCCATCCTGCCATCTCCCCGTCACTGCATCAAGCTGTTTTTCAAATGAGTCCAGTGTCCTGGCCTCTACCATCTTTCCTGGCAACTTTTTCCATTCATAGATTACATCTACTTAAGAAACATTCACTGGTATCTGTCCTGAAATTGCCCTTTACAAATCGAAACCGTTGTCCTCTTGTTCTACTGCCTTGATACATTCTAAAGTATTGAACTGTGTTTAGTTTGTCAATCCCATTGAAAATATTACATACACCTCTATAGGGTCCCGTCTGAGTCTTCTCTCAAGAATGAAGAGCCCTAGCTTACATATCATTAGCAGGGTAACAGGATTCTTCTGTGTTTCATGTTATCATGGGGCTGAAAACTTTGTCGCCATTCCATATAGCAACAATGATGATACACAATTAAAGTGGGGAAATCACATAGGAAGACATCCCACAATGTTGCTGCTTTGAGTGCTGATAGGAATTCCAGCCTACACATTTGTTTCACTGTTTTGTTATAACACACCAGTGGAAGAGAACTGGAAGCACAAGATATAAGAGGTCTTGTGGAATGGCAAGACACAAATCAGTGAGTATATTACAAGGCTTCAACTGAAACTGAAGTTCGACTTGACTGAAACCCAAATTCTTGTACATAAGGTTTCTAATCAAATTTACAAAATCCCTCTATGGTTTCGCCCCATCCCTATCTATCCTCCCTACTTCCTCCAAACTCTACCAACCTGGCTGCTCAGTAAGCATCATCCTGCTTCTCGTTCCCTACCATCCCCACCTTCAGCAGACCGGCTTTGACCCTTTTAGCCACCACTCTCTGGAACACCATTCCTACTCGCTCCCTTCTTCATTTAGATCTCAAGACCTACCTTTCTTTCAAACATGCTTTCTTGCCCCTACCTTCAGCTCCCAGCCCCATCTTGCGTGCCCAGCCAGATAATAGCTTCAGGACATCCTCCCAACATGAATGGTACTATATAAATGTAAATTCATATTGTATTCTATTACTTTGCATAACTTGTACTGCTTTCTTAACAACAGCAACAACAACTTGCAATTATATAATGCCCTTCACATAGGAAATTGTCTTGGAGCATTGTACAGTAGTGGGGTCAGAGGTGGATTCTCATTGCATATCATGTACTCTGTTTGTCAACTGGTAAAATATCAACAAAGATTTTGTATTTGCTCTTCAATTTGTTTTAAATTGACATGTTGCAAATAGCAGGATGAAGAGCAGTCTGTAACATTCTGATTTTGAATGATGATCACCGCATTGATCTGTCATGGCTGGCCACAGAGGTGTGTAAAGCACCTTTCTATGCCTGAAGGATCTTCTCCAATTATACTGATTCAACAAGTCGTTCTGTTCAGTGGTTAGTTTAATTATAACAGCACCGAATGTTAAATACATTATTGACTGCAGTCTGCTGCTCATGTCTGGGAGATTATGATGGCTTAGATCTCCAATCTATAGGGACACTTTTATTCCCATTATATAATTTTGACAGATGTATATTTTATGTCCCTTTCTCAGAAAATGCAAAACAATGTTCTTGGAGAAACATGTTGGATATTCTCTACTGTGCTTATAATTCTCAAATGCTAGCTTTTTTGATTTACATCCAAAGTCTCTCTTTAACTATGAACTAATTTTATAAGTGGACATGAATGCACACATAAGGAATGCATATAGATATATCTCTGGTTAAAAAAAATTCCCTTAAATATTTATCAATGTATATCTTTTCTGAAATATTTTTGTTAGAGCTTCACTCAGCCGGGCTGTTACTTGCAGGATCAAAGTTCTATAAAATGCTTCAAAAGAACTTAAGAAGAGTTATCTTCCAGTTCCAGAATTGACTGTTTTTCTTATTATATATCATTGATCGCAGGCACTTAAAATTTATAACTGCTTTTTATTGAAATGAAATTAGATCAGAGACTTGCCACAAATAAAAAAATCGCTGAAATAAAACAGTCTTAATTCAGTTTCAGTTTCACCAAAGTCTATTGACCTTCACAAAGAAGACTTCATTTTTCCATTCAAAAGTCAAGTGGTCAAAAGGGAAATTCTCTCTCTAGGCCTAAAATATCAACACATCCTCAAAGAGAACCCATGGGAAAACACACACATTCACCTTTGTGGGCAAATACTCCTCAAGCTACCTTATAAAATTAGTGGTAAAGTCATCCATCGCAGGACAGGCAGAAGGGAGGAGGGCTTATCTAGGAATGAAAGATTGTTAGTAAAGAGAACAACTATATTTTGTTCAAAACATAAAATACTGCAGATGTGGAAATCTGAAACAGGAACAGAATTGCTGGGAACACTCAGCCTGCTTGACAACAACAACAACAACAAAAACAACAAGATTGCATTTATAGAGCGCCTTTCACGTCGGGAGGACGTCCCAAGGCGCTGACAGCATCTATGAAGAAAGGAAAGAGAGTCAATGTTTTGGGTCCATGACCCTTTGTTAGAACTGGGGCATTTTGGGAGGGAGATGCTTTTAAGACTAACAGAGAGGGGGGAGGAAGGGCAAGGAAGACAAAAGAAGAAATGGGGTAGAGGACAGGGGATGATGGGTTAAAGAGGTGTTAATGATGCAAAACAAAGAGGGGATTGCAACAAAACAGGGGAAAAGAGTTGTTAATAATGCAAAACAAAGGTGGTGGTGGGGGAAAATTGCAACAAAAGAGGCAGACCAGAGAGAGAAAACCTATGTCCAGGACCCAGATGAGTTTTGTTTTGTTTTTGAACTATATTTTGTTTGTGAATTAGTCTTTGTTTCTGTGTCTTTCTGTTTGTCTCTCCCTCACTTCTTTTCTCTTTCTACTTTCTCTGCCTATCCTGTCACTGTGTAGGTTCTTGTGCCTATCCTGCCTCTATGTAGGTTTCTTCTGTCTGTATGTCTCACTCAGTCTTTGTGTCGGTGCTTCTCTGTTAGACTCGCCTTCTCTCTGTTTTGCAAATTGTCTCACTCTCACTTGTTCTTTCTCATCTTGCTCTTTGCTCACATTCTCACTCTTCCCTCTTTCAAACTCAGTCATTTAAACTCTGTATCTTCTTTGTGTGTGACACTCACTCTTCTGTCTTTTAGCTCATTCTTATATATCACCGTCACATTCACCCACATTTGTTTCCCCCACTTTCTCCTCATTCTCTCTCGTTGCCTTCCATCATAATGAATCAAATTTGTTTTCCTCCTTCTCTCCACTCCTTCCCTCCCTCTTTTTCCCACCCTTTCTATCTATCTCTCTGGCTTTGTGCTGCATTGAAGGTATGTTCTTCAAATGAGACTTTAAAGCTAGGTCTCTATCTGTTTGGGTGGAATTTAAAGATTTCATGGCACTACTCGAAAAGAAAAGGGAGCTTTCCTCCTGCTGCCCCCTGGCCATCAGTCACCCAAATAAAATTGGGCATTCACTTCATGGTTGTTGTGGAGTCCTGTAGCTCAGTGGTTAGAGCACTCGCTTTGCAAGCGAGAGACCTGAGATCAATTCCAGGCAGGGCGAAACCTTGGGCAAGTTTCCTTACTCCACACCCCTAATAATAATCCCTCCAAAAACCAAAAACAATAATAAAAATTGTCATTTTCAATCTACAACTGTTCGTGGGACATTGCTGTGCGCAATTGGCTGCCGCGTTCGCCCACAAATATATAGTCAATTCACTTTACAATGTGTTCTGTGAAGCGCTTTGGGACGTCCTCCCGACGTGAAAAGCGCTATATCAAATGCAAGGATTATTATTATTATTATTATTTGTGGGACATTGCTGTGTGCAAATCTAAGAAAGGGAGATCTACACTATTTCTGCTAATATTGGGAAACTGCTGAGGATGATTTAGGGTTTCCATTTATTTCCACATCCTTTATGGCTTCTTGTTTCCTTTCAGGGAACAACAACAATAACTTGCATTTATTCAGTGCCCTTCATGCGTGGTAGTGTCCTGCAGCATTTGACAGTGGCAGAGTCTGACACCAAGCCACGGGAGATGAAAGGAGGAGGTGACTCTAAACACGGTCAAAAAGTATGATCTTTAGGTGGGATTTCAAAGTAGAGAAGGAGAGGGCAAGGTGGAGGGATTGACGGAGAGAGGGATGTTGTATTTCCCAAGAACTTAGCCAACTAATTTAAGCCATATACAAGGTTGTGGCTCAGGGTTGTAACAAGAGCCCTGGAAAAACAATTTAAACCCAGGTTGCAGCTAGAGTGGCAGCAAGGGCCCATAGTTCCATTGGACCAAGGAGAGGAGTCAAGGTCTGAGCAGGGCATCTGAGTTCATGTACATTTGTTGACATAGAGTTCTATTGAACAAAGTCTCTAAAACATAGAGAAATATTTACCTCTCAAGTCTTGGGCCCTCCAATTCACATATTCACATGCACTGTCTTCCATTCATTGTGAATAGGTATGGGTATTACAGGATTCTCATTGAATATATATCTGGAGAACTGTTCTCCTAGGTGGGGTAGTGGGGGGATGGGAATAGCAGCAACTCCTTGGAGCTGAACTGGCTCAACAATAACTTGCATTTATATAGCGCCCTACACACAAGGTAGAGTCCTGGAGAGCTTCTCAGTAGCAGAATCTGATGATGAGCCAGGTGGAGAGGAAGGTGATAGGTGACCATGAGCATGAGAAAAGGAAGATCTTTTGGCAGGATTTGAAGGTGGGGAGTGAAGGGTCAAGGCAAAAGGAGTAAGGGGTCAAGGCAGAGGGATTGAGGGAATGTGTTCCAGAGTTTTGGGGCAAAATGGCTAAAGGCATGTCCACCGATGGTGCAACAGAGGGGACTAGGGACAAGTAGAAGGCTGGAGCCAGCCGAGCAGAGGCAGGGGATGGTGGAGTGGGGGTGGGGGTTAAGCAGACCAGATAGGTAGGAAGGTGTAAGGTCATCAATGATTTGAAAACTAGCGAGAGGATCCTGAAATTGATCCATTCAACAATTGGGAGCAAGTGGAGACTGGCAATGACTGTTGTGATGGGGATATGGAGTGTTGCACAGGTGAGAATCCGAGCAGCGGAGTTTTGAATTACTTTAATTTTTTTTACGTTGGAGCTGATGATACCAGCGAGGAGGGCATTTTAATAATGCAGCCAAGAAGTGACGAAGACATTCATGAAGGTTTCGTCTGCATTCATTGTGATGTACAGACAGAGGCAGGCAATGAGACAGAGGTGGAAAAAAAGCAGCCCTGGTTAGGGAATGGATGTTGGATAGTAGGGAAAGCTGTTAATAGAATCTGGTGCCTAAGTTGCGCACAGGTTTGGTGAGTCTAAGGGAGAGCTCCAGGAGATTAAGGAGCCAATGAGTATCACTTTCGTCTTGTCAACATTCAACTGCAGAAAAATAGCACTCATCCAGGCTTTCATGTCAGTCAAACCAGCTTATAGAACATCAGCGGACTGGGAGTCACAGCTGCAGGAGAAGTAGATTTGGGTGTCATCCACATACATGTGGAAGTTGACCTCATGTCTATGGATGACATTGCTGAGAGGGAGCTTGCAGATATGTAAGGATTATTTAAAGTCGAGAGCCTGCAGTGAAGTATGATCTGACACAAATTTCCTGTTAAGTAGTAAAATTTAATAAAAGATTAGCAAAGTTACCCATTATCAAAATTATACATTTCATCATATGAAATAAATTCTTCCAATGGGTTAGTAATCAAATTAATTCTTACAATAAGTTAGTAAAGTTCACTGCAATGGGTTGATCGGATCAATATAGTGGCTTTGAGGGATCAGTCGACTTGTTGCGTCGATCCATGTTGATTGTAATCTATCTCTTTCCTCAAGATTGGTTGTGATCAGTTGCTCCGTTCACAAACTCAGTTCTTCACTTTAAGCTCAGCTCTTCCCCTTCGTTGAGAATTATCCTTACAATTTACCTAGTAAAGACGTACACATCGACCTTGTCAAGATATCTGGAATTTAGCTTTACTAAAAACATCTTTTGAATTAGACAGTCTCATCCCTTCACAAATATCCATAGTTGTCTTTGTCCACCCATGATGGTGTTGAAGAAAGCTTTGTTCTATAAGTATTCTTTCACATGTTTTCCATTATCATTGGCCTTCATGCATATGTGTATATAGTCAGCTTTAACAAAGTAAAAAGGTGCATGATTCTTTGCCATTTTCTTTGGTCAACTCAAGCAACCCAGAATTCTGGGATTGCTTAAAGATAATAATTATAATAATAATCCTTGCATTTGATAATGATAATAATAATACTCCTTGCATTCGATATAGTACCTTATTATGTCTTTGAGATGTCTCAAAGCGCTCCACAGAATATACTGCAAAGTGAATTGAGTCAAATGGACTCACCAAGACTGGGAGCAGAGAGATCAACAGGACATGGTCAGCCCACAGGATATAAAATAATCGCACGGAATACATAGATTTGAGTGTGGGTTCAGTCTGAGGCTGGACTGGGCAGGGAGCAGACTTCACACTTCACTGCAGACTGACTGACTATTCTCTTGATTTAGGTTGACGTGCTGTGCAGAGTTCAGGAGTCTCGGCATCCCCTTTTATGTAAACACAGGTTTCCTCCCCCCAACCCCTCCACCCCCTCACATGTTGTTAGAAGATTAAGTAACCAAATGTTCTACTTATGATTTTTTTTTAGTAACACCAGACCCGGTAAGGGTCTAGCAAAGTCAAATTATTCTCATTTTGGAATAAGGACAACATTTGCGGTATTTCTTAAGGTATTCCTTGTGTCAATTAAGGCAAAGAAAGCCATAAGGAGCAACACCAATATTTTCTGATTTCTTTATTTAGCATCTCTTTTCCTAACTAAGGACTTACCTTTATTCACTGCTGCTAAGCAGGTGTGAGCATGGCTTACTTGGTGGCACTCTTGTCTCTGAGTTAGAAGATTGTGGGTTCAATCTCCACCCTGGGACTTTGAGCTCACACCCCAGTGCAATGCTGAAAAGTATTTCTTGTTGTAGATTCTGTCATTTGAATTAGACAATAAACCAAAATGCTGTCTGCCTTTTCTGATGGACGTTAAAGATCAAGAGACTCTTCCATCAGAACAGGTCCTGGAGGTATTACGGGTAGAGACTGAAAAAAGAATTGAGTGTTACTGTGGGAGGTGGTGTGATTTTCACGTTGAATTGAAGCAAACTTTCCATTATAAGTGCAATTTAAGGAGCATAAAATCCAATTCAGTCAGCGAGACAATATCAGTTACATATTGCTTTAATAACTTTAGTGCTAATTGGACATTGACAATGAGAAGTAAGCATAAAAGATTCTGGGAAGAGAGTGGCAATGTAAGATTTAAATAAAGGAACTAGTGAATCTACAACAACAACAAAATTACATTTGTTTAGCGCCTTTCACGTCGGGAGGACATGCAAAGGCACTGGACAGTCAGAGTTTTGGACCCGAGCAGGGGGTTGGGATCGGGAAGGTGGAGGGCAGAGTGGGGCAGGGGGTCAAAAGCACGGTCGAAGAGGAGGATCTTGAGATGGGTCTAGAAAGAGGCAAGGAAGGGAATGAGGTGGAGGGACTGTGGAATGAAGTTCCAGAGGGTGGAAGCAGAGTGGTAGAAGGCCCACCTGCCAATAGTGGAGTGAGCAAGGCGGGGGACGTGAAGCAGGATGGAACCTGCTGCTGGGAGGGAACGAGCAGGATGGTAGAGGGTAGAGACGTCCCAGAGGTAGGGGGGAAGCAAGACCATGGAGGGCTTTGCAGATGAAGACGAGGATCTTGAACTGTATCCTCTGGGTGAATAGAAGCAGAGAGGTACAGTTGGGTGTCATCCGCATATATGTAGAAATTGATCCCCAAGTCTGCAGATGATGTCACCAAGATGGAGCACATGGTTATTGAAGAAGAGGGGACCAAGGACAGAGACATGAGGAACGCTGCACAAGATGGTGTGGGACTAGAGGAGAAACTGTTTGTGGAGAAGAAGTGGAGGCACGATCGGAACCAGTCAAGGACAGAGCCGTGAATGTTGAGGTGAGAGGAGAGGCGGCGAATGAGGATAGAGTGGTCGACAGTGTTGAAGGCAGCAGAGAGGTCAAGGAGGATGAGGAGGCAGAGGGAGCCCTGGTCGTAGATGGACAGAATGTCATTTGCCACTTTGACCAGGGCTGTCTCTGTGCTGTGGATGGCACGGAAACCCGATTGGTGGAGTTCGTGAAGGGAACGGCGGGAGAGGAAGGAGCAAAGCTGGGAAGCAACAACTTGTTCCAGGACCTTGGACAGGAAAGGGAGGTTGGAGAAGGCGCAGTTGTTTGAGAATCTAAACTATGTTTTGGATTTATAAAAATTGCATCAGGTTGGTTCTGCCACAACAACTTCTGGCTTCACAGGCAGGCTGACTTTCACAAGTAGAAAGTGAGCTTTCAAATTTATCAATTGCAGCACCTCAATTGCTATAGCAACACAGTTCAGTGCTGTCCTTATGGTTGAGCAGCATTATTACTGTAAAATGAGTGAGGTTTCAGAGTCATGTACTTGAGCTGAAAGGTAAAGAATTGGTGGACTTACAGGGACAAGGGTTTCAGTAGAATTATTAACAACATAGAAAAAGCTGGAAATAGTGTAGTCACAAATTGGATGCAATTGACCTTAACAGTAAATGTATATTGGTAGCAATTTAAACCTGGCTAAAAAACAGCTTATTTGTCTGAAAATAGGGCTCTGGCCAACAATCCTCCAGATAAATTGATCATTCACCTTATGGCTTGTTTAGAAGATCTTGGAATGTGCAAAATAGTTGTCACATTTGTCTACAAAAAATGTCATTACACTTGACTGTAATTATTATAAAGCATTTTTAGGCGTTTTGGTGTGATAAGGTTTTTCTGTATAATAATAATTCAACTTGCACTTGATATAGTGCTTTATCAAGTCATCGAGATATTTAAAGGGGCTTCACAGGATATACTGTAAATTGATATGACTGTATTTTGTGGGTGAATGTGGCAGCCAATTTTGTGCACACTAATGTCCCTCAAATGGTTATGGAGTGAGTGACCAATTTTATATTGGGTGATTGTTGTCCAGGTACAGGAAATTGAGCAAAAGACCTTAAAACATTTGTCAAATGACTTACAATGTATTGTTTCCACAGCAATGGTATCAAAGCAAATTGCTTGTTAAAACAGCAATTTACACTTATATAGCACCTTCCATACTGGTAGAAAATCTCAAAGCAGTTTTAATGAGGACCGAGCGGATGCTGAGCTGGGAGGAATGGGATGGGGTTGGGGGGGGCTGGGAGGGGGGTGTTAGTGTGCAGTGGTTATGGATAGGTAGGTGCTCAGGAGGGATTTGAAAGTCGTGAGGAAAGGAGCAAGTTTGAGGGATTTTGTGAGGGATTTCCAGAGGGAGAGGGCAAAGTGGCTGAAGGCTCATGCACTGACAGGCAGTAGAGTGGGCCGGGGACATGAAGCAGGTTGAGTTGGCTGAGTGGAGGGAGCAGCCAGGTGCAGGATATAAAGGGTTAATAGAAACATTTCTGTTAGTTCATATTTTAAAATTGCTGCAAAGAAGCTTTTCTTGCAACTAATGTGCATGAGGAGTTGCATCACCATGGTGATACTATTGAACAGAGCTGGAAGTGTTTGCTATACTTTCATATTCATTTCTGTTGGGATGATGATCAAACTATACCAAATTACCACTAATCCTCTATGGGGGAGGCTTGTTGTGGTTGAAGCATTAGGCCAGTTTAGAAATATTGCATGCAGATTACAGTAAAAATCAGCTAGACCTTCCAAACATTTATGACTCCACAACCCCATTTGCCAGATATTCTCCAGTTGCAAATCAGCAACATTAGAGATTAGGTCATTATGGAGTTCGGAACATAAGAACAGGAGGATGCCATTCAGCCTTCAAGCCTGTTCCACTATTTAATTAGATCATGTGTGATCTGTACCTCAACTAATCCTTTCAATTCCAATTTCTCACTTTCATCCCATATCCCTTAATACCCTGACCTACCAAGTTAAAAGACAAGAGTGAAATTTACACTCCATGCTTACAATGAGAAAACAAAACAAATCAGTTCTTGTATAAAGTGAGGAATGTTTTATACCTTTGCAGAGTTTTTTTTCACTATTGTAGAGCCTTGGGATGTTCTCCTGACATGATATACACTAATACATGTACATTTATATTGTATTGTTATGAAAAGTATTTGTTCTTCATTCCATCCTCTCAGTTATTCCAAGTTGATGTTTTTGCTGAAAAATACCTTGGGCACTCTTTCTACCATTGCCGAGTATTTTGGTGATACAATGGGGCTGAAAGCAGTACTTGTCATCACTACTTGTGTTATTGATCAAAACATTTCCTAATCTGAACATTGGTCCAGGTGAAGAGGGCCCTTCCGATCACAAACTTCCAGAATACCCACCCTACCATCCTCCTATTCAATCTTTGGACAGTGTTGAGTTGGACATTCTTGGATGGGGTAGACTTGTGATGGAGGCAATGGCGGGATCGCTACAAATGGCTTTATTATCTTTCGGCTGGTAAAAGGGAAAACCCTTTTCTCCTGATAATCATTTTTCTATTGACTTTGGCTGCTAAGCATTTGTGTGATAACAGCAATTGGCTCAGATGGTCTATGTACCCTCAGATAAGTACATAAGAATGTGTGTTCGAAGCAGGTGTATATATTGTGGGTGCTTGTGTGAATATTAGGGATTAGATCAACTGTGGAACCAAAGAAGGAAGATGGAATTAGTACTTTAGGGACTTGGTTGTAGCAAATTTGTGAGTGAAGTTTTCGAGTCATATAATTGAGCTGAAGTTGACAGTGAGTTAACCATACTGCAGGACTCCAGGAAAGCATCATTGATAGAGGTCTAATTTTCTCCCTGCCTCTCTCATTAGCTCTCTCTCTCATTTGGACTGCACTACACAGAACCAAAAAGGTAGCCTGGGGAAAAGTGCTTACAAGGCTGTCATGTAAGATTGCACTAATTCACACCTAACCTCTTGCACAGATCCAGGAGATTAATGGCTAAATGGAAAAGGCGACTTTGGAGCTGTCTTTGATAGCAAACGCCAGAGGATTATCTGGATGACTGGCTGCTCATGTATCAACAATTAATTAACGCTGAAAACAAAAGCAGAAGTCACTGGGGAAACTCAGCAGGTCAGGCAGCATCTATGGAGAAAGGAAAGTGAGTCAACATTTCGGGTCCACGACCCTTCGTCAGAACTGTGTTCCAGCATCTGCAGTATTTTGTATTTTAATTAATTAACACTGTTAACTTGTTGATGTCTTTCGAACATTTCTACCAATTTTATAAAAAGGCATCTTGTTTTTAAAAAAATTCTCTGATCTGTAGTAAACCCCAGGTGAGTTTATCAGATAGTGTGGATGGCGTGCTACTCTGATGCCGCTGTCACTATGACACTGTAACAAGTAATCTGTTATGGCTCATTGTTTACTTCAATTTGGAGAATATTTTAATAGCTGTTCTGGCACAATTTTTGTTCAGGTTATTATGGTCAGTTTGTCAAGCCATTCTGCATGTAATGTGCGTGTGGGAGAGAGAGCGAGAGAGAGAGAGAGAGAGAGAAAGGGAGAGAGAGAGATCAAGTGAAAGCCTTGCAAGTACAATTGCTCCTATGACATTCACACCATTGCCTTGTGACTGACTGGTATAAAGTCACGACTCCAGGGAATAAAACCAAGGTTTGTGTGAACAGATTAAGAAAGCATCAGAGTGTTGCTGGAAAGGTTAAGGGTGGAATTGCTCCCCATCTAAATGGGCAGTTATACATTAAAGCATTTCATTTTTTGAAAAATATGACATCCAGAGAAGCATCCATGCTTTCAGCCACTACGCCCTGAAGCTGTGGAACTCTCTCCCTCAATCCCTTTGCCTTGCCCCCTCTTTCCCCATTTTTAGGTCGTGCTTGAAAACCTTTCTCTTCAACCGTGCCCACGATCACCTTCCCCCTCCCCCCTGGCTCGCATCGGGCTCCGTCACTGTTAATCGCTCCGAGACACTGTCTACCATGAAGGGTGCTATATACATGCAAGTTGTTTTGGTTCTTACAGAACAATCCTCAACAACAACAACAAAATTACATTTATAGAGCGCCTTTCGTGTCGGGAGGACATCCCAAAGCGCTGAAAGACATCCCCTCCCAACTGAGCCCTGAATATCACACTTCCATTTAAATTGAATCATGTCAATACAATATATTTTAGGTTTATATATTTTGTAGAGCACCTTTCATGTTGGAAAAATGTTTCAAGCACTGTATGGTGCTGGATAGGCACCCGAGCTGGAGGAAGAGAGGGTAAAGATGACCAAAAGCACGGTCAAAGATGTATGTTTTGAGACGTGCCTTGAAAAAGGGGAGGAAAGGGCAAGTCGGATGAGTCCAGGATGGAGTTCCAGAGAGTGGGAACCTAATAGTTGAAAGCCTATCCACTGACAATGGGGTGGATAGACCAGGGGTGATGAAGCTGGCCAGCGTTTGCTGAATGAAGGGAGAGGCCGGGTTGGAGGAGCTGGCAGAGAAGGGTGCAATGCAGGAGCTTGAGAGAGTTTACAGAGTTAACATCATTATTGGCTCTTTGAAAGCATATGCTTACAAAGTTCCAACAAACCTGTAGCCTTTTGAAAGGTAAGTCCATTGACATGTTTGGTACCACAAACGAGTTCTGCACACACTATCTCACTCAAAATGGGTAATGAGGACATCTGTTGCTGTGAGAAATGGAGCTGTCACACTAATGAAAAACAGGCTGGGGAAAGGGTAGAATTTGCATTGTTTTTTAAAGGGATTATTTAATAAATAATCCAAGTTGTGCAAATAGAGAATCCTGGTAACCAAAAGTACATCATATGGATTCACAGGAACTCTGATCAAGAAGAAGATATCATATTTGAAGCACCAGTTCTCACTTGGCTGGTATGACCTACATTCCGTAACTGGAAGTAGTCCCTTTGAGGATCGGAATCATCATTCATCCTGTTACAATCGCTGCAATTTCGAGCCAAATGCCAGTAATTTACGAGGTACTAACAGCAAATGCAGAATCAGGCTTTATCCTAAGCACTGCAACTACTGGGTAAATATATATTACAAGAAGAAACCTGCAATTGCACCAGTACTTGGTTGAGACATGTGCGCTGTTGCACTATTCTAGACAGAATAACAACAGCAAGTTGCAATTATATAGCACCCTTCACATGGGTTAGCACCTCAGAGACCTAACCAATGGCAGAGCTTGACTCCGAGCCGGGAAGAGGAGGAAGGTGACCGTAGGCACAGTCAAACAGGAAAGTCTTTGGATACGATCTGAAGACGTATAAGGATGGGTCAAGCCAGAGGGATTGAAACAGACAGCATCCAGATCACGGCCAATGATGGTGGAGCGGAGACGATAAGGAACTTCCAGGAGACCGAAGCCAGCTGGGTGGAGATGACGAGTATAGGAATTGATGAGAAATAAGCAGGTTGGAGAGGTAGGGGGTTGACAGGGCAGGAAGTAATTTATGTGTGATTGTGAGGATCTTGAAATTGATCCATTCTGCTAGAGAGAGCCATTGGAGCATGGCAAAGACTGGGATGATATAAACTCAAGTTTATGTAGCATTTCTATGTAACATATGAACTGCTTAAAAGCTGGTCTGCAAAGGAAAATCAGAATCATATTAATAATAAACCTTATTATGGTTTGGATTGGTATAGTGGCATCCACGTGAGCTGGACATCGCAAAGCACTTCACAGGATTTTACTGTCAAGTGGAATTACCAATTTTGTGGGCAAACACAGCAGCCAGTTTGTCATACAGCAGCAACCCTCAAACAGCCATGAAGTGAATCCACATTTTCTGACTCAAGGACGAGCGCTACCAACTGAGCCAGGCTGACACTTGACTGAAAAATACCACAAAATAGTTCTCAAAATAGCCCCCGATCACTTTTCCAGGGGTAATAATCCATTCAAAAGAATAATAAAAAATAAATAATAATATGGTCACTCAATCCAGAATTGTTTCTGAGACACTGCTGTGCGCAATTGGCTGCTGCGTTTCATCCACAAAACAGTTGATTCACTTTACAGTATGTTCTGTGAAGCGCTTTGAGACATCTTGAAGACGTGATAAGGCACTATATCAAATGCAAGGATTATTATATTATAAAATATTGGCAGCAAAATGACCAAACACAAATAAATATTTTCCTGATATTCATTTTTTACTTCCAGCTCAAGAAAAGTGATTACAAAATGTCCTTTACAACATTAAGACTGTGTTTACAAATCTGATAAATTGTGGATGTTAATAGAATAACTATCGGCTCAGGTTGAATTTCTATCAGTTGGGAAATGGAGCATCCCAAGACAATTCAACCCGTGGGTCTTTGATGCTGACTCTGGGTGATATTATGTGTAGAAAATGTTCAGTTTGCCATTGCTGGTATTCCTCAACCGAAACAAAAGAACAAAAGGGAAGAGCACACAGAATGGAAGCAGCAGTGCATTCACCAAACTCATCCTGCCTGGGGCAACAGTGCCGTCATTTGGAGTATTTGGGTAAATCAGTGCTGCGGAATGATTGGAACTAGTCCATACAATCTACAGAAGAATGCCATTTTTTTACCATCAGGTTGTTTCTAAATGGTGTCCAGAATAAATGTTCATTTTGAAACAAATGTAGCTGAACCCTATCTGAAATAACGTGTGGAATAATGAAAGTACTCCAGAATACAAATGGAACAACACCACTGGGAAAGATTACGTTTCCCCGTCCTCTCACAACACTGTTGTTTTGAACCCTTCTGGAAATGTTAGAGTGTAGCCTTATAAACTCTCTAATCTTTAAATAAAAGTTATTTTATTCAGAGTTACGTGGAGTTGTAGACCAGAGACAATAATAAATAAGCGGCTGGCAATGTCTGTGTTCCCCCCACCACCAAAAAAAAATCTCTCCTGCAATGTTGCACAGCTTTCAACATAGTTCCAGATAACACCACATACAATCCAATCAAATAATGATAGCCCACCACTGTATGATACCTACCCAACAACTTTCTCTCCTCAGCTCTGTCAAATGCAATAACAACAACAAAATTACATTTATAGAGCACCTTTCATGTTGGGAGGACGTCCCAAAGCGCTGAACAGTCAGGTGTCGGGGCCCGAGCATGGAGGAGGGAGTGTGGTGTAGGGGTGAGGGAAGGCAGAGAGGTGGGAGGGAGACCAAAGGTACGGTCGAAGAGAAAGGTCTTGAGACCGACCTTGAAGGAGGCAAGGGAGGAAGCGAGGTGAATGGACTGTGGGATGGAGTTCCAGAGTGTGGGGCCAGAGAGACTGAAAGCCCGGCCACTGATGGTAGGGCGGGTCAGGCGGGAGACATAGAGCAGGCTGGAGCCCGATGAACGGAGGGAGTGGGCAGGCTTGTAGGGAGTCAGCAGGTCAGAGAGGTAGGAGGGTGCAAGGCCATGGATGGCCTTAAAGGTGAGGACGAGGATCTTGAACTCGATCCTCTGGGGGATGGGGAGCCAGTGGAGTTGGGCGAGGGTAGGAGTGATGGGGTCACGGAGCCTGGTGCGTGAGAGTGCACGAGCTGCAGAGTTTTGGATGATCTGCAGCTTGTGAAGCAAAGAGTTGGGAAGGCCGATGAGGAGGGAGTTCCCATAATCAAGCTTTGAAGGGATGAATGCATGGCTGAAGGGTTTTGGCAGCCTGAGGGGTGAGGCAGTGGCGGAGTCTGGCAATATTGTGGAGGTGGTGGTAGGCAGTGCCAGTCATGGCGCGGACGTGGGGGAGAAAGGACAGTTCAGGTTCAAACAAGATACCCAGGTTCCTGACTGGCTTAGTGAGGTTGAGTGTGCAGCCGTGGAGGCTGATGCTGCCAGCGCTTGAGGTGCGGAGGTATTGACGTGAGCCAATCAGGAGGGCCTCGGTCTTGCTGACGTTGAGTTGGAGAAAGTTGGCCCTCGTCCAGGACTTGATGTCGGACAGGCAGTCGGTCAGGACATCAGTAGTCCTGGAGTTCAGGGTGGAGGCAAAGAGGTAGAGTTGGGTGTCATCCGCATAAATGTGGAAATTTATCCCATGTCTGCGGATGATGTCATCAAGGGGGAGCATGTAGAGGGTGAAGAGGAGGGGACCGAGGACAGAGCCCTGAGGAACACCGCACGAGATAGTGCGGGGGCTCGAGGAGAAGTCGTTTGCCGCAACAAAGTGGAGGTCGTGTGAAAGGCAGGACCTGAACTGTCAAGGGCAGAGCCTTGAAGGTTGAGGTGGGAGGAGAGTGGTGGAGGAGGATTGAGTGGTCCAAGGTTTCAAAGGCGGTGGAGAGGTCGAGGAGGACGAGGAGGCAGAGGGAGCCCTGGTCACACATAGTCAGGATGTCATTTGTGACCTTGACCAGAGCAGTTTCCGTGCTGTGGGCAGCACAGAAACCCGATTGAAAGGGTTCATGGAGTGAGTGAGAGGAGAGGAAAGAGCGAAGTTGGGAGGCAATGGCTCTCTCAAGGACCTTGGATAGGAAAGGGAGGTTTGAGATGGGCCGGTAGCTAGATAGCTGTGACGGGTCAAGGGAAGGTTTCTTCAGGGTGGGGTTGATGGTGGCTGTTTTGAGGGGGGAAGAAACAGTGCCAGATGACAGGGAGAGGTTAATGATGTCTGCGAGTAGTGGTGCAAGGAGGTGGATCTGAGATTTAAGGAGAGGGGTAGGGATAGGGTCGCGGGAGCAGGTGGTGGACTTCATGGAGGTTACCGTGTTGAAGAGAGAGGAGGGGGTGACTGGTTCAAAGGTGTGGAAGGAGGGATGAATAATTATTGGATGGGTAATTGTGTGGGGTGGGGGTAGGGAGGGGGTGGAATTTGGGAGGACAGTGGTAGGTTGAGCGGATTCCCTCGATTTTGGATTCAAGGAAGTCCAGCATTTTCTCGCAGTGAGAGTCAGAGGAAAGTATCTGCGAAGCATATCGGGGAGGGCGGAGGAGCCGGTTAGTGGTGGAGAACAGGAGCCTGGGATTACCTTTTGCCTCCAGGATTAACCTGGAATAGAAGGGTGATTTGGCTGAGGCGAGAGCGGAGCGGTAGTTCTTGATGAGGTCCAGCCAGATGTAGCAGTGAATCGTTAGGCCTGATTTGAGCCAAGTGCATTTGGCAGCCCACACCTGCCCTTAAGCAAGCGGAGGTGGCTGGTGAACCAGGGTGAGGATCGGAAATAGGAGGCAGTTCGGGAGGTGAGGGGGGCAAGGACATTGAGTGTGGTGGAGAGGGTGCTGTGGAGAAGAGTTAGTGCAGTGAGTGGGTTGTTGCAAGAGGTGGGCCAGAGTGGGAGGAGATCAGAGGACTCCAGGGCAGTGGAGAGGGATTGTGGAGAGATTTTCTTCCATGGCCGGTAGAAGACGGTGGTAGGTTTGGGGACAGTGGGGAGAGGGATATGGGAGTTGAGGGAGATGAAATGGTGGTCATGGTCAGTGATGGTGACATCCGTGAAGCGGAGAGCCCAAGTGATCACCAGGTTGAGCGGGTGACCATGGGTGTCGGTAGCAGAGTGGATGTGGAGGGAGAGGAAGAGAGGAGAGAGCAGAAGTCTGAGGAGGTGGAGCAGGAGGGGGTGAAGTGGAGGTTGAAATCACCTAGGATGATGAGGCGGTCGGAGCAGAGGCAGAGGAAAGCAAAGAGAATTATTGCAGCTGACCTTGCACACACTTGTGAGCAAACCCCAACTTGCAAATATAAGTATTAAAAACATATGGCAGATAGATTGATCATGAAGGAGTCAGAATTTGAGTGACTGATGAAGGGAGTGAGCATTAATGCACAGTATGGGTTATATTCCCAGAATGAGCTTGACTGCCGCAGCTGTGTTAGTTGTGTTAGAAATTGAATGAATGTTCAGCAGGCTGTTTTTTTTTAACACTTGGCAGTGTTAATCAACCATCAGACCCTTATTCCAGCATAAACCAGATTGGAACATTCATTATAACCAGTGACATTCCCGCATCAGTATGCACTGGACAGTCACTAACCTCTTTTTGTCAACTCAATTGACAAACTGACAAAAGGTCTGGAGTAAAGGAGCCAAGATTTTGAGATGAAATGTCTATGAGGAATGATGTGTATTACCGAAAGGGACAGGATGTCAGATGGGAGGTTCGAATCAAATCAAGCCAAATGCCTCTGCTCAAGGTAATTAGAAGGAGATGACTGTGATGGGAAGTGCATCGGTAGGATGCAGGAAGGGAAGACTGTATGGAATGCCTTACTTTGGAACCCCTCCAGGGACAAAAAGAAACAAGGAAAACTAAAGGTCAGGTGTGAAAAAGCAAAGAATGATTTTGGTTGACATATTGAAAACAGCCTAATGGCATTGAGATTTGGCAGAAGGAAAAGCACAATAGTATCAGTGGTATTCACCTTCATAAATGACTGACAAATGATATTTTTCATTCTGAAGTTCTACAAAAAATATACTGTTAAAAGATGTTTTGCTTTTATATGTTGTTGTACGTAGGCATATCAGGTAAGAATATTCAAACGTTTAAGCCATAATTATTGACATTTTTATTATAAAATAACCTTTCTTTGTCAGCCAGTTATCTGACACACGTGGAAACCCACTACCCTGCTTAAGTGTACCCCAAATCAAACGACTGAGGATTCCACATATACTTAGTTTTCATTCACTTGGTATTGTTCACCCACAAATATACAGTCAATTCACTTTACAGTGTGTTCTGTGAAGCGCTTTGGGATGTTCTCCCGACGTGAAAAGCGCCATATCAAATGCAAGGATTATTATTATTAATATTATTATTATTATTATTGTCAGCCGGGTGTCTATCACATGGTATTGAGTGGGCAATTTGGCAAGATTCAAGGCTTGGGGACTCCAGAGTGTGCAAGGAATTTTAGGATTATTCTGTATAAAGAAGTTACAAACTTCCATTTGTGTCTTAAACCAAATTCATCTGGCTTAGCTACCACATTTCCCAGCAAATAAAGACTCATCACACATGTATTACAGAATATTAGCTTTTTGAATAATCTCTAGTTACCCCTTTCTCACTTACAATGGACATCAGGAGAGGCTTGACATTACATAAGTTTTAGTTTTAACTTCTAAAAAAAACATTTTGTCATAAAATTTAACAAACTACAACCTGTTGTTATTTATAAAGCACCCTTCACACGGCGTAGCTTCTCAGAGTGCTGAACAATAGCATAGGTTGACACGAAACCAGAGAAAAAAGGGAAGGGATCATAAGCATGGTCGAAGGGGAAAGTATTCAGGTCTGATCTGAAGACAGGGAAACAGACAACGTGGAGGGATTGAGGCCGAGAATTCCAGATGCTCGGGGCATAGAGGCAGAAAGCACAGGCAACGATGGGGGTAGATAGGGTTGAGGATGAACAGAAAGCCTGAGCCAGCTAAACGAAGGAAGCAGTTGAGGAATGGAGTGTGAGTAGTTTGGATTATGAACAATTGTGGAAAATTGCTAATTTGGAAAAAACACTATATTAAGTCTGTTAAGAGTTGTCTGTGTCGCAATGACTTCCATGTTCCAATGTTCATTCTTCAAACGTCCTCCATTCAGTGCAGCTCCTGTATACATGCTTGACCACTGACCAGCATCAATAGCTAATTGCCTGACCACTTGATATCGCATATCATATTGCACTGTTCTGCATGTTAGCAAGTGTTTTTTTTAATTAGTATTATATATGTAACCTTGGGCAAGGTTGCAGCTGATAACCTGTCAGCCTTGAATACTTAAACCCAAAGTGAAAGATTTTAACAGATTTCATGAACAAAAGACTCGAAAAATAATAAAATCTGCCAATCCCTGATTTGACCCTCAGACAGACAAATCCAAGTTTAATTTCGAGCACCATTTGTTAATCGGCTCGTAAATTTTATTGCAGGAAGCCACCTGCATCATCCCTTAAAACGATGGTTAAATGAGAAAATAAATATCACTATGAACAGCAAACTGAAGATTTCACAGTATTTGAAGTTGATCCATTTCTTTTCAGGCGCTCTGCCAGTCCACCCCTCATGATGACACTGTGTGCGTTCAGTGGTGACACACTGTGGATTAATCATGATTTTGATTGACATATTAAACACAACCAATGGATTGAGAACTAGCAGAAGCAAAAAAGGAGCAGTATAAACGGTATCTAGCTTGATGTACGACTGACAATGTACTCCTGCAGTAAATCTTTAACTCTTCATGCACAAAATATCCGGATCTGAATGTTTGCTGCCACTCTCATCTCCATTTTCATTTCAAGTCATTTGTGAAGCTGGTGGATTTACAGAAGCATGAAACAATTTTTAAGCAGGATTTAGAGACAAGTTAATACTAGTCATTTCGACAACTTCCGAGACCAATTATTTCTTTAATGTTACCATTACGTTTGCATTAGGGTTTTTACTCTCATAAAAAAAATATTTGTGAATGATCTGAGGAATGATCCGTACACGGATGTGATAATACATGAAATGCTTTGACCCTGGCTAAATGGTTGAAACCCACTAGGACAAAATCATATCCATGTCTAAAATTCTTACACCTCCTGTAAGCTGTAAGCTTATTATAATACACTACAAATTGCAGTTATATAGCACCTTTCACATGGTGTGAATGTCTTGAAACATTTTACATTGCTAAATGACCACTTGGCTGGGGGTGGGAGGGGATGGGGAGGGGAAAGAAGACCGAAAGCGCGGTCAAAGAGATATATTTTGAAAGGAAGCATTAAAATAGAAGCAAAACGCAAAATACTGCAGATGCTGAAAATCTGAAAACAAAAACAGAAGTCGCTGGGAACATTCAGCGGGTCAGGCAGCAGAACTGTTCCGACAAAGGGTCGTGGACTCAAAACCTTGACTCACTTTCCTTTCTCCATAGATGCTGCTTGACCAGCTGAGTGTTTCCAGCAACTTCTGTTTTTGTTTTCATTAAAATAGAAGATTGTGTGGAACATTGAGAAATGATCTTAGATTTGGCCGTAATTTTGGAAGCCAAAATTCTATATTTTTTTTGTTTGGTAACTTCAAACAGTTACAGAAATCAACTCTAAAACAGACTGAACTTAAGACTCTGCTCCAAGCTTCCTCATGATTTAAAAAATTTCAAAAAAAGATTGTTTGTCTCAGAATGTTAAGACTTCGACAGGTATTTCTGTATTGAAGTCTTACATGGGAAACATGGGAAAATATTCAATGGCATCAGTTGTTGCAAAATACCATATAGAATGGGAAGCGGCAGTGCGAATGATTCTATGTAAGCTATCTATTTTTTTGTGCCTCTAATATTTTGCTTTGCCTGACACCAAATCAATATGTGGAGTAGTTTTTCATCCCAGTATTTTAGCAGTTAATGGGATTCAGACGTAATCTAAAATGTTGGCAGAGAATAACATGTGAAATTCAGTGCTGAAACCTTCATGCGATTAAAACTCAATATATAAATGCTGGTGCAAAAAAATTAAAATGGGAACTTTTAACAAATTAGTATTGGTGTAACAACAAATAAATGTACAATAATTGAACAATGCCAAGCCTGGAATGTTAGCATAAATATATTCAGTTGAAAATTTAGTGACAAGCAACGTTTTGTACACAAAGACAACAACAACCTGCACTTATACATCACCTTTCATGTAAGAGAATATCTTAGCGTGCTTTATAGAGAGTGCTTTGGGAGCCCAAGTAGGAGGGAATATGGGGACGGGGGTGGGGGGGAGAAGCTGTGAGGTTATCAATGCACTATTCAAGGACAGATATTTAAAGGTTCACCTTTCTTTGAGAGATCACTACAGCAACCGCCAAAGCATAGACATAACAGAGTAACGACCCAGAAACATCTACATCACTATCTGAATGCTGTTGTTTTATGTGAAATATTCAATGGCATCAGTTGTAATGGGAAGATGTTAGGGTGGGTATTACAACAAGATTCGACCAATTGTGCTGAAGGGTTTTTGTCATAAAAGTATTTTTATGATCTTGCCTTTCTGTCTCTAATAGCTGTTTATTAAAGCAGAAATATTAACAGTTTGGGTTATTAGACTTGTAGGAAGCTCTTATAGCAGAATCATCAGGGAGACGCAATTGGCGTTTATGCAAATGTAAGTAACATCATCAAGTTGTACATTTAAAAAGATAATATCTCTTTTACCTTATTGGTGAATAATTATAGATGCTTCATTTCATATATGTTACAATTAAACTGTTTCCTGGTGTAACATGTGAAATTAGTGTGAATATTAGTGAGAAACGTTAATGTGGGAACAAAATGGAACTAGTTGCATTGAACCTTCTGCTCAGGAAAGTGATAGGATTACTGGTGTGTCACCATCAGAAAATGTGCTGCACAAATAAGACAATTCCTTGTTTTCTGTAAGGAATTCCCTGTACATCACTCCCACTTCATGGATTTTGGTTCCAATCCATTACTTCCTTGAAACCAAGGTTTTGTGAGATAGCATGACATACAGGAGGTTCTTTACAGAAGAGGCAATTTGAATCCCCAGGCCTTTTTTTCCAGTGGTAAAGCATCAGTAACACAGTAACACATAATAGCAAGCATTTCTGAATGATCCAGGTGGGTGATCAAGCAACTGATGTTAGAGCTGAATGGTTATCAGGGGAAGAGAGTGGGAGGCAGCATGCAGGACTTACTCACGATTGTGTTCATTATGGAGAGAGAGGAAAAAAACCTTCAAGTGGACGTTCGACATATAAAACAGAAAAGAATGCTGTGCAGGTGATTTAAGAAGCTCCAGTCTTTCCAAAGGGATTTTAGATTATTGTTACGAGCGGCAAAGCACAGCAGGTGTTTACAGCTTGCAGCAGTGACAGATCTGGGCAGCGTTCAAATCTCAGGAAGCTGCTCCAAAAAAGCTGAAAGTTTTCCAAATAATTTTCCTTCAGAGACTAATTCGATCTGCACTGACCTAACCAATGTGATTTGCAAAAAAACAAATACTAAAGTTCTGGAATAACTCAAAAATAGCAACTAGCTACAACCAAAATGAGCCAGAAGTAGGCCACAGCTTCTTTAATATTGATGCTGCAGCTTCAACAGAACATAGCAGATGGGAGCAAACTGCAAACAACAATTACTCTACAGGTTTACCATTAATGAACACAGTGAGGACTCAGTGAGGACGTATATGCAAATGGTGTATATAATAGCAATAAACCAGAGATGTTTCTTAATTGGGGATGAGGGCATTGTGAAACAAAGTGGGATCCTACTTATGACTTGTTATCACGTTGATGCCAATTTATTGCTGAGCAGAAATCAGAAACTTTAACATTCAGCTTCAGTTGTGGCAGTGTTCATGCTAATTCACATTTTTCTTACCACAATGGGATAAATAAATTGACACATGACGTGCTAACTACAGGGTACCACAGCTCCAAACATCATATACAAACAAAATTATTAGGGGGTCGATTCAAACCACTTACGCATGTGTAGCTAATATAAAATCTCTAACAGTATTTGTATTTCAAGCCGAAATGGAATCAAATTTAAGCCCTAAGGCAGGGCCAGTGGAGTAATTCTATATTCTCTGAGTTGGTTGTTTCATCCAAGTTCTCAGGGTATTTGGTGGTTGATTAGCAAGTATATGAGTTTATTGAAGCAAATGTGTCTGAAAAGCCTTATGTCTAAAATAGACTCATACTTTCACAAATTTTCAGCAGTTCATTAAACAATGTCTAAACGTGTCTTTGTATTATTGAACAGATTCCATCCAGAAGGATCTTCATTAAATGAGTCACTGTAAATAAGATGTAACAGATGTTACCTATTACACTTGTATAATTTTTGTGCCACATTTCAGTACTATGATGTGAAATCATCCTTCTCTTTCCATGTTAATAATCGCACAAAAAATACTGATACATGTTGATGTTTTCAAATCAAATAGATTTTGTGCACAAAATATACAGTCGCCCATAAAAATAATAATAATAATAATAATAATCCTTGCATTTGATATAGCGCTTTTCACGTCGGGAGGACGTCCCAAAGCGCTTCACAGAACACACTGTAAAGTGAATTGACTGTATATTTGTGGGCAAACGCGGCAGCCAATTGCGCACAGCAGCGTCCCACAAACAGTCATGGATTGAGTGACTAAATTATTATTGTTTTTTTTCTTGAGGGATCATTATTAGGCGTGTGGGGTAAGAAAACTTGCCCAAAGTTTCGCCTGGACGGGAATTGAACCCAGGTCTCTATACAATATACAGTCAATTCACTTTACAGTATATTCTGCAAAGCACTTTGAGAAGAAATGATAAGATGCTATATCAAATAAAAGGATTATTATTATTTTTAACTGGCCAGCATTATTATTATTTCTGGGAACCTTTGCTATTTAGCTCTTTGGCTGCTATTAGAATTGTGAGGACTGTAACACTGGCCACTTAAAACTTGCTGCATGAAAAAAATAATAAAGAAGCACATGAACCTGCACCATATTTCCTCTCAGTATTTTTCATAACAATATGAGATACAATGTGTTTCAGTGTATTGCCATCTCCTGGTTGCAAAGTTCAGGTTGAGGGAAAGGCTTGGCTCAGTTGGTAGCACTTTTACCTCCGGGTCAGAAGGTTGTGGGTTCAAGTCCTTTGTGAGGGATTTTGAACTCATTCTCTAGGCTGACATGCCTAGACCATGAGTTCAGCATTCCTGGACCCTACCCTGCATAAGGAACACTATACAAATGCAAGTTGCTGTTGTTGTTATTGTTGACACTCCAGTGCAGTGTTGGGGGAGTATAGAGATCCTTTCCTTCAGTTAAGATGTTAGGGCTTGTCAATTTGGTCAGGCGGATGTTAAAGAATTCATGGCAGTATTCAAAAAGAAAAGGGCATTTCTCCAAGTGTCTTGGCCACTTAAATTGATCATTCACCTACTGGCTGTTTGTAGAACACTAATGTGCATAAATTGGCTGCTGCAGTTGCGTACAATACAACATTACATTTGTAAAGTGCTTTGCATGTCGGGAGGATGTCCCAAGGCACTTGACAGTCAGGGATTAGAACCCAAGAGGTGGGTGTTGGGACCAAGGAGGGTGGAGGGGAGAGAGGGTAGGAAGATGGCCGAAGTTACGGTCAAAGAGGAGGGTCTTGAGGTGTGCCTTCAAGGAGGCAAGGGAGGAAACGAGGCAAAGGGAATGAGAGATGGAGTTCCAGAGGATGGCGGCAGAGAGGTGAAGGCCCGACCACCGATGGTGCAGTGGGCCGGGCGGGGAAGATGGAGTAGGCTGAGCAGGAGGTATGGACAGGTTGATAAGAGGTTAGCAGGTCGGAGAGGTAGGAAGGGCAAGGCCATGGAGGGCCTTGAAGCTGAGTATGAGAATTTTGAACTCTATCCTCTGAGGGATGGGGAGCTAGTGTAGTTGGTCGAGGATGGGAGTGATGGGATCACGGAGCCTGGTGCGGGAGAGGACATGAGCTGCAGATTTCTGGATGATCTGCAGCTTGTCGAGGAAAGAGTTGGGAAGGCCCACAAGCTGGGCGTTAGCATAGTCAAACCTGGTTGTAATGAACGCATGTATGAGGGTTTCGGCAGCCTGAGGGGTGAGGCAGTGGCAGAGTCGGGCAATGTTGCAGAGATGGGATAAGGCCAAGCAGGTTATGGCACAGATGTGGGGGAGAAAAAACAGTTGAGGGTCGAACAAGATGCCTGGGTGGCTGACTGGCTTGGTGAGATGAAGTGGGCATTCTTGGATACTGATGCTGCTAGTGCCTGAGGTGAGGAGGCTCTGGTGAGAGCCAATTAGGAGGGCCTTGGTCTTGCAGATGTTCAACTGTAGAAAGTTGGCTCTAATCCAGGATTTGATATCTGACAGGCAGTCTGTCAGGACATCAGTGGTCCTGGGGTCGAGGGTGGAGGCAGAGAGATAGAAATGTACAAATACAAATACCCAGTGACAGCACTTTACAGTTAAATTTGTAAAGTGCTTTGAGATAGTTGGATGTGATGAAACACCATATGAAATGCAAGATTTAATTACACACATTAAACAATAATTTCCTTAATTTTGATACTGGAATCTAAAATGGTATATTCACAAAACCAGATGTGTTTCAATAAGTGTTAAATCTGGTCTGTAAATATCTGATTCTAATAGTTTCTATAAAAATATAGAAGGTGTATCAGGATTTAAAATCAGCAAAGTCGGATAAAAAAACAAACAAAAGCAAAACATAGCATGCATGCGTGCATAATGAATATGTGTATGAGGGTTTCGGTGGATCATCCAGAAATCTGCAGCTCGTGTCCTCTCCTGCACCAGGCTTCATGTCCCCATCACACCCATCCTCACCTGGCTCCACTGGCTCCCCATTCCTCAGAGGATCGAGTTCAACAGATCAGGTTGGGAATACACCATCATTTCAATGTGAATTTTGCAATCCAATATTCACAAAACAGAAAATTCAACTGAAACAACAAATCTGTTTGTTGAGTCTGTGCACCTTAAACTCCACAATGCACCTGTCAATCATTAGATCTATCTTAGTCAAGTGAAGTTTGCTTTCTAATAAGTGCAAGACAATATCAGACCTTGTGAACCAGATAGGAAATTGGTACTTTTTGTGCTCAATATTGTTGCTGCTCTGGTTTGCCTCATTCATCAAAAAAATGGTGCATTTGTCAGATGAAACCTCAAGAGACACAACAATAATGTGAAAATAGCAGCAGATGGAAGGAACGCTATGCGTTGACAAACCCAGTGTGCTGAAAGAAGGCCTTTGGCTCCTGGGAAGTATTTTGCTCCAAAATCAGGAGACATCAGTGATTTTGTAGTGAACACTTCTGTTTTTGCAATGGCTCACACCAATACCCATGCCTCATAGTCTCTGTGAGTGAGACTGCAAATCCATTGCCAAGTTATGGGAAGTTTTGCACAATGGGCTTATACTCAAGAGGAACCGATCAAAACTGGTAAAATAAATTTCACCTTTTACTGATAACAATAACTTTCATTTATATAGTGCTTTTCGTGTAAAATAAATGTTTTAAAATACTTTATGAAATAAAATTGATTAGAAAACACAGTAAATAATGTTATCAAGGCAAATGCAGGAGAAAATGCACAACAGCGATGGCCCATAAAGATCAATGAGATGAGTAGCCAATTACTTAAACAATGGAAATTCTCGTTGCATTAATCTGGAGTGCAATTAAACTCAGGTTAGACATGAAAAAAGGACAGAACTGTAATCTTCATATTGCTGAGTCACCAAACAAATGTTTTGCAGTTTCTGTTGAGAAGTCGCAGGATTAACTCTTGTTTTTGGTTGAGTTAAGCAAGCCTATTGCCAAACAGCACTTGAATGCATAGCCTGACAGCAAACATGGGCAGCAAGGGTGATTTCAGGTGACCCAAGCTGCCCTTCAGAGTCATACCCACCACTAGTCAATAAATTAAAACATTGACTGCAATGTTCAGTCACATGTTAACTACCACATCACAGGACACAGTTGTTCATTTCTGATAATTTCATATTTTATTTCTGATAACTTGATAAAATTAACTAAAGTCTGTCAAGCGTATAGCATCTGTGCAGGTGAATTCAAAATCCAATCATTTTCCTCAATATTTTATTCATGTATCGTCAAGAAGTTAAATCAATTTGCCCAATCAAATAAAGCTCAGTGGTTAGAGCACTCACCTCGCAAGTGAGAGACCTGGGTTTGATTCCCGGCAGGGAGAAACCTTGGGCAAGTTTCTTTACTCCACATGCCTGATGAAGCGCTTTGAGACGTCAAGAAGATGCGAAAAGCGCTATATCAAATGCAAGGATTATTATTATTATCAGTTTTAGCTGCACATTTAATCTCTTTATTTGCATAGTGTACCTTGAATATAGCAAGTGTGTCTCTCTACCAGAAATGAGGTTGAACTCCTGATCCAAAGTTTCGCTCACAAATATACAGTTAATTCACTTTGCAATATATTCTGTGAAGAACTTTGAGATGGCTAGAAGATGTGACAAGCGCTATGTCAATGCAAGGATTATTATTATTATGAAGCTTAAGTCTTAACCATTTTCACTTAAATATTAGCAGAACAATAGCTAGCATTGCTTTCCAGCATGGTTTTCATCTGCTTCTCTTGCTCACTGTGTATTTCGGAGGTTTATTAACATCCAGCAAAGGGGTATTAGATTGCGTGAAAAACAATGCCAAAAGACTGTTTGTCTTTGCCTATCAAACCCAGAATTGTGTACAGATTGCAAATACTGCGTCACTGGTGCGATTGGGTCAATGTTTGATTGAAGCTTTTAGTTTTATATTGAATTATACTGTAGCTGGATGTCTGACTGTGGTACATCCATGTCTGGACCAGATATCTTATCTACATTGCTGTATGAATTAAATTTAAAATCTTAACTCAACAACAAATTTGGGGCCAAACATTTCTTATATTCATAAGCTTATATTCTTATATTCTTATATTCATAAGAACACTGTTTTAAAATTCACGTGAACACTTTGAAAAATCAGTCTTGAATTCAATCTTAATTTGGAAGGTTTTTTTTATAGTCACCCCAAAAAAATACTTATGGAGAATCAGCTTGCAATTAATTACTGAATTTGGATTCAGCTCATTTGATCTAATTCTTTCAAAATACCCACCATAACTACCCTCAATTATGGTTCCTGGTAACTCATTCCGATTGTTAACAACAACAATAATCAATTGTTAACTACCATTTGTTTAAGGAAATATGTCTAAGTGTTTCTTCTGAAATTCAATGTCATATCACTGAACCAGTAATCTTTTGTTCTGCTGCCTTGTTATCGGCCTGATTCAGTTGCTAGCACTCTCACCTGTGGGTCAGTAGGTTGTGGATTCAAGGCTCACATTGATTTTCTGAGCTGATTATCCAGGTGGACACTCCAATACAGTACTGGAGAGCATTGCACTGTTGGAGGTGCCATCCTTCAAATGAGACCAAGGTTCTCATCTGCCTAGTTAGGTAAATGTTAAAGATTCCAGGGAAAAAGGAGTTTTTCCTGATGTTTTGGCCAACAATCCTCCAGATTAATTAATCATTCATCTCATGGCTGTTTGTGTGATATTGCCGTGTGCAAATTGGCTACCTGCAAATTCACAGTCACTACACTTTACAAAAGATATCAAAAATTGCAAGGATTAAAATCTCCTTGAAGTGCTCTGAGACATTTCGACGCGATTGGGTGTTATATCAAATGGGAAAAATTATTGTTATTAAATACTGTTTTTGGTTTCTTTTCTCAATCCCATTTAGTGCTGATCATTTCCAAATAAATTTCTGTACCAATGAATGCACAATACTGCATATAACAACAACAACAACTTGGATTTATATAGCGCCCTCCACGCTGGACGGCATCTCAGAGTGCTTCACAGTAACGGATCCCGGGCTGAGCCAGGGGGAGGGGGAGGAAGGTAACCAAAGGCGCTGGTGAAAAGAAATGTCTTCCAGCCGAGACCTGAAAATAGGAAGAGAGGGGGCGAAGCGAAGGGAGTAAGGAAGGGAATTCCAGAGCTTCAGGGCATAATGGCTGAAAGCACAGCCGCCGAGGGTGGAGCGGAGGACTCGGGGGACAAGGAGGAGGCCAGACCCAGTGGAATGAAGACAACGGGCACAGTTGTGAGGAGAGAGGAGGTCAGAGAGGTAGGATGCAGAGGAGTGGAGGGAAATGTGGGAAATGTACAAAATTATGGGTAACAGTTAAAGAGTCACAAGAAGAGAGAAAGAAGACCTTAGGAGAACGTTTTTCACTCAGAGAGCAGTTGGAATTCGGAATATCCTGTCAAATTAGGTGATAGAGGCAAGATTCCACCGTGGGTTAAATAATAATAATAATAATAAGCCTTGCATTTGATATAGCGCTTTTCACGTCTTCTAGATGTCTCAAAACGCTTCACAGAATATTAATATTAGAACAAAGAGGGAAGTAGAAAGGTTTATCAAAGATAAAGGCTTAAATGGGTATGGGAATAGGGTGGGGTGGTCGAATTGATTGAAACACCTTGCTCTGAGAGTGGTGCACACTCAATGGGTTGAATGGCCTCCTCCTGTGCTGTAAATTTTAATTCTATTATCCTATGATTCTATAAATAGCAGGAACAGCTATTCTACAGAAGGGATAGAACATACCAACAACAACAACAAATTACATTTGTACAGCCCCGTTCAAGTTGGGAAAACCTCCCAAAGCACTAGCTAGTCAAGGATGTGCACCCGAGCTGGAGGTTATCAGGAGGATGAGAGGGCAGGGTGTGTGGAAGTAGGAGGGTGAAGGCACGGATGAAGAGGAGGGTCTTGAGACGGGCCTTGCAGGAGGCTTGTGAAGTGAAGAATTGGGAAGATTGATGAGCAGGGAGTTAGTGTAATTGAGCTGAGGAGGATGATGGAAGAATTAGGGAGATAACTGATGGGATGCTGGATTACATAATTACAATTATTGAGATCTGTTCTCCAGAGGTTTACGGTATACAATACTTTGGTTAGGCTGCACTTGGAGTACTGCATTCTAATCAGTACAATGTGAGTGAGTTCTCAGACCCTAAAGGCACTGCGTAGGAGATCAACCAGGCTAATCCATCGTTAAAGGGATAAGATCTGAGAGGGACTATTAGATAAGTTAAAGCTTTGCACCTTCCAAAAAGATTTCTCAGAGGCAATGCTAAAATGCTATATGATATTGAAAGTAAAATGAGTGGAACTTTCATCAGTGATAATTATCATATTGACTAAAACTGCATCTGACAATCAACTGGCCATAGTGGTCAATCCTAAAGGCAACCAGTATTGCCTTTGAATGTCACTTAGTGGATTTAAGCTTTTGTTGTTAAGCAAATGATAAACAACTGGACTTTACTCTCACTTTGTTAAGCAACCAGGTTTTCGACCCCATTGATCTACTGTCATAGGCTAGCCTCAAACCCTGTCTGATATCTAGCGTATCTCCTAAAGGTATAATCCAGTTTGCTTTCTTTCCAAATCTGTGAAAAAAATACACGCTTATAGATGCTATATGTATTTCAATGGGTGAAATGCTCATTTCAGAATGCTTACGAGTTGAAATTTTAGGAATGTCAGCTTCAGAGTTACATTTTGTAAAAGTGTACACTAATACCCTTTATGCCCTCAGATCCTTTTCCTGACCAAGACTGTCTTCCTTCATCTCTGCCACATCGCCCATCCCTGCCCTTATCTCACAACCAATCTTGCAGAAACACTCATTCTATGCCTTTGTCACAACTTGCTTAGACTTTTCCAATACACTCTTTATCTGTTTTCCTCATTGCACCATTGACAAGCTGCATCTCATCCCAAACTCCATCGCCTGAAACTATGCACACCAGAATTTACTGGCTTCCTGTTTCCCAGTGGATTAATTTCAAGGTCCTCATAAATTCATTCACATCCTGGCACCTCCTTGTCTCTCTGAATGTCTCCCACTCTACTCCTCCATCTGTCCCCATCACTCAAATAACTCAAATATGTTATGCATACCCGGCTCTCTCCACACCAACCATTCTTGGCTGAGCCTTCAGTTCCTGTGTGCAACTTCAGGAACTATCTCACTCCAGCACTCCGTCTCTCCCCCTCTCTTTCTATCTTTAAGTCCCACCTGAAATCCTGCCTCTTTGAATGCACTGATGGCCACCCATTCTACCCCTTTCCCCCCTTTCTCTTGCTCGCAGTTCAACCCTGTCCTTGTAAAGCATTCCAGAATGTTACCCTATGTAAAATGAGTGCTATATAAATGTAAGTTGTTGTTATCCAGAAAATTTGCACTTATAAAGATTCTTTCATATGGAATGGAAGTCTTGCGAGTGCTTTACAAATACAATGGTGAGCACTCAGCAGGGAGAAAGGAAATTAAGGATGTTGTGTTCAAAAAGCAGTCAAATAGATGAGTTTTGAATGCAAAAAGAGGAGAAGAAACAAGGCACAGAGATTTGTGGATCAAAGTTTCAGAGAGCAGGATTTAGTGGCTGATATCTTGGTCATCAAAGAAAGGACTAAGGAAGTGAGGAATGATTAGAATTTGAAGAAGCAGAAAGTAGAGGCAGGAGAGTAGGGTTGGAGGAGATTAATAGAGCCAGGATGGAGGTAAGGTTGTGAGGGGATTTGAGGGTCAAGGATTCTAAAGTTGTGTCAGCCTGGCACAGTGGTAGCACTCTCACTTCTGAGTCACAAGGTTTGTGTTCACTCACTCCATGGCTGTTTAATGAAACATTGCTGTACACAACTGGTTGCCGTGTTTTCGCTCACAAAATATACAATCAAACCACTTTAATGTATATCATGTGAAGTGCTATGAGACATCTCCCCAAAGTGAAAGTCACTATAACAAATGCAAGGATCATTACATTATTATAAAGTTGGGCCACATGTTTATTGATAAGGAATCTGCAAGGGTGGGAGTCATGTTCATGTAGAATCTGTTGATGGAGAGAATACGGGCTGTAGAGCTTTTGAAGAACATGGAGTAATGGAGAAGCCAATATTTCAGGTAGCAAAGGAGGATTTTAGTGCCAGAGGGAAAGAAATAAGTTTGTAAGAAGGCGATATTCTGGAGATGGAAAAATTATTTTAGCAATGGACGAAATGTTGGGGTTTGAAGTACAACTCAGAATCAAGCAGAATACGAAAAATTCAGCACTGATAGAAACAGGTAAGCATCACCACCGGAAGCTGCAGAATAAATACATTTCTGTAAAAAGAGAAGACCTAAAGACAGACACCTCATATTGTATAGAAAGTCATGTGAAGAATTTTGAGGCAGCTTCCCATTCTGAAAGGTGTTTTATCAAATGCAACAATTATTATTATTAATAATCTTGTGTTATCTTTCATTGTGTCCTTCTTGGGTATTTTGCGGTTTGTGTCCAATGCTTCTGCATCTGTTGTGTATCTTTTGTGCAATGATTGTCAATTTGTGTTACTGTTGAATCCATATTTGCCTTTACCATTTAGAGCATCTACTTTGAATCGTTGGTATGTTGCACCAGCAATAATACCTCTACTACCATTTACTTGTGTTTAGCTTTTGAAGGACCTCTGTCACATTATGCCAAATTCCTGTATGACCATTTCTAACTAAACTATCCTTACACAGACTTGTAACATTAGACATATGCCAGATCCTTTTGGAGATGACATGGTATTATTCAGTTTATTGTATTTTTATTTTTTGCTCAATAAATTATTTCTTCGGTATTTTCCTTGAGGTTGATACAGTCTGCTCGGGCACCTTTCTCCACATTAGCCATAAAATCTAATTCCATTCACTCCCCATACCCTTCCATATTCTTTTTCAAGCAATGTTTTCAAGCAAGCTTGAAAAGGAATATCCAACTAATTCTCTTTCCAAATACTTATATTTGCACCATAACACATAAAACACATATTTTGTATTCAATCGAAGCAAACAATTATTTTGGAAACAAAGGTTTCAAACAACAGATTGTTTCAAACTGAATACTTTGGGGGGTATATTAACTCTATAATGGAGAACCTTAGCCTTTACATCTCTCATTTTTGTGTAGTTTCTGAATCCCTGGTTGGTTTAATTGTGTGCAGGAAGATCCCGGCTGAAATATGCCTGATGATGTGTGATATTGAGAAAGTTTCCAGAAAGTGCATCAAAGTGATCCACAGCAATGTCTCCAATGTGGGCTTTATTGCATGAAAACCTGCTCACCTTCCATCTCAATAAATTGCTTTTGTTTTTGTATCAAAATCTGTAAAACATTCTCTTCAGATATGGTAGCAAGAATGGAAGATAGACCTATTGATGAATTGGGGAAGACATGTTTGCAGGACTATGGGGAGAGAGCAGGGGAGTGGGATTGAATTGGATAGGTCTTTTCAAAGAGCTAACACAGACACAATGGGCCAAATGGCCTCCTTCTGTACTGTATAATTCTATGATTCTATGTACAGAACTGAGGTTCTTCATTTGTCCAATTCAGATCAATTCTAGTCCTTGAAGACATACTCTTTAAAATTATGACAGCATTTATAGTCAAAGAATACGAAAATGTTCAGTATTTTTTGTTGTCATCAAGATGCAAATACAATTGCTTTGCAAAGACTATGTGATATGTGGAGCGGAATTGCTGTGCAGATTGGAAATCAGGCTGTTTAATACGTTACTTTGCAAACATGGTATATAGCCCGTAAAGCACAAGAGCTAAATGACAATGAAGTATCAGGAAGAGATTATGGTTGGTCATTTTGTTGTCTCCAGGTCATTTCCAATCAAATAATATTTTCAGATGATCCCACAAATGAACAGCCACAGGACAAACATTTCAGCTTCCTTCTCAAACAGAGACGCTTTGTGTTTAATCTTATCATTAAATAATAGATGTTGATAAAGTGTTTGCAATACCCATATGTAGGAACTGTTAAAATCAATTACTTTAAACTTCCTCTCAGCAATGATTTCCCAGGGATCTCCTATTATCTAGCAGTGGTCTATGAAAGATTAAGGAAAAATGTGCTTCCCATAAATGATTCGAAATGTTTGACACAGTTCTTGATAAATAACTTTCATTCCAGCTATAACAAAGGCAGTTTACCATATAATATGTGACAAATAGTTCAATTTGTTTAACAAGTACTATAATTTCAAAGGGAAACAAATGTTTTAAAAACATGGACAATTGCAAATATTTTAGTAACAAATATCATGCCATCCATTTTTCTAAGATTTCTTAAATGAATTTCTTAATTAAGCAATCTCTTAACAAATATCATAAAATGGACCTGATAATCATCTGTCAAGTGTTATGTTACATGTTTTGCTGTGCTGCGCCTTCTAACATTCTTACTGCATTCACCCCAGGGAATGTCCCAACTTTATCTTCTGAATAGTTAACCACAAACAAAACTAGATTATAATTGTTTGGCTGTTGGACAATATTTAGCAGCAAGTAAAAAAAAACATTCACCATCCATCAGTGGAACTTTCCATTTTAAATAACAAAAGAAAAGGAAATGAACAAAAGTGACAAGAGATTTAAAATTTTTAATACAAAATGTGCTCTTTAATTCAGTGGATTAGGATTTTATTACATTTGTTAACGCGATCTTTGAGGATGTTGTTGTGATGTGTCTTTATAGTGTATTAGTATTTTTTTCCAGAGAGGTAATGCATGAATTGAAAATGTAGAAAACCAGACAATTCCCTGGAACAGATACCTCTATGCACCTAGTGGCAATCTCAGGGTTAACCCGATAACACTTAAGTGAATAATAATAATAGTAATCCTTGCATTTGATATAACACCTTATCATGTCTCAAAGCACTTCATAAGATATACTGTAAATTGATGTGTATGACTTTCCATGTTTGTGGGCGAATGATTACATTTGGAACATTGAAACTGATAAGGAGGTGCTCAGCTGCATCTGATCGTGTCTTAAAGTATGACCCCAGGACTTGTGAAAGGTTGTTACTGTGTGCTGCTTATCGCACAAACAGCTTTACTGTGAACATAGTGCTGTTTAGTGTCGGACAAAATCCTACAATCCTAAAAGTGAGCTAAATGCATCCAGTTAACCAGCTACATTGCTCTCTACATACAAATACGGATAATGATTGTTCAAGGATTTCTTACTATGGAAATTCAAGCTGATTAAAACACTCAGTTTGTTGTTAAATCTAATCAACTTCCTCTTCAAATTTCAACATAAAACAGGTTGTGCAGTGGAACTGTATTAAAGTTCTTACAATATGATTGGTGTAGCTTATCACCTATACTTATCATACCTACAAAATATACAGTCAATCCACTTCACAGTGTATCCTGGAAAGTGCTTTGAGATGTTTTGATGACATTACAAGGTGCTATATCAAATGCAAGCATTAGTATTACTATTATTATAGCTTCAATAATAGACATTCCCTGGAAGATCATGATTAACCAAAACACATTTAATTTTCATGTTGATTTTTTCCCTTTTGCTTGAAACCATGAGACTGGATTTCCCATGAGATTCCTTAGTAAGGAATACAAATGTGAGCCGCTTCTTTATTTATTAAGAAAGCCTGTGAAGAAATATCACACTTTAGGATCTTTCTCATGATAAAAGAAACCCTATGAATCTGGTAAAGATTGTGAAACATCACTGGGTACAATCGCATTTCGCCCAACAATAATATAGCTGTTGCACTTCAACTGTAATTCAAAGGTTATCCACCCACTATTCCTCCCTCCACACATTACATCTACATTACTTCTATAACCTGAGAACTTGGAAATTGTGACCAGTATCCACCACAAAGACAACAATTTGATACTGCAGAATATCAGCAATTGAAATAGCTCAGATGAAGTGCAACAGTGCCGAGAATGGAACAAATCTTGCACTTGCACTATTGGAACATCAAGCATTATCTCATAAGAATGAATGCATGACTAAATTAAGTCATCTGAAACCAGATTCCAATAAAATGCGTAATGGACCAGCTTAGGTCAGTTTCCATGAGTACTTCATTGTGATGTATTTCATATATTGGCACTGGAAACATTTAGTGTAAAAGTTCCTAGACTAAAAGCACCTGCGTTAAGAAGCGGCTGCTGAGTAAGCTTAGCAATGTGGTATTGGACTTGGAAGCATCAAGGTGGGTGCCATGGCACAAGCTGTCCTGTAAAGGCCCTCCTTCCATGCTGAAGCAGATTTCCGCCTGATAGCTGATGAAGAAACTGAGATTTGGTACAACAGCTGCTGTGACGTTTTTCCTGGACTCTAAGTTCATGAACACACATTTGTATATCTAGCGCCTGGAATCAGCCTTGCAGAAAGATAAGCAGAAAGATTAAGTTCCACACCTCCAACTGGTGGAGCCATCCTCAATGGGAAGAGACGTGTGCCCGAGCTGCGAACAGGAAAATAGTAGCAATGCTCTCATTGTATCAAAGAGATGTGTTGCCCACTAGGAAGCTCACAGGGAGTTCCTGGTACCAACTATCCACCTAGTGAGGGCTCAAACCCGCGGGTGTCGGATATCGAACAACCAACTAGTGACTATCCTCCTTAATAATAATAATAATAATAATAATAATCCTTGCATTTGATATAGCGCTTTTCACGTCGGGAGGACGTCCCAAAGCGCTTCACAGAACACACTGTAAAGTGAATTGACTGTATATTTGTGGGCGAACGCGGCAGCCAATTGCGCACAGCAATGTCCCACAAACAGTCGTAGATTGAAAATGACCAATTTAATTATTGTTTTTGTTTTTTTGGAGGGATTATTATTAGGCGTGTGGAGTAAGGAAACTTGCCCAAGGTTTCGCCCTCTGCCTGGAATTGAACTCAGGTCTCTCACTTGCAAAGCGAATGCTCTAACCACTGAGCTACAGGACTCCTTGGGGGTGTGGTAGGGTGGTTCTAGGTAGACAAGCAGCGCAAAAGCTTGCCAGACAGCGATAGAGTGCGCATTCCATTCCAGCAATCTATTACTGGGGTTTCCATGTGTAGGTTGGATGCATGGCATGCTCAGCTTGGTTTGGATACTCTAAAGCATAGTGATGGGTTTCCACATGTGTCAGACACTCGGCTGACCAAAAATAAATCTCAGTACACCAGTGAAGATATCAGGAACAGAAAATAATATAGAGCTTTTAGATTTAATAAATCTCAGATGGGACAATTATGGTTCCTGACACTATGAGCTTTGCTCAATGAATGTATAAAATGTCAAACGGTAAGTGGCCTTTCAGCTTATCCACAGCTCTAATTGTCCAGAGTTACACTGCCATTAAAGACAAAAAATAAACCAATAGGAAAACTGTCTAAACATTTTGAAAGTGTACATTATAAATATTTTATAGACTAAAACTTTGCAATGATATATGACCTTAGATATACCCAGGAAGTATGCATGTGTGTGGCGGGGGATGGAGGAGCCTCACTATTAAATAGAACTTCCACATGGAGAACCAAGTCCTTATGTAGTACAGTCAGTTTGATCCATCAAACCTCTGATTAGTTCAATTTTTCCTCAGTTTATCTCAATTATTAGTAAGGTTGCAAGAGTCTGTGATGTTTGCAGTGTTTATATTATTTATGAAGTACTTATATTATTTATTAAAAACATAGAAGGTATTGCCTTCACAAATTCAATTCAGTTCCTCTCCAGGATGGCCCAATCGGTTCTGGCAATCATTAATACTGGCAATTATAATAAAGGAAATCTGAGTTTCAGTATAGCTCATAACTCTTGATTTGAATTTCAGTCCACTACTCCAAATGTTTATGTTCATACAAAGACAATGATGATAGCAACACATGGATTAATTTCAACTAGTTGTGAGACACTGTATATGATACATTATCTAATAAAACATTTTACTATGATTTACCACAGAATGTTGTATGTATTTTGTGGGTGAATGCAGCAGCCAATTTGCACAAAACATTGTCCCACAAACAACCATGGGTCAGTTTTATCTGGGGGATTGTTGACTGGCACACCAGGAGAACTCCCTTACCTTTTCAAATTGTGCTGTAGAATATTTAATGGCCGCTTAAACAGACAGAATCACCATCTCATCATAAGGATGGCACCTCTTATAATGCAGATCTTCCCCAGTACTATTCCAGAGTTTCACCCTAGATTATGAGTTCAAATCCCTGACTTGCGGATTATAAAAATTAAATACTGAAGTATATTAACAGAATACTCTATCTTGTATTATGATACAAAAGCTAACTGCTTACCAATCACAGATTATCAAACCTTATCAAGTCTACACAAAATTAAAAATAAGTGCAAGAGACAAGCTGCAATATGGTTGAGTCACATTACTTAATTTAACCGCATGTAATATCCTTTTCATTCGGTTTGACTCTTTTCCAAATACATGGGATGAAAGTGTTTATGCTTTGACAGCTATTCAGGGGTTTAAAGGAAAATTGGCTTGACAATCCAAACCTAATTATACAGTAAACATAATGTCTAAGCACATAAATCAGCAATTTGGAAACTTCTCTTAGAAAAACAAGGAAGTGTAATAGGAACATAGTGCTACAATATAGAGGTATTCTAATGTCGGGAGTAATACTTTGTTATCAAAGCATTTCACCTATCCTGTACTTAAGCGTTCCGAGGTGTTGCTATGTGTGAACATTGCTATATAAATGCAAGTTTATTACAGTTAACCTCAAAGCACTTGATATTGATACTAGACACAATTAGAAAAAATGTGGTTCGTAGCATTAACATTTCATTTCTAAGGTATTAACAATTATGAGGCAATGATTTACAAAACAACAAAATATCTTGAAATTCCCCCAAATTTATAAAATATCCTATTCGGATTGTCTGTTCTAAACCTGCCCTTCACAGTCTTGAAGTTATAACTCTTGTCCTGCTGCCTTGACATAGACAAAAATATTATTCTTGCATTCCCTTTTTTGTTCCATTTACTACTTCAGCGCCTTGGGACATCCTCCCTACGTGAATGGCGCTATACAAATGTAATCTTGTTGTTGTTGTTTAAATGGTAGGGAATTTCGCCCAGTTTTCTGGCCAACAAAATTGGTCATTCACTTCATGGCTGTTTGTGGGACATTGCCAAGTGCAAATTGACTTCTGCATTTGCCTACAAAAACACCACAGTCACCAGAATTCATAGTAAATTCTTGTGAAGCCCTTTGAGACACCTCAATGATGTGATAAGTCGTTATATCAAATGGAAGGATTATTGTTATTATTATAAATAAAATGCCACCTGAATCATCTGTTTTCATACTTGAAGAGCATTAGTTTATGTAGCCATTCCTCATATCATGCAGAGAGAAATCACTTGAGTGGAACCCAATAACGATTCACATTCTCACCATGTATAGCAAGATGGTAATCACATGGGAGAAAGATGGAAAATAGAACACATAAAAGAGGCAAATAACAATAACCACAATAACTTGCATTTATATAGCACCCTTCACACGGGGTAGTCTTCCAGAGTGCTTGACAATGGCAGAATCTGACTCCGAGGGGGAGAGGGAGGGGGGAGGTGAACGTAAGCACGATCAAAGAGGAAGGTCTTTAGGCAGGATAAAATATGATAAGATTGGTTTGCATGAAAAAGGCCCTTTAGCCTATCTTATCTCATCACTCCAGAACGCCCACCCTACCATCCTCCCATCTGCTTCTTAAATGAGTCCAGAGGCCTGCCCCCACCCATCCCCCCAAACTAAGAGATCAGAACATGACTTCATCTAATGAGGATCATGCTACATTAATGTTGCTTCAACACCCATTGGAATTCCCTAAGGACCAAAAAAATATTTATGTGCAGACAACACAAAATGCAACCAGACAAAAAAAATTAAATCTCCAATTTATTCAATTGTATTTATTTTAAGAGAATGTGTACCAGTAAGCTGGAATAGTTCTTGGGGCAACATTAGATGAGATGAGGAACAATTTTCTTTGATCAGCCGGGTGTCTGACACATGATGAAAATGATCACACATGCTTCAGAGTCTCCAAACCAGAATGAGAGTTCCATACGTGAATATCACCTGCGCATGGAAAGTGCACGTCTGGAATGGAATGCAAATTCTCTCCCTGGAGGAACGCGCTCAGCTCAATTTTGACATTCTTTGTCAAGCACATCACGTTAGAGCCAGTTCAGCTCCAAAGAGATGTTGCTAATCTCCCCCACCCCGGAGAATAGTTCTCCCAGGTGCATATTTAATGAGACTCCTGCAATACCCACACATATTCACAGTGAATGGAAAATGGTACGTGTGAATATGTGAACTAGAGGGTGCCAGACTTGAGAGGTAAATATTTCTCCATGTTTTAGAGACTTTGACCTTGATATTGCAATGCGTTCAATAGGACTCTGCATCAGCAAATGTACATGGACTCGGATGCCCTGCTCAGATCTTGACTCCTGTCCCTGGTCCAATGGAAACTTGAGCCCTTGCTGTCTTTCTAGCTCCAACCCGGATTTAAATTGCTTATCCAGGGCTCTTGTTAATAATCCTGAGCCACAATGGAGTGCCATAGCTTAGTGGTTGGAGTACTTGCCTTGCAAGCAGGGTGAAACGTTAGGCAAATTTCTTTAATCCACATAAAATATGTATACATAGCAGTAAGTAGGAACCCAGTTGTTATTCGATTGGCAGATCTCTTTCTGGGGATAGCAATCCCTTCAAAATATATATATGTTTGGTCAATTAATCCACAACTGTTTGTGGGACATTGCTGTTCGCAATTGACTGCCACGTTTCACCCAAAAAACATAGTCAATCCATTTTACAGTATATTCTGTGAAACACTTTCAGATGTCTCGAAGACGTGATCAGGCACTATATCAAATGCAAGAATTATTATTATAACCCTGTAAATGGCTTGAATAACTTTGCCGAATTCTTGAGAAGTACAAACATACCAACCTACACTGATGTATTAGAGAGATATAAATGATGATAAATGGGAAATAAAAGTAATGTAACATTATAGCTAGCAAGCTAGAAATATTAAATAATGGAAAAGTAGTTTACTTTTTCTGGAGAGAGCAATAAACTTCTTCAGTCAAAGTAATAAAACTGCTAAGAAAATATAGCAATATATTTAAGTATGAATGTTTCACTGAAAGCGATTTCCAGTCTAAGTGCTACATGAGATAAATAAGCTTCCTGCCCCGTTTATAGCAGCATTTTTAGATATGTTGCGAGAACAGAATCAGTACTTTTGAAAATTGTCAATGTATACAGACCAATGAGTAAAAATGGTTTGCTTTAAAAAAGGTGTTAACAATCCGAATATTAAAGAATCCCTGAATAACATTTAGAATTTTTGAAAGATTAAGATATTTAATTTTTCTGCAATTTCCTTCAGACTTTAAGATTTGAGCATACATTGGAAGATTTTGTATAGATACTTTGGTACATTTGGTGTGCTCCTATACCTAACAAATAACAAACAGCAGTATTTAAGGTTTAAGTCACTGTTGTCCAGTGCTGTGTTTTACAACAGCAACAAAATTACATTTGTATACCACCTTTCACGTCAGGAGGACGTCCCAGGTATTTATATACCTCGGCGTTTTGTTCGACCCTGAGCTGTCCTTTCTCCCTCACATCCGCACCACAACTGGCACCGCCTTCCATCACCTCCGGAATATCGCCAGATTACGGCACTACCTCACCCCTCACGCTGCTGAAACCCTGGTTCACGCCTTTGTCACCTCAAGGCTGGACTATGGGAACTCTCTCCTCGCCGGCCTTCCCGCCACCTCCCTCCACAAGCTGCAGGTCATTCAGAACTCTGCAGCTCGTGTACTGTCCCGCACCAGGCTTCGGGACCACATCACTCCCACCCTCGCTCGCCTCCACTGGCTCCCATCCCCCAGAGGATTGATTTCAAGATCCTCATCCTCACCTACAAGGCCATTCACGGCCTTGCTCCCTCCTACCTCTCCAACCTACTATCCCCCTACCTACCTGCCCGTACCCTCCGTTCCTCTGGCTCCGGTCTGCTCCACGTCCCCCGCCCCAACCGCCCTACTATCGGTGGTCGGGCCTTCAGCCTCTCAGCCCCCAGGCTCTGGAACTCCATCCCCCAGTGCCTTCGCCTTGCTTCCTCCCTTTCCTCCTTCAAGGCCGGTCTCAAAACCTTTCTCTTTGACCGTGCCTTCAGCTCCCCTCTCGACTCTCTTCCTCCTCCTCGCTCCCTCCCTTCCCTCCCCTCACCCTGACCATTTCCCCCCTCCTCTCTCCCCTCACCCTGACCATTTCCCCCCTGCTCGGGTCATGACCCAACTGTGCAGCGCCTTGGGACGTCCTCCTGACGTGAAAGGCGCTCTATAAATGGAATCTTGTTGTTGTTGTTGTTGTTGTTATATCCGGTGACTAGTATCAAAGCCAGCTATTCTGTCAATCTCGAGTCTATATCATTCAAAACATACTGGATCAGGAGCAGACATAGAAAAGCCTGTAGACTGTGTAGCATTGGAGCCTTAGCTTCACTTGCAGTGGGAAGGCATTAAGCATGTGCACTGCAAATATATTAGCTGCAGGTGCCTTACTGATGCTCTAATCACAGTGAAAGGACAAGGGATTTAAATGTTTTTTCCCCCTTTATCTAATGTTTTCTTTATCGGAGCAGTCTCAGATTTAATGCCAAATTAGATTCTGCAATGGTCTTGCACTAGGCCCTTTGACACAATAATACATAGTAATGAGATCTTACAGCTCTTATCTTTGTGACAGGCATATGTGCATAGATAGAGCGAGGGTTCTTTCTGCGAAATAGAAAACTAGTATGGCCTTATTTACTAACACTTGGCTCAGTGACTTTTAACTTTGATCATGGAAATGCAGACATGAATTTTATGTATTGATGTTTCAGTATTTCAATGCTTGCCGATGTCACTTCTCTGGGTGACCTTAAAGATTTATTGCAACGATAACAGAAATAATCTTGTCTGCTGCAGTACTTCTAGTTTCACTCTCCTGCATCATGATGAGGTGTTTCATTCCTGGAACAGCAATAAACAGAAAGTGGTAGCCTTGCCTTTCTTATAAACCGTCTAAAAGCCAAGGCCTCTATTAAATTTTGAACACAAATAGACTACAGATGCCTTGAACGATTTGAACTGGGTTTCTCCTCCCCCATCACTAGTTTTCAACCTTTGAGAGAAAATCAATATTCTATGAAAGGCATTTCTCTGGATGCAAAACACAAAGGCTGAATGGAATTCTACATCAGTATTTCAAGGAAAAGGGAGACTGTCATCAGTGTATTTCAGCACAGCTGCTTAAGGTCCTACTTTGTTGCAAAACATATCAGCCAGTGGAGCCTGGCCAGAACTGGTGAGATGGGGTTACGGAGTTTGGTCCGGGTAAATCTGTGGGTGGCAGAGTTCTGAATGAGCTGGATCTTTTGAATAGTGGAGCTGTGGAGACCGGCGCGGAGTGTGTTTAACCAAGGCGGGAAGTAACAAATGCATGCACAAGGGTTTGGGCTGCATTTGGGGTAAGGTACAAACGGAGGCAGACAATGTGCCGGAGGTGAAAGAAGGCGAACCTGGTCAGGGGGAGGAAAGGTCAGTTGGGGGTCGAACCAGACACGTAGATTGTACACTGGTTTGGTGAGTGTGAGGGAGAGGCCAGGGAAGTTGAGGAGTTCATACACGCAAGAGTGAAGAGGTTGACTGAGCCAAGGAGTATGGCTTCAATCTTGTCCACATGGAGCTGCAGGAAGTTTGCACTCATCCAGTCTTTGATGTCTGCCAGATAAGCTGATAGAACATCAGCAGACCTGGAGTTGGTACTGGAGGAGGTAAAATAGATTTGTGTGTCATCCGCATACATGTGGAAGTTTACCCCGTGTTTGCGGATGACATCACCTGGAGGGAGCATATGGATAAGGCAAAGAAGGGGGCCAAAGATAGAGCTCTGAGGCACCGCCCAGGTGACCGGGCGGGAGAAGAAAACAATTGATTAAGTAGGACTCGAATCATGCGAGTGTGGTCCCACTAAAGCAGATGAGGGAGGGGAGGTGGTAGAGGAGGATGGCATGGTCGACTGTGTCGAATGCGGCAGAGAATTCCAGGAGGAAGAGAAGGCAGTGGGAGCCCTGGTCAAAGATAGAGAAGACATCCTTTGTGACTTTGACAAGTGCTGTCTCTGGACTGTGGGCAGGGCGAAAACCAGACTGCAGGGGCTCGAGGAGGGAGTGGAGGGAGACAGTGCAGCATGGCTTATTGAGTTTTTTTTCAGGTTTCTTGAATTTCAAATTTTTTTTATTGAAACGATTCTTGTTGAAAGCTCTGCCTGCAGTATACTTTAACACAATCCTGTCTCTGAAGAATTACAACTGTGGCTTTTGTATCACTTGTCTATTGCGATGTAAGTGTGTGTCTTTCAGGAGTTAACAGTATCATCCTGAATAATAAATATTTTATCACCTAGCCTCAGAAGGTGAACAAAAGCAGTGAGGTAGATTTCTCGCAAACGGGAAGTGCTAAAGATAGGGAGAGCTCTGGCTTACACTGACCTATTGCTAAGCACCCTGGAGACGGATTCAGCTTCAAAGCATGCACGTCCATTTACTTAGGCTCTTCACATGGGGCCCTGGATTAAGCAGCTAGTACTCAATAAGCCTGGTACATGACCTTGGAATTAGACCCCGAGAACATCAAGGTGGCTGGCACGTTGCAAGCTGTCCTATAAAGGTCCTACTAACACTCTGAAGGCAGATGTCTGGCAGATAGCTGATTAGAAACTCTAAGGCTTGGGACGACAGCTGCTGGAAAGTGTAACCTGAACTATGAGTTTGTGAACACACATTCATAAATCCAAGCTTGGAATCCGGTTGGCAGATAGGTAAGCAGCTGCTCCTCAGGATCCACACCTCCAACTGGTGGGATCATTGCTCAATGGAAAGGGACATATGTCTGAGCTGCGGACAAGATGATGATGGCAAGGCTCTCATGCATTTCATGCTGAGCTGTGTTGCCCACCAGGAAGCTCGCAGGAGAAATTGACTGCACATTTCAGTCCAGAGACCATAATTGCCATATGTAGCTGGCATACGTATAATAATAATTATCATAATCCTTGCATTTGATATAGTGCCTTATTATGTCTGTGAGACGTCTCAATGTGCTTCACAGAATATACTGTAAAGGAATTGACTGCATATTTTGTGGGAGAAACGTGGCAGCAATTAATGAGAACATAAGAAATGCTAGTCGAAAAAAGACCAAGGTCCATCAAGACCCCTAGGTCCTTTTCATTTTCCATACATATTTCCACCACATCCCACCAGTTCTGGCAAGGCTCCACCCCTTCTTCCACCTCCACCACATGTCCCACCTGTACATTACCCCATCTGCAGCCGAAACCCTCATGCATGCATTTGTCACTTCCTGCCTGGATTACTCAAACACACTTCTCACCGATCTCCCCTCCGCTATTCAAAAGATCCAGCTCATTCAGAACTCTGCCGCCTGCATAATACTTACCCGGACTAAACTCCATATCGACATCTCACCAGTTCTGGCCAGGCTCCACGAGTTCCCCATCACCGAACAAATCAACTTCAAGATCCTCACACTTGTGTCAAATCCCTTCACACACTGGCACCTCCCTACCTCTCCGACCCTCTCACTCCCCAATCCACCACCCAGCGCCTTTGCTTGACTGACACCGGCCTCTTATTCCTCTCCCGTAACCTTTGCCCCATCATCGAGTGTCGCACTTTCAGCCACTAAGCCCCAAAACTCTGGAATACTCTCCCTCAATCCCTCTGCCTTATCCGCTCTCTCCCCTTTTCCAAGTCCCATCTGAAGATCTTCCTCTTCGACTGTGCTGATGGCCATCTCCCCCCTTCCCCAGGTTCGGAGTCAGGCTCTGCCACTGTTAAGTACTCTGCGACACTACCCTGCGTGGAGGGCACTATATATGTGCAAGTTGTTGTTGTTATTGTACATTATTTTCCTTCCGTTCAAAAATAGTCCCTTCCTGGAATTTTTTTGGCCCATTGCGAAGTACTTTACATTTCTTCACTTTGAATTTCATCTGCCACCAATCTGCTCAATTCCCTAGTGTGTTCAATTCCTTCTGTAACCTATCTTGTTCAGCTTTGCAATCTACCACCTTCATTAGCTTGGTGTCAACTGCAAACTTGGCCATTGTGTTTGCGACTCCTAGTTCCAGATCATTTATAAAAGTATTAAATAAAAGATGTCATAAAACAGACACTTGTGGAACTCCAATGGTAATATTTTCCCAGTCTGGTAACATTTCATATACCACCACTCTTTGGGTTCTTCTGGTCAAATAGTTACGTATGCATTGTAATATATCTCCACTGATTCCCGCTTTCTTTACTATCATTACCAACCTTTCAGGAGGAACTGTATCGAAGGCCTTCCTGAAATCCAAATATACAACATCCACAACCTTACCTTTATCAAGCTCCCTTGTCACACCGTCAAAGAAAACCAGTAAATTAGATTGGCAAGACCTCTCCTTCATGAACCTATATTGGCTATCATTTATTATTTTATTTCTGTCCAGGTGCTCTGTGATTTTATCCTTAATCAGAGCCTCCAAAACGTTACCCACAATGGACGTCAAACTTACTGGTCTGTAGTTTCCTGGGTCACTTTTGTTACCTTTCTTAAGAAATTTTTGAAAGTGATTTTTGAAAGATTTGTGCCAGATTTCTGCGACTTTCTCCCTTATTTCCTTAAGGATCCTCAGATGTAATTTACCCAACCCCTGAGATTTATTTACCTTAAGTTTGCACAGTCGTTTGGCAACAATGCTGGTAGTGATATGAATAGTGTCGCAACTTTCCAAATCGCACATCAATGTCCTACAAATGGCATAGATTAAGTGACCACATTTTTCTAGTGTGAAACTCTCAGTCTTGTTTACACACTTTACATACATGTAGGTGATGAGTTTCCACATGTCAGACACCTGGCTGACCAAACAAAACATGAAAATATTACTATCCCACACAGGCTTTTGCTACTTAAATAAAAAAGTCTTTCTTTTTACAGATGGAGCAAATAAATAATTAAAGATAAATAGAATTAAAATATGGGAATTAAAATATTATAAACTAAAGAGATTCTTAGAACAGAGCTGGAATGTTAGATTAAAGAGCAAGATTCTCGTAGAACAGGAATGATTCAAATTTAGCTGCACCTGAGCACTCTGCATTAATCTCATTGTGAGTGATAAGAGCCCACATTGCTTGTCCTGTGCGAGGAGCTCTCTGCCAGATTATCTCATTGCTTCTTATTCTGTTCTTGATATGTTAGAGTTCAATTGGAGTGTGAACCATTACTTGGTGAACCATGATAGTAGGAGTACACAATAAGCAATGGAAAGACTGTGGGTTTGCTTCTTGCTACCCCATTATTAGTTCTCCAGGGCTTTTGTGCTCTAAACAACTACAAGGCTCAGTTTCAAGGTGTTACTTGGATTAAGTACTGCCAGGCATTAATTCTGAAATTTGACAGTGAAAATTACATGGGAGTTTTGTTTCCACCAATCCACCCACTAATTGGAAGGTAAACTGGTTATTTATCAATCTGATAAAAAGGTGATGAACAAGAAGTGGAAGCTGAAATATTTCTGATGAGTCTTTATTGTTGCAAGAAAAACAAACCTTATACTGAATTTATACATTGAGATTATCCACCTGGATCTGCAACCATGAACAACAAATTACATTTGTATGGCGCCTTTCATGTCAGGATGAAGTACTTTTTATGTAGCGATTTGATTAACTGCTTATGGTAAGCAATGAAAGATAAAGAATTTAGTCTTAAATGACAATTAACTTTTATAGTGAATTTAAATCATGAACTAAAATGTTGAATTTTAAGAGGGATTTCATTGAATTGTAATAACAATCCTCACAGTTGAAATAATATAGTGTCAGCATAATCTATATGAGTTCCAAATCCCAATAGGAGCTTGATAGAATAGAATACAATAGAAAGCCTGATTTCTGTTGCAGTAAACTCAAATTCAAAGTTTAATATTTGAATGCTTTTTATTTTAACTCGGACTTTGCTCTTCTCTAAGTTAACGCTAAATGACCAATGACATCTAAAAACAAATCTTCTAGCAGCATCAGGCAAAATAATGCAGATGCTGGAAATCTGAAATAAAACCTGACAAAAGGTCATCAACATGAAATGTTAACTCTCCTTCCTTTCTCCACAGATGCTGCCTGACCTGCTGAGTGTTCTCAGCGACTTCTCAGTGACTTGTGTTTTTCTTCTAGCAGCATAACCACTGTGTGGTTCCTGGAAAAGCAACTGCAATGTAAATATTGTTCCCTCTACACACAGTACCAATATTTCAGTTATGATATATCAGATTCAAATTAAAATCTCTGGGGAATCTCTTGCATGTGATGCAACAGATTCCCCAGAGAAAACACTGTTTATGTCACAGATGTTTTTGCTAGCATTAAGGCTGCTGGAGCACATTTCACACGCTGATATTTTGCAATGAAAATAACCATTGGCCAATTCAATAATGTAAACTAAAAAAAAGTTGTGAAACATAGGAATTATTCCAGTTTATGTCTGTGAGTTTTCCTATTTAAATATTAGATGAGAGGAAACGTATGTTTTATTTTATAATATGAATGTTCCCATCTAACTACTGTTTTCCCTTTGTAACGCAACCTTATTGATTGCATGCATTTTATCATTGCTATTTGCTCAGCATTAAAANTAAAATTGACTTTGGCTGCTTACAAATCCAGCAGCAGTCAAAGAGCAAACTCCTCTGATTAAGACACCTTTTTTCTAATAAATCATCAGAGATCTTCAGCACAAGACAAGTTTGTTTCAGAAACAACTGATCTTTCTCCCTGAACATTCTTCTCTTCCAGCTTTGGATTTGTAACTCAACCATCTTAAATCCTATTCCTCCTTCCTATATCTGAGTGCTCAAAGATCTTATCCTAAGTGAAGGGCACTATATAAATGTCGGTTGTTGTTATTTTTCTTCTACTGTGTAAAAATGAAGAATGATCGTTCTTATCTAACATTCTTTCTCAGCAACCAGACATATAGATTTGTTTCACTTCCCTCGCTCTTTACAGACTTGTTATTTGACCTGTCTCCTTTTTCTTTGTAATGATTGATTTTCCTTCACTTTCTGGATGGTTTATTTTGTGCTATTATATTTACATTCTCAGAATTATTGTATTTACTGCAGATAAAAAAATGTTCTAATGAGTATCCAAATCAGAGTGAGTTCCATGTATGTCACGTGAAACTTCCCGTGTCAATAGTGGGATACGCAATTGTACAAATTCTCCAGTGTGTAGTAACATTGCCATTTAAAGGAAAACTTCTGCTGACAGTAATTTTACCTTAACGATTACCAGCAAGAATCCACATGTTCTGTGTTGAGTTCACCCACCCACCAGATGTTGAGGCACAATGGGTAAAACTACAATTAATCCAATTATAAAAAAGGCAAATATGACTGACATACACCAAGCTGACATTTTCTAGTATCTTAAGCATTAAAACTATGAGGGATCATTTGAACCGGGGTTTTATACCTCCCACTCTGTTGCATGAATACTTATGTCACAGATACGTTGCAGTCATATATGAAGTCTTCCTCTCTATCTTCCTCCTCACCCAAGATTACAATAGGGTTTTCAGCTGAAGATTTAACAAAGGCAATTCATGGTATGATTCATTAAGATTTATAATAAAATTAATGTTCTCATATAGGGAATTTTATTTAAAACAAGAACTGCTGCAGATAGGAATTGGAAATATATGTGTTTACAAAAAGTTCTGAAATTTAGAGTACAGTGGATAATGCACCTTATCTGAATTTATGTGCTACATAATGTAACACTGGCCACCACATGGATTACATATGATTAACTTTTACACGATCAATGCAAACTGTAGCATAGAATGTTAAGTTGTTTTTTTAAGCAGAATCTCATAACTTGGGTTGAAAATGACAACTTATAATTTATTAATACAAATGGAGCTCACACATGCATTGAATTAGTGACTTTATAATAAGTAACACATCTATTGGTCCTTCACACACTATTTCAAGTTATCAGGCCAATAAGCCAGCATCTTATGTCCTTGCCTGCAGCGTTGAATAGCCAGTTTAAACACTCCAAGACCCTACCCATGTGAAGAGTGCTACAGAAATGCAAGTTGTTGTTAATAAGATACCAGTTTAGCAAAACAAATCAGAGGAAGGCATGTATCCCACTAATCTGACAAAGTGACACAAAAAAGATTTGAACCACATGTACGCTGTAATATATATGTTGCAAATAAACCTTGCACTTAAAATCCAGTTAATTTATAAATAATAGGGTGAGAAATTGTTCATGTGCATTAGTCCTATATCAGTGTACCTTATCAAATTACTGCACTAGGTGCATGTGGAATTTCCTGCTAAAAGTCTCCTGTGCCTATTTATTTAAAAAAATACCCACTGTACAACAACAGCACATTGATAGCTGAACTGTTGGCTCACCGCTCACTCTGCTCTGACAATTGACCTATGATTATCCGTAGGAGTTCTATCTCACCCCGTTTATGTGTGAAAAAATATGCCGCCTTCAGGAATTTTCAAAATTGTTACAATTGTGTGCCAATCACTAGAATAAATGGTTCCTCCTGTTTGCAGGTTGAGTATAGGTTGGAACACAAGTTGTACTCTCAAGATAAAGGATTCAGAAAAATGGTTTTAATTTAGAAATTTGAAATGTACCATTTAGAAATTTATCCAGCGTGTTGGAGGTAAATCCACCCAGCAATGTTCTTAATCTTGATGTCCGTGACAGCTGCTTAATGATAATGTGGCTTTTTAACCAAAGAAACAAAAAACATTTATGGATGCTATTATAGCAGGGCAGTAAACTTCTGACAACGCATCACTCCAAAGGAAAAGAGCTTGGATGAATTTTCCAGAGTGGCAAGCTAGGCATAGGTCTCCTGGGCCACAAGGGGCCACTGTGACTGGTGTGGGACTTGGCAGAGGTTGAGCACACACGCTCAGATGCATTTGAACTATTGGAGGGTCTTGGGTCAGACCACCCTTCTCACTCCAGCCCCAGCACCAAGAGAGAGATGGGGAGTTGGAAGCTCCTTAAGAAGGCATGGGCTCCACCCCACATTCATTTCTGCCCTGAGGTCTTAGTGCTTGCTATAATATTCTAGATTAAACCATTATTAACTGAAAGCATTTTAATTTAGTAATATATCAGTCTGGTTCAGTTGGTAGCACTCTTACCTTTGAGTTAGAAGGTTGAGGGTTCAAGTCCCATCTCAGGACTTTGAACTCACCATTTAACTGAATTTAGCATATAATTGTGACACTCCAATATAGTGCTGAGGAGCAATGCATTATTGGTGGTGCCATGCACATTGCCACGCTTTGGATAAGATGTTTAACTCAGGGGCATGTCTGCCTGTTCAGGTGAAAGTTAAAGATCCCATGGGATTATCTGAAAAGAGAAGAGAGTTTCTCCAGCACTCTGGCCAACAATCCCCCAGATAAAATTGGTCACTCCCTTCATTGCTGTTTGTGGGACATTGCTGTGTGTAAAAATTGGGTGCCACATTGGCCTACAAGTAGTCACTACACTTTAAAGTAAATACTGTGAAATGCTTTGAGACATTCCAAAGACGTGGTAAGGTACTCTATCAAATGTATGGATTACTGTGGAATCCGCTTTAGGCGGATTAACCCTGGACATCGGGTAAATCGAACAACATCCCGATTCATTAGTATTCTTACCTATTTTAAATAGGGTGTTTGATTCGGACAAAAATCCAGTTAATCTGGGCAAAATGCTGCAAAAATAACAACAACAACAACAAGATTCCATTTATAGAGTGCCTTTCACGTTGGGAGGAGGGGTCCCAAGCCGAGCAAAACAGTTTCCACTGTATTTTTAATATTATTTTACATAACATACCACTATTTGTAGTTTTAGAATTCATCGTTGCAGAAAAATAATATGTTGAAAGAGGGAGTAGAGCAGCAATAAATATTTGCATGCTTGACAATTAAATTAATCAACATTTTTCGCAAAATCTTTCAAATGATCTTCAGTTCTTGAAAACGTTTCTTTCAAATGAATCTCCACTTAATGGAATTCCAATTGTATTAAGTGGCACTAATCGCACAGCAGAATCTTCCTGTTGTGTTTCGTTGGTTACTTTCACCTTCAATCTGGATTCATTTGGTCAATTGATTTAAATTAATATCCAGCTTTTAATTCTCCTCATGTACTGAAGGCCCTTGGTGATGTAGTTCACAAACATTTCAAGGCTTGTCAGGCTTTGAGCATGTTGCTTACATATATACCATATGGAGTAAATTGGATGACAGCCTGGGTTTCAATAGCTTGTCATTGCTGTGACTCCCACCTGTGCTAACAATGGGATGCAATATCTTTCACAGGCAGCTATGTCACAGCAACTCTGAATTTAGCATATAATTGTGTTATATTAACCTTTAAAATCATGAACATATCTATTTAAAGGCTTATAGTGGTGGAGTGATAAAATAACTTCTTCACAGGTGGACAGATGAAGATGCAGTGAAGTAATAGTGCAAAAGCAAACCTTAGTTTAGCAACCTTTGAGCTTGTCTTAGGTGTCAGCCTACTTCAGTTGATTGGACTTTAAGGTGTTGAGGATTTGCTGCATTGTTGACAGTGCCATCATTTGGGTAATGCATTAAACATTAGTTCAGGTGTACTTTAAAGTTCCGGTGACAACTATTTGAAAAGAGAAAGAAGTTTCTCCTGGCATTTACAACAACAACAACTTGCATTTATATAGCGTCCTTCATGAGGGGTAGTGTCCAAGAGCGTGTCAAGGCCAACAATCCCCTGAATTAAGTTGATCATTCACTTCATGGCTATTTTGTGGGGCATTGGTGTGTACAAATTAGCTGCTGTGTTCATCTACAAAATATAGAATCATTACAGTTTAAAATAAAATCCCGTAAAGCACTTTGGGATATATTCCTGACATCAAAGGTGCTCAATTAAATGAAAGGATTCAATGCATGATTTCCTCTTATGTATATCATTATATTCAGAGAGGTTGAACAATGTATATGAAGAATTACAAACTATTTTATATTATTCTTTGAACATTGGTGGATGAACCCCAATGGTCTTTTCTGATCCTGTCCATTTTTCTTTTCTCTGTTCCAGTGATTGGAATGCATACAAAAGCCATACTGATTCAGGTATCTGTCCCATGATAATGCTACTGGGGCAAACATTTATTTTGGATTATTTGTGTCTTTAAGCGTTTTGAGCCGATCTCTTGATGTGAAAGGTGTACATAAATGGAAATTGTATTGCCTGACACACATGGAAACCCATTGACAGACTTTAAGAATTCCACATACACATGGAAATTCCTGTTTATCTGGAATGGTGTGTGCACTATCTCTCTGAAGGAATGTGCTCTGCTCACCTACACTCAGAATGTACCAAGTGCAGGTTAGCAAGAGCAATGGTTTGGGGACCTCAGATTGTGCATCAGGAGACTATTGGGAGTTTTACCTGCTGAAATGACACAATTTGCCATCGCGAACATTATCTTGCAAACTACCTGCTGATTGTCTAACTAGGATCTCCCTATCCATTAGGGTTTTGATTTAGAGGATTAGAACAACAAAAACAACCAAACAAAGTCACACTTGTATAACATTTTTCATGTCAGAAGGATGTCCCAAGGTGCTGGACAGTTGAGGGCTTGCACCCGAGTTGGGGGTTAGATGGGCTGGGGACAAGAAGGGTGGAGGGGGGAAAGGACGATGGGGGAAAGATGACCAAAAACCAAAAAGAAACCAAGTGGGAAAAATTCCAATTTGCAGTGAGTAATACTACAAGGCTGATGAACCAGGCTGGCTGGTCTGTCCTTAACAGTATCTTGGAGTAATGTGTACCGCTGTCAGGTATCAGACTACAGGTTCTTGAGGCCAGGTAGGTGCTCAGAAACCCACAAAGAGCTGTCTTACAACACGATTTACGAATAGCAACTCAGGGTTTGTAATGGGGAATCCTACCAGTAACTGGCAGTGTGTCACAGCTATCTCGTGGGTTCCCCACTCTAAAAGCAGATCACAAGGATTCCGCCAGTCGGTCAATTATTAGCAATATTCCCATTAGGGATTGTAAGTCACTGAATGCAGCGCGATCTGCTGCTTTTGCAATCCCCTCCCTTCAATGCATCGCTGAAGGATTGTGGAAAGGCTAAATAATTTTCAAAGTTAATACCGTATAACACTATTGCAAAGTTAAATCTGAATGATATCACATGACTTTGTGTGAAAAATTTTACAACCCATTGTTATTTTTGGTGTGGATCTTAGCAATAAGTCACAAGATTCATGGTATTATATATGTGTTGATAAACAATGCAAGAGAAAGCTTGCGATGCCTGTGCAATTGCCTTGACTAGCTTTTAACATTGCCTTAATGTAATTTGGGTATTTAGTTGATTGTAAATGTACTCACTATCAATCAGCTTTCAGGGCATCGATTCCATTACCAGACTTGCTCTGGAGATCAACAACGGGAGGAGTATTCAAAATGGAATCAATGTCATCAGCTGCAGCATAAATGGAGCTCATACCATGACCTTTTCCAAAGAACTTGCAAATTAGTAAAAAATGTTGAAGAGTTCTTGGATATGCCCGCCTATGCTGACCTAGCTGATCTCAGCCTGTGCAGTGCTTTGTTTGCTATTGCCCTCAGCACCCCTGGAGTAGGGAAGGAAAAATTACAATGCGGGTGCCTGGTTCCGACCACCGCTGGAAAGTGAATATAAACTTACCAGGAATTATTTCCATTTTCTTATCATTTCAATGTCTAGTATTTGACAAACCATTGAATTCATTTGAATTCTTACATTTGAACTAGTTTTCCATACAATACACTACAATTTACATTTATATTACACTTTTCAAGTTGGAACGCTGTCTGAAAGCGCCTGACGCCATTGGCTGGGTACCTGAGCCGGGGGTGGGAAAAGGGTTCCACAGTCAAAGTGACAGGTCTTGAGATGGACTTCAACCAACAGCAACTTGCATTTAAATAGCTCACTTCATACGGGGTAGTGTCTATGAGTGCTAACAGTGGCGGAGCCTGATGCCGTGCCAGTGGAGAGAGGAGGTGGCTGTAAGCATGGTTGAAGAGGAAGATCTTCAGGCGTGAACTAAAAAAGAGGGAGGAGGGGGCAAGGCAGAAGAACTGAGGGAAAGAGTTCCAATGTTTTGAGATATAATGGCTGAAAGAACAGCTGCTGATGGTGGAACGAAGTGGACAAGGGACAAGCAGGAAATCTGAGCCAGTCGAGTGGAGACGGGGGGTGGAGTGGGGAATAAGAAGGTTGAAAAGGTAGGTGGGTGTCAGGGCATGAAGGGATTTGTAGATGGTTGTGAGGATTTTGAAGTCGATCCGTTCTGTGACAGGAGGCAGTGGAGCCTGGCGAGGACTGATGTGATGCTGATACGGAGTTCAGAGAGGGTGAGTATACTGCCAGCAGAGTTCTGAATTGGTTGGAGTTTTTGGATAGTGGAGCTGGTGAGACCGGCGAAGAGGGCATTGGAATAATTGAGATGGGAGGTGAAGAAGCCGGAGGTTTCGGCTGCATCGAGTGGGAGGGAGAAAGTGAGTTGGGGTGTTCCAGAGAGTTAGGAAAGGGAGCCAGCATGACCGAAATCCTGAATAACCAATTGTGGGCAAATAAGGCAGGGATATGAAGCAGAATGGTGCTCACTGAGTGAAGGGAGCGCCTGGGACGGGAGGGTTGAAGGAGGTTGCAGAATAGGATGCGGGTGATTCAAGATTGGTTTGGATGAAGAAGTCCTTTTAGCCCATCTGAAATTCGTACCCTGTTGTCCTCCCCCGCCCCAACCCCTCTCTCCCTGCCCCTCAACACAAATCTAAAAAGTCTCTATATACAAGTGTGGAGCCACTGAGCCTCATAGCTCTGTTTGTCTGTATATATCATAAGGAACTTGCCTGTGAGTGTTGCTGACTATATGATATCAATACAAGTGATCAGGCAGTCAATTACAGGTCCTGATGGAAATGAATAATTTATCAGTCTAATGTGCAATTCATCACTCCAATCTGACATAATTATGAGGCTTTCAAACTTTTACTTTTCGAAATTAAAAAAGCCCACAATATACATAAACAAATGTAGTGACAAAATCTATATCAAGGCTTCAGACCCATAATACATTAGCATTTATATTGCTTTGCATTCACAATTCCTTTAAATGTTGCCTGAGACAATCTTTTTTTAAACGTGTTTTTCTCTCCCCCTTTTGTTCTTCCTCTCATTATTGCACTTTATTGAAATGCAGCAACTTGCATTTATTGTAGCACCTTTTACATGGGGTAGAGTGTCAGATTATTTCACTGCTGAAGGCCTTGATGGTTGCTGGAGTATTGATTGACAAGTGTTATTCACTCTCTGATACCTTGCCCTGAAATATAAGGGGAAATATAAAATTGATGTTGGAAATTGTGGTCAAGGCAAGTCTCGAATTATTGACTCTCTTCTGTGTGGGTGTGAATCCCGTCAATGGTTGGACACCTAGCTGCTGACCACCTTCAGCACATGAAGGCTCTTTGTGGGACATTGCGGTGCTCAATTGGGCCACCACAAACACCTAAAGTACACAATCACTACACTTCCCAATAAATTCTATGTAGCACTTTGGGATATCCCCCCGACATGAAAGAAGATGCAGCAAATGTAAGGATTATTATTATTAATTCTTATTGTTATGACTTTATCACCTTAATTTATGGTTGGTGGTGACTTCCAGCCCAACCATCTTGCTGAAGTGAGAGTGGGGGGGGGAGCTGAAAGGAAGTCATCAGCCGAGACTGAGTTCACAATAAATAAAGGGTCAGTGTATTTGGAAACCACATGTTAGCCCCCATTGGATCATATAATTCACTTTGTGCTCCACATTGAATCTGTGAGCATCAACCACACCATCATTATGAAACCAAGCAAATATCACACAAGATCGTTGACCATAACCGAATGCACCTTATACAACAACAATTTATATTTATGTCGTTCCATCCACACCAGGAGGATGATTCAAAGCACTTCACAATGCTAAAAGTGAACCAGAGGTTGAGGGTGATGTGAGGAGGTGAGGGCTGAGGAAGATTATATACTCTTGTCCAAGTTAAAATATACAAACATGCACTACTTTGCAGATTTATATCTATTATTTGAGGTCACTAACATTACCATCTAATCTTACAGGCCCTGAGAGATACTATATCAGCACACTGCTTTCTGTCTGTGGCATTTACTGTGACACAGAGAGATTTTAACATTTACAAGTCTAAATTACGAAGCCTGAAATTCCCCAGTCTTATTCTGTAAAATGTAATATTGCTTAGAGCTGTGTAAAATTATTTAATTCAGCCTGGTCTCAGTTTGATAGAATTATTAATAGAGTGGATTTTTTTCTCTCTTTACTTGTGAGGAACTTGCTGGTCTCCAATTGGCATTGTGACATTGTGGATTTACAGGTCCAAAGTCCATAAATCTATGAAGCTGCGGAGCATGTGTGTTCTTGCCCACCAGCTGAGGGAATTTACCGGCAATTGGAAAATCACCCCATTTTTACTGTAGTGATGGCTTATTCTCTTCCACCTCGGCTCAAAGTTAACAATTCAAATGAATACGCAATTAATCTGTCTCAATCACAAAATATGTTGCAATTGCAAATGGTACTGCCCTGGATAAACCATGTTAGAGTTTGTAATGTTATTCTATGATACAGTGAGAATTTCTGAATAGAATGAGCATGACACTGTAATATCAGCTTAGCTTGTCAACTTGGTTCATTTAGTAGCACTCTTGCCACTACATCAGAAGGTTGAGCGTATAAAGCCCCATGTCAAGATTTGACCTCATTGTCCAGGCTGACAATACAATGCTGCACTAGGGGAGCGCTGCATTGATAGAAATGCCATCCTTTAGATGAAGTGGTAAAATGAGGTCCCAGGTCTCTGTTCTTCAAATGGACGTCAAAGATCCAGTTACACAAATTAAAAAGAGAAAGTAGTTTCTCTTGTGTCCTCGCGAACAACCCTATAGAAAAATTGGCCATTTACTTTAATATAATATAATATAATATAATATAATATAATATAATATAATATAATATAATATAATATAATATAATATAATAGGTGCCATATCAAATGCAATAATTATTAATAAGCAAAATCGTTTTTCATGTTAAATAATCTATTCTTTGTATCATCGGTTGTATGCTGTGGTTGATCTGAACTTGATAATGAAAAGCGTAAGGGAAATGATTAACAAAGAGGTAAGTGAGGTGACTGAAGCCCACCAAAGACCAGAGACAATAAAGGATCTCCCCAAGTTGTAAAGCAAGTTCTCTCAAGCATGACAAGTACACCTGTCATTGACTGAGATGATTCCTCTCTGGGTTTGGAGGTAATTAACCAGCGGTATAAATGACTGAAAGGTGACACAAACAACCTAAGCCTCTACCAGAGTTTTATACTGCAGAAATGCCATATACTCATATTACACACAAAAGTGAAGAAAAAGGAAGACTTTATTACAGCATAATTTTCAGGGAGCATATCAACCATAATAATAATATATTTTGTAATAACAATACTTACATTCCTCCTTTTATGTCACGAGGAAAGCGCTTCAAATGATATACTGGAAAGTTCAGTGACTGTATTCTGTAGGGAAATGAAACCAATTTTAATTATGGCAATATCCCATAAGCAGCCTCACAGTGAATGGCACATTTTATTTGTAGGATTGTTGACCAGGAGAAACTCCCATCTCTTTTTAGATAGAATTTTGAATGGAATATTTAACATCTGAGCAAGCAGAAGGGAGCTAGATTCAACATATCATCCAAGGCACCTCTAATAGTACAGCACACCCCCAGCACTGCATTGAAATGCTTCGCAGACGATATGAATTCCAAGTGCTAGGATGGGGCTTGAACTCACAGAGAGACTGAGCCAGGTCGACATATAAATTTATGAAGAAATCACAGCTTTCACCTTTAAATAAAAAGGAAACATGCTGGAAGTTAGTAACTGAGAAGTAAAAAAGTAAAGTTTTACTGATTTTTATATAACCTTCAAGCAGCTGAAAACTATATTTAAAATCCAAATAGAGATTGTACTTAATTTGTTCAGGTGAAATTTTTTAGAATAGAAAGTCATCAACCCCCAACAAGCCGGTACGTTTTTTGACAGGTCTCAGCTCTAGGTACCTGCCTTCCCAACATAAAGTTCAATACAAACTTACAACACAAAACTAATTGTATGCAAATTCATTGCGCTTGTTTTGATACTAATGCCAAGACAATTTATCACTGTTGACGGGAAAGCGAAATTTACTCATAATATGACACAGTCAGATCAATATATGATTCATTCTGAATGTACAGATTATGTTTGAACCCAGTTTGCAGCCCTTACAAACCTTGAGGATGCAACCCAGTCAGAAAGGGAGGGGAATACGAGACATGCTGGTTTTACTGAGAAGCGTAAAAGCTGCACAGTTTGTCTTGTTATATGTAAATCTGCTTGTAAATTAGTACTTTGTCTCTCCTGACAACTGCAAGTATCGATATTGCAGAAATGCTTTCTGAAATGGGTTTCCGACACTCGCTCACAATCTAGCCACTTTGCTGTAAAAACTACAAGTATAATTAAGAATTAATCCCAAATGACACCGCCTAATGTAAAAGACATCTGCAAGCTACCACAAAAAGTCATGCACGTGTGTGTTGTGTCAAATCTAGAGTTCCACTTTTGACTGGAGTGCAATCACCTTATTATTAGCATGAGTCCAATTCTCCAGTCCAGGCTCCAGAGGTAACGCTGAGAAAAGCATACAACAATAATAACAACAACTTGCACTTATATAGCATCCTCCACACAGGGTAGCGTTTTAGAGCGCTTAACAGTTGCGGAGCCTGACTCTGACCCGGGGGTGGGGGGAAGAGGACCGTAAGCACAGTCAAAAAGCTCGGGATAGAGAATATTAATCCCTCAATCACTCCTCCTCACCACCCCTTTATCTGTCTTTAAATCCTGCTTTAAGATTTACGTCTTTGACCACTGCTATAGTCACTTCTCTCTCCCCCCTTATCTCGTGTCCAAACTCACCATTACATGAAGGGTGCCATGTAGATGCAAGTAAATATTAATTCAGAATAATACAAAACTTTGAGTTATGACAAAGTAGCAAGACAAAAGGATGCAGGGTTGTGTAAGATTTGGGCTTGAATTGTAACTTAATGATGGGAAGGAAGCTGATAGCAGTTGAGAGGGGAGCAAGATTGAAATGAGGTGGGATGAGTATTGATTGGGATGCCTTAGGGATTCAGGATTTGTAATGGGAGCTTCCCTACCCTTATACATACATGATCTGCATTCACATAAACTAGTAACATTTACAGATGGCACAATACTAGGGGAGTTGTGGAATCTCAGGAGACAGGCAAGAGCTCAGCAGCAGACGAACAATTTCATTCATTTTATAAAAAATTTTCAAATTGACATTTCTCAGACACTTTAAATTAATTACTGTCCGTGAGTGTGGTAAGTTTTCCAACTGCCATTTGTGCACAGCAATTCCCACAAACAGCAGTGAGATGAATGTGAAGGATTGTTCACATGGAGGATTGTTGACTAGGAAAGCGGGCGAGAAATTTCCTTCTCTTTTCGATAAGTGTTATGGAGTTTCTAATGTCCTCAAGAACAGAATCTCGGTATCATAAGGACAACAGCTCTGACAATGCAGTGCTCATCAGTATTACACTGAATTACATGTTTAGACTAGGAACTCAAGAAGCCCTGATATGAGACTTCAATCCACAACTTTCATTAACCAGAGTGAGACTGGTACCATTTCAGCCAAATTAATGTTTTCTACAAAATAACTTGAAGTTATATAACACCCTTCACCCAGGATAGTGCCTCTGAATGCTTGTGAAGCACTCTAAGATGTCTAGAAGATGTGAAAAGCGCTGTATCAAATGCAAGGATTATTATTTTATTATTTATAAAGAGTACCAATAGGATGCACAATGAATCCAACAACAACAACAAAATTACATTTGTATAGTGACTTTCATGTCAGGAGAATGTCCCAAGGTGCTGGACAATCAGTGTTTCAGACCCAAGCTGGGGGTTGGATTGGGGAGGGTGGAGAGCAGAGGAGTAAGGAGGGTGACTGAAAGCATAGTCAAAAAAGAGGGTCTTGAGACGGGTCTTGAAGGAGGAAAGATAGGGGGCAAAGATGGAGGAACTGAAGGATGGAGTTCCAGAGGGTGGGGGCAGAATGGCAGAAGACATGCCCACGAATGGTGGGGCAAGCGAGGCGGGGGACGTGAAGCAGGCAGGAGCGCACTGAGAGGAGTGAGTGGGCAGCTTGGTAGGGAGCTAGAAGGTTGCAGAGACAAGGGAGAGCAAGAAAGGGGAGGGCTTTGAAGGTGAGGACAAGGATTTTGAACTGTATCCTCTGTGCGATGGGAAGCCAGTGTGGTCGGGCGGGAATGGGGGTGATAAGGTCGCGGAGCCTGGTGCGGGATAGGACATGGGCTGCAGAGTTCTGGATGATCTGTAGCCTATGGAGGGAGGAGTTGGGGAGGTTTGCATAGTTGAGCCTGGTTGTTATGAATGTATGTATGAGGGTCTCGGCAGCCTGCGGTGTGAAACAGTTGTGAGCCGGGCGATGTTGCGGAGGGCACATGTAATTGCTAAAATTCTAAAATATTGGATGTGATGAAGAAGGCAGCCATGTAATTAGACAAGGTTGTGCTGAAATGTGTTCAATGTGTTGCTTTTAGATGTGTTCCAGTTTCAATGATTGCCGTCAGATATACACTCTGAAGTCATGTCAGGTAGAACAGCAACAAAGTTACATTTGAATAGAGCCTTTCGCATCGGGAGAATGTCCCAAGTTGCTGAACAATCATTATTTCGGACACTGGGGGTCGGGATTGTGGAGGGCAGGAGAGGAAGGAGGTGACTCTCCTGGTCGAAGAGGAGGTTCTTGAGATGGATCTTGAAGGCTGCAAGGGAATCCATGATTGGATAGCATTTATCAAGGTTCAAGTTAAAAGGTCTAAAGATGTTAGTTGACTCATCATTTATTATGTTCAAAGAACATGAAGTAGGAATCAGCAAAACAATAAATAAGATAAGTTACATTGTCAAACCGGTTGCTAACTTTACAGTGGAAAACCTAGAATTCAACCTTCGATTCAGTTTGTAAATGACATAACAAATCCAGGTTGCAAATATTATACCGTAATATCAACACTATCAACATTTCAGAAATAGTGTGTCATTTATGTTTCTAACCCAGCATTCCAAGATGCTATGCTGTATGAAGGGCAATATTTATTGTTATTTGTCAGACTGGCTCAGTTGTTAGCACTCTCGCCTCTGAGTTAGACAAACAGACAGTTGTATTTGCCTACAAATACACAGTCACTATACTTTATGGTATATAATAATAATAATAATAATAATCCTTGCATTTGATATAGCGCTTTTCACGTCGGGAGGACGTCCCAAAGCGCTTCACAGAACACACTGTAAAGTGAATTGACTATATTTGTGGGCGAACGCGGCAGCCAATTGCGCAAAGCAATGTCCCACAAACAGTCGTAGATTGCAAATGACCAATTTATTATTGTCTTTGGTTTTTGGAAGGATTATTATTAGGCGTGTGGAGTAAGGAAACTTGCCCAAGGTTTCGCCCTGCCTGGAATTGAACTCAGGTCTCTCACTTGCAAAGCGAGTGCTCTAACCACTGAGCTACAGGACTCCAATATCCAATAACTACTGAGCTACAGGATTTGATATCCTATCAAGTGCTTTGATAAATCCTCTTAATGTGAACAACGATGTAATTTTTGTTATTATCTTAATTTCAAATGCAATAAGAATTTTTAATAACTATTATTGCCACAGGATACCTAAATTTTCTGACCAAGACCCATATCTTACTTACCCTATTTGTACTTTGTTTCTTTATGCCTGTTATTTGTACTTTCTTTGTGCCATCAGATATGGCATGATTACTTGGAATGCACGTAATGGAAAGTTGCCGAAATAGAAGGTGAGCAGAAAGTCATTAACATAGGTGATAGGCTTTAATATCTGTCCAAAATTCCATTTACAATTAGTATAGAAATAAAAAGCCCTTCACAGAAGAATTCATCTAAAAATTTTCAAGATTACATATTAGAAATTAATATTTCAGCACTAATGTGCTACTTGACATACTTTGGCAAACATTTACCACACTAGAATAATCTTGATAAACCCTTAATCATCACAAGCATTAAATCCTTACACCCTGTTAGACAAAATATCATTGGAATGATGTTAATGTGATTATAACATGTTTATTTGGAGTAATCTTAATACGCAAGTATGTAAACAGGCATAATTGCAGAATTGTGCATAAAAGATTTGCATTTATAATTAACGCAATTGTGTCTAATGATGCTTGGTACCACTTTATCTAATATGATTCCTATTTTCCAACAGATTTAATTAAGACTGAAATGTTTACAGACATTCTTTATCCATTGTGGTTTTCCCTTCAATTCAGCACTAAGCTGGTTGATTAAAACAATAGCAATGTGCATTAAACCAGGCCTAAACTCAACATTATTATTTGTAATTCAGACATGTTGGGCTGGCACCAAACTTTTTTGTGCTTAATCTTGGCTCATGTTCAGAATTCTGCATTTTCGCAGATTTTTTTTAAACAAAGTGACAAACGTAGAAACCTGGTAACACAGGTAATGAAGCAGCTGTCTCCAAATCTGATGACTGGGTTTGAGTCCAAGATTGCCTGCCACTCCTAGATTAAGTTTGTTTCCTGTCAGATCTGTGAGTTGGACTGTTTTTCTGCAGTACATTGTTGCATGTCAAAAAGATCACAAAATTAGTTTGGATGAAGAATTTGGAATTAGTTTGGATGATTGGCCCATCTGATCTCAACTCTCAGAACACTCACACTACCAAACTCATGTCACAGCATCAAGATGCTTTGTAAATGATTGTAGTGTTTTGGCCTCAACCAGGGCAACCTGTTCCATTTATTAATTACCTTTACAAAAAAAAGTGTCCTCGTGTCTGTCCTGAAATTGCCCTTTGCAACTTTTAACCTATGTCCTCTTGTTCAGCTGCCTTGGTGTATTGTAAAATATTGTTCTGGTTTTATTTTTTCCATTCCCATTTAAAATTGTATACACCTCTTTCAGGTCTCCTCTAAGTCATCTAATCTCATGACAAGCTTGTCAAAGTTTGTAGTACATAACTCGTTCCTCTAATCTCGGGGATCATCCTTGTTGCTCTCCTCTGCACTGCCTCTAGGAACCTGGCAGCCTTTTCTGTCGCAGTGACCAGAACTGTATGCAGTATTCCATGTGCATCCTGACCAGAGCAGTGTACAGCCTGAATATGATGTCTGCATTATTTAGCAATATAGCCCACCATCCTCTTTGCCTTGTTTATTCCTGACTCACTTTGTTGACATCGTGAGTGACGAGTCAACTAACACCTCTAGATCTCTTTCAGTTTTCCACATGGCAAGTTCTATCCCATTCATGGAACATATGCATTTCCTATTCCTTCTTCCTATACATTATGCTGTGTGACACCTCGCAAATAAAATTAACACTTTCCACTCCAAACTTGCTGAGGTTTCAACTTTATTCTAGATTCACATCCTCCTCCTCCTCAGCTTTAAAATTAAGATTAAATTAAAGACTTTTCCTTAATTATGCACATTTTGAATTGTAAGACAATGATCTTAAGGCTAAGACCATGATAAACTGGGCCTCTGGTGACTCGTCTATCTTTTGGTGATGCACTGTTAGTCCGCTGGTCTGTGATAGAGCCAAGGCGTGCCATTCAATCCTGGCTGAAATAGCGAACTGACTGCCTATCAGAAGGGTTAACAATAAAGAAAAAGATTAGAGATATTCCTTAGTTAACATATTGCATGTCAAAAATAAAGTATGTGTGGCAAGTACTATATGTATTGCTACTGTTGACTCTGAAGTGTCAGAATCTGATGTCTGCGTGATTCAGACTGGCTGTGATAATTTGGGGAAAAAACAAAACTTCTGCCCAATTTCAGATTGCTTGGGTTTGGCTATTTGAATTATGTACTTAGTAATGGATCAGACTTGCACTCTACACATATGTTGCATCTTTGCTGCATTTCCATCACACTGGCATGTCGTAACCGAGTTCTGTGAATAGTCACAGCAATGCAGGCAGATTGTTGACAACAATGCTATTGTTAAACTGTGCAGTGATTTTTGGATCTATTCCCCAGTCATCTAATGGATCAAATGTCACTTCATGTAGTCTTTGATGATATATTGTGGAGGTATGTATTCTTCTAATTGATTTATTTGACTCATTACTGACCTTGTTGGCAGAGGAATAGCCTTGTATTGGGTATGTGTTCAATCCTTCTACTAATAGATTGGGATGTTATAGACAGTGAACCTCTCAATGACTAAGTGGAGAAATAAAATACATATGGTTCTAATGGCACATTATGGGCCTTTGACCAGGGCCATAATGGTCCAAACTACAGGTGCAGTAGAATTTGTCCAATTGTATCTGTTAGGAGATTCAACAGGAATGTCGACAATGATTGATGTCTGCAACTGTAGTACAAATGTACACCTTTGGATATTGTTGTTTGAAAGTTGACATTTCTAGCCATTGGACCTTTCCTGCTGTTTTGGGAAGGTCTGTGCAAATCAGTAATGCAAGAAACCCATAGAGAGCCTCCACGGGTGAGCTGAGCACTGAGTCTGACCACAGCCAGAACAAAAAAGACTGCTCACACTGAAAGAGGCACCAAGCATGCATTATGATGTGGAGTAACTGTATGGTGAGATAAGGATCTGTTTTCCTCATTGCTGGTGTGATTATACATCTCAAATTAATTTTGGAATTGAAGGTTGATTCCAGCACATTGCAATGGTACACTTACCTTCACTCAAATGGGCTTCATTCAAACCAATCTTGTGATCTTGTGACTATTTCCGTTTACTATTGTAGCTTTGTACAGGGGTGAAATCCCCAGCAGGATTAGTATAGGAATACCTGATTAGTGAACTACATCTACCCAAGTACAAATGTTCATTTTTTGACAAAAATGCCTAGAGTGCAATTAGACATGACAGGTTTAAATAGTGACCATGTAAAAACAGTATCTATCGAGCAAAAGAGGATCATTGGATCACAAATCTCTCTCACGACCCCTATCCCGTTCATTCCTCACAAAACACAATCCACTGCAATATTCCTTGTAGAGGTGCATAGAGTCAACCTTTTTTTACTACAGTACATGAGCATTGAACAGCTGTCAATGGCTTTTCTTCAAGCAGAAAAGCCACTTAAGAGGCCATTTGAATGTTCATGGAGCAGAGAATAATGCTTGCCCAGTCAGCCTAGCAGACACAATATGTGCTGCCAGTATTCACCTTGGACAGGCTCTGCTCATTGTCATTCATGCCAACTTGATTTTTCCTTTACTCCCTGACCTATTGTCTTTTTGAACATGATGCACTTTCCCCTGAGTTTCACCTCAAGGGCTCATTGATCATCATAGGAGCAATGGACTGCAGCTAGCTGGATGCAGTGAGGAAGGAGTTTGCAGTGGCATATCATACTTTATACACTTCAGTTTGCAATCTGGAGAACTGACAGATGAAGGTTGAGTGAACTGTTATCAAATAAACTTCAATTTCTTCCAGCTCTACCAAACAACTCAAAGTAACCATTCAACAGTGAAAAACCTTAATCTCACACAAAAGAGATTTGAATGCCACTGATTTCATTGATTATTGTTGAACTGAGTCTTTATTTTGAAGCTGTTTTTCTATAGTCTTAAAAATATGTAGTGAAAATCATGTTCAAAATTATAATGGTGTTTTAGAATTAGATAAATTCTGGATGCTCTAAAATGTAACAGACCACAGGTTAAACTCCAATACCTGGTTGTGAACCTTATTAATTTTCATTAATTTTTTCAAAAAAAATTCAGATTGAGTTGAGAAAATATTCTATGGACGACAAAGGCAAATTTTAGTTGTGGAGAAAAGGAAACCAGAGTAAGCAGTAGATATATGGGTAAGATTAACGTTCTGGAGCCTTTATTTCCTTTGGGATTCAGGGAGTAAGTATATAATACCAGCCTCCAAAAGATATAGTGGATAGGATGGAGTTCATGATAAGACAGGCTTCATGTGTTCTGCAGAAGAAGTGGACTTGAAGAGCTAAATGGCTTTTTCTTATTCCATATTTTCTAACTGTTCACTAAGTGGGTGTCTATAGCTGCATAGGGAGAGTCTGTGCTGCATCAGAGCATTGTGAATCAATAACATTGGTGTGATTCACTAGAGCAGTATTATTAAACCCTTAATACAAACATTGTGGAGTCCTGTAGCTCAGTGGTTAGAGCACTCATCTCGCAAGCAAGAGGGCCTGGGTTTGATTCCTGGCAGGTCTAAATGTTGGGCAAGTTTCCTTATTCCACATGCCTCTGTTAACTTAGCAGTAAGTAGGAACCCGGTTGCTAGTCAATTGGCGGATCGCTTTTCTGGGAATAATATTCCCTAAAAAAAAATGTCACTCAATCCACGATTGTTGTGGGTCACTGCTGTGTGCAAATGGCTGCCGTGTTTTGCTCACAAATATATAGTCAATTCACTTTACAGTATATTCTGTGAAGCGCTTTGAGACGTCTTGAAGACGTGATAATGTGCTATATCAAATACAAGGATTATTATTATTAATGATAGCAATAATTTTATGAGCTCTGAGCTCCTCTCCATTCAGGCTATCCTAACCTTTGCTCTCATATATGTTGTGGTTAACTGCCTCTCTGAGTATAAATTATTTTTGGAAGCCATTCAGTTCTGTGGTTGGAAGAGGTTGAGACTATTTTAAAAACTATGGCTTAAAATGCATTTGGTTATTTCAGATCTGTTAAGAAACATTAATGTTCAGCCATTAAGTTTAAAAAAGTAGGTGATTTGTAAGTGTAAACCAGTGAATAGTACATTTGTTTTTACGATGTTGAAAAAGTGCTCATCATCTAGTGCCTCAGGACACAAAAGCATCTCCTCTAAGATATGTTAGCCTGACCTACAAGAATTCAGCTCCGAGGAGAGTTTAAGAAGAATCGAAGGCCTTTTGCAGTGTGTTTGTGCTCTAACACCCCAAATTTCACCAATTGTCTTTCGGATTTATCATGGAGGATGAGATAATCCCTTTAGGGAAACCTGCATGTTTATGTCTTCAGTGTCATGCTGTCTTCATGTTTATTATACAATATATCCTGTGAAGCGGTTTAAGATGTCTCAGCGATGTGATAAGGTGCAACGTGAAATGCAAGGATTATTATTGTTATTTATTTTACAAGTGTAAACTCACCTCAATGATTTTTAGGAACAGAAAGGATACAATGTGGTTACACATTAGAAATTGCACAAGGGGAGAACACACTTGGTACAATCTCTGGACTGCTCCCAATCTAGTTTACCCAGTGCGATTTATTTCCCTTGATATTCTGTTCAAACCAGATAGGTGGAATTATTTTGAGCGTAAACCTTACTTCATATGATTCATCTACATGCCATTTCTGTTTATTTTCTTAAATTAACAAATAAGAAAATAATATCCAGTTCATTATAAATCCATTTTATTCTATTTCTATTACCAGCTTGAATAGATATGAAAGACAGACTTACAACATCCCATCAATTTACATACATTTAATATCTTTCTCTTATATTACAAGTGAATTATATTCTCATTCAACAAAAGAGCTGCATTTAGGATTGGACGTTTACCAATTGCGAATATAATTGTAAATAACATGGAAAAAGCAGTTAGTGAACTTCCACAGTTCATCATTAGTGCTTTACTCTGAAGAGCAATCTCTTTGTAGGAGTTTAATCCTATTTTATACAGAGCTTGTTTTAAACAGGCTTCCATTAGTTGACAAGAAAATACACGCACATGAGTATGTCTTGACATTAATTTTTCAGCTCTGCCAATTTCCCAGGAGAAGACATCAGACCAAAATGTACCATAGAACAAAAGGTAAAACATTCTCCACCACAATAACTTCCTTGTCAGACAACAATGGGGGATGGAGGGTGGGGGGGGAGGGGGGCAGGAAGGGTGTTCACTGCCATTGACTGGTCAGAATAAAAATGTTTCAGTTTCACCATTATCTATATGGATCATCTTTCTTTTCAAAATTTTGGTGAAAGTAAATACGTAAACTGAAGGAATTGGTCATTCCTAACACAAGCTATTACTCTTCACAAGATTTCTTTACAGCTTGGGTGCAGTTGTCCTCATTGTGATCACCCTTGCTCCAGATAACCAACAAGCAAAATATTGCTTTCATACACCCAGAAGCAATTTGATAGAAAGTTGGATTATCTTGTTACAGAACAGAATGGAAAAACAAGCCCTCACAATGCTACCAATGCTATGAAAGATAGTTTAAATATTATAGTTGTGAAATCAATATGCATTGATGAGACAACCCTATCTCCAGTGACCAGGCTTGGTTCATCTCCTTGGCAATTGTTCCAAGAATGATTTCTTTTCTTTTTGATAGACTGCCACAAACTTTTTTTCTGCTCTTTTCTTCAAACTTATCATGAGATACATCAAAAGCCTATGTGTCAGCCTAGCTCTCTTGACAGCACTCTTGCCTCTAAGTCGGAAGATTGTCGGTTCAAGCCCCAAGTGGGGACTTTGAACTTATATAGTCTAGGCTGATATGTCAGTGCAGTGTTGAGGCAGTGTGCTGCATTATTGGAGGTTCTGTCCTTTAGATGAAATATTAAACTGAGGTCCCATCTCCCTGTTCAGGTGAATGTTAAAGATCCTATTACACAACTCGAAAGATAAGAGAGCTTATCTTGGTGTTATGGCCAATAATTCCCCAGATAAAATTGGGCATTCACTTCATGGCTGTTTGTGGAACAGTCAGCACACTTTACAGTAAAATCCTGTGAAGTGTTTTGAGACGTCTTGACAGCATGATAAGTTACTATATCAAATGCAAGGATTTATATTGTTATGAAATGAATGACCAATTTTATATGGGTGTTATGGGCCAAGACACCATGAGAAATGTGCTTCTCTTTTTGAACAGTGCTGTGTTATCTCAAAGTCTCCCTGAGCAGGCAGACAGGACTATGATTTTAATGTCTCTTCTGAAAGGTGATACTTCCAACAATGCAGCACTCTCCCAAAATGGTATTCGAGTGTCATTTAACCTGGATAATGAGCTCAAAAAAACAGTCAGTGAGTGTCAGCTTAGACACTACTCCAAATGAAGTGTAATTTATTGTACAAATCCTATATTACATCCTTGCTTTTGTATTCTATGTCACAAGATGTAAAATCAAGGATTCCATTTTCCTATTTTAAGCCTTATCAACTTTCAATGGCACCTTTCATGACATGTATCTGGATACCAAAATTCCTCCCTTTTCTACTCCTTTTAAAATCTTACGATGTATGGACTATTTCCTTTTTGTTCTTTACAAAATGTACAACTTCACCTTTCTCTAGATTGTACTGCATATCTGGATCTATTGGATAAAAATCCTTGCATTTGATAAAGAGCCTTATCACGTCATTGAGACATCTCAAAACACTTCACAGAATATATTGTAAAGCGGATTGACTGTGTATTTTTCTGGGCAAAACATGGCTATTTGTCGTTCCTGCTAGCCTGTTTTAGTGTTCTTGTAAATAGCATAATATATTAGCCCCAATGCAAAAATAAAACCTCAAATATTTACAGAGTAGCAGATGCAGTATATGCTTCGGTATTGTCATTCTGAGTCCGTGAATGTGATGGTGCCAAAGCTGACAATTCCATTTCCAACTTAATTGTTCTATCATCTCTTTGCCATTTGTATTTGTACCTTCAGCCTCCAGTTTCTCCAGTGTCCTGTCCAAGAGACCCCCAGGTTATGCTGTACAATGCATCCTGTGAGGTGCTTTGAAAATGTTTTAAATATGATTGTAAAAGTAAACCTAAAGCAATACTTTAGGATGCACCAAGAGGACATAGGTTCAGAGTTGTAAAGGGGAAATTCAGGACAGATATCTGGAAATTTTTCTTTACCCAGAGGTAAAGGAAATTAACAATTGGAATGGGTAGCTGGGAAGGGTGGTTGAGCCCAGGTGCTTGATACTGTGATCCAAGGATGGAAGAGTGGATGTTCTGGAGAGATGAGATCAGATGGGCCTTCTTCATCCAAAGCAATTTTATGAGACATCCTACTGACATGAAATATGCTGTATCAAATGGAAGCATTCTTATCATTATAATTTATGTTCCTTTATACTAACACAGACAAAACAGATTAGCACTAAAAATAACAATATAGATTTATATTGAATAATGAGTTTGGGCATTAAAATAGATTGAAAACTACAGCCACATGATTTCTTTTATACTTTGGATGCAGTAAAAGGGTAACTTAATGAATTTAATTGCATACCATATGGTAATTATACATCAATAATGAACCATAGTACTTTTCACATAACACAGATTATGTAAAAGCCATCTGGCTACCTTTAAACAAATTAACAATTGATTGTTTTCACTTATTTCTGAAAATACACAGCAGGATTATGACTGTCAAATGCAATTTGCTAACAGCCCAGTTATTATCTGAAAATCAGCCCCTAAGTTAAATGGTCAATATTCCTTGTTAACAAATCAATGATGAAATTAGTGCCTTTGCCCCAGACCATTCAATTCACAAATAGTGGAGTGACACGATATGTGCCAAATGGATTATTAACAAAAATAGTCTAATTATTTAATTTTCACAATTCCTTACTTTCATTCGCTGCAGATTGCTTAGCAAGTTAAAAAAGGAAACTGTATTGTTTTTCTCCACTTTTTCCACTGAATATTATGTCAACTAATTTCTACCGCCTAATCTATGAGATATAATAATAATATTCCTTGCATTTACCAGATGTCTCAAAGCGCTTCACAGATTATACTGTAAAGTAATTTGACTGTATATTTTCTGGGTAAGTCAGCAAATTATCATTATTTTTCAAAAAAATTTTTTGAAGGGATTATTATCCACGGAAAAGCGATCCACCAATTGACTAACAACAACAACAACAAGATTACATTTGTATAGTTCCTTTCATGTCGGAAGGATGTCCCAAGGCGTTGGAAAGAGTACAGCATTTCAGATCCGAGCAGGGTTCAGGGGAGAGAAGGGAGGGAAGGGGAAGGGGGGTGGCTGATGGCATGATCGAAGAGGAGGGTCTTGAGGTGGGACTTGAAGGAGACTAAGGAGGGGACGAGATGGAGTGATTGGGGGATAGAATTCCAGAGGTTGGGGGCAGAGTGGCTGAAGGCTCTCTGCCAATGCTGGGGCGGGTGGGTCGGGGGACGTGGAGCAGGCCGGAGCCGGCTGAGCGGAGGGAACAGGAGGGTTAATAGGGGGTTAGGAGGTCACAGAAGTAGGGTGGGGCGAGGCTGTGCAGGGATTTATAGGTGAGGACCAGGACCTTGAACTGGATCCTCTGAAGGATAGGGAGCCAATCGAGTCGGGCGAGAATGGGGAGATGGGATCACGGAGTTTGGTGCGGGAGAGGACACGGGCTGCAGAGTTCTGGATTATCTGCAGCCTGTGGAGGGAGGAGTTGGGAAGGCCGACAAGCAGGGTGTTTGCACAGTTGAGCCTGGATGTGATGAAGGCATGAACAAGAATTTTAGCGGCGAAACAATCGGTTCCTACTTATTGCTAGGTAAACAGAGGATTGTGAAGTAAGGAAATTTGATCCAACGTTTCGACCTGCCGGGAATCAAACCCAGTTACCACAAATTGCTGTTGAAGTCAAATATATGAAAGCATTTTAAAGGGATTTGTACGAAAGACTGTGGAATGATGAGTGTTTAATTTGGTCAAAGCTGGAGTCAGCAAACTGAGCGAAGGGAAAGAATTTGATGTTTTCTCCAGCAACAACTTACCACTCAAAAGACAAGACTATGACTAACTCCACAGTTTGTTTTTGTTGGCTGTTGAGACAAAATCCTAACCCTCCTATTGTAATAGCCACATGTGCCAAGTTACCAGTTGCTTGTGTTGTGCAGCTAAACGTATCTGTAACCTCATGTGTAGGCATGCAACTGGATCTCCCCTAGTTGGTAGCTCAAACGTAAATGTTGATTTTTTTTGTACAGATTAGGGTTAGACTCAGAGCAAAAGAAGTAAGAGGCTTAGAAACAGAGAAAGTCAATGGAGAGGAAAAGATAGAAGCTTAGAGAGACTCAGAGAGAGAAAAAAACGAGAGAGAGAATGAAACCAAAAGAAGCAGAAAGAGGGAACAGTAGAGTCAAAATGGGTTGCGATTCTGTTGTAATAGCAAATAGAATAAGAATAAAACAGAATCTGGCTGCTCCAATTCACCATTATGCAGGAATGCAAACCCCTTCTTGAGGCATAATAATAATAATCCTTACATTGAGTACAGCACCTTTCACATCAGGAGGACTTCTCAAATCGCTGCACAGGATATATTGTATTTTTTGTGTAAACGCAGCAGCCAATTTGCACAGAGCAATGTCACACAAACTGCCACAAAGTGAATGAATACTTTTTATTTTGGGAGATTGTTGGCCAGGACACCGGGAGAAACTCCCTTCTCTTTTGAAACAGTACCATGGGATCTTTAACGTCCACAACAGGAAAATGGGGCCATTGTTTAACGTCTCATCTGAAGAGTGGCACCTCCAGCAATGTAGCACATCCCTAGCACTCTACTGGAGTGTAAGCCTCGACTATATGAGTTCCAAGTCCTGACATGAGGCTTGAACCCACAAGGGTCTGAGTCAGAGAGCTACCAATTGAACCACAGAGGAGGCAATTGGAAAATAGATATGATTTTGTCTTTTAGCTTCCCTCTCTTTTGAAGACAGGTGTTGAAGCTGTTACTTATGTCTCAGCTCAAGTGTATTGGGGTAATTGTGATAAGTGGGGATATTGGAATGATTCCTGGGGTAAATGCAGAAAGCATAACACTTGCACAACTTACAGCATGCTCATTTATCGATGAGCCTGTGCAATGATGGAAGAATGGAACAAGCTCCATTGACCAATTTGCTCACTTTCTAATATGTTTTAATACAGCTTTCTGAAGGCAGGAAAACAGTTTTTAGAAATGAACACTGAACATTTGTTTTTTGATGTAATCTCTTGAAATCCCCTGCTGTTTACATACATATATTTTTTGCTAAAATTAGTAAATACAAGAATATGCACCAAAATAGTTCTGCCATGTAAATAGAACAATTTATTCTGTCAAATGTTTATATAATATTTCACAATATGAACATAAGAACATAAGAATTAGGAGCAGGAGTAGGCCATTCGGCCCCTCGAGCCTGCCCCGCCATTCGATAAGATCATGGCTGATCTTAATGTGTAGCTGATATGCTCTTTAGTTCTCTTAAATGCAATTCCTTCATAAAAGAATGTAAGCTTATTTTTAGATCACACATTTTTCCTGAACAAAATAGTTCATTAAAGATAAACGTTCTTATCGGAATTTTGGCATTTAATTGGGTGATTCATACCTTTGTGGCAGGCTTTACATTGTATCCCACCCATTAAACTTTAATCAACCCTAAAACTTCCTGCATTTCACAGGCTACCTTGTGGGCACTATGCTGCCACCCTGAGGATTGTGAGGTCCTTGTAAGGATTACCAGCATTGATGTTTTATCATGAATCCTATCATGGCTATCCTGGCCTGAAGCCAATCAGTGGTTTCGTACAGACAACAACAGCAGCAACAACTTGCATCTTTATAGTATCCTTCATGCAGGGTAGCATCTAGCAACAGTGACAGGGTCAGACACCGAGTAAGGGAGAAGGGGATGGGGGAGGTGACCAAAGCCCGATTGAAGAGATAGGTCGTAAGGTGCGATTTGAATATAGTTAAAGGCAGAGGTTATTGTGGCAAGGAATTGCAAAGGTTAGAAGTGTATTAGCTGAAGCAATGAAGACTTTTTCCTTGTCAGGAAAGGCAGCAAATATATTAATCCTTGATCTTATTTTTTGTGTTCCATGGTGAAAGAAGATGGGCAGGCAGATATATCTGTTATTGTAATTGAAGCTAACAATGTTTTGTATATAAATTGAGCTAGAAGTTGTTTGGGTATTGTTGTTTTGGGTTGATCAAAGGTGTAGTTTGGATAATTGGGCCATTCATTTTCATACATTTGGAAAGATTAGCAGACATACAGATGTTGGATTGAATAAGTGTGGCAGCCAACTCCATGTATCAACAAAGTAAGAAGACTGAACTAAAATCAAATTTATATTTCAAGAAATGGGAGCAACATTACAGAAATGACTAGACAAGCTAATACAGCAGAACCTGTAGGAAAACATCAGTTGGGATGTTTAAATAAGTAATTAATCAAGAGGTGATTCCATTTTTTAAAATCAGACGTTAGTGATCATTAATGATATCTGGAATATTTTTAATAATAATAATCCTTGCATTTGATATAGCACCTTATCGTGTTGTTGAGCATCTCAAAGCGCTTCACAGATATACTGTAAAGTCAATTGACTGTGCATATTGTGTAAAGCCAAGGTGTAGTTCCAGTTGAAATCTGTTAGATACACTTTTAACTGTTAGTGATATGTATTCATATAATACCTTGTCTGACAGGAATGACATGTTTAAAGTAATAGTGTACATATTTTACCATTGATGAAAGGTGATTACTGTTTGTTTTAAGCTTAAAAGTAACACTTTTGTTACACCACGTGCACACATCTATTTAAAAAAGCAATGCTGCGGCATCTTTCGAAAACAGTCCTCATTACTTAGTTGGCAAAGACAGACCAAGAAAGTTGTACATTCAAATTTTAGTCTCAAACGGAGTAGCAGAGAATATCCTACAGTGGACCTCAGTACTCCTAGGATTCAAGATGGGGAAAATGGAATCGAATACTATGGAGAGAAAAAAATGAGGGGGGAAGAAAAGCTTTTCTTGTACAAATTATATCATTGCATTGTGCATTTACAAGCACAATTAAACACAACTGCTGATAGCTTTCCAATGATCATGGTTCCCCCACCATTTTTATTGTTATTACCTATATTTCAGACTGCTTGATAAATAAGTATATTTGGGAAGGAACAAAGGTAGAGTTTGAACTGTATGAATTAAAGATATTATAATTTAAAATGGCAAAATAAACCTGATCTGGCACGTGCTTACAAAGAGTTGTTAAAATGTGAGGCATTTAGATTCTCTTTTAAGCACTATTGTATAAGAAGTCAGCAGGAAAGTGAACAATGATTCACTTCTCTATATGTTAGACTAATTACACATACACTGTATTTAAGGAGCCGAATAAGATAATTTTAGATCTGGTGATGTGCTTGCGCTGCAGGTGCTGGCAAATTGAGGAGACAAGTTCAAGAGCTTCTGTTATCGTTCCAAATAATTTGAATGATTAATATTTCTGTGAATTAAATAAAAACTACTAGTACTTAGCAGTAAGTGAGAAGGCTCTTGGTAATATGTTCATCCTAATATTGATCATATTTTTTTTTAAAAGGACATCTGTAAGTGTATGGATCACACTGCACATTCTGAAAAGGAACAAAATTAACTGCATGCATGTTGTTCAAATCATAAGTGACATTACAAGATAGGTAGGTAGCATATACAATTGCCCAATTTAGAATAAAATGGTTCCTGTTTCTCAGAGGTGCAGGGTGTTTTTTNGTAAGACTTGCACCATTTTGAATTTTGCTTGGTTTCGTTTATAACCAAATGTCATGGAAAATAATTCTGTAATGGAAATTAAACCCTCTGGCAAAATCTGTGGATTTGAGATATATAAAATAACATCATTTGCGAACCTAAAAAATCCCTAGGCTTAAATTGTGCTGCCAGCAATTCTTAATGGTTGCCAGATAGCTGAGAATAATACAAAAATTCTGAGTTAGTGTTTCAATTCCTTTCCATAGCTGTTATGAAATTTTTATATTGATTTTCCACTAGAAACAGTATCATTTCATAATTTCCTTGATTTAAAATCACGCAAAGGTTTGGTGCTGTGCTCAAATTGCAAGCTGGCATCTCTAAATTAACCACTGACAGATTTTCACTGTAACAGTAGGAGCTAATGCTGAAAGGAGTCATGAAGATCAAGTTGCCTTCCGTTAAAAATAGATTCTCATCTAACATTGCGTTCTAAACTGTGAGACATATGGAAGGATTTTTAATAGTGAATCCCATATGTGCTACAACTGACCCTCTGGAACTCAACTCAGAGATCATTTTCACAAGTATCAGAACAGAGATCAGCATCTGAACTGTATTAATACTTTGATTAATAAGGCTCAAACAATCTTTAAATATTGACTAACTTGATTATGACCAGTTCTGATTGCCCCTCCACACATTTCAGCACAACAGTTTGTCTATGTTTCTGACTCCTGTCATAGTTTCCTTGCTTGTATATGATTCCTACCCTCAGATTGAGTTGATGCAGCGACAATCAACAACAACAAAATTACACCTTTCACATCGGGAGGACATTCCAAGGTACTGGACAACCAATGTTTCGGACACAAGCTGGAGGTCAGGGTTGGGGAGGAACGCCACACGAGACGGTGCTTGGGCCAGAGGAGAAGCTATTTGTGGAGATTGAAAGGAGACGGTGTAAGAGGTAGGATCTGAACCATTCAAGGATGGAAATATGAAAGTTGAGGTGAGAGGAGAGGTGATGGAGGAGGATAGAGTAGTCAATGGTATCGAAGGCAGCAGAGATGTCAAGAAGGACGAGGAGGCACAGGGAGCCCTGGTCGCAGATGGACAAAATGTAATTTGTCACTTTGACCAAAGCTGTTTCTGTGCTGTGGGCAGCACACAAACCTGATTGGAGGGATTCGTGAAGGGAGTGGCGGGAGAGAAAGGAGCGAAGCTGAGGAACAAAGACTCATTCCAGGACCTTGGAAAGGGAAGTTAGAGATGGTGCAGTAATTTGAGAGTAGGGATGGATCTGGGTGGTGGGGCTGGGGGGTGTTTTGATGGTAGGAGTGATGATGGCCGATTTTAGAGGAGTGGGAATTGTGCCAGTCGACAGGGAGAGGTTTATGATGGGCAAGGAGATGGAGCTGGGAGGTAAGGAGAGGGGCAGGGATGGATCAAGGGAGCAGTTGGTCGGTTTCATGTGGGTTATGGTGGTAATCAGAGAGGAGGGGGAGACAGGTTCAAAGGTGTGGAGGGAGGGATGGGTAGGGGCCGGGGTGTGAGGCGGAAATGGGAAGGTGGTAGTGGTCGGAAGGGCAGAGACAGTTGAGTAGATCCTCTCAACAATCAAATGCTACTGGAGGAGATTAGCTGCCGTGTACCTACATAACATTCACACCACTTAAATAATCATTGCATTTGTTGCAGTGCTTTATCAAATTATCAAAATGTTTCACAGAATTCATACAAATGCAGTCATCAATTTGCATACAGCAATGTTCATGAAATGAACTGGCCAATTTTATCTGGAGGCTTGTTGGCCAGACTACCGGGAAACACCCTTCTCTTTTGAATAATGCCGTGGGATCTTTATTGTCCAGTTGAACAGTACACATTTTATCCAAAGGATCATACCTCCAACAATACAGCACTTCCCCAACACTGATATGGAATATCAGCCAAGACTCAGATCTTAAAATTCCAAATTAGGGTTTGAACCCTTCAAGAATAACTCATTGAGCGTGTGGCTGGGATTAAGATAAAAGAGGCCATGATACAGAGGTCAAGTGTGTATGATTGCAGCCTGTCATTAGTTATCGAACAGTAATACATTTGCAGCATTTCACATACAATTAATGTTAATTAACACAATGTGTCATGTTATCACATATTTTTCCCAATAGCATGAAGCGCTTTGAGAATTTGTGGCATGATAAAGTCTTGTATTAAATGCAAGATTTATTATATAGTATACAGTCCACAAAATATACAGTCAATTCACTTAACAGTATATTTTTGAAACACTTTAAGACATTTCAAAGTCGTGATAAGGCGCTATATCAAATGCATGGATTATTATTACTATATTCTATTGGTCTCTACCCCAGCCTTTCTCTTTTTCTAGCTCAAAACATATGCATGCTGAATTATTCATTCAGAAATGCCTCTAACGTGTTTGCTTTACCAAAACTCTGGTTTTCTTCCTCTGGAAATACTGAAGACTTCTACTGAGAACCGGGGAGATGCATTGATAAGCTCATGCTGGAAAAGACAAGATTGAGAGGCGATATGATTGCTGTCTTTAAGATTCTAAAGAGGCTAGACAATGTAGATCATGAAAAGGCTCATGATTATGTTTCAACTAGTCCAAAATAATAAAACCAGAAGACATGGCCTGCGATTGATGGGGGTTAAATTCAGAACGAATTTACGGAAGCACTATTTCAATGAGCGAATAATAAACCTGTGGAACAGGTTCCCTAGAGAGACAGTTGTAGCACGAAATGTTGATTCCTTCAAACACAAATTAGAGAGTTTTCTTTTAAGAAATAACATGATGGAATATAGTTCACAGCTAGTTCAGGATATACGTGCACGACCGCCAGAAAGGTGGAAGGCGAACTGGATGGACCTTGGTCTTTTTATCGTCTAGCATTTCTTATGTTCTTATGAGAACTGTTGAGCGTTTTTATGTTTATATCTTCAATCTTTTCACAATTAGCCACAGAGTAAACTCATGCTACCACCCTTTAACCATAGCCTATGGTGACCAGATTTTCTATTTCAAACACCTGTTAAACCATTCACACCTCAGCACTGCCTATCCCATTAATCTTCCCCAGAAAAGAGTCTTCTGTCTTCTTTGTGATTTATCTGAAGAGTTCAGTCTCTCCTATAATGGTTTTGGAGAAAATAGAAAATTCACCTAAATTTGGCTTCACAACTTTTCTATCCCCCAGGAATTTTTCTGGAATTCTGCACAAACAAAAGAGGAAATCGCACTGATTTCTTCTTTTGCTGACTTCAACTGAACCAAATATGAGTGTAATACCTACTCGAATAGCTAACTTCTCAGTGATGTAGTGCATGGGGTATGATTTACTACCTATTTCAATAGATGGAATGACCATGACTATGTGATATATTCCTGTAATAGATGTAGTAATAATCCCTCCAAAAAAAAATGATAATAATTTGGTCACTCAATCCACGACTGTTTGTGGGACACTGTTGTGTGCAATTGGCTGCCGTGTCTCACCTACAAAATATATAGTCAATTCACTTTACAGTATATTCTGTGAAGCGCTTTGAGATGTCTCAAATGTGTGATACGGCGCTATATCAAATGCAAGGATTATTATTATTGTTATTATTATTATCACTTACAGGTTGGCATCACCCGTTTCCAGTTACCTGCAGAAGTTTGCGACTCAGAGTCATTATTTATGAATATAGCATTTTAATGCTATGCAGAATTGTAGTATTGGTTTTGAAAATACAGTAATACCATACAAACTAATATTTTGAAAATGCCATAGAAAGTACTGTTTTAACACTAATATGGCAGCAAGTAATGCTTCAATAATCATACCATAGAAAGTTCTGTTGCATGGAGTAGTTGCGATGTAGAATGCCCTACCGGTTGCAATGATTGAGTCAGAATTTATATAGGCCTTCAAGATGAAACTAGACAAATACCTTAAAAAGAGTCAGCTAAACAGACAGGTAAATTGGAATGAAAGATTGCTCTTGTGGGAGCCAGCACAGATACCATTGGCCAAATGGCCTTCTTCTGTGGCATCATTTTCTATGTTTCTATTGCTCTATTGTGCACTAAAAACAATTGCAAGTCTCGTGGTAAAACAAATTAATATGGAAGTTCCCATACAGTCACTTCACTTTACTGTAAATCCTATGAAGTGCTTTGAGACATCGAACAAGAAAGGAGCTATATCAAATGTAAGGATAATTACTGAGTCATGATTTCTAGATCCCTCTCAAAATCATTTGCAAAATGTATCTATTCAGTTTAGAAGAGGAACAAATAATTATTGTTTGTACAAAATACTGACATTACAAAAATACAGTGCATGGAGTATATCCCTTTTCATTTCCTTCACACAAAGGGTTAAGATTGCATTGTGCAGGATGCACTTGTCAGTGTCAGGTCAAATTCATGTACTAAATTCTCACTTAACTTTGTTGAGATTATGTTCAGTATACTCATGTTTTAGGTGTCATTGCAATGTTATTGCATAATTTTAAGCTGTAGAAAGCATTAATGTTGGCCGCAAGAATTCACTGTGGATTTCATTTCTTGGAGAAACTCGAATCCCCAGTGGGTTAAAGTAATCAGACTAAATGTGGAATGAAAAGACAAACTGACTATTATTGTTCACACGCAGGACACCCAGTGAATAACACTAAGGTAAGGTTTCATTTTCAAGATAATTATTCAAGATGAACTGTGAGAAGAAAAACTTGAATGTTGCTTGTACTGTGATACAGATTTTAATAATTAATTGGATGATGTTTGAGAGAAGGAATGATACTTTCCTATTTCCAGAAAGCCTTGAAACAATGAAAAGATTTTTTTTCTATTTTGTTGGTTACCTTGATGCTAAGCATTCTTTCTTTCAGGTGCCTTGTGATGTCAATCAACGGAAGGGATTAGAGGGGTATAGTTGAGGCAAAGAGGAGGGTTTGGGGATTGCATGGAGTATAAACACTTCGCAATTTCAAGATCCTCAGACTCATCTTCAAATCCCTTCATGCCCTAACATCCCCCTACCGCTCTGACCTGCTTACCTCCCAACTCACTATCCGCTGCCTCTGCTCGACCGACTCTGGCCGCCTGCTTGTCCCTCGTACCCTCCATTCCACCATCAGCAGCCGGGCTATCAGCCACTACTTCACGAAACTCTGGAACACTCCCTCAATTCCTCCGCCTTGCCCATTCCTTCCCACTTTTCAGGTCATGCTTGAAGACCATCCTGTCTAACCGTTCCTATGGTCATCTCCCCTCTTTCCCCAGCTCGGTGTTATGCTCCTACACTGTCAAGCGCTCTGAGACATGAACCTGCGTGAGGGGTGTGAGATAAATGTAAGTTGTTGTTATCAATCAATGTAACAGCAATAACAAACAGACTACTGGTCCAGTGATGTGCAAGCTTAGTCATGTTACTAACGCTCTTGCCTCCGGATTAGAAACTTATCTAGGCGTGAAGGTGTTTGAAGGCCCATATCGGAATTTGAGTTTATAGACTAGGATAATAATAATAATAATCCTTGCATTTGATATAGCGCTTTTCACGTCGGGAGGATGTCCCAAAGCGCTTCACAGAACACATTGTAAAGTGAATTGACTGTATATTTGTGGGCGAACACGGCAGCCAATTGCGCACAGCAATGTCCCACAAACAGTCGTAGATTGAAAATGACCAATTTTTATTATTGTTTTTGGTTTTTGGAGGTGTTATTATTAGGCTCTGTGTGGAGTAAGGAAACTTGCCCAAGGTTTCGCCCTGACCTGCCTGGAATTGAACTCAGGTCTCTCACTTGCAAAGCGAGTGCTCTAACCACTGAGCTACAGCACTCCACTACAATGCTGTACTGAGAGAGGTACTACAATGTTGGAGGTGCCATCACTTCAGAAAATATATTTAATCTGGATGCTAAAGATCCCACGGCACTACCTTAATGTAGAGCAGGAAATTCTACCATGTTTTGGCCAACATTCCTCCCACATCAAATCCACTTAAAAAACAGATTAATTAGTCATTTCTCTCATGGCTGTTTGTGGGACATTCCTGGCACTTATTAGCTGCAACATTCACCTACATAATAACAAAGTAACCAATTGCATGAAACACATTGCGACAATTTAATATGTGAGAAGGTGTTGCATGTAATGGGAATTTTAATACTTGTAAAGTAGTTAACACTGTAGCCCAGAAAAGAGCAGCTCTGGTTCCTACACATTGGTCTTACACAGATTAAGTCTCGTCTGACAATCCACTGCAGCTTTAGGGGAGAGCAGCATTATTAAATGGAACTTTAAGCTAAGGCCTGTCTTTTTTTCTGGTCAGCCGGGTGTCTGACAAATGCTGAATTGCATCACTAAGCATAAGAATATCCAGACTGAATTGAGAGTACCACATATGTTTACCATAAGATCATGGAAATTTTGGAAATGTCTCCATATCTGGAATGGAATATTCACTCTCTCTCCCTGGAGGGATGCACCCTTTCATTTAATTACAGAGAGTACAAGGTGCAGATAGGAAAGAGCTAAAACACAGCAGAGTACTGAATGAGCTGGATCTTTTGAATAGTGGAGCTGGGGAGACCGGCGAGGACTGTTTGAGTAATCCAGGTGCATGCACAAGGGTTTCGGCTGCATTTGGGGTAAGGTACCGTCAGAGGCGTGCAACCTGGCGGAGGTGGAAGAAAGCAGTCATGGTCAGGGACCAGATGTGGGAGAGGATCCGCCGAGGTGAAGACGTTGACTGGAGCCAATGAGTATGCCTTCTGTCTGTCCATATTCAGCTGCAGGAAGCTAACACTCATCCAGGCCTTGATGTCTGCCAGACAAGCTGATAGAACATTGGTGGACCTGAAGTTGGTACTGGAGGAGGAAAAGTAGATTTGTGTATTTTCCTTATACATGTGGAAATTTACTCCGTGTCTGCGTATGATATCACCCAGAGGGAACATATAGATAAAGAAAAGAAGATGGTCAAGGATGGAGCCCTGGGGAACCTTGCAGGTGATCAGGTGGGAGGAGAAACGATTTGCTGAGATTAAATGGAGGCAGTTGGTTATGCAGGATTCGAAACACGCGAGTATGGTACCACTAAGGTAGATGAGGGAGGAGAGTTGATAGAAGAGGATAGCATGGTCGACTGTGTCGAACGTGGCAGAGAGATCCAGGAGGACAAGGAGGCAGAGACAGCCCTGGTCATAGAAGAGAGAATGTTGTTTGTAACTTTGACAAGTGCTGTCTCTGTGCTATGGTCAGAACAAAAACCAGACTGAAGGGGATCGAGGAGGGAGTGGAGAGAGAGGTGTGACCGAAGTTGACCTGCAACAATGCATTCCAGAGCTTTGGCAAGGAAGAGTAGGTTAGAGATGCGATGGTAGTGTGCGAGATTGGAGGCATCGAAGGTGGGATTTGGAGGAGGGGTGTGATGACAACGGTTTTCCGGACCACTGAAACAGAGCTTGAGGAGATAGAATGGTTGACCGTGGGGAGAAAAGGGGGAGTTGAGTGACCAGCAGCTGCGAGGGGATGTCTTCAAGGCAGCAGGTGGTGAACCTCATCCGGGTGATTGTGGTTGAGATGGAGAAGGGAGAAATGGGGGCAAAGGATTGTAAGGAGGTGGTAGTGGCAGGAGCCATGGTTGAGGGAGAAAGTGGTGTGGATGGTCTGGGTGGGGTGGAAGGGGATATGGGGTGGTAGGAAGATGCAGCCAAGCGAATGTTTTCAATTTTTGAGGCAAAGAAGTCTAGAACCTCTTTGCACTTGGTGTTTATGTGAGGATTGAGGGGGCTTGAGATGGAGCACAGAGGAGGTGATCGACGGTGGAAAACAGCATCTTTGGATTATTGTTTACCTCCAGGATGATTTTGGAGTAGAAGTCAGTTTTGTCTTGTCAGTTAAGTCATGGCTTAGGTAGCAGAGATCAGGAGGGAAGGGAGGACAAGGTCGCAGATGGATAGTAGAATACACTCTATACTTACCCTACCCTGATTTGCAAAAAGCACCAGGAAGTGACATCACACCAATGCTTATCCAGATGGTTTTAAAAATGGTGCCCGGAAGTGATGTCTGGCAGCGAGATTCGGTTGTTTTTCAGGTGAGGGATTTTGAAATGGCGTCTCCGTGCCTGAAGCAGCCAAACCTTCACCCCGCCGGTAAATCACCACCGCTAGTTTGACCACCAGTGGCCTCGGCCGTCCCTCGCACCCATTATACAGGCGGGCGATTTGAAATGTCTCGCCCCACCGGTACCCATCCTGGCCAACCTCGCCCGGCTTTCATCGACCAAAACCTTCGACCTTTGCTCCTCGCATCTCCTGCTCGGTTTACCGTAGTTTCCCGAGGACCCACCATTCGTTGACGCGTGACTGTTCCGTATAGGAGGTGTATAACATTTTAAATGGGATCGATAAAGTAAACCCAAAACAATACTTTGGGTTTACTTTGGGTATGCACCAAGGCATTAGAACAAGATGACAAAGGTTTAGAGCTGCAAAGGGCAAATACCAGGACAGATACAGGAATGTTACCCCCAGAGAGGAATTAGTGTTTGGAACAGGGTGCCAGGAAGGGTGATTGATCCCTTTGGAAATGCCCATATGTGTCTGGAATGGAATGTGCACTCTCTCGCTGGAGGGATACACTCTGCTTACCTAATTCCTGTGAATATTAGGCTTGGGTTGGTGAGAGCCGTTCTTTGAGGATCCCAGAGTATGTGTTGGCCACTGAGTTTAACCAATTAAAACTGCATAGTTTGCCATTGAAAGCACTGTGTGGCAGGTTTCCTTCTGCAAGTCCAGATAGGACCATCACCCTTAGGGCTTTGGGATTCAGTTTTAAAAAGAGTTGAGTGGGAAGAATCCTAATCCCCAGTGACTAGTCTGCCCCTCCTAATCCTACCAGTGGCTGTTACAATTGTCGACTATTATAAAGATGAAAACATTTTGATACTTCTGGTATTCTTATGTAATATCTGCCACCTCTCTCTGAGGTTTCTCTGCCATCTTATGATTCATGTTAGCAGAGATTCAATTTAATAATAATAAATAATAATCCTCACATTTGATATGTGCCTCTCATGTGATATCTCAAAGCCCTTCATAGTATTTACTATAAAGTGAAAAAGTATCTGTGTATTTTGCAGGCTAACACAGCAGCCAATTTGGACAGATCAAAGTCCCACAAACAGTGATGAAGGGAATGACCAATTTTATCTGGGGGATTGTTTAGCCAGGACACAGGCTCGTTCTGTTTTCAAGTAGTTCCATGGGATCAATAATATCCACATGAAAAGGTAGACAGGATGTTGGTTTTCATCGTAACGACAGGATCATTTACAATTACAATAATAATACAAGGATTATTATTATTTAAAATTATAGGCAGGCACAGGATTTGTGTGCCTATTTAATACAGATAGAATGAGAATGTTCCTTTGATTATTGAGAATTGTCTACAATTTCAACGGCTTTATGTTCAGGGCTGCAATGTAATTACTCAAAGAGATTTCTGTCAACCTTCCTTATCTATTCAGCTGTAGCAAACTTCAAAAAGGTCATATGAGGAGGAATTCTTCTGTGATTTCAGTCACATAATTTCATCAGCAAAATTAATTATGAATTGTGAATTTGTTTAGGAAGTAAGCATAAAATTATGCATGTACCATAAATAATATAACTTCTCACTCAAAGAATGAGAACATTGTAGAAGTTTTCAATATAATTGATTAGGAAAATGTCCCTTGTTAAAGCATTACTCTACTAGGATTCTAGAAATCTTCTTCATTCTTATTCAACAAACAAATATTGGACAAACACACATGAACAATGTGGAAACAAAGAACATACTCCAAGGACAATACAGACTATAGAAACATTAGAGGGCTGCCCAGCCCCTTGAGGCAGTGCAGGGAACAACATGGTTGATTCTCGGTCTTGGAGGGATGAGCTGTGATTAAGTAATAGATAAGATATGGCTCTTCTGCCTTCTCAGAGGGGACATTATCAAGGTATAACTCAGGTAGAAAAATTAAACCCAAAGGAGTACTCCCAGATACACCAAGGCAGAAAGAGATCACAGGCAGGTTCAGGGTTGTGAAGGGTGATTTCAAGACAGATACAAGAAAGAATGAAACGTTGAGTAAGTTCCCTTACTCCGCACTCGCCTGTTTACCTAGCAGTAAGTAGAAACCCAGTTGTTAGTAGATTGGTGTATCACTTTACCGGGGATAATAATTCCTTCAAAAATAATAATAACAATAAATTGGTCGCTTAATCCATGATTGTTTGTGGGACACTGCTATGTGCAATTGGCTGCAGCTTTTCACCCACAGAATATAATAGTCAATTCATTTTACAGTATATTCTGTGAAGCTCTTTTAGACATCTCCAAAACCTGATAAGGCACTTTATCAAATGCAAGGATTTTTAAGGATTATTATAAACCATCAGTACTTAGATTTACTGCCAAAGTTTCCATTAAAACATGAACAACATGCATTCTGTACCACATTAATTTTATATGAAAAGGCTCTCAACATTATGAGTTTGACTTAGGTTATGAACAGAGGGAAACTTTCTAAACATATTTACCAAGTTTATTAATGTGCCATTCACTATTCAGAGTTCTCCAAAAGTCAACCTACTTCCAAAGTTTACTGACTTTAAAATGAGTGTCTATAAGAGTCAGCTCCGTCTGTGGATAAGTTTCTTCCCCACTGCTTCTTCTTCCCTGGCACTTGATCACAATCTTTTCCTTCATGCTTTTCCTAAACCTATTAAAATGTTTCCTGACATCACTCCAAACATGAGAGATTATGTTGAACTGCTTAGTAATCTTCCCCCAGGCCTTTTCACATGCATGTTAATGGCGAAGGAGGAGCTTGGTGGTATTAAGACTCCGTGCATACATCCTACCATTGTAGCATTGTACAACACAGTGGAGGCCATTCAACCCCCAGGCTGTGGCAGCTCTCTTAAGATCTTTCTATTTTCTGTAGAACTTTCTGAAGAAGTTTGCTTCCGGCTACATTCACATGGGCTGCTTTATACGCAGCAAGTCCAGGTGAATATTATCCATAAAGTACACAGTCACTGCACTATAATCCTGTGAAGCGCTTCAATACTTCCTTCTGATGTGAAAGGTGCTGTATAATCATGATAATACTTGCATTCGGTATAGCATCCGAATGATAACACCAAGGATGTTCCCCGGATCCCCTCTACCACTATCCATTGCTGGGATCACTTTTGTACAAAATTCCTAACTCCTAATTTCAGTGATTTCATGGTTTCATAACTTTACTGAAAATTTCAGGGATTTGCAAAATCCCTGGTTTTACAACTTTACTGTAACACGTACAGTATTATACTGCATGGTATCAGGGTTTTATGCATGTTTAGAAGGAATGCCACCTACTGTTTGTAATGTGGCTGCAGCTGTGAAACCAAACTTCACAGAAATTAGCCCACCATTAGAGCAGAAACTCATAATTTTCATGGAAAATGGCTACATAATGACAATGCTTCCAAACCAAAGTGGGAACACTGGGGGAAAATTGCCCAATCCAAGTCAATTGATACAACAAATTAAATTTATACAAAACCAGAGCCAGTAGATTTTTTTACGAGCTTGTATTAATGGGAATAAAACAATGGCTGCAGCTCTGAGTCTAATGTGTTTTGATTAATTACAAGCCAATTGAGCCACCAAACATGCAATAGACCAGTGACCACAGTAAATTACAGTGCAGCCTTACATGAGAACCTGCAGGGGATGTTCGCTGAAAATAACATCAATGAGTTCAGTATGTAAGCAGTATAAAATAAGCACATTGCCATCATGTGACTAGCGCCAATAAACTGTACCTCACCATGAGTAGAAAAGAATATAAAGGGGGGAATAAAAACTATGCATAATTATAAGTGTCAGTTCAATTTTAAAGGGAAACATTGTAATCTATATAAATAATATTGTGAATTTAGTTGGCAAACAGCCCTATTGCATACAGAATAATAAACACATAGGATAATCAAGGGAGTAGATGACAGTTTAAAAGCAAGAGTACACTTCAGGTGGTTTATAACCATTATTTAAAATCCAATATTATAGTACCACAAACATTCCAAGATCTGTTTTGAATTGTAATGTTTGCTATTTTTTAAACATTGCATAGCATTTTATTTTGTTTTTAGTCTTATTTTATGCCAGCAATAACAATACTCACCATATTCTTGATGAGTGATGAGATTGTGTTTGAACTCATGTCGTCTAGGCTGACACTCCAAAGCAATGCTGGGATGTGCTTCATTGTTGGAAGTGCCGTCCTTCAGATGAATTGATAAACCAAAGTCCCGTCTGCCTGTTCAGGTGGAACATTAAAGATCCCATGGCATGATTCAAAAAAAGAATGGAGTTTCTCTCAGTGTCCTGACCAACAATCCCACAGATAAAATTGGTCATGCACTTCAAGGCTGGTTGTGAGACATTGCTGTGTGCAAACTAGCTGCGGTTCTGTTCGCCTCCAAATACACAGTCAATACACTTTACAGTAAATCCTGCTAAGTGCTTTGAGACATCCTTCTGTTGTAAAAGGTGCTATATCAAATGCAATTTTTAAAATATATATTAGCCCAAGAGGTTTAACTATGGCAAAGTCATTAGTGAAAATATATTGAGATATAATTGGCAGTTGATTTACCAGTACATAGGATATTCCTTCTCCAGATTATGTTATCTATTATTATATACAATACTAATATACTATGTAAAATATGACAAAATATAATATTGTAGGATTGCTCGTGGAGCCTAACACGTACATTCATTGAAGCCTGTTATTTTCAGTGCAAACTCTAGTGGGAAATCATGCCTCTGACAGTATGCTATGAATTTTAAACACGGGCAATTTGAATTCTTCCAGGAACTCAGAGAATTAATGCAGTGCCATTACAAGATTTACTGGCATGTTTTAAAGATTCTGAGATTATATGAAGGACAAGTTTTAAGTTGCTGGGGTTTAAAGGTCTGTGTCATTAATTTGTTGCATAATAAGTCTGATTCACTTCCAGAAATATTGCACATCATTGCATATTTATTGGAACGAATCCCCCCAAAACTTACCCAGTGATAGATAATCTCCAATAATGGACATTGACATTATGCTAACACCACAATGCAATAATATTGTATCATATCTGCAATTCAGTAGACACTTGTTGGACTCACATGCATTTGTTGCTATACATAAACTTGATACAAATTAAAAATCTGGACACTCTTTCACAGTAAATTACATGTCCTGTGAACAGTGACTGAAGGAATAGAGGAACTGGGCTGATTTTCATTGGAATAAAGAAAACTGAATGAGACATGATATACAGATTTTTTAAATGATGAAAGGTATTGATAATGTCGATAGGGACAAATTATTTCCACTGGTCGGTGAGTGAGTGACTGGAGGGCAGCTATGTAAGATAATTAACAGAGGATCAAAGTGGATAATCAGAAGGATTTTTTTTTACACATTTAGAATGTGGAATTTCATGCCGGGTGTGGTGGTTGATGTACGATCCAGATTAGCTCTCAGTAGGGAACAAGAACATCTAAAGAAAGACTAATTTTAATAGAGAAAAGCCATATAAGCTACAGGACTAGTTTAGTGGTTAGAGTACTTACCTTGCAAGCGAGAGGATCTGGGTTTGAATCCTGGCAGGGCGAAATGTTGGGCAAGCTTCCTTACTCCACAAGCCTCCTTTCACCTAGCAGCAAGTAGGAACCCAGGTGTTAGACAATTGGTGGATCACTTTATTTGGGGTAATAATCCCTTCTATAAAATAAATAATCAAATAATAATAATTTGGTCACTCAATCCACGATTGTTTGTGGGACACTGCTGCACGCAATTGGCTGCCGCATTTCGACCACAAAATGTACAATCAATTTACTTTACAGTATACTCTGTGAAGCTCTTTGAAATGTCTCAAAGATGTGATAAGGCGTTATATCAAATGCAATGATTATTATTATCATATGTAAGTGGGAGTGAATGGATTGTTTTTTCAAAGAGCCAGCACAGACATGATGCACTCAATGTTTTTCTTCTGTGCTGTAAATGTCTATGGTTCTAAATTATATGTTGGTAGAAATAAGAGGTGTTCCAGCTGTGTCTAATAAATCGCCAATACTTTTGGAATCTTCTCGTTTTGCCTTATATCAGCACTTTCCTCCAACAATTCTAGAGCACTGAATTCTGATTTGCAAGGAGAAAGCAAGCCATCTTTGCAAATATCTTCACAAACACACAAATTGTACTGACCTATTGGTGGATATGCAGTGATTAACCAATATAGGGAGAAACATGAGGTATATGAAACTTAATTATCCCATTGTGGATATTCTTAAAATGTCCTGGTTGACAACTGACAGAATAGAACACCCCCTGACTTTGTTTATATGTTTTCCCACCAAAGTCGCTCCCTACAGCTAGATCTGGCAAGTGGAGTCTTTGATTCCATCACCACACAAATTCCTTCAATGTCCATTCAGGGAATATAATAATAATAATAATCCTTGCATTTGATACAACACCTCATCACGAGGTTGAGATATCTCAAAGAGTATACACTAAAGTTAATTGACTGTGCATCCTGTGAGCGAAACGTGGCAGCCAATTTCGCACAGCAGCGTCCAATAAACAATCTTGGATTGAGTGACTAAATTATAATTTTTTAAAGGGATTATTACCCTTGTAAGCGATCCGCCAATTAACTAACAACTGGGTTTCTACTTACTGCGAGGAAGACAGAGGCATCTGGAATAAGGCAACTTGCTTAAGGGTTCGCCCTGCCCAGGTATCGAACCCGGGTCTTCTTACTTGCCAGGCGAGTGCTCTAATCAATGCGCTACAAGAATACTGTCACTGAAATGTTAGGATATATATGATTTCTGTGTCAGAATCACAGCCAGTTATCTGAACAGCTAAACAAATTGGAGTTTAGGTGAAACTATTTGAACAAGTTAGGGATGTTACCTTGTGGGATTATAGCAACACAGAAACAGGAGTAGGCCATTCAGCCCCTCAAGCCTGTTCCACCATTCTATAAGATTGTGGCTGATCTGTACCTGAAGTCCAATTACCTGCCCTTGCCCCTAATACTGTGACCTTACAAAGAGCTATTCAATATCGACTGTGACAGCCCCAGAAGCATAAAGTCCATGATAATTATCTGATCATATACCATGGTTTTCATCTGAGAAAATGAATGAACTCACTGTCCTCATTATTGCCAGAATAGTAAAATCTCTGCAATTAGTTTCACCCATGGATCAACCTATTCTAAGAAGCATCAAAATGAATTTAATAATCATCATTGGTACTGAAGAATGTCTACTTTTTTCTACTATTTCAATTCATTTGGAAGCAGCAGAACAGCTGCTCAATAGCTATGCTTGATGAAATGCTACTAAGGATAGTTTAATGAGAATTCGATCCTTGGATTTTGATAAGAAGAACTTGAATTGCTTTAAGCAGCCTTATCAATTATGAGCAAGGGACTCTTACTGATGGAGCTAACAGCTAAGAGAGTTTAAATTCTTGGCTTTCACCTTATTGATCACCAGCTAAAACCATTAACAAACAAGAACTATTTAACTGGGGAAAAAATCAATTGCTTTATTACAAGCAGAAAATCACTTCCTGAAGATAAACAGGTGAAGAAACCAAAATTTCCAGCGTTTTCACCGATCAATTAGATACAATGATTCCCAAACTAACAAATGGAGACAATTAAATTGATAGTAGAAGCGAAATACAGTGGAACAATATGTGATCGACTCAATCCAGCTGAACATGTTTACCAGCATTAGCTATTTGAGGAACTGAGTGAGCCCATTTGAAATCTCTGCACTGAGACAACTATGTTCCTGAAATGTTCTTGGAATACTTAAATATGAAACAAGCACTTTCTGTTGACCTAATTAAGGTACACTTACTGGTTTAAATATTATTATATTGGCGCTTTCCCCAAGAGAGGTTCAGATTAAGAAGGCCCTTTGGCCATTTGATTTTATCCTTATAGAATAGCAATCCCATTTATCTTTTCGTTGCAGCATCCATTGTCTAAATATTCTGACCTCAAACATCTTCCTGGTATCCTGTTGTACTTGTTGTCTGCCTTTAAATCCAAGTAATTATTTTCTAGTACCTGTCCTACAATTATCCTTGATAACTTGTGCTCTCTTGTCCATATCTGAACATATCATTTTTGGTTTATTTTCCTAACTTCACTTACATGCCCCCCCCTTTCTAATGTTGCTTCATCTCATGAAATGAGACCCCATCATTGGTGGGGGAGCTTTCAGCTATTCTGCCCCCACACTCTCTGGAACTCCTTGGTACAATCCTTGTGCCTCTTACCCTCACTCTCCACCTTCAAAACTCACATTAAGACCTATCTCTTCAATCTCCTCAGCTTCCCCCACCACTCTATTGTGTGAAGAGCTTTGCAATGTCCTCTGACAACTTTATAAATTATATTATTGTGGTCTCTGTTCAAGGCTGAAAAGTGTTAATTTATCATCCAGCAAACATCTGGTCACTTCAGTGTACATTAAATGTGAGAACCCAACATGTAGCAAAACTGCATTTAAATACATGAATCTTACCAGTCAAATAAAATACACTAATATATAACACAATTTACATTTATACAGCACCCTTCATGCCGGGAGAATGTCCCAAAAAGCTTAATAATGAATATTAGATTTTCAAAAATGGGAAATGGATGGATGAAATGGTTAAGACTGTTAACTTGTTTAAGCATATTTGTAATACCAATAGCTTGTATTATGCAAAATCCACAGCAACTTGCATTTATGTAGCATAGAGTCTCTGAGTGCTTAAAGACCAGAGAAGTTACTGGTGCACACATCTACAAATTGAAAAATTGTAATTTCTGCTCTTTTAACACAAAAATACAGTGTTCAATGCTGACAAGAAATTATTTTGGCAGTGAGACAAAACTGGTTGTTACTAAAGTTTCAAAGAATAAAATATCTTTGCATAACTAAGCCCCTAAGCAAAAAACTGTGATTGATCAGATTTAACGTATGATTTAGATCTCTGTTGATATACCAATATTGTGCTGGAGCTGGCCTCAAGTGAAATAAGTTGTATAGAAGAGAGCAGAACTTTGTAACTGGATAAAGACAGATTAAGTGAAAGTACGGTGAAAGAAAAGTGAAAACATAGATTTCAAACATAGCAAAATGTGAGGGAGTACATTTTCCACTTCAGTGATAAAAATAGGAATACACTCTAAATTAGGAAATACTGGGGCAAGGATAACAAATAAAAAGATGTATGTAATCAGCTAAACTCAGGTGTCAACCTGGCTCAGTTGATGACACTCTGATGCCTGAGTTAGAAGGTTGTAGATTTAATCTCAATATCAGCACTTTGAATTCCTAGTTGGACACTCTAATGCAGTGCTGGAGGAGTGCAGTTCTTTCAATGAGACACTAAACTGAGGTCCCCTCTGCCTGTTCAGATGGAGGTTAAAATTCCCATGGCACTATTCGAAAAGAGAAGTGAATTTCTCCCAATGTTCCGGCCTTCAATCCTCCAGAAAAAGTTGCTATGTGCAAATTGGCTGCCACCTTCACATGCAAAAAACACTTCAAAGTAAAATTTGAGAAGTGCTTTGAGACATCCCGTGAACGTGAAAGGCGCTAACTTGACTAGAAGAATTATTGTTATAAAATTGTTATAAAAGGATCTTAATTAGTTAAATTATAAGGACAGATTGCATAAACTCGGTCTCTATTTCCTTGAGTTTAGAAGGTTGAGGGGCGATCCAATTGAAGTTTTTAAAATAATAAGGAGATTTGATAGGGTTGATACAGTAGATACAGAGAAACTATTTCCTCTGGTGGAGGAATCCATAACAAGGGGACATAATCTTAAAATTAGAGCTAGGCCATTTAGGAGTGAAATCAGGAGGCAGTTTTTCCCCCAAAGGATAGTGGAAATCTAGATCTCTCTCCCCCAAAAGGCTGTGGATGCTGGATCCATTCACATTTTCAAGCCTGAGGTGGATAGATATTTGTTAGCTAAGGTTATCAAGGGATATGGGGCAAGGTTTGGAGTTGAGGTACAAATTAGCCATAAGAGTGGCGGACAGGCTTGAGGGGTTGAATGGCCTACTCCTGTTTTGAGAAGTGGTTAGAGCACTCACTTTGCAAGCGAGAGACCTGAGTTCAATTCCAGGCAGAGGGCGAAACCTTGGGCAAGTTTCCTTACTCCACACGCCTAATAATAATCCCTCCAAAATCAATAATAAATTGGTCATTTTTAATCTACGACTGTTTGTGGGACATTGTTGTGCGCAATTGGCTGCCGCGTTCGCCCACAAATATACAGTCAATTCACTTTACAGTGTGTTCTGTAAAACGCTTTGGGACGTCCTCCCGACGTGAAAAGCGCTATATCAAATGCAAGGATTATTATTATTATTATTATTATTATTCTATGTCCCCACCCCCCACCCCAGGTCGGAGTCATGCTCTGCCACTTTAAGTACTCTGAGACGGAACCCTTTGTGCAGAGCACTATATAATTGCAAGTTGTTGTAGTTGTTGTTGCTGTTCCTGAGAGATAGCAGTGGAAAGGAAAGCAATCAAAAGGCTTGTGGGATTTTAGGCCTTATAACAAGGTTCTGGAGTTTAAAAATTGGAAGTCCTGCTGCAGTTATACAAAGCATTGTTTGGCCGACAATATTGAGAAAAGTCTGTTTAGTTGATTGTTCTCAAGCTAAAAACACAGTTTTAATCATCTCCACATCTTCATAATTCAAATGTATCCTCCTTCCTCTTGGAGGGTATATCCACACCCCTTAATCCCAACAGAAATATTTTGTCCCTTGGCATATTTGTTCACCTCAGTTTGCATCTATCTTATAGCCTCCAATAAAAGTCCAGAAAGACCATTATTCCAGTTTTTTGGGCCAAATAATCAGGGCAATAAAGTGTTTTGCTGGCAGCGTGTTCCACATAATCACTGTTCTGTGAGATGAACAGAGAATGTATAATTCTGCTCTTAAAGTGAGAAGATGATTTTGAAGAAAAGAAATGATTTTATTTAGAGATTTTATTTCATGAATTCATTAATTTAGAGATGTTTGTTATTTACCTAATTGGGGGTAACGTTTAAAGTTACCAGACATAACCAGAACAGTGATTAGAAGTCAAGACATGTAACCAACTAAAGAACAAACATCTGTTTTCTCCTAGTCCATCTTATATCACCCACAAAATATACAGTCAAAACACTTTGCAGTATATTCTGTGAAGTGCTTTGAGATGTCTTGAAGATGTGATAAGGGGCTATATTCAATGCAAGGATTATTATTTTTTATTATATGTTGAGGGGCTATTGCTGAAATGCAATAAGACTATATTCCCAGGTACAAAATGCCATTTGAAAGAAATTCTCTTCAATGACAGAAAATAAAAAACAGTACTCTAATGGATTCAGGAATAGATATAACCATATGCATGGATAATCCATTTATCCAATCTTAAAACCCAGGATTTCATAATTACTCTTTGTAATTAACCATTATGGTTTTAATTGATTGGAACAGTATTTTATATAATTGATTAATAAAATCTTTATTTCACAATTTGTGGCAGAAATGATACAATCAAGTGGATTAAAATGTCTATTCGCACATTCTAATACTTATTAATGAGTGTTAATAATATCCATTAATAACAATCAATTTAAATTCATTACAAAATATAAGTACTTACATGGCTTACAGTTTACAACTTATCAAATCTGTCTATAATTTCATGATGATAAAGGTGTACTAAGAAATAACATATGAGCACACCTAAATGCAGAGGCAAAACTACAATTACAACATAGGAACTTAGCGTATTATTGCTTCAAAAAATGTGGCCGTAGTGTTCAGCGGGACTGAGGTCTATAATGCTGATTATCACTCCAGGTTTAACAGAGGTCTGAAACAGGGACAATAGAAAACCCACAGATCAATTTTATTGTGATGCCAATGATGGCAAGAACTAGATATAAAGAATTGGATTACAGGCCATGTGCTGATGCATGAGCGGATATCATTTATCAGCATTTATAGCCCCATCACCAGCAGTGTCTCTGCACTATTCGTTTATCATTCAGACTCCCATAGGGGCCTTGTGTGTCATGCACTTCAGATTCTGTATGTAATTCCAAGCAAAGAAGTGAATCTTAAGAGCTAGAGGAATGTCAGGCTTAATAAAAGCTTGGTAGAAACTAATGATTGGCTTTGCTGACACAGGGGTAGTGTGGCCTGACACCAATATGCAATCAGTGCTGGAAATGTCAATATTATAAGCAAATATTGAGGATGCAAGAAGTCTACACTTGCAACTCAAATATTCAGTAACACACAACGAATGTGTCATTTCCAGCCAAACAATGGTAGATGTGAAATTTGTTTGAGAATGCAGTTAAAAAATGTTGTTCTGCAAAAGTGGCTTGGATGATTCAAGGCTGAGCAATGCATTATATTTCCTTAAACAATGTGGACGCAGTCTCACAGAAATTAACATTTAATTCACAGACACTGGATCAAGAGCAAGAAAGAAGAAACAAGTTATTTTTTATATTGTTGAAACATCTCAAAGCCCTTCACAGCAATTATCATCACATGTAGTGAGTGTTATGTATGCCACATTTTGCCCACAAAATATATTCTGTAAAGTGCTTTGAGACGTCTCGAAAACGCGATAATGCACTATAAGAAATGCAAGGATTATTATTTATTATTATTATTTATGCAAACATGGCAGCTATTTTGTCCACATCAAGCCCCTCCGCAAAAAGCCATGAAATGAATGATCAATTTATGTGCAGCATTGTTGGCTAAGTCACCAGAAGAAACTCATTTCTCTTTCTCCACTTTTGGGTGGTAATCTTTAACATCTCTCTGAAGAACAGGCACAGAAGAAAACCTTAGTTTTATGCCCTTCTTGTCTGAAGGGCAACAATTTCAACAATGCAGTAGCTTAGACTATGAGCTCAGGTACTGGCAAGAGGCTTGAAGCTTCAACCTTCTGACCCAAAGTCGAAAGCTATTCTGGTACTGAGAATGTGAGTCCAATGGTGAACTGACATTTGAGCTTGTCTACTTCAATACAAATGAGTTTCTGCTATTCTATTTGCTGCGGTCATGTCAAGATGCTCTGTTTCAAGAAGCATGGAAAAATGACATTGCCTCGGTTGCTGGATTCAAATCCTGCCTTGCTGACTGATGGGTAGTCACGGAGCACAACTGACACCAAGAGGTGAAACTTTCCTGTCTTCCCAGGTGAAAGCGGGTGTGAGGCAACAAATAATCAAACAGCATCATTAATCCTGTCCTGGGCGTGCCCTCAAAATTGAAGGGCATTAACCTAGCAGACAATCAAAGCAATCCATTAATCTCATCCTTAGAGCTGAAGGACAGTGCAGTAGATGGCATGCACAACTGTCCATTTGCCTAAAAATATACATTCACTTAATTTAACAGTAATTCCTGCGAAGCGCTTTGAGATGTCCTTCCATGTGATAAAATGCTCTATCAAATTATAATTATTATTTTAATCATTATTTCCTAGGGTTATTATTATCATTTGACATTAATTCCAAGGAATATTATTCTTATCCATTAATTCCAAGGATTATTATTATTATTCATTAATTCCACCCTCAACTTCCACTGAAGGGGAGTGTGAGTGTACGGCAGTGAACAATCACAGAGGCTGCTCCCACAGACCATCAGCCCAGTCTTGTTGTAGAACTGCTCTGAAGATCTAAAGGCCTTTCTTGTGCGGAACTAAGCAATTCCATCCCTGAAACATAGTGATGGGTTTCCCCATGTTTCAGACACCAGGCTGACTAAAAAAAACACACCCCTGATGTCAAGGCATCACATTCTTTGGGGTATTTTGTACAGTTTGGAGCACGCACTTATGGGAAGGATATGTTAGAATTCACACTTTTTGTATAATGTTAGAATCATAATAGATGTTGCGAACGGGTTAACTTTTAAGTTAAGTGTGGGGGGCAACTAGACTGACACTCATGATTAACACTCAAGAGCAACAAAAGGCAACCCTCAAGAATAGCAGCTAAAGAGCAAGTTGCTTAAACTAGACGACCTTGGTACCATCCCGGGATACTGATAAGAAATAACCAGTCACTTAAAAGGAATGTACTAATGATCCCACCTAACAAAATAACGAGCATCAGATAACAGGGGTCTTAAGGACAATGTGTATGTGTGCTGAGGCACGTACACCCCATGAGGTGTTCACGTGAACCCAGCATGATTTCAACCGGGTGATCTAATGTCCGCACCATGATTGGACGAACATCGATATAAGAGTTCCGATAACTTTGTGTACGGGGCCGTCCTGGGTCGCGGAGACAAGGATACGGGAGATGGGGCCGTCCCGGCCTGCGGAGACAAGGGTAAGGGAGATGGAAGACTAAGAGCTGGAAACACTAAGACTGAGGATATCAGATGGAAGATTGAAAACTGTAAGCAAGAAGACTGAAAGCATGAAGAATCAAGCTTGTGTGTTGTAAAGACACAGTGTTGAACTCGAGATATCTACAGTGGTATTATTCTGTTATAAGATCTGTTGATTGTACCGGCCTTTGGTCTGACTCATCGGGATATTGGGGAATAACGAACGAATTATAATAAAACAGTCTGATATCTGGTTAAAGGAATTAGCGTTATCTCCTTACAGATTTGGCTGATTTTATTTTCTAACAGATTTAAGATGTTTTATTTAGAAGGGGGATTGTTCATTAGTTTAACTAGAACCCCCGGAGGGTGGAGGGGCACGGTGCATTGTCAAAGGTGTAATTCTTCGGATACAATGCCAAACAGAGATTGTGTCTGCCTGTTCACAAGGAGGTTAAAGATTCCATGACATGACTCAAAACAAGAAGGGAGTTTCTCCCTGTCCTGGGCAATAATCCACACATGAAATTGGGCATTCACTTCATAACGGTTTATGGGATGTTGCTGTGTGCAAATTCACAGTTCCCCTACAGAATACACACCTTACAGTAATTCCTGTGAAGCACTTTGACATGTCTCGATGATATAGCAAGGTGCTATATCAAATGCAAGGATTAAGGATGAACAGCTATTTCTCCAGATAATCCCCTTGAAAGCATTTGGATACTTCAGTTCTGATAAGAACTTAGGGCTTAACCAAAGTCTAATGAGCTTGATTTTCCATCAGCTATGCAGCAATAATTCCACTAGAGCGTATTTTAGCTGGTGGTGAACTAGTCATTGGAAACTACAGGTGTTGTTCCGTATAGATTGAGTAGATGTTCATGCCTGGCTGCACTAATGTCCATTTAATAGATTGACTTGGTTAATGGTGTTGTTACTCTAGTTTCAGTGGTAACCAAGGATCCCACAAAAGCATCCTTACACTTTGCAATTCTGCTCAAACATCTAAGGAAAACACTTGGTCAGGATTCATCATTATGTATTGTTCTCCAAGAATTTGCCTATCACCAGATATTTTTCGCTCTGTATAACAGACTATGTCAAAGAAATAAAAATAATTGAAGTTGACTTACACTGTCAGATTGACCAGTAACAACATGGAGCAAGTACTAATCTTTCAGCTTATTGGGGCTGGAAAACACCTTGCAAAACCAGGGTTAACTCACACCTCTTAACCTGATTCTTAAGGTAACTTCTTTTGCCAATACTCCTTCATTCCCCAATACTTTGGGATAAAACTCAAGAATATTTACCTTTCCACACAATTAGTGTCAGTCTGACTCAGTTGGTAGCACTCCCATCCCTGAGACAGAAAGTTGTGGGTTCAAGCCCCATGTTGGGACTAGAAAATTTCCAATTTATGCTTATTGAATAAGAACCATTACCCTTGAGACACAGTCTACTAGTCCAAAGACCGCAATAAATCCATCAGCAGCATGGTTTTCTCAACCAACTTTCAGGATTTCTGAAGATTGAACAAAGAAGCCAATTCTGTTATTTTCTGATTGTAAAAGTGCAGATGCAAAAAAAAGTCTCCAATGCTACAAAGTGATTCCCCTTAATTATCTTCTCTGTAAAATTGGTGAGCTATATTTGAACATTGCTATTGACTCTATTTCTGGTTGACATATTGAAAGTTATGATTACAAGAAGCTATTTAATTCATAATAGTCTCAACAACTTGTGAAACGCATGGAATATGATGTAGAATGATAGAAATGACAGAATGAAAGGCAATTCAGTCCATCGATTGTACTGGAACTAATTATGCTAATTCCAATTCCCCGCTCTCTGAGTATTCCTCAATACTGTTTATTAAGTTGCTTTGGCAATCCTTAGCCAATTTTTTTAAAATCATGTTATGGTCTTAGCTTGAATAACCACTTGTGTCAATGAATTCCGTATTCTAATAATACCCTCATCATATCAGCATGAAAACATTTAACCTAACTTCTTCCCTTAACTATTTCAATGTCATTGCTGACCTTGTGCCCTCTGGATACCTATTTGGCAAACACCAGGAGCAATGACTGAACGCTACAGAGTTGAAAGCAGCACAGTATTTAACAGTGTCACTGATGATCATTGTGTTAAGCAAATGTGTGAAATTAACAGTACACACATTATCTATTATCTATGTTGTGTAAGAGGGACGTGCGCGATTTGGCTGCCAACCCGACCCGAGCCTCCCCCTCCACTCTAAATGTCTCTCCTTCCACACCCCTCTATCTGCTACTCCCTCCCTGCCCTTCTCTCCCACCGCCCTCCCCGCCTTCTCTCTCTCCTCGACCCCATCACCACTTCCTTCTGCTCCAGCCTGAGCATCCTCTGCCGGGCCCATCATGACTTCCGGCACTGGCTGTCCCAAGGCAGCAACCCCATGTGTCCAATTATTCACTCCCTCCGCTCGAACCGCCTCCTTAAGGAAAATCCCCATTAGCTCATATGTACCCTCCCCAACTCTCCACTCACACCACTCTCCACAACCATCTCTCCTGTACAACCCAAAATCCTCTTCGCACCACTCTCTCCTCCCTCCCCTCCCTCCAGCAAACCCACCCACATTTCCCCCCAAAATGTCCGTTCCCTCCCAAATAATGCCCTCACCATCCACGACCTCATCCTGAAGAGCACCTTGACATTCTTGGGCTCATCGAAACCTGGCTCTTCCCCAATGACCCCGTCCCCCTAGTGGATACCTCCACTCCAGGCTACACCTTCCACCACACATCCCGTCCAAACCAATGTGACGGTGGGGTGGCCTTCATTTCCAAAGCCTCCCTTGGTCTCACCCTCTACTCCTCTGGCTGCTACCCCTCGTTTGAGCACCTCCCCGTCTTCCACCCCTCTCTCCCATTGAAAATCCTCCTTGTCAACCGCCCCCATCAGCCCCCCGGTTCCTTCCACACAGGCATCTCTACTCTCCTCTCTTCCCTGTCCCTCTGCTCTGAGTGCCTGCTTATAATGGGCAATTTCAACCTCTACCTAAACTCCCCTTGCACCACTTCTGCAGATTTCACTGCCCTGCTCTCCTCCCTCAACCTCACCCTTCATATAAATTCACCTACCGACAACCGTGGTCATGCCCTTGACCTCGATATCACCCATGGCCTTGAGATTTCCGACCTCAGCATAGTGGACAAGGCCATCTCGGACCACTTCCTCGTCTCCTTCTCCTCTCACATCCCTCTCTCCTCCACCAGGAGCTCAACCATACTGTACCTTTCTTGGAAAAGGCTACCCCCTGAGATCCTCCAAAGGCCCTCGCATCAACAAACATCCTATCCCTCTGGCCTTCCACCCACAGAGATCCTAAAGTAGCCGTCCAGCTGCTCCATGATCGCCTCTCCTCCACCGTCAACTCCCTCATCCCCCTGAAATCCAGGAACATCTCCAAACTCACCCGATCCACCTGGTACAACAACCATCTCCACCGCTTAAAAACCCAAACCCGGCTGCTCGGGCACAGATGGCGGAAAACTGGCCTGACATTTCACCGCCAACTGTGGCTCGAGCAAGTCCACAGCTACTGCCGTTCTTTGACATGCACAAAAACGGTCTTCTACTCCAACATCATCTTGGAGGCTAAACACAACCCTAAAATCCTTTTTCCATCCCAGATGTATAAGATCAATGAACATGCAGAAAGGGATTTGGGTTAATGTCTCCACCGAAAGATGGTGCCTCCAATAATACAATGCTCCCTCAACATTGCATTTAAGAGTGACAGGCAGGAATGTGAGTTCAAAGTCTCCATGTGGGGCTTGAATTCACAACAATCTGACTCGTTCTGGATGCTACCTCACGTGAAGGGCACTATATAAATGCAAGTTATTGTTGTTGACTCAGATGTGAGAATGCTGCCAACTGAAGCAGACTGACACTCTTGAATGCGGCGTACGTCTTTCAACTTATTGAAGATTTATTTGTGCGTGGGTCTCTCAGTGGCATAACCAATAACTACCACATACCTTCACTGATTTCACTCTTAAACCTTCTATTAATTATCTGGAGCTCAGCTACTCTAATTTCAACTGAAATTCTTACATCTGCTTCATTGTCCCTCTCGTACCTCCTTCAAAGCCCATCTCAAGACCCTTCTCTTTGACCATGCTTTTGGTCTCCTATATACCCCAACTTTCCCTGCACTCCAATCCTCCTGATCCCAACCCCCAGCTCAGGTGCACATCCCTGACTGTCTAGCGCTTTGGGACATCCTCCTGATATGAAAGACGCTAAACAAATGTAATTTGTTATTATATTGCCACACATGTGGGCCTTTAGGAAGTTGGAAGATGTGCATTTAGCTAAAATAGAGTGACTATTCACTTTTACTTAAAAGAAAAACAAGGCTATTTCACTTATCAAATGGAACCAAGTAGCTGTGTATTATTATCTGTCCTAGTTTTCAATAAACTTCACTGAAAGGGAATAAGACCTTTATTAATCCAGTTATATTTACTCCATGAATTACTACTGTAATAATATAATAATAATAATCCTTGCATTTGTTATAGTGCTTTTCACATCTTCTAGACATCTCAAAGCGCTTCACAGAATATACTGTAAAGCAAATTGAAACACGACAGCCAATTGCGCACAGCAGTGTCCCACAAACAGTCATGGGTCGAAGTAACCAATTTATTAGTGTTTGTGACCAATATGTACACAATATACAGTCGATTCACTTTACAGTATATTCTGTGAAGCACTTTGAGATGTCTCGAAGATGTGATAATGTGTTGTATCAAAAACAAGGATTATTATTATTATTATTACTCCCATTCATTGTACATTTTCCATGTATACTTGCCTCAACAAGTCATGCTTCACAATTTCACCTTCTCTGCTAAGAACATACACAGCAGAGAGGAGTGCATATACCCTCCACCCACCTCCCCACCGCACTATTGTAGAAAGCACTGTGCAGCAATCTAACTGAGAAATGATAAAGCTCATAACACGTATTGGTTAGATAACTTGAGTAGGACTCGGGTTCCTGGCACAAAGTGTGCCTTAAAACTGCTGTGCTATTTGTGCTCCCATTAATTCAGCAGCCTTGCTAATCTGGCATGTCATTTTTCTAGAAATAGGTTTACATTCGGGATCCTGTCATATTCATCTGGAACTCTTGTTTTTATCCAGAAAAAGTGGCCTTCATCAAACAAGGTCAAATCGCCAAGTGATAACTGTAATCACACTATTCATGTCAGAGCATATGTAAATGATCAAAACTTGAAATCAACAGCCCGTGCAAATGCGAGGATGCTTGTCAATGTGTGTTGAAGGAGCAAATCGGACAATATTAAGCAAGGATTCTGTTCCATTAATTCCACTCTGATACTGATTGCGTGCCTCACCAGACTAATGTATTGCTACATTAATACATGTGAGTCATGCAGTTAAATCTACAGTGTAATTTTCCTCAGCAGAAAATTGTGTCATGCTAAGAAGCCAACAAGCAACTCAGAGGAAAGGAAATAAATGTGGTGTCTGCAAACAAACTGCAAGATGGATGTAATGACAAATGTTTTTAAATGCAGAATACAAATGTATGCTCTAAGGATAAACAGTCTATTCTGTTGTGACAATACTTCTTTAGTTGATATTTGTATTCTGTGAATTATATTTTGCTACAAAGAGAAATTTTAAAAAATGCTTTTATTAATATCTTGAGATTACCTTCACAATATAAGGCCAGACAGTCATCCTATGTAAAAGGGGCTATATAGGGACAAGTTATTGTTATTTCTGTTGATGTGCAATCCCCATAATAATAATAAAAATAATAAGAATATAAATAAGAATAATCTTGCATTTGCTATAGTGTCTTATCACATCATTAGGACATCTCAAAGCACTTCACATGATGTACGTGATATTCTGTATAGTGTATTGACTGTATTTTGTTGGAGAAATGCAGCAGCTAGTTGTACACAGCAATATCCCACAAATAGCCGTGGATTGAATGACCAATTTCATTTGGGGAAATGTTGGTTCAGACCAATGGGAGAAATTCCCCTTTCTTTTTGAATAGCTACAGGACTTCTCTGTGAAGTCCTGTAGCTCAGTGGTTAGAGCACTTGCTTTGCAAGTGAGAGACCTGAGTTCAATCCCAGGCAGGCCGAAACCTTGGGCAAGTTTCCTTACTCCACACGCCTAATAATAATCCCTCCAAAACCAAAACAATAATAAATTGGTCATTTTCAATCTACGACTGTTTGTGGGACATTGCTGTGCGCAATTGGCTGCCGCGTTCGCCCACAAATATACAGTCAATTCACTTTACAGTGTGTTCTGTGAAGCGCTTTGGGACGTCCTCCTGACGTGAAAAGCGCTATATCAAATGCAAGGATTATTATTATTATTATTAATAGTGTGATCTTTAACATCTACATGAACAGGCAGATAAAACTTTGGTTTAATGTCTCATCCAAAGTACAGTACGTCCGACAATGCAAACCCCCCTGAGCACTGTGGGTGCTCCAGAATGCTACCCCACGTGAAGGGCATTATATAAATGCAAGTTGTTGTTGAGTGTCATCTTAGACTGTGTGATTCCAAATCTTGAACCATAACCTTCTGACTCAGAGGTGAAAGTGCTGTCGCTGTGCCAGGCTGACACATTGAACGAAGTACATGTTTATTTCAAAGTAATAGACTCCATTATGACACAGTGGTTCAGATCCATAAGCTCAGACTTCAGGTTATAATCAGGAGCACAAACAATGACTGCTGATTCAGCACTTCCGGATTGCTCAGATCTCTGCTGATAACATTTGCTTTGCAAAGCAATATCAGTTATTCTCTGGCGTCTAAGACTTTTGTGTATAAAGCGCAAAAAGCTGGTCAGTTACTATTGGACTTCCAGTATAGTGAGGGCCCATAGGTTCTACAAACAAACTCACTCTAAACCAGGACATATAATCCAGGATTGCTTTCTATGATCTCTATCTGAGATAATACAAAGCCCTAATTATGCAAACTGTTTATCAACAACAACAACAACAAGATTCCATTTATAGAGCACCTTTCACGTCGGGAGGACGTCCCAAGGCACTGTACAGTTGGGTCAGGACCCGAACAGGGGGGAAATGGTCAGGGTGAGGGGAGGGAAGGGAGGGAGCGAGGAAGGGGTAGAGAGTCGAGAGGGAGCTGAAGGCACTGTTTATCAAGCTAATTATCAACATCTTCTACCATAGATAAAACTATTAAATTTCTCAAGAACCACAACAAACCAAAAAACAAAACAGAGACGTTTAGAAACTCATTTTGTTTGTAATTGTTAAGCTCATTTTTTAACATTCCAGGTAATGATACACTGCCTACAACAACAACAACAACAAAATTACATTTGTATAGTGCCTTTCACATTGTGTTATTTCAAAGTCCTGCTGTGGAGCTTGCTCTGACTCAGAGGCAAGAGTACTACCAATGAAGCCAGGCTGACACCTACAAAAGAAGCTGTGAGTTTGAAGAATAACAGCCTCCTAGATTGTCAAGATGTAGTTAATCTGAACTGATGTCCTTCAGTACAATGAATTAGAATTTCTTGAGCTCAGTAACTTGCTTATCAACAGTAGCCAGCTTCTCTTAACTACCTACAACCCTGTGCCTCCTCAAGGTGGGTAAATAAAGTATAGGATGTTATGCTTGGTGCAAAGAGATGTCTTGGCAGTGGAAGGTCTGATAAGGGGTAGTGTACCAGTTGCATGCTGAACTGACTTAGTTCAAGATAGAAACATTTATGGGTGAAGGCAAAAGTAGCTAAAAAGAAAGAATGTTTAGTTAAACGAATATGTTTCCATTTGTAGCTGCTTTGCAAACCACCACATTAGTTCCTTCTCCATCAGTCTGTAGTACACTTGCAGCAATGGCCTGCGATTGAAAGGGATAAATTCAGAACAAATCTGTGGAAACACTACTTCAGTAAGCAAGTTCTAAACGTATGGAACAGATGCACTAGGGAGACGATGAAAGCAGAAAGTGTTGATTCTTTCAAGAACAAATTGGAAAGATTTATTTTACAAAATAATATCTCGGAATACAGCGTATGGTTTGGGACATAACATGTGCATGCAACTTCCAGGATGGTGGAAAGCGAATTGATGGACCTTGGACTTCATTCGCCTAGCAAATTCTTATGTTCTTAACAACAACAACATGTTATATACAACAATATAGCGCCTCACATGTAGGGTATCGTACTAGACCAGTTAACAACTAGCTTTAATAAATTAACAGTGGTAATAAACCAGTCTAAAGTGATGGAATTCCATTCACAAAATGGATTAAATTTGGTCAGCAGCTCACTTGTCAATAATAATAATAATAATCCTTGCATTTGATATAGCGCTTTTCACGTCGGGAGGACGTCCCAAAGCGCTTCACAGAACACACTGTAAAGTGAATTGACTGTATATTTGTGGGCGAACGCGGCAGCCAATTGCGCACAGTAATGTCCCACAAACAGTCGTAGATTGAAAATGACCAATTTATTATTGTTTTTGGTTTTTGGAGGGATTATTATTAGGCTCTGTGTGGAGTAAGGAAACTTGCCCAAGGTTTCGCCCTCTGCCTGGAATTGAACTCAGGTCTCTCGCTTGCAAAGCGAGTGCTCTAACCACTGAGCTACAGGACTCCACCTGTATGTGGAGGGCCAATGAGGGCCAATTAGGGTCTTCACGCTGATAACATGACATTGTTAACTCTGGAAAAAAAGTCCAGCAGAATTCAATTGGGACTTTAGCATGGGATGTGCTATTTTATTCCAAATTCTCTTTTTAGCTCTACAAACGTTTGCATCTAAAATCAGCCTGTCAATTGTGCTGAAGAATGCTCTCTTCAATGTTTTAGAAATTTGATAATTATATATATTTTATTAAGAAATTTTGAAAAAATCCTGAATTAGAGCCTTGTGCCACTAAAGTCTTTTTTTTTAGTAATTATGTCACAAAGAATAAAGATTTATAAATTCACCTCCTCAGATAATTAGGTATTATGAAACTTGTTGCTATAAATTCAATCTGCAGTCAGTGGTGACATGTTACTTATTATGACAAAACTCAACAAGGTTTCATACAATCCATGCATCAAAACATACACAATCTATTCCAAACCATAAATTATACAAATTAATTGCCATTGAGTAAACCCAAATGAAGCAGAGGTAACATTTTATGTGACCATGCACAATTTAAGCAGTTGGGACATAAAACACAGATATTACAAAGAAAACTGCAACAATAACAACAAGATTACATTTGTATAGCACCTTTCACGTCGGGAGGATGTCTCAAGGTGCTGGACAGTGTATAGCATTTCAGAACCTCTTATTAGACATTTATTTTCAATTTAGCACACGGAGATTCTTTGCTCTCCATGATCATACACTAAATTAGGTTAGTGTATGATCATGGAAAGCATAAACTCCATTAATTAGTTGGCATTAATTAATGCCAAAGGCTGCATTGCAAAGGCTTGTCAAGTCCAGTTGTGGACTTGACAAGCCTTTGCAATGCAGGGAGTTCCATTTCTGATCCAATCTACTACTGATGAAACTGCAAAAGTTCTAATATGCATAATATACACAGAACACCAGTTCATGATTTGCCACGTATTTTGGAAAGAGAGGGTAATAATACAGATTTTTTATTCCACCTACCAATGTCTGAAAGTACAGTAGTCATTTTGAAGATCAGTTGGAGTTTTCACTAACAATCTGCATAACTCCATCGAGAAAAGACAAAGAGAATATTCTCTTTTAATACAAGGCACCTGATTGTGTCAGCCGGGTGCAGAGGAAGCACTCTTAACTCTTGAGTCAGAAGGTTGTGGGTTCAAGCCTCACGTTAGGACCTGGAATCACACAGACTAAGATGACACTCCAATGCTGTCACTTTTCACTCACAAAATACACAGTCACAAAACTACATTTCAGTATATCCTGCAGATGTTGGAAATCTCAAGTTGAATTGGCAGGCGGGCTTTCAGCCTTTATGCCTGCACTATCTGGAACTATATCCTAGAGTACTTTTGATTCACACACTCCCTCACCTAGTTCAAAATCCATTTTAAGACATACCTCTTTGACCATGCACTATGATAATTAAATCACTGCCTGAAATTTAAAAGACCCAAGGAGAAATCTCAATGCATTTATGGGTGGAAGAGATTATTGGATATGGGGGAAGGAAGCTAGGGAAGGGAAAATTAGGTTAGTGTATGATCATGGAGAGCATAAACTCCATTAATTAGTTGGCATTAATTAGTTGGGTCAAATGGCCTGTTTCACTACTATGTAAATCTCTGTATGTAATTGCAGTGTGGTGGAAAGCAACAATGGTGATCACTACTGTTAGCAGGATGAGTTATGAGCAATGATTAGATAAGCTAAGGCTCTTAAGTCTTGAAAAGTGACATCTCAGAGAGGACCTTAGAAAGGCACATAACTCGCATAGTGTAGAGGTTAGCGCACTCACTTGCAATTGAGAAGATCTGGGTTCAATTTTCTGATGGGGCAAAACCTTAGGCAAGTTTCATTATTCCACACTTCTGTTTACCTAGCAATAAGGTTGTTAGTCCATTGACTGATAACTTTCTGGGGCTAATAATCCCTCCAACCAAAAATGTGGTCACTCAATCCACAACTGTTTGTGGGACACTGATGTGCGCAATTGGCTGCAGCATTTTGCTCACAAAATACACAATCACTCCACTTTATAATATATCCTGTTACATGCTCTGGGAAGTCTCAACAACATGATAAGTCGCCAAATCAAATGCAAGGATTATTATTATTATTATAAGATGATAAAAGTGATTGACAAATTAAAGGTAGAATTATACATAACGAGGTCAAAAAATCTAGATTATTCAAAGGTATTATTCAATGTCTCACAAATAGTCCTGAAGTGAATGACCAATTTTATCTGAAGGATTGTTCGCATGGACACCAGAACAAACCATTTTTTATTTTTGAACAGTGTCATGGGATCTTTAACGTTCACCTAAATAGGCAGATGGGACATCGACTTAACTTTTTATCTAAAGTTCAGTGGCTCCTACAAAGCGGCACTCCACTGGAGTGTCAGCCTGGACTATGAGCTCAAAGTTCCAAATATGGGCCTGGAAGCTATAACTTTCTTTTCAGTGGTTAGATGATCACCAATTGAGTTACACTGGCACAAAAAAACTAATATGGCAGAAGAAGCAATTTCCACAATTATACAATTTTTGTTGAAACAGCTTTTATTTGATTCTCATTCATTTCTGTATAGCCGTTTCGTAAAACTATTATGTCATAGTTATTCTGCTAACTGGCAGCACAAACAATTGTGACCCATTCCGATCAGAGTGACTTTGAATTGTTTTAGATTCAGTTCACTGAAGGCAAAACAAAATTCCCAAGGAGATTTTCTTTGAAAAAAACAAGTCAAACAAACACTGGCAGGATGCTCTGGATTACCAGGATAGTTGCAATTAACAAAAGCGAGTGAGTCTTGCAAGTGACAGCTGAAAGCTGCTAAGTGCCAAAGTGGGTTCAAGTGCTAAAGCTTCCACTGTTTGTAATTAGAGAGCTGTCAGTGGCAAAACGAGGAATGAAGGGCAGGAAAAGAGATAATAAAAGTGGAGGAAAACTCAAAATGAAAATTGACAGAATGGCCTCTAAGAAGTGCAGAATGAATGAGGTATAAAAAAGAGGAGAATGAAAGCAAAGACCTTGAAGTGAATATGAGTCATTTCATAAGATGTCATTGTGTTAATTCTGAAATACCACAAAGTGTACTCGACTATATGTTTGTCTCATGTCCTCAGCCTGACCTGCTCCACTATCGGTGGCCATTCTGCCTCTGCTCTCTGGAACTATATACTGGAGTCGCTCCAAAACTAGGTCATGGGGTCAAAGTTATATCATAATAAACCTTGCATTTGATATAGTACCTTATCACGTCGTTCAGGCATCATAAAGTGCTTCACAGCATACACTGGTTTACTGACATGACATATTTTGTAGGCAAATAAAAAATATAATAATAATCCTTGCATTTGATATAGCACTTTTCACATCTGCTAGACGTCTCAAAGTACTTCACAGAATATACTGTACAGTGAATTGACTGTATATTTGTGGGCGAAACGCGCCCACAAATGCAACAGCAATGTACCACAAAACAGCCATGGATGACCAATTTTATTTGGAGGGTTGTTGGCCAGCACTCTGGGAGAAATTCCTTTCTCTTTCCGAAAATGACATGGGATCTTTACCAACCACCTGAACAGGCAGTTTAATATCTCATCTGAAGGACGACATTTCTGATGATGCAGCAATGTATTGGAATGTCAATTGTTTCTTCTACCTATCAACAATTTTAATATTTTAAATATTCAATCAATAGATAGTCATTCTTTAAGTAATTTGGGACAAAGATTGTTTAGATGACAGCAGACTGTTTGACTTTGAATTGGTATGAGGACAGAAGTAGAGGGCATATGCTTCAAGTTTCAAATCCTCAAGTGGGACTAAAGAACACATGTGTACAGATGGAGACCTCTATCCTCAGAAATTCCAAGGGTTTTCATTCCCCAGGCATGAACCACAAGGATGGATTATTCCTCAAGGTGAAAGTCACAAATGAAATCACTCTCTATCTGTGACTAGGGCTCCCCCTGACTTCTTGTCCTCCATCTTTGGCCCCCTCCTCTTTCTGATCTACATGCTCCCTCTTGGGGATGTCATCCGCAGACATAGGGTACACTTCCACATGTATGCAGACGACACCCAACTCCATTTTTCCACCTCTCTCTGCGACCACCAGTCCCCTGATGCTCTGTCACCCTGCCTGTCAGATCTCAGGAGCTGGATGAGCGCACATTTCCTTGAGCTGAACATTGACAAGACGGAAGCCATACTCTTTGGTTCTTATCAACATCTAAAATCTCATGGCTCTCACCTCCTCCACCTACCCGACCTCCCCCTAAAACTCTCCAAACCCGTACGCAACCTAGGCATCAGGTTCGACCCCCAATTATCCTTCTTCCCCCACATCCAGTACCTCACCAGCAACACTTTCTTCCACCTCCGAAGCATCGTCCTTCTCCGCCAATATCTCTCCCCAAAAGCCGCTGAAACCCTGGTCCATGTCTTTGTCACCTCTCGGCTGGACTATTCTAACGCCCTCCTCGCCGGTCTCCCATCCACTGCCGTCCATAAGATCCAAATAATTCAAAACTCTGCCGCCCGCATTCTCACCCGCACAAAACAACAACAAGATTCCATTTATAGAGCGCCTTTCACATCGGAAGGATGCCCCAAGGCGCTGGACAGTTGGGTCAGGACCCGAGCAGGGGGGAAATGGTCAGGGTGAGGGGAGGGAATGGAGGGAGAGGAGAGGGTAGAGAGTCGAGAGGGGAGCTGAAGGCACGGTCAAAGACAAAGGTCTTGTGACCGGCCTTGAAGGAGGAAAGGGAGGAGGCGGCGAAGGCACTGGGGATGGAGTTCCAGAGCCTGGGGGCTGAGAGGCTGAAGGCCCGGCCACCGATGGTAGGGCGGTTGGGGCGGGGGATGTGGAGCAGACCGGAGCCAGAGGAACGGAGGGTATGGGCAGGTAGGTAGGGGGATAGTAGGTCGGAGAGGTAGGAGGGAGCAAGGCCGTGAATGGCTTTGTAGTTGAGGATGAGGAAATCCGCTTCCCGATCACCCCAGTCCTTGCCAGACTGCACTGGCTGCCTATCCCAGAGAGGATCGATTTCAAGATCCTCACTCTTGTATTCAATTCCCTGCATTCCTCTGCAGCCCCCTACCTCTCTGACCTCCTCTCTCCTCGAAACAATACCCGTTGCCTTCGTTCCTCCGGGTCTGGACTCCTCCTCGTCCCCCGAGTCCTCCGCTCCACCCTCAGTGGTCGTGCCTTCAGCCACTATGCCCCGAGGCTCTGGAACTCCCCTCCTCAATCCTTTTGTCTCGTTCCTTCCCTTCCTATTTTCAGGTCTCGGCTGAAGACCTTTCTTTTCGACTGCGCCTTTTGTCACCTTCCTCCCCCTCGCTCGGTCCTGGGATCTATTACTGTGAAGCCCTTTGAAACTCCGTCCGGCGTGGAGGGCACTATATAAATCCAAGTTGTTGTTGTTGTTGATTCAGCACCCAAGATAGAGCAGCAATAAACAAAAGAATAATTAATTAAAATTGTGTCCTCAATAACTGTAAGAAGATGCATATTGTTGAGAGAAAGGGTCATAAGGATCAATGGTCCAAGGTTGGGTTGGTAAAAGATGCAGATGTCCCAAAACATAACTTCTCACACAGAAACACATTCTCTAATACACCCTCACATACAAACACCATACATATATGGAAACCTATACACATACATGAACATATCCAAATAAACACAAACACACACAAACATGCACAGATTGAAACGCACAAAAACAAAGACACAGAAAAAATACACACAACTACACATGCAAAAAATACATGTGTAGAAACACACAAAATGAAACACACAGAAAGCACAAATGCATACATACACAAACAAACACGCACAAGTGGAATCACACAAAACAAACACGACATACAATACAAACATACAATACAGAAACACACAAACATATCTCTGATATTACATAAATGAAAATGTGTTGTTCAAAATGGTTCTGAAGGAAAGTGTTATTCTAAAGACCCAGTGAATCACAGAATGTTCCACCTTGGCTAACAAACTCAAGAGCCTTTGTAAAACGTGATATAACAAATGTTTTTCAGTGTCATGTATTAATATAATAATTAATTAAAATTGTGTCCTCAATAACCGAGCTGACTAAAGATAATGACATCTGATTATTCTCTTTTATTGAAACATCTATATAGTTTCCTCCAATAACTCAAAAGTTTATCCAGTGAATTGCTGAACCATAGAGACCAGGAAGATTCCTGGGGTTTGATTGCTAGTCTCTTGTGAGTTAAATTATTTCATTTGGACACCAGAATGGGAATAGTGGAATGGGCTTCAGCACTCAAGGTTAGAGAGGGAGGAAAAATCAGCCCACACTTCTCCTTCCAGAGAAGTCACTGTAATAATACAGAACAAATGAGTGTTTTCTTTCAAAACCAAAACTTTTACTGTGTAAAGGTTTATGACCTGCATATATAGAATGAGATGTAGCGAGCATCAGGGCCCCCAAAGTTGAACAACCCGTCAACATTCACTGTTAAATCTCACGGATGAATAATGACCAAGTTTGATTGTCATCATGGAAAACTGCTGGGATCGAAGAAAGCAATTCTGTGCCTGGGATATTTCACAATTCCCACTGGAAATCTCGGGTAGTTGAGCAGTTCAGCAGTTGTAGGTTTTAGAAAACAGTGGTTGCTAAACCATAGAATGCTTTTTTTTTGGTGTGTCAGATTCTGACATGTACAGACACCGATTGTCATGCTCAAGAATATCCAAACCAGACAGAGAATGTCACATATACATGCTATCCATGGACATTTTAAATAGAATGTTTAAAGCACAGAAAAAGCCATTGAGCCATCAAACCTTCTCTAGTACATATGAGTTATAGTTTATGGTTATGTTATTTTTGATCCTGTGGTTCGTTTAGGCCTGATTCTCATCCTTCCTTCATCCCAATATTCCTCTGCAATGCTTTCCCCTTCAAAGCTCTCAGTCAGAATCTCCTCTGATCCCAGGCCCATTTATCTCAGCTCCCTTCTCTCCTCTTCATCTTTCTTCTCTTTTCTCATCCTCGGAGTGTATTTAGACTTCCACATATGTTTGACAAAGCACCACATAAAAGACTGGTTGACAAACTGAAGTCACTGGGCCTCAAGGGCAAGACATGGAGATGCATTTAAACCTGATGGTAGTGAAGGAAGCAGTGTGTCTTTATTTAGGGAGCTTGGTTATAAACAGGGAGAGGTATTAAGTGGGTTTCCTTAGGGTGCTGTAATCAGATCCTTTTAGTTAGTTCTACATATTAAAGATCTAGATTTACAGTGCCAGTGTAAGCTAGTTAAATTTGCAGACAACGACAACAACCCATTGCATTTATACAGGCTTTTCACTTTGGTATGATGTCCCAAGGCACTAGAGAGGCAAGGGATTGCACCTGAGCTGAGGGTTGGATTCAGCAGGAATGGGGGCCAAGGCCAGTGAAGGTGGCAAATGCAGTCAAAGCCGAAAAGCTTGAAATGAATCTTGAAGGAGATGAGGGAAGGGATGAGGGACTATGGGATGGAGCTCCAGAGAGTGGGGGCAGAAAGGCTGAAGGCCGATCTGCCAGTGGTAGAGTGGACAAGGTAGGGGACATGAAGCAGACAACAGAAATTGTGGAATCAGCAAAGCTTTTATGAAACAAATTTGATAAGGTATGCACACGGGCTGGTAAGTGGCAATCAATTTGATTTGATTATACTACATATAGGAAATAAGAGGAAACACATGTACTCTCTAAATGGGATAGAACTTGCCAAGCGGGGAGCTGAAAGATATTGAGGTTGTTAGTTGACTTGTCTTTCATCATGTTAAACAGTGTGAGGGAGCATTAATAAAGGCAAGTAAGATACTGGGCTTTCTTGTCAAATCCCCAGAAGTCATACCCGAGCTGTTTAGTACTCTGATCAGGCCCACCTATAAACTGCAGACAGTTCTGGTCATCGTAACATAAGGGAGCTGCCAAAACTCTGGCGGCAGGGCTGCGGAAAGCGACAAAAATGATCCGCAGTGTTAGAGGAATGCGCTATGAGCAATAATTAGACAAGCTAAGCATCTTCATTCTTGAAAGAGACATCTCAGAGGGGACCTTAAAGAAGTGTATTGGGATTGAAAAACAATACCCATAACAATACATGTGATTGTACCAAAAAAGTAGAACAAGAGGATGTAGGTTTAGAATTGCAAAGGATGGACACCAGAAAACATTTACTTACACACAGGTGGTAATTAAAAACTGGAACAGGTTACCAGGAAGGGTGGTTGAGGCCAGGACTCTGGATTCATTTAAAAGAAAATTATAAAATAATCGTTGCATTTGATTTAGCGCCTTATCACGTCATTGAGATATCTCAAAGTGCTTCACAGGATATACTGTAAAGAGAATTGACTGTATATTTTGAGGTGAAACATGGCAACCAATTGTACACTGCAGTGTCACATAGACAGTCGTGGATTGAGTAACCAAATTATTATTTTCAATTTTTTTTATGGGTTTATTACCCCGGAGAGCAATCCACCAATCAACTGACAACTGGGTTCTGAATTACTGCTAGGTAAACAGAGGAGTGTGGACTAAGGTAATTTGCTTAAGGTTTCGCCCTGCCCAGGAAATGAACCTAGGTGCTCTCGCTTTCAAGGCAAGTACTGATGTTGTGTTGGGAAGATGGTAGGGTGCATATTCTATATTCTGGATGGACAAGATCAAATGAATCATAGAATCATAGAATCTTCCTCGCCTGAAACAATCTTGTGATTTTGTGAGCACAAACATCCAAGAGAGGAGGGGAAATATGGGTGAAGTAAGCATCTAAAAACACAAAGGCCAAACCATTTTTAAAGATTTCAGATTCATATGAATACAAAACTCCAGAAACAAATTATGAACTGTGAAGGCAAAGGAGATTATTTCAAATGACTTTCAGTGACATATAAAAAAATTACTTTCAAAAGTTGCATTTATTTTGTACCCATAAAATTTGAACCTCAATTTATGACAATCAAGTCATGGCAATGCATATATACTCAGTGTCTGTTTTTTTTACAGCTTTCAGCATTCTAAGCAATGAAGCTTGCTAAAGTTTGCTTTAACTTAACAAGGGTTCCCATAGAGGACTGCAACTTATTGCTTCATGTACATGTCATCTAATTTCATTCATTCCAGCTTCTAGGATAGTTATATGTGCTGCATTTCCTAATATCTTTTGAATTATCCATTATATCAGACTTCTGTAGCTGAGAAGAATATGAAAAAGGATGAATCAATCTGATTACGTCAAATACAAATGATTTAAGCATTTCAATAAAAAATGGATGGTTCATTTGTATTCTCATGGGTGTCAAATCTGTAGCTCACTTGATTTTCTAATTTTTTTACGTAAAATGCTTGGAGCTATTGGCCTGTTGCCTGCTCCCAGGCCTCCATCAATGCTGTATTAATAAATGTCCACAAGAAAACACCAGACATGCTATTCAAGTTTACCTACTCCTATGACTTTCCCTTCATCCTCATGTTAGATGCCAAACCCTCTAAGGCATGGCATGGAACAAGAACATAGCCTTGCTTCCTGCCATGCCTGCCGGTGGTACTGAGTGCAAGAATACCATCTCATTGCCCATGGCTTCCAATCATATGTTGGTACAAACCTGATAGAAAAAAACATATTTCTATGACTGAAGATTGAAGTAAATGGGAATTTGACCCCTGACATAATGGCAGATGCTTTGAAATAAATTTCACAGAGATTGCAGAATCACCTAAATAAAGGCTGAATTCCCTGCGTGCACGGCTTTCCTGCATTGGCATAAAGCGATGATACATTATAGCTCAGTCCAGGAGAAATAGCTTCTCCTGAATTTGCTGGATTAGCTAAAAGTTATTTTCTCCTTCAATGCGCTCCAGTAGTCAGGTACAGATGACATGATGACTTATCATTTATCTGAACCAGCTAACATTGTAGCATTTGCACAACACAAACTCAACCTTTCATCTCTTTGAAAGAAAACTTAAATATATTCATAACATAAATGCTCACTGTCAGGTTCTGTCATTGTTAAGCGCTCTGAAACCAACCCTGTATGAGGGGCACTATATAAATGGAAGTTGCTGTTGTTGTATAGCAATTTTAGTAGACAAATGCTGAGAAGAAAATAGCATCATCCCCATTAAAAATTCTGTTCAAACTTTTCTTAAACTAACATGATACATAATTTACTTACACATATATCAAGTTGTACTTCACACACACAAACACATATACACACACAACACATCCATGTCCATAAAAAATCACACTGCTCATGCTCAAATACCTTTATGCAGATAATTTTGAATCCTCTGACACAAGAGTTGAAAGGGATCGTGAAAGCTTTTTTGTTTCCCTCTATGTAAACACATCTTTGCATCTACTGTGTTTACTAAAAACCTATTTCCTACCTAAAGTGGCAATTTTTATGTGCTATTAGTCATAACTCATAAAAAGGTGGAGCAGTGACCTTTTTTTCAGGCTTCTGTACTCACTGTTATATAAGGGCTTTAAAAGCCACAATAGAGGTGCAGAAGGAATCTCATTCAGATCACGCTGAAATAAGACTTTCAGCGGCGATACGTGGCATGAAATTCTACCTGATCTTGGCCTGTCTTACCATTTTGCCTTCAAATTTAAAGTTGCAGAGAATCTGAGGGAAGAAGACTTGAATTCAGTCTTAATTTGGAAATCGGTCCAACTCAGTTCTCCACAAGGACCAGATTCCAAACTATGTGGGTAATAAGCACTTCTCCACAAATGGCTTCTCCTCCACCCCCCGCACTGTCTCATGTGGTGTCCCTCAGGGCTCTGTCCTCGGTACCCTCCTCTTCACCCTCTATATGCTCCCCCTTGGTGACATCATCCGCAGACATGGAGTTAACTTCCACATGTATGCGGATGACACCCAACTCTAACTTTCCTCCTCTACTCTCAACTCCACGACCACCGATGTCCTGACAGCCTGTCTGACATCGAGTCATGGACGAGAGACAACTTTCTTCAGCTCAATGTGCGAAAAACCGAGGCCCTCCTGATTGGCTCGCGTCAGCGCCTCCGCACCTCAGGCGCTGACACCATCAGCATCCAAGGCTGCACTCTCCACCTCTCAAAGCCAGTCAGGAACCTCGGCGTTTTGTTCGACCCTGAGCTGTCCTTTCTCCCTCAGATCTGCACCACAACTGGCACCGCCTTCCATCACCTCCGGAACATCACCAGACTACGGCACTACCTCACCCCTCACGCTGCTGAAACCCTGGTCCACGCCTTTGTCACCTCAAGGCTGGACTATGGGAACTCTCTCCTCGCCGGCCTTCCCGCCACCTCCCTCCACAAGCTGCAGGTCATTCAGAACTCTGCAGCTCGTGTACTGTCCCGCACCAGGTTTCGCGACCACATCACTCCCACCCTCGCTCGCCTCCACTGGCTCCCCATCCCCCAGAGGATTGATTTCAAGATCCTCATCCTCACCTATAAGGCCATTCACGGCCTTGCTCCCTCCTACCTCTCTGACCTACTATCCCCCTACCTACCTGCCCGTACCCTCCGTTCCTCCAGCTCCGGTCTGCTCCACGTCCCCCGCCCCAATCGCCCTACCATCGGTGGTCGGGCCTTCAGCCTCTCAGCCCCCAGGCTCTGAAACTCCATCCCCCAGTGCCTTCGCCGCCTCCTCCCTTCCTCCTTCAAGGCCGGTCTCAAAACCTTTCTCTTTGACCGTGCCTTCAGCTCCCCTCTCGACTCTCTTCCCCCTCCTCGCTCCCTCCCTTCCCACCCCTCACCCTGACCATTTTCCCCTCCTCGCTCCCTCCCTTCCGTCCCGTCACCCTGACCATTTCCCCCCCTGCTCGGGTCCTGACCCAACTGTGCAGCGCCTTGGGACGTCCTCCTGACGTGAAAGGCGCTTTATAAATGGAATCTTGTTGTTGTTATTCACATGAAAGAGGTATTAGATAGAAACTGCTGCACATCTTCTTTGTATTGTGACTAGAACCAGGATTAAGGCTTCTGTGCTGCAGCCCTCAGCTGTTCTGACCATGTGGTTAATGTGTCATCAATATTCCTAGTTTAACATGCCTTCAGGAAAAATTCCTTTAACTTTCCTTCAACTGATGCACCCCATCCCTACCCCACCTACACACACAGACAATGGCGTATTTATCACTGTTCTTTTAACCACAAATCCCAATTTTAAAGTTTGTCTTCCACCACAAAGGCACTGTGAGTTTGTCTGTAAGTTTTTTTTGACATGCACTATTTCTATGTAGGACCTTATTTACAATATGTTGAAGAAATTAAGCACTATGATTCCTGAAAGAGACCTTTTTAGTGTTCTGCTTGTAAAGCACTTCAAAATATTTGTTCTCTTTGGCAGCGAACCATTTCAATTCAACAGTAGGCAATTCATCTCTGGTTTTGGATAAATGCTGTTCAATTTAATCTCTGGTAGCAGACAACACTGGATGTTGAATGGTTAGAAAGGTGTTAAAACGTTGGTATTAATTCATGGCTTCACGGAGTGTAACCCTTAGATCTCTGGCAGGTTTAGGAAATTGACCCTGGAGCTATTTGCTTCTATAAAATGTTCTGCTCCTGCACAGTGATACTGGAAAAATTATTAATATTACAGTAATAAAGCTATTCAAGCATCAGCTAAAATAATAATCCTTGAATGTGGGTGTGGTTTATTCCTATAGTATTATCTCCTGACTATAAAAGTAAACACTACTATTTTTGTAATGTTCTTACTCTATGAATAGGTTCATAAGAATCATCCAAAGTCTCTCTCACTCTGTCAAGGTTGAAATGCTCAGGTCAAGTTGCACCCAACAGTACTGGAGAAAGGATGGGAACAGAAGACATTCCAAACTGTCTGTTGCCACTTTGCTATCTTTTTTCTTTCTATTCTCGTTTACTTCGCTGGTCTGCCTACATTTTTATGAATATTAAATTTGACTCTTATGCAGAATTAATCTTACCATATATTTTCTAAACTTTTCCCCTCTGTAATAAACTTCAAACTTTCTGAATGCCAGTTTTCTATTTTCCTACCCAGTCCCACTGTCTGTTACAGAAAAGTGAACACTTATTTTATCTAAAAGAAAAGCTTCAAACTGGTTTAGAAGACAGTTCTTTCAGATTAGGAGGCCCAGACTTGGAAGATTGCTGTCGTCATATCTAAGATGCAACCAGGTTAATCTTTGACACGTAAAATGCTGAATGGACACAGAAAGGCAGCAGACACTGCTAGCAATAAGAGTAGCAGACAGTGAAGCCCTACCATGTCTGAATAAAACAAAACCCACTGTGCTCAAAGGGATAAGAAGAGATTTGTTCATTAACTGAACCCTGAGATTGGTATTGGATTCCTGTCTACTATCATTTCATAGGTTCCTGAGTTTTTGTTTTTCCATTATTTAGGAATTATTGATATACCTTTTGATCTTGTCTCCTTCTTTTGGCATTGTTTCGTGGTGAATAATATAGAGTCCCATATTATTTTTGATAGTAAAACATAGAATTCATCAGCCATCTGCCTGTTTAGGTAGATGTTAGAGATCCCATGGCACTATTTGAAAAGAGAAGGGAGTTTCTCCTGTTGCCCTGGCCAACAATCCACCAAATAAAATTGATTACTCAATCCATGGCTCTTTGTGGGACATTGCTGTGTCCAACGGGCTGCTGTGTTTCGCCCCAAAGTACACAATCACACCACTTTACAGTATACTCTGTGAATCACTTTAAGGCAAAGTGATAAGACATTATATCAAACGCAACGATTATTATTCTTATCCTGTAAAGCCTTTTCAGAGGCCTCGATGATGTGATAAGGCACTATATCAAATGCTAGGATTTTTATTATTATTCATGGTACAGATTATAAGAACTAGCAGTGAGTGAACCCCTCTGGTACTGTTAGTGATAGGGAATGTGATTTGTTGTTGGAGCTAATGAGGTTTTCGACTGTGATGATAAGCCCGTAGTCCTGAACTGTGCTGAGTGTGTGCCCCGGTACTAATTTGGCTTGGATAGTCTAGGGTTGCAATATTATACTGTGAAATGTGATTCCAGGGACCCTGAATAGGCTAATAGCGATGGTATTCTGGCAGAGTTCAGATGAGGAGACTGCATTGCAACATTCCAAACATAGTTCTCTAGCAAATCATTGCACAAGAACGGTTCACAAGCTCACAGGATTGCTTTTGGTTGAAGAGGGCCCTTGGCCCACCTGATCTCACCCCTCCAGAAACAACGTACACAGCATCAAGCTGCTTTTTAAATGAGTCCCAGTTCCCTGGCCTCGACCACCCTTTCTGGCAACCTGTCGATTAATTCCCCTCCGGGTTAAAAATAAAATGGTGTATGTCCTGAAATTGCCTTTGCAACTCTAAACCCATGTCCACTTGTTCTGCTAACTTGGTATATCCTAAATTTATGGATTTATTTTTCAATCCTATTAAAAAAGGTTATACACATCTATAAGTTCTCTTTTGAGTTGACTTCTCTGAAGACTGAAGAACTCTAGCTGGTCTAATCGTTGTTCATTGCTCATTCCCCTCTCTCTTTCTCTGTTTCTTTCAATCTCTCTGTCTCTCTCTCCCTGTCTCTTTCTCTGATGCTCTCTGTCTCTTTTAATCTCTCTCTCTCTGTCTCACTATCCATCTCTCTCTCACACTCTTTGTTTCTCTCTGTCTGTCTCTGTCTTTGTGTGTCTCTCTTTCTTTCTGTCTCTCTCTCTCTCTCTCTTTGGCTCTCTGTCTGTCTCTCTGTCTGTCTCTCCCAGTTTCTCACTCTCTCTCTCTCTCTCTGACATTTTGACAGCTGCTGGTTTCCAATTTTAGACACAAATCCAGGGGGAGGGGACGAGTGAGGGTCGTGCGTGAAGCCTGTGCACAAGGCCTCTTTCTCTCTCTTTCTTTCTCTCATTCTCTTTCTCGCTTTCCTCTTTCGCTCATTTTTCCTCTCCTGCTGACTTGTTCTCTCTCTTGCTATCCCTCTTAGTTGCTTTTGGCGAACACTCACTCTCGCTGTGTCCATGTGTTTAGCTCTCGCTCTCTTACATTCACTCGCTGTCTGTTCCTATCTCTGTAAAAGTTGTTCTCACTCTCTCTCTCTCTCTCTGTCCTTCTCTCTCTTTCTCTGTGTCTAGATGAAGCTGTTACACTCTGCTCTGTGTGTAGTGACTGACCAGACGGCAGCTGTACTGAGCCACTGGTTTGTCAGGAGATACTTCCAGCTCTGGCTGGCTCTCCTCGTCACCTTCACCCCGCTCCTGGGGGACTTGATCAGCCCCAGAGTGGTGTTTGCCAAACCTCGCAACTACTTCAACGTGTACGTGTGTTTGTTTGTATATGTGTTTGTGTGTGTGTACATGCATGTGTGTGTTTGTTTGTGTGTGTGTGTGTGTATGTGGGTGCATGTGTGTGTTTTTGTGTATGTGTGTGCACATGTGTATGTATGTGCTTGCGTGTGCGTGTCTGTGTGTGTCCATCCACGTGTCCACGTGTGTGTGGGTGTGTGTGAGAGTCTGTGTGTGTGCTTGCATGTGTGCCTGTGTACCTGTGTATGCCTCTGTGCGTGTTTCTATGTATGTGAGTGTCTGTATGTGTATGTGTGCGTGTGCGCACGCTCGCTTCTGTGTGTGTGTAGGTGTATATCTGTGTGTCTGTATGTGTGTGGGTCTGTGTTTCTGCGCAAGTGGGTGTATGTCTGTTTGTATGTTTCAATCCTTCTCACATCACTCTCTGTCTCAAGCACATTCTTTCTGTGTCTCACACTCTCACCCTCTCATCCCCTCTCTCACACTCTCCTTCTCTCTCGTCTCTCATACTGTCTTTCTTTCTCTGTCTCTCACACTTTCTCTCTGTCTCTCTCTATCTCTTATCTCTTTCATTATTTCATTCTTTCCTCTCTCATACTGTTTCTCTGACTTTCTCTCTGTCTCTATCTCTCTCTCTCCTCTCACTTACCTTCAATCTCTCTCTCTCTCCCATCTCTCACACTTTCTCCCTCTCACTCTCTCCTCTCATCTCTCACTCTTTGTCTCTGTCTCACATACTCTCACGCTCCCTCGCTCCTTCTCATGCTCTCTCTCATGCACGCTCTCTCACACACCCTCTCCCTCTCTCCTCTCTCATCTCTTTCTCTCTCCTCTCTCTCATCTCTCACTCTCTCCTTCTCTTTCACTTCTCCCTCTCCCTCTGTCTCTCACCTCTCTTACACTCTATCTCTCTCCTCCCCCCACAGGCGTCTGGTTGACTCAGCCTGGAGTTGGACGTGTGTCCTGACCGGTGGCCACCTGCTGCTCACCTCCTACCTGTCCTCTGGGAGTTTGCTCACCACACTGAGACACCAGAGCCGGCTGCTGGCTGGCACTGTCCTCAGTGTGGCTTGCCTGCGAACCTTCATCCTCATAGAGACTGTCACCGGCTCTTGCTTTCACCAGACCCCAGAAGGACTGTTACTCATCGAGCTGGCCGATCGGCCCTTCTGCCTCATGCAAGGCTTTCTTTGGAAAGGCTACAGCATCTCGTCCCAGTCGTTCCTGCTCACGTACTCCTCCTTGGTCACCTTGGAGGAGCTCTCAATCCTCAAACTCTACCTAGCCCATGGCTACCCAGCTAGTGGGGCTTTCCGCCTCACCTTCCTCCTCGCCAGCCTCCTCCTGCCTCTCTGGAGCTTTCTCCTGGTGTCAACCACCCTTTTTTTTCACCACTTTTCTCAGAAGATCGTCGGGGCGACCTTCGCCCAGCTCTGCTGGTACCTCACCTACAAAGGCTGGTTTCTGTGCCGTTACTCACCGGGCTGCCCTGGGCTGCACCTCCTGAGGCCTGCACGTCAGCCCCTCAGGCAGTGTACGTGTGGGGCTGTTGGCTACTGAGGGGAGGAGATGGTCACTGGGTGAAGCAATGTTTGACCGATAAGTGGTTTGCAAAGAAATATTATACAGTAAACCCCTGATAACTCGACCCTGGCTTACAATGTCACTACCATTTAACTCGTCACTACCGTGCTGTCAATGTCTTGGCCACATTTATTTTTATGTATTTATATGCCTAACTCACCGTTCCAGATAATCCATCACTGAGCACTTTTCCCTTGGAGTGAGAAGTTATCAGGAGTTTACTGTACGGAGGGATAGATCTCTACGGACTATTGAGAAAAAAATAATGATTTTGTGACCTCAGGTTTCACCAATGTGCCCAAGTCAGGGGTGTGGGGTGAGTGATATCAGTGGCTTTAGAAATAATCTTTAAGAATGAGTAAATAGTATAGTGTCTCATAACAAACCCAATAAAACATTCGATAATTACTGATCCTGTTCTGAATCATTGCATTTTTCACCCCACAAGAATAAACTGGAAAAGAACAGTCAATATTCTTTGCTCTTGGCAGCATTACCTTTTCTTGCTCAGGTGTCTCTGTTGCTTTTACAAGCTCATGCACACAGTACAGTGGTGAGGAGCAAAGCAAGTTATTATATAATTCGTGCCTTGGTAACTTGCCCTTTGTAGGGCAATATGTTATTTTCTAAAATATGAAAAATCATCAACATCTGAGGAACTCCAGATGATTTCACTCAATTTTTACATGGTACAGATATGATAGAGAAGCCATGTCTCTTCATAGCACCATGATGTTCCTCTGTCTTCTTTCCTTTGAAGTCCAGCATCCTCTTCCACCTCCTCTGCCTGCCCACCCACTGTGAGTTCAACAGTCCTCCTCCATCATATTCACCTTGATAAAAGTAGTTAAGCCTTCAGCCTCTCTGTCCCCAACCTATGGAACTCCATTCCACATTCCCTTCACCTCGTTCCCTTTTTTGCCTCCTTCAGGGCATGCCTCAAGACCCTCCACTTCAACTGTGCCTTCGGCCACCGTCCTATCCTTTCTGCCCTCCACCCTTCCTGATCCCAACCTCGCCCATGCTCGGGTCCTAATCCCTGAATGTTCAGCACCGTGGGATGTCCTCCCAACGTGAAAGGTACTTTATAAATATAATTTTGTATTGTGTCAAAGCACTTTGACACCTCTCCTGACATGAAAGGCCCTATATAAATGTAAATTGTATTGTAGTGTCCCTGCCAGCTCTACGAAAGAGTTATCCATTCAGATTCCACTTACTTGCAGTTTCCCATACCTCTTTATTTTACCTTTTCAAAAATCCATCAAACTCCCTTTATAAAGCTATTACGGATTCTGCTTGAATTGCAGATTCTGGTAAGCTATTATACCCTGACAAAGCGCTATAGAAAACTAATCTCCAATCCTGTTCCTTATTTTTTTCTGGCAATTATCTTAAATTTGTGCTTAACTAGATACCAACTCACCATTCAGTAGAAATAGTTTTTTTTTAATTTACTCCATATATTTTGAATACCTATATTATGTCTCCTCAATCTTCTTTGTGCCTGTCTATCGTTCAAGTGAATCTTCTTTGTCCTCATTCCATTGCCTTAGAAGATCCTACAGTGGCATCTCTCCAAAAGTAGAGTGCCAAGAACTAGATACAATACTCAAAGTACAACCCAATCAATGATATGTACAATTTTAGCCTTACTTCTTTGTGTTTATATCCTTTGCTCCAATGTATAAAACCTGAGAACCAATTATGGTTTTCACAGTTCTGTCAATTTGTTGTTCTATTTTTAAAGTGTTGGATAGGTTCATTCTTAGGTCTCACTGTGGTTTCACTCCTTTTAAAGTTTTATCATTTTGTGTATAATTATGCTTCCACTCAAAGTGCATTACTGCACATTTATCTGAATTAAGTTTGATTTGCTATCCATTTTTCCAATCCACTAACCTGCCAGTGTTCTTCTGAAGTCTCTTACAGTTCTTATTGCAGTTCTAATTGACCACTGAAGAATTCCACTGTTTACATCCCACAGGTCTAATGGTCTTGAAACTCTTCCCTCCAGTATTTCTGCATGTGAGTGTGAGCTAGAGTAGGAAGATCCTTGACTATACTATTAATTTTAATTATGTTTAATGCAAGTATAATTTCTTCTAGGAGCTCCTACTCAGTGGAAATGAAATTTAAGGCACATAGCTTTTAACTACTACATCTTTGAGATTCAGAAAAACAGTCTGTAGCAACCAAATATTACGTGACCTACTTGCATAGAAAGACACTAAAAGGTAGAGCTGTCATGAATTTCCTGGTCGCAAAGTCCTTCTTTTGATGTTTTAGTGAAATTGGAGTAGAAATCTGGATTAAATTTTGGGTAAAACAGAAGTGGTGCAAGATTCAACTGTTCTCTCATTCAGAGATAACTCATCATCAAGTGACTGATGTTGCTTATGGGTATGCATAATATACCTCAATTCAATTGCTATTTAAGGAATACAATGGTTCCGAAGACATAGAGGATGGATATCAGACATCTCAGAAAATGAGACTTTTAGCTGGAGGTAACAAGTTGAAATTCTTATAATGGGTGTAAGCAATCCCAGAATTCTGGGTTGCCTTAAGCTGACCAAAGAAAATCGTAAAGTCTCATGGACATGTTTACTTCATATAGGCTGACTATATGGTGCAAATGCACAAAGGCCAGAATAAATGGAAGAATAAAGAACAAAAAAGTTAAATATTGTCTTTGGTTTGCAGCTGGTGTTTCGAATAACATGTTGAACAGACTGGCTATGTGACCAAAAAGGGATAAAGAAGCAGAGATTTTGGGGTGGAATCAGAAGAGCTGAGTTTGGGGAAAGAGTAGCTAACTGCTACCAATCGCGAGGAAAGAGATAGACTACAATCAACTATTGTTCCTCCACGAAAACCACTGTATTGGTCTGTTCAACTCATTGCAGTGAATTGTACTAATCTGCTGCAAGCATTAATTTGATTATATAAAATGTATAATGTTGATATTTATAACCTTGCTAATCTTTATTAAAATTTACTAATTGAAGCAATTTGAGAGTTTGTGTCAGTTCATACTTCACCACATGAAATTCAAGACAAATTGTCACCCTCACAGGGTGTTGGAGAAGTGTTGAAGTTCAATGGGTACAAGATCATGAAAATTGAAACACGTGAAAACGATTGTTAAAGTGTTTTGAATTTTAGCTAAATTGTGAGATTCAAAGTGAGAAGGGTTTAGTACAATTGGAGGAATAAAGTATATAAGTATGGAAGAATTGATGAAACTCTATGTAGAGAAAAAAGCTCCCTAGACATGAGGAGCAGTTTAACGAGAACTAGAGAGTGGCGCACTGATTCAGACATGCAGTCTACATGAGAAAAAGAAAGTGAAAACAGATCAAAGCAAGGCAGTTTGGATCAAATCTTTACTTGTGGAAAAGAGTGCTCTCAAAGCAGAAAAAGAGGAATCTGTCAGTACTTCCCGTTGAGAAGAGAAGCTAGCCAGTACAAAGGAATGGTTGGTGACCTTTGAGGAGCAGTTGGTGACTGCTCAAGAGCAATTTCTGGTTACTCAGGAGAACTTAAAGAAACTCCAAGAAATTCGGAAACCGGTTAAGCAGAACTGGAAGAAATGTTGGCAGAAGAAAGAGCTGATAGGCGGCAAGTAATGGAAACATGCACGAAAAGGATGCATAGCCTGAAGGGACGTGGTGATTATTATCAGGCAGAAGCCTCCGATATGAAAAAGCAGGCACAGGATTGGTATGGGGATGAGAAAGACTTAGGAAAAGGGATAGCATGGTTAAAGAGGCAGAACAGCGATCCGAAAGCTACTGTAAGAATACAAGCTGCAATGTCAAAGGCAAGCAGAAAAGGGGATCCTGTGTCAGATGTTATATGCCAAAAAAGAAATTCAAAAGCTCAAGGAGATGTTACAAGTTAGGCGAGGTTTCATCTACACTTTAACAATGAGAAAGGGGAGCAATGAGGGATAGACTGGGACTCTATAGATGGATGAAGCTAATCACTATCATAAACAGCCTCCTCGTTGGTCTCCCCTACTCCACAATACACACAATTTAACCAATTCAGAACACCTCAGCCCGGATTCTCACCAACATAAAACTCTGTACCCGCATCACACCAGTTCTTGCCCGGTTTCACTGGCTCCCAATTACTGAACGGATCAATTTCAAGATTCTCTCACTCATTTTCAAATTCCTTCCGACCTCACACCTCCCTACCTATCCGATTTGCTTACCCCACCCCACTTCACCACTCGCTGCCTCCTCTCGACTGGATCTGGCCTCTTGTTTGTCCCTTTTCCCCTCCTTTCCACCATCGGTGGCCGTGCCTTTAGCCACTAAGCCCCAAAACTCTGGAACTCTCTCCCTCAATGCCTCCGTCTTGCCCCCTCCTTCCCCACTTTCAAATCACGACTAAAGAACTTCTTTTTTGATTGTGCTTACAACCCCTCCCTCTCCCCCTAGCTCGGGGTCAGACTCCGCCACTGTCAAGCGCTCTGGGATACTACGCAGCGTGAAGGGCGCTATATAATGCAAGTTGTTGTTGCTTTATAGTGTAGGAAACTGCTAAGATTGAAAGGCATAGTAGGGAAGTTGAGACAAAATGAGATGTAGAAATTGAGTAATAGTAACCTCGAGTTTTAAAAGCCTATAAATATATAGAAAGAAGAAGCAATTCTAAAAGATGTGAGAAAGAATGAATTAAAGGTGATCTAATTTCAGTAAAATGTGAATAGCAGCATGCTGCAAAGTCCAGACATATTTTAGCAACGACTAGACAAGCTTCAGTCTTGAGAGAAGATGACTCAGAGGGCTCCTCATAAAGATGTAGAAGATTTTAAATAGGATTGTGAAAGTAAACTCAGATCAATAATTTAGGATGTATCATGACAGTAAAGCAAAAGGACACAAGTTTGGGGTTGTAATGAGCAACTTCAGGACAGATACCAGGAATTTTTTCTTTACTCAGAGGGTAATCAACAATTGGAACAAGTTTCATAGGAACAAGAAGTGAGAGCAAGTCAACAGCAGTAATGAGAATGTTACAAATACTCACATCTTACCTTTTTCACCTTTCAAACAATGCGTTACCCATGGATGTAAAGGCTGAAGAATGAACTTTAGATTAATTAAGGGAGCATATTATGGCTGCTGTTAGGTATGATAGGGAGGATCTGATCAAGGTTTTGGATAAGTGTAGGCAGGAACCAACAGAACATCCAAATGTTTACATTCAGCAATTTGCGGTGCATTTGATCGTACCTATGATCCCAACTTTCAAAGAAATAATCTTGGTGCAAATCTTGGACAAAGTTGGCTGAGGTCAATTATTTCTCATGCTCTACCACTTTATCGAGCAGCCTAAGAGAATAGCTGAGATAGGGAAAACAACAAGCACAATGAGACATGGATAAGACGGAAAATTATTATGAAATGGGAAACCAGACAGAGAGAGGCAGCTGAAAAGTTAAAAGGGCATAAAATAGCAGTCTTAGTAGAGGAAAAACCTGAAAAAGTATGCAAGAAGAAGGGTCCAATGCAAGGGTTGAAAGAACATAAGAACATAAGAAATAGGAGAAGGAGTAGGCCATTCGGCCCATCGAGCCTGCCCTGCCATTTAATAAGATCGAAAGCATTGATGGGACAAATGAATTTCACTGATTGAAGAAAGGGTAAAGGATGAAGAAACCTGAATGTTGGATTTAGTAGTCCTACATGTTCTAAGTGTGGGAAGAATGGTCAAACTGCTTCAAACTGTCCGTCAGAAGTGGAATGTTGGGCATGTGGTAAAAAGGGACATTTGGAAAGAGATTGCACGAGACATAGCAAAGTAAAGGAAGAAAATGGTACTGAGGACAATAGGGAAACTGGCATAAAAGAAATGGTGAAGGATTTGATACACTCAGAATTTGGGACATTGCGAAAGTAATACGGGAGACTCAATAATGATGTGATTGACCCTCGGTTCCTAGTCTTAGTGCCTACAGACAAAGCAGGGAGATATGACTCATTGCCTCATCTGAAGGCACTCAAGCAGTTAAGACTGCTTAATACTTGTGAAGAGTCAGAGAACATCAAAATGCCTTTATCTCTCTCCACAATGTTTTGCAGTTCGCCCTGGTAGCACAAAAATAGGATGAAAGAACAATGGGGATGACTTAAATAAAGACATGACCAGAAATAGTCAGAGCTAGTTGAAAATGATCACAAGAAAAAAAAAGTATTGAAGTAAGGAAATAAGAAGTTTCCAGCATGAATTGTTGAAAAAAAATATTGGGTTACAACAGAAATAATGATGTGTTGTAATTCTCATACTGCATGTAAATTTATGTTGTTGTCGTAAACAAGAGGCTCAAACCAAAGGAAAGCAATTACATCAATTGAAGTCTTTGAAACCAACAGCAACTATAACTGTAGCAAACATTGCTCTGCCCTGAAACACAACATAACCCTTTATTGTGGACTGATCATACCTTTATTAATGTATAAGTTTCATTATGCTTGATGTTATTTTGATGAACACAAAAGGTCCTTATAAATGTTGATATCCCCCTATTATTCTTTTTAATCCACACAGAATGGGTTCAGTTGACTGTAGCTTCTGCTTTTCTTTGCCAACCATGTTTACATAATAAGGGTTTGCTTGCCACTATTATTATGATTATGCTGATCGCTCTGGATGCTGAGAGATGCTACCCAAGTGAAGAGCATTGCTGATAACTGATCTGCTGGTCTTGGCAGGTTTTGGAGGTACAGACCAGTCATTGGGGACAGGAATTTTTCTAAATCAGCTCCTGTTAATCTTGCAAATCAAAACCCTTATGGGAAGGATGGTCCTAGCTGGAAAACCAGCAGAAAGCAACAAAACCATTTTGACTACTTTTTTTTAATTCTTTAGTTAGTAAAGCTGATTCAAATTCAGATTGCTTTGAAGTCAGAGATCAAATCAATACTTAGATAGTGGGCACGATCTTGGGAGTGAGATGTCTCTGTTTAGTGATACCCGAGGAAGCATAAACACATGATGAAAATAAAAGCTGTCAGTTCAATCATACACTATACACTCTAATTCCAAAAGGGAGTTAATGAGGTTTTTATTTTTTGTTAACTGCTCTGGTAAATTTTTGCTTTCAGATGGTGAGGAGTTCCTGGAGAATGGAAAATGTTTTCCTCTTGGTATCAAGTGTCAGTATCAATTGATCCCTGTGCAGGTTCCACATGGCCTAGATGTTTCACAGTGTCCCTCATAGGCAACAGTAATTTTACTGCCTGAAGAATAAAGACAAGCTTTCCGAAACTCTGCCCCACATGAAAGGTGCTAATATACATGCAAATGTTGTTATACATTATCAGCTGTATATATCCAAATATAATCCATTTTAATACATACATTTCAAGCCAGCAGACAAAGGAACCGTTCTTTCCTTCCAATCATCAGTTGTGTGCATTCAAGAGGCAGCCTGCCTCAATAGGAAGTTGTCATTTTTTCATAGCTATTTTTTATGGGAATAATAAACTGAGATTTAATTACCTGTACTGTGGACGGGAGTTTAAAGTATTCTCCTGCTGCTGAGAGGCATGGGAGTCTCAAACAAGCTACTGTAAGAACCTACCCCTTTGAAGGTTATAAGTTCAAACTCCATTATAGGACTTGAGCTCACAGTCAAGACAGACACTCCACTACAGAACAGGGGAAGTGCTGCATTGTCAAAGGTGCTGTCCCTTGGATGAGACGTTAAGCTGAGGTCTCGCCTGCCTGTTCTGCATAGATATTAAAGATCTCATGACAATACTTGAAATGATAAAGGATTTTTTCCCAAACATACTTGTCAAAAATGCTTTAGAATAATTGGTTGTTCACTCCACAGCTGTTTGTGACACCTTGATGTCACAAATGATTGTTTTTTGTCTACAAAAAGTCACTGAACCTAATTGTATTTACCTGTCAAGCATTTTGAAACATTTCAATGTGACAAGGTGCAACAAAAGTATTAAAACGTGAGCTTCCTAAGAATATGCTTCAACATTAAGTAATCTTCTTATTTACATAATAGATGGGCTGCACCAATAGACAAATAGGTTGGGTATAAAATATATTCTGAAACGAGAAATGATTATAGTGAAATGAAACTTCAAAGCTCCATCTGGTATGTTGCTTAATTGCAGAATGCTCGCTGGATGAGACAGAAACAGATTTCATTAGAGCAGTAAAGATTGCCTCTGGGCTTTATGGAAGGCTTGATTTTTTTAAAAAAAATGCAAATCCTTTATCTTAAAGTAACAGTGGCGCTTTTACCTTCTTAGCAGCACCAGAAACTACTCACAAAATCCAAAGGCTTTGTTCCCTGCCTGACACAACCACTAAATTATAAATCCCTTCATGACCCACCAACTCCCTATCTGTCTGATCTTCTCCTACCTCACTCTGCAAGTCCCCTCCTCTTAATTAACTTGACCTTGCTGCAATTCAATACTCTCTCTATGCCACCATCAGCAATTGAGTCTTCTGAGTCTATGCCCCTAATCTCTGGAACTCTCTCCCTCTACCCCTCTGTCTCTCTCCCACTCTATCTGTCTTTAAATCCCTCCTTAAGACCTACCTCTTTGACTGCGCCCTTGATCATCTGCCTTTCCCCACCATCCCCCAGGTATCCTTCGTTTGGTGTCTGAATCTGTCATTGTTAAGTGCTCCGAGAATTTATCCTACGTGAAGAGCTCGATATAAATGTAAGTTTTTTTGTTGTAAACTGATTGCAAGGAACTGTAGAGTGTGTGTTTGACATGATTTTTTCAATTATCTTTCTCATGATTGTCAATTGTCTTGATAACTCAACCTTTAGGCAACTCTGCAGTCCCTCCACTGCTCGGTGCAGCACAACAGTCCACAGATAACCTTCATAACTTCGAAGTTGTGTTCTGAAAGGTGTAGATTGTTAGTGTTAGTAAAATCTGAACTAAAAAGGCAAAGATTAAATGTCAATGGAAGGAATAAGGAATAAAATATTGAATTAAAAAAGGGACACAAGTTTAGACAAATGTAAACATTGAGAGCTAAGGTAAATAAACTGAGTGACAGAGTGAGCAGTGATGTACGAGACACCAGTTGAGTAGTGGAGCGGCTAGAGTAGACACATGGTGAGATAAATAGTAGTAAGGCATGAAAAACTGAGGTAAACAGTAAAATCAATAAAGGTGTGGGAAAACTATATTAAAAACTTGTGCAATCCCAGGTTAAATGATATTAAACCTGGGATTACATAAACAGGATCTACTATTGGATGAGGTATCATAGCTCTTCAGACAGTAACCAGAAATAGCTCCAAGACCCGTCTGAGGTTACAATGTGCCTGAGGTACCATTGCAGATCAGACCAACCACCATGAGCATGTATCATGATCTGAATTAAGATATCAGCAAGTAGACCAGCCAAGTCTCTTCAAAGGGTACAAAGCACAGAGACTTGGTGCTGTGGGCTTGTGAAATGTGGAAGAAATCCAGAAGACCAGTAGACTTATATCAGCCATGTGTCCCATTAGGAAGCACAAGACTGTGGTGCCGAAACAGGAAGAACAAGAAGCAGTTAATGACAGTCGATCTGCATCTACTCAAAGAGTGACTACAAAATTAGGAAACACATTAACTTATGCCCTTATTTGATATGTAACTTGTGCTAGGTATTTCACCTTTTGTGAAATATGCTGAAGAAATAATATAATGATCTGTTCATGCGGTGTAGTGTAATTATCGAAATTATTCATACATTGGACCCAAATACGCTGAGATTTGAGATGAAGAAACAAATTAACACTCATCACATTAGGATTCAAGAAGTTGCTGTCACAATGGAATTCACTAATACCAATTTTGGAGTGAGTGCCCTAAGGTTGGCTATGATGTACTGCCAGCTATCAGCAGGTTTCCTCATGAACAACACTGAGTTGCTATTAAATAATTCCATTGCCAACTCCATTAATGTCCCTTAGTTTATGTTGTGCAGTCAACCACCCTGCCCATAACCTCTAGAACTCGCTACCTCAATTACTTTGCTTTGCCCCCTCATTATCTATTTCTTAATCCTACTTTAAGACCCACCTCTTCGACCATACACATTTTCCTGGCTCAGCATCTAACCCCATGAATTCCATTGTGACAGCCACTCCTTTAATCCAATATACTGAGTGTTAATTTGTTAAATGCTCCAAGAAGCTATTCTGTGTCAAGGGCGCCTTCCATTTATAGAGCGTCTTGGGACGTCCTCCCGACGTGAAAGGCGCTCTATAAATGGAATCTTGTTGTTGTTGTTGTTGTATAAGAATACAAGTTGTTGTTGTTATAGGTCTATGATAAAAATACATCAAATTACTTCATAAAAGAATCCAGGAATAAACTGAATGTTAATTTACATGTCATCTACAAAACACACAGTTGCTAAACTTTGTGGGAAGATATCCTGTGAAGCGCTTTGAGACATCTCGATGGCCCGATAAAGCACTGTGTAAGAATTATCATTATTATTAAATTAATCATATATGAAGACTTTTCTCTTCGACCGTGCTTTCAGTCACCTGCCCTCCCTTTCCAGATCGGTGTCAAACCACTCTGCAATAAAACTCTCCGAACACTACTGGCATGAAGGGTGCTATATAAATGCAACTTATTGTATTTTGTGTTTATTTGAATGATATGAACTTCCCTGTAGAGCACCTATAAGTGAACCTGGAGATGAATGTGACTTCTAATAAAGAGTTGCAGAAGAAACATTAAATTATGTTTCTTTTTCAGAGGCTGATCAACAGCATTTTCAGGCAGTAAAGAAATTAATCCATCGAGACTATGCCGGTCCTACCATCTCCACTGAAGTAAATCTACCCTAAACGTGCATTTTTCCCCCCATACCCTTTAATATTGTTAATAGATTGTAGCATTTTCACTTTTTTTTAAGTAAACAAATGCCGGTTACCTTCCATTGCTCAAAAGAGCCATTCGTCATACACACTGTGCAAATGCTTAAGTATCCTTGGAAAAAAGGTTGCTCTGATGATAGCAGTCAATCACATCTCAATTAATCCAAATAAAAACAGCTGAGCCTGAGCAAAAAAGAGACTCCTCTTACTTTAGCTACATTTTGTATCTCTTAAATGGATAAAGGAAGATAAAAAAAATCAATAATTAGTACTAATTAATACTGATTTTCATTAATATTAATTAGCATCATTAGGAATAATTGGTGAAGACTAGTAATAAACTGTTCTTTGTTAAAGGCATCATCAAAAATAGAAGATAGTATCTCGTAGTATGCTGGGCAACAATCCCTCAGATACAAATTAGTCATTCATTTCATTGCTGTTTTGGGACATTGCTGCATGCAAATTGATTGCCACATTCGCTTTCACCATACTCTAGAGTAAATCCTGTGAAGTACTTTGAGACATCTAAAAGATGTGATGAGGCACTATATAAAATGCATGAAATATTATCATTATTATTATTAAGAAAGCAAAAGGCCAAATCTCCAAAATTCGATTTAAAACTAATGCCATCCACACCTGCTTGAAAAAATGCATTATTCTAGCTGTTAATAATAATTTCCTTATTATTTGATTGCACTAAACATAGCAAAATGCACAGTCACTAAACTTGACAACAATTATCTGTGAAATACTTTGTGACATTTCAAAATGCGAGTAATTTATTAAATCCAAGAAATATTCAGCCGAAAAGCACTTTCCACAAAGTATTACAATTTACATTTTCATGTGTTTTTCATGTCAGGAAGATTTCTTAAAGTGCTTGGCTATGCTGGATTTGCACCCGAACAGGAGGTGGGAAGGTGACAGTACATTAAAGATATACATATTTAAAAAGGAGTGAAGTCATTATTCTTATGTAAGTAAACACATTGTGATTGCTTGACAAAAAGCAATGAGGCGAATGATCAATTCTTTTTGTGTGTTTTTGTGAATTTTGAATGAGGGAATGAGTCCCTGCCATTCTATGAAAGACAATATTGATGATACTTCTTTGCCATGTGATCTTGTAATACACATGTGATGACCAAAGTAGATCTGTTTTGTTTGCCCTGGCAATTTTTCTACCTTCTTTCAATTTGTGCCTTTTTTCCTCCTCTCTGGAAGGCATTTTAACTCTCTTATTCCCCTAATACATTATTGCACCACAGACACTGGGCACTCTCTGGTACCTCATCCAAATACTTGTATGTGAGATCAATTCTATCATCTCTCAGGTTACACCCAACAACAACAACAACAGCCACCCACACATGCACAATCATAGTGATCCCAGAATAGTGATCAACAGAAGCAGGAACCCGGGTTTTCTAAAAATGTTTGCTTGGACATCCTGCTCTTTTAATATTCAATCTTTACGATCAGAAAGTCTCCTAGTGAAAGAGGTAAAAAATAAAAAGAAAGTTAAAAGAAATACTTTTGATGAAGTAACGGAGAGGGTGGATGAAGGTAGTTGCAGTTGATGTAGTTTATATGGATTTTCAAAAGGCATTTGATAAAGTGCCACATACGAGACTTGTAAACAAAATAGAAGTCCACAGTATTAAAGGGAAAGTAGGAGCATGGATACAGAACTTGCTGGGAGACAGAAAGGTGGTGAACGGTTGTTTTTCTGACTGGAGGAAAGTATGCAGTGGTGTCCCCCAGGGGTCAGTATTGGGGCCACTGCTGTTTTTGATCTATATAAATGACATGGACTTGCGTATAGGAAGTACAATTTCCAAGTTTGCAGATGATACTAAGCTAGAAAAAGTTGTAGACAGTGAGGAGAAGAGTAGCAGACTGCAAACGGACATAGACTGGCAAAATGGGCAGACACGTGGCAGATGAAGTTTAATTTGGAGAAATGCGAAGTGATACATTTTGGAAGGAAGAATGAGGAGAGGCAATATAAACTAGATGGTACAATCTTAAAGGGTGTGAAGGAACAGAGAGAACTGGGGGTTCATATAAGTAAATCTATGAAGGTGGCAGAACAGGTGGATAAGGCTGTTAGAAAAGCATGCAGGATACCAGGCTTTATAAATAGGGGCATAGAATACAAAGGTCAAGAAGTTATGATGAACCTTTATGAAACATTGGTTAGGCCTCAGCTAAAGTACTGTGTTCAGCTCAGGGCACAACATTTTAGGAAGGATGTGAAGGCATTGGAGAGGATGCAAAGAAGATTTACCAGGATGATAACAAGAATGAGGGACTTCAATTATCAGGAGAGGCTAAAGAAGCTAGGATTATTCACCTTGGAGCAGAAAAGGTTAAGAGGAGACTTAATAGAAGTTTACAAAATTATGAGAGAATTCAATAGGATGAACAAGGCGAAACTATTTCCACTGGAGGATGGGTAGGTAACCCAAGGGCACCGAACTAAAATAGTTGTTAAAAGAAACAGAAGGAGACATTTTGTTTTGCACGGAGAGTTGTTCGGATTTGGATTGCATTGCCTAAAAGGGTTGTAGAAGCTATAACAACTTTTAAGAGAGAAGTAGATGATTATTTGGGGAGGACAAGTTTGCAGGGCTATGGGGAGAGTGCGGGAGAGTGGGAATGAATTGGATAGCTCTTTTCAAATGGACTGAATGGCCTCCTTCTGTGCTGTATATTTCTATTATTCTATAATAAAAGAACTTGCATTTTTATAGCACCCCAGCACATTGTAACATCTCAGTGCTTCTTGGCTTCAAATACGAATTTACATTTATATAGCGCCTTTCACATCGGGAGGAGTAATAATTTACACTCTTTATTAAGTGCAGCAATTCTTTGACTGGCAAATACAGTGTCAAATTTGTATACAACAGCATCTCCTCAAACAGCTATGTTTGTACATTAATTTTAGATCAAGTAATCTGGAGGTTTGTTGGTCAGAAAACTAGGAGGTACTCAATTCTATCTTAAATAATGTTATGGGATCTTTAATGCCCACCCGCTGGGTAAAAAGATTGCAAATTTAGCTTATTGGAAAATTTTAGTCATGCATATGTCATGCATATATTTTCCCCTTTCCCTCCCGGTATATAAATTGGATGATTTACAAAAAGGGGAGCTTTACTTTTGAGTCCGAATAATAATTTCCTATTAGCAAACCATGTGAGACCCACAATTCCATCTTGTTCTCCCCTGAGGACCAATTTTGTTTTAAAAATAAGATAAAATTGTGAAAAATTGTGGGATACAGTAATATAGTTTGGGACATGACACATGCATGCGACTGCCAGGATGGTGGAAGCGGAACTGAATGGACCTTAGTCTTCTTTCATCTAGTATTTCTATGTTCATTCTTAAATTCAGTCTTAATTTGGAATCTCATTTGTTCATACAGTCACTGTACTTTATATTATATACTGTGAAGCACTTTGGGATGTCCTGATGTGAAAGGTACTATAGCAAATGCAAGGATTCTGCTTATTATTATTAATAAGAACTTTGCTGGCCAACAATCACCCAGATAAATTTGGTCATTCACTTCACGGCTGTTTATGGGACATTTCTGTGTGCAAACTAGCTGCTGTTTTCCCCTGCAAAACACAGTCACTTTTATCTTGAAAGTCACTTTTATGTGACGCTCTTTGAGATGTGCTCCTGATGTGAAAGGTGCTCTATCAAATATAAGGATTATTATTATTATTAGATATAATAATCCCTCAAGAAAACAAAAACAAAATTGGTCACTTCAATCGACGACTGTCCATGGGACACTGCTGTGCGTAATTGACTGCCACGTTTCACTCACAAATATACAGTCAATTCACTTTACAGTATATTCTGTGAAGTACTTTGAGACGTCTAGAAGACACGATAAGGCGCTATATCAAATGCAAGAATTATTATTATTTATCCACCTCTCGTTTAAAACTCCTAATTGAATCCTGATTAACTGCTTCAAATGTCAGTCCGCACATTTCCCTTGACTGTTAATCGTATCGGATCTCTGTAAATGTTGTACATGAATTCTTCAGTTTCACCGGTCTCCTCTTTCCCTCTTTAGCCATCACCAGGCTGACCTGGAATGCACAGAATCACTGAAGCTAATGACCCAATAGAAATTCAAGTTCTCAAAACAAGCTGTCAAGCCATCCAATTTCCTAGTTACTTAACCTGCCACTGGCTATAATTAAATAATTAAACACCTTTACTGGCATTCTGATCTCCCTCCATGAACTGTTTTTCAAAGCTGAATGCTCACATGCTGTTTCTGTTTCCAAATTATTGTTTCCACGCTCATTTTGATACTGAGTGCACAGTGCCAAACTCAATCTGAAGTTCCAAGTTGGGAATTGTGCCTATGAACAGAGTATTCTCAATTAGTTTGTCTACTGTGCATTATGCATTTCTTGTGCCCTTATTTCTCAGCATGTTAAGTGTGGCATGCAGCTTTCAGTGTGCCTTCCGAAGTGAAAGACGCTATATAAATGCAATTTGCTTTGTTATTATTGTGGAGTCCTGTAGCTCAGTGGTTAGAGCACTCGCTTTGCAAGTGAGAGACCTGAGTTCAATTCCAGGCAGAGGGCGAAACCTTGGGCAAGTTTCCTTATTCCACACAGAGCCTAATAATAATCCCTCCAAAAAACCAAAAACAATAATTAAATTGGTCATTTTCAATCTACGACTGGGACATTGCTGTGCGCAATTGGCTGCCGCGTTCGCCCACAAATATACAGTCAATTCACTTTACAGTGTGTTCTGTGAAGCGCTTTGGGACGTCCTCCTGACGTGAAAAGCGCTATATCAAATGCAAGGATTATTATTTATTATTATTATTGTTGCCTCAATCCAGTACCTATTACTCAGAAGTCTCTGGGAACACTCAACAGGTCAGGCAGCATCTATGAAGATAGGAAAATGAATCAATGTTTCGGGTCCACGACTGTTCATCAGATTCACAGTTCTCAGTTATTCAGAGTTCCATCAAATTAATTTCTGTTTCCAAAGCTCAATAGAATAATCCAGCACAATTTCTGTATTGATCGGGTTTGGAGCCAGCTGCATTTATCAGCTGTTAAGTACTTTTGGGATGTCCTCCCAAAGGCATGGAATGAATATAAATGTGGATTGTTTTTGTTGATGCAGAGAAGCTTGGTGACCCTAATAATTCGGTTCATTAATGGAGGCAATACTCAGATCCAGCCTGGCAGCCCATTCAGAGCCACCTGACCCTGGAAAATAGCAACTCTGCTGGGTGTTCCTGCATACTATATTTTTACAACTAAAGATATTTTTACATATGGAAATGTGGGATTTCGGATAGAACTACTTTTAGATTTTATTTCTGATTTAAGTCTCTATGTACAGTAATATATAATAATAAAATAATCCTTGTATTTGGTATAGCGCCTAATTACATCTTCTAGATATCTCTAAGCACTTCACAGAACACACTGTAAAGCGAATTAACTGTATATTTTGTGCGTGAAATGTGGTAGCCAATTGCGCACAGCAGCGTCCCACAAACAGTCATGGATTGCGTGACCAAATTATTATTATTATTTATTTTGTTGTTTTGAAGGGATTATTACCCCTGGAAAAGTGATCCACCAAATGACTAACTACCGGGATCCTACTTACTGCTAGGTAAACAGAGACATATGGAGTATGGAAACTTGCCCAACATTTTGCTCTGCCCAGGAAGCAAACCAAGGTCCTCTTGCTTGCAAGGCAAGTGCTCCAACTACTAAACACAAAACTCCACATATACATATATAGGAAGATTTAAATGTTTGATCAGTTGTCTTCATAACTTAGTGTGTTCTATCAGGTGGGGAATAATAGAGCAAAATAATTCCCTGTGGACCCTTGTGAAAAAGCCTTCTTTCTCTTTTAAACCATTTCTATTAAGGAGGCATTGTTATATATTGAGTGCAACAGAAAACAAAATAACTAACCTTTCATCTGTGGAACCTAGATTTGCATCCATTTCAGACAAGGCTGAAATTCTCCTCTCTCTGCGTTCTATTAAAACATATCTCCATACATTTTGGCAACAATTCACCTGCAAATCTGCAGTAAAAGACAGGCTTGAGTCAGTGCAAATCAACATTGTTTGTCTCAACCATTACAATAATCCTTGCATTTGATGTAGCACCTTATTACATCATCAAAACATCTTGAAGCATTTGATAGGATTTACTGTGCAGTTTAGTGACTGCATATTTTGTAGGCAAAGATGGAAGCCAATATGTGTACAACAATTTCCCACAAATAGTGAATGAACAATTTTATTTTGGGGATTGTTGGTCAGGCCAATGCAAGAAACACTTTTTGAGTAGTGCTGTGTGATGTTTATTATCCACCTGAACAGGTTGACATGACCTGTCAACTTTTTTTCTCTTTCACATCTCATCTAAAAGACAGTACAGTTCTTCCCCCAGTATTGCAGTGTCATGTCAGGCTAAACTGAACCATTGTAAACACAGGATAATGGACACTCGTTGCTTATATCTCACAACCCACAAACCACTGTTGATACCATCTGTTTCTTCACTTGATATTTCTTTGTGAAAGTAAAATCAAAATGTACATATTGGGGTCTAGAATATATCAATCGTTAAAAAATAACAAACATTCCATTTATTTCCAGCAACTACTTGGGATTTTGTTGTTTTACCAATATAGGTGGGTTAGTGTAAAACGATGAATTATAGAAACAATCTTTATATTGGAAAACACCATTGCACAATATTCTGATAGGACTTGAATATCCACAGAACAACTGTGTGATAGGACCTGAACATCCACAGATGAACTTTGAGATAGGTAGAACTTTGACACTTCCTGCCCAACATGAAAGGCGCTGTATAAATTATTTGTTGTTGGTTGATGTTGGCATTTACTTGTCATTGCCTGACAAACTGACTTCCTGTTTCAATTTGAGGCAGGGTGTACCTGATTTAACCTTTTATTTTATATTCTAGCATGTGAGATGCAGTGTAAGATAATATGATTGTGCAGGCCTGGATAAAGACCTCTACAGTCCATCGGACCAGTTCCCGTTTGAAATACTATCTCTTTCTATCTCATATTGTATTATATCTTTCTATCTCATATTGCTTCCATGTCAAAAATTTATCCAATTATATCTTGAAACCTCACACATTTCCACTGCCTCCCTACGCCAACTGTTTCCATGTTAACAACAGTCTGAGTAAAGTAGTTAAACTTAACTTGTGCGTTCACCCTCACATTTCTCCATTTGAGACCACAAGCCCTTAGGAGCATTGCTTGACCAGATTGAATAAGGTTGTGCTATATAGTCACATTAGATCTGAAATAAACAGCTGTTTTTAATCTTTGAACAGACTTGCATTTAACAGGAGGCAGTGCCGCAGAATTGAATAGGGAACACAACCAAACACGAATCAGCCCAACTCATAAATGCAACATGCTCTTATTTATTCATCTTGTTTTCCAGTCGTCGAGAAGTCTTTCATAACAGTTATTATCTCATTTGTCAGCCTGGGAATTCAGACCCAGTGCTATAAATGCTTAATAAAGCAGTATCTTTCCCTTATGATACATATGGGGATACAGCACATGTACTACAGTTTTATTATCAAAGCACGATTAAAACATGATTGCAGACCTTGAAACGGGAAACGATCGTTATTGCAAATACATAAATGTCAGTGCTGCCTATTGATTATGCTAATATATGGTAATCTTTTTCTTATAGAAGAGTAAGGCTTTGGAATATACTAAAAGTAAAGTTATCAAGAGAATGGCAAAGTATGAGGGGACATATGAGGTTGAAATAAAGGATTGCCCTGTTTCAACATTGCTCATATGCATTCTACAAAATCTAGGTTGAAGCTAATTTTAATCAGTTGCTAAATAATCTTTAGTATTAATAGTTATGTAATATATTTTAGATACATCACACAAGCTCATGGAGTAAACAAACACAGATTGGTTGATGACCATCTGTAAGTAAAATAATAAAAAAACGATCAGCATAATATGACTTCCCTGTCACTCTTCACACTCAGACTCTGACACTGATCCTCTCCAGCATTGGCCACCTGCAGTGTTCCAGCAAAACCAATCACAAATTCAAGAGCATCTTTGTGTTACTTATGTTCAGGCCTGAGGACTAAAACATCAACTTCATCATCTTCAGATCTTAGCTGTCCCCTCCATTTTTCCAGCCCATCCAGTATATTCTTACTTCACCTTCTTGCAGACAGAATTTCTTTTTCGCTAGAAATTCACAAGTTTTCACTGCTATCTCAGTTTCCTGATGCTATTATGTCGCAGCATTAGCTCTATAAGTATTGCTTATACAGTAGCTTTTACATGTATAAAAACAGGATTGCCATCTTTTTATTCTGCGTGTACAAGGAATTTATGACAGGGTCATAAAATTTACATAATAAAGTAATAAGTTTTACGCATGCGTGGGACTTTTGAAACACACACATATATACATATTCACAAAAAAAGCGAGAGAGAGATAATGCAAGAGGCTGGAGTAAAGACTGATGGCTCAGTTACAAAGCTGCATGTAAATTCATACAAAAAATCCTTAGGATTCAATGCATTAAAAAGTAAGTAGACTGGGAGCGCCCCCTATAGTGTACAGAGTTGCTGGGAAAAAGACAAAGTTGTAATTTGGTACCATAACCTCACACTTAATATTCAGTCAAGGGCTTCAGCTGTCGAGGAAAGGGCCCAGTGGAAAATGACTCTTAAACTGGAGAGTTTCCCACCTGAGCTATTGATTAACTGTCTCCAATTCTAATTAAAATCATATCTGAAACACTGACAATGAAATTAAGGGACTGAATTGAATTCATTTATGTCAATCATGAGCTTGGCAGGGCAGTTTGGTTTGTGGCTGCAAGTCCACTTGGAGCTGGAATACGTTACATCATTCGACGTTGGGTTGCGACACAGAAAATTACACCACAGCAGTGTTCAAGCCACCTATGCTACCATGAACATCATGTGGATGTTGGCATGACAGCTCCAGGTGAACTTGACTTTTCGTGGTCAGATTGTAGAACATTGCTGATCTGATTGTAATGAAAAAAATGTCCTTAATGAATTTATGGTATATATCAAAAAGTCCCATTTGTGATCCCTGGTCTGTGCTAATTTAAATAATCTATGCCGGGGCATTTATTGGAGGGTAAAGTTTGGTCTCAGTATTCCTGATCCAGGGAGGGTGAAAGAGAATCAGCCAAAGGTTCCCACTATAATAATAATAATAATAATAATAATAATAATCCTCGCATTTGATATAGCGCTTTTCACGTCGGGAGGACTATCGAATGAACCAGGCTGGAACCTCTCCATGCCAGGAATTCAGATGAGGACAACATTGAGCTTGGCTGTCACGTTCCTGGCAGCCAAATAGCCTGCTGTCAATCACTATCTGGGCTCATACGTGAATAATGGTTACTTGTACAATGTGTCGGAGTGTGAGGCATCCTTGAAAGTATGCACAAGCATGAATCAACAACAACAACAAATTACATTTGTATAGCGTCTTTCACATTGGGAGGATCAGTGACTTGAGGAGAGTAAGAAAAGACATCAGTACATCACAAGATCATAAGATTGGTTTATGTGAAAAAGGTTCTTCAGCCCACCTGATCTCATCATTCCACAAGACCCATCCTATCAACCTTCTGTCACAGTAAGCTATTTTTTCTAACTTAATTCAGGGTTCTGGCAACTAGTTTCAATCAATAATTACTCTCTGGTTAAAGAATAATTTCCTGGTGTCTGCCCTCAAAACTGCCTTTTGCCTCTCTAAATCTTGTTCCGCGGTCTTGGTTCATTGACTCCACTGGCACCCTATCCTTCAGAGGATCCAGTTCAAGATCCTGGTCCTCACCTACAAAGCACTACATGGCCTCACCCCACCCTACCTCTGCGACGCCCTAATCGCCTGCCAACCCGCTGATTCCCTCCGCTCAGCCGGCTCCAGCCTGTTCCAAGTCCCCAGACCCACTTGCCCCACCATTGGCGGGAGAGCCTTCAGATACTCTGCCCTCAACCTCTGGAATTCCATTCCCCAATCACTCTGCCTCGCCCCCTCCATAGCCTCCTTCAAGTCCTGCTTCAAGACCCTCCTCTTCGACCATGCCATTAGCCACCCCCCCTTCCCCTTCCCTCCCTTCTCCCCCCACCCTGAACCCAGCTCGGATCTGAAATGCAGTACACTGTCCAGTGCTTTGGGACATCCTCCCGACGTGAAAGGTCCTATGCAAATGTAATCTTGTTGTTGGTGGTGGTGGTGCTGGACAGTCAGTGTTTCGGACCTGAGCTGGAGGTTGGGATTGGGGAGGGTGGAGAGCAGGGAGGGAAGCAAGGTGATCGAAAACACAGTTGAAGAGGAAGGTCTTGAAATGGGTCTTGAAGGAGGCAAGGGAGGGGGGACTGTGAGATGGAGTTCTAGAGGGTGGGGTAGAGTGGCAGAAGGCCCGCCTGCCAATAGTGGGGCGAACGAGGCAGGGGACGTGCAGCAGACCAGAGCCTGCTGAGTGGAGGGAGCGGGTAGGTTGGTAGGGGTTAGGAGGCCACAGAGGTAGGGTGGGAGCAAGGCCATGGAGGGCTTTGAAGGATCTTGAATTGTATCCTCTGAGTGATGAGAAGCCAGTGGAGTTGGGCAAGGATGGGGGTGATAGGGTTATGGAACCTGGTGCCAGAGAGGACACGGGCTGCAGAGTTCTGGACGATCTGCAGCCTATGTAGGGACGGGTTGGGGAGGCCAACATACGAGGAGTTTGCATAGTCAAGCCTCAAAGTTATTTTAGCGTTTTGGGACATCCTCTCGACATGAAAGGCGCTCTATAAATGTAATTTGGTTAGTTTGTTGTGTGTGTGTGTGTATGAGAGTTTCAGAGGCCTGCGGTGTAAGACAGTGGCGGAGCTGGACGATGTTGCGGAGGTGGAGGAAGGCAGAGTGGGTCATGGCATGGATGTGGGGTAGAAAGAATAGATGAGTGTCAAACAAAATACCAAGGTTCCAGACTGGCTTAGTAAGGTGGAGTTTGCGTCCATGGATGGTGATACTGTCAGCGCCTGAGGTGTGGAGATGCTGACGGAAGCCAATCAGGAGAGCCTCGATCTTGTTAATGTTCAACTCAAGAAAGTTAGCTCTCATCCAGGACTTGATGTCCGACAAACATTCTGTCAGGACAGCATTGGTCCTGGAATCAAGGGTGGAGGCAGAGAGGTAGAGTTGGGTGTCATCCGAATATATGTGGAAGTTACCCCATGTCTGCGGATGATGTCACCAAGAGTGAACGTATAGGTGTTGAAGAGGAGGGCATCTACTATTTCTAGGGGAAGCCCACTTTTGTTGCAACATCCAGAATTAGTTGCAGTACTCTAGATACAGCCTGACCAGAACTCTGAGTAGTTGAGTATGATGTCTAGGGATCTAAGCTCAGCCAATTTGACAATCCTGTTAGTCTTGTTTATCGCTGCCTCACATGGTGTTGACATGGTGAACGATGAATCAACTAACACCCATTGATCTCTTTCAGAACAATAAATTTCCCTGACAAATCCTATCCATTGGACCACCACCAGGGAACAATAAAATTGGCTTAAAAATTGTTGCAAATGCATTGGAATGCAATTCCTGAAAGGGTGCTGGAAGTCGATTCGATAGCAACTTTTAAGAGAGAAGTAGACAATTATTTGGGGAGGACAAGTTTGCAGGGCTATGAGGAGAGAGCGGGGGGTGGGATTGATTTGGTTAGCTCTTTTCAAAGAGCCGGCATAGATGGGCCAAATGGGCTCCTTCTGTGTTGCATAATTCTATGATTCTATGAAATGCCTGTAAAATTTTTACTTTTTAGTTAGGTCAGTAAAGCAAGCAAATTTGGTTCAGGGGAACAGCATCGATTGTATCTGTTACACCAGAGAGTGTTTTGCAGAGAAGAAAACACTTTAAATGGTTTCATTTTTCACCATCATAATTTTTGTGGAGTTATTTTGGAAAGCTGGATGGAAATGGTTGAATTATTCTCTCTGCATTCTATTGATTAATCAATGGTTAATTTTATTTTTAAATTTACACCTGAATCTACTGAACATAGCCAATTAGTTGTATAGTTGTATCTGGTGTTGGAGGTTTCTCAGTTGTTGAACCCAAGATCAAAATACCAATGTTAACAAATAACTGGGCTAAAAATGTGATCCTGTTTGTAATTGGCATTGGAATGCATTTCCTGAAAGGGTGCTGGAAGTTGATTCTATCGCAACTTTTAAGAGAGAAGTAGACAATTATTTGGGGAGGACAAGTTTGCAGGGCTATGAGGAGAGAGCGGGGGGTGGGATTGATTTGGTTAGCTCTTTTCAATTTTTAAATGGAATCAAGTTATTTTAATGCCGGTGCAGAATCGATAGTTCAAGTGTTCTTCTTCTCTGAAAATTTCTATGATTCAATGAAAATCTAATATAGTTATTGAAAGGAAATTAGAAGAATATTTGAAGTAGAAAATTATCAAAAGATATAGCGAAAGGGCAGAAAAGTAGAAATGAATCCTAGAAAGGTCCATCTCAAAACCTTCCTTTTTGACCATACTTTCAGTCATCTTTCACCCCGCACCCATCCCATCTACCTCAGTCACAATCTCCTTGGTCCAATCCCACCTAAATCTATCCCCCAGCTTGGGTGCAAACCCTCAACTGTCCAGTGACTTGGGATATCCTCCCAACATGAAAAGTACTCTCAAATATGATTGGTTGTCATTGTTGAATGTATAACTGTTTCAAAGTGCTGAGCCGATGTCGTGCGAATGGCCTCCTATGCCATGGTTGTGTAATATTTAGAATTTGCTGTCTGCATTCATTCAGTCATACATAGCAACTCCTGCCAATAGCTGAAAATGCATTGCACCAACTCCACTCCAGAAGTTCATGAACTTGACATGACACACAGACAGGAGTCGCTTTTTACATCTCTGTATCACCATTAGTAAATTCAGACATTCAATCTTGTAATTTTGACCTCAGTGTCTTATATAATTACTTAAATTAATTCTACTTTTGTCTTTCCTTGAGATCCATTTATACTGGCAGTGAAGACTGGATTATAAATCACCAGAAATGGAATTGTAAATCACCATAGGACAAGAGGTAGTTAAACCTCCTATCAGTATTATTGGACATATACAGATATATACTGCCATAAATTAACATTGAACTCACAATCAAAATTGCTTTCATCGATGTGTATGCATTGTCCATAATGACATATTCAGTGTGTGATGTGCAAATATACAAAGTAACATAATTTGTTTTAAAGCCATCCACATAGCTGTGCATTTGTCCAACAGTTCAAACAAGGAAAGCTCTGCTCAGAGCGCTTAAGAGTGGTGGAGCCTGAATCCAAGCCAGGGGTGGGGGAGGGGGAGGTAGCCGTAAGCACAGTTGAAGAGGAAGGTTTTCAGGCGAGACTTGAAAAGTGGGAGAGACGGGGCAAGGTTGAGGGATTGAGGGACAGTGTTCCAGAGTTTTAGGGCAGAGTGGCTGGAGCGCGACCTCTGATGGGGCGTGGAGGGTACAGGGATTAGCAGAAAGCCGGTGCCAGTCTGGCGGAGGTGCCAGGTGATGGAATGGGGAGTGAGGAGGTTGTAGAGGTAGGGAGGTGCCAAAGAGTGAAGGGATTTGAACACAAGTGTGAGGTTCTTGAAGTCGATCCATTTGGTGATGGGGAGCCAGTGGAGCCTGGCCAGAACTGGTGAGATGTTAATATGGAGCTTAGTCCAGGGTCAATGTGCGAGCGGCAAATTCTGAGTGAGCTGGAACTTTTGAATATTGGAGCTGGGGGACCTTCGAGGAGTGTGAGGAGTGTGTTTGCAGAATCCAGGCTGGAGGTGACATCTTGACATCTTCATCTTGTCTGCATTCAGCTGCAGGAACTTTGCACTCATCAAGGCCCTGTTGTCAGCCAGACAAGCTTGATAGAAGATCAGCGACCTGGAGTTGATACTGGAGGAGGCAAAGTAGATTTGTGTGTCATCTGCATACATGTGGAAGTTTACCACGTGTCTGCGGATGACATCACCCAGAGGGAGCATATAGATAAGGAAAAGAAGAGGGCCTAGGATGGAGCTCTGGGGTGCCCCGCAGGTGACTGGGTGGGGGCGGGAGGAGAAACCATTTGCTGAGATGAAATAGAGGTGGTTGGTTAAGTAGGACTCAAACCATGTGATGGCAATGCCACAAAGGTGGAAGAGGGAGGAGAGGTGGTGGAGGAGGATTACGTGGTCAATTGTGTCAAACGCGGCAGAGAGATCGAGGAGGACCAGGAGGCAGAGGGAGCCCTGGTCACAGATAGAGAGGACATTGTTTGTGACTTTGACAAGTGCTGTCTCTGTGCTGTGGGCAGGGCAAAACCTAGGCTGCAGGGGCTCGAGGAGAGAGTGGAGGGAAAGGTGAGACTGAAGTTGACCTGCAACATTGCTTTCCGGGACTTTGGCAAGGAAGTGCAGGTTGGAAATTGGAAGTGTCAGAGATTAGAGGGATTGAGGGTGGGTTTTTTGACAAGGGGTGTGATAACAACGGTTTTCATTGGGAGTGGAACAGAGCTGAAGAGAGAGACTGATTGACCATGTCGGCCAGCAGGGGAGAGAGCAGAGGAGTTGAGTGACCGGCAGCTGGGTGGGGAGGGGCTCGAGGCAGCAGGTGGTGAACTTCATCTGGGTGATTGTAGTTGAGATGGAGAGGGGAAAAATGGGGCAAAGGAGTGCAAGGAGGGGGGAGTGGCAATACTTAATTCCATTACTCACTGAAATGTATAGATGTTGTTGATATGACTTTTTTAATTGCCCCCTGCCTGCCTGCCTGCCAGCTGGTGTCATTATAGAGAAATGCGTATTTTTGAAGTGTGTTAAGATCTGGATTCAAACTCCTGTTTATCTACTGTCAGGTTTGCAGCATAAACTCTCCCTTCAGATTTGACTGGTAATTGCATTTGGAGAAATCGCAGTAAACATGTCCATTTTTGTTCTTCATCTTTCCTTTCTGTGCACATTTATTATAAGATTAAGTACAACGAGTGTATGACAGTCAGAAAACTTCATCCCTGTGACACAAAATAATATATCGAGTCTCAGGGGAGACAAATAATACTCTGCAGCTGCATGTGTGCCATGAGGCAGGGCTGCAAAGTGATTTAGTGATGGGTTCAGGGACAATTCAATTGTCCTTCAATGGGATTGCAGTAATTTGAATGGTTTAGAGAGATGCTGTTGTATATCAATGTGCTGTGAGATACCAATACCCGTAGTATGAGGAGGTTGAGCAGAAATCAGAGGTCATCACCTAGCAATTAATAACAGGGTAGAGACCAGGGAGGAGGCTGCCTCCGTGCTCTGTTGGCCAGGAATATTGCACAGCTTTGAGGGAAAGAAAGTTGAGCGAAAAATAAAATGAAGTAAGTTAAAAAATAGCTTGTTGATCCAATTACAGGTAATGTTGCTTCACATTCTCAGCAGCTAATATATTTTAAGCAATCAAAAAATAGAACCCATTCTTCACACCCACCATGAGCCCAGTACGTTTTGGTGCTTATTTGTTATTTAGCTGCAGTTTGTTCACTGACCCAGCTGTCAGGTTCTTCCCACTAATTATAGTAATCTTCTATATATCTTTAAATGTTTGAGGGCTGGATTGTTAAAGGCTTGCATTGTGCAGATGTGCGTATGCCGCCTCTACCTTCCGACCACCCCCTGAAATTAGTATTTTTGGTATATTGGTGAACTCGCTTTTCACATAGATGACGGAGCAATAATGGAAAAGAAGGATGTGCAAGCTGTTTGCATCAGTTCCATTTTCACCAGCAATTAGAAGCACACAAATTGGTTACCTGGATCTGCCCACTGTATGACAACTCCAAGTAAATGTACACTTCACTGAGCAGACTTGCAGTTCTTTGCTGCTTAGAACTTCTAATGTGGGATGAAAGGTTACACGTTTGCATTCCATTTCTTTCAGGAGCAATGGACAAAAAGCTACGCAGTTCCAGGAACCCTGACATTTCGCAGTCGTAGTCCTAAAATTTAAGGGTTGTGCAGAATTTTAAAGTTAGTCTTAATCATGACAGTTTTTCATAGATATCACGTGTATTTGTTTTGTCTATGATTATTTGAGATGTCCTTCTGACATGAAAAGTGCTATATAAATGTAAATTGTGTTAATGTATTGTAATTAACTCCTTTTCCATCATTTCACAATATGTTAATAACTCAAATGTTCATTGGAACAGTTAAGGGGAGGACAGAAGTTATTTTCATACAGAATATTATTGGAATACAGAAACCTAAACATGGTATATATACATATTCCAGATAATTGACATTAGAGTAGCTAGCTCAAGGGAGGATATAGCATGAGTAAAGATATGCTGATTTGCTGAATGGCCTCCTTCTATGCTGTGTTCTCTATAATCCAATGATCCATCAGCATCCTCTTTTTACATGTAATCGATGCTTGTATTTGTTAAATTACTACTAACTTTTTTCAGTACTACTTTTCTCTTTTACGGCTTTTAAAGCTTCTGGTTTCTGGTTCAGTAGTGATGAGTGGGCAAACCTGAAACATTAATATACATCAGTGAATAATTGACCTCTTGTCTGAATCCAGGGCTCCTGTTTTTTTCGGCTTCCACGATTAATTCTGTCCAAATATTGATTTAGAAGAATGAATCTAGCACTGCCCAGGGAGATTGGACTGATATGACATGCCCTCATCTACCCTGCAGAGGGGCTCCACAGCCTCCTGGAGTTTTTTATTTGAGATATTGATTTGCTTGTCTCTCTTTTCCAATCAAGCTAAATTCTGAGATTGTAATTTTAACCTTTTCCTTTGCTGTGATGGGGTTCTGTTGAAGTCCAACCATGTAAACCGGTATGGGTTGCGATTGAAGGACAGACTGGCAAGCTTTCCCACTTGGCCACCATACACATTAGGGCTTTGGCTTGCAGTTAACAACAGCTGAGTGGGAACAGCCCCGGTCCCCAGTGACTGGTCTGCTCGTCCAAGTCTTACCGATGAGCTAGGCTGGCTGGGCTGTCATCAGCAGTGTCCTGGATTACTGCAGACCTGCCTGACTCAGGAGCTGGACTACCAAGACTGTAACAGACGGCTCAATTCTGATATTCTGTTACCAAGCAAGTGAGGTTGGAACCAGTTCAGCTCCAAGGAGACTCCACTTACCTCCCCCGTGCCCTCCCCCATCTCCCCTCCACCCCATCCGAAGAAGATTGTTACTGGTTGGTCATTCGACAGCCAACAAGGGCAAGTTTGAACCGTCATTTTGTGGATGACAGACACAAGGAATTACCTGCAAGTTTCTTGGTAGCCAATACAGCTCAGCAGGAAATGCATGAGAGCATTGTGATGTATATCTTCCCACAGCTCAGACATACATCTCTTCCCACTGAGTGATGGTTCCACCAGTTAGAGGTCCAGAGCTTAAGTAAAAGCTGCTGACCACCTCAAGCCAATCAAGGTGGATTCCAGGCGTTGGGTGTATGAACGTGTGTTCATGAACTCACACTCCAGGTAATGCCTTCTAGCAGCTATCACCCCAAGCTTCAGAGTTGCCTCACCAGCTATTTGATGAACATTTGGTTTCAGTATGGTGGGAGGACATTTACAACAACAACAAGATTGCATTTATAGAGCGCCTTTCACGTCGGGAGGACGTCCCAGGGCACTGGACAGTTGGGTCGGGACCCGAGCAGGGGGGAAATGGTGAGGGGAGGGAAGGGAGGGAGCGAGGAGGGGGTAGAGAGTCGAGAGGGGAGCTGAAGGCACGGTTAAAGAGAAAGGTCTTGAGACAAAGGTACAGCTTGCAACATGCCACAATAGTTTTGAGGTCCAAATCCAATGTCACACTGCACGCAACAGCTGCCTAATCTAGGTCCCCATGTGAGGAGATTTGGAAATAGACATACCCGCCATGAAGCTGATTCCACCTTAATGGTACATAGCGACAGGTCAGTGTAGGCTGCAGCCCTTCCTCCCTGTTCACTATAAATTCTCCATACTGTTTGCAATTGGCCTGAGGAAGCCTCTGTGCTGCATCCCCAGGAGCTCATAACCTCAGAATCAGAACTACTGCAATGCGATTGCCACAGGGACTTAGGGTAAATGAAGCAATCTGTAACTAAGGCAACCCCTGACAAACAGCACCATCTCCAGCACTGATTTACTATTTCCCTACACCATTCATCTGAAAAATAAAACCTGATCAAAAGAGAGGGCTGTGATACAGCAGATACATGACAAATTGGAAGAAGTTTGTGTGTATTGGGAAATTGGGCATTTCTAAGTAGAATTATCCAGCGAGTGTGACAGACCAGTTAGACATTATGGGAGTGGAACCCTTTACTATTCTGGGAATTACTATGTTATCTGAAGGAGCCATCAGTGTCATGTTGTGTAAATACAATTAATTTCTTTCACAGCAATACATTGCAGTCTGATTTTTATCCAGTCGTTAACATTTCCAGCCCTCCTGAATAAACTTAATAATAATAAATAATAATAATAATCCTTGTATTTGATACAGCACCTTATCACATCATTGAGACATCTCAGAGCACTTCACAGAATATATTGTAAAGTGGATTGACTGTGTATTTTGTGGACAAATTTCTGGTGAATAAATTACAAACAGACACCCAATTCACTTTCCAAACAAGTTTATTCTTATCACAGTTACATTTTATTACCGGGAATATTTGTTGCTGAATAGTTTCAGAACTTAGTTTCTCTTTAACCAGCTATTGGTATTAGACTGCATGACTAGCTTCCACTGTTAGCCACAATTCTAGTAGTTTCTAATATTTGACCAACTGAAGTAGTGGGACTCTGATACCTGACAGACTCGGGCAGGAGAGAAATGTTTGTATTCCAGTACTGTCCAGAATGAATTTATGCATGACGTTCGGTGGTTAATTTGTACCTCTCTATCCATAAGAGGTTACAGAACAGAACTAGGTTAGGTCAACGTTCAAATACAGTGCCAGAAATAGCAATGCCAAATACAGAGAGTTTAGTTGCTAACATACAACAAACCCAATCCCGTCTGACTATCTCCGCACATTCATGATGCACGCCGCAACTGCATGCTTCGGTATTGCTGTTAACCCAGTAAAACTACACTTACATAAGACTTAGGCTTACACTGAGCCTTACATGAAGAAATAATTCAGCAGTTGGACAGGCCTTCTGTGAAGCACGTTTTGAATATCCTGGAAACTAAACCTCAGTAAAAGACAATAACTTTGGAAAAGAAGGAATACAATCGATAAGGTGGCAGTTGGGGGGAGTTCAAGGGAGTACTTTGGATTCCTTATACCTTATACTTTATTTTATCTGTTTCATTTGTTACAGTTGTTAATCTGATCAAATTGCATCTTTACATGACTTCAGTATAGAATCAATGTAGAAAGAAAAGCCATTCTGTTCTTTTCCCTCTGTGATGTAAAAACGTTGCCAAACACATTTTCAGAAAGGAGGTGGACCTTTAAAATTGCAGAAGGGTAGGGGTAGGTAAGTGTGGGGGAAAGCAAGAAAAGAGGTTAACAAAGAAAATGTTCAAGGGAAAGATAGAAATGCTTGCTCTTCAGTCTTCCTTTTGTACTTGGAATGCACACATAGCTGGAGGTGCATTTTGAAAACATGAAATCAAAAACATGAAATGGCAATTCACAAAATAAACTAGGTTTCCCAATGTTACAAATTAGACCCCAAAGGGTCAATTTAGGACTCCTTTGAATATTTAGCATATTAAATGTGCCCAGTATACCTGTTACAGACCTCTCTCCTGAGCAATGTTTGTAAAACTGGTTCTTTAGCAATGGAATTCCAATTCACTGCTTTTATGGCTTTTGACTGTCTGTTAATAGAATTCCTGTTTTTTTTTCAGTTTTTACTAAATATAAAGCAAGCATTCCTCTAAATTACCAGAGTTCATTGGGGAATCAGATTCATGGCACTAAGAATAGGATGGCTGGGGTCCACAAGACTGCAAGGCCAACGGTCTCCAAATTAAATTGGTCACTCACTCCAAGGCTGTTTGTGGGAGCTATTTTGTGCAAATTAGCTGTCACATTTGCTCACCAGATATACACTGTCATATCACTTTGCAATAAGCCCTGTGAAATGCTTTGGACTTCTCAACGACATGATAAGATGCAAAGATTATTATTATTATCTGTCTCCATTTGATGCACTGTGTATTGAATGGACTGCTAAATTGCATATATTCTTGCATAGGTGTGGGAACTTAGGGTGTTGGGGTTACAGCAGCACCCAATGGCCTGAGATATAGTATAGGGATGCACCTACTGGTTTTGCCTCTGACTGTAAGTGTCCCCAGCACTTGCTAACAGCTGGGCATGGTGTGTGAGCCAGGCTGGCGCGCAGATGCAATAATAATAATAATAATCCTTGCATTTGATACAACACCTTATCAAGATGTCTCAAAGATTGCTTCACAGAATATACTATCAAAAATGAACTGCATATTTTGTGGGCGAAATGAGGTCTTCATGACTTGGGATTGTGGCATGGGGAAAGATACTTTCTGCTCCCCATGCTTAACCCCCAACTTCCCCGCTCCTCCTGTTACCCCATCAGTGGCCAGAAGCAGGTGTGATGATGAATCACTTGTCCGACCAGTGTAGAGATATGGGGGGTGGGGGGAGAGTGGTGTGGGCAACATTATGGGGAGCGGGGTTTAGCCCCATGGCAAAACCTGACCCACATGATCTATCTTAAAAGTCTGTTTCGAGCATTTTAAATGTTAATCAATATCAGAACAAATTACAAAACTCACAAAGTACAAAACAAAATAGTAAATGGTAAAGGTAAACAATCAGATTATTATTATATATTTCATTGATTTAAATGAATTACTGCTTTAACTGCATATTAAGTAAATTAGTTCCACTGGTTTGTGAATCAGTGACTCGAGAGCATCAATTTAATATAATTGGCAAAGAAACAAAGGGGGAAATTAAGAGTTTTTTTTACACAGTTGTTAGGATGCAAATGCCCTGCCAATTGCAGTGGTTGAGGTAGGATCCCGTTCGTAAGGGAAATAGATAGACATCTAAAAAGTTAATGAATTGTAGGTGTATGAGGAAAAGGCAGATACACGGAGCTGAAATGATGTTTCTTTCAAAGAACCAGCCAGCACAAACATGTGGGCTGAATGACCTTCTTCTGAGCTGTACATTCTTATCATTTTATATCCCAAACAGAATCCCACACAACTACCTCAATATTCACATTGTTATTTTGTGTAGTTAAATACAAATAGAATAATGCAATTGCAGCCAACTATCTACACCCTTTCCGCTTCTGATCTAACATGTCAAAAGAAATGGAAGTGTTTTGAGGCAGAAATTGAACAAAGGGAGAACAGCCACACACTGATTATGACAGCTACATTTCCAAACATATGGGAAGCATTATGACCAAAAACAAACATTTCAACAATGTTGGTACATTTCAATTACTTAACCTCTGCAACCTGTGTATAAAGACTCCATCATTTACTTAAATAATTGGTTAAATTAATCCTTCTTGACCTTTGTTACATTGATTAATACGTACATTTTGTGCATTGATTCTGAACGGCCTTGAGAAAAGCACTCAAACCTTCCCTTTTCTATGGATGATTTTAATGATTTTGAAGCTGTAATCTGATTAATTTGGCATGCGAAGATCAATTCCATTACATTCAAATTACAGTATATGACATTGGGGTGAAAGTTGTGGAGTCTCACAGTGCATTTAGAAAGATAACTATAACATTAATAAATGTGTTACATAACATCACAAATTTCACTCCATCATTCTCTATTTGTCTACAATGTTGGCAACCTTTGCTTTGTTTACCAATTTTGTGTAAGTGACTTAGTGGTGTCAGCTAGCTCTAAATTTGGAATAACACTGTATGGGTAAACACATATATGCTGCATGGTATATATGTGACTCTTTGTGCACTTTTTGCATATTCCAGATTTCAAAGGAAATCAAAACACCTCTTATATTCAGCTTAAGTAACATAGCAGCTCAAGTTATATTTTATCAACTGAAGCTGTCAGACTCACAACAGTAATTAAGTGATTGCAGGAACATTGCCATGAACCAAAGTGCCATGATGTGCAATAAGTGCTGAAAGTTGTGTCAATTTCTCCTGACACTCACACTCACTGAAAACAAGACTGCAGAAGTGGTAAGGAAGCTCTATAAACAGGTGTTTTCTTCACATTTACAATCCTTTTTGAACCACTGCAGCACTAAAATCCTAGAATAACAGGGATGCAAGATGTCACAGGAGTTTAATCAGGAGGAAAAACTGACTTATAAATGAACAGACATACTAAACCTGTATATACAACAACAACAAGATTCCATTTATAGAGCGCCTTTCACGTCGGGAGAATGTCCCAAGGTGCTGGACAGTTGGGTCAGGACCCGAGCCGGGGGTAATGGTCAGGGTGAGGGGAGGGAAGGGAGGGAGCGAGGAGAGGGTAGAGAGTCGAGAGGGGAGCTGAAGGCACGGTCAAAGAGAAAGGTCTTGAGACCGGCCTTGAAGGAGGAAAGGGAGGAGGCGGCGAAGGCACTGGGGGATAGAGTTCCAGAGCCTCGGGGCTGAGAGGCTGAAGGCCCGGCCACCGATGGTAGGGCAGTTGGGGCGGGGGATGTGGAGCAGACCGGAGCCAGAGGAACGGAGGGTACGGGCAGGTAGGTAGGGGGATACCAGGTCAGAGAGGTAGGAGAGAGCGAGGCCGTGAATGGCCTTGTAGGTGAGAATGAGGATTTTGAATTCCATCCTCTGGGGGATGGGGAGCCAGTGGAGGCGAGCGAGGGTGGGAGTGATGTGGTCCCGAAGCCTGGTGCGGGACAGTACACGAGCTGCAGAGTTCTGAAGGACCTGCAGCTTGTGGAGGGAAGTGGCGGGAAGGCCGGCGAGGAGAGAGTTCCCATAGTCCAGCCTTGAGGTGATAAAGGCGTGGACCAGAGTTTCAGCAGCGTGAGGGGTGAGGTAGTGCCGTAGTCTGGCGACATTCCGGTGTATATAGACACTTTAGATGCACATCTACCAGATTGCCTCAAAATTCAATTGGACAATCAGCCTTGTGATTATGATTAGAATTATAAGGTGTACTGGTATGTTCTCATCATATCCAAGTGGCTCATTGACAGTGTTAAGTGTAAACAAAAAAAATGTATATGTCTATGTAATACTGAAAGAAAATAGAAAGTGAACTTGTTTGTGTAAGAAATTAGTGGAATATTTAAATAATGGGCAACATTTGTGGTATTTCTGAACAGATTCCCTGTGTTAATTAGCATGAGGAATGGATTAGAAATACTGTACCGCAATTATTTTCTTGACCCTTAATTAACATCTAGTTTTGATATTTAAGGACTTGCCTTTGCTCACCGTACTGTTCATCCCACACTCCTGCAGCCAGCATTTTCAGTCATTTGACTGCTTATGAATTAACTTTGTATGATCATTGTCCTCGTTTTATCTCAGGGGAAATTCCTGCGTCCTTTAATATGTTTCTTGTATTAATTAAGGAAAGCGGAATACCGCAAATTTTGCCCCAATTATATGACAATAACGTGTCATAGTTTGCAATGGAATGTTGGAATCGAGCCAATCCTCTGTGGCATGACTTGGTGAGCTGTTGGTTAGGCCAGGAATACTGAGGAGTTTCTTCTGTTTTCCTGGCCAACGTTCATCCAAATAAAAAATTGATTATTACTTCATGCTGTTTGTGGGACACCACTGTGTGCGAACATGGCTACAAATGCACAGTCACAACATTTCACAGTGAAATCCTGTGAAGAGCTTTGATTTATCTCAATGACTTGATAGGGTACTACACAATATGTTGTGCCAGCCATTGCCTATGCCCGATACACCATCAACACAGAGCTCAACCGCCAATGATTTTAAATAATAATAATAATAATAAAAAAGTTTTTCAATTGATATAGTTCCTTTCACATCAGAAGAGTGTCTTAAAGGGCTTCAAAAAGATTGATGGTAAATTGTAGTAATTATATATGTGTAGGTAAATGTGGCACACAGTTTGCACACAACAATTGTCCCACAAACAACCATGTATTGAATCATCAATTTTATCTTGGGGACTGTTGCCCAGCACACCAGGAGAAACTCCATTCATTTTTCAAATAGTACCATGGGATCTTTAATGTCCACTTGAACAGGCAGTCAGGATTTCGGTTGAATGTTTCATCCAAAGGACGGCACCTCAACCAATGGAGCACACTTCCAGCAATGCATTGGACTGTGAGTTCAAAGTCACAAAACGAGACTTGAACCCACAACCTTTATGACTCAAAGGCAAGTGTGCCTTTACAACCAAGCAGCCAAGCCAGACTGACACACAATGCTGCTTGGAATTATATCCCAGTTCAGAGTGTTGATGAAACTCACTGAAGCTCTTTGCTCACACTGGTCAGGTCGAACCTTACATTGTTTAATGTAACACACCCACACTGAGGTGAAGGGATCAGGATTAAATAAAAAAACTAGCTGCTGGTTAAGCAGCTTATGATTCTTTATCTCTGCAACACAGTTTAACCAGGGACCTGTCACTCCGTCTCAAGGGTGACCGACTGAATCAACGAGGGACATAGCTACCCTGCGGCTAATGGCTTTTCTGTCTTCCTATCCATTCATTCAAATAAGTAATTATATTAATTTACACAATAAAAAAAATCCATTGTAGTGCTTATCTCCACAGAACGTTACGTGAGTCTTCCAATGGTAATTGTTCATACTGGTAGGGCATTTGATTAGAATTTGTGCTCTTGAATAATGAGATTACCTCAGCATTATTTATAGCACCAGATTAGAAATACTGTAGAAAAAGAGTGCTCAAACTTCATAACTGCTTCAGCAATGCGGCATTTGCCATGCTGAAAAACAATCTTTCTTCAGTACAATGCTGCAATGAATTTCGCAGAAATATCGTCATCACATTAATCTTCAGTTTATTAAAATATGATCGGCTTTCAGTTGAAAGATTGCAAGGACATGGCTACAGTGCCTGTTTTTAGCTGAATAATACCATCCTTCTGTTGGAATTGGATGTGCAAGTTATGTGCCACATCCTCTCAGAAGTCTGGCTAAATTGGTTGTTAATTCTAAGAGTGAAAGGAAATGCATTTCCTCACTTATGCTGAGACATGGCTTTGCTGTAATCCAGACTCAGATTTTCGGATTTACTGCTTCTAGCTACGGTAGAACTGTTCCATTTGTGCCACTGAGCTGCTTCACTGAATAAAATAACCCGAGGGCAGCAGTCACACTGTGTTGCATCTTGATAGTGACAGACCATGCGTCTGCAATGGCCATTCCCCAACAGGTGAATTCAAACTTTAAGTTGTGCCACTGTGAGCAGCTAAGAATTGAAGTTATACCCTTACACATAGGATCAGGGGTAATCTTACCCTGAGATCTTTACTTGCACTTGCTGGTGGTCAGTTACAGAGGAAGATAGCAGCAGGCATCTAGGATTAATTTACTTGTCTACTATTTTAGTGGAGATACATCCTTTACAACATGATTCTTGTTACGTCATTGAGATGTCTCAAAGTGCTTCACAGAATATATATTGTAAAGTGGATTGACTATTTTATACCCGAAATGCATCAACTAATTGCATACAGCAAAGTCTCACAAACAATCATGGATTGAGTGAACGATTCTTTTTTGGGGGCGTGGGGGGAGAAGAGATTATTACCCCAAGGAAAGCCATCCGCCAATTCACTAACAAACAGGTTCCTACTTACTGCATGTGGAGTGTGGAGTAAGGAAAATTGCCTACAGTTTTGTCCTGCCCGTGAATCGAACCTGAGTTCCCTTACCTGCGAGGCAAGTGAACCACTACGCTACGGGACTTCACACTATTCATTAAGCTCCTCGTAGTTTGTGAAACTGCACAATAAACAATATTGCTGAACATTAAACTTAACACCTGTGATGTGAAACTGTTTAAAATTGGAGGTAAAGCTTACTCTTCACTCAAGTGTGTGCCAGGTTTGCCACCATCGACCTACAGCTCAGTAAAGGTCAGGATTGTTTCCAAACTGTTCCTCCAGACAAGCAGCCTATATTTCATGCTCCAGCTCCTCACTGAAGACAAAGCGAAGGCTGGAAGGAAACATTGGGGAATTGTTGACTGCTGATACATTGTTCAAACTACCAGAAAATAATGTTGGATCCACACACGGTGGCTTCACCTTTTTTTTTAGCCTCTAGGTTGGAGGTTCCAATCAGCTCTTGCTGACATGAACTTTAAAAGCAGCACAAAGACTCTGAGAGTGTTGAGACTAATTGTACCTCACCACTCTCCCAACTGGGGTAAGCATATGAGGAAAGCAGAAGATAATGTCCTGCAGTGCAAGCGAGACTACCTTTGTTCGATTCCCAGGCCAGGTGAAACCTTAGGCAAGTTTCTTTACTCCACATGCTTCTGCTTACCTAGCCATAATTAGAAACCCAGTTGTTGGTCAATTGGTGTATCACTTTTCTGAGGGTAATAATCCCCTAAAAAAATAACAATAATAATTTGGTCACTCAATCCACGACTGTTTGTGGGACACTGCTGTGAACAATTGGTTGCCACGATTCGCTCACAAAGTACATAGTCAATTCACTTTACAGTATATTCTGTGAAGTGCTCTGGAACATCCTCCCAACGTGATGGGTTCTGTACAAATGTAATTTGTTGTTGTTGCTTCGAAGATGTAATAAGGAGCTATATCAAATACAAGGACTATTATTATCAAAAAAGGCAGAGAGGCCTATGGATGTAGAGGGCACAGAAACATGCGCCACACCAGTCAAAATTTTTACGTGGGTCTTATGTCACTCTAGATCACCTTCCAGGTGAGCACAAGGAGGATGAGGACACGTGTAAATGGGGATAACAACTGGCAGAAAAAGTGGAGGATATTGTGCATGTATCTATGAGGAAAAGGCTTATGTTGGCAAAAGGAAGAGGGATTTTGCAAGTATAGCAAGGAAGAGGGGAATGAAAGTCAAAGGAACTAATGAATTAAAAATTAATATCATGTCATCCCAACACCCCCACAGTTCCAACTCAATTCAGTCTTTTTTTTGTTTTGGGTTGGAAGAAGAGCAAAGGAGAAGGGTGAGGTAACCAAAGGCACAGTTGAAGAGGTGGGTCTTAAAGTGGGATTAAACTATAGATATAGATGTTCAAACAATTACAATTGACTAGCGGTGACTTCTGCTGGAAATGCTTGGATGTTGGATAGGGACAGAATCAGGCTCAAAGTTTGTGATAGCATCCACTGTACTTTCTATTCATCTAGAAGACGTGAAAAGCCCTATATCAAATGCAACGATTATTATCATTATCATTATTATTATTATTATTATTATTATAAAGAACAGCACCTTACTTTGGAAGTGTTGAGACTAATTTTACCTCGCCTTTCTCCGCCTGGGATAAAATTCCACAGTTGTTTGCACTCCTCCAGTGCTATCCATCATGGAGATCAGGAAAAGTTGGAAGAATAAACCTAATGGGAATTATTCCCTGCGGTGACTGTACCAGAGCATTGTGTGACTTGACGCTGAATATTACATACAAAAGCAGATTTTGGGGGGGCATGTTAATGTTATTTACATGTTTGACAAGAACCATGATAGAGGATGTGGGTGTTTGGGTGATCCAGTCACATTTGAATAAAGAAACAATAATAATATTTAATGTGTCTTTATGTTTTTATTTTCTCTTTTGAAAAAAAACACATTGAGAAACAACGCAGCTGACATTGTTCAATCAAGTTATCTTTCAGTGCAGCTTTGGGAACCAAATAAAGAAGAGCATGTAATTTTCAGAATATTGCGGGGAAACTTCATAAATGTTATACCTTAAGAAAAGTAATTCCAATATTATTGAGGCCAATATGTAAGCTCAGCATAATTCAAGTTTTCGCATCTGCTGCAAAACATGCAATCATTTCATTATTCATCTGCTGAATTTCCTTGGTCTGTGTCTCATATAGAATGCTGCAAAAGGCACTCATGTGTTACAGAGCAATTGCCTCAGGACATTTTGAATCTAATGGGAAAAAGCAATAAACCTTTGAAATTACAGTACAAGATGCTTGAGAGCCACATCCTTGATAATTACAGTTATGAACAAGAGTTTCTCTATAGACAGAATCCCAGCATCTATTCTCTACTAAGACAATAATACACTTCTCGTAAAAGTAGTCCACAGTGTGACATTTTGTAAAGCCATAGGGATTTCTACACTGTTGGTAAAAACATGTCATGTCAGCTGGTATTGCACTTCCATATTAATAGAAATGTCTGCTTCTTTTTGAACCTTTATTAACTGAAAATTATTATCCAGCTTCCTTGTTCTGCTGAATAAATCATGAAGTATATGACCGAGTCAATCTCTGAAGGAGCAGTGCATGTACAATATTTTGGGGAGGCCAGAGATATATATAATACTTTCATCCTATTTGGTGATATATTTATCCCAGTAAAGGAGATATATGATTGGCATTGGATCACTTAGTGCTGGGCGTGTAATCCAAACGAAGGAAGAAGTTAAGTCGATACTGCATTTTTGCTTTCTAACTATGTCCAATGACAGTTGTAAACCAATACAAAGCTGTAGTCTTGTCTCTGCAGACATAACTATGCCCTCAACTGCCCTGGCATCAAATAACTTCTTTGTATCATTCATAGCAGCAACTTGATACTGAAAATGCTATTGGTTATTTCAGTAGCTGCACATTGCAGGTAAAAAAAAATCAAACCTATCTCTCAAGATGGACATGATTTTTAGCTTTTTTGCTCCAACCGAGCCACAGTCTGGCTTTTTATCAAACTTGGAATTTTCTCCTGATTTTAATAATATTAATAATCCTTGGATTTGATATAGCGCTTTATCACACCGTTTAGACATCTCAAAGCACTTCAATGGATATATTATAAAGTGGGTGAAACACTCACAAAATATTAGGCATAATGCTGTCACTTTACAAAATGTAAACTCAAAAAAGAAGGCAACAAATAATAAAACTGTTTCCAATTAGCCTTTTGCTGACAGGCCTTTTTCATACTTTGACTTTACTATTGTGAAGCGCTCTGAGACGCCATCCGGCTTGGAGGGCACTATATAAATCCAAGTTGTTGTTTGTTGTTGTTGTAATTAAGAATTGGAACAAGCTTTGTAGGAACAAGAAGGGAGAACAAGTCAACAACAGTAATGAGAATGTCACCTTCCGCACCTTTCAAAAGTATTAGGGCTAAAACATCTTACTTTTGACCCCATAATGCTGGTATAACGTGAACAAATCAGAAATCAAAATTGCTTTACATTTCCAAGTAAACAAATAGTAGCATCAAACCAATTAGTTTGTCAAAACCATAGGAGAAATTTACAGATTTATTTCCAAAGCAAAGTTCGTGTTATGTTTACACTAAAATGCCTTACTGACAGAATTTAATTAAAAAACACTATTATTGCAAGAGCACTTAAAATATGCTACAGTCACGAAGGTTAACACTGATAAATGTAAGGTACCACAAGATACAAGATACAAGAATAGGAAACAAAAATATTCTATGGATGGGATTGAACTCGCCAAGGGGGAAGCTAAAAGAGATCTAGGGGTGTTAATTGACTTGTCGCTCACTATGTTAAAACAATGTGAGAGGCAGCAATAAACAAGGTAAACAGGATCAAGGGCTAATTTGCTAAATCAATTGAGTTCCGATTATAGTAATAATAATAATGATAATAATAATAATAATCCTTGCATTTGATATAGTGCTTTTCACATCTTCTCGACGTCTCAAAGCGCTTCACAGAATATGCTATAAAGTGAATTGACCGTATATTTGTGGCCGAAACGCGGCAGCCAATTGCGCACAGCAGTGTCTCATAAACAGTCGTGGATTGAAAATGAACAATTTATTATTGTGTTTTATTTGGAGGGATTATTATTAGGCATGTGGAGTAAGGAAACTTGCCCAAGGTTTCGTCCTGCTGGGAATTGAACTCAGGTGTCTCGCTTGCAAGGTGAGTGCTCTAACCAATGAGCTACAGGACTCCACAGATCTCCAGATGTAATTCTGAGAATGTATAGTGCTCTGACCCCACATTAAATATTACAATCAGTTCTGAATGACCATGACATAAGGGGGCTGTTTAGATCCTAGAGGCAATGCAGAGGAAAGCAATGAGGATAATCTCCAGTGTTAGAGGAATGAGCTATGAGCAACCACTAGACAAGCTAGGCCTCTTCAGTCTTCAGAGAAGATGACTCCAAGTGGTCCTCATGAAGGTGTATACAATTTCGAATAGGATTGTAAAAGTAAACTCAGATCAATAATCTTGGATGTATCATGACAGAAGAACAAAAAAACCTTGGTTTTGAGTTGTAAAGAGCAACCTCAGAACTGGTACCAGCACGTTTTTCTTTACTGAGAGAGGAATCAACAATTGGAATAGGTTGTCGAAAATGTGGCAGAGACCAGGACACTGAACTCACTTAAAAAGCAGCTTGATGGGGGAACAGTAGGGTGAAGATGAGGTTGGATGGGCTTCTTCATCCATACCAATCTTGTGATGAAGCCTCCTTTCACATGCAGGACTCTTATTCATGAAAAAGGGTATTCTCCAACACGTACCACGAAGCAGTATATTAACTGTCTGTTTAATGACAGTACTTTATGCATTGATTTATTATGCAATTAATTGAAGGAAAGAACATTTTGATGGCTTAAAGTCAGAATTTCATATTTAATTATTCAGAAAATATGTTTTACGCCAGACATTTTATTTTCTCAGAGGCATTGGTTTATTTATTTAGCCAGTGCCCCAGTGGTGATCATCCAGCTTACAAACGAGTCATACTTCTATCACTTTTCAACCCCCCCTCACAACTGCCCTCCCATTTAGATCATCTAATTTCATCTTAGTGCATTCTAAGGAGCTTTTATTATACCCTTCAAAACTATCAAACCCAAGTTTATGCTACACTTAACACACAACAGAACCTATGCTAGCTATAAGGATCAATGTAATTTTATTACTTGCATTAATTTCATCACATATATTAAATGTTTTAAGTTAATGAACAAGATAACCCTTCCCAATGCTTAGTTAAATGATTTGTGCATAATTGCCTTATGGACTTTTTGCTTTCAACATACATCACATCCAACCATGGAGGGAGCTATGAGTCATCAAACAGCTCTAAAGGTTTTTACTGAATAATTTAAATTTCGTTGTTCTAATACAGTTCAGGAACTGAGCATTGATCATCCCCAAGGGGTTCTTTCCAAATTGGACATGTGAGAAAAATGCAGCATCAGCTGGAGTAGAGGTTAGTGGATCTTAACTATTTTAGGATATATACTGAGAAGACTCAGTATTCACACAAAGACTGATCAACAGCTGGACAAGTTAGCAAGAAGTGTGGGTGAAACCAGGAAACAGAATTCATTTAAGATTTAAGAGTCCTACTCAGCTTGATGCTGTAACGAGAAGATTGTGCAGTTAGTTTTCTGGAAGGTTGAAATCATGTGGGCCCTCCCCGTGGTTTAAACAGATGGTATCCAGAGAAATTCTGTCAAATTCAGTTCAAGTGAGCTGAATTTATAACACATTTTAGCTCTGATTTGATATGTTAACACCAATTCAACTCTAATAGTGCTGTACAAATAATACTAATCTTTGCATTTGGTATAATTCCTTATCACATTGTCGAGATATCAAGAAACACTTCATAGGATATGCTGTAATGTGTAGTGACTGTATATTAGTTGGCCATTGCGGCAGCCAATTTTCCCATAGCAATGTCTCACAAACAGACATGAAGTAAAAGATCAATTTTATTGGGGGACTGTCGGCGAGGACATAGGGAGAAACTCCCTTCTCTTTTTTGAGTAGCACTACGGGATCTTAAACATTTACTTGAACAGGCAGATGGGACCACTGTTTAACGTTTCATTCACAGGTTGGCACCCCTAGCAATGCAGCATACCATACAATGCAGCACGGGATTGGAGTGCCAGCCTATACTGTGAGTTCAAATCCAGATGTGGGGCTTGAACCCACATCCTTCTGAATCAGAGGCGAGAGTGCTACTACCTGAGTTAGGTTGGCACATGAATTAGATTTAGTCCTGCTTTCATTGGGAAGATCCATATCAGAGTCAAAAATACAACTGGAGCCACAAAATTTCTCGTTCAATTGGAGCAGAGTTCTTGCTAGTCACTGTGATGCTCTTCCAGCTATCTAGTCATTATAACTCCAATTGCATATTCCATTTTTTGACTCATCTATATATGCATTTTCTAATGCATGATATTCACAAACCAGCAGCCTTAAACTCCTATTATTATAACAAAATTATTATGACTCAGAAAGGATACAGAGCAGAAATGTACATTGCCTCAGATTTTTTTTGATAAAATCTTCGAGAGCCTCTTTTAAACAAGGGGTACTTCACTGGGGGTAGGGGAACCCTTTAAAGTATAGTGGGCCCATCATGACTGGCTCAATCCCTGACTACTGTTGTCATCTGATAAAGAAAAGTCTTACCACAGCTTTGGAAACCATAAACAGCTTTCGATGACTTTCATGCTGAAATCAAAATTAATTCAAATGCAACATCATGTCCCTTAATAAGCACTAGATGCTTTTTTCAAATGGAATTCAGTGTTTCTAATGGAATATTTTTAACTATGGTAAACAGAAGACCGATAGGCACTCCAGTTCAGCACTATCAAGACAAGAGGACATGAACTCAAAATGATGACAAGGAAGCAAAACAAGTGGTTCATAAAAACTTCTTCCCAAGAATTGTCAGATTCAGGAATGATTTACCAGGGTGGCTGTTAAAGCAGAGCAGGTTGGGGGCATTTAAAAATAACAATTTACATTTATGCAGCAACTTTCGTATTGGGAGAACATGTCTTAGTGTCCTGTAGCTTAGTGTTGAGAGCACTCGCCGCACAAGCAAGAGGACCTGGGTTCGATGCCCGGGCAGGGTGAAATGTTGGGCAAGTTGCCTTTGTCCACACACATGCCTCTGTTTACCTGTTACCAGTAAGTAGGAAACCTGTTGTTAGTCGATTGGCAGATCGCTTTTCCGGGGGTAATAATTCCTTCAAAAATAATAATAATAAATTGGTCACTTCAATCCACGACTGTTTGTGGGACACTGCTGCATGCAAGTTGCTGCGTTTCGCCCACAAAAATATTGTCAATTCGCTTTACAGTATATTCTGTGAAGAGCTTTGAGATGTCTCGAAAACTGATAACACGCTATATCAAATATAAGGATTATTATTATCTCACAACATTGCCCAAAACTGACTGGGAGCCAGAGTTCAGGGGATCTAGGGGTGGGATTCAAGGTGGCTGAGGTTGGTCAAAGAGACATCCGGGGGAGAAGATTGCACGGTCATAAAGGTAAATAAAGGTAAATTTTGAAGGGGGTTTTGAAAATGGAAAGGGAGGAGACGAGTCTAAAAGGATCTCAATTCATTTGCTTGGAGCTATGACTACCAGAGATATCCCCTTGTTAATTAATTAAAAAGGAACACATCTCCTGTTACCTGTAAAGATGTTTTGTTGCTTAAGTGTTTCTGTTTAGAAATTATTGTTCTTTCAGTTGAGTCTACTTGGCCCGTGGTGAGATTGTCGCATGTGAGTTTAAATCCAGTCTGATTTATTCTCTTCATAGTTTCCAATTGTCATTTCTCTTACTTTCATTGTTATACAGAATGCCTAATATTATCTTATTCTTGTTACAGAATAATAACATAAGTATATATTCAATTCTATTCTATTCTAATAGAAGTGTGTATTTTAACAGGATTCCTAGATCGTCGAATACACTACAGAAATGTATGATATAGTAGGAGGAGGCCATTTGGTCCATTATTATGTGTTGGTATTTGTTCTTTCAAGAAGCCATTCACTCTAATCACATTTTTCTGCCTGTTCCTTGAAGATTGTGGGTTCAAGCCCCACATCAGAACTTGAACCTTAGGCTAACACGCCATTGAAGTGCTAAGGGTGTTTTGCGTTGCTGGAAGTGATTTTCAGCCATTTTCCCTCCGCTCTTTGGAATTCTATCCTGGTGTCCCTCCACATTGCCCTCTCTTCCCCACTTTTGTAAGTTATCTCGTTGACCATGCTTTTTGTAATCTTCTCCCCCCACCCCCACCACCACCCTCTTCAGCTCTCCTTTCCCCCAAAACCCGGGTTCCCACCCAGTTGTGTAATGTTTTTGGAGATGTCCTTCCAACATGAAATGTGCCACATAAATTTAAACTGCATTATATGATGTAAATAATACTTTCACTTAATAATATATAATAATATTTCTTGCATTTGATGTAGCGCCTTATCACATCTTTGATGTATCTCAAAACAGAATATACTGTAAAGTAAATTGACTGTATATTGTGTGATAGAATGTGATGGAATAATGCATCAAATCTGACGCTTAATTAAAGCAAGGCACAAAATGTATTCTGTATGTTGATAAGTCAATGAATTTTGTAATCACACAAAAATCTAATTTTACACCATAATACTTATGGCTAAATTGATTTATTATAGATTCTCCTTGATGTATTGTGATTAAAAAAGGCATTATTCGGCAGTATTGAAAGACATATCCCTATGGAGGTGTGTATGACGCATTGACTATAATTTCAAAGATATAATTCTAACCTTGTATCCTAATCTAAACTGGTGATAGCACCCTGGAATGCGAAGTGTTGGACCATATCTTTAAAATGTATTTGCACATTAGAAAGTATCAGAGAAGAGCAACAGAGATGACGTTGTGATTTGAAGCTCTGAGTTATGAGGAGAGGCTTATAAAGCTTTCATATTGTTCTCATTAGAAGGAAGAAGACAAGCCTTTGGGATCAGGGTATGATACATGATAAAGGTCTCTAAAATGATGTGGCAATAAGTAAACTTTCTGACGTTAATTATAAGAGCAGAACTCTACAGTTCAAGGACATAGGCTTAAAATTGTTAAAACCTCGAGCAAGAATGGAGATAGAAGATTTTATATTCCCATAGAATACAGCAATGTGAAACAAGCTCTCAATAAAAGTTAAATCTGCGCTTTCAGCCATCGTTCCCCACTCACCATGATACCCTCCCACCCGCTGCTCCCACTCCCAGCTCAGGTGCAAACACTAAACTGTCCAGCCTCCTCCCATTATTGAATGTAATTTTAAAAATACACAGAGACAACAATTCACAATATATCCTGTGAAGTACTTTGATATGTCCGCCAGACGTGAAAGGTGCTATATAAAATGCAAGGATTATTATTATAATACTACATATCTATTGAGTGTATTTTGTCTTGTTTGCTATTGTCTTGTTAGTGGAGTCCTGTAGCTCAGTGGTTAGAGCACTCGCCTTGCAAGCGAGACACCTGGGTTCAATTCCAGGCAGGGTGAAACCTTGGGCAAGTTTCCTTGCTCCACACGCCTAATAATAATCCCTCCAAAAAGCAAAAAAAAATAATAAAATTGGTCATTTTCAATCCACGACTGTTTGTAGGACACTGCTGTATGCAATTGGCTGCCGTGTTTTGCCCACAAATATACGGTCAATTCACTTTACAGTCTATTCTTTGAAGCACTTTGAGACGTTGAGAAGATGTGAAAAGCGCTATATCAGATGCAAGGATTATTATTATTATTATGTGCATGTAATATCTTAAGATTTAGCTTGTGGTTAATTTAATTACTCTCAACTAGGGTAATATGAGTCGTATGTCAATAACCAAAATGTGATAATAAGATTTAAAAAAAGATAGTCAACAATGATCTCCAACATGTTTGAAAGTTTGCACCACTCCTCTCTGCTCATTAGGGAGTAATAGCTGTGACCTATCTCCTGTCATGGACACCCAGCAGCCCAACAATATCAATCCTACTTAATAGTAATTAAGTCACTCATCTCCAGTCCTTGTGAAAATCCGCTCTTGGTGAAAATGTGTAAAGCTAAATGAACTATGATGAAATGTCCCAATTTAATAGCTCATCTCCTTTACATACTTTACAAGGGTAACAACAAACATTCAATGAGGGAAAAAAAAGATATCAGTTGATTCCAGGAAAGATCGGCATCAAATCGAGAATTGGGACTGTGTTTATTTGCTTGAAATATGTTTTCTGGAGAGGGCTTTTTTCACTTCTGAGCCGAAGTTGGGACAGTCAGTTTTCGTCTTCCTTTCTGTACGAATCAGCCCATCATAGTTATACATCGAATTATGCTGTTCTGAGCATTGATTATGTTGTGAATTCAGTGAGCATTGTAATTACTGGGTTGTAGACCACTGACTGCTACATAAACAGACTCCTACGTGTCATTATCCACCCTCACACATTTGACTTCCCTTATCAAGAAGGAAAATAATATAAACCATCAGCAGAGAGGCAATAAGTTGAATAAATTCAGCTTAACATAAGAAACATAAATCAAGGATAAGAAAAATCAATTTAGCCCACTAAAGCTCATCAGTTTAGTACATTAACTTCCCATCATGGTATCTATCTGCATTTTAAATAATTTCAACATTTTTGACTCTATTACCCTCCTTTGATAGTTCGTTCTTAGCATTTATCAATTTTGAAGTGAAGACATATTTCCTGAAGTATATTATAATTTTTCTTTTCGCTAGATTCCACTTCTATTTCAGCGTGTCTTAGCTGATAGCATGCATGCCTGAGTCTGAAGGTTGTGGGTTCAAGCCACACATTGGAAATTTAAACTCGCATAATCCAGGTTGACACTCCAATGCAGTGCAGACGGTACGCTGAGATCCTGCTTGGCTGTACAGGTGGATGTTAAGTTCACGTAGCACTAACAAAAAACAGAAAGCATTTCTCCCAGTGTTCTGGCCAACAATCCCCCAAATAAAATTGGTCATTTACTTCATGGCAGGGAGGCCTGTAGCTCAATGGTTAGCGCGCTTGTCTCGCAAGCGAGAGACCTGGGTTTGATACCTGGGCAGGGCGAAGCCTTGGGCAAGTTTCCTTACTCCGCACAACTGATGATAATCCCTCAAGAAAAAAGAACTATAATAAAAGAAATTGGTCACTTCAATCCATGACACTTTGTGGGGCACTGCTGTGCGCAATTGGCTGCCACATTTTGCCCACAAATGTACAGTCAATTCACTTTACATTATATTCTGTAAAGTGCCTTGAGACAAATTGCTATATCAAATGCAAGGATTATTATTATCAGTATTTATTTATTATGATGGCTGTTGTGGGACATTAATATGTGCAAATTACCTGCTGCGTTCGCCTACAAAATACAGTCATTGCAGTTTACAGTAAATCCTATGAAGAATTGAGAAAACCTGATGTGAAAGGTACTATATAAAATGCAGGGATTATTATTATTATTATGTTAGCACAGTTTAAATCACTCTGTATTGGTAGTTTCAAAGTGATTTTCAGTAATGAGTCAGCCAGACCAACAACACTGCCAGTTACATATAAATGGATGTTACTTTCCTTGGTATGTTTGAGCTTCCTCTAATAACTACTTTTCGCAGGAGCTTGATATTTTGTTCATTAGATATTTTGTCAAGCCATTTCTGAATAGACAAATGAACAATCCCAGTTGCATCAATGATTATAGGAACTATGTTTTATATGGCCATATACGTCCATATTCAATTTGTAGATTGATATATTTCCTGTTCTTCTCTCGTCCCTTATTTCTTGTCTTGTAATCACACGGGACAGCCATATCAATAAAACTATATGTACTATCTATTTTGTTGTTTATGATAATATCTGATTTATTACCGGTTATTATTCTACCTGCATGTACTTGTGAGATTGTTTTGATAATCTGCAGATATTGTGACTCGAGCAGAGAGCCAGCAGAGTGAAGAGGGACCTGAGTGAGGTGGAAAGAGTGAGAATTCTGTTAAGGAATTTGAGGAGAGTGGGAATTCTTGAGCAAGAGAGAACTGGAGACTAAGAGAGAACTAGAGAGCAAGAGAGATCTCTTTCTTTTCGTAAAAGATTGGGAATTGTTTCTTGAGCAAGCGAGAACTTTACAAGCAAAACAGGTAATCAAGCCAAATTGGCAGTTAGTCACAGGCAGGGGTTTAGAGATTAGCTAATTAATTAATTTTTCCTGACCAGTTGAAATTGGTTGTGTCAGAGACCTATATAAAAGCTAGAATTGCAAGCGTCTCACTCCAGCAGAGAGAGGAGGGAACTGAATAAGAATTCTGTTAAGGAATTTAGTGAAAGTGGGAATTCAATGCAAAGTAGGGAGGAGGTCCAGATGAGAAAATGTTTTTTTCTCATATAATGTACATAACAATGGATGCTATATGCGTTGTAGAAGTTGCGAGATGTTTGCCTTCCAGGCCCAGGATTTGAATGGAATTATCTGTCTTAATTGCAAGTGGGTAGATTCACCCAAGGCTGAAGTGGTCAGCCTTAATGAGTGACTGGCAATGCACCAAAGGATTAGGGAGTTAGAAGTGTTTATAAATGAAGTATTAGAAGAGACCTTGTTAGGGGGCACAGTAGGAGAGGAGTCCCTAGTACCTAGAGGAGGAGATTGGGTCTCTGTTCGGAAAAGTCGTGGTTGGTTAATGGAGCAGGAGTTGACATTCCTAGTGCTCTCCAACAATTTCTCTCCTCTGGAGAGATGATATGGAAACCCAAGTGATAGCTGAGATAAGCAAGGAAGTGCTGTGCACCGAGGCAATCCAGCAGCCTGACAGGGAAGGAGGGAAGAAGAGAAAAAGTAGCAGGCAAGTTGTGATATTCGACTATTTGGTTCACAGATCACATTCTGTGCAAACCAGAAGCAGAAAATAGATTGGTAAGTTATTTACTGGATTCACGGGTTAAGGATCTGATGCCCTGGGTTGACCAAATACTACAGGGAGCAGGCGAGGAACCAATTGTAGTTGTTCATGTGGGAAGAAATAACATAGATGGAAGTAGACTAGAGGTCCTCCATGATAAAAGTTACTGCATTAGGAAGGAAGCTAAAGGGAAGCACTTTAAGTGTAGTGTTTTCCAAAATACTACCTGTACCACGTGCTAGTGAGGAAAGACAGAGGGTAATTAGGCAGGCCAATGCATGGATAAGACATTGGTATAGGACGTTTGGCTTTCGTTTCCTCAAACAATGGGCCACCTTTTGAAATAAGGGACTTTTATACAGACCGATAGGCTCCACCTAAACAAAAGGAGAGTGGAAGTGTTGGTGGGCAGGATAGAAAGTTTAGTTAGGGAGTGTTTAAACTAGAAACAGGAGTGGTTGTGGTAGGTATAAAAGAACACCTGAATCAATTAGAGAAAACCTTAAGGTGTGCCAATGTAATGGGTCTAACGCCAAAGGTTGGTGAAAAAGAAATAAAAATGCTTATAAAGTAAATAGGAAAGGCAAAAAACAATGGAGCTGTACTTGCATTAATGCAAAAAGTCTGACAAACAAGATGTGTGATCAGAAAGGTCTTGTAGGAGTTGATAGATTGGACATCATTAGCATAATAGAGACATGTTGGAATAAATCCAATCAATGGGATATGCATCTGGAAGATTATAAACTGTTTAATGGGACCATATCGGGAGAGGAGGAGGTGGTGTGGCACTATATATAAGCTCCATTATTGAGACACAAGTGAGAGATGACATAAAAAAGGAATGGGCAGACACAGAATCACTTTAGGTAGAATTAAAACATGGTAGCAGATGTAAGCTATTACTGGGGGTTTGCTATAGCTTCCCAAGCCAGAATGAAAGCCTCAATCTGGAAATGTGGGATGAGATAAGGAAGGCCACTAGTAAGGGAACAACCATATTGGTCGAGATTTTAACTTACCTGAAATTGATTGGGATAATAAAGTGTCTACTGGTAAGATATGGAAGGTGTTTCTTGAGTTAAAGGAAGACTCAGTTTGGCTGGTGAGGTTATAAACACCCAAACACAACTGCCAAATTTCAACAGGACTGACTTGGTGATCTTGAGAAGTCTAGTCGGAGTGGGCCTGGCAGGCTTAAATATGGCAGTGGGAGTGAAAGACCTATGGGGGTTCCTTCAAGGAGGTGATTATGAAGTCAATTATGAACAAGGTGTACCCATGCCAAGCAAAGGTAACAAGCTTAAAGGTAATCCTGTCTGGCTGGATGGGGCTGTAAAGCAAATCGTAAAGAGGAAAAAAAAGCATTTAAGATCATGAAGGAAAATGGCATGGAAATAATTCGGACTCAATACCAGAAGGCCAGGACTGCAAGAAAGGTATCAGAATGGCGAACAAAAGCTTTGAATTGAATATGGCAAGAAATGTGAAGGATAATAACAAAGTTTTTCAGTTGCATTAAGAGTAGAAGAAAAACAAGCAATGGAATAGGGCCACTGAAAGTGGGTTCGGGAGACAACATAACAAATAATGCTACACAGGCTGCAATAGTGCTAAATAAGTTTTTTGTATCAGTCGTTACCAAGGAGGAGATGGATTACCTATCTGATCTGGAAAGAGAACTCAAGGATGTTGCAGAGAAAAGTTGCGACACTATTCATATCACTACCAGCATCGTTGCCAAACAGCTGTGTAATCTTAAGATAAATAAATCTCAGGGGCTTGCTAAATTGCATCCAAGGATCCTTTAAAGAAATTAACGGAGGAAGTCACAGAAATGCTGGCACAAATCTTTCAAAAATCACTGAATACTGGAGAGGTACCGGGGGACTGCAGAAAGGCAGATGATACTCCTATTTTTAAGAAAGGTGACAAAAGTGACCCAGGAAACTAGACTAGTAAGCTTGACGTCCACTGTGGGTAAAATTATGGAGACACTTATTAAAGATAAAATCATGGAGCATCTGGACAGAAATGAAATCATAAATGATAGCAAATGGGTTCATGAATGGAAGGTCTTGCTAATCTAATTTACTGTTTTTTTTTCTTTGATGGTGTGACAAGGAAGCTTGATAAGAGTAAGGAAGTGGATGTTGTACATCTGGATTTTAGTAAGTTCTTTAATACACTTTCTATTGAGAGGCTGGTACTGAAAGTAAAGAAAGCAGGAATCAGTGGAGGTATATTGCAATGGTTATCCAATTGGTTGACCGGAAGAGCCCAGAGGGTGGTGATGTAGGGAATGTCATCAGATTGTGAAAATGTTACTAGTGGAGTTCCACAAGGGTCTGTTTTGGGTCCTCTTTCGTTTAATATTTTTATAAATAATCTGGAAGGAGTCGCAAACACAGTGGCTAAATTTGCAGATGACAACAAGTTAATGAAGATGGTAGATTGGGAAGCTGAACAAGGTAGGTTACAGGAGGAATTGAACATACTTGGGAATTGAGCAGATTGGTGGCAGATGAAATTCAATGTGGAGAAATGTAAAGTACTTCACATGACAAAAAATCTTGGAAGGAACTAGTATTTGAATGGAAGGAAAATAATATGTATGGAATTGAAAAGGACCTGGGGGTCCTGATTGACAATAAATTGAAGCTCTCCCAACAATGCTCTATGGCAGTGAATAGAGCAAACCAGATGTTGGGATGTATCAAAAGATCAATAGTAAGCTGAAATAGTGGGGTGATCTTGCTGCTGTATAAATCATTGGTGAGACAATACTTAGAGTACTGTGTACAGTTATGATCATTGCAGTACAAAAAGGGTATTGGAGAAATTCAGAAGATACAGAGGAGGACAACCAAATGATTGAGGGAATGGAAGGACGACTATGAGGAGCGACTAAGTAAATTGGGATGTTCTCGCTAGAAAAAGAAAAGATTGAGAAGCAACATGATTGCTATCTAAGCTTCTAAAGTGGCAAGTCAATATATACCATGACAGTTCTTCTCTTCGATGTCACTCCCCTGACCTCTACCCCATTTTCTCCTTTGTCTTCCTTGCCCTGCCTCTCCCCTTTCTGTTATCCCTTAAAAGCCTCTCCTCCCAACATGCTCTAGTTCTGACAAAGGGTCGTGGACCCAAAACGTTGACTCTTTCCTTTCTCCTTAGATGCTGCTTGACCTGCTGAGTTTTCCCAGCGACGTCTGTATGTATATCATGAGATGCTGTTTCAACTTATCCAGAATAGTAAAGCCAGAGGACATGGCCTGTGATTGAAGGGGGGTAAATTCAGAATAAATCTGCACAAACACTATTTGAGTGAGCGAATAGTGAACCTGTGGAACAGGCTCCCTAGGGATAGACAGTTGAAGCAGGAAGTGTTGGTTCTTTCAAAACAGATTAGATAGTTTTCTTTTAGGAAATAACATTATGTGATGTGGTATATATGTAGTTTGGGAAATATGTGCATGCGAGTGCCAGGAAAATGGAAGGTGAACTAGATGAACCTTGACTTTTTCGTCTAGCATTTCTTACGTGATGTTTTTCACTGTCACTTTTGCTGGTTGACGTTCATACCAGTTGGTCTTTACATTAATATCAAACTATTTACTAATTGTCCAGTGAACATATTTAGCTATATTATTATTATTATGGAGTCCTGTAGCTTAGTGGTTAGAGCACTTGGCTCACAAGCAAGAGGACCTTAGTTTGTCTCCCAGCAGGGCGAAACATTGGGCGAGTTTCCTTACTCCACAGGTCTCAGTTTACTTAGCAACAAATAGGGACTCGGTTGTCAGTTGATTGGCAGATTGCTTTTCCTGGGGGTAATAATTCAATCAATCAATAAATAAATAATTTGGTCAGTCACAATTGTTTGTAGGATACTGTTGTGCACAACCAGTTGTTCCCATGTATCCAAACAGAGTTCCATGCATCTATACATGGAAATTTCCAGACAGTCTGGAATGGAATTTGCACTTTCTCCCTGGAGCGATGTTTATCTAAACATTAGGAACCATGCTAACCTAATTACAGAATATAGTAGGCACGGGTTTGCAAGAGCCAAAGCTTGGAGTCCCCAAAATGTATGTTTGGATACTAGTAATGTTTAATCAGCTAAACATAGAGAATGCCATTCAAAACACTGCTGGGCAAATATTCCATTGCATCTCTAGCTTGGACCTACCCAAAAGGCTTTTGGCTTGCAGGGTTAACAAGAGGCAAGTAGTAAGAATCCTGCTCCCAGTCCTGCCGACTAGCCAGAAATTTTGGGAACAGGTACATCAAGTCCGTTGCTGTCAATGCCATACTACATCATTAATAATAATTATCTGTGCATTTGGTGTCGGCCTTTCACGTGGGGAAATTGTATAAATGGCATACATTTTGTGTGGGTGGCATACATATGCGAAATTATCAGTCATGTTTGGATACTCTTAAGCGTGTTGATGGGTTTCTATTCTCTGAATTGTGTCTTGTTCAGTGACTACTACTAAGTCAAGAAGGGAACTGTCCCTTGTGGGCACCTTGACACTGAGACAGAAAATGGTTGTGCAAAAGCTCAATCTTTCACACTTGGACATTTCTCGTTTATGTTGGGCTGGATGAAGTTCCCCGTCACTAATACCTTATTTTTCTTACGTAAACCCCTAATATTACTGAAATGTGACAAGTCATTCTCTGAACATTGGCTTGGTGGTCTGCAGCAAATCCAAATGTTAGTCTGGTCCTTTTCCCACTGAGCACATCTAACCAGAAAACTTCATACCATGATTGATGATCCTGCAATTCTAGGTCAACTGCTTTAACCTACTAGATGTCCCTTACATACATCTACCCTCCACTGTTCTTCACCACTTTGATTTTTCTGATTAGCCTATATCCTGGTTGGTTGCATTCACTTCCGATTTGAGCTTTCTCTGGATGGTAACCAATAAATTGTATTGAATAGACGAATCATAACTTCTAACTTCTAGTCTTCTAGTTCCATAACCTAGCACTTTACTAGCTTTTTTAATTGCTTCATCATTTTCTGAACATTGCAAATGATATGTCAACACCTGCTCCCTGTTCTCTTTCTAAATATCTCAGCTCAAATTTAATGGCATTTAATATAAGCTTATGTCTCATAACTTCTTATCCATGTATAGTAATATACGTTCAACAATATTACGTTTCATTTATGATTTGCTTTTCCAATTACAGAACCAATCTAAATCCAGCTGCAAATATTTTCCTGAAGATCCAAATTTTTACTGCTTCCCCATTGTGTCTTTAGTATCTTGGACTGGTTTAAGGATTGTTTTGATAACTAGGTCAGAAATGTAGGCTAGAAACAAGATGCCTAGAATTCCATCTTGTTTTAACCTGCAGAACCTGCAAGTCTTAACAATTAAGATCATGCAGACACAATAACAATTCTTAAATTTAATTTTAACTTGAAAGCCAATTATTTTCTAGAACTGCAGAAAACCAGCTTCCAAATTAAGACAGAATTTTAGAATTTTCCATAATTCTACCTGATCTTAAATGTTAAGGCGAAATGGTTTTACAGGCTAATATGAAGTTGACTGTATTAATGCTGAATAATAGCTGGTATGTGTTGGTGCAAACATGCTACTGTAAAAGGAACTATCACGGTGGCTTGCACAGCAGGAGGATGGGGAACATGTTCCTGTAAGTGCAACATTCTTTAATTTCAGCTATTAATGTATTTAGCCATTACAATCCATGTTTAGACTAAAGACACTTGGTACAAGTCCTCTCATCAGAACTTTATTCTGAAATTGTATCCTCCCAATGTAAAAGGTGCTAAACAAGTGCAATTGTCCTCTATTCCTAATCTGAATTTTCGGCTAACTGATCAAGATGGTCTTTTCTGGCCACACCTTTTATCATGAACAAACAAGGATGTTGAATGATAGTCTGGGCACTGCAACTCTTTCTCCAGGCTCCTCTCATGAGTACTTTGTTTCTTATTTTTAACTGGTTTCTGAACATAAAATCATAGAATCTTACAGCACAGAATGAGGCCATTTGGCCCATTGTGCCTGTGCCAGTTCTTTGAAAGAGCTGCCCAATCAATCCCACTCCCTTGCTCTTTCCCCATAACCTTACAGATGTTTCCTTTTGACTTATATATCCAGTTCTTCTTTGAAAGTTATCATTAACAACAATTTGCACTTATATACAACTTGCACTTATATAGCACCCTCCATGGCAGGTAGCATCGCAGAACGCTTAACAGTAGTGGAGCCTGACTCCGAGCTGGGGGTGGGTCAGGGGTGGGGTAGAGGCAGCCTTAAGCATGGTCGAAGAGGAAAGGTTTTCAGACAAGACTTGAAAAAGGGAAGAGAGTGGGCAAGGTGGAGGGATTGAGGGAGAGTGATCCGGAGTTTCGGGGCTCAGTAGCTGAAAGCGTGACCTCTGATGGTGGGGTGGAGGGACAAGCAGGAGGCTAGTGTCAGTCGAGTGGAGGTGCCAGGTGATAGATTGGGGAGTGAGGAGGTCAGAGAAGTAGGGAGGTGCCAGAGAGTGAAGAGATCTTCATACAAGTGTGAGAATCTTGAAGTCAATTCATTCGGTGATCAGGAGTCAGTGGGGCCTGGCCAGAACTGGTGAGATGTATTAAATCAATCAATAGTTCTACCTTGGATTTCTGTGGCGTTTGCTTTGATTAAAAGTCATTTCTGTGCAATGTTATCAAAAACTTTCTTCAAATCTGACCAAATGATGGGATGAAAATTGTGACACTTTTGAATAGATCATTGAGCAGGTCATTAATATTAGAAGTGGCAACGGCCACTTTATCTTTAAAATGCAGAAGGAATTCAGTTACAAAGGTTATTTTTTAAACAATATTCTTGGTTCCAACTGCATTATATACCGAATATCAAAAGAATGTGCCCATCTCACCCACGCAGCAATGGGTATGTGGAACAGACCACCAACAAAAGCAATTACTGTTGTGTCTATTGACTCATTTATAGAATTGAATAGGTATCTGGGAACACTAATTGAACATATAAGGATAGGACAAACTCTCCAGAGTTAGCAATAAATTCTGTGCTACCGAGGCTGGACTGAGAGTGGGGGAAGAGGATGAGTAAGTAGATTGCTTGTGTGGGGAAGCAAGCCCAGGATTTAAATGCAAAAATATAGGAATGGAAGAATAATACAGTTTTAGCTTAATTACGTTTTGGGGTTAGGAAGTGTCTATGATGACCTGTCTCCCAGGAGCTATGGCCAATGACAGCGTACGATTATTTATGGTCTGGGGAATCAGAGGGCTTCAATATTTTTTCTTGTTAAATGCTGCCTTACATTCTCCCATATATAATGATCCTCTAATGCAGTGCAGATTGCAGTGCAAAGATGATGGATAAAAAATGTAGTGTCTCACATCTGTGAAATGATGCAGCTCAGAAAACGACTTGGCCAGCAGCCAAGAAAATATTCTCCCATTTTCCAACCTAGTACACAACACGAATCATGTTATCTTCTAGTTATTGGTATCGGTTGCCATAGTCTTGACCTTCATTTCATGTTTGAGTTCTTTGTTATCTGATCTGTGGGATTGATACATTGGAACTACATCTGCCTGCTTCGGTGTGAAGGAAACTTATATCTAATCTTGCCAAATAATATTAGCCTGCAGTGGACATATAAGCCTCATAATACCACTACTGGAACTTGTTATTTTTTGTGAATCTTGTGCTTATCAAGATAAACACACTTACTGCTGGAAATGGAACACTTTCCCATGTTCAGTACCCAGTATCAACATAATGCACTCTCGGGGCAGCTAAACAAATCTACTATACCTGTGCCCCTCAGATAACTGCACTTTACTTTCACTCTACCTTATCTTTTCTTTCTGAGGAGAGTAAGTGACAATGTGTCTTACAAGAGAAGTTTGACTGGTCATGGCCCCATTGAGAAAAGGCTGCTAACCCAGGCTGAGAAAATAGTTGTTCCCATCTTCAATGAAGAGGAGAAAAATTAATTTGTAGCAAAAGAGATGGACATGTCTCAGCCTGATGCAGGTAATAATAGTTGATCTACCAATAGACACAAAACGCATGCATAGGCATTGTGAACGTGTTGTCTGACTGATATTGTCCCATTACTAATCATTCCCACTGTGGAGTCCTGTAGCTCAGTGGTTAGAGCACTTGCCTTGCAAGCCAGACACCTGGATTCAATTCCAGGCAGGGCAAAACCTTGGGCAAGTTTCCTTACTCCACACACTTAATAATAATCCCTCTAAAATAAAACAATAATAAATTGGTCATTTTCAATCCATGACTGCTTGTGGGAAGCTGCTATGCGCAATTGGCTGCCCCGTTTCACCCACAAATATACGGTCAATTCACTTTACAGCATATTCTGTGAAGCGCTTTGAGATGTCTAGAAGACATGAAAAGCCCTCTAGTAAATGCAAGGATTATTATTATTATTCCTGCATCAGACACTCCACTATCTTCCTAGCAGGGCCCATGATTCACCTCATGGAGAAAAGGCTATCCACCAGCCTGGCAGCACAGAGATTTTTGGTAAATCTACTGATGACATTACACCAATACACTGTTCAAGTAAAGACCGTACCAAGCTCTCCATTGGTCATTAGAGTGATTTCAGTGGCCAAAAGTTGAGTGGAGTTTCTCATGGCTCCCGATAAATATGTCAAACACCTCCTACTCCCATCAACCTGCCAAGTGATGATGACAGGTTTCCCCACCACTCCAGAGCTGAAGGACCAGGCAAATTGCCCCACACAACAGTCACTAGAAGTTTAGATGCCTGCCTTGCTCATCTTGTAGTGCGCTTGCCTCTGAGTCAGAAGATTATGAGTCTAATCCCAACATTGAAACTCATACCCCAGGCTGACACTTTACTGTTCCCTCACATTCCATTACTTTTGAATTATTTTGATGTTGGGGAATTGTACGGAATTTCTACCCGGTTATTTTGCTCTATATATCCAAGCCGTTGTATGAAGCAGGATACATAGAGGAAGGACAAATTCTTCAGTCTGCAATGTGACTGAGAAGCTACTAATGAGTTACAGGAAATGACTCGATGTGCCGAACTCTCTGTTATGAGGGAAGGGAAGGATTTTGTGGATTTTGCTTGAAAACAACGACATATTGCATTTATATAACGTTGGGATGAAAGTTTAATTAACATTCTCTTTTGTTTGCTGCAATAAGTAAATTAAAGGCACATCTGATGTTACAGTGGTGGGGGTGGAGGAGTAATGATGTGTAACTCTTTAACAAGCAGGTTTCCAGCATATGTTGCTGTGTTTTTGTTGATTTTATTTGATTCATGCCTGGCTCAGCTGCATGCAGAGCGGAGCCAGTTAAAGAAACAAGCTTTGCTATATGTTTGGGCAAGGGTGAATCCATTATGGCATGCTGCATACTGTGCTAACTGCTAACCTGATTCTGTGTTTATTGATTTGCTTGGTTTACTGAACCATAGCAAGACTTTCTTCCTAGAGTGGAAATGAAACAAGAGTCATGTTGTGCCCCAGAAGAGCTAGACTGTGATGCTGTGGAACCCTATTACAGTGTTTTTACTGTCACCCTACCTGCCCTTCAGTGCTTGAATTTAAATTCACACTCCAGAGTCTTGGATAGACTACCGTTTTCCACTATATGAGACATTGTAGCTGCCACTCACATTTTAACCTATAGCTGCATAGCTTCGGCCTGATCATTAGGGACTGATATTTGCTACAACGACATCTTATTGCCTTAGTTCTGGGTCATTTCCCTTTTCGTCACCCTGAGTCAGTGAGTAGTTTTCATTTTTATATTTCTGACAGGTACAGGGCCCATAGTGTTGATAGATGTTTTTATTCCTGGCAGATAGAGTTCTTAAAGGTAACGCTTTCTACTTACCAAATTTCGAGTTTGCAAAAATTAGATGGCAACTTATTATTATGAGTATAGGCCAATCATCGTTTAGATTGTACCCTGGTGGATTACTCTGGAGGATTTAGATCACAACAGCAACATGGATACTTGGAATTCGTTGTTGATCCAGTAATATTACCAGTTTGTTATGCCTATTTCATAATAACACTAGCGTTTGATACAGCACTAATGTCAAAATATCTCACTTCACAGGCTTTAATGTACAGTGTAGTGACTATTAAGTCAATTTTCACACAAGCCTGCTAAGAAGTGAATACTTATCTTTTGTTGGATGATTGAAACTTGCTTCTTTTCTCAAGTAATGTCATATGATCGTGGAGTCCTGTAGCTCAGTGGTTAGAGCACTCGCTTTGCAAGTGAGAGACCTGAGTTCAATCCCAGGCAGAGGGCGAAACCTTGGGCAAGTTTCCTTACTCCACACAGAGCCTAATAATAATCCCTCCAAAACCAAAAACAATAATAAATTGGTCATTTTCAATCCACGACTGTTTGTGGGACATTGCTGTGCGCAATTGGCTGCCGCGTTCGCCCACAAATATACAGTCAATTCACTTTACAGTGTGTTCTGTGAAGCGCTTTGGGACGTCCTCCCGACGTGAAAAGCGCTATATCAAATGCAAGGATTATTATTATTATTATTATGATATCTATCCTCTTTGAACAGCCACATAGATAATTGTTTTAATATCACCTCCAAGTGAAAGGATAGCACATCCCACAATGTAGTGCCCCCTAGTATTGCATAGGAGTATTTGGTTACAGTCAGCTTGCTTAACCTACACCCTTTTGTCGCAGAGATGACAGTGCTGCCAATTGAGCCAAATAGACAGGCAACAAACCACAGCGTCAAACATTGGGCAGATTTCTCGACTTGTGCAGATGTTCTTCGCACCACCACAAACGTTATGGCATTTTCCTCCACATTAACAGTGGTACTGCCCATTCCAAGTCCACGCTTTTGTCACCTCCCGCCTCAACTACTCAAACTCGTTTCTCGCCAGTCTCCCCTATTCCACTATTCACAAAATGCAACTAATTAAAAACTCAAATTCTCACCTGCACTAAACTCCGTATCTCCATTACCCCAGTCCTTGTCAAACTCCATTCACTCCCTGTCACATAGCGGATTGATGTCAAGATCCTCACTCTTGTATTTAAGTCCCTTCACGCCCCTATATCTCCCACCTGCTCTCTTCCTGCACTACTACAAGCTGTCTCTGCTCGACTGGCTCCGCCCTCTTCCTTGTCCACAGGACCCTCTGCGCCACCATTGGTGGCCATGCTTTCAGCCACTACAACCCGAAGCTGCGGTGCTCTCTCCTTCAATGCCTTTGACGTGCTTTCCTCTTCGACCGTGCCTAATGCCTACAGTTACTTTCCCCTCCCCCGGCTCGGCATCAGGATCTGCCACTGTTAAGCGCTCCACCAGTTTGCCCTCTATTATCCTTAGGCTAGAGCATCTGGCAAATAGTTGAGAGCTGGTGGTACTCAAAGCAAAACTCACCAAGATGAAGAGTTCAGTATAGCTTTTTATTCTGTCCTTGGCAATTCAGTATCAGACGTACTCAAAAGTTCAGGGGCTAACTTTTAGCTTCATGCACTTACAACTATTGGAGCAGAGTCAAAGCTTAGCTCTGTGACCAAGTACTTTCCATTTATTATCCACTGTTGACTGATTCTGGGGGGTAAAGGTGATTATCTTTTCATACGGAGCTAGCTCTAGATTCTGCACTATCTCTATTTCTGTAGAAAATTCTGGCCATTATTAGGTGGCATGTCTGTTTGATGAAATGGCATATTGTGCTATTCATGGTTCAGTGATCTTTACATGCATTTTCATGCAGGCTGCTGTTGATATGTGAAACATTAAGCTAATTTTTTTTCTCCCTCTGCTTGGCACATTTCAGGCACTTATGTATAATTCATGCCTCTGCCACTATGCTTCAGGAAATTGACATAACACACAGCATCAAGTCTGCTACCAAACACATATTTCCAATGATCTACAAATTTACAGAATAATAAGATGAGATAAACTCTACCATGTTTCCATAGAGCAGGAACATACTGTATACAGGAGGCTGTAGCTTTTTATAAGATAAATATTCATTATTGATATGCACTTAAAAAAATCTGTTTTCTATAAATATACATTATATACAACACAGTATGTGTAATGCTTTGAAATTGTGCATTACATAAATGGCAAATATAAGTATATATCTCCAGATGTTTCCTCCGCTCTGTCAGTTCCTTACTAATCTTCAGATTCTTCTAGAAAGCATTACCTTTCTCCTTGAAAAACCCTCCATGATGTTTCACTTGCCCTTCCTCTCCAAGGAGCTGGAGTAAGTCATTGCCTCACAGCTATGCTGCTTCCTGTCCTACAGCTCCCATCAGCCCTGTCCTTGTTGAGCTCCGCTGGTTCTCTATCCTCTAGCAGATCAAATTAAAGATCCTTGTCCTCACTTTCAAATCCCTCCATGGCCTCTCTCAACTGTACCTCTGCAACCTCCTGTGACCTTATTGTGTCATCTGCTTCCTCTGCAGAAGCAAGCATTGTCTGTTTCGCATGCTTTCTCTGCTTTTCTTCCACTGCTCGCTGGAACTCCAAACTTGGGTCCCTCTATGTCCCCCCTACATGCGTTCAACACCTTCATTTTTGACCACACTTTCTGCCACCCCACCCCCACCACCTACCCTTCAAGTTCTCTTTAAGCTCTTGCTCCCAGTCAGCTGCGTGAAGCTCTTTGAGACATCTTCCTGAAGTAAAAGGTCCAATGTAAAATGGATATCAAAGGAATACAGTGAAGTTAATTTGAAGTCCTTTGGTTTTCTTCCACCCTGCAATTGTTTGTAGAAATATTTTTGAACCACAGAGGACGGCCATTCATTCCATCATGTCAGCGATATTCAAGACATTATGTGACACAAAGAAAATAATAGTGATATTGACAAAAAAAGAGACAAAACAAGATTTTCTTCCCTACTTTTTCTATGTAAATTGTTGTCTTCATTAAATATTGATCTGCTCAGTAAATTCAACCACTTGTTATTAGTTAATTGTAGGGTGCAGTGCAGTTTGTAGATAAATATATCACTAGAATAGGATGAAATGGACTGGAAACAACTGATCTTAATAGATGTTTTAAATTTACTGCACTCGTTTATATAATCAGTCTGAAAAAATTTCAGCTGTTTATAAGGACAAACAGTAAAATTGTACCTTTTGGATATCCTGTAAGACTCAATTGTTGATGAATGTTAGCACTGACAGTCGCACAATGTTTTTTTGGAATCAATAACACTGATGACAGTGAATAACTGCAGCAAATGTAGAGATTTGTGTCTTTCTTATATCAGGTAGTAAAATAAAGTTTTGGCAATTGTTGTCAAGATAACCACTTGATCTGTTTCATGTGAAGTCAGCTGTCTAATGACCAACTAATGACTATCCACCTTGGTGGAGAGGGAAGTGGGGTCACACTGGGGCTGAGTTGGCTGCTTGGTAGCATGCCTGGCATGGAAGATTGGAATCAAATGAATCCTGTATGGCAATTTTTGCCTGCAAAATATGCAATCAATTCACTTTACAGTAGATTCTGTGAAGCGTTTTAAGATGTCTCAATGATGGTATAAGGCGCTATATCAGATGCAAAGATTATTATAAGTTCTGGCACCTAAGCCAGGCAGGTCCCCAGTACTCCAAGGTACACCTGTCAAGGGACCAGACAGCCTAGTTCATTAACATGACCAGAGGAGTCGATCAGTAACAACAAAATTACATTTATAGAGCGCCTTTCACATCGGGAGGATGTCCCAAGGTGCTGAAGGTTTAGGTGCTGGGGCCCGAGCATGGGGGAGGGGTGGGATAGAGGTGAGGGAAAGCAGAGAGACAAAAGCACGGTCGAAGAAAAGGGTCTTGAGACTGGCCTTCAAGAAGGCAAGGGAGGAAGTTGGGTGAAGGGACCATGGGAGGGAGTTCCTGAGTGTAGGGGCAGAGAGGCTGAAAGCCCGGCCACCAATGGTAGGGCAGGAGACATGGAGCAGGACGGAGCCCGATGAATGGAGGGAGCGGGCAGGTTGGTAGGGAGTCAGCAGGTCAGAGAGGTAGGAGGGGGCAAGGCCATGGATGGCCTTAAAGGTGAGGATGAGGATCTTGAACTCGATCCTCTGGGGGATGGGGAGCCAGTGGAGTCGGGTGAGGGTGGGAGTGATGGGGTCACGGAGCCTGTTGTGTGAGAGTACACGAGCTGCAGAGTTTTGGATGATCTGCAGCTTGTGAAGGGAAGAGTTGGGAAGGCCGATGAGGAGTGAGGAGATCAGTCATTGAGGGCAAGGGATCCTGAGAAGCCAAACTCTAACAGGTCATAGGCCCAGAAGGAGAAGCATTGGGAAGCTTAACAATACTTTCAATAGCAAGCTGCATGGTTTTAGCTGTACCTCAATCAGTACCTCAATGAATATGCTGGAGTCCAGAATACTCTGCTCTGTCATCTGTCATCAACAGTGGTCTGGAGTATTGTGGATCTGCCCTGCCAAACAAACAAACAAGAATATGTTGTACTCTTAATGGTTTGGAGATGACAAATCATGGAGATGGGTTTCCACAAGTCAAATGCCTAGCTGTGCAAACAAAAATAATTTTGTATTTGGTAGCACCTCAGAGTGCTTAGACAAGTTTTTGTCTAAACACTCTCAGATGCTACCCTGCATGGAGGGTCCTATAAAAGTGCAAGTTGTTCTTATTGTCATAAAAATACTTCTGATAGCTTAGTCATTGGATAGCTTAGAACAGACCCAATTAAATTCTAGTATTAATACCAAATAATCGTTTGAAGCCCAATTAACCATAAATCATACATGTTTGTGGCTCTTGGAAACATCTGTACAAAAATTTATACAATTTTGATCATGTATTTTGTGCCTTATGGTATTAAAAGTCTCAAAGTGCTTCACAGGATTTACTTAAGAATGAGTATTTTATAGGTGTTTGTTTTTAATAAAAAAACTTATTTAGATACACAATGAACATACCGATTGTAATTATTCTACAAATACACAGTAAATGCAGTACTCACAAGGGATAGAGTGCTTTCTCATTGTTCATTTAAAATAAAACATCAATCTATGGAGAAAGAGTGTGTTAAAGACTTTTTATTAAGTTCTAACTTAGAGATTCTACTCTTTATAGCCTAATAAAATGTTCAAAGAAATTACTATCTTGTCACATTTGAGTATCCATTTTCTCTTTTTTTAAACAGCATCCACAGAAGCTGTTGTGATAATATTAAACATTATTTTTCTGACATCCTCGGCTAAATTACTGGAAACTGCAGCACAAATATGACCCTTCATTAGGTTTCCAAGCTGTCACAATTTATGGCAATATTACGGTACAAAAATATAAGGACTCAGTGGAAGCATCTCATTGCTACAGTCTTTTACTATTAGAATTATAAAAACTGAATAAGCAATCAAATCCATCCAAAATTTCAGCAATAACAATATTTGTTATTAACTTTTGCTTTCACATTGAGAATTTAGGACATCTATTTTCACAAGCTCCAATTCAGTCCTATTGGAGAAATCAATGGAACAAGGAAATTCTCAATGTTTTTCCCTTTTGCTTCAGCAGATGACTGTTTCCAGAAACAGGGATTTTGTGCTCCATCATCTGTTATCTGACCTTCACGTTATTCAGTCTATTTCAATTATTGTCAGTTTATTTAAGTCTTTGTCATAAAATACTTCTGACATGAGCCATTGGATGGCTTAAAACAGACCCAATTAATTTCTAGCTTCTCAAGATTCATGCATTCAAACCTCCATCAAAATAAATATTTTTTTATCATGCATGACTTAGGCTCGGACTCCATAATCTTGGACTGTTTGTAGACTAAATGGGAACCGTTGACATGCTTATATTTTCATGAAAAAATATACCATTTAGGTACCCACTGACAAACAACTGAAATACAGTTTTCTTGAAGAAATGGTTGATTTGCACATCTCCTGTTTGATATCCCTGATGAGAACAACAACAACAAGATTCCATTTATAGAGCGCCTTTCACGTCAGGAGGACGTCCCAAGGCGCTGTACAGTTGGGTCAGGACCCGATCAGGGGAGAAATGGTCAGGGTGAGGGGAGGGAGCGAGGAGGGGGTAGAGAGTCGAGAGGGAAGCCGAAGGCTCAGTCAAAGAGAAAGGTCTTGAGACCGGCCTTGAAGGAGGAAAGGGAGGAGGCGGCGAAGGCACTGGGGGATAGAGTTCCAAAGCCTAGGGGCTGAGAGGCTGAAGGCCCGGCCACCGATGGTAGGGCGGTTGGGGCGGGGGATGTGGAGCAGACCGGAGCCAGAGGAACGGAGGGTACGGGCGGGTAGGTAGGGGGATAGTAGGTCGGAGAGGTAGGAGGGAGCAAGGCCGTGAATGGCCTTGTAGGTGAGGTTGAGGATCTTGAAATAGATCCTCTGGGGGATGGGGAGCTAGTGGAGGCGAGCGAGGGTGGGAGTGATGTGGTCGCGAAGCCTGGTGCGGGACAGTACACGAGCTGCAGAGTTCTGAATGACCTGCAGCTTGTGGAGGGAGGTGCCGGGAAGGACGGCGAGGAGAGAGTTCCCATAGTCCAGCCTTGAGGTGATAAAGGCGTGGACAGAGTTTCAGCCGCATGAGGGGTGAGGTAGTGCCGTAGTCTGGCGACATTCTGGAAGTGATGGAAGGCGGTGCCAGTTGTTTTGCGGATATAAGGGAGAAAGGACAGCTCAGGGTCGAACAGAACACCGAGGTTCATGAGTGGCTTTGAGAGGTGGAGAGTGCAGCCTTGGATGCTGATGCTGTCAGCGCCTGAGGTGTGGAGGCGCTGACGTGAGCCAATCAGGAGGGCCTCAGTTTTATGCACGTTGAGCTAAACAAATTTGTCTCTCGTCCAGGACTCGATGTCGGACAGGCTGTCAGGACATCGGTGGTCGTGGAGTTGAGGGTAGAGGAGGAAAGGTAGAGTTGGCTGTCATCCGCATACATGTGGAAGTTAACCCCATGTCTACGGATGATGTCACCAAGGGGGAGCATATAGAGGGTGAAGAGGAGAGGACCAAGGACAGAGCCCTGAGGGACACCACACGAGACAGTGCGGGGGCTGGAGAAAAAGCCATTCTGTGTATGTCTGCCTGCAGTCCATCACAATCTTCTTCACTATTTACTACCCTACCTAACTTGGTATCATCTGCAAACTTGGAAATAGTGCTCCCCATGCCCAGATCATTAATATATATTAGAAAGAGCAGTGGTCTCAATACCGATCCCTGGGGGGCACCGCTGCACACCTCCTTCCATTGCGAGAAACACCCATTAACCACCACCCTCTGCAGTCTGTCACTCAGCCAATTCCTAATCCAAATGGCTACTGTCCCCTTAATACCGTGGGCCTCCAGTTTTTTTATTAACCTCTTATGCGGTACTGTGTCCAAAGCCTTTTTAAAATCCATGTAAATAATGTCCACTGCATTTCCCTCATCAACCCTCGCAGTCACCTCTTCAAAAAATTCTATTAGATTTGTTAGGCAAGATTTGCCTTTAACAAATCCATGTTGGCTGTCTCTAATTACCTTGTGTTCCTCTAAGTAGAGATTTATTTTGTCCCGGATTATGGTCTCCAGTAGTTTTCCTATTACCGAAGTTAGGCTGACTGGCCTGTAATTTCCGGGCTTGTCTTTCTGCCCCTTTTTGTAGAGTGGGGTAACATTAGCTACTCTCCAGTCTCTTGGCACCACTCCTGTGTCCAATGACGATTGAAATATAATGGCCAAAGCCTCCGCTATTTGAACCCGTATCTCCCACAGCAACCTTGGGTGAAACCCATCTGGTCCTGGTGACTTATCAATTTTGAGCCCAGTCAATCTTTTCAGAACTTCCTCTCTGTCTATAGTAATCTGATCTATGTCCTCTATCCTGTCATCCAATACTGTGGCATTTGGGGCATCTGTTTCCGTTGTGAAGACAGATGCAAAGTATTTGTTTAGTACATCAGCCAAGCCCTCTGCCTCCACAACAAGATTGCCGTCATTGTCTTTGATTGGCCCCACCCTACCTTTAACTAACCTTTTTTCCTTTATGTGCTTATAAAATATTTTAGGATTCCCCTTTATGTTACCCGCTAACCTCTTCTCATGCGATCTTTTAGCCTGTCTTATCGCTCTTTTAAGATCACTCCTGCATTCTCTATAATACGCTTTGCTATCCTCAGTGTCTTGCATCCGTCAATTGTCGTACGCCATCTTCTTCTTTTTCATCCTAGACAGAATATCCCTGGTCATCCAAACAGGTTTGGTTCTCGCACATTTCCCTTTTGTGGGAATATATCTATTTAGATCCTGAGCTATCATATCTTTGAAGATTTCCCATTGCTCATGAGTCGTTTTACCTGTGCTCATGAGTCGTTTTACCTGAAGTGCATCAATAAGTATCAGGCCCTTGGTGTGCCCCTTGCACCTTGAATCCATTAGTATGGTTGGGCCCAAAGTCTGCTCTCACCACCCATTGAACAGTTGGATTACAGAGTGCTGACTTTTCTCCAATTTCGTTGTTGCGTTCAACCGATATCCTGATAACCAACAGTCTAATGGATTGTAACACACTTGTGCTGCATGATTGGGTGAGAGGCTGACCAAGGTCTCAAGCACCTGATGTACAAGTGGAGAGTGCCAGGATCACTTTCCTGCCACTGAATTCCCAGCCTCAGATCTTGGAGTGAGGTCAGGTGGGGCCAGGATGCAGTTAATCTGGGGATGGGCAACGTAAGTGTATTTGTGAAAACTGCAGTACAGGGCAGCAAAATATGCTTTTCAACATGCAACATTTTTTTATTAAGCATAGTAGGCTGTCCTTATGCTGAACATGGAGGCAGTTGCTGATTCATGTGTGATGCTCCATGTACAAAAGCCATTTGATGGAGGTTGCTGTTTCTCAAGCCAATCCAGCCATTTATGAATTGGACTCAAGCTTACTGCTTTCTTCATTTTGTTGGATGACAGGTCAGTAATATTCAATTAAATGGAGCTAACATAGTGGAACACCTGATACAGTGAAATTCTGTCGGGGCAAGCAAGATTTAACATTTAACTACAGCATTCAATTAAATGGTGCCAACATAGCGGAACACTTGATACAGTGAAATTCTGTTGGGGCAAACAAGATTTAACTACAGCATGACTCACTTGTATCCACACAACTACAATGACAACAACAACAACTTGCCTTTATCTAGCAACCTTCATAGTGGGTAGTATCTTAGAATGTTAAACAATGGTATAGTTCAATACTGAGCTGAGGAGCAAGGGGACGTGTCCGTAGGTACAGTCAAAGAGAAAAGTTTACAGGTGAGATCTGGGGGCAAAGAGGGGACAATAATGAAGGGACTGAGGCAGGGGCTCCAGAGCAGCAAAGCACTAGGGAGAGTGGATCGGAAAAAGACTTTGGGCTTATTGTCCAGATGGACATTCAAATATTCTAAATGTGTACACAAAGAAAAGACAAATTAAATTGCTTGCATTCATCTTAAATTGGCACTTTGAAATGAACAATGTGCTTCGCAATTTTTTTTCACAGATGGCAGTGTTTTTTTTGGCCTTGTCCTTTATATAGAACACTAGTTGGTTTGCAATATTCCTTACGTTAAAGCCATTACAGATAAATGATTCTTAAAAATCAATGCAATGCAACAAAATCCATTTCTGGTAAAAAAAAGCTCATATTGAACATATTTTCAGTGTTTCAACAACAACAACAACAACAAGATTCAATTTATAAAGCGCCTTTCACGTCAGGAGGACGTCCCAAGGCGCTGCACAGTTGGGTCATGACCCGAGCAGGGGGGAAATGGTCAGGGTGAGGGGAGGGAAGGGAGGGAGCGAGGAGGGAGGAAATCGTCAGGGTGAGGGGAGGGAAGGGAGGGAGCGAAGAGGGGGAAGAGAGTCGAGAGGGGAGCTGAAGGCTCGGTCAAAGAGAAATTTTCAATTACATTGGGGTTTAAAATGCTGCCATTTCAAATGGAATTCTTTAATGATGGAATCCAGACATACATTACACCAACTCGCTGAAATTTCCTCTGACACAATCTAATTGCAAAGTTTTAAGAATTGTGGAAATCCAGCTTCCAAATAGACTAAACTTAATCACTTTCTAAAATTCCGCATGATCTCAAATTTTAAGTCAATGGTCTTAAAATGAAGATGATGAGAAGTGTTCAGGTTTCTGCATATTATTTCAATACACGTTACCAGACCCAACACAAGAATACCAACTATCCCCTTGGGATTATTTTAGTAAAAGACAAGCCATGAGTAGGTGTTAGTCTGGCTCAGTAAGTAGTGCTCTCATATCCAAATCATAAGGTTGTGGATTCAAGCCCAATGTCAGGAATTTGAACTTATATAATTCGGACTGACACTCTAGTGCATAGGGAAGTGTTACATTGTTGGAGGTACCTTAGTTTGTAAGAGATGTTAATCCGAGATTCCATCTGCCTGTTCAGATGGACGTTAAATATCCCATGGCAACAATAACAACAACAAATTGCATTTATATACAGCGTTTCATGTCGGGAGGATCGCACTAAGAGAAGGGAGTTTCCCCCAGTGTCCTTTGGTTGTTTGTTGTACTTAGCTGTGCACAAATTTGTTGCCACTTAACCCCCCAAAAAATATAGTCACTACACTTTACAGTAAATCCTGCAAAGCACTTTGAGATATCCTCCTGATCTTAAAGCTGCTATATCAAATGCAAGGATTACTATTATAATTATGCAATAGCTAATTTAAATGTGATATGAAGGCATTAAGGGAATGTGATATTACCATCCACTACACTGTCTCTTTGATTGCCATTTGTTTACTTCAGGGTTTCACTATTTTTCAGTTGGTAGGACCTAGCCTCTGGATCGAAGGTTGTGGACTTACAGACTACTTTGAGAGTTGTTCTTATAGTCCATGCTGATACTTCAGAGTTGTACTGAAAGAGGGCTGCATTGTCCGATAATGATGACTTGGTCAATGGAATATGAAATGATTCTCTCACTCATGGTATACTTCAGTGTTTTACTGGTTCCCATCCTGCAGTGAGGATTTTTACATTTCCTATTTTGTTAGCTAAATTCACTGTAAGCTGCCTGAGCAACAGGGGTTAGTGGATAAATCAGAATTAAAAAAAATAAATTCTGAATCCAACAATTCATGGTCCGACTTGCATCCAACTGATAGGAGATTGCAGCACAAAATTGGTGCAGAGAAAAGAAAGAATTGTTTGCTCACTCTGATCTTATTCCCATGGACATCCCAATTTCTATTAAAATGTTCACAGGAGAAGTACACATGAAGAAAGCTAATTATTTAATTACATTTGAAATGTCTTCCGACTGTCCTGATATGCGGGTCGCTTACTTCATCAACTAAAACAATTGTCATATTTCTAAATACAAAAGAGTAACTGAGATGGTACTGTTGCCTATGCTAAGACCCATTGATCAATACAGAGGAAAATTGTTACAAGACATCTTAAGGTATAGTAGAACTTCACTAATCTGGTCACTCAAGGGACTGGGCAAAAGTGACCTACTTCGTGATGTGACCTGATTACTGATTCAGGTCACTGATGTAAGGGCATTGATAATGGGGAAGGGTGATGAACATTCAACAACCATACTTTGGTCAGCAATCTCATTTAAACAAACATTTAAAACAAAAGCTGTCATGTATTCAGCCTACTCTTTGAGAATACATCCAACTTGTGTTCTCCCAATCCCATAGATCACAGCTAACTGTCTATGACTTTTGCCCTCACTATTTCTGATTAAATCCACTCTCTCATGTAAGGACAACTCTTTCCGTGGTGGCATGTTTACAGCACTTGTCAACAGTCACTGTAAACAGACAGAAGATGAAATTCCCTTCTCTTTTTGAATAGTGCCATGGGATCGTTAACATCCACTCGAACAGGTAGACATGGCCTCGGTTTAACATCTCATCCAAAGGGCGGCACCTCTGACAATACAATTTTCCCAAAGCACTGCATTAGTGTCAGTCCTAAGCTATGAGCTCAAAGTTCCAAAGTGAGGCTTGAAAAGCTCTGACTTAGAGACAAGAGTGCTATCAACTGACATTTTAAACCCCCTGTTACCATATTGTGACAGCAAGATTGTATCTTTTCATTTTATTGATGCAAGCACCATTTTGTGACCATTTGCCACGCCTTTCCACTGCCCATCTCCACAAGTAAATGCAAAGAACTGTTCAAAGTGTAATTGTTTCATTGTGCGCACAGTCAGATGGAAGCATTGTTGGAGACCGGCAGTGTTTGCAATCTCTGTGAGTCGCAAAGTGAATGAGAAGATAAATGAGACCAGATATGGAGGTCAACCCCATCGCCACCTCAAGCTGGTGCTTGTCACTGTGGAAGTGTATTGATTACCCGGGTGCCATCTGGCCCTTCATACCTATTGTGATCATTCCTTCTGCCTGTAATGAAGTAAGTGGCTTTTGGAGTGCACATCCTCCAAATGACATCCAAAGCTGTTTTCTTTTAAAACAAGTTAATTTGATATTCAGGACAAGCATGCAAAGAAAATAACCTCTGGAGGTCAGTTTAAATTTTAAAAGAAGGACTGTACAAGTGCTCTTGATTTGTGGCTAAGTTGTACTCCAACTTATTCAGTCAAAAGTTTTTTTAAAAAGTTGCATTAATATAGCACCTTTCATGGTTGCACAGTCAAACAGGAAAGCCTTGAGAAGGACCTTGAAGGAGGCAAAGGAACAGGCAAGGCAAAGTGACTCCAGGATGGAGTTCCAGAGAGTGGGGGAGAAAGGCTAACACCCTGACATGGTTGATAAAGTATTAGCAGGTCACAGAGATAGGGAGGGGCAATACCATGGAGGAATTTAAAAGTGAGGATGAGGATCTTGAACTTGTTCCTCAGGAGGATGGAGACCCAGGTGAGGATGTGCTTGGTGTGGGAGAGGACACAAACTGCAGAGTTCTGAATAATCTGCAGCTTGCGGAGGGAAGAGTTGGGAAGTCTGATGAGCAGAAAGTTGGCCTAGTCAAGCTGGACGTGATGAAAGCATAGGTCTCAGCAGCCCAAGGGAAGTGGTAGTGGCGGAGGTGGGCAATATTGCGAAGGTGGGGGAAAGGCTGAACAAGTCAAGGTATGGATGTGGTGTTAAAAGGACATTTGAGATTTGAACAACACACTGAGGTCCTGCACTGGCTTAGTGAGGTTGAGTGTGCATCAATGAATAGTGATGCTGTCAGCGCCTGAGATGAGAAGGCCTGATTGAGAGTTGGATTGGCTTGATATTATAATAATATAATAATCATTACATTTGGTATAGCATTTCGCCCACAAAATATATGGTCAATTCACTTTACAGTATATCCTGTGAAGCACTTTGAGACGTCTCGATGAATTGACAAGGCACTATATCAAATACAAGGATTACTATTATTATTACTACAATGACTTTCATATCTGGAGAACATCCCAAAGCGCTTCACAGGATATACCGTAAAGTGGAGTGATTAAGTGTTTTGTGGACTAATGCCAATAATCGGATGCAAAATCAATATAGAGTATACTTAAAAACAGGGAGGATCACACACAATATACGTATACAACTACTTGAGTTAGAAAGAGGTGTCCAAGGCTGGGAGCCAGCTGAAGGGTCAAAGTATAATGCAGAACTTTCTCACATTGACATGGCAAGGAGAGGAGATCGTATTGTTGTAAACTGGTTTAAAGTGCTAGCTTGTAGCCTCCCCCATCCCAGTCATAGAATGTCACGCTATAATTATCTCCATCAAACAAAACATTACGTCCAATGCATGCATTTCTGTCAAGAAAGTCCATGGTATTTTGTACTCAAATCCTTGGTGAGGTTTTTAGGGAATGCCATAACAAACACAATACATGACAATTAATCTCCCAGCCTCACATTCAAGTACTCATGCTGCAATGCCTATACAGTGAGAACTGGAACAAAAAAAGGCATGTCAAAAGTATGGAATGACAGAGCCCGCTAATTTTTTTTGTTCCTCTTGTGGCAAACAGCAATCAAGCAGAGAGATATCACATCACTATTGTTTCCTTCCTTGAAAGGGGTTAATTTGAATCCCCTGAATTTTCTCAAACACCGTCTTTTCCAATTAATAAGTAACTCTCAGCACAAATCACAGATCATAAACAGCGGGCATGTTGTGGCACAACAAGGCAATTGAAAATCCCACTCAGAAAGTCCTCTGCACAAGAAAAGAGATGATGGGTTGTGCTAACACTGAGAGCTGAATGCACTCTGATTACTTATGGTCATTAGAAAGCAAGTGTTAGTAAATCATATGCACGGTAAAGTTCAGCTGAACCATGCACAAATCTATACCTAGTACATGTATGAATCATCCCAGCAATGCTAAGGGCTGCTTAAATTATACAAGCAAGGCTGCAGAGGATATGGGCCGAACAGAGTAATCATGTTGACAAGGTCAAGATGCCTCACTATTTCTCACTGTGACCTTAATGTTATCTCGTGCATGCTTAGACTGGTTCTGAGCATCATTTTTCTAAAAATAAAAGTAGCGGGCAATAAATCATTAAGAAAGTTGGCGATCTTTGGAATATATTAAAGATCGGAAAGACTGCATTTTCTTAATATAGTAGTGTCAACGTGGTGATCTTCAACTTGAAAATGAGCAGCTTCAATGACAACCTCTCCCCTAATCTTATTATCGCTACTATAATAGTGACATGCTCTTAAGGAATGTAAACTGTCTAAAAGAGAAGAATGACAAAAATCCAACAGTTCTGAAAAGTTTCTGATGTTTGAGTTGTTGTTTTTACCAGTGAAAGCAGATACAACAGTCAGGAACCTGACTATACATAGTAATAATATGAATAATCCTTGCACATCTCATAGCAACTTTCACATCAGAAGGACGTCTCATGGTGATGGAGCTGGGTCTTGCAACTCGTGGGACAATAATAATAATAATCATTGCATTTGATATAGAGCCTCATCACGTCATTAAGATGTCTCAAAGCGCTTCACAGAACATATTGTAAAGTGGATTGACAGTGTATTTTGTGGGCGAAATACAGCAGCCAATTGCGCACAGCACAGGACACTGAAAGACACCTTCTTCTGCAAAGAGGGGAGAATTGGTTGACAAGCTCTCACCAGGCCATTGTAAGTATTCCTGAGTGGTTGGCTCAGAATTTAATTTAACATCTTATCCAAAGGACAACACTTCCGAAAATGTTGCATGCCTCCAGCACAACATGCATTGGAGTGCCAGCATGTACCATATCAGTTCCACATTGCTACCCGATCTGGGGGAGAGTGGAAAAGAGTGGGGAAGCAAAAGATGACTGAAAATGCAGTCAAAGAGGTACATCTTCAGACAAGCTTTGAATGTGGGGAGGGAAAGAGCAAGTCAGAGAGGCTCCAGGATAGAGTTCCATAGAGGGCTTGGTGGAAAGGTTCGAAGCTCACAAGCAGGTTACTGGGTTATTAGAAGGAATCTGGTTACTGGAAGGAATTTAGTCACTGGAAGGAGTCCTAGTGTGCAACTCAGAGTTGTTATTAAGGAAACCCAATAGGAATCACTTCAATTTAGACATATACCTAGTAATAAGATTACAAATACTTACTTGTATTTATAAATTGGTAACATAAAGAGCTTGACATGTACAAACTTGTTAAACATACGCACACGCACATCCACACACACACACGCCATTCGCACTCAGAGTGGTGTATATAACCACTACATTAATATTCAGAGTGTGGTTTCATTAATCCAAATTGCCTTTCAGACATGAAAGTGTCACTAATGGCACTCCAGTGGGAGCTTTAATTAAAGTTATTTTATGTCTGCTGCTTCTGCTATATGCTCTGACTTAAAGGGCCATTGTCATCAGAAATTTGTAAATGCAATTGATCAAATGACTAAATTCCTGAATGTTCACTATGGCCAGATCATTTTTCAAGGGTGAATGGGGGTACCTTTGTGATTCATGGCAGTCATAATAGGGCCAATGCTGGGAGAGGGAGAAGGGAGAGGGAATGCATTTACTCATTCCCAGTCATTTATTTGAGCAGCAGAGAGTGTCTGTCCCCTTGGAAACGGAATAGTTGAGGTGAAAGTGATGGAAGGATAGGTCTTTCATGGACTGTGCAGGGAATAGGTTTAAGCAGCTAATCTTTTTTCTGTTCAATGCTTTCTTATGCGCTTACCTTTCTATCCCTTTTGGTTTGTAGCAGTTAGTTATGTGCTCAATGAGATCTAACTTGCAGTGATTTGTAACAGAATTCCTTAATAACCCACAAATGGGTAAAATGTATCTTGCTGACTTGCAGAACTCTGACCTGATGCAATCTATCTCCAGAGCAGTATCACCTTGGTGATGTACGCCCATAGAATTAGACAATTTTCTCAAGGAAGAACAGATCAGCAGCTGCAGACTGAGAGCTTCATCCGCCATGTTTTGTAACTGCAGGACTCGGCAAGATATTTTCCAGGTAAATCTTTTTTCCTCGGAATTGGCCTTGGAGTTTTTTGCTTTGTTTGTATCTTCACCTCCTCTAGGACGGAACCAGATGTCCAGAGAGATGTACAGGTTTACATTGTATGGGGGAAAGGGGGTTCCTGGAAGCAAACTTGATGCCTTTTTCTGCTCATTCCGCCACAGGCACGATGGGCCAAATGGCCTCCTTCCGTGCTGTAATATTCTGTGATTCTATGTTTCCCATCTATGAAATATTTATGTATCTATTAAAATAGGAATTCCCAGTTGTGCCTTGGGACATTCTCCTGATGTGAAAGGTGCTATCCAAATATAATCTGTTGTTGTTGTGATATGGAGCTCATAAGATCACAAGGTTGGTCTTGATGAAGAAGACCATTCAGCCCATCTAATCTCATCCCACCAGAACTCCACCCTACCTTCCCACATCATAAAGTCAAGCTGCTTATTGAATGAGTCCATTGTCCTGGATACTACCACCTTTACTGGCAACCTGTTCCAGTTATTGAACACCTTCTACGTAAAGAAAAAACGTGTCTTAGATAGGGTCTGCGAATCAAGGGGATTAATATATATGAGAAACAGTTCAAAGTACAAACCCCTGTGATACTCTGCTTAATATCTTTCCCCATTTTCACCTAGTTTCCTGAAAACATCCTCCGCTTTTTTCCCTTCAGCCAATTCTGAATCCGTGTTCATGTCTTGTCCTTGATACCCAGTGACTGCAGTTATTATTAACTATATCAACTATTCCTATTACTAAGGAAACCTGCTATAATTCATTGAAATGTGGTAACAATGCTCCTTTATGTGGATAGATGACTGATCACTGATGGTTTAGTTATAGTCATAAGGTTGGGGAAGGGAACAGTATGGAATGCAGCTGATTCTCTAGCACACTAATAATAATAATAATCCTTGCATTTGTTACAGCACCTTATCGCATTGTTGAGATGTTTCAAAGCACTTCCCAGAATATATTGTAAAGTGGATCGACTATGTATTTTGTGGGCGAAACACGACAGCCAACTGTGCACAGCAATGTCCCACAAACAGTCGTGGATTGAGTGACCAAAATTTGATCCCTAATGTCAGTACATGCCTGATTTTTGGACAAGTTTATCTGATCTTCATAAGCCATATAAACTTTGCTCTTGTGGTTTATGGTGGTCACACGGACTTCTTAGTGAGATTATTGCTTTCAAATCATTTTATTAGCAGGTGATTTATGTAAAGAAATGTATGCAATGTTAAAAATATAATGTAGGCAATCTGCACAATGCAATTCTCTAACATCAGTGGTAGCATTTAAAAAAAATTAAAACCTATTACCACTGGGGATTGAAGACAATACTTCTGAGCTAATGTAAAACTATGAAAGAAAGGAAGGTGTACGAAAGTCATTTAAATAGTGTTTGCAGCTCCAGTGACAATAATAAATGTGGTGATGGCTTTTCCTGGCAGTGGTGTGTTTAAAGGTATACATATACTTTACCTAGTACCAAGATATGCATCACAGACTCACTAAATGTGCTTTTTGGAAAACAAACTAACCTGACCAAATAATCCATAACAGCAAGAAATGTGCAAGATCTATCCTTCATTTAAATTTCCTGCTTCACCAAAGATTTATTTTTCATTTATAATCAATGTATAAATTAAAATTATAAGCCAACTGAAGACAGATGTCCTGAGTATTTAGGGCTGGGTGACTTAAAATTGTACCTATTCTTCACCTGTAATGCCATATTATCCTAAAATTTAAAATGGCCAGTGATATTCAAAACATTTTCAGTGAAGTCATAATGTGGATACTGGTTCCTTTGAGAACTGCAGAAGGTCAATTTTCCAAATTAGGACAGAATTTAAGAATTTTCCACAATTCTGCAGCATCTTAAATGTTTAAGACAAACGGTTACATAGATTTATATAGACTGTACAGAATGGAAACAGAACAAACAGCACACCGATCTGTGCTGGTTTTATACTCCATGTGATTCTACCACCTTTACTGTTCCAGTTGTTGATTACCTTTTGCGTAAAGAAAAACTTGTCTTAGATTGCATCTGTGAATCTAGGGCATTAATATATATGAGAAACAGTTGGCGGTACAAATCCCTGCGGCATCCTGCTTAATATTTCTCCCTATTTTTACCTAGCTCCCTAAAGAATATCTTCTGTTTCCTTCCTTTCAGCCAATTCAATGTTCTCCTGGGCTAAGACCAGGTAGAATTTTAAGCCTGAGATAAAATAATGTTGTTCCACTATAGAAACAATTCTAGTGGTTGATTTGATTCAGCAAATGCAAGGCAGAGAAATAGCTCTATCTGTTTAAATCATCAATGCATCCTGATAGCACCATACAGTGGACAAATATACTTTCTTGTAACAATGTTTATAAATGGTGTTTTATGGTCTTAACACTGCAGCTCAAGATTTAACAGAAATTCTGCTCACTTTAGAGGCAGTAAGGAAAGTCACACCAAATTACATAGTTGTACCTTGCAAATCATACAATACAATGAGGCAAATTTCCTACTTACTATTCATCAGTTATGCTTATTGCAGCAAATAATCAGACTGCAGTGGAAACACACTTTTAAAATGATTGGTTTTAATAAGTCTTAGGACACCAATTGCAAATATAATAATAAGTATTGCTTTCAATATACGAATCAACAGCATTCAGAAACACACTAGTTAGTTGAGGCATTCCCTCATCAAGGAGAAATAGAGTGGAAACCTGTTATAACTTAGGAATTGACGTCTATAAAAACCTGACCAGAGTTATAATGGGGCACAACCAATCACTGCTAATGGGATGCTGGCCTTTATCTCAAGGGGCTGGAATATAAAGGAGAGGAACTGATGCTTCAACTATATGGAGCCTTGGGGGGACCCCATCTGGAGTACTGCGTTCAGTTTTGGGCACCATACTCCAGGAAGGTTATATTGGCTCTGGAGAGGGTACAGTGCAGATTCACCAAAATGATAGGTTGTATCAACCTTGTCTCTATTCCCTTGCGTTTAGAGGGTTGAGGGGTGATCTGATTGAGGTTTTTAAAGTAGTAAAGGGATTCGATAGGGAAGATACAGAGAAACTATTTCCTCTAGTAAGGGAATCCAGAAAAAGGGAACTTAATCTTAAAAAATAGAGTTAGGCCAGTTAGGAGGCAGTGAAATTAGGAGGCAGTTTTTCACCCAAAGGGTAGTGGAAATCTGGAACTTTTTCCCCCAAAGGCTGTGAATGCTAGATCCATTCACATCTTCAATACTGAGTTGGATAGATATTTGTTAGTCAGGGTATTAAGGGCGGGTAATTGAAGTATAGATCAGCCATGATCTTATAGAATGGTGGAACAGCTTCAAGGGACTAAATGGCCTAGTCCTATTTCTATGTTTCTGTTTCCACAGAATGATGACCGACTCCAGCAGCAGTTCAAAATACAGGAAGTGATATCGGCAGTAACCTGATGACATAGCAGTAGGCCACTTTGGTTCCAGTGTACTGGGGTTTGCAGCGCAGATGGAGCCAGCCCATGGATTTTTTTCAGTAAATAATTGTTCCCTTCTGCCCCACCCCGTCCATAACACGTTTTAGTACTCCCAGTTTCTAGCTCTTGACCCACATCCCATAATATTGATTTTACTTCCAAAGGGGTCTCCACAAATCCACAAATACAACTCCAATAGAGACTTTTGGTTATCAATTCCATACCCTAACAAACTTCTCATGTTGATATCAGTAAATACCAGCATTAAATATCAAGGCCAGTCTGAAGAATACATATATACCACACAATATATTCTACATTATATAGTGCCTTTCATGTCAAGAGGAAGTCTCAAAGTGCTTGACACTGCTGGATGGGCACCTGAGCTAAGAATGGGAGATGCTGGGGATGGTAGAAGAAGGGGATGGGAAAGAGAAAGATGACCGTAAGAACAGTTAAAGAGGTACGTCTTGAGTTGGGCCTTGAATGAGAGGAGAGGGAGTGAGTAGGAGGGGTTCCATGATGGATTTCCATACAGTTCAAAAATCTTAATATACATGCTTCTTGATGATGTTAGCTTTATTGGGATTTCTAAATGGGGAAGTTTAATTCATCAGTAAGTTGAAGTTTGATCCACTCAGTCCCATTCAGTTAACATTCCAGCATGCTGGATATTTTTGGAAAATTTCAGTGAGGTTAAAATTATAAGGTGGAGGGGAGAGGATTCGTGTTCATGAGGAGTCTATAAAATAAATGGAGAACTGCAATGTTTCATAACAGATTGTACCATTTTAAAAATGTTAATTATTGAATCTGTTTTGAAACATCACATTTTGCATTGATTCTGCATTCACAGTGGATAGTGCGGTGCAACTTAAAGCTGCCACTATAAATACTATGAACAAATGTTTTGCATGTGCCGTTATAGTGGAGGTTTCCCTTCATGGCTTAATCTGATCATTCACAATTAGAGAATTTTTTGCCTGTTTATTATAACAGATTTCTCATCTTGTGACAGAAAGATATGAATAATTTGATCCCGGAGTTCTTTTGGAAATTTGCGTTGATTGCAGATTTCAGAGTCAAGACTCCTCTGAGAAACACTGTGAATTGCCAGATACATGTGAACATTAAGCAGCTGCCGTTAGTTTCCAAGTGGTCAGCTCTGTTTTCCTCACCATTTACTTGATCATTTGTATTTCGAACGTTTGAAAATCTGTTTAATTCCATTGTCTGACCTGAGGCAAATAAACAGTCAAAGTGTCAAGTAGTCACACTGGGAGCTCGCGGCTTCATTATTCTTAAACCAGAGAAATTCTTTGTCATTTGAATCAGGGGATTAATTATAATGCCACAAATCTGGTAATTAACTCAAACAGGAATCTCATTTAGTGTTAATAGCATTATCAGTGGTTATCAACTCTATCAGTATTAATGGCATTAGCGGTCCAGAACAAAATTAATCTATGCAAGTTTTAAAAATTTAATCTTTTAATCAAGGAATTTATGTAATGGCTTACGGGGACATGAACATGAACTCCTGCCAGGAAACAGTGCTTCAGTTCCATTTATTTTCACACGCGGCTTCTTCAACTTAAAAAAAAACAACAGTTCAAAACCCAAAAAAGGCAAGCTTCTAATATTACGAAATCTGCCAACTCTCATGGATAAAACTCTAAAATACAAGGGCCCTGGGTTGAGAAGGGAAATCAGACTGTGGTCCGTCTCTTCATCCCCGAGCGGATTGGGTTCAAGATCCTTGTCCTGCCCCCACCCTATCACTGCGACCTCCTCAATCCTCAATCCCTTCGCTCAGCGAGCACCAACCTGCTTCATGTATCCCCTCCCTATCCACCCCATCATTGACGAATGAGCTTTCAACCATTTTGCCCCGACTCTCTGGCACGCCATCCCACAGTCCCTTCATTTCACTCCCTCGGTTCACAAGACCAGCTCGGGTGCCCAACCAGGAATGTTAAGCACTTTGGTACATCCTGCTGACGTGAAAGGTGCTGATTAAATGTATAAATTGTGTTGCATTGTCTCAGGAAGTTGCTGCAACATGTATAGTGCACTCTGAGAAGAAGCCCAGCATCTCAGCTGCTTGGTGTTATGTATCTATCAGATTGCCATTGGTGAAAATAATTATTGATTGGTGTCTGTACTAAAATTGCCCTTTGAATTTGTTCACTCTTCTTCTGCTTTCGTGTATCTGAATCAGAGGCTGTCTTTGGCTCGAAGGGAGTTTCTCTTAGTGTTTTGGCCAACAGTCCCTTAAATAAAATTAGTCATTCAGGTTTTTGGAAGGGTGGGAAAGATGATGGCTGTTTTTAAGGGGGTGGGAAAAGTGCCAGATGACACAAATGCACAATCACTCCACGTCAGGTAAATCCTATGAAGTGCTTTGAGACATCCTCCGATGTGAAAGATACTCTATCATATGCAAGGATTATTGTTATTAATTGTAGAAGGTCATTCACTAACATTTCAATGACAAGATGCAAATGAGACTAGTTTATTGACAGTATTTTGCCGTAGCAAAAAAAATATATTGAGTGACTTGTTCAGGGTCCAAACCAACAAATTGAATAATTCTTTGGCATAAATCAGTTTGAGGTTCAAAGTAAAAATGGCTCACGAATAGAATGGTTTATTGCGGTTCAAAGCACTAGGACTTCCAAGTGCAAAATCTGTCAATAGAATTGGTGGTGTGGGTGAGACACCCAAAACAATCAAATAAACTTAACCTTTCTGCACAGAAAGAGAAAAGTATAACCTGACATGGAAAGTAAAAGAGCCTATTTCTGCAGCTATCTCTAACTGCTGATAGTATTGGAAACACGTTTTGCAGAAACCTGTGTACAATCAGCAGTGTTACACACAGGAATACAATAATTAAATATAAAGTGAGTGTCCTCTAGTGTTGTACTGGAGGAGAAATCTTTTTCTTGGATGGAGACAAATTTTCCAAATAATCGTACCACACATACTCCATTAATTTCACAGAAGTGCAAAATGCAAGTGAAACATTAACAACTCACCCAAATCAGATGCATGTTATTGAGCAATGTGTTAATGAGTGCTTATTTTATTGAGGAAACCATTTATTTCCTGTTCATTGCATTATTTGAACTGTTGGATGAAAGGCATAAATCCTTCCGCAATGGCGCTCCCATCAAGAAGTTACTTACTTTGTTATTACTACATTTGCAATTCTGAGAATCATAGATTTTCTATGAGAAATATTAATCGTAGCTAAGCTGCTTCATGCTACTTAACTCCCCAAAGAATTATAACCAAAAGAGGTGATAAATCTGGAGCGAAGCTTCTTGACAAAGGCACTTTGGCAAATTATGATGTACTAAAAGTCATTTTTTAAAAAATCATTACTGTTATATAACTCACATTATATACATTTATACAGGGTAATGAAGTACACATGGTGTACTAATTCAATAAATCTGGTACTCCACCTAGAAATAGGTCATCCTCAAATCATAAATCAGTCAAATACTCTTACAGGTACTCACTATGTTGAAGGAGTTCAACTGAGTGCAACTTGCTCATGATACTTCCAGAGAGGAGACTTTTATGGCCATTTCAAGGCCCTTTGATATCAATCTTTCCTTCTGCTCCTCTTCGTAATTTATGGCAGCTCAAAAGTGAGAGGTCCAGTCAATTTGATGCTGCATCCTACAACAAAACATGCAACAATAGACTCCAATTGGCAGGGATTTGCAAAAGGATCTGCAAATATTAGAATCCCGGTTGTAGCCGACCATATCTCAGGTCAACCTACCAGAACTTTGCTCAGACGCCAATCTCCTGCCAACCACTGGGAGCTTACTTTGGCTATGAGATTGGCTTTTTCAGAGAGAATGTTAAATTAACAGCGAATGTTAACTTCTTAACAGGTCAGCAGCAGACACATCCAGCGACTTGAAGAATTTGATATTTTCAAATTCCTTTAAAAATCTTCTTAACTTAGACTCTGATATAATCAGGACTTGGTCGGCCAGCAAAGACACTGGTTTCCTTTTATCATAATAGCCTTCGAATGCCGGGAAGTGATTTCCGTCTTTGGCTCGTTGAATGGCTCATTCCATGCAGCCAGGCTACATTTCCCAAATAATTACAGAGATAATAAAATATAAACTTTCTTACCTGTATCCAATCCCATTGCCAAAACCTATTGTTTCCTTTACACTTCACAGACCCTCCACAAATGCAGGAAGGGTCTGTGAAGTGTAAAGAATCTAATTTATAGGGTTCGTAAAAGGATGTACAAGTCCACTGAACAACTCCAGCATCGGGAGTACCTTTAAGGTATTTGACAGGGGGAACAGAAGGCAAACCTGGTGGCCTGAATTAATTTATTGTCTTTAATAAATACCTTCAAAAATTTGCTAAGATTTATTGGTGAAAAATTAAGGACACAACAACATCAACAACAAGATTCCATTTATAGAGCGCCTTTCACGTCGGGAGGACGTCCCAAGGCGCTGAAGATACAGATCAAGGCTGAAGAAAAAAGGAGAAAAGCAAGGTTGAATCCTGAAATTGTAATGAATTGAAGCTGAATTTGGGCTTTAGAAGAACATAAGAGGAAGGGAAGCCCGAGGAAGTTAAAAGTTTTCACAATCTTGAGCCCGGGAGTAAAAAATGAAATTAAAGTAGGAGGCAGTGTGCTCAATCCTGATTTCAATGCAGAGCAGATGCAGGGAAGAAGAAAAGCATAACACACAGCTTATTTGAAACTTAAGAGGAATGTGAGAGAAAATTATTGCAGAGCTGGCTGGATTTTACAACCAGCGAAGAGCTGGAAAGGGTCACAACATAGACAAGACCAGGTCAATCCATGGCGTCATTGTTGCATTTAATCCATAAATAAATAAACTTCCACATGTGTCAGACACACAGCTGACCCCCCACCCCCAAAACAATATCCATTTTCTGAAAGTCTGAGATGCTTACAACAGGTTTCAAGATTTCAAGTAAATTTTAAAGTAAATTTTCATAAGAATTGGAAATTGGGCTTTGCACACACTTTCAATTCCAAAGTTTTGCATGGTTTAAGATATTCATAGCTAGAAAATCAATAATGTTGAAAACAGTGAAATGCAGTGCTTTCCTTCCAAAAAAAAGTAGGATCTAAATTATACACTGATTTCAATTATCCAGCAAGACAGGCTCTCCATTATGGCAGAACCTGAGATTTCACACAGAGTATCCACAAATCAAGCTGAGCCATGAACTCACAGGTTGATTTAATATATAGAGAAGACATCTTCGTGGTCAGACAGTGTAAATTATAGGAACTAAGAAGCCACGCCATCAGTTTCCTAAATTGTGCTGGCTAATAATAGGTTAGCAAAGGAGGTTGGTTGCCATAGTTGAATGACAGCCACAGTACCAATAGCAGAACACATAGCCCTCATCTTTTTTCAGGTGAGAAAAGTATTGCCGTAGGTAGGCAAAGTAAGCACACCCTCACAGAAATACCCAGTGTCAAGAGAAGTCCCCCTTAGTCGAATTCTCCCCATTAATTCATATTATACAATGTACGACTAACATTTCAGCTCTATGATTGTTTTTCTTTCTTATTATTTCCTTCCTGCTTTGACTTTATCAGCATTTTGCAAAAATAGCACACTCTCTTTTAATATGTACTGCAGTTCAGTCATTTTTTTGGAGCTACATTTGAGACGGGTTTCTGATCTAGTTTAAAAAAAATCATATGCAACAAGACTGCTCGAGTCAAATAATTCCGCCCTCCCCGACCAATGAAGCAAATGTCTTTTGTCTTCTATCGCATTCTTGGAATTCTATCTCTGCATTTTCACTCTGCAGACACCAGGAACAAAAAGTATCAATAAAAACTGGAAAGTGAGGATAATGAGGAAACGCTTCTGTCAAGAAAATGATAAAGCATTCATGCATTAATTACTGTAATTAGTGTTTTAAAAAATAAGCATCATTTAGATGTTAATTACTCCTTGCTTCCCTATCTTTTCAAAGCACCTGTGCTGTCTGGCAAAGTGAAAGGCTCACAATGGAATCGTCCTTTAAAACAAAACTCCAAGTCCACACAAGGGAGCGACAATAACTAACCCTTTAAGAGCTGAATGATAGAACGTTTGGAGACTGGAACCTCCCAGTTTGTATTATTCCTGTTGTTTTCTTTTGCTTTGCTCCATTTGCAGGAATTTTGGAATTTGGATTTTCTCATGGCATTATTCAACAAGAGAAGGGACTTTCTCCCAGTGTCCTGGCCAACAAGCTCCCCCAAAAATTGGTCACTCACTCCTTGACTGTTTGTGGGACATTGCTGAGAACAAATTGTCTATTGTTTTCTCTCGACATGAATGGTGCTTTATCAAATATAAGGATTAATACTAGGAGAGTGCTCTGTGTGTTGTAGGTTTCCTCTGTTTATTGTCTCCTTCTTTGCAGGTCCTATTGCAACCAACAGACAGAGAAATACTATTGAACAGCTCAGCAGAAATTTTATGAAACATGCTGTCAAGACAGCATCACTTTAGCTATGGGGAAGAACTAGATGTTAGAGCTCTTCAGCCTCAGAAAAACTGTGTCAGAGGGTACATGAAGGTACACACGATATTTGACTGGACAGGAAAAATATACCTGGAACAAGGCTTTCAGATCCACAAGAGCAGTAAGCCAAGATACCATAGTTTAAGAGGGGCAATTATAGGGACAGACGCCGGGAAGTATTTCTTTACTAAGAGAGGTGAAGGCAAGACATTGGACGCATTTAAGAAACAGCCTAATACTATAATGCGAAAGTAGTAGAGTAGACCGAAAATCTCTTGTGAGGCAAGAAAGTAGTCACGTACCAAGTATGCAGCTGGATTGCATTTATCTAAAAGTCAAAACAACATCTCTAAAGATGTTAGCTTGTATTGGTGCAAAGCTATTTTTAATATATGTTAACACTCTTCCTAACGTGAATTAATTCCCTCAACCGCATGACAGTTGTTCATAGGGTTGGGGGAATTTATTCATATTAGGAAGAATGTTAATATATATTTTTTAAAAATTAAAACAATGGGCAAAATATAATAGTTCCTGTACACAACCCTCAATGTGACAAACGTCAACATGTTGTAAGCTTCTTTAATCTGTTTGTGCCTGATTTTGATTCCAGTTTATCCTAATGGTTACTAAAGGCCATCTGCCAAATGTAAAAAATATTATTATGATCCTTGTATTTGATATAGTGATTTGGTTTCTTACCACCTCATCAAAATATTCCCAAGCACTTCACAGGATTTATTTTACTAATTATTGCAGTGACTGTTTTTGTGCGTGAACATGGCAATTAATTTGCACACTGCAATGGACATTGAACAAGAAGAGTAAGGGAGTGAAGGAGAGAATTGGAGGGACTCTATGATGGAGTTCCAGAGTGTGAAGGCACAATGGCTAAAAGCCTGTCTGCTGACAGTGGGATGGATAGGGCAGAGATTTGAAGCAGATCAGTATTTGTTGAACAAAAGTAAGTAGCCGGTACTGTGGTAACATGCCAGATCAGACTATGAGCTCCAGTCCTAATGTGAGCCATGAACCCACAACCTTCTGACTAAGAAGCACAAGTCTCATTAACTGAGCCAAACCGATAAAGTACAAGTCTTCTAAAATTCACTACAGCTCGGAGCACTTATGTAGATTTCTAAGAACATGCTGATCCCTGATATAAGAAACCTTGTGCAAATTTATGCTGCAACTTTACACATGCACACCAGTAGGATTTGTTCATGAAGGTAGTCTTTATACTTTTACAGTACACAGTTTAGGATTACAGAAAAAATATATTGTAGAAATAGAAAGTTAGAGACTCTGAGAGAGCGAGAGAAAATTAGAGATTCAGACAGATAATGAGAGTCTCAGACTGCGACAAGGACTGAATGACAAAAAAATGAAAGTAAAGAGAGAGAGGGATTAGAGAGAAAGGGTAGATTTAAAGTGGTTGCGAGAGAAGGGCTGACACAGGGTGATATGCAATATAACAGTTATGTTATATTTCCTGATAGAACAATATTTAGGCAGTCCTCTAGCCAACTTGTATTTTGCGTAATGTCTAATTATCTGCACTACCTGCTTATCCATAAAAGGGTCGGGCCCAGTTAATGTGGATAATTAGCTTGTTAATATAGTGTATTATTAACATGTTAGAAAATGGTATTAAAATTAGATTACAATTGGAAAATAACTACACAGTGACACACACTCCTGATTTCCTGGTCCTTGTAGTAAATGTGTTGATTTGGGCTAAGCCTTATTCTGCTCCATTTGCGAGGTGTTGCATATCGTTATTTAATTTTACTTCATAATCATGCTATTTACACTTTTAACACTGCATTGAATTATCTTTGTTTAGAAACACTCAGGGGCAAATTTGCAAATGGAGGAGAATAACACAGAGCCCACATCAGCAAATGTGCTCCGTGGAGTGTACAGAGCAAAATACTGTAACTTGATGTAACTTAACCTCATTCTCAAAAGAACAACTCGTACTGATTTCCATTTCCTGCATACGATTTTCTTGTGGTACCACTGAGGAGCACTGATAATTCTGTGTCAATTTATGCTATGGACTCATGCCCAGTAGAAACTGGACTGAAACTACACAAATGGCTTACACTTAGGAACCTTACAGCCATCAGTCAGAAAACAGATGCTTTTTTTTATTGTATACAAGAAAGCCACATCTCTATTCCTGTCATACAAAGGGTTTCAGTCTTCTGTGAGCTTAGGCAGTGTCACTACTTATATATTCATAGAGTTTTAGCATGAAAAGGTCCCATTTTACTGTTCCACTGGTTTCCTATCACATGAAAATGTGCTACAAACACTCTGGTTTAATGAATATTAATGAAATGTTTGAGATTTTTTTCAAAATTCTTATTAGTCATAAAAGGAAAGACTGTATGAGAAGGAATTTGACAGCCTTGAATGAAAAGACTTTCAAGTAAGGTGTATCTTCCAGCTAGCAGGAGAGGGTGCTGATGCTGTGGCTGTTTACCATAGTTCTCTGGCTTTTTATTGAGATAATAGTAAGAAAAGTATACATTTCACATTTGTAATTTAACCCACTGATTCGGGATTAAATAAAATCAGCCAACCACTGGTCCAAATAAAGGTTACCTACAGTTTTAGAGTTATAAAGAGCAATTTCAAGACAGACTTTCTTAAGGTTTCGCCCTGCCTGGGAATCGGATCCAAGTCGTATCGCATGCGAGACAAGTGCTCTAATTTTTACCACCTGTAGCACTTATCAACTGAAACTTCTCTAGGAGCAATGTGTCCCACAACATGATAATCATCACATCACATTTTCCATCCACTATGTGAAGTTACTATCCAAATGTTAGAATGACATTTCTGTGCATCGATTTACTGCCAGTAATAAGAAAATCCACTCACTGGAAATACATGTAATAATTGCAAATTTAACAGTCCAATAACTGAAAATAACTCAAATGATCTTTGCTAATGAAGGTGATTAATTTCTAGCTGACAGTAACCAAGGCAAAAAAGCTCACCAAACAACTCGGAGAGAAAAACAAAATCACAATTTAGGCTACAAATACTTGAGCTACAAATTGTAGGACGAAAATTCATACTAGAGAGAAAGTGAGTAAAAGCATCATGAAGGTTGCAAAATCTGCACATTGGAAATTGATCCCGAATTGATCCACATTGGATCCAAATCCGCAAGGAAAGCAACATCTCATTCAAACTTGGAAACACACTGGTCAGCGAGAGTTCCATCAGCAGTGCAGAAATTTAATAATTTGGCAACAACAACAACAACTTGCATTTACACAGTGCCCTTCAAACAGAATAGTGTCCCGGAGCACTTTGGTAAGTTAAACTGTTACAGGTACTTTACCTTCTCCCACCATCTGTTTCGAATATGGGTACAATTATCCTTTAGCCCCATCCCCCCCAAAACAAGTTGATTCTTTATTGGCTGGAAACTGATTTAACAGGTTGTGGGGTAAATTTGCAGCATTTGTTCAGAGGACACTGACCTGCTTTCAGCCATTCTGCCCCTGCTCCCCACCAGTGGCGGATTAACAATAATAATCCTTGCATTTGATGTAGCACTTTAGCACAACTTCGAGACATTTCAAAGTGCTATTTTATCTCACAATCCCAAGTCCTTGCAGGGAGTCAGTCTGTCACTGAGTCCATTACTTATACGTAGCGAACAAAATAAATGGGGGCTCATGAATCTTTTTGGGACCAGGCCCACAAAGGTTTAATGCAGCTTTGAAACTCTGGAACTCCATCCAGAGTCTCTTTGAGTTGCTCCCTCCCTCACCTTGTTCAAGGTCTGTCTCCAGACCAACCTCTTTGACTTTTGGACATTTTAGTTACTTCAACAGTCACTGGATTTAAGAAACAGTGTGTTGCAGTGATGGGAGGATGTTGAGGTGTTCATTCTACAAGGATGAAATCAAATGGGCCAAAGGACCTTCTTCATCTAAACTTTTCCTGTGATATGTAAATTGGCAAGTGTATAACTCTCTTTTGTCATTGTTATGATATTGTCTCTGTCAGGCAGATCCAGGCTGACATGCATGCTGCTGTAGCCCATTAATCCTATATGATTAATAGGACTCATGTCTGTGTTAATCCCTTTGTAAATTTATCCGTAGTCTAGCTTGAGAACTGATCTGTAACCAAAAGGCTGAATTTCTTTTTTNGGTCTTTGTAGAAACTCAGAAATTGACAGATAAGTAGCTTAAATTAGATCTTCACTTTGGAAATGAGGATAAGATGTGAGCAAAACAAAACAAATACTGTACAATAGTACTTGATTCAATGAGTAACCTTGACTGACTACAATTTCCGTCCTGTAAAATTAAACAATTCGCTGCTCCTTCATTTTGCACTGCAGTTTCTGCTTCTCCCTTACTTCGCATACCACTTCACATTGCATTGTATTAGAACAACAACCCTTCATTTATAGTCAGAGAGACGGGTTTTCCCTTAGGCATCAATCCAACCTCAATCAAGAGATTCACTTTATTTCTAACTATTGAACAACAATAACAATATACATTTATATAGCAACTTTCACATCGGGGGATATCTCAGAGCACTTTACACAAATGCCCTTCAACCTGAGCTTGGGGAAGATCTAAGGAGTAATGGGGCAAAGAAAGTCGCTGAATGTATGATCAAAGAGATAGGTCTTTTGAAGGCGGGGAAGGAGTGGGAAGTGTGGCAAAATGGATGGACTCCGGAATGGAATTCCAGAGAGTGTGTGCAGAATGGCTAAAGGCCCACTGATGATCGGGAGGAGAGGTCTGGAGGTCAACCTATTGGCAACATTTAAATATTAAAGTACTTCTCAGAGAAAGAAAAATTGTCATACAGAACATGAACAAAGAAAACAGATTAGATGTTTCAATAGAATTGACCATCAATACATCAAAAGGATTTTCTTGTGAAGAGCATTTCTCATTACATTAAAAGATCACCAAGCAACAGTAGCCCTGTGGTAACTAGCAGAAACAGTCAGTCATAGGGACATAACACCCAGAAAGACCACTGCAGTTTATCTGGCTCAGTCCAGAGTGAAAAAAGAGAAATAACGTAACATTTCCTGTCTCTCATCCCCACAATTGATTTGTTCACCAAATAGCTATCTAATTCCCACTGAATGTGTTAGCGCACATTGAGCTGCACATTGTGCTGTTCAGCGTAAACATTTTACAAAGATAACAAATTGCTACAATCTCTTCCCACACAGACACCACACAAATGGAAAAAAATAATCTGTGACAGTCATTGTGCTCCTGTTGTACTTGTTATGTTTCCTTACAACTTTTAAAGTAATGGTCCTTAGCATTTAGGTCATTTGAACTATTCAGTTACTACAAATCTTGGTCTTGCTATTTTTCATCTGTTTAGGTAGCCTTGAAATTCTTTTTTACCACGTAAATGATTCTATTTTGATGTTGTTTTGATATTGTCTCTGGTCAGGCAGATCTAGGCAGACTCACTGGCTGTATATGGTATGTATAATTGGGTTCAACAATAACTTGCATTTAGGTAGTGCCCTTCATGCAGGAAAGCATTCCAGAGTGCTGCACTGTGGTAGGGATGGATTACTGAATAAAAGAGAAGTTGGAAGAGACCATAGACGCTAGTTGACATGGTACATATTCTAAATAAAGAGATGAGGCTGAGGGATTGCGGCAGGGGGTTCCAGAGGATTGGGGCATAGTGGTTGCAGACACAGACACCTATGGTGGCATGGAGAGGTCGGGGGATGTGGAGCAGGGTGAGTGGCGTGCATGCAGGTCAGAGAGCTAGGGAGGTGCTACGGCATGAGGAAATGTATGTGAGAGTGAGGATATTGAAGTCAATCTGCTCAGAGAAAGGGAGCCAGTGGAGCCTGGCCAGATTTGGCGTGATGGTCATGCAGAGTTTGGTGCTTTTGAGGATACAGTTGGCGGAGTTTTATATTAGTTGGCCCTTGTGATTGGTGCAACTGGAGAGACCAGCAAGGAGATCATTTGAGAAACCAAGGCTAAAGATAATAAACGTGTGGATGAGGGATTTGGTGGCATTAGGTGTGAGACAGGGTCAGAGACAGACAATGCTGACAGTGCAGACAATGTTGGTGTTTATTGCAAAAGGGTTTGAATACAAGAATAGGGAAGTCTTGCTGCAGTTGTATAAGGCCTTGGTGAGACCGCACCTAGAATATTGTGTGCAGTTTTGGTCTCCTTATTTAAGAAAGGACATACTCACCTTAGAGGGGGTACAGCGGAGATTCCCTAGGTTAGTTCTTGGGATGAGGGTGTTGACCTATGAGGATAGGTTGAGTAAACTAGGCCTATGTTCTCTACAATATAGAAGAATTAGGGGTGATCTTATAGAAACATATAAGATCCTTATGGGGCTTGACAGGGTAGACAGTGTGAGACAGTGTGAGAGTTGAGGAAACACTTCTTCACTCAGAGGTAAGTGAATTTATGGGATTCTCTATCCCAGAAGGCTGCAGATGCTCAGTCCTTGAACATATTCATGACTGAGATTGATAGATTTCTAAAGGATAGAGGTATTAAGGGATATGGGAATAAGGCGGGCAGATGGAGTTAGGTGAGAAGATCAGCCATGATCTTATTGAATGGCAGGGCAGGCTTGAGGGGCTGAATGGCCTACTCCTGCTCCTAATTCCTATTCCTGACACTGTGTTCCATTTCCAAGCACAGACATTCCTAATATTAACAGCTCAAAAACTTATCTGAAAGTTTAAATCAAACTTTATTAAGCATGGCGAAATATAATTTGTTTCAAAAATAAAATGACTGTAAAAGAAGTGATGAAAATTGGAAACTTACAGTGGTTATTTTTAATAAATCATAAAAAATCTCATAATAAATATCCTTGCATTTGATGTAGCGCTTATCACATCTTTGAGTCATCTCAATGTGCATCTCAGAATATACTGTAAAGTGAATTGACTATGTTTGATATAGTGCCTTTCACGACAGGAGGACGCCTCAAAGTGCTGCACAGGATACACTGAAAAGTGTGGTGACATGTTATTTTTGTTTAGGTTTCATTTGTGACCATCGTACGTGCTTGAGACATACTAATATAATTGACAGCTTTAACAGGAAAATATAATTAATTGTTAATAACAGCTCATTTAAGATAATACAACTGAGCTCAGTCGATAACGCTCTCATCATTGAATCAGAAGGTTGTGGGTTCAAGCTCCACTTTGGGATTTGCAATTCATTGACTGACACTCCAGTGTGGTGCTGGGGTATTGCTGTGTTGTTGCATTTGCCGTACTTCCAATGGGATTTTAAATTGAGGTCCACCTTTGCCTGTTCAGGTGTTAAAGGTCCCATAACTTAGAAAAACACTTTATGAAAGTGCTCCTGGCCAACATAATAAAATCATTATTCCATTATCACAAAATCATTAATAATAACTTACGTAATTTACATAATTATTATTCTCAGGAAAATTGATCATTCTCTTTATGGCTCCTTGTTGAACATTGCCGTGTTGGCCTATAAATAAACAGTCACTACACTTCATGGTAAAATCTTATGAGGCGCTTTGACACATCTGGATGACATGAGTAAGCAAAATATTGCATTATATCAAATCCAAGGATGATTATTATATGAATGGAACAATCTCTACCTTCTGCTTCCCAGTACTCCCACCTATGACAATTCCTTCTAAGAGGTGAGCAATACAGGAAAGAGTGTTACTATATGGGGCTAGTGTCTAAAATGTTATTCTGATTACAATGAATTACAGACCAAGTCAGTCATTCAAATATTTTGAGTTAATTGAGCTCAGAATTTCATTACCATTTCATAATTAACACAATCCTATGTCTCCTGAACTGCAGCTATTATGTCAATGTATTTCCCACTGAGCATAGCAATAGTGATATTAGGTAAAGCATTGCTGTTAGTTTAAACTATTATTACAGCAATTATAGCACAGCTTTACAGGCTATAACATTTCCCGTTTTACACTGGTACTCATTTCATTAAAAAACGACTCACATTTAACAGACAATACAGATGTAATTAAATTTTCAGGTTACGAGACATATGTGAAAGATAAGTTGAATGATTCCAAATGCTTGATATAATAAGGCTTGCAGGTTCAAACATATCACAGATATCAAGGTAAGTGATTCAGGCCATTATTGAAAGTGAATCTTGAACAAGCCATGGATGTATTTTCTAGTACGCAAACAGTATCTTTCATTTATTAATGATTCAACTGTGACAGACTGTCTTGAACAGTGGAAGGTGATATTAAGACTTGTCTTTTCTAAGGGAAAAGTATTGGTTTGATCATTTCTAGGCCCATGCATGCTCAAATAAGTGAAAAAGCACAGTCCCACTCAATTGTTTTGTGCTCTGTGGATCTGTTACTTCCAGGCTGCGAGCATTCATTGGAGGTGACTAATGTACACCTCATTTAATATCTAACCAAATCCATTTGCAATTCCTGTCTGTTTTATTTTTCGGGATAAACTACAGGCACAAACGCGTTTACACAAATATGTTCTGTAACAGTCTTAATAAGTGTCACAAATGTCTACAGCAAAATAAAGAAATATTGTAATTTTTATTGTAGTTATTATAAGAATGCGCTAGAATAAGCCACGTTTGGAAAATATGCTAGCCCCTCTATGCCCATCCCCCAGAGGATCGAATTCAAGATTCTCATTCTCACCTACAAGGCCATTCAAGGCCTTGCTCCCTCCTACCTCTCCGACCTACTATCCTTCTACTTACCTGCCCATACCCTCCGTTCCTCTGGCTCCGGTCTGCTCCACATCCCCCGCCCCAACCGCCCTACCATCGATGGCCGGGCTTTCAGCCTCTCAGCCTCTAGGCTCTGGAACTCCGTCCCCCAGTGCCTTTGCCTTGCTTCCTCCCTTTCCTCCTTCAAGGCTGGTCTCAAAACCTTTCTCTGTTACCGTGCCTTCAGCTCTCCTCTTGACTCTCTACCCCCTGCTCGCTCCCTCCCTTCCCTCCCCTCACCCTGACCATTTCCCCCCTGCTCAGGTCCCGACCCAACTGTCCAGCGCCTTGGGACGTCCTCCCGACGTGAAAGGCGCTCTATAAATGAAATCTTGTTGTTGTTGTATGCAGGGCCTTAAATGTTATGAATCTAAGTCCAGCATTGCATGCACATTAACCCAGCACAGCTTTACATACTGTTAATGATGCTACTGTAGCTTTTCTCTGTTGTGTATTATATTTATTTCTGCTTCCCAACAGCACTGCCAGTCTCTCTCGTATCCAATTTGCACTCTAGTTACCTATTCAGAGTAATGCATGCTGTAACCTTTTACACTTCAGCAAGTACAAATGGTATTATTACCCCAGGCGCTCTTATTGTAGCCTGTGCACTAAGCTTATGTTGTTACATTTCGCTTCCATTCCCCCATCCAGATCCTTTCTCCATACTCCTTGGGGTCCCTTTGTTATCTTTCCCAAACAGAATTTAATAATTCAAATGCCTTGGATACAAAATGTGGTCTATGGCTACGTTTCAGCAAAAGCTTTCAAAATCAGAGGTTTTGTGTAATTTAAGAGGGGTAATGGGCTTTTGAGAGCTTTCTTAAGTAGCTCTTTGATCACTAGATAATTTGGAAAAAAATGCTGCGCCAAAGGTTAAAGGTTGCTCTCAAGGTATCTTTATGCACGCCTCCAAGAGTGGATGGTACTCAATCTCCTGCTCTCAAAAGATGAAGGTTTTCTGGGGTTATTATAAATTTGGAATTGTGCCATAGAAGTACTCCAACAGACATCAAAGTCTAAACTCAAATAGTTTACTGCTCGTTGTAGATGAAGGTATGAATGTTGCCTCCATCTGTATATTGAATTAATAGTCCCAAACCAATGCTGGAGTGGAACAGACTCACTTTGTGGAAACAGCCTGACCAAGTAAAAGACATAGTTTTCAAACCAACTTGTGTACAATGGATGAAATTCTTCCTATCCCAATGTGAATGTTAGTGAGCACCAGTGAAACAAGTGTATAGTGTCACAGGCTATTTGAGGCATGCAGATGTACTGGATTAACTCAGCAATTCACACCAACGAAAATAATTAGTGCTGGAATTGAGGCCACTGATCTGTCAATCTGTGCAGCAGGCTGGGCTTCTGAGGCACTGAGATTGAAAATCATTAATAATATAAGGTAAAACCAGCAACGTACTGTCTCTGACTTGTGCAATGTTTAAACTGCAAACACTTGCAACTCGTAAAGTAATGCAAAGGTGAAATATTTTTCATTGATCATCATCCTACACCTGAACATATATCGATACGCATAAAGCAAAAACAACAGCAAGTTAAAAATAAATGTATATTGATCACAGCTAAGTAGGATTAAACCATGGCTTGTTTTTGTAATTGCAGGTTTTTTTGTGTCAGGTCTATTGACATTCATAATAATAATAATAATAATGCTTGCTTTTGATAGAGTGCCTTATCATGTTATTGAGATGTCTCAAAGCACTTCACAAAATATAGTGTAACTTGAATTGACTGTATATTTTTGTGGACGAAATACAGCAGCCACTTGTGCACAACAGTGTGCCACAAACAGTCATGAATTGAGTGACTAAATTATTATTTTTTATTTCTCTCTTTTTTTGGGAGAGATTATTACCCCCGGAAAAGTGATCCATCAATCAACTAACAACTGGGTTCCTACTTACTGCTAGGTAAACAGAGGTGTGTGGAATAAGGAAATTTGCCTAAGATTTCCCTACCTGGGAAGCCACTGATGGCAATGTTACACTCCAAATCCTGGGTCAAACATATGTCAAAAGTTCAGGGCAAAATTTGCAATATGCTTCAGTTAAATCAAGCTCTGATCTCCCATTGCAGAGTCCAGTGCTGTCACAGTATTGCAGTTGAAGCTGGAATCGTGCCATAACAAACAACAAAACCTACCTATCTCTATTCACCAGTGCATGTTCAGTGGCCTGAAGGATAATGCCACACAATAGGCAACCCAGCTGCTTCCAAACCTCAGCTTACATACAGATAATATAAATAGTATGGCTATCAATGGACCCAGTTAGTAGGACTCTTGCCTTTGGGTCAGAATAGTGCAGTCAAACGCTTGTGTCAGGACTTGGGCTTATAGTCTAGGCTGACTCTTCAGTACAGTACTTTGACTATCAGAGATGCTGGCTTTTCGATGAGACATTAAACAGAGGTCCTTTCAAATCTCACGCCTATTCAACGGGTGTGAGAGACCACCGAGGCCATGGGTCGACGGTGGTGAGTGACCGGCGAGGCAAAGATTCGTCTGCTCCTGTCCCAAAGCAGCCACCTCAACTATCCCATTGCTCAATCTCTCCACATAAACCCGCTCGGAAAGGCAAACACACCTTCCCCCTCCTTCACCTATACCCTCCCCAAATCTTCCTGCTCCTCAAACTCCAAGGTCATTTCTCCCCCATGACCCCAAATTCTTTCTATACCACTCTCTCCTCCATCCCACCACACCAGCAAAGCTATCTGCTTTTCCCTCCAAAATGTCTGCTCCCTCTTTAATAAAGCCCTCACTGTCATGGGCACATTAATATTATTGGGCTTACAGAAACCTGGCTCTCCCCCATCCCACTTGTTGAAGCCTCCCATCCTGGCGACACTTTCACCACACCCCCAAAGTGGCGGAGGGGTGGCCCTCGTCTCCCAAGCTTCCCTAGGTCTATTTCCCTATTCCTCTGGCTATTCACCTCCTTTGAGAATCTCACCATCTACCATCCCTCCACGCTCTCCCTCAAAATCCTCCTAGTTTACCGCCCCCCCAAAACTTCCTGGCTCAATTCTCACTGATAGCTCTTCTCTTCTCTAATCCCTGTCTCTCTGCACTGAACAACTGCATAATGGGTAATTTCAACCTCCACCTGAACTCCCCTTGTACAACCTCCTCGAATTTCACTGACCTCCTCTCCTCCCTAAACCTCGACACCACCACACATCGACTCGCCGACCCACAACTGTGGCCATTCCCTCGAACTCATCATCACACTTGGCCTTGACATTTCTGACTTGTCAATCATGGACAAGGCCATCTCAAACCACTTCCTCATCTCCTTCTCCTCCCACATCCCACTCCCATCTACCAAGCCCTCCACCATTTTTTTCTACCACAGGAGAAATCTTCCCCCTGTGTCCCTCACAAATGCTCTATTTTCCTCAGACCACCTCCCCCTCTTTCCCTCCACCTGCAGTGATCCTGATGCAGCCATCAAGCCGCTGAATGACAGTCTCTCCACAAACTTCAATTCCCTGTCTCCCCTGAAATCCAAGCTTATTTCCAAACCTACCCACTCCCCCTAATACAAAAGTCATCTCCACTCACTCAAAATACAAATCTGGATGCTTGAGTGCAGAGGCAGAAATCCGGCCTCACGAATCACCACCAGCTGTGGCTCGAGTACCTCTGCACCTACCCCATCTCCCATTCACAGGACAAAACTGACTTTACTCCAAAGTCATCCAGGAGGCAACCAAAACTCCAAAGACAATGTTTTCGATTGTCCATCAACTCCTCCGTGCAATTCCTCAAGTCCTCTCGATCCTCACATCAAACCCCAAGTGCAAAGTAGTCCTAGACGTCTTCGCCTCAAAGATTGAAGACGTCCCCCTGGCTGCATTGTCCTCCCCCCACATGTCCCCTTCCATCTCACTCAGACCATCCACAACGATTTCTCCCTTCGTCACGCCTCCTGCCACCCCCTCCTCTCCTTTGCCCATTACTCCCTCCTCCCTCTTAACCATAGTCACCTGGATGAAGTTCACCACCTGCTACCTCAAACCCCTCCCCACCCAACTGCTGGTCACTCAACTTCCTCTCCTCTCTCCACTGTTGGCCGACATGGCCAACCAGTCACTCCCTTCAGGCTTTGTTCCACTCCCACTGAAAACTGTTGTTATCAAACCCCTCCTCAATGAACCCACCCTCCATCCCTCTAATCTCTCTCACTACCATCCTATTTCCAACCTACTCTTCCTTGCAAAATTCCTGAAATACATTGTTGCAGGTCAACTTTGGTCACATCCCACCATCCATTCCCTCCTCAAGCCCCTGAGGTCTGGTTCTCTCCCTGCCTACAGCACAGAGACAGCACTTGTCAAATTCACAAATGATATCCTCTCTATCTGTGACCAAGGCTCCCTCTGCCTCCAGGATCTCTCTGCCGCGTTTAACACAGTCGACCACACCATCCTCCTCCATTGCCTCTCTTCCCTCATCCACCTTAGTGGGACTGCACTCACATGGTTTGAGTCCTACTTTCTTCTCCCAGCCCAACTCAGTCACATGCGGGGCTCCATCCTTGGCGCTCTTCTTTTCCTTATCTATATGCTTCCTTTGGGTCATCCGCAGACACGAGGTAAACTTCCACATGTATGCAGGTAACACACAGATCTACTTTGCCTCCTCCAGTACCAACTCCAGCTCCGCCATTGTTCTATCAGCTTGTTTGGCAGGCATCAAGGCCTGCATGAGTGCAAGCTTCCTGCAGCTGAAAGTGAACAGACAGAAGCCATGGTCCTTGGCTCCCGTCAACAGCTTCACTATTGCAGATCTGAACTCCTCAACCCCCCCGAGCTCTCCCTCACACTCACTGAACCAGTGTGCAATCTAGGCATCCAGTTCGACTCCCAGCTGTCCTTCCTCCCCCACATACGGTCCCTGACCTACCATGTTTACGACCACTTTCACCCCGCCCCACCAGCTCGGAGTCAGGCTCCGTCACTGTTAAGTGCTCTGAGATGCTACGCTATATAAGTGGAGGGTACTATATAAATGCATGTTGTTGTTGTATATAAATGTATATTGTATTCACAGGATTTACTGTAGTTTGGATACTCTTGAAAATGGTGATGGGTTTCCCTGTGTGTCAGACAAAAACAAACACTTCCAATAGATCAGACAGTGTCTTACACGTGCATAATCAATCCAATGATTGTATTTTCATTAACATAATCAGCCTTCTATAAACACTGAAAATGCATAATTATTTAGTCTCAAATCCCTTCTGATAACTCGGGTAAATTATGTCCTCTAAATCAGCCTCCATCCACTAATTTAGTTACGTCCTCAAAATTATTCCAGTAGGTTTGTGAGATGTGAAATACTGGTTTCTAAAATTACAATAAAGGCTTCTACGACTTTTATGGTCCCCCCTCATACATTGATGGCATTTCGCAGCAAGTATATAAGCACAATCAAACTGCTCCATAATTCCCCGATATCCATCTTAGTCTATTTTGAATATTGGGATTACATTAGCTATGCTCAAGTCCTCAGATGTAGCCTCTGCATTTGTGAAGATACAACGAATATTAACCAGAGCCCAGAGAATTAATCCAAAGAGATGGTGCAGAAAATTTGAAAATAGTGCAGTCTGGAGTGAGAAATTTAATTTAAGGATCATTTGAAGAAAATAAACTGTGGAGAGCAGAGATAAGGGTATAAGGAGTAATGTATGGCACAGAGTGAAAGCATTGCAGTTTTAAATCATATAAATATGCAGAAGAGACTGTAGATAAGTGGGCTGAAAGAGATGCTGAGGATAAATGATTGGAGGTCATTATGAAATCTAAACCATTAAGATTGGTTTCATTGAGATAAAGACATTCATAAATAGCAAATACCAAAACCAATATGGAACCTGTATTGTACTTTACCCCACCTCAGGTGGAAAGACCTTGGCCAAAGTGTTCCTCTGCCTGCACATGTGGCAAACTTTAGCATAGTACTACTTGGAAACTGTGTCCAAAAACAAATTACAATGGGTAAAGCTTCCTTCTCAACTCCATTCGTGGAGCTGTGTTGCATTAATACTGAGTGACAGCCCTGAAAAGAAAACTATAGTAACTTCACATCAACTAGCTCCTCACTGGCTGGATATTCAGTAATTGAATACATTTTGAATGTTCCAAAAATAGGTGAAATTATAAATTTCAGTTTCGCTAACAAAATATTTCAACAAGAGAACAATGAAACGCATTCCTGTTTCTCTAAACTCAAAAAAAAAGGTCCAACGGTGGTCTTCTGTCCTGCTTGGTAAGATAAGCAGCTCCAGGCTACTCAGGATGAGGCCGAGGTGCAGATATCAATACTTTTTTACAGGGACGTTGTCCAAATAGAGTGGTACATTAGTGATACTTCAGGCGGTAAATGTATTTAAATAGAATTTGTACCACTTAGGGTTACATATGTAGACTGATAGAATATTTGTCACATATATTAAGCAGTCTTGAACAATGAATTTTCAATACTGCTTAAGATACAATGATTGGATTGTAATTACTTTCAAAGTAATAAAACCAATAACTCAGAAGATAATGAAGGCTCAGACCTCCAATCTAACTGACTGTCGTTTCATGTGTCTCTCCATTTCATTCCACCCTGATAAATATTTAGGTAAAATTATAATGCAAATGATGGTACAATAAATAGAATGAGAGAAAATGTACAACTGATTCTGGAAATAAGCATCAATCATCATTGATTCTGACGCTGAAATGCTAATATTTGAAAAAAATAATATAGCAATCATAATCCTTACATCTGATATAGTGCCTTTCATGTTAGAAGGACGTATAAAAGGGATTCAGAGGATAACCTATAAGCTATATTGACTGTGTGTTTTTAAATAGATGTGGCAGGAAATTTGCAGACAGCAATGTCACACAACCAGCCATACAGTAAATTATCTATTTTATTTGGTTGATTGTCAGCCAAGACACCGGGAGAAACTCCCTTCTCTTGTTGAGCAGTGCCATTTACCATCCACCTGAACAGGCACATGGGAGCTAGGTGTAATATCTTATCCGAATGACGGCATCTCCAATAAAGAAGCACACCTCAGCACTGCATTGGAGTGTCATTTTGGGTTATAGGAGTTCCAAGTTGCACTGTGCTTTACTTAGCATTGCATCTTATTGATAAGCTATATGAAATGGCATGCTGAATCAGATTACTGAAAGTTGGCTTTGAAAAGACAACGGCATCACAGGAATTCAAATTCAGCATTTTGCATACTTTTAATAATAATCATCCTTGCATTTGATATAGCACCTTGTCACGTCTTTGATATGTCTCAAACGCTTTAAAGAATATACTGTAAAGTGTTGTGACTGTATGTTTCGTGGGCGAAACGCATCAGCCAACTGCAGAGAGCAGTGTCCCACAAACGGTTCTGGATTGAATGACCAAATTATTATTATTTATTTATTTCTCTCTTTTTTTGGGAGGGATTATTACACCTGTAAAAGTGATCCACCAATCGACTAACAACTGGGTTCCTACTTACTGCCAGGTAAACCGAGGCGTGTGGAGTAAGGAAACTTGCCCAATGTTTTGCCCTGCCCGAGAATCAAACCCAGGTTCTCTTGCTTGCGAGGTGAATGCTCTAACGACTAAGCTACAGAACTCCACATTGGTTCAATATGCATTTTGTTTCTACTGGCTCTCTACTTAGTACCTTCCAGTATATATACATGAGAGAGAAGGGAATAGATGATTATGGTGGAGGGATTAAGTGAGGTGAAGATTAAGTGGAATATAAACACCGTGGACTAGTTTACAAAATAATAATCTTTCCATTTGATATAGCACCTTCCTTGGTAGGAGGATGTCTCAAAGTGCTTCCAAGGAGGTACTGCAGTATAAAGTGTATTAACTGCATTATATACTGCAGAGTACTACTGTGGAGTACTGCAGCTCAGTGGTTAGACCATTCGCCTCGCAAGCGAACAATTGGTTCGATTCCCGTCAGGGCAAAACCTTGGGCAAGTTTCTATACTCCACACATCTAATAATAATCCTTCAAGAAAAAAAACAATAATAAATTAGTCACTTCAATCCATGACTGTGGGACACTGCTGTGAGCAATTGGCCTCTACGTTTCACCCACAAATATTCAGTTGATTCACTCTGCAGTATATTCTGTGAAGTACGTTGAGATGGTTAGAAGACATGAAAAGCGCTACATCAAATGCAAGGATTATTATTATTATTATAACTATGTATTCTGTAGGCAAATGCTTCATGATGCATGATTTTATATTAGGTCACTTTATGCTTAAAAAGTGTTTTGTTTCTTCTTCCTGATGTGAAAGGTGCTATATAAATTGTATTTAGGTGCTATGTAAATTGTATTTAAGCATAAAAGAGACATCTCAAATGCTTCGGAGTGGAATGAAATGGAGACACATATGAAAAGGACAGTCAGTTAGATTGGAGGTCTGAGCCTTCATTATCTTCTGAGCTATTGGGTTTATTACTTTCAACAACCAAATCACTGTATCCTAAGCAGTCTTGAACATCTTAAGCAGTCTTGAACAACTTAAAGGACGTAAAATTTTAAATGGGATTGAGAAAGTAGACTCAGATTAATACTTTCAGATACACTGGAACAGCAGAACAAAAGGATATAGGCTTAGGGTCTTAAAGGACAATTTCAGGACACTGACTAGGAAGTATTTCTGTCCTTCATTATCCAAAGGGTAACTAAGGACAGGAATGAGTTTACCAGGAATGTAGTTGGGGACAGACACTGGACCCATTTAAAAAACAGCGTGATGTTGTAATGGGAAGATGGTAGGTGGGATATTCTGGATGGATGAGATCAACAACAACAAACAACATCAACTTGCATTTCACGCAGGGTAGCATCTTGGATCGCTCAGCTTGTCACTGAGCTGGGAGGTGACTGTAAGCTCAGTCAAAGAGGTCTTCAAGTGTGATCTGATATTGGGGAAGGAAGTCGAATGGGCCGAAGACTCTTCTTCATCACAAGATCTCTCTTGTGATCTTGTGTTGCTTTTGAGATGTTGTTGGTTCAGCTTAGCTGGCTGTTTTTCCAAAATAAGTTACAAACAATCATACTCTTTTACAGCACTTCAACATATTTATTTTTTACATGAGAGCTACTATCTAAATGCAAGTTACACTATTATATTGATGGAACAATTTCTAGTGGAAGATAAGGGAATGGAAGAAAAGGACCAGAAAAGGAATGGAAATGATTCAAGGACTCTTGAATAAATACTCAATTGACCTAGATATTAAAATGTTTGAGCTTCATGTGAAGGGTCAAAAAACCATCATGCGTGCGTTTGGTGTGAGACAGTGCAAGTGAACTGACATAATATTATATTAGCTCAAGTGATTTCTTTTTACAATCCAGTTAGTAATAATGACTAAGACTGATGACAATCATGCTTTATATAATTCAGAGAATGGGGTCGACAAAAAGAACTTGGATTGTTATAATAGCTGTAATCTTGTAATATCTCAGAGCTTCACATTAATTTGTCATGTGCAGTAATTGCTTTTCTAGGCAAACGCAGCAGTCATTTGCACACATCGATGGTCCATAAGCAGCCATGAGATGGATGATCAATTCATTTTCAACATCTTGGGACGTCCTCCAGACATGAAAGGTGCTAGACAAATGTCATTTGTTGTTATCTGGAGCAGAGAATGCTAGGGGAACTCTTCACTTTTCTAAGAGAAATAGTTTTCAAATTGTGGCATAGGGTCTTTAATGTCAAATCAATCAAACAGATGGGATGCTGGTTTGACGCATCCTCAGAAAGTTAGCACTGAAACAATGTAGTGCTCCCTCAATACTGCACTGAGTCCTAATGTGAACCTGCCACTCTCTGACCCAAATAAGCCAAGATGACACTGAACTTGCAATGTTTGCAGAACAGCAGTCATTGCAATGGTTACATATTCTGGAACGATGGGTTCAAATGGGCAATTTTTCCCTCTTCAAAGAGCAAATGGATTTAGTACTGAATATGTCCATATATCCCCCCGTCTGTTTCCGCAGGCAAATGTTACAATGATTTACTCAACAATGTATTAATTCAATAATACAAGTGTGTTACCTAAAAGATAAGTACCTATGAAAGGTGTGCTTATAAGTATAAAATGAGGATTTGCAGGTATTTCAACTGTCTTGTTCCTTATTGATCAAAAACATGACTCATACTCAAATTCTAAAACCTTAGAACACTTCTATCAGTCTCTGGTGTGCCAAATGATGAGCACATTTGTTGCAGGCTTTATTTATCTGCCTTTATACCTATAGAGGACAGTCAGTTGGGGGTTATATCTCACTGAAGGGCATTCAGCTGTAGAAAAGCTGATGCCGTTGCTATTGGTGATGGTTGGAGAAAGATTCAACTTTGCACATGCCTACGTGCTTATCCATCCAAAATCATAAATTGTCACCTATGAAACATAATTGTTCCACAGTTCACTCACTCCCTTTCTAAGGATGAAGTGCTGCTGTGAAGGATGTGAGCGGTAAACATGAAGTGCACGCGAATCAGTGAAGGGAAAATTGTTGAAAAATCTCAATGTCAAACTTTGTTTTTACATTTCTTGTATTTTCACCCTTATTCCGAAACCCATGAAATATATGTAGCTTGGAAATCATTGGTGGTCAATTATATCATTGTTATATCAATGGAGGGATTGCCACTTATTTCCCTTTTTTGTTGATTTTTTAATAAGTTTCAAATGCAGTTGATCTATTTATTTATGTGTATTCATTTTATCCCCTCGTCTATTGAAGGTATTCAAAGAGTCACAGATATATACACCACAAAGGAGGCCACTCGGCCCATTATGTCTGTGCCGGCTCTTTGAAACGAGCTACCCAAATCAATTCCATTCCCCCGCACTCTCCCCATAGCCCTGCAAACTTGTCCTTCCCAAATAATTATCTAAAATGTAATAATGTTTGTGTACACAAAATCCCACTGCAGTTTACAACAAATCCTGTGAATCCTCCCAATATGAAAAGCACCAAATGAAGTTTTCACTGAATACAAAGCTACAATTTGGCAGATCAGACATGAAGGTCATATGGTCACAGCGTATATGATCCAAGTATAAAAGCAGAACAAACATTGCAAAGGCACGGACTGCTTGACAATGTATGTAACAAGAATAATGTGGTAGACATTCACCTGGGAAAACATTTACTCTATTAATGTAGCATTTCAGCATGTGCAGAATTTGACAAATTGTTGAATTTAGTTTTAACTTCGGAGCCTGGTTTCTATAGTTCTTAAAAGAAAAGTACAGAGAGTGACTTTAAAATTAAATACTGTGTTTAAGAATTTAACAAATTCTGGACCCTTTGAAATGCTACGTTAATTGAGTGAGTCTAGACTGAGGTCAAATTGTACCCCAAAGGAATGCACAGTGCATTAAAGGAGCTGTATTATATAATTATGAAACTCCTTGTGTTTAATATAAGGCCTTGTCACATCATCGAAACGTCTCATAGTGCTTCATAGGATTTTACTGTGAAATGTAGTACCTGTGTATTTGTTGGTCAACACAGCAAGCAATTTTATGCATACAAACGACCATAAAGTGAGTTACCAATTTTATTTGGGGGATTGTTGACCAGCACACTAGCAGAATCATCTTTCTCTTTTTTTCAAACACTGCCATAGGATCTGTAATGTCGACCTGAAAAACAACTCATCTTAACAAATCATCTGAAGGAGGATCTCAAGCAATGCAGCACACCCCAATATTGCATTGGAGTATCAGCCTAGACTGTGAGTTCAATTGTACTGCCTGTTGTGAACATACTGGGGTTCCAGGGCCACTAGCAGTCTTCCAATACATGACTCGAATGATTGTGTTTCATGTATGAGCCTAGATAGTGCATCTTGGCAGGCATTTGAACTGCAGATTGATCATTGGCCTATCTTCACCGAGTATTCACAACATAATTATAATAATAATAATAATAATAATCCTTGCATTAGATATAGCGCTTTTCACGTCGGGAGGACGTCCCAAAGCGCTTCACAGAACACACTGTAAAGTGAATTAACTGTATATTTGTGGGCAGCAGCAGCCAATTGCGCACAGCAATGTCCCACAAACAGTCGTAGATTGAAAATGACCAATTTATTATTGTTTTTGGTTTTGGAGGGATTATTATTAGGCGTGTGGAGTAAGGAAACTTGCCCAAGGTTTCGCCCTCTGCCTGGAATTGAACTCAGGTCTCTCGCCTGCAAAGCGAGTGCTCTAACCACTGAGCTACAGGACTCCACGAGACAATGAGAGAGAGAGAATGCGAACATATTACACTTATACATGACTATTTAGGTAGATGACAATTTTTAAAGCAGAGATATTTCCTTATCTTCTAAGTTCTAATGAGGAATAAATCTTCACAGTTGCAAATCAATTAAGGCTGAATGAGAAATGGTTACTGGTCATATGTGATTACAATCGGTAACAAATAGCATTTATGCATGGGCATCAAAGATGTGTCAGTAACATGGATATGTCAGGTTACCCACTGAATCAAACTGATAAAGTAGATACAATCATATTTCAAAATATCACATGGAGTTACATATTCTCAAATGTAATAATGTTTGCCTACAAAAAAAACCCTGCAGGCTACATGAATCTTGTGAATCCTCCCAACATGAAAGGCGCTATATCAAGTGTAAAATAAATATGGATATGGAAGGTAAGAACAGCTGGTAAGAGAATGGATATAAAATCACCAAACACAATGTACAACTACATCTCTGTAAGCTACATTGATTTATTTGACTTCCTTAAGTTGATAAGCAACTTTTAAAAACTTTCAAAATAAGGGAATGAAAATTGAGACCTGTGTAAATTGATGATGGTTCTCCGATTCCATCACAGTGATCATTCTAAAGCCAGTATCAGAGCAAATGGGAAAAAGTTATTTCTTCATCTGATCCCATCATGTTATTCTTGATAAGTCTGGTCTGCCTTTCCCAAAACCAGTAACAAAACCGATTGTTTGCACAGGTTGCAATAATAATAATCTTGCATTTGATATGTGTGTGCTATCACATTGAAACATTTAAAAGCTCTTCTTACAGAGTTTTTTTCCGTAAGGTGTAGTGATTGTAATGTAATGAATTGAAGGTGAATGCAGCAGCCAATTTGCACACATCAATGTTTCACAAACTATCATGCAGTAAATGACCATGTCTTTTTATCTTGGGCATTGACTAGCAGAAACTCCTTTCTCCTTCTGAATATTGTTGCAGGTTCTTTAATGTCTGGCTGAACGAATAGCCAGGTTTAACATGTCATTTGAAAAACAACACCTCTGACAATGCAATGCTCCCCCAGAGACTGCACTGGAGCAGCATGCAAGACTATGTTCCTGACATGGAGTTAAATCTCAAAATCGTCTGACTCAGTCACCCATGCTGACAACTGAGCCAGCCTAAAATTAATTCATTGTAAGAAGTGTATTCCCATGATGAATTGGACAATGGAATATTGTTAAACATTAAAAAAATTCACTTAAATAACTAGAAGATTAACTTCCCAAAGTAATCCTGCTTTCTCCCTACATTGATTATTTTTTCAGACAACTGATTTACCTAAAGGCAGAAGAATTCTGGAGGGAGAAGTGGCAATGAATTCTATTCCATGTAGCAATACTGTATAGCATTTTCTGCGATGCTACCCTGTGTGAAGGGTGCCTTATACATGCAAGTTGTTCTTGCTGTTTCCTTTCATAAATGCACATCTATATCAATGCACTTAGCAACAAGCGGAATATTACCTTGCAGAGGTCTTTCATCTGGGCACAACAAAAAATGGACCATACATAGGTATTTTCTTTCCATTTGCCTTACAATTTACCACTTCAGATCTGTCTCCAGCTGGTGGGGTTGCATAGTCTGTACCACGAGCACCACAATTCACTCTGTTATCTCTTTTATTGACCATTGTGAGGCTAAGGGATGGACTTCATCATGTCAATTTTTGTCTTCAATAAAGTTAATCTTATCCAGGTCTTTGATACTGTAGATCAAGCAGAATGCTTGGAAAGTTTTCAATTCAGTTTTAATTTGAAAGACAGTTTTCTGCAGTTCTTCAAGAAAATGGCTTGAAAATTAAAATTTAATTTAATATGCCAGTTCAGCACAGTCTTACCTATTAAGACATAATGCTTTTACAGGTGTGATATTTTGGGACTCTGGTTGGGAAACAAGTGTTTGATCATATTAGTTACTTTCCCACTTACAAATCTCTCTTTAAAGCATCATAACAGTACAACGTTAACGATAAAGCACTAAAGCATACAAATAACAAAAAGTAGCTTCATGTCAACCAACAACTTTGCACAAACAATAAATTACCTTGTCATTATGAGTAATCAGCTCTTTACCAATTAATATTCAATTAAGTGGTGCAGGATACTTAGCACTTACAAGGGTTCAATGATACACTCTTTCCTGCTGGCATCTGAATAATTTTTCATTCATTGGATTACATATACGATCCGATCATCTGTTCCAGGACAGGATGGCTCCTCATCGTAAGGCTGCATGATAAATCTTTGCTGCCAGAAAAGAAATACATTTGCTGATGTATTTTTATTTCTAGAATACTTTTGACCCATAATATGTATCACAAGGTCATGCTGCGAGCTATATATAATTGAGTAATTATAAATGGAAAGCCTGCTGTGCCATATACAGCATTGATTCTCTTTCTCTTTGTAACTTTGTCCTCCCTGTAAAGTGGAAAGAAGGGATAATCAGGCTTACTGTGCAGTTGCATTGCTTAATGCTCTACTGATGCCTCACTTATTATTGACTTTACTCAAATACAATTTCAAGTCAAACTTAATCATGTCAGTTGATTGTTAAAAGAATCAAAAGCTTCCCTATTCGTTATTAAGAACTCAGACTCTTCTTTCTTCATGTTGACTTTGTTAGGGCTAACATTAAAAATGTTGCACATTAAAAGATGCTTGTTGTGAAATGCTGTAGATGTACAAAGAAGAGATGGTGATGTCGAAAATGCTAACAGTACCATCTCTCAGTGGAAGTTTGACAGACATGTTAAATATTAAACTGTTAAGACTCCGACCTAATAACCAGATAATAATCCTTATATTTGTTATTGTGCTTTCACGTCGGGAGGACGTACCAAAGTGATTCACAGGATTTTACTGTGAAGTGGAGTGACTGTGTATTTGCAGGCAAATGGGGTTCCCAATTTGTACACAGTAATGTCCCACGAACAGCCTTGAAATGAATGACCATTTTTTTCTTTGGGGTTGATTATTGACCAGGACACTGGGACAAACTCCCTTCTCTTTTCAAATAGTGCCATGGCATCACTAAAGTCCAACTGAACAGGTAGACGGGACCTTAGTTTAGCATCTCATCCAAAGGTTCCCACCACCCAGCACTGCATTTGAGTGTCAGCTTAGACGATGTGAATTGAAATCTCGATGTGGGGCTTGAATCTACAACTTTCTGATTCTGAGGTAAGCGTCCTAACCACTGAGCCAGCTGACATTGTACTGTTGATGTTAATAGTAGGGCAGGGAAGAATGGTAGTCCAACATTCTGCCACTATGGTTGTGACACTTCTTATCTTGGGACAATAGAGCGTTGGGAGAGCCTGACAGCTTCCTTCTCATGTGCCTGCCTTCCAGTAATCTATGAAAATAACTCCAGGAATCTGATCTCCCACCATTTTGTCTTCTATTATTCCAAGGTGCCAATTCACACAGACCAAAGGTTCTGCTTGCCAAAGTTAATATGTGATACATAGTGTTTAGACCTCATTCATAGCAACCAGAGTGATTTAATTGTGTATCTTAATAAAACTGTCAGATTTAATGTAGTTGCATGCAAGGGGTTCAAGCAATTCCTCAAATGAACGTATCAAATTTTGTGGTGGTCCTCAAGCCACCAGTCACATGACTTTTTGGTCAATGTTCCTTCATTCCTATTAGCTTTTAAATAGGGAGTTGCTGATGTGTACCTCACAGGATGCAGCTTGTCTGCTCTCATATAAAATCACTGTCTCCTGTCATAGCATTGACTGATCATTGCTGTTACTCTGTCATCATTACACCATTTGCCTGCTGGAATTGCAACAGGTGAAATGTTACTCTGCCACTTTGAGTGACAGTATTGCATTCTATCAGATGTAGAAAATTCAGAGCACTGGATGGATTCTTTGCATTTTAACAGACCCATCCCTACAAACATCAGATGGTGAACAGAACGGATGTTTCTAAATAGTGAACTACAAAAGAGGCAGTGGTCCATTGTGGTTCCTATTAATTTGCTCCCTCTTATTTATTTCATTCATTTTAATGTAATTTTATTTCAAATATTTTAATATGCTTTTTCATAACACTGACAGAATTATGATATCTGTAGGACATTGTTGCGTACAACTGCCTGGTGTGTTTCGCCCACAAAATATACAGTCAATCCATTTTAGGGAGGACAAGTTTGCAGGGCTATGGGGAGAGCGCGGGGGAGTGAGCTTGATTTGGATAGCTCTTTTCAAGGAGCCAGCACAGACACGATGGGCTGAATAGTCTCCTCCTGTGCTGTATAATTCAATGATTCTATGATATCCTGGGAAGCAATTTAAGATGACTCAATGATGTGATAAGGTGCTACGTCAAATGTTATTTATTATTATTTATCATTATTATTATTTAACTAAAGGAAACATGTTAATGGCAAGATATAAGTCAAAAGAGACACTGCATTAGCTATGAAGAGATTCACCATCATATTTCCCTTACCACTCTCTTAGGTCCCAATGAAAGAAATAGAACCTTAAATAATAATTATTGGGTTATGTTTCTACTTTGCAGTGTATTGTCTGGAAATGTACTGAATGGGTCAGCCCACAAAGGCAGGATTCACATTAGACAGTATTATGAGTCCAAGGCCAAGATTTGACTCAGGTTTGAGGGGTTTTATCTAGGAATCTGTTCCATATTATCCTTGTGGCAAATAGTAATGAGATTGTTATATTTGTGACTCCAGGATCATATCAGCCATTCATAACACAAATTGTAAACAGTGAACCCCAAATATGTCGCAGGTTGACTCCTTCAGAAACTCTCTCGGACATCAGTCTGGGTTTCGATGTACCATAAACTCACACTCAAATTGAGTTCCAAAGCACTGGCCACAACATTTCAAGGATTCACTATTTACTAGTCCTTTTATGAATGTCGCAAATCAGACTGCAATTTGTGTAAAATTATAAACACTCTTGTTTGCTCTGTGAACCCATGCCCACAAGACCTTGAGTTTAAAATTACCTGTCATTTTAGTTAAGACCCTTACTAAAGAGATATAGTGATTTTGAATTCATGACTCATAGGTAATATAAGAAATTTCAAATCCATTAAATGAGCAGCAAAGATTTTCTAAGTAGAAAACACTAAACAAAAATAATAGCTATTAAACACACTACAGGAAGTAAACTACAGCTTTCAGATATTCAACCAATGGCCAAATAAAATCATAAAAACTGTTTATCTTACAGTACAGAAATCATAGCTATCTCTTAGCAAATTCCTGCCTAAATCAGCACTGTTATTTAATTGAATTCTTTGCAATTTATATTTTATTCAATTCTCTCTGGAGAAATAAAATAAAATGATTCCAGAGGAAATGAAGGAGAGTGTTCAATGACTGGTCTGAATGAAATAGCGAATCTGCGAACGTTCAATTTAATATCTTAGATGGCTAATAAACTCTCAAAGAATTTAATTCATTAATTCAAATTAGTAATAAATGAAAAACATAAAACTTCTTAAACATACTGTTCAAAATATCTTTCAGAAAAGGAACCCCAGGAAACAAACCGTCCCTGAATGAAATGTCAATTCAACAAAGCCACGGGTGGTTAATTAATCCATTAAATGAGCCCTAAGAAGGATGTACCAGTTACTTTTGCATAGCATTCACTGGAGAAATAAAGAGGCAAACAGCTCACTGTAATACTAACTAGACCCCAGATTCTGTTCAAAGCTCTAAACCTTCCTTTGGACACAGCAATTGATATTTGGAAAAGGCGCAGCAGTCCCAGTACATGCAGCTAATTAATAACCACTTCAAAACTTAATTATCTTTCCATATTTCTTTTCCCTTTCAACTGAAGTCTTGACTCATGGTGTGATGCTGCTGTACAGCTCTGTAAGTACAGGTAGCTCCCCACTATCTCACAGCAGTACCTATTATTTGCAGACAGTGGGTGTTGGCTGACCATTAAAACATGAGAGCAGTTACACCCAAGCTTGATCCTTTTTGTATCCAATGTCCACACACTTGCATATTCCCACAGCAGTCACTGGGATTGAAAAGCTTTTTCAATTCAGAATCACAGCGCTAATTGCTAAATCTGGATTATGATTTTAAACTGCACTTCGGTTTTGGTATGTTTCTCAGCAAAGAAAGGGTCAGCTGCAGGTTAGAAAGAAAAAGCACCCACCACAAAGTAGCTTTCCATGATCAATTGTTATGTGATTTTTTTAGTGAATTCGGCATTCCATACAATACCAAATTACACAATTTCAGATGCAAAACGGAAATCCCAATTTGCACAAGCAGCTGCGAGTTTGTAAATGCTGCATTTGCAACTAATAATAATAATCCTTACAATTGATATAGCGCCTTATCACGTTGTAGAAATATCTCAAAGCAATTGACAAGATTTTCTGTGTATAGTGACTGCGAACACGGCAGCCAATTTTGTAGGCGAACACTGGCAGCCAACTTGTACAGAGCAATGTCTCACGAGCAACCATAAAGTGAGTCATCAATTTTATCTGCGGCTTAGCCAGAATATCTAGAGAAACTCCCGTATCTTCGTCGAGACATCTCAAAGCACTTCAAAGGATTTACTGTAAAGTGGATTGACTGTACTTTGTAGGTGAAACAGCAGAGCCAGTTTGCGCATAGCAATGTCCCACAAACATCCGTGGAGTGAGTGACCAAATTTATTTGGGGGATCTTTTCGGCGGGACAATGGAAGAAACTCCCTTCTCTTTTTGAATCAATCAAAGATGGATATTGCTGGTTTGATGCCACAAGTTGTAGATGGTTTGTTCCAAACAGTAACATGTTTAAGTTCAACAGGAGCATAATTAAGAACAAATCCTGTTCTACAGAGCTGGAGATTGCAAACCCTACCAATCCAGCGGTTCCCTTCATAGCCTGCTTCATATCCCTCACCCTACCCACCCCACCATTGGTGGGCAGGCCTTCGGGTTATCTGACCCACACTCTGGAACCCTATCCCAGAGTTCCTCCTCTCATTTGCTTTCTACTCGTTCAAGATCCATCTCAATATCTACTTATTTGACCGTGCTTTTTGTCATCCTCCCCTCCCCAGCCCGCTCAGCTCCCAACCCCAGTTTGGGTCCTAAGACAGTACTGTTAAGTGCCTCGAGATGTTCTTTCAACGTGAAAAGCACCATATAAATGAAAATTTGTATTACTTTGTGAAGTGTTTTGAATTGTGCTGCAAGTTGGTATTTCAAGTTTTCAATTGTTACACAATTGAAAAAGAAAGTGTCACTAATCTTCATTCTCTCACTGGAATATTTTATTCTCATGGAGATCTAACCAGACCCCATAAGAGATTCAGATAAGAACGGCCCTTTGGTTCAATTGATCTCTTCTGTTCAACAATTAAACAGATGTGTTTTAATTACAGATGGGTTTTAGTTACAGTGGTGGAAATCTGCACGAGTGCTCATTAAAAATTAAATTAGAGCATATTTCTTCACACAGATGGTTGCGAGAACTTGAAATGCACTGCTCGGAATGCTGGAAACTCAATTGGGAAGTTTAAGATGGCGATGGATCTTTGGAAATTAAAAGTGTTAAGGGAAATAGAGACAAGCCATAGAAATGGGATTATTTTTAATTAGCTGAGTTTCTTATACATGCAGAAAACCATCAACATGCTTAAGGGTTTCCAAACATAAGAACATAAGAATTAGGAGCAGGAGTAGGCCATTCCGCCCCTGGAGCCTGCCCCACCATTCGATAAGATCATGGCTGATCTTCTGACCTAACTCTAATTACCTGCCCTATCCCCATATCCCCTAATCTCTCTTTTTTTTAAAAAAACTATCAGTCTCAGCCTTGAAGATGTTCAAGGACTGAGCATCTACAGCCTTCTGGGATAGTGAATTCCATAAATTCACTACCCTCTGAGTGAAGAAATGTCTCCTCAACTCTGTTCTAAACAGCTGACCCTTAATTTTAAGACTGTGACCCCTGGTTATAGATTCTCCTACCAGAGGAAACAGACCCTCAGTGTCTACTTTATCCAGCCCTTTAAGAATCTTATATGTTTCAATAAGATCTCCCCTAATTCTTCTGTTCTCTAGAGAATATAGCCCTAGTTTATTCAGCCGATCCTCATCCCAGGAACTAACTTAGTGAATCTAAGCTGCACCCCCTCTAAGGCAAGTATGTCCTTTTTTAAATAAGGAGACCAAAACTGCACACAATACTCTAGGTGCAGTCTCACCAAGGCCCTATACAGTTGCAGCAAGACTTCCCTACTCTTGTACTCTAAACCTTTTGCAATGAATGCTAACATGCCGTTCGCCTTCTTAGTTGCTTGCTGCACCTGCAAACTAACTTTTTGAGACTGGTTCACAAGGACACCCAAATCCCTCTGAACACTAACACTATCTAATCTCTCCCCCTCTAGAAAATAATCTGTTTTTCTATTTTTGCTACCTAAGTGAATAACTTCACACTTCCCCACATTAAATTCCATCTGCCACCTACTCGCCCACTCCCCTAGCCTATCTATATCCTGTTGCAATCTTTTTGCATCATCCTCAGAACTTACTCTCCCACTTAGTTTAGTGTCATCGATGAATTTAGATACACACACTCTAGGTCTGGGCTCTTGTCAACGTAACACACACTGGAATTAGGTAAGCAGTTTGCACCCTCCAAAGGGAGAGAAGCACACCTTCCATTCCAGACAATGGGAAATGTCACTAACCAATGGATATAATTTTTCTCTCTACTGGATCAAAACCCCTCATATTTGAAATATCTCTTTCAACTCTTCCCTGGTTTCTTGATTAGCATGATCTTGGGCCTCGCAAAAGCCTCCTGGATGTTTAGAATAATAATCCTTCCAATTGATATTGCACCTTATCATATCTTCAGAATGTCTCAAAGCACTTCACAGAATATACCATAAAGTGAATTGACTGTATATCTTGTGAGCAAAATGCGGCAGCTAATTTTGCACAGCAGTGTCCCACAAACAGTTGTGGATTGAGTGACCAAATTATTATTACCTTCTTAAATTTTTTTTGAGGCAATTATTACCCTCGGAAAAGCAATCCACCAATTGACTAACAACTGGGTTCCTATTTTACTGCTATGTAAACAGATACATGTGGAGTAAGGAAACTTGCCTAATGTTTCGTCCTGCCCGGGAATCCTCTGAGGTCCTCTCTCTTGGGAAGCCTGTGCTCTAACCACTGAGCTACAGAACATCACGTGTATGTTCCTAAGCGTGCATGTTCCTGACAGAAGAATTACAGCATTAACACAAAGATTCCTTGTTGACACACGTGAAGTGAAGATTCCCACTACCATCTAAGGGAGAGCACACTTCATATTTGTGGTGCACAGAGAACTCTAGAGGCTTTTCATTACATGCTAGAACTTGCAGTCTGTTTTCCAGGAATCAGACACCCAGCTGGCCAAAGAAAAATCCTTTTAACTTGTTAATAAAATAAATAAAATGTTAGCAGTCCTCATTGCTTTCAGTAACAAATATTTTACCAGCACAATTAAGCATTTATCATTTGACTGTCCATTCAGCAGTAATCCAACACAGTGAGGTCTTGAATAAAAAAAATGCCCCATGTTATAACTGATCCATGAAAGAAATGGCCATGAGCTGGTAATGTCAGTTACTGTGATGATGCGGTTTTTTAATCATGGAAAGCTATCCAGTCAGTCGCAGAAACTGGATGTCCTCTGGTACTAGGATAGTGCAGTTTCACAGCAGAGCCACCCTCTGGAAAAACAAAGGCTCAAACGGGAATGTTTGGAGGTGGGGAGAATCAGGCCCTATTTGGCAACTAATTGGCATTGATAAAGTGCTGGTATTTCAACGCATACTGGAATCAATGTCCCCTTGATCTAATGTTTCATATGAAAATATCTTACATGGCTAGCCAGAATTAATGAGCCAAAGTTAATTCTCCACAACAGAGTTGAAATAGAAGTTCTGCAACAGAACTGTGCTCTGGGTATAGATTGGGAATGACAAAGGCAGGAAAAAACATGAAAGCTGGGTATGTGATGGATTAAAACTGATGAAAAGCTGTTGAAAGGGATGTAGAATCATAGGCATGTTGCCTATGTTGTGGAGTGTAAATAAAAGCTCAGGAGTTTTTGCCACTTCTGTCACTGCCTCTGATTATTAGTAGCTGGAGAGTGGATGTATGAATACACAGGTGGACAACACAACAACAATAAAATTACATTTATAGAGCGCCTTTCACGTCAGGAGGATGTCCCAAGGCGCTGGACAGTCAGGGGGAGGGGGGAGTGGGTGGGGGTGTAGGGCGATCAAAGAGAAGTGTCTTGAGACTGGCTTTGAAGGAGGTAATGGAGGAAGCAAGACGAAGGGATGTGGGATGAAGTTCCAGAGTGTGGGAGCAGAGAGGCTGAAAGCTGGCCACCAATGGTAGGGCGGGTCGGGCGGGAGACATGGAGCAGGCCGGAACCCACTGAATGAAGGGAGCGGGCAGGTTGGTAGGGAGTCAGCAGGTCAGAGCGTTAGGAGGGGGCAAGGCCATGGATGGCCTTAAAAGTGTGGACAAGGATCTTGAATTTGATCCTCTGGGGATGGGGAGACAGTGGAGTCAGGCGAGGGTGGGAGTGATGGGGTCAGGGAGCCTGGTGCGCGAGAGCACACAAGCTGCAGAGTTTTGGATGATCTGCAGCTTGTGAAGGGAAGAGTTGGGAAGGCCGATGAGGAGGGAATTTCCATAATCGAGCCTTGATGTGACAAATGTGTGGGTAAAGGTTTCGGCAGCCTGAGGGGTGAGGCAGTGGCGGAGTCTGGCAATGTTGCTGAGGTGGTGGTAGGCAGTGCAGGTCATGGCCTGGAAACACAATAAGTACCAGTTAAGTTCTCTGCAAATCTTATAGCGTGTATCGGTGGGGATGATAAGTTTACAACTTTGAGAAGTCCAGAGTCCAGCACAGGTGCTGGTGAATTATGAATTGGCATGAACTCTCAGAGCAAAGCAGAAAGTTGGTGGGCTGGGCTGGTGAGGGATGGTTGGAGGGAGAGGTTGACTCAAAAGCTGTCACAGACAGCTTGGATCCCTGTCATTGTGTTCAATCCTTGACTGGTGTAAAACCTTGCCAGTTTTATACATTAAATACTTTCATGTGGTGCTCGAGTCCCACAATGTGTAGATGACAAGATTGCTACTCGTAGGGCCGGAACCTCATCGACATTCTACTTGTGCAAAGTGAAATCAATGAATAAGCATGTTGTTGATGCTGCTAATTTAACATGATCAAATCTTTACTGATTACCGGTTAAAAATAGCTCACCACAAAAATAGCAAAGATCAAACTGCAATAATACTTCTTGTTCCACAGAATCTTCAGTCGTAACCTGAAGGAAAGCTTTACAGGCAGTATAAATAGACACACGTAGAGAAAGAGCCTGTAGGAGCTTTTCTGTCTCTATGAGTAAAAGTTGTAATAAGGGTTCATAAGGGGGTTCTCGGATCAGCATTCTTCACCACTGAAATATAAATTTGCTCTGAAACAGAGCAAATGTAATGCCTTTTTGTAAACAAACACGGTGGAGTGAAAACCCTGGAAACTATAGGTGGCAAGACTGACAGGTCTGGAGGGTAAAAAGATACAGGGTGTGCTGAAGGAGGATATAATAATAATAATATAATATAGCAAAGAGCATAGGAAATATAAAATAATAAGAAAGAGTCAACTTCACTGACTAAATTTGCAGATGATGGAGTTGTAAATGTGTCTTGATTTATTTCAAGAGGGAAGTATTTGGTGATGATTGGGCCTTGAAGGTGTGAGCAAGCAATTGGGACTGGATAGATGGAGTTATGGACACATACAGATTTATTTTACATCTTCCAGTACTGTTCTCAAACTGATACACATCCAGTTCATTTTTGAAGCAGTTACCATTTGCTCTTAGAATATAAGATCACCCAGTATTGTGGAAAATTCATGAATTCAACCTTAATTTGCAATTCAATTTCCAACAGTTCTGAAAAAGAATCACCTTCTGAAGTAACTCTAAATTTAAGCTTTTCCGACAATTCTGCAATTTTGAGTTTTCATTTTTTTAATTTGAATTCAAAATAATCTTACAGGTGAAGTTTGGGGTTTCAAATGCTTTGTTGAAAGTTTGTTACAAATTGACCACTTTGATAGAAACAAAATCTAAACTTAAGGCCAGCATAAGACTTCTTAAAATGTTAATTTATGTCCCAGTTCTGCTCTCATAGTCCAAATGAAAAATCCTCTTTGTTTATACATCATGTATTAATCCCTGCCCTAATCCCTCCAGTTTGCCTCCCTGTTTTCTCATCTTCACATTGCACCGAAAGACTTTCCTCTTTGACCATGCCTATGGTCACCTCTCCTTTCTCCCCGACTCAGCTCCAAACTATGCTGGTTGTTAAACAATCCAAGATGCTACCCCACTTGAAGGGAGATACATAACAGCAAGTTGTTGTTGTACTCTAATCATGGTAAACTAGTGGTTTAGAGCATCAACATACTCTGTATAAAGTTTCCATACCAGAGAAGTGCATTGTTTAGGCTTTTCAGTACCCCAGCTTAATTCCAAATGGAATTGCACTTTGGAGTACTGTGTAGCTTAAGAGCCGCTGGTTCAAGAAATCTAAGCACACTACTGTAATCTGTTCCAAAAATAAAATGACTGAAAGTGCAGACATCATGTCATTCACTGGGTGTGTATTGTTCTTTCAGTGGTGTCTAACCTGGATCTCTCAAGTCTTAGTTGTTAACTATAATCACTGCTTACACAGCTGTTGTCATGGACTTCAGCATTGGTTGGAAATATTGTGTATAATGTCACATTTATTTTAAATTATTATATATCTATATAGATCTTAACATATATGGTGTTTAAATATAAATAATTGTGTTACAGGAACTTTTTAAAAAGGAAAATCAGTAATTCAATATTCTGCTGCAGTTGTCTATCTTTCCTGTCTCTCTTTCACGTTTATGGAATAAGTATGATGTGTGTTAGAAAAAAATCCATGATTTTTTGTGGGACACTGCTGTGCGCAATTGGCTGCTGTGTTTCACCCACAAAATATGCAGTCAATTCATTTTACAGTATATTCTGTGAAGCGCTTTGAGATGTCTTGAAGATGTGATAAGGCGCTGCATCAAGTGCAAGGATTATTATTATTATTACTATTATTATTATTATAGTTGCCCTGGAAAGAAGACAGACCACAGTAATACAACCAGATGTAATTTTACATATCTTGATTTTGTCTAGCCATGCAGCTATCATAAAATAAACGTATGTTGCTAAGCTGAATAACTGCTGCATGACAGTTCAAGAAAGTAATGCTTATCATTTTCCTACCTGCCAATCTGCTGAATCAGGGCCAAGCAAGTCACAGATCTTTTGTATTATGATGCTTGAATATTATAAAATATACTGTAGAATGAAAGGAACTTCAGCATGGAAGTAAGCAATTTGGTTCATATCCTGCATATGCAGTACCTGCTCCTAACTGATGTTATCTATTTTAATTGCATTTTTCTCTTATCTGGAACCACGGAGAGTAATACCATGTGGAAATACATAAAGGCGATTTTCCACTGGCCAGTATATTTACCGAATGGTGCTATAATCTTATGATTAGATTCACCAGTCAGTGGGCAATCAGATGTGCTATCCTGTCAGGTTCGGTAAATTGAATCACCCACGAGAAAATCATCCTCAATATACAGATTTTAAAAAAGCACCGCTGCTGGTAATCAAAAATTTAAATGGAAAATGCTGAGCATCTGAAATCAACAGATAGATTAGCATTTCTGGTGGATCCTTGATCAGAACTCAATTTCAGATGAAGAAATGAAGACGCCGTCTCTTTCAGGTGATGATCGACCAACTGTGCATTTTTACTATTTTCTGTAATTTGAGTCAAAGTTGCAGTTCTTCTTGTGGAATATTAGCGTGTCCAATTATTTTTGTCCCCATTGCACACGTGCATCTTTGCTCCTGGATTGACCTCCTGTTCCTGGGATGAGAGACCGGAGTTCAATTCCAGGCAGGGCGAAACCTTGGGCAAGTTTCCTTACTCCACACGCCTAATAATAATCCCTCCAAAAAAAACAATAATAAATTGGTCATTTTCAATCCACGACTGTTTGTGGGACATTGCTGTGCGCAATTGGCTGCTGCGTTCGCCCACAAATATACAGTCAATTCACTTTACAGTATATTCTGTGAAGCGCTTTGAGACGTCTAGAAGACATGAAAAGCGCTATATCAAATGCAAGGATTATTATTATGTAACTCCACAAGTAATGGTTGCCCTCCAGTACCTCGTCCAAGGGGGCATTGTTAATTTGTGAGTCTTGGCAGTGTGTCTCGACAGGTCGCTCAACTGTAAAACATGTCACTGCCGAGCCTGACCCCTCCCATCCAGTTGCCACAAAAATCAGTGAAGGATGATACAGAGGAACCTGGAGCAGGAAGTTTAATTGAGTTTCACATCCTCGGAAAGCCAGTGATAGTAGCACCATTCGGGGTTTCCATTAACAACAACAACAACAAGATTACATTTGTATATTAATGTCATCTTTAAGAAATGGCATTCCAAATATTTCCAAACCTCTCTTGCCTGATTTCTGAATAATGGAAGCTGCTAAACCTGTCTGAAAGGCCCAGAATATTCCATCTGGACACTTTGCAGGATTCACACTTTGAGAGCCAAAATCAACTTTTCTGAACTTATTCGGGACATACTGTCAATATCCCATCAATCACCGCAGAGGGGCATTTGCGTGCTTATGGTAATAATACATGATCTTCGAAATAATAATAATTATCCTTGCATTTGCATTTCAGGTTGAGTGACTTCTTAAAGGATTTACTATAAAGTACATTGACTTTATATTTTGCAGGTAAAGACAATGGCCAGTTGGGCGGAGGGCATTGTCCAAGATGATGGACAGTCAGGGATCCACACCCGAGCTGGTGGTTGAGATCAGGAGGGGTGGAGGTTGGGAGGGTAGGGGTAGGAGTATGACCAAGGAGGCAAGGTCGAAGAAGATGTCTTGAGATGTTCTTGAAGGAGGCGAGGCAGAAGGGCTGTGTGATGGAGTTCCAGAGGGTGGGGGCAGAGAGGCTGAAGGCCTGCCTGGCAATGGTGGGGTGGGTAAGGTGGGGGCCATAAACAGGCTGGGTCTCTTTGCTCCTGGACTGACCTCCCTGAGCTGAGGGATCTGACAGGTTGGTAGGGGGTTAGGAGGTCACAGAGGTAGGGAGGAGCAAGGCCAAAGAGGGCTTTGAAGGTGAGAACCAGGATCTTGAACTGTATCCTCTGAGTAATGGGGAGCCAGTGGAACCATGTAAGAATAGGGGCAATAGGATTGCAGAGCCTGGTGCAGGAGAGGACATGGGTGCAGAGTTCTGGATGTTCTGCAGCCTGTGGAGGGAGGAGTTGGTGAGGCCGACAAGCAGGGAGTTTGCGTAGTCGAGCTTGGATGTCATGAATGCATGAGTGAGGGTCTCAGCGGCCTTGGGAGGAGAGACCGTTGTGGAGCTGGGCAATATTACGGAAGTGGGGAAAGGCAGAGCGGGTCATGGCTCAGATGTGGGGGATGAAAGACAATTGAGGTTGAACAGGCCGCTGAAGTTCCATATTGTGAGGTGTAGACTGCATCCATGAAGGATGATGCTGTCACTGCCCGAGGTATGGAGGCGCTGATGGGAGCAAAGCAGGAGTACCTCGGCCTTGCTGACGTTCAACTGGAGAAAGTTAGCTCTCATTCAGGACTTGATGTCCAACAGGCAGTCTACGAGGACAGCAGTGGTCGTGGAGTCGATGGTGGAGGTGGAAAAGTGAATGATAATTCTTACCTGGGGATTGTTGGCCTGAACACTGGGAGAAACTTCCTTCTCATTTCGAATAGTACCAAGGGATCATTAACGTCCACATGAACAAATAGACAGGACTGCTGTTTAACATCTCATCCTTAGTACGTAACAATGCAGCGTTCTCCCAGCGTGTATTTGATGTCAGCCTAGATGGTAGCTCAAAGTCTCAAGCTGGGGCTTGAAGCCATAATCTTCTGAGTTAGAGATGAGAATGCTACTAACTAAGCCAGGCTGACATCTGGGCTTAGTGATATTCAGTTAAGTCATTGTCCGATGAATAATTTCAGAAAAANCATTTTTGTTACTCAAAAATGATCCCCCCTAAGCCAGAATCCCAAAACATATTTTAATGATGTTCCTTAAATAAGTAATAGGAGGAGTCGGAAATTCCACGCAGTCTTAGCTTTATCTTGATATTTAAGATTGTTCAGAACAGTGGAAAATGTTTCAATTCAATCTTACCTTGAGAAGGAAAATGAGATCAGAATAACAGATTTTTTCACAATTCTGTATGAATTTTAGGTCAAAATGGTCTTAAATGATAAAACTAAATGGAATTTTGGTAATGGAAAGTGTTTAGGAATGTAGCAATTTCATTTCAGTGTTACAATCGACATCAGTCAATAGATCTCAGAACTCCAGTTATGTGGTTTACATCAGTACTGTGTCTAAAAATAGAAACTGCTCAATGCATTGTACATCATTGTTCCCTGAAACAATACAATATGCATCAGACAATATATGTCATTATCTCAAGGTGAAAATGTTGCAATAGAATATCATAGACAGCTGAGGATGTTTGAGCTTAGAAGCACATCACACATACGTTAGATCAGTAATTGAATATGAAGTAGGAACCTGCTGTACAGATAACAACAAACGACCGAACTTTGAAGAAATTATAAAATAAGCAATTAATCCCCAACGGTGCATCACCCGAGGGATGTGGTTTTAAAGTCACAAACAGCTACCATTGTAGAATAGAAATACAGCAGCACTGACAGTGTCTGGTGTAATTTATTAGTCTAAAGAAATATAGAATAATGTTTTAAACCAGTGATCAATTTGCAAGAACTAAGAACTACTGAGCTTCAGTAATATTGTTGTATTAAATAAAACATCTTTCAGGAACAATAGGGCATTAATTCAGCATTTCAGGCATTGCTGGGGGTGGGGGCTATTATCAGCCCCAGGACCAATAAAATAAAGATATATTCTAACATTATTGCTGTTACAACAAATTAATTGTTTAAATTTTCAAATAATATTTTCAAATTGAAATGATCCATTTTAATTTGAGGGAAACAAAATTCGTATTTATTGGTCAAGTTTAAATTAAACAACAAAGTAAACTATATTTTTTTGTTTGTCAGCCTGGTTCAGTGGTAGCACTCTCCCGTCTGAGTCAGAAAGCTGTGGGGTCAAGCCCCTCATCAGGATTTGGAATCACAGTCTAAGATGTTACTCTAATGCAGTGCTGGCGGTGTGTTGCATTATCAGAGCTGCCGTCCTTAGGTTTAGACATGAAACTGAGATCCCATCTGCCTGTTCAGGTGGACGTTAAAGATCTCATGGCACTATTCGAAAACAAAATGGAGATTATCCTGGTGTCATTCACTTCATGGATATTTGTGGGACACTGCTTTGGGCAAAGTGGCTGCGACATTTTGCCTACAAATACAAACAATTTATCCTGTAAAGTGCGTTTAGATGTCTCAATGACATGATAAGGCACTATATGAAATATCAAATGTAAATGCAAGCATTATTAATACTTGGAAGTCGTGAATACTAGTTTTAGCCCTCAAACACCCAGCAGATCTAAGGAATTCCAGTCTGTTTTAACCAATTTTGTGATTTATCCCTTTAAGACTAATTTTGAAAGGTTTGCCAATTCATAAGAGTTTACACTATTAACACAGAATCCATAAATCCATTTAACCCATCTCCAATCTAACAAATATTCCCTAAGCCCCAAAAGTTAACAAGTATTTTATTCCTCTTTATTAGTACTCTTGCTTCACTCTCACAGTCCACCTGTTTTAGTCATTAATAATAATAACAATCATCATTATCATTACATTTGGTAATGCTTGGTAACCTGTTCCATTCATTAATTATAATAATAATCATTACATTTGAGAATGACTCACATCAGGAAGTCGTCCCGAAGCACAGCACTTCACAGGACATGCTGTGAAGTGCAGAAACTACTTGTTTTGTGGGTGAAGGCGGCAGACAAGTTGCACACAGCAACATTCCACAAACAGCCATGAAATGGATGACAAATTTGAGCTACTCTTTGGGTCAAGAAATACTTCCTGATGTCTGTCCTGAAGCTGTCCTTAGCTTACTTGAAGCTGTATCTTTTTGGCCTTCTGCCTTAGCATATCTGATTATTTTGGCTTAATTTCTCAATCCCATTTAACATTGTGTATACCACAATAGTGAAGAAAGCTAAACGGGTCAGAACCTGAAGCAAACATAGGAATAAGGTTTCAAATTGCAACTAATTCACAATGGCAGCTATCATTCCTTGCTGGAGGGCTGTCCTGTAGTGTATCAATCAAACTGAAATAGGAAAGTGATTGCTTGCCTACGTTTAGCTGACACTTGCAAAGTTCATTCCAATAGAGATGTTGTGGAAGAAAAAGCCAAGACAAAGGTAGCTCTGACATGGAGTAGTGCCAAGATAATGTGCAGTAATTGACATCTTATCCACTGCTAATTATGCAATTAGTCACATTTTGCAGAATGTATGTAAAACGATGAACTTGACACATCCTCTTTGTAACTCTGTGGGACTGGAGTTCTACACAAGTACTACCTAGATCCAAACAGTGAAAGAAACATGCAAGACAAAGCATTGATAGCACAGATTGGTGCAGCATTGCTTTGATCTCTGCGTTGCTCTGGGGGTAGAAAGTTGGAGGTTGTGTACTAAGGGCACCTCCCAGCACCTGTATTGAGTTTTGACACATCAATGCCACTGTTGATATCAGTGGCAACTCCAAATAGAAATGTTTTTTGAAGCGATCTCACTTCCTTCAGGGGCACTGGAGTGAAGCTGATGCAAGTTGAAGCTTGCAGCAGAAGCAACAGTAAAGGGACCAAAGGAATCAAAACAAGGGTATTCAGCATCAAAATCTACAGGTGGATGTGGACGCACCATGAACAACAACATTTCAGAACAAATATTGGAAACACAATCATGTAAAAGAGGAATCAAGAGAGTAAAGAATCAGCATTTCGAAAAGTAAAAACTAAATATTTCCATGTTTTTTGTGTTTGTTAGAAGGGGCAAATAAATGGCTGCTAATGTTGATGTACTGCCCAATTATCACCGGCTGAAGGCTATAATTATATTCTTAATAGCTGGAGCAATAAACTCCTAACTCATATCAGATGGAACAAAAGATAATTAACCTTTTGCTTAATTTTGTTTTCTGCTGCTTACAGCAACTGAACTCAGTGTTGTTGTATAGAAGTGTCTACAAATTCGCAGTTGAATAACAAGGGAATAAAGTGCAAAAATAACACAACGCACAAATATTAAAGACTTAATTAGTCTTCTTGATTGACAATGATGCATGACAAAACATAAACACACCATCAGCGACTTGCATTTATATAGTACCCTTCACGTGGAGTAGCGTCCTGGATTGTTTATAAAACACTTAAAAGAATACATTGGAAAATAAATGTGCAATTTTGCCTTTCAAAAGGGCCTCAACTCCTGGTGGCAAAGCTTTCTGGTGGCATTTATGTCTGACTGTGCTCCACAAGTCAGACATAAACCCAGGAATGGGGCATGAGATGGAGATTATCTAAATCATTTCATGGGCCTGATTCATGCTGTGACATTGGCTCCAAGATTGGAGTTCTGCATTCTCCAAGGCCATCTGAAAGCATAAGAAAAAAGGTAAATGTCAAGGGACTTCCCTAACAAACATCCCAAATCTTAGGCAGTCGGCTATGTCACTCCTGTGACAATCCATTTGAGGTATTCATATTTGCATGTTGGGTAAGGAAAAGATTAAGCTCGAAGGGTCTTTATTGCCACTCAACAGCAAAGTGTTTTAGTGGCATTCATACAAACAATGGGCCTCTCTTTTCCCACAATCATCTAGCCTCAAGATTCACCCTTTGGCAGAGGTGACCATGGATCTGCACCCAGCAGATGCCTTCAGGAAGTAGGAGAAATTGGCCATTGTTGGAGCTCATTTCTGGCTTGTGAGTCCAATGATCCTCTTTAAATGGTTGCACAACAACTATTCCAGGAATTATCATATTTTCTGCAGGTCTTTCATAGAGCCAAGGACGCCAGCATTCTGGATATTCAGAAATTGATTATATCTTACTTTGCATTAGTGGTGGATGAGTATTTAATGGTTGTAGATGGTCTTCACTTAACATACTGCCAAGTGTGCCTGCAATCTATAGGTTTTTGAATACCAGCCTTGGCATCACCTAACCACTTTGCTTGATTTATCTAATTTTCTGTACTGCTTTCTTCAACCTTGACAAAGTACTGCACTATCCTTGTTACTCACTTTGTCAGTCTGTCGGATTGCATTCCATGCAACTGAGGATTACAGTAGGACAAATGATAATATACCAGACCCATCTAAAAGTATTTGAGATGCAAATATCATGCTCTCTCTTTCTCTCTCTCACTCAGCGGGAGAGGAATTATAGCCCGTGGCAGGAAAACCAATTAAGACCACTCGCATTATTCCACAACTGTCCCTCACTCTGATCAAAATGCTTATACTAGAAGTAGCAAGACAGTAAGGCTGAAGTGAGTATCCAAGGTCATAATAGAAAATAACAGAATATGATCAAACTAAAGCTGTGTGGAGTTAGTATGGGATTCGGACTCGATATTGTCATTGCATAAACATGGTGCAGTAGAACTCATTGAGTAATATGTGTATCTGATACTTCTTTACACTAATCCTTACCCACTCCTTTTATGTTCCTGCTGTTCCTTCCTCGACTTCCCGGAGTCTCCTTGGAGCTGAACTGGCAATGGAAAGTCATAATTGAGCCAGCTCTCTGTTGCAGTCTTGGTAGTCTGGTTCCTGAGCCAGGTGGGTCTGCAATATTCCAGGGCACTGCTGATGACAGCACAGCCAGCATGGTTCATCAGCAGGACCAGGAAGGGCAGAACAGTCACTGGGAGCAGGGAGTCATCAATTTCCTCTAGATTACAAAACCTCAGTGCATACCATCTTCATCTCCCAACCTTAATCTCCTCCATGCCCTTCAATGGATAATTGATATTCTTGGTGGGGTGGGGGGTGGGGGGGGAAGATATGGTATGTGATTTAATTATTATTACAAATAATAGTTATCACATCATTGAAACTTTTGAAGGTTGGATTGAACAAAAAAGAGAGTGCACCTTGAAAAGATGGAGCCAAACTCTCGTAAAATAAAAATAATAATTAACACAGCAGATTCCACAATTTCCCCCCTTAATAATTTCATAAACTGTGAGACCAAAACTCTAGCTGTTCATATGCTCACCTATTATTGAGTGGAGCTCATTTACAGATATTAACAATTCCTTTTCACTATATGCCACACAGTTTTGGATTTAAATTGATTTAAATTTAACAGTAATTCAATTGGCAAATTGCATCATAGAAAATAGATCAAGAGCTTGTCTGAGAAGCCATTATCTTCACAGTACTATTGTGCTGCTACTTTACTGTCTGACACAGAGAGCATTCTTCTGTGAACAGAAACTGCATGGCAACAACACTAAATGGACCTTAAGCAGTAAATGAGTCAGATAGCCTAATCTAACAATGCAGTACAAAAGTTTTGATCTTGATCATATCTTAGATTTTTTTCCCCCTCTGCTGCTTCACTTAATTCTACACATACCTTCTCATCTTCTAATGGAGCACAGTTTTTCCCTGTGATCTACTGTGGAGGGAAATTAGAAAGTTGAAACACTGCAAGCCTTGTTATCTGATACAACATCACTTGAGCTCCTGCATCATAACATTTGTAATACCTTTCTCCTGAATCACAGGGGACTCCTTTCATCTTGAAGTGACATTGAGACTCTCCACATCAAAGAAACACGGCAGCGCTGTGGTAAGAAAAACAATTTGAAAGTAAAACAAGAGATTTTTCTATGCCATATAATGAGAAACAAATCATTAATATCTGAAAATGAGCTCCACTCAACAAACAGATGAGGATTGTGGATCTTTGTTTTCAGAGCTTATGGAACTCTTGAAATTTAAAGCAAGGAAAGAGGCCATTTAGTCTTTAATGCCCATGCTGGTGTGAGCTTATCCTTGGAGCTACTCTAACTGCAAATTCCTATTCCTCCCCCATAATTTTTAATATTGCTGCTCTTTCAAATACTTAACCTATTTATTCCTTTTTAAAAGTTGTTACGGTCTTTAACTTCACACGATTGGCCAAATGGCTTTCTTCTGTGCTGTACATTTCTATGGAACAAAAAGCCATTTGTGATGAAACTTCCATGCTAGCAGGTGTGTGACATTGCTGTGTGAAAGTTGGCAGGCACATTCACCTACAAACCACACAGTCACTACATGACAGTAGGTCTCGTGAAGTGCTTTGTGGCATGTGAAAGTCACTATGTCAAATGAAAGGATTATTATTCATGCTTTTGTGGACACATAAAAAATAAGGGGCTGTTCAACAACAACAACAATGTTATATGTAGCATTATATAGCACTCTCGAAGCAGGTAACGTCTCAGAGCTCTTAACAGCGGAACGAGGAACATTCAAGGAAAGCTTGGTGATGATACCATATTTGTGAAATCTGAGAATGACTCTATACGACTTCATGATGATGTTGATAGAGTGGATAAGTGGCAGATACAGTTTAACACTAATAAATATAAAGTACTCCTTTTTAGGAAAAAATAATATTGTGTGGCATTATAGGGGATATTTGTTGGAGTTTATAATTGAGTTGATTTAACAATTACCACATTAAGAATCTGGGGTACGGAGATCTTCGGGCCAGGCATTGTACAGATGCCAAGGAGCGCGAGGACCTACCAGTAAGAGCAACAACAATGTCAACTTTAGATTTATATAAATTTATATTGCAGTCTTCACGCAGGGTAGAATCTTCCAGCGGTCAGCAACCAATTGGACAAGCATATTTATTGAATTAAAGTAAAAATATTTTCCTGTTTTGGGATAAGGGTACAGTAGTGTACGCTTGTCAACTGGATTGGTCTTGATCAGCACTCATCGCTGGTCAGAGGGATGGTAGAGTTAACGAATGCTTCCTTTTTGACTGTAGGACTCTGAGATTGAAGGAACAGAGTGACCTTTGGTATCTCCCAATTAATTAGTCTCCCAATTAATTAGGCTTTGTTTAGATTGGTGGCTTATTTGGGGTTATTTATTCAAAGCCATATTACACAGCCAGTTTATCTACAATGAATAGAAATGCAAAAGACACAGGAATGGTCTGAGGAATTTGTGGCCTTCTGTTCTGGACTTCTTAAAAATAGGTTTCCTATCTCTTCCAGATATGAGAGGCTCAGACAGAGGAAACAAAGTTTATTATATGTGCATGATCATGGTTCAATGTTAGACAACTCCATCTTACTGAGTGGGTATTTCAGAGTTTGTTTGTTTCTCTATTTCACCATTGTAGTCTGAAGCAAAATATCAGAAACTGGTGTGTTTGCAGTGCACAAAGATTACTGCAGAATGCAATGATATTGTGTCATTACAATGGCTAGTTTGCAGTGCTTTGAGTTTGAATTCTGAAAGCAAGACAGACATTGCTTCAGTGGTCTTTGAGTTGAAATAGAGTAAATAAAAGCCTAGTCATGTGTTTTGACCTCTACTCACTGAAAATTTGAAGTTTGCGAAGTTTTGATGCAAAATTTACATATAGATTACTTCCAGACCATGCAAGGTGGAAGCCTTCTTGAATAACTATTGTAATATGTAGAAACAAATTTAACAATTCAAAAGTCTGAGGCTCAAAGAAGGTGATACTTTTCAATTACCTGCCGTATTTTCATTGAGACAGCTTGTTTTAGTAACCCAACGTGAGCAGCCTCCTACAAATACATTTGGGGAACCAAAGTGTTTACATTTCCAGTGATGTAGCAAAACTCACGGCTGAGTGCTCAACAGGATCCTGTAATTCCCTTCCTGTCTCCCCAGATGACCTGACTGTGTGGACAGTGATGTAATAGAACAGATAGAGTTAGGGAATGTTTCATTAATGAGAATGGAGGCACTGCCAATTTGTGAGGAAAACAGTTGGATCCATCATCTTCATTCCCATCAGTGAATGCATGTAATGTCTTGTGGTAATGTGCCAGGCAGAAACCTGCTGCTTATTTTGACCTCTATGGCAGATTCAGCCAGCACTAAATGCTCAAATCCTTTTAGGCTGGTGTGAGTAATTGTACTTTGTATCACTAAGGACTGGACCAACAAACCATTCATTTTTATATATTTTAACCCATAACTCTATAAATCAATACAGAGCTCTTAAATGAATAAGCAATCTCTTTTTTCATAAGACTCTACAATTCTCTCCAGCACCTTATTTCTAATTATCTTCATTGTTCAGCACTATCCTTTATACCCACTGTGACAGTTTTAAAATTATTTTGATCTACGATTTTCTTAAAAACTGAAGAAGAAAAAAAGACCAGAAGGCCTTTGAAACACATTACTGTCTAGAGCCCCCTCTGAAGTTTCATTCACCTCAAGACATGAATAAACTGATTTGTTTACAGTGTTTACTGTAAGTATGATATTGCTTGTGTCAGAGCCAGCCCAGACCTTATAAATTGAATTGGAGATCAGTTTTAAAGGAAACTGGTACTCGTGTACATTGTACATTACAATGCAATTTATAATAATGGGAGGATTATTATTTTTATAAATTGCATCAGGAGAATAATAATAATCCTTGCATTTGATACAGCGCCTTATCACACTGTTGAGAGATCTCAAAGCGTTTCACAGGATACACTGAAAAGTGGATTGACTGTATATTTTGTAGGCTAAATGTGGCAGCCAATTGCACATAGCAATGTCCCGCAAACAGTCGTGGATTGCGTGACCAAAACCATTTTTTTTTCTTCTGATGCCCCAAAGCGCTTCGCACTGCTGGCTCGGCCCATGAGCTGGGTCGGGGGGGATTGTTGGTGGGAGCTGAAAAGGAAGCTATAGATGACTAAGAATCTGGTCAAAGAAGTCATCACTTCCAAGCATGTACTGCACCAACTCTCTAACTCTCTGCTCACCAGACTTCCCAAGTCTTCCAGCCACACTCTGCATATTATTCAGAACTTTGCAGTTCATGTCCTTTCCCGCACCAGGCTCCATTACTCCCATCCTTGCCCAGCTTTACTAGCTCCGCAGCCCCCAGAGGATCGAGTTCAAGGCCCTTGTCTTCACTTTTAAATCCCTCCCACAGTTTTCCCCACTCTACCTCTGTCATCTTCTAGCTCCTTACCAACCCACCAGCTCCATCTGGTTGGCAGGCACTGGCCTGTTCTATGTCCCCCAACTGGCCTGACCCATCCCCCATCGGTGGTGAGGCCTTCAGCCGTTCTGCACACACCCTCCGTCTAAGTGCTACAGAGAGATTAAGAAAACAAATCTGAGACAAACATAACTTGTGTTTTAAAGAATTCTCATCTGAACCACGATCAGGAACTTAGCAACATTTTGTTAATGTTCCTCTCTATTTTCATTGTATCTTTTGCTTAAATCCTTTTCATTCTGGACTGTATGTCGTATTTTATAAATAATCCTTGCACTTCATCCTCAGGAACGATGTGCCAGATGGCTTCCTTCTGTCCTGTAAGATTGTATGATTTGATATAGCACCTTATCACATTATTGAGACATCTGAAAGCAATTCACTGAATATACTGTAAAGTGAATTGACTGCATATTTTGTGGATGAAACGCGGCAGCCAATTGCGCATAGTAGTATGCCACAAACAGTTGTTGATTGAGTGACCAAATTATTATTATTTTTAGAGGGATTATTACCCCTGGAAAGCGAGGTAATAATCTCTCTGAGACACTGCCTCGCGTGAAGGGCACTATATAAATGCAAGTTGTTGTATATTGTATTTTGCTTTCATTCATTTGTCTTTGCCCACAAAATATACAAAATATAATTCACTTTACAGTATATTCTGTAAAGTGCTTTGAGATGTCTCAAAGTCATGACAAGGAGCTATATCAAATGCAATGATTATTATTACTATTATTAAACTATTAGGTGTCAGCCTGAATCTTTGATAGTATTCTTACCTCTGAGTCAGAAGGTTGTGAATTCAAATCCCACAGCGGAACTTTGAACTCACATAATCTCGGCTGACAACCCAGTGCAGTGCTGGGGATTTGCTGCATTGGTGGAGGTGGTATCCTTCAGATAAAATGTTCAGTTGAGGTCCCACCTACCAGTCCAGGTGGATGTTAAAGATCCCATGACACCATTTGAAAAGTGAAGGGAGTTTATGCAGTGAAGGGAGTTTATGCAGTATTGTAGCCAACAATCCCCCAGATAAATTGTTCATTTATTCCATGACTGTTTGTGGGACATTGCTGTGGATAAATTGGCTATTATGTTTGCCTACAAAATACAAATGACTGCACTTTACAGCAAGGATTATTATTATTATAATTGGAAAATGTTACCCTCTGAGCAGATATTTGATATTTTCACCTCCTAAAAACAAGTCCCATTTTTCCATGGTCTCATCAGGCAATTTGAGTTTATTGTTTTCACTAAAAGGAAATCAATGCAAACCACTCAGTCTCATGAGGAGCAATCTTGAGTGTAGCTAGAAGGGTAAACCCTCATTAAAAACCATGGGCAGTGTTTGAAATGACAAGCACTACACAAAATGATGACACCAATTCCTTCCAAAAGTTCCTCATTACATCTTTAGTTCTGCTCCGTTCTGCCCCTCATCGAGACTTGACTACTTTATGCAGTGTGGAATACTTGAAATACTTCACTCAAGTGTTGGAGTTGGGAAGTTTCACAAGGGAATTGGTTAGTTTTTTAATGCTGAAGAGGAGTGGTGGCATAGGGTGAGATGGAACTTGAAAATAAGACTATATATTGCAATGGCTCTTTGCAGTCCTGGTTATTTCTTTCAAGATCTACCTCTTTGAACATCCTTTTGGTTATAATTTTGTTTTCCCCATTCCCTTCGGTTTCCACCCCTAACTCAAGTGTCTTGCCGGTAGTGTTAAGCGCTTTGAGATGTTCTCCTGACTTGAAAGGCGCTATATAAATGTAAATTGTATCATATTGTACCTCTGTTCCTATCAACATGAAGAATAGCAGTGCTAAAGAATTCAATTTTAATTTCCTCTTCTCCTCAGTGTGAATATTAAGCCATCAATTAAACAATCACAGTTTAGTTTTCACATATGCCTCAATCTTTGCTTATGTAACACCTTCAACAGCACTAATGTTAAATTCACAATTCACATGCCAGCATCCTTATAGCCTTTTGAATGAGAAATGACTAATGATTGCTGAATTACAGTGGGTTTGTGCTGTGTGAACTGAATTGAGACAGTCAACGGGCCCTGAAGAGCTTTCAAAGAGAGCAAAATTCCATCAAATCAGCTTTGGCTCTGTTTGAAATCACACCCTGAAGGTGAAAGGCAAGTGTTCTAAACCACTGAACTATCCATTTTTTTCCCGGAATTTAATCAACTTCTGAGTCCTTTCAGAATCTGTCCTGCAAACAAATTCTGAAATATCCCTGACCACCTTTTACCAGTTAAAACATCAACCAGAACTGCAAACATTGTAGAAGCATGTGGTAACTTTCTACAACAACAACAACAACAAGACGATTCCATTTATAGAGGACGTGAAACTAACTCTAGCACCATGAAACAATGAAATATAAAGTTGGAGAATGTCTCTGAGTAGGATGCATTATTACTGTAGATTAATCAAATGTTTTTTGTCGTGAGGGAGGCTTTTATATGCTCAACTTTAGCTTTAGTAAAGCAGCACACGCCAGTACTAGACCAATGCACCAATGCAGTTTTGTTGGTGCGTTGTACTGTTCAAGGTGCCATCCTTTGGATAAGAGGTCCCATCTGGATGTTCAGGTAAATGTTAAAGTTCCCGTGGCACTATTCAAAAAGAGAAGGCAGTTTTTCTCAGTATCTTGGCCAACAGCCCCATACAAAATTGTTCTTTCACCTTGTGGCTGTTTGTGGGACATTGCTGTGCACAAATCAGCTGCTCCCTTTGCCAACATTGTGCACATTCACTGTACTTTATAGTAAATCTTGTGAAATATTTGAGAGATTTCGACATGAAAGATGCTATATTAAATGCAAGGATTGTTATTATTAATTACCAGACAATGGATCAGGTTCTGTCTTTTGTGGTAATTGTAGCGACTCTCTTTTTAAAAAAAATGGTTTTCTACTTTGCAATGATAGGATTAATCAGAGAAATACACACTTTAAGACCGCAATAAGACAGGAATAGCCTGTAAATTCAGAAAACAAGGAACAAAAAGTACTTATGATCACTGAATATATTTACAATCAATATGCTGTATATTGTTTTTATAGACATGTGTCTTTGTGAAGCGCTCTGAGATGCTATCCCATGTGAAGGATGCTATATAAATGCAAGTTCTTGTTGTGGTGATTGCAACACGAGGTAATTTAGTGGAATGAGGCAGGTTAGGCAAGAGAATCTGGCCTCTGAAACCTTTGGCAATTTTAATGAGGACTTTGCAATCATGGGTTGGGCTTGAAATATTTCTTCCTATTAACGCAGGTTTCAACTAAGAGTTGGTTGTTTTCCATCTCTTGGTGTAACATTCAAACTGAGTTTAGATTCTTGTATTTGGGTATTTTCTACAATAATTGCAATACCACAATGATTTCGCAAGTTTGCTCTCTTTGTGTTTATGAAATACACTCTTGTCCCAACCATGTGCATCCTACATTGAAATGGAATCGTGTTGGGGACAGAGAGGTTTGGAGGGAGTAATGCAATGGAAACAATACCTTGCAAGTTCACAAGAAATCTCAATCACAAATAGTGAGAGCGAGCATGCATCCAGTCTTCTGAGATTGGACAATAACATCATCACTCTCCTGCCATAATCCTGTCAGAGCAAAATGGTAGCTAAAGTGCCAAGATGGATATGTGTACTCCCTTGAGCACACCGAGTGGTAAGATTATTTATCTGGGAAGTCTCAAGAGCCTCTTAGTATTAGGTGAGCAGTCGTGGATTACCCATCCATGCTCTCTGAGCATCTGTCCTCAATTTCTGAATGTCTACTTTTGATCCCTTGACTGACCTTTCAACCTGAAGTGTGAGTGGCAAGTAAACTTGTGAATCGATCCTCAGTTCCTGAATATCTGTATGCGGGATCTAAAGCAGCAGCCATCAGTGAAGCTTGAAGTAACTAGTCTTATTTGCTGAAGCATCTACCTTTACTACTTCAATGTCAATAAAGCTTTGAAGAGACATCTATCATTGGAGAAACTTGAAGTTGAAAGCTAGCAAGGAAACCGCATAGAAAGTTGGAGTTACTCTTATTTTGAATGCGGAGGACAGTACTTTATGGGACAACAGACAACAGTATGTGAGATTAAATTAAATGTTTGCATGCATTGAGTTAAATTGAGGGCCTGCATCAGGTTATGTTAAATGTTTCAGTGCATCAAGTTAAATTGTGAGACGGTTGTCATGTCCCACATTAAGGTGAACATGAAAAAAGGTAAAACTGTGAAAATGTAAATGCAATTTCAATCAGACAATCAGTAGCCAGGAAGGGTTTGCATAGTGGAATTTTTAGCTTGCAAATCACTTGCATTGGAGTGTTGATTAACCAGATACTGACTTAAATAAAATAAATCAAAGTATGAAGCTGGTATCAGACCAACTCCAAGCTCAATTTGCAGTCAGTGGATTTCCACAGTGTAGCTTTGTTTACGGGAAGGAGGCAAAACAGTTGACGTTTTAAATACCTTTACCATTGTTAAATTGACCACAAGCGTAAATTAGTACCTGGGTGTTAATTAAACACATCACAATATCGCAAAATCTCTCCCTTTATAGGTTGCATTTGAGTGAGCTTTGTTTTAGAACCTGTGGAGTGCAGTCAATCAGCTGTGTATTTGTTCCTCTCAATCCCGGTTTTAATAAATAACCTTTTTTTCTTCCCTCGAGGCTGCTCTGAGTGCTCAGTCCATTAATAGGTGAAAAGAATTTGATGTTTCTCCATGTTCAATGCAAAAAGAAAGGCAAGCTCCAGTTTAAAAAAAAAGCTTTAAAATGGGATACAGCTTCCACTACAGAAAGATGTGATAATTATGCCTTTATTATTATATCCATTTTACATATTAACTGTAGGCATCAGTTTTGGTGTGGTCTAGTTTCCGAGTCCAATTGCTCATGCCTGCTTCAAATGATAGCCACCAAACAACAAATATAGAACATGAGAATAAAAAAATTTTTTTGGTGCTCCTTATTACATCACAAAAATGTCTCAAAGCTTTTATCATAGAGTATAGTGACCCTGTGTTTTGTTATGCATGGAGATTCATTTTTAAAAAAGGTACAAAAAAAGGGAACAGGATCAACAAATCACATTATCGTACCCTTTCAGTAATTTTGTCTGAGAGATTTCGTATGAATGGATAAGAACTCCCGCTTAGCATTCGAAATACATGAATTGTGCAAATTCTGGTTTGGCCATAAAAAAGGAAAATATCTTTAGATGTTTTCCTTGAAACTAAACCATTACTGTCAATTTTGTACATTTTTTTTCTCCTGTTCTCTGTTTTCAGCTTCAGGTGTATAAAAGGATTGAATAAAATATGCTGATACCTTATATAATCTGATCCATAAAGATTTCCCCACACATTATTTTCCAGTCTTTCATGTGATACTATATTTAGTTGAGGTACTTAATCTCATTGTGGTACAAACTTCAAAGCGATGTCTGGAAATCTGCAGACTTTAATCTTCTTGACCACAGTGAAGTCTCTGGACGATTTGCCTTTGTGAGCTTGATGAAAGCAACAAACACCAGTTATTTAAGTTATGAGGAGGAACCTCTTGAGGACAGTAATAATATTTCAACACCACAATAAATCAAAAATTCTGAACAGCGACAATGCACAAATGAAACAACACAGAGCATGTAAACATCTAATCTAAGCAGATAAATCACTGCATCATGTCAATTCTCTCTTCATGTCCAGCATGTGTGTAGATCTGGTTTCAAACATCACAGGATTTGACAATTGTTATTCTATCTAGCTCATTAAAGCAGCTGCTGAATATTACAATCTATTTTTATTTGGTCAGCCAGGTGTCTAACACATCCGGAAACCCTTCACCATGCTTAAGAGTATCCAAACCAAACATATTTCCATGCATCCTACACATGGAACTTCCAGAGCTATTTATTGGAGGTACACATCCTGCTTCCTAATTCCGCAAAGTAATCGGTGCAGGTTAGCAGGATTCAAGGCTCTGGGGTACTGCTGGAGTCTAACCAGCTAAACCAGTATAGCTTGACATTGATATCACTGTCTGGCAAGCTTTCCTACTGCTTGTCCAACTAGGACCACCCTACCCATTAGGGCTTTGTTTCCAGGGTTAACAAGAGCTAAGTGTGATGACTTCCTGCCCCAGTGACTTGTTTACCCTTCCAAGTACTGCTGATGAGGCTGGCTGTGCTGCCATGGAATATCCTGGAATATTATAGACTATGAGGTACTGATAAGAATCAACAATTGGGAATGGTACCCCTTGTATCTTCCAATGAATTCCCTCAATGTATTACCTTGGGCCATGCAGAAGCATGATTCCGCACTTGGAGGGATCCACCGCCATATCCAAATGTTTGCCAAATGTTCAAGAAGGTGGGTGCAGCGCAGGAGATGCCCAGGTGAGTCCACCAATATCATTCGCAAATAGAAGCGCCACAATCCTGTCAGAAAGGCCTGGAACAGATACACCAAGTCTTTCCCCCTCGATACCATCCAACATGTCATTGATGAATAATAACAATAATCCTTGAATTAATATAGCGCTTCATTACATCATTGAGATGTCTCAAAGCACTTCACAGAATATATTGTAAAGTGGACTGACTGCATATTTTGTGGGCAAAACTGAGTCCCAAATAGAGTGGGTGACTACGGGTAGCCTTGCCTTAGCCCCTTTCCAGAAGGATGGGCTCAATGAGTCCCCTGTTGACCCGTACACAGATCTTGGAACTGAAATCCAGGATATGGCCATGTACTCCAATAGCTTCCAGTTTCATCAGGATAACATCATGAGGCGCTGGGTTAAAAGCCTTACGAAAATCAATGAAAGTTGATGTAAGTGGGATTATCCTTAGCTTTACAATATTCAGCAATCCCATACAGAAGCAAAGCTACCAATGGGTTTGATGTGAAAATTGAAATTCCTTCCACCTTATATAATCCCTCTCCATGTTCAAAATCCTTCTATTTAATCTCTCATCCAAAGGATGGTACCTCGGTCAATGGAGCACTCTCCCAATTCAGCACTGTAATGTCAACTCAGAGTAGAAGCACAAATCTTGACAATGGGGTTGGAACTCACAAACGTCTGAGCCGGAAGTAATAATGCTGCCAACCTAGTCAAGCTGACTTTATTCCAAAGAGCTAATTGAGGTCCATTGAGTGTACTTTGCAATTCATTGGACAGAATAAAAAAATTAAGAGATGTTTTGGGAGCAGAGAAGAAATCGAATCACACCCACTATATTTTTATTGCAGTGGTGGGAATCAAAGTGCTGTCAAAACCATTTTCCCAGTGTGCTCTCAGCAGTGTGTGGAGCTCAACCACTATTCGATTTCAAACCCACCTGCTCAAACCAATTTATACTGAATTTCTGTAGCAAGTTGCAGTGAAGCAAGAAGCATGTGAAGCCCTCAAGGGCATCTCTAATGTTCAAACTTGTTGCACCTGCCATTTTTAAAAACTTTGTCTTGTTATGCTTTTTAAAAGAAGATACCCCTTCAAGCACAAGAGTCTAAGATGCCGAGCAACTTTGATGATGTTAGTGACATGGTAGTTTGCTGAATGCCTATGATAGTTGAATACTTGACGATACCGCAAGATTTTTAGTCCAGCAGTTTACAATGTAAAGACTGAGTGAAAAAAAAATGACTCATTTTTTTTCCATCCAAGTGACAACGGTGCCTTCATTGTTCCCTGCTGCACGTATTGTAGTTTTAGCTGAAGCCATTATACTAAACAAAAAAGGCACTTTTACAGTTTTACGCAGTCTGCTGCTCAGTGGAGCTTGAACACAGAGGCTTGCTAAAACAGCTCCTAGCTGTAAGGTGAAACATGAAAACCTATAATGCGTCAAAGCTTGAGTGGTTCTGGTACTCAGAACACGTAGAAAAAAAATATAAAAACAAAACAACCCACTTTCAAGTGCATCTATCAGCTGCATTTATTTTTCTGAAATTTTGATTAGAAATTACTATAAAACTCGAGAATAAATAGCTCGATGGACTTACTTGAGTGCTGCAGCTTTTATTAAACTAGCAACAGCCAGAGGGTTGCTATAATTATACTTATGTTTGACCAAAACCTGAAGCAGAAAATAGCAAAGGGCCTTCAGGAAACAAATTAATGTTTTACTTTAACAGGACTGCAAAATATAGTAGTCTTAAAGCCATGAGATGTTGTACTAATGCTATGTGTTATTTAGATCACAAGATCACAAGATTTGTTTGGATGAAGAAGACCCTTCGGCCCATTTGATCCCATTCTTCCAGAATAGCACTTGATCATTCTCCCTTCACAGCTGTCAAGCTATTTTTCAATGAGTCCCAGTGTCCTGACATCAAACACCCATCCTGGCACCTGTTGCAGTTGTTATTTACCCTTTGGATAAAGAAAACCTTTCTCGTGTCTGTCCTGAACTTGCCTTTTGAAACTCTTAAAGTTGTTTTCTCTTGTTCCACTGTCTTGGTGTGTCCTGAAATACTGTACTGTTTTACCCTTTTCAATCCCATTTAAAATGATATACATCTCTACAAGCTCCCCTCTAAGCTGTCTTCTCGCAAGACTGAAAAGCCTTAGATTATCTAATCTTTGGCCATAGCTCAAGAGGCATGCAACAAAATATAGTCCTGAGTTCTGTAACAGGATCCCCACTCTATGCCCTATAGAATCAGTAGGCACACTCCAAACCCCAATGTACGGATGTTCTGACAACTATAGTGTTTCTTTCAAAAATGTGTAGGTCTCTTGTGCCTGTTACAAGATCACAGAGACAATATAGTGCACCCAATAAAGCATGATTAAAATAAATTAAACAAAGCACAGAATCTTCCTATTCCCTTTGAGTCTAGGAATAGAAGCTTCATTTCTTCATTTGTATTTGCAATGATTCAATTGTTTTTGAAGAGGGGGCAAGGATGAGGAATAAGGTATTTTAATGCACAGAAAGATAACTGCATCCAACTACTGTTCACCTGCCTGCATTGAATCCTATTTTAAGTGATCAAAAAGTTATTTTTGCAACATGGCACTTAGAATTGCTCTTAGCTTGTGCATTAGCAGAGGGCAGAGGCCACAGCATAAAATCTTGTCTTGGAAGTGTTGCTGTTCTACATCATTTATAAAGAAATTACTCGCAGCAAAGTCAGTGCTGGTTCATTGAATGGAACCTTATAATGGTTCCCATGTTCCATCATCGCTGTCACTGTTGCCTTCGGTGCGGTGTTTTGCCTGAATGTTCTTATTATTTTCACAGTTAATATCATGAGATTAGAGGAAAGGTAAGGGGCTAGAAGCTACAGAGTCAGATAATCAGATAATCCATTAGAGACTGTGATGTGGGACCAAACATAGTCTGTGCCAAGTGGCAGACCAGTTATGAACAGGATAATGTAGGATGGGTAGCTACACTGTATCCTGTCTTGTTCGAATCAAGCGGTGGAGCCTAGAGCAGATTAGGCTGCACGTGGTCTATGGAAAGAGTGGGTCTGAAGTGCCAAATGGCCTGTTCTCATTCCAAGTTTTATTGATTTTCTTATTCCTTCCAATTATCTTTTCTCCTCTCTTTCAGACGCTGACTGATGGTGTTTCACACATGCTGATCTTCGCCCAGTTCCTCACCGAAGTACGCATCTTTTATAGCAGGTTGTGAATCATAGTCAAGTGTGTTTCTCCCCACTTTTTACAGAAAAGGCACCTTGGATAGGATTTGACTAGTTTTTTTTGCCAACACTTGCCTTGCTCAATGACGATGGAAGCAGAACTCATCACAGGTTGGGGATCGAATTTGGAAACTTCCTGGTTAAGTGTGGCTCCATTGCACAATGTGCTGCTTGCAACTGAGCTATCAGGAAGACCTGTCACGTGTTTGTTTTTATGTTTGTATTATATACATGATTTGGTGCTGATGCCTCAACATGAAAAATTTAAGTAAAAATCTTCCCCCAAGTAAAGATCAGATTGAAAGACTCAAAATGTTCAAGGTTTCCTGGATACAATGTGTAACAATCATTCAGTGTAGATGTCAGCACTCTTCAAAGCCGTGACATGTACTGGTAATCAGCAGCCACTATACATGTGGAATTAACAAACAAATTAGAAAAGAACTATTTTATATAAAAATCACTCCTGCGAAAATGATGAGTTATATTGTAGGAATAGAAGTGCTTTCAAGGCTCATATTTTATCTTAAGATTCATGTACCAGTTAAAAATAATTCCATCTTTTCTTTTTTTCAGAGTTTATGAAATCATCATTACCTCAATACTTTTGCATAAGTATTTAAGGAAAATCAGGGATTAGAAAAGGCCATACAGCTATTCAGCCCACTGCATCTCAAACCTCCCTAATCACATGTTCATTCTTCTTTACACATTCTCAGTTCATTAATAATCTGGGCGAGGTAAGTGGGGACTTTTCAGAGATGAGCTGGGTCCAAGGTGACATGTTTGACAATGGAATATTGGAATCATGTCAACCCTTTTATCAATACTCAAGTCAATACTCGAGTCAATCAAGTCAAAAACGTCAATCCTCTGTGGTGATCTCAACAAAATAGCTTTCATACAGGGCCTTTCACGATAAGAGGACATTGCAAGGTATACATTAGCTTTATAAAAGTGTTGGCCATTCCAAACACACATACCTTTGCAAGCAAACAAAATCAAGAGAATATTAATAAGAACAACAATCCTATGTTTGATATACCACCTTCCATGTAGGGAGGACGTCTCAAAGCACTTCACAAAATATACAGTGGAATGACTGTAGGCAAACACGCAGCCAATTTACAGACAGATGCAGAGTGGGATAGAGTGTGTGGGTAAGGGGGAGAGGGAAGACAGCAATTTGTACACAATGTCCCACAAACAGTCATGATATGAATAGCTCAGGTTGAATCTTTTTAAAAGAAATGTAAAATGTTGTTACTTGTAAAAGTACAATAAATTCCATTGCAATGCTGGATTTGCCCAGATCATATTCACATTCACTCTCCTTAGTTTCAGTGTGTGAGATTCTCTTTATCAATGGCCTATCCCATATGACTTGTGATTTTAACGTTCAGCAACCCAGAGCTCCAGCTAAATGTTTTTATCTTCCAGAAACAAACCTGTCAATCTCAGCCTGTGCTAGATTCACAAATCCCAAATCAATCAACTGATGATCCCTGTCAACTCAACCTAATTTGGACAAAAGACAGTCAAGCAGCAGGTAATTGTGATATCAGAATGGAATAATTACTGGATATAAATTAAACAGGGAGTTTGTTTTTTAAAAAACTGGAAATTAGCAAAGAAACTGGATACCACATTAATTTATTATCTGTTCCTCTGACATATATTTCTGCAAGTATTATTTTAGATTATTTAGATTTCTTCCCATCTATATGTATGTGCGTGTGTGCGAATGTGTGTGAGTCCATATATGTATGTGTGCGTATAAATGTGTGTGTATGTGCGTAAGTATGTGAGCATTCTTTTGTAAATATCTCTTCAAGAATGCTTATTTGTTCATTTACCAGAACTATCACATCGGAATGCACAACCTCAATTTCTGTTAGGACTGTATAATAAGCTACATTGCTGCCTGACCTGCTGAGTGTTCCCAGCGACTTCTGTTTTTGTTTCAGATTTCCAGCATCTGCGGTATTTTACGTTTTGGTTATCTCTTCTCACCTTTCTGTTCAGGCAGCCCCATTTTCTCTCTGTCTTCCTATAACTTTTGTTCACAACAAAAATCAAATTTATAGTTTTCTTCTACTGAAGGAATTTGACTTTAAGTTAAAGAAAATTTTTCTCTCTTGTTAGGCAAACTTCGCAAAATTGAGGTAAAGTTTGTAGCATTTCGTAACACATCCCTTCAGTTAAAAATCAAAAGGGATGTTGAACACCTTAAACTTCATTCCTAAATACATGCCAATGATGACTAACCTAACAACCAAACAGGGCTTATCTGGCTGCTCCTTGAGCACATTGGGAGCACCATATTGTTACGCAATATGTCAACCATCACACACTCAGTCCCAGGCTTCATAGTCAACAATATATTCATGTGGCAGAGTACCTTGCCTCAATCATTTGAACCGCAAGGTCCTGTAGCTCAGTGGTTGGAGCATTCGCCTTGCAAGCAAGAGACCTGGGTTTGATTCCCAGCAGGGTGAAACCTTGGGCAAGTTTGCTTACTCCACACACCTGATAATAAATCCTCATGAAAAATAAATAAAATTGGTCACTTCAATCCACGATTGTTGTGGGACACCTCTATCCACCATTGGCTGCTGTGTTTCGCCCACAAATATGCAGTCAAATCACTTTACAGTATATTCTGTGAAGTGCTTTGAGACGTCTAGAAAACGTGAAAAGTGCTAGGTTTGAGATGGGTCTAAAATTTGTGAGATTTGAATACACAGTCACTACAGTGCATATTAAAATTCCTGTGAAGTACTGTGAGAAACCTCTATTTCAAATGCATGTTATTATTGTAATATTCACAAATCCTAAAAAATGATTGCAACCTACTGATGTTCAATTTTTGTAAGATTCTCAATCTTATTTGGTAATTCATGTTCTTTTCAAAAAAACTTAAATTTATTTGACAAAGGTTAGATTTAAAGGAAATTATTAAGGAAGAGAGTGTGTTTCTCTGAAGCCCACTTAAAATTGATTTTCTCATTAAGCCTTTCATAGATCAGTTGTTTAGATTCTTTCTGTTCTCAATTGATTAGGGAAGAAGGCTTTCTTGCTCGCTCTTTTAGCTGTACAGTTCCTAAGTTAATGAGTTTGACAATTGCCACCCCAGTTCATGCTGTGAGCTGGCACAGAGCAAAAAATAAGACTAAATTGTCAATCTCACAAAGCCATAGGATAGATGATGTGGGAATCGAAAGATTCACACAAATGATGAAGTGGTGCTTCTCACATTTTGGAACTAAAACATCATTGGAATAAGAAAGAGAAAGTGCTAAACTGCATTTGCCCAGAGAATATTTGATCCATGAGTGTTTCATGCTTTGCTACAGGTCCCTTTGGACTTAACAAGAACAACAGAAGCAACAAAATTACATTTATAGAGCGCCTTTCACATTGAGCGCTGAACAGTCAGGTGTCGGGGTCTGAGCATAGGGTAGGGGTGGTGTAGGAGTGAGGGAAGGCAGAGAGGTGGGAGGGTGACCAAAGGCACGGTCGAAGAGAAGCATCTTGAGACCAGCCTTGACGGAGGCAAGGGAGGAAGCGAGGTGAACGGACCGTGAATGGAGTTCCAGAGTGTGGGTGCAGAGCGGCTGAAAGTCCGGCCACTGATGGTAGGGCAGGTCGGGCAGGAGACATGGAGCAGGCCGGAGCCCGCTGAACGGAGGGAGCGGGCAGGTTGGTAGGGAGTCAGCAGGTCAGAGAGGTAGGAGGGGGCAAGGGTATGGATGGCCTTAAATGTGAGGACGAGGATCTTGAACTCAATCCTCTGGACGCTGATGCTGTCAGCGCCTGAGGTGCGGAGGCGCTGACGCGAGCCAATCAGGAGGGCTTCGGTTTTGCTGACGTTGAGTTGGAGAAAGTTATCCCTCGTCCAGGACTTGATATCGGACAGGCAGTCAGTCAGGTCACCAGTAGTCCTGGAGTTCAGGGTGGAGGCAGAGAGGTAGAGTTGGGTGTCATCCGCATACATGTGGAAATTTACCCCATGTCTGCGGATGATGTCACCAAGGGGGAGCATGTAGGAGGGTGAAGAGGAGAGGACCAAGGACAGAGCCCTGAGAAACACCGCACGATACGGTGTGGGGGCTGGAGGTGAAGCCATTTGCAGGACGAAGTGGAGGCGATGTGAAAGATAGGCTGAGACCCCATGATTGTTTCTTACCTCTGATCCTTCCTTGCCACGATTGGGGGCTGTACGTTCAGCCACTACATCCCTGATCTCTGGAACTCCTTACTCCAGTCCATCTGCCTCACTCCCTCTTTATCTTTTTTTAAATCCCACCTGAAGACCTACCTCTTTGACCATGCCTATAATCACCTCGCCCTCTCCTTCTCCAATGCTCAGAGACCAACCCTGCCACTGTACAGCATTCCATGACGTCATCTTACATGAAGGACGCTATATAATAATCCTTGCATTTGATATAGTGCCTTAACGGCTTAGCGCCTTGGGACATCCTCCTGACGTGAAAGGCACTATACAAATGTAATCTTGTTGTTGTTGTTAACACGTTTTCGAGACCTCTCAAAGCACTTTACAGAATATACTGTAAAGTGAATTGACTGTGTATTTTGTGAGTGAAACACAGAGGTCAATTGTGCACAGCAGTGTCCCACAAAGAGTCGTGGATTGAGTGACTAATTTATTATTTTTTTTAAGGAATTATTATCCCTGGAAAAGCAATCCACCAATCGACTGATAACTGGGTTCCTACTTACAGGTAGGTAAACAAAGGCATGTGGAGGAGGGAAATTTGCGCAATGTTTCGCCCTGCCGGGAATCAAATGCAGTTCTCTTGCTTGCAAGGCGAGTGCCCTAACTATTGAGCTACAGGGCTCTATAGATGCAAGTTTTTGTTGTTGTTTAAGACCCAGGCCTACTCTTGATGTGAAACTGGTGTTAGTGAAAGATGTTCCCACCGCAGAACATGAAACAATAAAACAAAAATATAAAGCTTATTTGGATTTGCAAAAATTGCAAGCTAGAAATCTTTCATGCTCCAGAAAAAATATATTAGGGGATATATCATCCTCCAGTCTCTCATGACTGACATAATTGTCACACATCACTCACTCCACATAGATGACAGGACTTGGTGAGTAAAAAAGTTATTTTCTCTGCCACTTTTACTTTCATGGAAAATTGCCCCATTATTTCAGAGACAGCTTACGGAATTTAATGACAAAGCAAAAGAGGACTAAAAGAAAAATAGGTCAGAATATGTAGATTTGAGTTTAGCAGTACTGCAACGGTTCTCCCTCCTTGATGTATGTGCAAATTGTATTAACGCTTTCGTTCTAAGTGGCCTCTGCTTCTCTCCTAACCCTGTCGGTGTGAATCCCTATTTCAATGGTAACTCAACCAAGTCAGATTCACACACAGACCAGTATTTCCAGTTAACTCTAACGCCTGGTAACTGGAATGTCTAATCGGAGTCTGCTCGCACTAGTAGACCTCCGCTTAGACAACTACTCTCCGAAGTGCTTACACCTTAAGACCAGCAATCCTTGGCGACCTTGCATATTAGGGACACAACAATTTAAGATATACAGCAATGCGATCAAAGATAACTATCACACATAACTATGTATGACAACTAGCAGCACAATACTACATTAGTAAAGGATCCAACTCTGAATGTACAGTAGTCCTGTACACGTCAGTACATACCGGATGATGACCATTAGTTAGCGATCACGAGGAGTGCCGAGCATTGCTTTAAATAGGTGCTTGGCTCCGCTCACCGTATGATGCGAATGCGAGTGTTTTATCCTGCGCTAGCGCTCATGTGTTATTTTACTCTGCAGGCTGCTTGTTTGCTCTTTGCTGCAAGCAGCCTGTTAGATGAATGTCAATCAAACAGCCCTGGACCTATGCATTTCTGCAACCCGTGTACTCTGCTAGCTAGCTCTACAAGCAGCTTCTGCAACAGAACCCATTTAAAGGGGCAGGCCTCCCCATTTCCCTTCAATAACATTATTTAGTTATATACATATTATTTATACACTTTACAAAAGACTGCAACAGTAGAGTAACCGTCACAGTACTTTAAACTAACATTGAGGGAGACGAGTAAAAAAAAATGGTTTAAATGGCGCGTTATGCTCTTCATCTATTTTTCTTGTCTGAGCACAAAACGCTCCTACTGTGAAAAATAAATGCATGGGGTCTGTCAACTTCTTGACTCCAGTTATGCTCTTATCCACAGTCACTGCTATTTGCCATCAGTGGCACTTTACGCTGAAGATGATTGTAAAAGCACAGCATTCATCTATATAATTCTGGCATCAGTCATAGATGCACACAGTGATTACAGTATGCACACGCTGGGCAGTTATCATGAAACTAGACACTAGAAGCTGCTGCTTTTCTTAATAGTTTGCTAATCATGCTCACACAGTTTTTTTTAAAAACAACGGTGCATTTCACACTTCAATAGGTTCCTATCAGAGTTGTCCATTTTACTTTTATCGCCATATCACACAGCAATGTAGCACTGAGAATCATATCCCTTGTGTGTGATTATAATGACTGTGTCAGATAATGGAACACATTCCAGTTATTTAAGGCAATGCAAATCAGGCTAAAAGTAAAAATACCCAAACCCCTTTCAGCATTAAAATTGTGGCATTTCTTGCATTGGGACTTTGAGCTCACAGTCCAGACTGACACTCCAATACAGTGCTTGGAGTGTGCTGTATTGTTAGAGATTCTATCCTTTTGATGAAGCGTAAATTGAGGTCCCAACTGCCTGTTCAGGTGCTATTAAAGCTCCTGTGGCACTATTAGGAAAGAGAATGAATTTTCGCACAGTGTCCTGGCCAACAACGACCGGATGAGATTGGTCATTGCCATTGGTCACTTCAAGGCTGTTTGAGGGAGAATGCTGTGTAAACAAGCTGCCACATTTGCCTCCAAAATACAGAGTACCTGCACTGTACGATAGCATGCTTTGAAGCACCTGGAGGCAATGTGATAAGACGCTGTATGAATTGTTAGAATAATTATTAAGGATTATTAATAACACATATATTTGTTCTTTCCTATAAGATATATACTCCAATGTTTTGCAAAGTTGTACTGATGATTCTCATAAATGGATTTCAAGAAACACACAAAACAAAACATTTTAATCAAAATATATACAGACTAAATTTTAAGAAAATGTTGCAATTTTGATTTAGATATCAAAATGCCACAGCATTCTTTTCTGATATCCGTTCAAGGACGTTTGCATTTACTGAGCTTTCTAGTGCAATTCAAAAGTCATAAATCAGGCCCCAGATGTGCTCCTTGGTCTGTGCTGAGCTAACTGATCTCAGTAGAGATGCCAAAAGGGCATTACAAAAAGTCTCTTCAACCTTGACTGAGAAGGGAAAAATCAGGCAATATTTAATCCCAGTTTTGAGACCTGAAGATTCTCATGATCCCTAGCCTTTGGAAATTTAAGACTGTGCAGAAGTTTGGAAATTTCTGAGATTTAGTTTTAATTTAGCAGCCAGTCTTCCACTTTTGAGTCTTGCGTATGTTTACTACACGTTCGAACTCTTACTGGCATTCAGGCACCAGGCTGCAATGTGCAGGAGCAAGCATGCCAAAGGGATTGCTTCCAGTGATTTGTGATTGGTCATCGGGTGAGGACCAGGTCAGGCTCAGCAGAGATGAACCCCTGTGGTCACATATCCTGCCAACAATGACTGTTTGGGCTGACACATCGATTGTAGACTGACACATGAATTGTGTTCACTTCGTTGACTTACCAGAAGGTAGTCAGTGCCCGTTAAACTGTACCCCAATGTACGTCAAGAGAGGAAGTGAGGAGAAAGGATCGGGGTAACATAAAAATAAGCCTTTCAAATAAAAAAATACACAAAATAAGAGCAATATTTTGCTAACATTCTTTGTATATTCGGTATTTTGCTGGAGCCAATTTTTGTGTAGCTGACAGCAAAGATTAGAGATAACTGAGTTTTAACAGGACAAATACAATGGTGAAATTAAAGGGTAATTTGACGTGACCTTTTCTATCTGAATTTTGCACATCTACACACTGCTATTATCATTATACTGTAATTAACTGATGGATTGTTTAATGAGAAAGTAATGTCAGTGGAATAATAAGCACAGAAGCTATTTGTACTGTCACAGCTCCTTGTCTTTTGTTCCTACTGAGTTTACAGCAGATTTATATATCAGTGACAACATTAACACAGTGCTTGACCTCGAGGACAATAGTTTGAAAGTCATATCTATTCTTTAGTGTTTTCAACCCTTTTTGCCTTGTGAACCCCCTGCTGCCATAAATAAAGTGGCTGGTCTCTTTCTTGCAGTTGCAGAGAGTGACCCATCCTGCTTGTCTCCTCTGACCTGAAATTAAAACATCATGATTCTCTGCCCATAGCTGTTTGCCCAAAGAAGCAAAACTATTGCAAATGCAAAAATATCTTCTAATCATAGATGGTGTTAGCTTAATAGCACTCTTGCCTCTGAGTCAGAAGGTTGTGGCTTTAAATCGTGCATTGGGGACTTGGAGCTCGTGGTCTAGGCTGACAATCCAGTGCAGTGTTAAGGGAGTGCTGTTTTGTCAGGAGGGCAAACCTTCTGAAGAGACATTAAAATGAGGGTCTCGTCTGCCTGTTCAGGCGGATGCTAAAGATTCTATGACACTATTCAAAAAAAAAGGTAGTTTCTCATGCCGTCTTGGCCAATCTCCTGTTAAATTCGTCATTCGTGGTAAGGTGGAGTCTCCCTGGAGCTGAACTGCCTCCAAGGTGACACGGCTGGCAATGGAATATCGGAATCGAGTCAGCAATCGGGCCCAGTATTCCAGGGCACTGCTGATGACAGCACAGCCAACCTGGACTCCAACAGTACTTCACTCCACACTCTGGGGTCCCCAAGCCTTGGCTCTTGCCAACCTGCGCCTAATACTTTCCAGAATTAGGTAAGCAGGAATCGTCCCTCCAAGAAGAGAGTGCATATTCCATTTCAACAATCTATCTCTGGAATTTCCATGTATAGGTGGGATTTATGGAAATCTCAGCTTGGCCTGTGTACTCTCAACCATGCTGATGAATTTCCAAACACCCGGCTTCCAAAAAAAAAAGTTGTTTGTGGAAAATTGCTGTGTGCAAATTGGCTGTTGCATTCACCCACAGTCAAAACACTTTACAGTAAACTGTTTGTGAGATGTTTCAACATGAGAAGCTGCCATATCAACTGCAAGGGTGATCATATGCATAAACAGGGATGAAATATCAGGAGTTTATGTACAGTACATCTCTAATTGTTTATCCTCCCCTAGTATCAAAGAAACAATGTGAGCAAAACAAGTGCAATTTAGTTTATTAAATCCTTGTTCAAGGTCAATGTGGAGGAACACATTGCAAAATTCTACAATGGTGATGACCCATTGAAAAGTCAACATCACTGCTCACAGAGGGATTTTGAAGGGAAACATCTTGAAATATTATGAGTGACATTGGTGGGTAATTGGAAATTGGGAATACTTGTGTGCAGTTTATTTTCCATGTATTTACACGGGACCACATCAAAGTGATGTTTCTCTTCACCAGAATAGTTCCACTATTTTGGGCAGTCAAGCCATGATATTTGTTTCGCAGCACATCAAAACTAAATCTATAGTTTCCATTAGAAGTGTTTATGTAATGTACAATATATTAAGAATAATTCTCTGACCTTTGGTAAATCTGAGTGTCAGCCTCGCTCAGTTGGTAGCAGTCTCTCTCTGAGTCAGAAGGTTGTAGGTTCAAGCCCCACATCAGTATGTGGAACCTATATAGTTCATGCTGACACTCCAATGCAGTCCGAGTGGTGTGTCGTACTGTCAGAGGTGTCAACCTTCAGATGAGGCACTAAACCAAGTGGCCACTCTCCTCTTGCAGATGGATGTTAAAGATTCCATGGCGCTATTCAAAAAGTGATGGGAGTTTCTCCTGGACTCCTGGCCAACAATCCCTCAAGTAAAATTGAACATTCACTTCATGGCTGTTTGTGGGACATTGCTGTGCACAAATTGGCTGCCGCATTCGCCCACAAATACATTCACAATAAAATACACAGTCACAATACAATACATCTTGTGAAGTCCCTTGAGACATTTCAACAGCATAATAAGGCGTTACATCAAGTGCAAGTATTATTGTTAGATTAATACATTCTACACACTCTTGTGAGCGAGCGCACACATACACAAAATACTAGCCACATTTTTGCTTAAGAGTGAAAGGTGGGCCAATACTTAGCTATGAATGTACATTGTAAGGAAAGCATTGTTACTTTGTCATCATGTGGATATATAGTCACTTTCAATATCAGTGCTGAACAGATCATGTTTATTGTTAGATTTGGTATAACACCTAAAATGTTGAAAATGTATAATAAGAATCCTATAATCCTTGCATTTGATATAGCGCCTTATCACGACTTTGAGACGTCTCAAAGCGCTTCACAGAATATAGTGTAACATGAATTGACTGTATATTTTGTGGCCGAAACGCGGCAGCCAATTGGGCATAACAGTGTCCAATAAACTATCGTGGTTTGAGTGACCAATTATTTTTTNAAGGAATTATTAGCCCCGGAAAAACAATCCACCAATTGACTAACATCCGCGTTCCTATTTACTGCTAGGTAAACAGAGACGTGTGGAGTAACAAAGCACTTCACAGTTTCTTTGAAGCACTGGCTGTGAACGCAACAGCTAATTTGTGGACATTTTGCTTTGTGCGCAACAATGTCTCACAAACAACCATGAAGTGGCCATTTGTCCCAAACAGAGCAATTTGTAATTCAGATCCCCACAACTTGTCCATTTATTGCAATTTCCTTTTTTTTTGTCTCAAATATATGTTTTTGCTTAAGAATACTCAGAACCCTTAATATACAGTGCACAATGCTGCTTCAAAGTCCTACTTTATACGCTGCATTCTAAGCAGAGGGGAGTAAAGCAAGTGAGGACATAACAACATGTCATTACGAGTCATCTGGAGAAAGGAAATTCAAGATTTTTTAAAGATACATGATGCATAATTAGTACTGTATAATTAAGAAAAATTGTAATCATTAAAGTAAGTATTAAAGTTACATTTTAAAAATAATTATAGGGTTTTGTTGCTTATTCAGCGGGTAATTCCATCAGTTGAGAGTTTCTATATTCAATGCCCAGTTTATATTGCTTTTGTGACCAATCAGATTGACTGTTGTTCCAAGTGCAATTTCAGTCCGACTTCAAATTTTAAGACAAAATAGCTAAACAGAGATGGAATTATGGACCCTCTGTTCCACCAAATCTGGTCTGATACTTTCTCCACATGATCTCACACACTCGTTCACTCACTCTCCACATCCTTTGATAGTCCTCCTCTTCCAGAAATTCTCCTTTTAACAAATAATTTGTGGACTTTGCTTCAACTACGGCTTGCGACAGTGGACTCCACCCACCCTCTGTGAAAATAAATTTCTTCTAACCTCCCCTTCAACTCTCTGTTTGATCATCTCAAATTTATACCTCGTGTTACTGAGTCGGAAACCATTAAAAATAACCTCGTACCATTTACTCTCGTATAAAACTTCATGAGCTTGAAGACTTCTGCAGTGTATGGCTTGGCTTGATGTAATATCTGTATTGCTACAGCTGTGCAAACATTAGAGACACCTAGAAAATCAGCTGTCAATGTCCTTCCCTCTGCTGCTGTTTTCAAGTTCTCACCAATTCCACCTTCAGCTGCTGTGGGTCCAAATGCACTGGTTTAATTGAGTGAGCATCATTCTCCCCTCCTCCGAATGGAGGTAAGAATGCAGATGTAACAGATGGCAGATGGGCTCGGGTGGATAAACCTCATGCTACTGAATGATCCTCTGACGAAGCACAAACGATGGGCCGAACGTTCACAGTGACAGTCCCTTCGCATTTATTATTGCTCTGTCTCACGACTTAAGAGGAACTCAGTAGATGGTACATAGGGACTTTAAACAATAATTCATTAAGTACTGTAAACAGGTCCACTGTTTACTAATCTCTTTGAGTCCTCACATTTGTAAAATAATATTGGAATGCTTAACGAGAGGTAGAACTGAGGTAATGGGTTTGCTTCAACTAACCTGTCAACATTTTCAGCTGAATCATTCCACAGGTGTATTGTCTTGTTCAGGGACAATGAAACATCTCCACTCCCATTTGAAATTGCCCATCATGTGTAACAGAGAAGCTGTTATTGTGTCACGCCTCGCTAAACCTCGCTGAAGAACCATCAGGCTTCCAAAAGACTGCTCCCAAGGCTGGAAACGTTGCAAAGTGGGATTACGTGGATTTGTTTGCTTCAAACCTTATGTTTTTGTGGAAGAAAGAGGAGGCAAAGCTATTATCAATTGTGATCTTCCTGGAAATGATTGCCTTAGTTGTCTCTGTCTATGTAGATTTCAGTTAATCTCTCTGTAGGCCTCAGTGGATAACTTTGAAACTCCACAGAAGTAAGCCAACTCTGATAATTTGGGTACATGTTCTACAAGAACTGTTTCACTAAAGTATTCCTTCCCTTTTGGGATTCCTGTTAGTTTGAAGATCATTGTACCTGGAGTTTGCAGCTGTCACGTGGGGCCTAATTTGTTCTCCATTTTTGCTTCAATAATGTTAACTTCTCAAAGTCAGTCAGTGACTTATTTTTAGATTTCTGTTAGTTGCTTACCTCCTTATAACTCACTGCTCATTTGCTTAGAATCTGAGCGTGGAATGAGAAAGCATAGAGTGAGATAAGTCTATTTGACCCATCAAACACACCACCATACAAAGCTTTCATAGTCCATACAAATTCTTGGGGAAAGATTTGCACCCCTGAAGGTCATCACAAAATGAATATTTCTCCATCTCTACATATTCAATATTGAAACATTGCTTCCTTCCTTCTACAAACAACATTCCTATTAGGACAGATTTTTTGAGGGGTTCAGCCGGGTGTTTGACATATTCAGAAACCCATCACCGTGCTTGAAGGTATCCAAACCAAAATGAGAATTCTGCATATGTATGCCACTTACAAATGGATCCAGAATGATCTGGATGAAGAAGGCCCTTAGGCCCATTGGATCTCATCTCTCCAGAAAATCCACCCTACCATCCCTCCACAATAGCATCAAGCTGTGAATCCAGTGTCCTGGCTTCTACCACCTGTGGAGTAAGGAAACTTGCCTAAGGTTTTGCCTTGTCCGGGAATCAAACCCAGATGCTCCTGCTTGCAAGGCAAGCACACTAACCACTACGCTACAATATCATCCTTGTTGCTCTCCTCTCCACCCCCTCTAGGACAATCTCCTTATGTGGAGGTGACCAAAACTGTGTGCAGTATTCAAGATACGGTCTGACCAGAGCACTGTACAGTCTAAGAATGATGTCTGGGGATCCAAACTCAACAGATTTAGGAATATAGCCCAGCATTCTGCTTATCTTGTTTATTGCTGCCTCTCACTGTTTTTACATAGTTCAAATAAGAGCAAGGCCAGTCTGCAGTCTCCACAGATTCAAGCAAGTTAGTGGTTCCCATTGTAGCATCCCTTGCACATCAGTTGTGGTGTGGATGGTTTCTTGCAGACTTGCTACAGGAATCGGCAATGCTCAGTTCCAAAGCTAATGTTTCTTGGGGTGAGAAGCTATATCTGTTTACCAATGTGTCAATGCTTTGTTCTCTGGGTCATACATTTTCCTGAGAGTGCCTGCCAGGGTGAATTCTTTCTGCCACTCGGTTTTACAGAGCAAAAGCTGTGTCCTGTGATGTGTCTCCAACTGGCAGAGGATTCTCAACCTATGGCCATCTGCATCTCTGTGACCGTGTAGCTGAAGGGTTCTGCAATCTGCTGTTTTTAATGCAATTCTCAAAGGTCCAGGTACAACTTTAGGGACTGAATACAAAACTCTGCGAAAATCAGCATTGGCAGAGAAACAGCTCTAATGTTTATCGATTTATGATAAGATGCAAATTATAATTTTAATGTACAATGGTGAAATGGGAAAATATCAAAATTGCACATGAGAGGCTGGATGAGACAATACACTTTGCAATACAGAGACTATTTTTGATTGTACTTTTTTTAAAAAAGTTTATGCATTACATGAATTATCTTTGTCTCTTCCACTATTTATTTCTTATTTCAAATTGAATGTGCATATCTCCTCTATTGCTGAAGCTGCCTCTAAGACACTGTTATTCTTTCAAGTAAAACACTTTGGGTTAATGCAACAAGCACTTAATTCACTGTGAAGTCTAAATCCATCAAGACTTCAATATTGTTCATAGATCTGGAGAATCTCTTCATGCAACTAATTCACACTCCAGGAATCGATCTAAGATTAACAGTAATTTATAATAATAATAATCCTTGCATTTGATATAGCGCTTTTCACATCGGGAGGACATCCCAAAGCGCTTCACAGAACACACTGTAAAGTGAATTGACTGTATATTTGTGGGCGAACGCGGCAGCCAATTGCGCACAGCAATGTCCCACAAACAGTTGTAGATTGAAAATGACCAATTAATTATTGTTTTTGGAGGGATTATTATTAGTTGTGTGGAGTAAGGAAACTTGCCCAAGGTTTCGCCCTGCCTGGAATTGAACTCAGGTCTCTCGCTTGCAAAGTGAGTGCTCTAACCACTGAGCTACAGGACTCCATACTATCATAATTATAATAGGTTTGGTCCAGGTCAGTATGTGGGCAGCAGAGTTTGAATGAGCTGAATCTTGTGAATGGTGGAGCTGGGAAGACAGGCGAGAAGTGTGTTTGAGTAATCCAAGCGGGAGGTGATAAATGCATGCATGAGGGTTTCGGCTGCATTTGGGGTAAGGAACAGTCAGAGGCAGGTAATGTGGCGAAGGTGGAAGAATGTGGTCCTGGTCAGGGACCGGATGTGAGAGAAGAAGGATGTTTGGGAGTTGAACCGGACGCCTAGGTTGTGCACTGGTTCGGTGAGTCTGAGGCAAAGCCCAGGGAGGTTCAGGAGTTTAGATCCGCAGGAGAGAAGATGATGACAGGAGCCAAGGAGTATGGCTTCAGCCTTGTCCATACTCAGCTACAGGAAGTTTACACTCATCCAGGCCTTGATGTTTGCCGGACAAGCTGATAGAAAATCGGCGGACTTGGAGTTGGTACTGGAGGAGGCAAAATAGATTTGTGTGTCATCCACATACATGCGGAAGTTTGCTCTGTGTCTGTGGATGATATCGCCCAGAGAGATAAGGAAAAGAAGAGGGGCAAAAATGGGCCCTGGGGTACCCTGCAGGTGATCGGGTGGGGGCTGGAAGAGAACCCATTTGCTGAGATGAAATGAAGGTGGTTGGTTAAGTAGGACTCAAATCATGCAAGTATGGTCCCATTAAGGTAGATGAGAGAGGAGAGCCGATGGAAGAGGATGGCGTGGTCGACTGTGTCCAACGTGGCAGAGAGATCCAGGAGGACGAGGAGGCAGAGGGAGCCCTGGTCATAGATAGAAAGAATGTCATTTGTGACTTTGACAAGCGCTGTCTCTGTGTTGTGGGCAGGGAGATAACCAGACTGCAGGCGATTGAGGAGGCAGTGGAGGGAGAGGTGTGACCGAAATTGACCTGCAACAATGCGTTCCTGGACGTTGGCAAGGAAGGGTAAGTAAGAGATATGACTGTACTGTATGGGATTAAAGGGATCGAAGGTGGGTATTTTGAGGAGGGGTGTGATGATAGCGGTTTTCAAGGGGAGTGGACCAGAGCTTGAGGAGAGAGACTGGTTGACCATGTTGGCCAGCAGGGGGAGAGAAGAGGGAGTTGAGTGACCAGTAGCTGGGAGGGGATGGGGTCAAGGTTGTAGGTGCTGAACTTCATCCGGGTGATTGTGGTTGAGAGGGAGGATGGAGAAGTGGGGGGCAAAGGAGTGTATGGAGGGGGATTGGCAGGAGCTGTGGCAGAGGGTGAAGGTGGTGTGGATGGTCTGGGTGAGGGCATGGGGTGGGAGGACAATGCAGTCAAGTTGATGTTTTCTGTTTTTGAGGCAAAGAAGCCAAGAACCTTTTCACACTTGTTGCTTGACGTGAGGATCGAGGGGGCTTGAGGAGGTGCACAAAGAAAGTGATGGATGGTGAAAAACAGCATCTTTGAATTGTTGTTTGCCTCCAGGATGACTTTGGAATAAAAGTCAGTTTTGGCCCGTGAAAGGGAAAGCGGGTAGGTGTGAAGCTGCTCAAGCCACAGCTGGCAGCAAATCGTGAGGCTGGATTTCTGCCATCTGCGCTCATGCAACCGGGTTTGTGTTTGTAATGAGTGGGGATGACTGATGCACCAGGGGAAGTGGGTGGGTTTGGAAACAACCCTGGGTTCAAGGGAGCCAGGGAATTGAAGGTTGTGGAGAGACGGTCATTCCGCATCTTGACGGTTGCATCAGGATCGCTGCAGTTGGAGGTCCAGAGGAAGAGGAGGTCCGAGGAAGAGAGGGCATTTGTGAGAGATTCAGGGGTGGGCAGTGAAATCTGACGATGTGATGCAAGGGGAGTTTAGTGGGAGGTTGAGACAGGGCATTGTTGGGGGAGAGGAGGGATGGTGGTCATGGCTTGGTTGCCAGAGACTGGGAGGGAAAGAAGGACAAGGTAGCGGAAGGATAGTAGAATATACACTATACTTACCCTATCCTAGCGGATTTGAAAAAGGCATCAGGAAGTGAAGACACACCATTACGTTTAACCGTTACATTTTAATTAATCTATCCTTTCACCTACTTGTTCCAGGATGCTCTTACGCAGGTTTATCTCTGTTGCGATTAAATAAGTGTGGACATTCAGTTAAGTGAGTTTGTCCATTTCTTAGCCCTGTATACACATGGCCACACCAGTGCTCAAAAGGGAAGAAATGTCACACCAAGAGGCTTGGACAAATTAAAACCCAAAATATAATTGGTTCTGCTGCACTAGGCGGAAATTTTGTCCCACTAGGTTGACTCATCCAGCAGAATAGCCTCAACGACAATCAAGAGAAAACAAATATTGTAGATCTTGATGAAACCCAGATCAAATCCTCTGGAGAAAATTCCACACTTCACAAACCAAGCAACACAGCTACAGCAGCCAGAAATATTTTGGAAAGGCAGCTGCAACCGTTAGTAACTGAGTCTGAATGTGCAGCAAGAATCTTTTTAAACACTGGAATTACTTGACTAAAATTACAAGATTATCATCTCTTCATATTACATTACATAGCTGGCAAATGATTGTCAATATGATGTAACTTACACATTCATGTGTAATGTTCAGTTAGTTACAAGTACACCCAGTATAGCTACATTTATTTTCATCACAATATTTTATCTAACAATAAGACACAGGTATAATTTTAAAATAATAATAATCCTTGCACTTTATACAGCACCTGATCACATCATTAAGACATCTCAAATCACTTCACAGGAATATACTGTTAAGTCCTTTGACTGTGTGTATTTTTTGGGTGAACACAGCTGCTAAGTTGTATGCAGCAATGACCCACAAACAGCCATGAAGTGAATGACCAATTACATTTGCGTGATTGTTGGCCAAGACACCAGGAGAAATACCCTTTTCTTTTCAAATAGTGCAATAGAATCTTTAATGTCCACTTGGATAGACAGACGGGCCCTCGATTTAACATCCCATCTGAAGGATGGCACATCCCTAGCACTGCATTGGAGATTCAGGACAGACTACATGGGTTCTAAGTCCCAACATGGGACTTGAACGCACAAGGTTCTGACTCAGAGGTAAGAGTGTTCCGGACTAAGCCAGACTGTCAATGATAAGTGTTAAATTTGTCCATACTTTATTTTTTTTCAATCAAACACTTTCTGAAACTGCACGACCTAAAAAACCCTTGAAATCAACCAAGACTTTTTTTTGCATGTGCAAAATAAAACAACTGCCTTGAAACCCCATGATATTTCCCCACTCAGTTCAACACCTGTGCCTGTGGTTTGCTAATAGGAGCATCAGCTCTTGGGTTTATACTAATAAAGAACATCTAACGTAGCCCTGGCTCAGGGTCAAACTCTGCCACTGTCAAGCTATCCTGTTTGAAGGGCGCTATATAAATGCAAGTTGTTGTTTTTGTACTTTCTGTTCTCAAAAATACCCAGGGTTTGTCACCCTTACTATAATTTTCCTAGGTTATTCATCCACAACTCATCTTCACTGAAATCTTCTCACATCAAAGTAACTGCTCCAGATAGAGCTGTGTAAAATAAATATCATGCATAATTATTTTTCAATGATTTCCTTTCTTTTCTCACTACTTGTCTCTTAAATCTATTTTCTTCCAATTTTCTTATTATTGGAGAGAAATTATCGCTTATTTCTTTTCTTTATTGTTGGTATGTTTTTACCTTGCTAAATTTTGTGTTGTAGCTATTCTTTTAAATTTAAAATCCAAACACTTTTTAGTAAAACTCTGATCAGGTGATTTATTAGGTTTACCCTCAACAGGTTTGAGGAGGCTATAGGTCTCTCTGTTGAACATTTATTTACTTGAAGCAAAGATCCACCTCACACACTGGGTTCATAGAATCAAAGAATTTTACCAACAAGTTGCATTTATATAATCTCCTTCATCCAGAACGCTGGAAACAGTGCAGTGCAGGAAGAAAACATTCAGGCGATCAAGTCTAAGCTGATGTATTTTTGCCACATGTGGCATTGAATTTAATGATTTCTTACCCTTCAACCCTCTTTTAGATATCAGCCTGACCCAGTCGGTAGATCTTTCACCGCAGAATCAGACGTTTGTGGGTTCTAGCCCCAGCTCACAGTTGAAGCTGAATCTTCAGTACAGTGCTGGGGGAGCATTGCATTGTTTGAAGTGAGATGTGATGTAAAATTGAAGCCCCTCTGTGCCCGATCAATTGGGCACTAAAAATCACGTGGTGCTATTTGAGAAGAGAAGGGAATTTTTCCCAGTGGCATGGCCAATAATTCCAAAGATAAAAACGGTCATTCACTCCTGGCTGTTTCTGGGATACTGTGTGCAAGTGCACTGTTCACCTATAAAATATACGATTTCATAGTGAAATCTTGTTAGGAGTTTGAGATGCCTTAACTATGTGATAAGGTGTTATATCAAATGCAAGGATTATTTATTTTATTTTCCATTTTTGCAATTTTCTATCTAATTAAATTAATTGATTGACCCTGCTTCAACAACTGTTCGAAGCCAAGAATTCCACTGTCTACATAAATAATTATTTTCTAATCTCTCCTTTAAATCGTTTGAGATTATCATAACTTTGAGTCCTTCACATCACTTACTCACTGACCAGTGGAAATAATCTATTACTATTGTATTTACTCTGTCACGACCTTTCATGATCTTAAATATTGATATCAGGTCATCCTTTAACCTTCTTATCATTTGTAATAAAATCAAAAAGTAGAGAAACAGAACATATGAACTGTCAAGACTAAAGTAAACTGTAAAGACTAAAGTAATTTGTTTTTAAAAAGTTTGAATGATCAATTTATGCTCAGACTTACCCAATTCATGCTAATGTTTTTCTGTTGACTAGTTTTGTTATTTTAAGTTGAATATCATGGGATTTTAAAAAATCATTGAGGATTACACGTATTGCCTCTGGGGCTTTGCTTCTACAATGAGAAATCCCATTAGTGGCTGGCATTGCCTTTAGTGATGTACATGACACTGAATAGAATTTTTACTAAATACATCTGATATAATCTATATATTCCATAACTCTGTTTTTGTTAAAAAGATAGGGGGGGTGGCAAACATTTCAGTCACCCATTTCTCTGTTGTAGGTGAGAACAGAATAATAAAATCTCCCCTCCTCTGATTGACTAAAAAAAATTCCAAAGGACCATCAGTGCCTGAAATCTTTTGTGTGATTTTCAAGTACCAACTCATCAAGTGCAATTATTACACAAACTATTAAGTGACAATCGGACCCCCATTTGACCCAGAAAAAATAACAGGTCTGTGATACAGCAAGGTTTAACTCTCAAAGCTCCATGGATCTGCTGACATGGGCGTCCTCTGTGGATAAATGTTTATTATTGCTGGCATTTTCTCCTTCAATAGAGCACATGGGTAATGCAGTTAGCAAACAGCCAATTTTCCGGATTCTGTTTGCCATTTTAGATGCACTACATTGAAGAGATTGAGAGGAAAAATAAGAAGATTTAATTCCTATTCAGTAAACCCTACTGGGACGTACTATGGGCACATTGGATGACTTAGACTTGGGCTCCGTGGTGATGCTCCCAGGGTTGTATGTTTAGGAGCAGGATTCCATCGTGATTCGAGCTATCTGAGCTCCATGCTTAGACTGTACATTTGTCAGCGGATCGCTGACAAATTGAATGCTAAATCACTACCAAAGGTGCAGTATAAATGTAGTATAAGGACTATGGGAGACTGACTGAGGCATATTGTGATGACGGCAGTTCTCAGAAGTGGGAATATGCATCTATTATGATGTGTGTCCAACTATATCTTTTCATGTCTGTTGATAAATCGCTTAATATTTTTATGATACCAATAACTCCTACCTTACAGACTAAAGATGACAGAGAGATCTGTTGTTGTTGATCTCTGCTGGCTGGAGCATCTGCTTTGTGTCCCAGGAGCTGTAGAGCTACTTGAGATATTAAAGAGCTACTATTTAAAATGAAATGTTATAAAGAATTATGGTTGGCCTTAGCATCCTTCTGCTTAGTTCTGGTCCACGTTTGATTTTTTTAATTAAAAAGCAAGTACTGACCTGGTTTAATAATCCTTGCATCTAATGTAATGCCTGTTCGCATCATCGCGACATCGCAAAGCAAGTGTAGTGATTGTTATTTTGTAGGTAAGCTCAGCAGCCAATTTGTACACAGCATTGTCCCACAAACAGCCATGATGTGGCTGACCAATTTTATTATGGGGAATTGTTGGCCAGTACACCAGGAGAACCCCCCTTATCTTTTCAAATGGTATTGTGTGATCTTTAACTTCTACTTGAAAAGGCAAATGAAATCTCGGGGTAACATCTCATCCCACGGGCAGCATTTCCAACATTTCATCACACCTCCAGCACTGTATTGGAGTGTCAGCCTAGATTGTGAGTTTAAATTCCTGAATTGTGCTACCAGAGTGCTACCAACTGAGCCAAGCTGACACCAACAGTTAAAAGTTATAAAAATAATGCCAACAGTGTGAAATTGAATAGACATTGATGGAGCATAATTTGTGATATTTCTTCACAGGATTTCTTAATAAGGAATCTAAGTGTCACAAATGGAGACTCCTTCCAGGAACTAAAGTATGTGGAGTTTCGTAGCAGAATAGTTATGAGTGCTCGCCTCACAAACCGGATGATCTGGGTATTATTCCCAAAATCTTAGGCAAGTATCCTTACTCCACAGGCCTCTGTTTACCTAGTAGTAAATAGGAACCGGTTGTTAATCGTTTGCCAGATCCCTTTCTGGGGATATTAATCCTTCCAAAAAACATTGTGGTCACTCCATCCACAACTGTTTTGTGGGCCACTGCTGCAGACAATTGCATTTGTCGCACAAACTGTACAGTCAATCCACTTTACAGTATATTCTGTGAAGTGCTTTGAGACGTTTCAATGACAAAATAAGGTGCTATATCAAATGCAAAGATTGTTATTATTATTTGTTACAATGACCTGCAGGAACTCTGCTGCAATTCAATCTCCTTCGGGAGCAGAATTCTATTGGGTCATTGGGAATTGTAACCGGATTCCTTATCACAAGAATGGTTTGGATGAAGATGACCCAATGGCTCAATTGATCTCAAGCTTCCAGAATTCCCATCACAGCATCAAGCTGTTCTTTCAAATGAGTCCAGCATCCTGGCTTCAACCATGCTTCCTGCCAACCTGTTCTCAAGCTGTGTACCTGCTGACTCCACTCACTGAAACTGTCAAATTAAATACGTTCTTCAACCTACTACTCTTTGATGATAACAAAAAATACAAATATTCCAAGAATGCTCAAGGGGAACAACAGAACAATATTATCCAACACTTTACCCACAAATATACTGTCACTACACTTTACATAAACATTTATGATGCACTTTGAGGAGTTTCAGCATAATATAGCACTATATCAAATGTAAGGATTATTATCGTGTAGCAAAATGTCTTAGTTGTGTCATGGGTATCACAATAATCTAATGCAGCAACTGTGAGGCAGTGATGAACCTGTGTTCTATTCCCTGTTACATCTCTTCTCACTATGCTAACAAGCTTTGAGAGGGCAATGCATTCTACAGGCTTGATTTACCAACCAGGAGGCACTAACAACATTACCTATGAGCTCTGTTAAAGGAGAAAGCACCATCAACAGTAAACATGTATCCACAGAGGACTACCATGCCTTTATTTTTCAAAAGAAGAATGTTTTGGACCACATGTTTCTGTCCTTATGATCTACATTTCATTCTATGTAGAATCAGAGGAGGCAGCAAAAGTCTTGCAACATAATCCTTGTATTTTGTATAACAAGAAGAGCTTGATAAGATATGTACATGGGCTCATGACTTGTAATTGAAATACAATACAGATAAATGCAAAGTACTGAATATAGTATGCAAATGGCTTAGTTGGTATCACTCTCGCCTCTGAGTCAGGAGGTTGTCAGTTCAAGACCCACGTTGAGATACTGAACTCATGTAGACTAAGCTAACACTCCAATAGTGTGCTGGGGGTGTGCTGCATTTTTGGAGGTGTCATCTTTCAGATGAGACCTTAAACCGAGGACCCATCAGTTCTATTCAGTTTGATATTAAAGATCCAATGGCACTATTCAAAAAGGGAAGAGAGTTTCTCCAGGTTTTCTAGTCAATAATCCAACAATCTGTCATTCACTTCCTGAGAAAACAGATACTGGGAAGTATTTTTTATTCAGAGGGTAACTAGGACAGGTTGGCAGGAAGGATGGCTGAGGCCAGAACATTGACACTTAGTAAGAAAAAACAGTTTGATGGTGTAATGGGAGAATGGTTGGGTGGGTGTTCTGGAGGGATGAAATTAGATTTGTCAAGGGGCTTCTTCATTCAAACCTCTCTTGTGAACTTGTATAAGCAAAATGTTAGAGTTAGGATTAGAGATGCAAAGGTTTAAGCAAGCATACCAGTAAATACGTCTCTAGAATTATTCCCTTCACACCAATGATAAGGAGCAGACACTCTCAAAGAGGACTCCATTGACTGTCATTGCTTCAGCACATCAGCCCAGCTGTTCAAGGAAAGAAATGTAAATTTGCAGAGCTCCACAGAGGATGCCTATAAAAATAGACATTTTGAGTTTGCCTGTAAAAACATTATTTCTTGGGTGTTAGGAAGTGTCCTTCTAGCTAACAAGCCTGTGTCTAGTGGAAATATCATCTGAAGTCTGAAATAGGCAACAAGCTGCTTTATTTTAAGACACAGACCTTCTGGATACGAGAGTATAATCCCTCAGGATCTATAGAAAGTGAAGTAGTTTCATTGACTGGTCTGACTCAGTATTTCTGTAGACCGAGATTTAACAAGCAGTCGCTGTATGATTTGTGGAAGGAATTAAACGAGTAATTGGAGTACTGGACACTAATAACCTAATGCCCTGCAAGTCCCAGGGAAGATAATTAGCAGTCACCTTCTATGCTAAATGTACTTATTTGATCTACCCAGTGCCAACTCAGCATTTGGTCATGCAGAATCCCAAGATCCATTTTCAGAGTAGTAATTGGGATCAGAGAAAAACACTGCACAAGATAGTTATTAGGCCACATTTGGAGTAGTTTGTGCAATTCTGGAACAGAGAAGACAAAGAATGGATCTAAAAAATCCTAGTTATTTTCACAACTCCAGTCTAACTGGAATGCGTCTATAATGTGATATTCACAAATAATGCTCTTGGCTTGAATACAGTTTGTAATTTTTCGAATTTTGGATTGAGATTCGCATGTTGCAAACTGTGAAGCCCTAGACTGGCAAAGTCCAAAAATAAGCCGATATTTTTCAGTTAACGTCTCAAATCCAGTTTGCGAATTTTGCATTTTAGACCTCATTACCTCTATTGGAAATGCCTACAGTAAGTACCATGACTTGCTACCATCATATTTGATAACAGCTAAGAAGTGAAGGACCAATTTAAATGGAAGATTGTTGGGCAGAACACAACTCTGACAGAGCATCAGACTGAACTGTGAGCTGAAACTTATGATGCGGGGCTTGAATCCACAAGCTTCTGTTTCAGTGGCAAGAGCGCTACCAACTGAGTCATGCAGACACCTTGTCAGATCTGCTAACAGCTTATCCTACAGAAGGTGCATTGCTCACTGATGGGATTCAAAACTTTTTACAAAGAACAAAAGTATGATCCTGAAAATTGTATGCCTGTACAACTATAGTGGGGAATTTCTGGGGCCACATCATAAAATTATTAAGGTCACAAGTCAGGTAAATTCAGGAAGAGTAAATGGTGATGTTCCAAGTCAATTTAGACTTCTAAAAGACAGTCTAAACCAAACAAACCTATTCAAATAAGATTTAGCATGAAAGAGGATTAGTGAAAATGGGACTAGGTAGTGAATACATCATTAGACATTTTGACTTTCAGGAAGCATTTAAATGGTCTTTTGTAAGAGTCATGTTAGCTAAAATGAAAGCTAATGGGCTCCAAGATGAAACTATAAATTGGATTATTAATTGAGAAGATAATAGCAAACAGAGGGTAGTTATCAATGTTAATCGTTTTAATTGGGCAGCTACAGCCAGCAGAACACCTACAGGGATTGGGCCTGGGGCTCCTGCTGTACATAATATTTTTGAGTGACCTTGACTAAGATATTGGAAGCAGATTGCACTACCTATATGCATTACAATGTATAACGTTATGTGGGAAAGCAGCATGTTCTGAGGAAATAGATATTGTTTAAATGGATCTGGGGACACTGAGCAACTGAGCAATTGAATGACAGATGGCAATTAATATTATGCAATGGGAAATAATCCAGAAAGCAGGTTTCTATTTACAACAACTCTTGTTCTGACCACCACCTTTTATATGCCATATAATGATATAAAATAATTCAGTGAACAAAAAAACTCAGCAACATGTGTTGAGGAGAGAAATACAGATAAAAGAATAATGGATATTTGTTGTGCCATCTATAAATAAAAACGGTTTGATGTTTAATGCCCAGCTATGCTACAGGAATGAACTATCCAGGGCTAGAAAAGTAGAAAGCATAGGTGGAAGATTAGGTTTGAAGGACATTGACATAGGAAGGGGCAAGGCTGGGAAGGGATTTGAAGTTCAAGACAAAGACAACCACTGGGATACTGGGAGTCAGTGGAATCTGGCGAGGATAGATGGGAGAGGTTATGTGTTTTGGATAAATTAGAGCATGTGGAGGATGGAGTTGAGGGTCTTAACAAAAGGAGAAATCCAACCCCGCTGTGACAAAGGCAAAATTTTTTGACGCATGCTGAAACCTATCACCTAGCACAATTGCGCACATCAATGTCCCACAAACAGCCATGAAACAAATGACCAATTTTATTTGGGAGATTGTTGACCATGACCAGGTCACACGGAGAAACTCCCTTCTCTTTTCAAATAGTGCCATGGGATCTTTTATGTTCACCTGAACAGGTAGATGGGACCTCGATTTAACATCTCATCTGAAAGATGATACCTCTGACAATGCAACACTCCCCCAGCACTGAATTGGAGTGTCAGTTTAGACTATGTAAATTTGAGTTGTGATATGGGATTAGTCATATCCCCCCCACCCCAGGAGGATAGTAAGGGAAGAATAAGGGTTTCACCTGTGAAGGAGATTGAAATGGAGAGAAGTAGGCAAGGTTTCTGATCAAGGATCCTACTACAGGAAGGATGTTGTAGCAGTGGAGAGCGTGCAGCATAGATTTATTGTAACTTTACCAGGGATATATAAAATAATAATAATCCTTGCATTTGATATAGTGCCTTATCATTATTATTATTAGGGATAAGTGGATATAACTATCAAGAAAGATTGCATTAGTTAAAGCTTTTCTTTGTAGATGAGGTAATTGAGAGGGGAACTCATATAGCTATTCTGAAATTCTGAAAGGATCCAATAAGATGTTAATAATAATACTTGCATTTGATATAGCACTTTTCATGTCTTCTGGACAACTCAAAGCACTTCACAGAATATACTGTAGAGTGAATCAACTGAAATGGAGTCAGCTGGTTATGGTTAATGGGCTGGTTTCACTTGTGGGTGCATACAAAATGATGGGGAATAAATATGAGATACGTAGAAGCATGTCTAAAAGAGAGTATAGGCAGAAAGTGGTAGAAATGTGGAACTCACTGCTGGAAGCTTTGATTCAAACATCTAAAGAGCTTCTTTGAGGCAACGAAACTGGTATAAATCCCTACAACAACAACAACAAGATTCCATTTATAAAGCGCCTTTCACGTCAGGAGGACGTCCCAAGGCGCTGCACAGTTGGCTGTGGGAGCATGTCAACACCAAACTGTAATTTGTCACTCAGAATTATACTGTATTGTACTGTGACCACATTACAATTCATAACTGAGAATTCTTTAGTAAAGTGAAGGGAGGGGATTGTTCATTTGTCTTGTAATGGTCACGCCGGGAAGAATATATTGCGGCGTCCGAACATGGGTCAATCCCGAAACCCTCCTGATTTGCTGGGAGGTGTGAGTAAATAGTTACGCTGTTGTTAACAGTTCAAAGACCAATGCTACGATTTTTAAAACGATGGCACTCGGCATCAACTGTAAATTCTGCGAAAAACAGATAGATCCCACAAATTAACTAGGGGGTAATAATCCCTTCAAAAAAAAATCCCAAAACAATAATTTGATCACTCAGTCCACAACTGTTTGTGAAACACTGCTGTGCACGATTTGCCGTCGCATTCGACAAAGAAACACACAACAACAACTTGGATTTATATAGCGCCCTCCACGCCGGACGGCGTCTCACTTCGCTTTATAGTTTCGGATCCGGGGGGGGGGGAAGGTGACCAAAGGCGCGGTTGAAAAGAAAGGTCTTCAGCAGAGACCTGAAAATGGGAAGAGAGAGAGCGAGATGAAGGGAGTGAGGAAGGCAGTTCCAGAGCCTCGGGGCATAGTGGCTGAAGGCTCGGCTGCTGAGGGTGGAGTGGAGGACTCGGGGACAAGAAGGATTGACAAGGATTGACACAGTCAATCCACTTTACAATATATTCTGTGAAGTGCTTTGAGATGTCTTAAAGACGTGATAATGCGCTGTATCAAGTGCAAGGATTATTATCATTAAAGCAGAAAGCATCAGTGTATTTAATAGGAAACTTGATGCATACATGAAAGAGAAGGGAATTGAGGGGTGTAGAGGAGGGAATCAGGAGTGGTAAAGACTCACGCGGGGTATAAACTCTGGCACAAACTAATTGACCAGAATAACCTGTTTCTGTGCTTAATATTCCATGTAATTCAGCTCAGTTAAGTTAACCAAATGAGCAGAAGCGAAAAGAGAAGGTCCAGATATCTATGCTAAATAGGAAGGAGAGTGATGCATACTGAGAAATGAACTATCAATTGAGGTTGAAGCCGACTATTTGCAAACTCAAAAACACAAGAAATCAGATGTAAGTATTCACATTCCATGTTTGATCAAGAAAGAATGGTAGCTATCTCCCACCTTTGGTTGAAATTAGCCTGAGATCCTTCATGTTAAGATGTTGGCAGTCAGACGATGGAAACGCCAGCTGAAATGCCGCCCATCATCCTCTTTCGTGCAGAAGTAATTATAAGGGATTGTGACAACATATGTTTTCAAGTTGTGTTTGTGGATAACACATCTGCCACAAAATGTTTCAGTGTTCTTGTGAACTGGCACATTGGAAACTTGGGGATAAAACAATCAGAACTTTCCGACAAAACAGGAGTCACAGCACTTCAAAAAGAAAGTTGATTATTGTGTAAAATGCTTTGAGAAAATTTGGACATAGATATGAATGTTGTGAACTTCTGCCAAGAGACATTGTGCATGAAATAAAATAAATTAGGCACCTTTTTCAGATTTCTGAACAAACAGTGTGTTTATGTATTCATACATACTGATGCTGTTATGAAAATACAGGGTTTATATTCTGTCATAATCACAAGAGAGGTTTGAATAGAAAGCCCTCAGCCCATTTGATCTCATCCTTCAAAACTATACACCCTACCATCTTCCTATTACAGTAATGAGTTATTTGTTAAGTTAGGCTCATTCCTGTCTCCCTTCAAAACCCTTCTAAAAACCTATCTCTTCAACTACAATTTGTTCACCTCTCTCCTCCCATCTTCCTATTTCTCAGCTTGCTCAGGTCTCCCCATCACTCCCCCCGCTCCCATCATGGTGAAGCATTTTGAGATGCTTCCCTATGAAAGGCTGTATAAAAGTATACATTCTTATTGTTGCTTATGAGTCGAATGTCCTGGCCTCTAACCCTTTTCAGCAGTTAATTACTCTCAATGTAAAGAAATAATCCCCAGTGTCTGTACCAAAATCTCTCCACAGGAAACTGCTCTTTTCTTTTGTTGCATTGCCGTATCCAAAAGTATCATTCTGCTTTAACTTTCTCTTTTTCATTTTAGCTTTCTATATACTTCCATATGCCCCCTCTGAGACGTTGCTTTCAAGGTTGAATTGATAGACGTGTCATCCTTCAGAAGGGATTTTAAACCATGGTCGTGTCTGCCTCTTCAGGTGAACTTGCCAAGAAATCTGCCAAGATTTCACAGCACTATCCAAAAAGAAAAGAGAATTTCTCTTAAGTGTCCTAGGCTACAATCTCCCAAATAAAATTGATCATTCAGGTCATTGCTTTTTCTGGGATGTTGCTGTGCACAGACTGGCTGTTATGTTTGCCTATAAAGTATAGAGTTACTACCCTTTTAAGAAAATCCTTTGAAATCCTTTGGGAGGTTTCAATGAGTTGATGAGTTGCTAGATCAAATCCAATTATTATTATCACAATTATTGTTTATTTTTATCTCACACTGTTTGGATGTAATGAGCAATGAATCAACTCTCCAAAGCCTCCTTCAATTTCTAACATAGCCATGGAGTCCTGTAGCGTAGAGGTTAGCGCACTCATCTAGCAAGCGAGAGGACCCGGGTTCGATTCCCCAGCAGGATGAAACTTTAGGCAAGATGCCTTACTCCACATGCCATTGTTTATCTAGCAGTAAGTAGGAATTCAGTTGTTAGTTGGTTGGCAGATCGCTTTCTGTGGTTTAATACTCCTCCCTCCCAAACAAAAATGTAGTCACTCAATCCACAGCTGTTTGTGGGACACTGCTGTACAGAGTTGGCTGCCAAGTATCGATCATAGAATACACAGTCAATCCACTTTACAATATATTCTATGAAGTTCTTTGAGATATCTCAATGACATGATAATGCACTATATCACATGCAATGATTATTATTATTTTGGAATAAATCCACCTTGTATTTTTATTTCCTATATACAGTAACTTAAATTACCACAGTGCTATCATATTCAATCTGTTAACTAATCACATTTCAGTCAAAATTATGTTTTAAACTTCCCTTAACGTCTCCTAGGCACAACTTTCTTTGTGGTCAGTCGGACGTCTGATGCATGTGGGAACCCATCACCATACTTAAAAGCATTCAAACCAGATTCAGATTTCCATGTATACCACCTACACATGGAAATGTTTCTGTGTCTGATGTGGAATGCACAATCTCTCCCTGGAGGGCTGCAACCTACTTACCTAATTCCAGCAAATATTTAGGCACAGATTGGCAGGAGCTTAATACTCTGAAGAATTAGGAAGCACAAACCCTCCAAGCCCTAATCTCCAAATTAGGTCTTGGAGAGTTAACTAGAGCTGAGTGGGAAGAATCCCTGACCGGTCTGCCTCTCCGAGTTTTGCCGATGAGCCAGGCTGGCTATGCTGTCATCAGCAGTGCCCTGGAGCAGGCTCAAGAACCTGATTACTGAGACGCCTCAGAGGGTTGGCTCAATTCTGGCAATAGGCCCTGAAGTTTTACGGACCCGCCTGGCTCAGGAACCAGACCACCGAAACGGCACAGAGTTGGCTCGATTCTGACTTTCCATTGCCAGGCATGTCATCTTTCAGCCTATTTAGCTCCAAGGAGACTCCACTTAACTCCATCTCAAAGGAGGATAGTCACAGGCACAATGGCTTCGCCCAATAATGTTTTCAAAATTGCTCAGCCATCATCTTGAAAACTGCTCAATTATCACAATGAATGTGTCATCAAAAATTACATTTTTTGCTGAGATTTAATAAACTTTCTACTGGTAATTTTGTATAATTTAACATTATTTTTTCTCCAATCAGCGTATCACAGTGCCACAGAGAGTTTAATTTAACGTTGTGTGCAGTGTTGAAATAACCTTGATATTATCTGCACCGCAATGGCACAGGTATGAGATTTTACATAGCAGCTTGATTTGTCACAGTGTCAGCTCTGGATGTACCATATGTTAATTGTGTATTAACGTGGCTTCTTGTGTGGCTGCTTGTCATTGTCTGGTGCTCTGCGAGGGAAATGTGGGCAAGGACACCACTCGAACATTACAGGGAAAATTTCTCCTTTGTTTTCAAAGCTTCTTTACAAAAAGAAATCTGTCACTCTTGCTCAGTAAAACTCAGTGTCCTGCTTCTCTCCTTAATAGGGTCAGGAGCAGTTTTGGTAGGGAATCTTAATTTTAAAGGCAATCTCTCTTGCAACTGGTAAAATGAAGTGGATCGGACTGAACAGACCTTGAAGCAGACCTTTTGTGCAGCTCTTTGAATTAAAGTCGCTGTTGCCATCTACTGGTAAAGCACTGTTTAGATAGAGACAATTAATTAAATAGTTTCTCTCTGTGTGTGTCTATGACACAATTAGAGTACTATTTGTCAGCATCATTTTGCTTCCTCCTTTCTCTTTTTCATTCTTGACATCTATTTCTCTCCTTTTCTCCCTCTCCCTCATGTTTTTGACCCTCCTTTGAATTCAATATACCTCTATTTAAATATCAGCATCTTCTCATTTTTTTATTCTGTTCTGAAACAGATTAACCTGTGAAACTTGTGCACAAACGTAGCCTTCAGAAAAGTCACTGTCATAAATTATACTGTAAAAAAGTACCAATTTACAGACACAGAAAGCATTTGCAGATAATTTCACAAGGGTACATTGATTCCCAACCATTTGTGCACACATAATAACCAGCACTGCTAAACCTGCAGTCAGGTTGCTCTGCCCTTAACAACAACTTGTACTTATATAGTGTGTCTCACGCAGGGTAGTGTCCCAGAGCGCTTGACAGTGGCTGAGCACGATGCCAAGCTAGGGAGAGGGGGAGATGATCATAGGCATGAAGAGGAAGGGCTTCGGGCTCGACCTGAAAATGGGGAAGGAAGGGGCATGGTTGAGGGATAGAAGAAGAGTGTTCCAGAATTTTAGGGCGTAGTGGCTGAAAGCGCAGCAACAGATGGTGGAACGGAGGGCACAAGGCACAACAACAACAAAATTAAATTTTTAGACCGCCTTTCACATTGGGAGGACATCTCAAAGCGCTGAACAGACAGATGTCGGGGCCCGAGCATGGGGGAGGGGGGGTGGTGTGGGGGTAAGGGAAGGTAGAGAGGTGGGAGGGCGACCAAAAGCACGATCGAAGAGAAGGGTCTTGAGACTGGCCTTGAAGGAGGCAAGGGAGGAAGCGAGGTGAAGGGACTGTGGGATGGAATTCCAGAGTATGGGGGCAGAGAGGCTGAAAGTCTGGCCACCGATGGTAGGGCGGGTCGGGCGGGAGACATGGAGCAGACCGGAGCCCGCTGAATAGAGGAAGCGGGCAGTTTAGTAAGGAGTAGGCAGGTCAGAGAGGTAGGAGGGGGTAAGACCATGGATGGCCTTGAAAGTGACGACGAGATCTTGAATTCGATCCTCTGGGGGATGAGCAGCCAGTGGAGTCGGGCGAGGGTGGGAGTGATGGGGTCAAGGAGTCTGATGCGTGAGAGTACACGAGCTGCAGAGTTTTGGATGATCTGCAGCTTGTGAAGGGAAGAGTTGGGAAGGCTGATGAGGAGGGAGTTTCCATAATCGAGCCTTGTGGTGACAAATGCATCGATGAGGGTTTCAGCAGCCTGAGGGGTGAGGCAGTGGCAGAGTCTGGCGATGTTGTGGAGGTGGTGGTAGACAGTGCTGGTCATGGCGCGGATGTGGGGGAGAAAGGGCAGCTCAGGGTCGAACAAGACACCCAGGTTCCTGACTGGCTTAGTGAGGTTGGTGACAAGTGACAAGGAGGAAGCTGAAGCCAGTCGAGCAGACAAAATGGGTAGTGGGTTGAGGGTTAAGCAGGTCGGAGAGATGTCAGGGCATGAAGGGATTTGAGGACGAGTGTAAGGATCTTAAAAGTGATCCACTCAGTGATAGGAAGCCAGTGGAGCCTAGCTAGAGCTAGTGTCTTACCATCTTAATCTTTCAAAAGAATGAATATATATAATATATATGTGAAAATAATTTGGTATAACATCTTTTACATTGGGAGAACGTTTCAAATTGCTTCACAGTATTTACTGTAAAGTGAAATGACTCTGTATTTTTGTAGGTGAATGCAGCAGTCAATTTCATAGAATCATAGAATTATACAGCACAAAACGAGGCCATTCGGCCCATTTGTCCAATTCAATCCCACTCCCCCACTCTCTCCCCATAGCCCTGCAAACTTGTCCTCCCCAAATAATTATCTATTGCTCTCTTAAAAGTTGTTATCGAATCGGCTTCCACCACCCTTTCAGGCAATGCATTCCAGATCTGAACAACTCACTGTGTGAAAAAATTCTCCTCACCTCCCCTCTGTTTCTTTTAACAACTATTTTAGCCCTCGGGTTACCAACCCACCCGCCAGTGGAAATAGTTTCTCCTTGTTCACTATATCGAATCCCCTCAGAATTTTGAAAACTTCTATTAAGTCTCCTCTTAACCTTCTCTGCTCCAAGGAGAATAATCCTAGCCTCTCTAGCCTCTGCTGAAGTCCCTCATTCCTGATACCGTACTGGTAAATCTCCTTTGCACCCTCTCCAATGCCTTGACATCCTTCCTAAAATGTGGTGACCAGAACTGAACACAGTAGTCTCGCTGAGGCCTAACCAGTGTTTCATAAAGAAATTTGTGCACAGTATTGTCCCACAAATATCTATGAGGTGAATGACCAATTTTAGTTTGGGGAGTATTGGCCTGGATACTGGAGAGAGACTTTCAAATAGTACCATAGATCTTTAACATCCTCGTGAACAGGCAGATGAGAACACAATTGCAATCTTATCTGAAGGACGACACTTCCAACAATGCAATGCAGCCTCTGCAGTGTATTGGCGTGTCAGTCTAGGCTATGTAAATTCAAAGTCCTGAAAAAGATAATCAGCACAGCCAATAAAATAGGCAAACTGGTCATTTTGACGCAGACTGAGTCAGGTTTCATTAACATTCACCTCACTAGCCTGTACTATTTCATTTGGACTGTCATCAGGGTAAAGGTCAATCTTTTGGTGCATTTGTGTTAAGAGGATATTAATCCTTCACCACCTTTAATGTGACATATGTGAAGGCAGATAATAATGCTCTGAGGCATTTTAAGGCACTGTGATAAGGAAAGGAAATCAGTCTGTAACAAAAGCCATCACAAAACTTCAACATGAAATATAGCTTTTGTTTCCTTTTACATCAGTCTTCATCCAACTCAATAGGAGCCAATACAATTACATGCCCTTCAGGAAAGTGCCTGTGTTATGAACAGTAATTGGTATATTGGTCAGAATTCAATTGGATTGAACTATGTATTTGTTTTCTGGGCAAAATCATAATTGAATAAAAATAACATCTTAACTAAAGCTTTATTTTCCAAAAAAGACATCTGATAGGATGAATACAACCTAAAAAAAATCCTTTTAACATGGTGGTTATTGCAAACACACACGGATGGATAATCACATCGGAGGCAATTTTCCCGATATCAGCAGTGAGAGCTTTTAAAACAACTTTTAGTCAGTAAATCCATCTGAGTAGTGAGCATCAGATAAGTCACAGTTTTTCCCTGAACAATCTTCCTGCTGCCCAAAAGAGGGAAGATTTAAGTAAATCGTCAGAAAAGGTGATGTGAAGCCCTAAATGGTGTTATAATGAGCAGTTAATGAGGTCATTAGCTCATAAGAAATAAATTGGGGGCTGAATCAATAGCATTGGAGAAATAAACTTAGAATAATTGCATAGCAGAAAGGCCAGTTTTTCACAGGCAGAAATGCTTGGTGCTGAGGGAAAAATGACGAGGACGGCTGTGATCTTTGGTTCTTCCAAACATACCCCACATCCAGTTCCCTGGAAGAAGAGATTGGATGAACTGGCTCCCTCGTGTCTGCCCCTCAGCACACAAGACAAGTCAAGATGCGAGGAAGAGGTTCATGATGACAGGAAAGGCTATAAAGTTAACGTGTCCCAGAATTGTGCATAAAACTTATCTTCTTCTTCTCTTCGTTTATCGATAGCTTCAACTAACAGAACTAAAATCACCCTAACTATTTTAATAAATTATTTTTCTATTTTTGAATGTATCGGGCTTTATGAAGCAATTGTTGTACGTAACTTAGCAATTAACTTAAATTCACTCACTAAGCAAATACCTTCTGGTGTTTGGCGCTCATCTCTGGGTAGAATAGATTGCTTGTTGCTCGCAGCCACATACTGAGGAACAAAAAGTGTAAAATACTCAGCTCCTCACTCATCAAGCATAAGTCAAGAAACACAATTTTAGCAGCAGTGCTGGGGATTCAAAACACAAGACTGTCTGCTAATGAAATGTTATAGACTTTGCAAAACATTGAATGCACATATGAAATACTATCTAGTGAAATACTTCCATCACCTATTAAAATTCATGCATCACGTAGAGATTTTTTTCCAAATCGAAGCACATAAAGAAATCATTGTGTGCTAAAATACATGCACGATACAATCAAACAAACCACATAGATATACATAAGTGAATGACTATATACATGAATTGATATATTTCCATACAGTAACCAAATTGATCTAATAACAATCATTCTATATAGCTGCAAAACGCTTCATAGGTAATTGCTGTGAAGATTAATAAAGTAATTTTAGGCAAATGCAATAGTCAATTTGTGTACAGTAAATTCTCACAAACCACCAGGATTCAATGATATTCAATGATATAAATGCATATTTTGCCTCACCATATGAGAGATTGTGGGAGTGATTCTCCTTTAGTGAATTTAGAAAGGAATTAGAAGTAGATATTCCCTGCACAAATTCACATAAGACTCCAGTATCAAAAGAGTGGTTTAGATAATTAGGCTCTTTGGCCCATTTCACCTTATTCTTTCAGAACACCCATCTAACCATCTTCCTATGGCAGCATCAAGCTGTTTCTTAAATGACTCCAGCATGCAGATTTCACCACCCTTCCTGGTTACCATTTCAGTATTCAATTGACTTTTGTGTAAATAAATACTTCCAGGTGTCTGCCTGAATGTGCCCTTTGCAACCCTTCACCAAGGTCAATCAATTAACCAACCATCAGAGATTCACCCCCAGTGCCAGGTGACAACACTGTCTGGGAAAAGAATAACATAGGAAGAAGTGTTATGTGATACTTCACTTCCAGCCTTCTGTGCAGGCTTTTTTGATCAAAGCATTATGTTCAATAGCTGCAGCAGCTCTTCTGTTCCTCTATAGAAGTAGAGAGCTTTGCTAAAAGCTATCCATTAATGTTTGTACTATGGCCATAATGTAAGGAAGGCCAGGAAGCATGTTCTAAATTGTCACTCTCACTAATACACACATCATCAGAAATATAGCAAAGATAACAATTTATATTTACATAATACCTTTCAAGTTTGGACATTTCAAAGTGCTTCACACAACTGACTGGGTGGTGGGGGCATGTGAACAGAAGGAGAGGGAAAGGCAAAAGGCAATAGGCACAGTCTGAGAGATGCACCTTATAATAATCCTTGCACTTGATGTATCACTCAAGCCAGTTTTGAGAGATACAAGTTTTGAGTATTGGTCACTCAATCCCTGGCTCTTGTGGGACACTGCTGCGCACAATTGGCTGCCTCATTTTGCCCACAAAATATACAGTCAATTCACTTTACAGTATATTCTGTGAAGCGCTTTGAGGCGCGATAAGACGTTATATCAAATGCAAGGATTATTATTATTATTGTCAATGTCGCACCAAACTCCACTCCCCGATTACACCAGTCCTTGCCAAACTGCACTGGCTGCCTGTCCCAGAGGGGATCGACTTCAAAATCCTCACTCTTGTCTTCAAATCCCTCCACTCCTCTGCACCCCCCTACCTCTCTGACCTCCTCTCTCCTCACAACAGTGCTCATTGCCTTTGCTCCATCGGGTCTGGCCTCCTCCTTGACCCCCGAATCCTCCGCTCCACCATCGGCGGCCGTGCCTTCAGCCACTATGCCCTGAGGCTCTGGAACTCCCTTCCTCACTCCCTTCGCCTCGCCCACTCTCTTCCTATTTTCAGGTCTTGGCTGAAGACCTTTCTTTTCGACGGTGCCTTTGGTCACTTTCCTCCCCCTCCCCCTGGCTCGGCCCCGGGATCCATTACTGTGAAGTGCTCTGAGACACCATCCTGCATGGAGGGCGCTATATAAATCCAAGTTGTTGTTGTTGAGATGTCTCAAAGTGCTTCACAGTATGTAAAGTGGGCAAACACAGCAGGCAATTTTCACACAGCAATGTTTCAAAAACATCACTGGAGAAAGTGACCAATTTTATTCTGGGAATTGTTGCCCAGGACACAGGGAAAAACTCCCTTCTCTTTTCAAGTAATCATAGAATCATAGAAACATACATCACAGAAGGAGGCCATTTATCCCATCGTGTCTGTGTCGGCTCTTTGAAAAGAGCTATCCAATTCAATCCCACTGCCCCTCTCTCTCCCCACAGCCCTGCAAATGTGTCCTCCACAAATAATTATCTGATCCTATGGGATCTTTGACATGCACCTGGACAGGCAGACATGATGTTAGTTTAATATCTGAAGGGCATCCCCTCCGACAATGCAGCACATTCAGAGCACCACATTGGAGTGTCAGCAGAGACTGTGTTAGTTGGGTTCCATGTCTTGACTTAGGGCTTGAACCCACAGCCACTGACTCAGAGGAGGGAATGCTACCAACTAAGTCAGGCTGTCACACTATCTTAAGGAGGATTTTGAAGGTATGGAGGAAAGGAAATAGTAATAATAATCATCATCATCCTTGCTTTTGATTATAGTGGTTTATCACATCATTTAGATGTCTTAAAGCACTTTACAGAATATATTGTGAAGTAGATTGACTATGTATTTTGTGGGTGAAATGCAGCAGCCAATTGTGTCCCACACACAGTCATGGATTGAGTGACCAGTTTTTTGTGGGGAGGGATTATTACCCCTGGAAAAGTGATCCACAAATCACCTAACAACCGGGTTCTTACTCATTGCGAGATAAACAGAGACGTGCAGAGTAAGCAAACTTGCCTAAGGATTTGCCCTGCCCAGGAATCGAAACCAGGTCCTCTCGCTTGAGAGGTGAGTGGAGTAACCACTATGCTAAGTGCCTCCATGTGGATGGGGGAAAGCCTGCACAACTAAAATGCAGCTAAGGCAGTAGGATTACAGAGGGGCTAGTGGTGACTGACTGAGTGGTGGTGAGAAGTTTGAATTTGAGGGCGAGAATCTTGAATTCAATCTGTTATTTTTTGAGGAGACAGCGGAAGTATGAAATGCTCTATTAATAAACATGTTACAGAACATTCATTGCAATACAGCATTCATTTCCATTGTAATTTTCATTTCACACTATAGCATGTCCCTTTCTGACATGAGGGACCACTCAACCCTGGATTATCTATTTTCAATGCCTTATTATTCACTGTGTCACATTATCCATTCGGAGGGCTAAGTACTATTCAATCTCTTTAATCTGTTCTGAAACATTCTTCAAGGATAAGGAAAGTGGGGGAAGCAATGTTGGTAGCGTTAAACACTTATCCCGCTGTTTTAGTTTTATTTAAATGACTATCAAGATAATCCATTTAAAGAATTCCTCCTTGTTCCTTCCCCCATTTCTTCAAATGGTAGAAGAGATGCACTTAAATAACATGAGCATCCATGGAGAACATCAGATTCTTTTAATTGGTTTCAATGTGTTTGATCTGCATTCAGTCATTTGGTTAAAGTAAAATATAGCTGAACGCTCCAGCATTGACGCAATCTCATCAATAAGCCTATGGAGAAGGAATTCTACCTGGGTCTAGATTTACTCTATTTATGTAACATTTCAAAGCATGCAGATTTGGCAAATCATTGAAATTCAGTTTTAACTTTAAAGCCACTTTTTCTGTCGTTCTTAATAAAAAATAATCCTTGCACTTAATATAGCAGCTTTCTTGTTGTGATGATGTCTCAAAGTGCTTCACAGGATTTGCAACCACAACAACAACAATAACAACTTGGATTTATATAGCGCCCTCCATGCCGGATGGCGTCTCAGAGCGCTTCAACAATAGCAAACGACAAAATTACATTTGTATAGCGCCTTTCATGTAGGGAGGACGTCCCGAAGCACTGGTGTAGTGATTGTGTTTTTTGTAGGTGAACGTGACAGCCAATTTTCACACGGCAATATCCCACAAACAACTATGAAGAGAAGAGCCAAATTTATTTGGGGAATGGTGGATGGACATCAGAAAAAACTCTTCTCTTTTTTGAATAGCAGACCCAACACTGCCCTGGATTGTCAGCCTTGACTGAGTGAATTCAAAGTCCCAACATAGAACTTGAACTCATAATCATCTGTCTCAAGCTGAGCTACAAAAAGCTTGTAAAGAACTTACAAAAAAGACATTAAAATGAAGGGTGCATTTAATAATTTGCCAAGTTCTGCGTAAAAGTTCAGATTTTAGATACAGGTGCAATTCTTACTACCCGGTTAATGGAGAAATGATTATGGGAGAGTGCCTGATCTTTGGCTACAGCCACTATAAGAAATCAATGATTCCCTCTGTTTTTTCTTGCTCTTCTGAAGATGGTGAATTAACTATAAAATAGCAAGTTGAGTTACAACCACTATGCTTTCTACTTAACTGGAAGAGAAATGTTCCTTTCCCTCACATGCTCAGAGCGGTCAACATCAGAGATTTCAGGAGATTTATGATCAAAAACATTGGAACCCATTCAAATGTGCATCACTGTATTCAGTTTTAAAGTGAGATACATCAAACAAAGTGATACTTTAAAATAAAAAATAAGCATGAGTGATTCCGTATGAATTAGTTGATTGGGCAGAAAGATGGGAAATTAAATTTAATGTGGACAATTGTGAGGTTGTACATATTGGGAGGAAGAGTAAGGAGAACAAGAATATTTTGGGTGCTAAAATATTAAAAGGAGTGGAAGTGCAAAAGAAGGGGTTAACATATATAAATCCTTAAAGGTGGACAAAATTGTCAAAAAAGCTTATGGAATCTTAGGTTTTATAACTATGGATATAGAGTATAAAAGCAAAGAGGTGATGCTAAACTTAAATACATTGCCAGTTAAACCACAGTTAGAATATTGTGTCCAGTATTGGTCACCCCACTTTAGGAAAAATGTTATGGCAATAGAGGGGGTGCAAAGGATGTTACTGGGAATGAGTGGTTTGGCCTATGAATGGAGACTGGAACAAAAAATATTGAGGGGTGATTATTTGGAGTTTTGATAAAGTCAGTAGGGAGAAATTATTTCCACTGGGTAATAATAATCCTTGCATTATGATAAAGCGCCTTATCATTTCTTTGAGATGTCTCAAACCACTTCAAAGAATATAATAATAATCCTTGCGTTTGATATAGCGCTTTTCACGTCTTCTAAACGTCCCAAAGCGCTTCACAGAATATACTGTAAAGTGAATTGACTGTATATTTGTGGGCGAACGCGGCAGACAATTGCGCACAGCAATGTCCCACAAACAGTCATGGATTGAAAATGACCAATTTATTATTGTTTCGTTTTTTTGGAGGGATTATTATTAGGCGTGTGGAGTAAGGAAACTTGCCCAAGGTTTCGCCCTGACCTGCCTGGAATTGAACCCAGGTCTCTCACTTGCAAAGCGAGTGCTCTAACCACTGAGCTACAGGTGACATCAATTTAGCACAATTAATAAATAAGCAAATGGGGAGGTTAGGGGCATTGTTTTCATGCACCGAGTAGTTAGGATATGGAATGCTCTGCTGGGAGCAATGGCTTAGCAGAATCCATATTGGGCTTGTTGGAAGGAATGTGTTATAAAGAACCATGGAGGGTATTGGGAGGATCATTGAGGGGTTTGGGGGGTGGGATTGAGATAATATGAGGGTATGAGGTGCCTTGGGGATGTGTCTAAAGAATGTCATCCGCAAAGCTGAACTATTTCTTACCTTGCTTTAAAAAAAACCTGACTGAGAATTGAACATCTTAAAATTAATTTCCAAATCCTCCCATTTTTCCTCAAAACACTGACATATTTGTTTCTGGTGGGACTCTGTCAGTCATGTCAGTGATAATTGTACTGAAAATTCCAAGTGTCTCACCAATATATCAGATTTGACATTAAAACAAATCAAAAGAAGTTGCTCACACAGGAAGTCATTTTTATATTAAAAAAATCTTTCTGGTCATTGTTTTTGTGCTCATTAGAATCTTAATATTTTGACTTTATCTATATATGACAAGTCGACTTCTAATCATGACATTATTAACATTGTGTTCTTTGACATTGATTTTTCTCACATTTGCATAATTTAACATCAATTATTTAAAGGATGATTTAGTAAGAGACAATTTAAATGATGGTTAACCACTGTTTAAATAGCACTTAAGAGCCTAACTAGCTAAGGCAAACAGCCATAAATATAGAACATGAGTACAAGTTATATGGAAAGGAATTTTTTGCGAAAAAACTTTTCGATGAAAGGGATGGCAGAAAGATGGCAAGATGCCCATAGTTATATTCATATAACAGGAGAAGTGCCAAATTAATGAGATAAGGACCAGTTCTTTTTCAGACGTAAATTAAATAATTTATAATTGCTCATTTGGAATGAGCAGGCTAGCCTTGCAGTTTCATTTGGAAACATGGCTAAGACAGAGAGAGCCCAAGCAGACGTTCAGCAATAACACTGCGCAGATACTGCAGCAGCCAGCATGACAGGGCTTCTCATATCTGTTGCTTGAAGCAGGTTTTATAGCAAACACGCCAGAAGACAGCAATACAAAATATAATACAAAGCACTAGCGCAAAACGCATAGTTTCTCCTTCCTGTGAAATTCCTTCCTCGTAAGTGTTATTGCCTGGAATCCTATCTCATTCTATTCAGAAATTTAAAGACAGAATAATTACCCGTATCACTTGGTGATCTAGGGATGTTGAACTCTATCCATTAGACGAGTGGAAATGTGACTTTTCTGTTTGCATTCTTTCTGGAAGACATTCTGTACTCTTAGTGGTCAACAGATTCAAAATTGTTTTGCTACAATATATCTATGCCTAGGAGTACATATTATTTATCTATTTGTTTGGTTATTTGGCTCAACTAGTCAAGGCTGATGTTCATATTTCACACAAACCTCCACCCCTTTCCTTAACCGCCTCCCATATCACTCCATGTCCTTCTCTCTCAAATATGCATAGAATTTTCTCTTAAATGCATTTATGCTTTCTGCTTCAATCACAGGTTCTGTGAGTGAATATCACATCTGTGTAAAGAAGTTCCTACTAAACTCCCTTTTCGATCTGCTAGTAGCTATCTTATATGCATGCTCCCTTGCTTTGGACTCTCCAACAAATGGAAGTTTGTGATCACATTGTCAAATCCTTTCTTTATTTTAAATACATGCATCAGGTCCCCTTCTCGATTATTTCAGCTCCACAGAAAATAGCCCTAGCCTTTGCAATCATTCATGATATGAATGCATATTAAACTATTAGATTCACAAGTATAAGTGTACTGAGACACCTGGGTTCAATTCCAGGCAGGGCGAAATCTTGGGCAAGTTTCCTTACCCCACACGCCTAATAATAATTCCTCCAAAAAAACAAAACAATAATAAATTGGTCACTTTCAATCCACGACTGTTTGTGGGACACTGCTGCGCGCAATTGGCTGTCATGTTTCGCCCACAAATATACAATCAATTCACTTTACAGTATATTCTGTGAAGTGCTTTGAGACATCTCGAAGACATGAAAAACACTATATCAAATGCAAAGATTATTATTATTATTGATATAGAAACATACAATGAAAGAAAGGTCTAAATTAACAAATAGACTCACAAACTCACCTTTTTTTAAAAAATCGTAGAATATGAGGAATGGAGAAATTTCACTGGGTCTAGCATTTTTATTCTATTTTCTTAAGGTTTCAGAATGTGTAGAATTAAAAGAACTTACAAAAAATGCTTTAAAATTAAGACTTATTTTAAGAATTTGTCAAATGAAATAGAATAAATCTAGATAAATCTAGGAATGTCTACTCAAGTGGTTGGCAACCCATGGACCGTAGCCTGGAAGTGGCCCAGCAAACATTCACCCTAGTCTGGGTTAGTCTGCTTTAAATCAATGTTTTGTTTCTGAGTGGTGATGTCTATGGTGTGGCCATGGGTAGACAGACAGACAGACTTAAATAGATTTGCAATATTTCTTAACTGATTCAATGTGATATGAAATGTGACAAATAATTTACTTCCATTATGTTCAATTTTCCTACTCATAAAATGTAACATCAGGGAGAATAGTTCCTAACTTGTCATTCCTTTGGGTTCGAAGACCTGGTGCTACAGAATGGATTAAATAAAGGCATAATTACAAATCAGGAGTTAATGCAAGTTTGAGTGTTGATGGTGGGGTGGGGTGGGAGAATTATTCTGCACAACACACTACATGTTGACATGGATTAAGTACCTTTATACTCCATTCAGTAATTTATCACATTTTCTAATGTGTCCTGTGCAATTATACATGGCAGTAATGGAACTTGAAATTATTTGAAATTAGATCTAAAAAATATACTTTTAAAATTAGATTCAAGATATTTTTAAATATGTAGGAGAAAAAAAGCATTAAATGTAACACTGCATAATATCACAAATCCCACAGGAACAAATTCAATATATGAGGTGCACAGGAAAGAAAAATCTGCCCTTGCTGAAGTAGAACACTGTAATGTTTTTCCACCACAATAATTGCTATTGGAAACTCACTAACTCCAACTGCTAATTATAATTACTGAAAACTCTGCCCTAGAATTCCAGGTAAGAACTCTAGACTCAATTAACGATTAGAAAACACGTGTGCTAGTGGGAATATTCCAGTTGGTTCAATCTATAAGCAAAGGAGCATTGTACGAGTATGCTTTGTATAAAAGATTTTGATGCTACATTGAATATCCATGCAAGCTGTCAGCTGAAGATATTTTCTTTAATGCCTTCTTTATTTGAATTCCTCTGACTTTAAATGTAATGTCATCCAAATGGAATGCGTCAAGGATTTTGTTTTGCACTTTGCTTTAAGCTGCAATGACCGTGAAGATATTTGTTCTTCTTCAGATAATGTGGAGGTTTATACAGTATTCTCTTTCCAACCCACATTGTCTTCTACATTTAAGTGTCTTCAAATTGTTAGCTACCATTTAGAAGCAATGGGATGAAGAACCCATGTTCATTCCATTGTTGTTACCTCTGCAAAGAGAAGTCCAAAATCTTTTGTAGTTTAATCCTTAAGATTGACTTACAATGTAACATAGAACCACACAACCAAAGAAATGTACAATGTGGGAAGAAACCATTCAGTGCATTTTCTCGTGTTGGTATTTGATCTTGAGGAATTTTGACAAATTCTTCAATTCTGTCGAATTTAGAAGCCAGTTCTTAAAAAGGGTAAGAAAACAGTTACCAAATTAATTCCAAGTTTAAGAATTTCTTAAAATGTTGGACTATCATAAATTTTAAGACAATGAAAATAATAATGATTATTACATTTGATATAGAGCCGTTCACTTTGGGAGGCCATCTCAAAGCACTTCACAAGATATACTGTGAAATGCAGTGACCGTGTACCTTGTGGATGAACCCAATGGTCTTTAGGCTAAGATCATGGAATATTTTGAGGCTCTGAATCATAACGTTTTAATTCCATAAAATTGCAATGTTTATAGAAATTCAGGGTGTCAGGATGTCATGGGTGAAAGGAGTTAAGCCGTCTGATAGTTAGCATTGCTGGTTTATGTAACAATACAAAAACTAATTCTACCATTTCATTTTCGAGCTGGTTCAATCTATAAGCAAAGGAACATTGCACGAGTATGCTGTATACAACAGATTTGTATGCCACGTTGAATATCCATGCAAACTGTGTGTGCGAGGAAAGCCAACAAGACCAACTTGGGGTCCTGTGGCTCAGTGGTTAGAGCACTGGCCTTGCAATCGAGAGACCTGGGTTTGATTCCCAGTAGGGGGTGAAACCTTGGGCAAGTTTCCTTCTCCACATGCCTGATAATAATCCCTCAAGAAAAAAAATAATAAATTGGTCACTTCATTCCATGACTGTTTGTGGGACACTGCTGTGCGCAAATGGCTGCCGTGTTTCACACACAAAATACACAGTCAATTCACTTTACAGTATATTCTGTGAAGCGCTTTGAGACGTCTCAACGACGTGATAAGACACTATATCAAATGCAAGGATTACTATTACACGTATATAGTGCCCTCCACGCAGGATAGTGTCTCAGAGCGCTTATAAGTGGCAGAGCCTGACTCCGAGTTGGGAGGGAATGGTGGGAGGGGAGGTTGGGGAGAGAGGTTGCCATAAGCTCGGTCAAAGAGTAAGGTTTTCAAGCGGGGACTTGAAAAAGGGGAGAGAGGGAGCAAGACGGGGGGATTGATGGAGTGTGTTCCAGAGTTTCGGGCATAGTAGCTGAAAGCGTGACCTTCAATGGTGGAGCAGAGCATGCGAGGGATGAGCAGGAGGCTGGTGCCAGTCGAGTGGAGGCATTAGGTGGTGGACTGGGGAGTGCGGAGATTGGAGCCAATACAGCCAGCTCAATGCAGTGAACTATTGTTATTGAGGGTGTGGCTGAAGATCTCCAATTCTCAAATTGTTTTCTGTTTCTGTTTTCTGTTTCATGTCAACCCTTGGGTTTAGCAACCTTCCAACAACAACAACAACAACAACTTGGATTTATATAGCGACCTCCACGCTGGATGACGTCTCAGAGCGCTTCACGGTAACGGATCCCGGGGCCGAGCCAGTGGGAGGGGGAAGAAGGTGACCAAAGGCGCGTCGAAAAGAAAGGTCATCAGCAGAGACCTGAAAATAGGAAGAGCGGGGGCGAGGCGAAGGGAGTGAGGAAAGGAGTTCCAAGCCTCGGGGCATAGTGGCTGAAGGCACGGCCACCAGGGGTAGAGCGGAGGACTTGGGGGACAAGGAGGAGGCCAGACCCAGAGGAATGAAGGCAATGGGCACTGTTTTGAGGAGAGAGGAGGTCAGAGAGGTAGGGGGGTGCAGAGGAGTGGAGGGATTTGAAGACAATGGTGAGGATCTTGAAGTCAACCTCTCTGGGACACGCAGCCAGTGCAGTCTGGCAAGGACTGGGGTATTCGAGGAGCGGACCTATTCCAGATAAACAGGTAGAACTATTTATTGTACAACAGCATGAATTCTCTTTAGATCTTGTGCATTCCATTTTTATTCCACCTATTGTGATTTTTCCTCACAGACCTTCCACTCATTCACTTTCAGCTGCATGAATAAACAAATAGGTCACATATTTTACTCTTACTGTCAGCAACATTCTCAGTTTGTGCTCAATTAAAAGGAGACAAGCTTGTGGCAGAACAATAAAATCATTTTCTTTCCTGTGGTAAGATGGTCTTTTCCTTCCCATTGGCACTACAGAGCAGCAGGCCAATAGAGCTGATTGTAATCACATTTGTAACTGGGAAGCTCAGGTGTAGACATGTAAGTTTAGCTCAGTTGGGAGTTCTCTCACCTCTGAATCAGAGAGTTGGGGTTTCAAGACCCAACATTGCACTATTCTTTATAGAAAATAAATAATCCTTGCATTTGATATAGCGCCTTATCACATTTTCGAGATATCTCAAAGCGCTTTACAGAATATACTGTAAAGTGAATTGACTATATATTTTGTGGGCAAAATGTGGCTGCCAATTGCACACAGCAAAGTCCCACAAACAGTCATGGATTGAGTGACCAATTTATTTATTTTTTTGGAGGAATTTCTTGTGTTTGAAACTTGTGTTTGAAGGAATATTCTATGTTTTCTAGGCACTTCAATTAAAGCCCATCGTGATAGATAGGTATGACAATTATCTGATCTAAACAATTTTGGCCAACCTGTATCATCCTCCTAGTTTAATACCTACCTCTTTAACCTCACCTCCAATTCTCTCCCCCTTCTCCAACCCTGCCACGATGCAGTGTTCAAGATGCTATTCTGGATGAAAGGTGATATATAAATCATGTTTCACGATGTGGTCTCTTCTGCACTGGGGAGACGAAACACAGATTGGGTGACCGATTTGCCGAACACCTCCATTAGCGCCTTAGGACATCCTCCCGACGTGAAAGGCGCTATACAAATGTAATTTTATTGTTCTTGTTGTTCTGTCCACAAGCACAACCCTGAGCTTCCATTTTTCTTGCCATTTCAACTTTCCCTCCCACTCGCACTCTGATCTCTCCATCCACGGTCTACTATGCTGTACCAATGAGCCACAGCGCAAGCTGGAGGAATAGGACCTCATCTATCTTCTAGGGACCTTACAGCCCTCTGGCCTCAATACTGATTTCAACAATTTCAGACCATATCACCTTGCCCATCCCCCTCTTGTGTGACCATTACCACATCATTTTGGTCCCAGACACACCTTTTCTCCCTCCCTTCCCTCCCCTCACCCTGACCATTTCCCCCCTGCTCAGGTCTGGACCCAACTGTTTGGGCCTTGGGACGTCCTCCCGACGTGAAAGGCGCTCTATAAATGAAATCTTGCTGTTGTTATTGTTGTTTCTCTCCCTGATCTACCTGTTTTGTTGCAAGTTATTTTTTCCCCGCCCTTTTGTTCTGCAGTATTATTCCCCTGCTTTGATGCATTCCCCCCTTTTTTTCTGCATCATTAACACCTCTCTAACCCATCATCCCTGTCCTCTACCCCATTTTCTCCTTTCTCTTCCTTGCCCTGCCTCCCCCTTCTCTGTTAGCCCTTAAAAGCCTCTCCTTCCCAACATGCCCCAGTTCTGACGAAGGGTCGTGGACCTGAAACATTGACTCACTTTCCTTTCTCCATAGATGCTGCCTGACCTGTTCAGTGTTCCCAGCGACTTCTGTTTTTGTTTTCAGATTTCTAGCATCTGCAGTATTTTTTGTGTTATGTTTTTGCTATAGTTGCCTTGTGATTGCATAGCTCAGTGACATTCTAGTTCAGTGCCGGTGGAGTGTTGCATTGCTGGAGGGGTTACCTTTCATATCAGATCTTGCACCACATTGCTGTCTGCTTGTACTTCACATGAACCTTGAAGATGCTGTGAATCTATTTGAAAAATGAAGCAGGTTTTGCACAGTGACTTGGCCAATAATCTCGAGATTAATTGGCCATTCACCTCATGGCTTTCTGTGGGACTTTGCTGGCAGCCACATTTGTGTTCAGAAAAGTCATTCCACTTGATGCTAATTACCTGAGAAGTGCTTAGAGACTTTTCAATGTGATGAAGCGTGATGTAAAAAAAATGCATGTTTTTTCCATTTACTGAACCATTTTTGTATACAGCATATTTGTTTGTCAACTTAATTATCACTCAATTGATGCAATGAAATGATTCTATGCGCACTCGTACAGAATACAGTTGAAGTTGAATTGCCCATTTGAGTCCTTAAACTCTGATCATTGACTGACGACAGCGTTGGGCATTTTCTGCATCTTCTTGTTTAAGCTATTATCAGTATTTGTATCTGAATTCTGTCACTGAGTGGCTGAGAGAGTTCTCTTCCAGTGTGTGTACCACTTAATGATCAATATAAAAATAAGAAAAGACATTTCAGATGGTGAGCGTGGAGCATGATTTATAGTCACCACTATTGATCCCATAAGGTTGAATTAGAAGTTAGGGGAATTAAACAGAAAAGAGTACTGTGAGTGAGTCTCATGTAACGAGCTGTTTACTTCCCCACCAACAAGGAGAAAGAGAACAGAGATGTCTACTTCTAAAACAAAGATACAATCTAGAGGAAGAACATAACCAATAAAATGATCAGGTTGAAACATTTTCTGCTATTTCGCAAGTGATTTACCAGTTCAGTTATGGTGCTGCACTTGATAATAACATGAACCACTGTACTCTCTGAGGACAATTTTGCAGGGTTTCTAATTAATAAAGAAATCCAAACGGGAACTCCTTTCGGTAACTGTCCTTATGTCGCAAAAACAACAACAAATTGTAATTATATAACTCTTTTCATGTTCTTTTCAGGAGGACATCCAAGGGGCACATAGAAACATAGAAATAAGCCTTGCAACCCTGTCCAGCCATTTTATTAGATTTTATTGAGTTACAGATTACAGTACTAATCTGTAACTCGAAACCATTTGCCATTTTCTTCTCCATACTCACTGACACATGTAATACCGACTCGCGGAAACACAGTCCTCCAAAAATATATCAGATTGGCATTCGCGAGTCTGAATCATATTCTTCCAGATTTCATAATGAAAACCTTAAGAAGAAATATCTTAAAATTTACTCCTATATTTCAAATCAGGTGATACATCTTCTGCCCTGAATTGTCATAATGCGTCAAAGTAAATGTTTGGTTTTGATATAAAAAGTGGTCTCAATTTTGAACCTGGAAATAGGTGTCAGCCTAGTTCAGTTACTAGCACCCTTGTCTGTAACTGTGGGTTTAAGTTTAATGTCAAGAATTTGAATGCATAATCTAGGCTGGCAGCCCAATACAGTTCTGGGGAAGCAGTGTATTATAATAATAATAATCCTTGCATTTGATATAGCTCCTTATGACTTTGTTGAGACATCTTAAAGCGCTTCACAGAATATATTGTAAAGTGAATTGACTGTATATTTTGCGAGTGAAATGCAACAGCCAATTGTGCACAGCAGTGTCCCACACTGTATATCATTAGAGACACAATCCTTTGAATGAGATATTAAACTAAGGTCCCTCTGCCTGTTCTTGTGAATGTTCATGATCCCATGTATTATTACAAAAAGAAGGGAGTTTCTCTCAGTGTCCTAAGTCAACTATCCCCCAAATAAAATTAATCTTTCGCTTCATGGCTGTTCGCAGGGCATTGCTGTGCACAAATTGGCTGCCACATTCTCCTACACACTAAGCAGGCACTGCACTTTACAATAATTCTGTGAAGAATTTTGAGATGTCATTCATATATTAAAAGTGTTCTACCAAATACAAGGATTATTATTAGATGATTTGTTAGTTTCAGAATACAGTATTGAGAAATAACAGTAAGGTTGTGAAGGCAATCAACTGGCCAGTATAATTGCCTAGTTGTTTGACTGATTGGGTAAACAGTTTAAATTTCACTGCAGTAAATCTATATACAGGTGTGTTCTCATCACGGCACACCTGAGTAAGAATAACAGTAACTTTAAGACCAATTGTGAAAAAGAAAGGACAATAGTTTAATCAGTCTTCCAAAGCTTACAACTCCAGTAGCAGTATTCAGCTTTGTGCAAAATAACTGAAGTGCTTGTAAATAACATCTCTGATGATTTGCACTCTCTTTTGGATCCATTAGTCATTTATTTGTGATATGATTAGATCCTTGCTAAGATACCCATTTTCTATTGCACAGTTCAATTGAGGTTTGCAGCACTCATTTGTGTTGATGACGGACAGTGTAATAAGTTGAGGCTACATGACATATTTCTGTTAAGAATGTAATACATTGTGCATCCTGTTCGTTACACCATAAACTCTTAGTTCTGGCAATCTAAGCACTTCATGTGGGTTAATTACCAAGTTGACTGGCTGCACTGAATGAACATGCAACTACACAACACATATTCTTTACGATTATTCCCATCAACACGTTTAATCTTGGCAGGTTCATGTTTTTCTTTTCCTTTTATCATTATGTCTAAGGTGCTGATTAATGGTAGCTGACTAGCACAAAAGATTAGAAGCTTTCCATGCATGCCTTTAAATTTCCAAAGACAGTCCAATTGATTTTTTGAAGTTTTGGCAGGGTTAATAAAGGTTAAATTGCATCTTAAACATAATTCTTATTTGGGTTATTGTTCCAGATTCATAAACAAATTACTTTCTATTCATGCCTTTGAATTTCTAAACATTGTCATTTAATCCCAGATAGTAATAGTGTCCAAGCATTCCTTCCCATCAATACATTCGCTGTAAACAGACTTGGGTTCAAATGCAGATGAGTGAATGCAAATGTTCTGCAATATTATAAATGCAATAGCAAAATCAAATGCATTACCCTTTAGCCCCATTTAAATGTGAATCCAAATGTGTTGTTTCCAAATGCAAATGTATTTACAAATGTACTGGATGGTTTTCTATTCGGGAGAAAAAAAATGCAACAGTCAGTACAAAAGCATTGTCACATATATTAAGTGCTGCCCCTCATGAAGGATGCTTTATAAATGCAAGTTGTTGTTGTTATACTTACCCATATTAAACTTCGTACCCTCACCACACCAGTTCTTGCCAGGCTCCACTGGCTTCCTATCACTGAAAGATCGATTTCAAGATCCTCCCACTCATCTTGAAGCCCTGGCACTTTCCTAGTTCTCCGACTGTTTACTCCCCAACCCACTACCCATTGTCTCTCTCTACTGGCTCCAGCCTCGTACTTGCCCTCGTGTCCTCCATTCCACTATCGGTGGCCACTACTGCCCAAAACTCTGGAACACTCCTTCAATCCCTCCGCTTTTCCCCTCCTTCCCCATCTTCAGGTCACACTTGAAGACCTTCCTCTTCAAAGTGCTTATGGTCACCTCCGCCCCCACCCAGCTAGGCGTAGTGTTCCACCCCTATCAAGTGCACTGGGATGCTACCCTATATGAGGAGTCCTATATAAATTCTAGTTGTTGTTATAATGTAAGTGTATATGTGTTGTGTATCTGTGCATTGTGACTAAATGCCATGTGCCACCTGAAGTATATGGTATATATTGAAGCATTTCAAAATATTTCAAATTTATTTGGTCAACTTCAGAGTTTCACTCAGATATTTAGATACAAATGTAGTAACCTTTGTCTCAAGCACATTTAAATGCAAATTCAAATGCATGTGATTTTAAATGCTTATTTAAAGCATTTAAATGAGTGCATTTACCTCTCAAATACCCATCTGCCCAAAGGAACAGCTAGAAATATATTACATGTTGTAATACTGGAGTAGACATCTTTTTGACCATGACCTGCATGTACTGTATATTTAAGTGAATCTTCACTTAGATCTAACCTCAATGTGCTTTTCTTCTAGGATCAACAAGCAATGTCATTAACATGCATTGAGTGCTAACCTGACATTATAGGATGTTCGAGAACAAAAGGCAAAAAAAAGGCACCAGGCAGACATTGTGCTACCTTATCACAGTTGACACTAAGACGTCTTTGATCATGTAAATTAAACATGGTTGCTAAGACAGGCATGTCTATGGTACTCTTAATGACAGGAAGCCCTGCTTGTCAGGAGAACTTAGGGGTTAATGGGGCTGGGATTCATTCCACTCAGCTCTTGTTAACCCTGCAAGACAAAGCCCTAACGGTAGAGTGAGCAAGTAGCGGGAGGCTTGCCAAGGAGTGCTCTCAATGGCAAGCTATGTGGTATTAGCGGGTTAGACTCCCAAAGCACATTTTGCATCCCCCAATGCACACTTTGGCATCCCCAAGCACCAGCTCTCACCAACCTATGCTTAGTATTCTCCAGACTTAGGTAAACAGGATGTATCCCTCTAGGAAGAGAGTGTGCATTGCATTCCAGACACAGGAAACTTTTCATATATGGGTGATATGTTTAAAACAAACTCTGTTTGATTTGGGTCATCTTAAGCATGGTGATGGGTGTCAAATTGTGTCTGCTGAGCGAAAAAAANTTATGTATAAAATTCTGTTTTTACTTTTCAGATAAAACTAAAAAAAANGCAGAAAGTAATAGTGTAATACAATAATCATTTGCTGATGTTTCCAGGCCGACATATACAACCTTGCCCTCACCAACTTGGTCCAAATATTACAAAAAAATTCCAACTTTTGTCCCTGCTTGGTCCCTACCCTGAAACTCCTAAACAGGAACTAAAATAAGAAAAAATAGGGTCCGAAAAAGGTCCTCTGCTGCACATGGGAAGGACATGCCCAAGTTTAGCTCCCAAATATTCTCTGTCGCTAGGAAATGTCTTGGGTACTGAACAGATCTGCTGAGATGCTCCCCTTCTCCCTACAGAGAATCTCCAAATCTAAACTGTACGCTGTCTTCCTCCTCATCTCTTCTCAAGCTTAAAGGTTATTTCAATAAAAGTTGTGAGCCAAGACTTTCAAATATCACTGCTACTCGGTTTGCCATACAATGCAGCTGATTTTGAATAGCAAGCCTGAAAAGTAATATGAGTATTAGGCGCATATATTTCAGCTCATATTGTCTGCCCTGCATGCAACTGATTGGCTCCCTGCTCACACAACTTCTACATGGCTTTTTATTTTCAGAAGCAAGCCACCTTGAAATCAAGCTAATATTATTCTTCCAAACAAGGTCCAGTGGATTGGAAAATAGTTGAGACTTTCTTTCAGCTTGTTTCTTTAACACTAATTGCCAATTCAAGCTGAAGAAGAACAGCTGCGATGTCTTCAATTTCCACATCTTGTGCACACTGTGAACTTTTTTTAAAAAAAAGTTATGTTCCGTTCAGCTGCGTAAAAACAACTTACAAATGAATTCTAGTTTGTACTTGCTGGCTTATGTGTCTCCTGTTCATGCATATTCGTGACGCTGAGAAACTGTCCAACAGAGATCACAAAGAAACCAGTATAAAGTGCTTTGAAAAGCAAGACATATAAAAGACGTGAAAAGCACTATATCAAATGCAAGGATTATTATTATTATAAGGATAACGCAGGGTATAAGGATAGAGCAGGGTTTGGTGCATTACCAATTGAAACTGACCAACGATTAAACGTAAACCATGGTACTTTCTTCACCTGATTGTTAAAACTAGGGACCTTTATGTTCAGTCCTTATGATGGGAAATTACATGAATAGCAATTGTAGTTCAGAAAACATTTGACCTATTTCAGATTATTAGTCATGTATGGCTAAACTTCACTCGTTTAAAATAAATAATAATGATAATCATTGCATTTGATATAGCGCCTTATCACATCATCAAGATATCTCAAAGGGCTTCATGGGTTTTACTGTGAAGTGTATTGACTGTAATTGTAAGCAAATGTGGCAGTCAATTAGCACACAGCACAAAAACACTCATGAAGTGAGTAACCATTTATATTTGAGGGATTGCTGGCCATACACTGAGAGAAAATCCCTTTGCTTTTTTAGTAGTGCATGGAATCTTTCACGTCCACCTGAACAGGCAGATGGAGCCTCGGTTTAACGTCTCATCTGAAAGATGCCCCTCTAGTAATGAATCACACTTCCACCACTGCATTGAAGTGTCAGCCTAAATCGTGAGTTGAATGTTCCGGCAATGGATCTTGAACCCACACCTTCTGACTCAGAGCCGAGAATGCTAGCAACTGAGACAGACTGACACACACTGGTTACTAATAATAGATAAATTGATAGTTTACCTTATGGCTGTTGGTGCAAACTTCCCAACCTTCCACAAATGACTTCTGTGTTTGCTTATAAAATGCAGCCACTACACTTTAGAGTAATTAACAGAAATGTTTTGAGACAGTTCACATGAGAGGATGCTACGAAAAGATCTTTCTTACTGGAGGCAAAAAGTGAGAGTATCACAGAATATTAAAGAGAGAGAAATAACATAATTACAGGAAAGGCAGAGTACAGAGGAAAATCTCACAGAATACAGTACTCATAAGAAGATTGCATAAGGAAGTAGAGAAAGTGAATAAGAGAGTTAGGGAGGGAATGAAACTGAGTTAAGTCAGATATTCCATTCTCATAATATTATACAGGATGAAAACAGAGTGGAATAAAGTACAGTAAAATTACATTGCATAAGCATCGTGGCTGTTTGTGAGATATTGCCATGTGCAAATTTACTGCCAGAATTGCCTACAAAACACGATCATTCTACTTTACAGTATATCTTGTCAAGGGCTCGGAGACATCCACTTGACATGAAAGGTCCCACAGCAAGTATAAGGAATATTATTAGCATATCATAACTTTGAATTCAGTATCTCTTTAACGTAAAATAAATATCTCAAAGCCAAGTTACAGGACAGTTAACTTCATGCAAAGAAACGTTATAAATGATTGTAAGTCGAAAACCTTTTTTTTTATTGTATCTCCCAATGCTTTGGGTTCTTAACTTTCTTTTTTTTCATTTCCACAATCTCTAAACAGACTGCAGGTTCAAATCCCTAAATGTTGCCCTTCAGAATGCACAGTTGCTGCTGTCAGATCAGAGGCCTCTGCTAATTTGTTCTCTGTCAAACGCTGTCATAGGAACTACTACCCAGTGACTAAACATTTCATTCACTACAGGTAAAAAAAAACTGGGAATATTTGCAATTACAAACATTTTCTCACTGGAAAATCAACAACAGGGCAAAGAAAGTAGTTTCAGATAAAATGTGCTAATTCAGTCAAATCTCAAGTGGAGAAAAATCTTTACATTTTATCCTTGTATTTTTATAGCGCCTTATCTCATTGTTGAGACGTCTCAAAGCGCTTCACAGGATATACTGTAAAGTAGATTGACTGTACTGTATTCTGTGGACAAACGCAGGGACCGGGTGCACATTGTCCCACATACAGCATGGAGTGAGTAACCAATTATATTCTGGGGAGTTTTAACCAGGACACCAGAAGAAATGTTTCTCTTGTCGAAAAGTGGCATGGTATCTTTAGGCAGACGGTACCTCGGTTTGATTTCTCATCTGAAGGACGCCACCTTTGACAATGCAAACACACCCCCAGTACTGCATTGAAGTGTCATCTTAGACTATGTGATTCCAAGGCCCGATGTGGGACTTGAAGCCACCACGTTCTGACTCAGAGGCGAGAGAGCTACCACTGAGCCAGGCTGACACACTTTTCACAACTGATGGTATAAATGGTTCAACCATACAAGAAGGAATGACTGAAACATTTATTTGTTAAGTGCATTTAGGGCAAGGGAATTGCAACACAAAACCAGAAGAGGGTGGTAGAAAGATTAGCAACAGTTGATTTTAGTATCCTTCCCTTCTTTCCAGTGTTGGACTTCTATAATAAATATTCAGCTGCTCCGATGAAGGCAGCTCTCCTTTCCTCATTCTGTTCTTAAAATCCTGGCTTTCTCTATTGGTAGATTGTTGTGTTTACCCTGAGGTTTCACTGATGTACTTCAGTACAGTTTGCAGTCCAGACTCTCTAAGACTCTCTAAAGGAGGTTAAGTTCACTTCAATGTGAGATCATTTTTCATTGTAGCATCAATGAAAAGTAACATTTATTGTCACGTTATATGACCAGAGAAGACTGGAAATTCAATAAAATCCACTCTGCAATCATGAGCCACCTGGAGTGTGGAGGCCTTGGTGAGGATGCAGAGAAGGTTTACAAGAATGATAACATAACTTTGGTTATGAAGAGAAACTGGAGAAGATGGGTCTTTTTCATTGGAACAGACAAAGCTGAGAGGAAACCTGACAGCGTGTACACAAATAAGAGGTGTTTGATATGGTGAATAGGGAGAAGTAATTTTCAGTGGTAGGGGAGTCAGTGACAAGGGACAAAGTACAAGATAGTCGCAAAAGAAGAGCTAGGGCAATTTTTTACGTTTGGTAGTTGAAATGACAGGCTGAATGTACATTATAAGTAAAATACAGTTGGCAAATGGGTTCTCTTGTAACAGAATGAGAAGAGACAATGTGGGATTTAAGCAACAGAAGGTTTCCCATAAAATAAAAACGAACAGCTGTGAAATACTTAACAACTGGGAATTACTCCAGGAAGGAAGAAGCAATTAATTTATGTTACACAGGGCTTCTGAGGATATTTTGTCCTCAGAGCAGAGATCATGAGCGAAAGCTAATGGATAAAGAGAGAAAATAAAATAATGTATCCAATTTGACAAATATAAACATATTCTTTATGGTCTAGTTAGTAGATAATATTAGCTGTGTGCTACTAACCACAAATGGAATACTAGGAATAAGCGTCAGACTATCAGTTCTTATTGAAATGTATAGTACAGAATAGGATGTTAACACTTCAGTAAAATACAGAATAGGATGTGGAACAGCTATCAAGAATGATTGACCAGGTTGCAACTTTGTTTTTTAGAATTGAGACAATTGAGAGCAGACCTAATAATAGTGTTTAAGATTATGAATGGATTTGATAAGGTGGATGTTGAAAGGCTTATTGGTGTGTCCGAAACTGAAGGACATACACATAAGATAGGCAGTGATAGATTTAACACAGAGTTAGGAGGAATCTCTTCACGCAGAAGATGTTGAGAATATGAAACTCACAACCGGAAACTGTGGTTGAAGTGAATAGCAATAATGCATTTAAGTAAAATGTACTAAGTGTATTTAGGAAAAAAATGATGCATGCATGTGGAGAGGGGGATAGGAAGGGTGGAGGCTTGTGTGGAGTATAAATACTGGCACAGACCGAATGGCCTGTATTACCCTACGTAACCCTATGTCACTATCTGCTTTTAAGCAGTTTATACAGAAAGTGGTGAGGGGAACACAATAACAAATTATATTTGTACAGTGGCTTTCAAGTCGGGAGAACGTCCAAAGGTGCTGGACAATCAGGGATTTGGACTCGAGCAGGAGGTTGGGATCAGTGGGGGTGGAGGCCAGGGAGGGTATGAGGGTGGCCGAATGTGCGGTCGAGGAGGAGGATCTTGAGATGAGCCTTGAAGGAGGCAAGAGAGGGAGCAATACAAAGCAAATGTGGGACAGAGTTCCAAATGGTGGAGGAAGAGAAGCTAAAGGCCCGACCTCTGGAGTCTGCTGAGCGGAGGGAGCAGACAAGTTGATGTTTCAACTTTCAACGATTCAACCTTCTGATCTATGTAACTCAATACCACCCCAGGCAAGACACCTAGCACAGTACAACTGAGGAAGTCAGTGTGCATGTGAATTACCTTGTAAGAGCAGTGCTCTGTAGGATATTCTCCATGTGCTGTGTATAGGAAAGGCATTCCTATTTCTTTGAGATGCCTCGATGATGTGACAAGGCATTATATCAAATGCAAAGATTATTAATATTTACCACAATTGTAATGATGAAAGATGTCCGATGCCATGCATATTGTTACAATTTTGGCATTATTTTCAGCTCTCTGTTTCATGCGGCAATTTTCTGGCCTGGGATGACAACAAATAATAAATAATATTTAAAAAAAACACAGAATAATAAAGAGCGAAGAATCAAACTTTTGGTCTTCATTAATACACAAGATCACAAGGCAGGCTTGATTAACAACAGAGGGTTGATTAAGAAGGTCGCTCAGCCCATTTGATCGCTGCCCCAAGAACTGTGTGCAGCACAGAGTAACTAAGGTAAAGATGGTTACACAACTCAATTTATTCTTTGCATTCTTCAAAAGCAACAAGGCTTAGGGGTAAGATATGCAGTTTTCATAACCCAGTCAACATTGAATCAGTTGTTTGATAGCTGATTCAATGTCAACTGGCTTATGATCCTACATATTTTATCCTATAAACCTGGCAACAGTGGATCAGTTAGCCTGACATCTGCAGTGGAGAAGACGTTTGTGAACACATAAATGGAATACACTGATGAAAGCGAGCTATGTGGGAAGGTGACTAATATTAATATAAAAAGGATAAGTAACTTTTAAGAAGATTGAGGACAGTTAAGCAGATGGGTGAAAAAGTGGCAGATGGAGTTTAATGTAGATAAATAAAATAACATTTTGGAATAGCAAACAGTAAAGGTGTTGACAGAGTTTTATGAAGGGTGTTCATTGGCACAGGTGGAAATGGAATAGGATTTTGATGTGCTTACCAATTATCCAATGAAGCTTTCCAGTCAATGAGATAACATCCTTTGAGGTGCCAGCTAATATTGTTGATTGAGATAATTGAATATTAATGCCCTCAAAGGATATTTGACTTTGGGTTGAAAACGTGGCATCTCAGTTGTAGTAGGTAATCACACCCATAGACCAGTTGAGAATTATTAAATGGTTTATCCACACATTTCTGTAATGCAATAAATACTACAGTACAACTTGCATGTATTTCAACTTGCATCCTTCAAGCTGGGTAGGGTCCTATCTATTACATCAGATGCCTTTCAAACTGAGTCACATCTATTACATCAGATATTGAATTTTTCACATCTAAAACAACAGCAACTTGCATTTATGTAATGCCCTTCATGTGGAGCAGTGTCTCCAAGCACTTACAATGGTGGAGCCTGATGCCGAGCCAGGCATAGAAGGAAGTGACTGTAACCACGAACGAAGAGAAAGGTCTTCAGTCATGATCTAAAAAAGGGGAAGAAGGGGGCAAGGCAGAGGGCTGTGCGTTTGACCTATGACTCAAGAGCACAGATTCCAAATCTTCTAAATTACTGATGAGCCTACATTTGGATCAACCAGCTCGAAATGTGCAGCCTTCGACTGCCACATTCGGTTAATGGCTTTTTTGAGGTTTGGGTTTAAAAAAGTTACATAACTTCCTCATTCGGAATGGTATTGGGGGCTGTAGGGATTGAAGCAAACTCAGATGGAGGAATAGCCATGGGATACAAGGATTTTAAAATCTCTCCATGGGGTTCTTCCATCCTACACCTGAGGCCTCCTGCAAGCCCACTGCCCCAGCTGCTCTCTCTGCTTAGCTATCATTGGCCAGCTTCACATCCCTACCTGATCCATCTCACTATCGGATGGCGAGGACAACTAGGTCATCCTGTCCCCGCTCTCTGAAACTCCATCCCAGCGCCCATTGCCTTTCTCCCTTCCTTTCCGCATTCAAAACCCAGATCAAGACCTACGTCCTTGACCAATTTCTTTCAGCCAGTTCTCCCCCTCCCCGCGCACCCCCCTCATACCACACCCAAGCCCTCCTTCTCAGCTTTCCCCCAGCTCGATCTCGCAGTCATGAAGCATTTTGAGACATTTTACAGGGGTGAAATGTATACAAATGTGAATTGCTGCATCTGTGTCATTGGGAGACAGGCGTGTATCTGTTGAGCAAATTAGCTAATCTTATCTTAATGGTAAAGATTCTGGGCTGGATGATATTCTGGAAGTTTTCCTCTGACTACCTTTAAGAATCAGGAAGTATCTATGCAGATAGCATGTATGGTGTAGAATGATGTATATTCTTCTGGTTTGTCTATGAAAAGCAGTCATTATACACATCAGTAATTACTGTGAAATGCCATAAAGTGTTTCAGTATTACAGGTGGAATAAAAATGGATGCTCCTTCAGTTCTTTCTTTGAACGACTGGTTTCAAATGCAAGGATTATTATTATTACTCTGTGTATTATACTATGTGGTCTTCACATCAGGTGTTATGCACCTGGCAGTCAAATGTCAAATTTCTGTTTCATTGCATTTCGCACATCATGAAACACTTGCTGACCTCCTGCCAATACTACTTTCACACCAATTGACACCTCGGTGTCAGGAAGCATTCTTGAATAATTTATGAGCCATACATAGTCTGGTTCAGTCAGTTCCGTTCTCACTTCCAAGTCAGAAGGTTGTCATTTGATGTCCTTTGTGAGTACTTTGAACTCACGCAGTCTAAGCTGACACTCCAGTGCAGAACTGCATATGTGCTGCATTATTGGAGATGTGATCTTTTGGATGAGACGTTAAATCAGTGTCTGCCTGTTCATGGAGAGTTTAACCATCCCATGTCACTATTTAAAAAGAGAACTCAGCTTCTCCTAGTGTCCTGGTTAACATTTCTCCAGATAAAACTCTGAAGATGGCTTTTAGCAGTTCTTAAAATTTTAAGAATTTGACAGATTTTGGACACTCTGAAATGCTACATGAATACAGTAGATCTAGACCCAGAAGAAAATTCATCCCCTGTATCTCCACTGGTGTGAGACATTTTCTGCAGGACTGAGCTGAGTGCCTATTCTTTGCACAGCAGAGACCTAGCTGTCATCAATAGTGGTCTGTTGGCACTCCCTTGCCTCCTTCAAGACCCGTCTCAAAACCCTCCTCTTCGACCGTGCTTTCGATCACCCTGCTTTCCCTCTGCCCTCCATCCTCCCCGATCCCGAACCCCAGCTCGGGTCTGAACCTCTGTCTGTCCTGTGCCTTGGGACGTCCTGCCGACATGAAAGGCGCTATACAAAAGTAATTTCGTTGTTGTTGTTTATGTTGGACTGATGGTGACAAATGAATGACCGATCGTGGCTGACCAAAAAAGACATTCAGTATCTGTATCTGTATGATATGGGTCTTTTTGAAAACGTTACCATTGGAGGCTTCCTGATTTTTCAAGCACCATCAGGATAAATGTGTTGAACGAGTTATAAAATGTAATTTCTGAGATTGTGGAATGTAAAAGGCTTTGTTGTTTTGCTGCTTTATAACAAAAATATTCAGTTTAATTTTATAGACATAAGGAATAGTATAGTGTTGGCACAGTGTTTCTGAAAACAGATTGGCGTGAAGAGAAGTTGCCATTTGTTCATCAGTGCAGTCCTGCTATGATGTGATACTCACCCTGCAGCTGCTATGCTGGGGAATTGGAGTACCGCATAACTAGATACAAGCCCAATGAGAATTGTCAGTGGTTAGAAGCAGCCAGAGGATGAAAAGCACATAGAGGTCTTCATTGGAACAGAAATCTAGCAAAGAAGTTTCAGCAAATTCGCCCTGGTTCCAGTTACAAACAAAAGTCATTCAGATATTACAGACTATTGACCTTCAGCTACCAGAGGCCATCAGACATTGACTCTAACAATCAAAACCTGAAACCCATCGGTAATTTATAAAGCACAGATAGCATAAATATGATGATCTGTGGTTTAACCAAGGTCCAACACACATCAAAGTCATTCAGAGCTCTACAAAACTTCAATTGATGCATCAAATACACATCATGAATGGGCTATTGCAGCCAATTTCTAAAGAACTTTTGAATTAAAAAATGGTTAGAACTCAAAAACATGTAACTTCAAAGTTCTTGTATGATCTATTCGACCACCCCTAAAGCTTTCAATCTTAAGATTGGAGCCAATCGCACTTTAACAACATTTTAAAGCAAATTGGTGGTTCAGTGCTAGATAGTATAATAAGCTGCTCAGGTCTTGAGCAGAGCCTCCAGTTAGAACGATTTCAGAGCAGGATTATTAATCCTGTTTTTCATTCATAATTGTTCTGGAAAATAATTGTCTCACTTACAGCAGTGTAAAAAGAGCTTAAGAGGCCACAGGAACTGTGCAGCAAGAGAAGAATAGGCTGAAGACTCAGTCCAGGAACACATACAAGCAAAAGCCGGGTATCTGGTTGAGTGACTGACAGTGAAGAACAGTGAAAGGACAAAGAGCAAAGGAACGGGAAAAGAGGGGTAAATAATAATACAGCACCTTATCACGTAAAAGGATGTTTCAAAGCGCTGCACAGGATATACTATGAAATAGAGTGACTGCTCCTTTGTAAGCAAACCAGCAGCCCAATTGCCCATAGCAATGTCTCACAAACAGCCGTGAAATCAGTGACCAATTGTATTTGGGGGCTTGTTGGCCAGGACACTGGGAGAAACTCCCTGCTCGAATAGTATTGCGGGATCTCTTATACGACACTGAAAGAATGCATCAAGCATCAAAATATAAAAGTCCAACCAAGTAAGGGTGCAAAAGGATTAAAAAAGTCACAAGATTGGTTTGGATGAAGAAGACCCTTCAGCTCAACCAACCTCATCCTTCCAGAACACCCACCCTACCATCCCCTCACAGCATCAACCTACTTATTACATGACTCCAGTGTCCTGGCCTTTGTAAAACAACAGTATCTAAATAAAATAATTGCAATGAAAGACAAAGAGAGAAAATGCAAGTCATGACAGCAGACTTGTGGGACTCTGAATTACAGTAGATTTTTGATTTGATTTGAAAATGTCTTTGTGCACTGAGAATCTATGCAATGTCTGAAACTACATACAGATTACATATACAGACCATGTACAGCAAAGAGAAGCTTTTAATTGGAAAGGAATTAAACTGTATTTTTTCTTCTAGCTGCAAATAATGTGATGATAACCCTTTGTTAAAAAAAGGGATGAATTATTATTAATTAACTGGAAGCATGTATCTACTACAATATCTAAAAGACTGCCTGCTATCCTTTTTTTTCACAAATATGTGATAACAAACTGCATGGTGCCAGTCTAGCTAACAAGATGACAAATAATAATATTACTCCTTGCATTTGATATAACGCCTTATCGTGTCTTTGAGACGTTTCAAGGCACTTCACAAAATATACTGTAAAGTGAATTGACTGTATATTTATGGGTGAAACACAGCAGCCAATTGCCCACAGCAGTGTCCCACAAACAGTCGTGGATTGAAGTGACCAATTTCTTCTTATTATTTTTCAAGGAATTATTAACCCCAGAAAAGCGATCTGCCAGTTGACTAACAACCGGGTTCCTACTTACTGGTAGATAAACAGAGTCATGTGGAGTAAGGAAACTTACCCAACATTTCACCTTGTCGGGAATTGAACCTAACTCTCTCGCTTGCGAGGCGAGCACTCTAACCACTGAGCTACAGGACTCCAACAATGATATTGATTTACAAATGGTTGCTTAAACCTCACAAGCACAAGAGAAACTTGAACACAAGGATTCACTTTAAAATAATAAGATCCATACCAACAAAAAAATGCAATTGTGTGTTTGCATGGAACTGAGCTTACGCGTTCAAGGTTGCTGCGGGTAAAATTTGAGTCACCTCGCACAGCTGTACCTATCTTTGAACATATGCTCAACTGGATTTTTTGCTGGTAGGTTGAGAACAAGCATTTCTGCAGTGTGTACTCTTTTAAAGTGCAAGATTAGAATCAGAGAAAAAGATAGAATTAAAAATAAAGTTAGAGAAAGAAATAGAAAGTGATGGGCTCAAAGACAGAGAAAGAGACTCAGGCAGTATGAGAAAAAGAAAGGAAAAGAACTGAAAAGAAAAATAGAGAGTGACAGAAAGCGAGAAGAGTTGGCACAGTGTGTATAGTACTACCGTTACAGTATAAACCCTGATGGAACAATTTTGTATTTAGTACTGTAGTCAATATTTATATTGCATGATGTCCAATTATGTGCACAATTTGCTTATCCACAATTGGGCCGATTCAATTAGTGTTGCTGTCTACTGTATTCAAGCACTGTAGAATATAATAGACACAAACAGTTGGTGTATAGGATTAGCTCTTAGCTAGTATTGAAATTGATAAAATAGTAGATTAATATACTTGTAAACAATAGCATCACTCTGGCTTAAATATGAATACAATATACTACTGTAAGTATTGTTATGTCTGATTATGCTTCTCATAAATACATTACATGTAAATAGCAAGATTATTTGAATAGATTTTGCGTAACAGCCTGGAGCACGGTGTTAAAGTATGGGTCTGTGTTTTAGATTAAAACAAATTGTCTACAGTTTTAGTCAGTTATAACATTAGGTTTCAGGCATTCACTTACATGGTATATTTTTATTACTGCAGATCAGTGCTTTTGGCCATTTGCATACTGGAAACATTTTATAAAGTGGATATTTTGCTAACATTGTGGTGCTACTGATCAGTGTTTCACTAAATGAGATGATATTTTTAAAACAAATTATTCCAAAGATATCAGGGTCTAATTAACAGTAATCTTCATGTGGTTCCAGGATGTGGAATACAAGTCACGCAAAGGGACTTGATTACGTACAATAAAATACAAATTTACATTTATTTAGCATCTTTCATGTTGGGAGGATGTCCCAAAGTGCTTGGCACTGCCGGTTGGGCCCCCAAGCTGGGATGGAACTATAACAAACTGATCCAGGAACTCCACTCAGATATGATCTATTCCCAAACAGAGTTCCATCATGTTGCGAGGAATTCTAATAGAATTCATTACTGGTGAATCCTATTAACAAATACTACAATTAGGATCCTTTGTTCTATAACCTTTTCCATAAACTCCCAAACCCAACACCTTGGGACATCCTCCCGACGTGAAAGGCGCTATACAAATGTAATCTTGTTGCTGTTGTTTGAATTTTGTCTAACCATGTATTTTATTTCATTGATATAATTTACAGATAGTCAATCTTTGAGATGATGCATCGGATGTCCTCCCAACATGAAAGAGGCTATACAAATGTAATTTTGTATTGTATTATTGTACTAAGTGAATGCCCATTCTGAATGCTGAAATACGTTTTCAAGATTTAACAATAGTTTGTACTTTTATAGTCTCTTGTAGACAGGAAGATTGTCTCAATGTACATGACAAAGACTGAATGGGAGCCTGAGCTGGGAGGAAGAAAGGAATTGTATGGAGAGATAAGTCTCCGGAAAGATAAGTCTTGTATAGAGACCCAGTCCTTGCCAGACTGCACTGGCTGCCTGTCCCAGAGAGCATCGACTTCAAGATCCTCTCTCTTGTCTTCAAATCTCTTCACACCTGTGCACTCCCCTACCTCTCTGACCTCCTCCCTCCTCACAACAGTCCCAGTTGCCTTTGTTCCACCGGGTCTGACCTCCTCCTTGTCCCCCGAATCCTCCGTTCTACCATCGGCGGCCATGCCTTCAGCCACTACGCCCCGAGGCTCTGGAACTCCCTTTGCCTCGCCCCCTCTCTTCCTATTTTCAGGTCTCTGCTGAAGACCTTTCTTTTCGACTGCGCCTTTGGTCACCTTCCTCCCCCTCCCACTGGCTCGGCCCTGGGATCTGTTACTGTGAAGCGCTCTGAGACGCCGTCCAGTGTGGAGGGCGTTATATAAATCCAAGTTGTTGTTGTTGTTGATAACCAAACACATTGTCAGAGACATAGATTTTTAACCTATGTGTTCAATGCCAAGAGGACAATTGAACTATGTAACTAATTGTTACGTGTAGGATAATAACTTCAATTTACATAACTTCAAGGCCCTCCACGGGCTTGCTCCTTCCTATCTCTGTGACCTGCTGACCCCCATATCAGCCTGTCCGCTCCCTCTCCTCAGCAGGCTGTGGCCTGCTCCACGTCCCACGCTCGGCCCGCCCTACCATCAGCAGTCGGGCCTTCTGCCTCTCTTCCCCCACCCTATGGAACTCCTTCGCGCGTCCTCCCGACGTGAAAGGCGCTATGCAAATGTAATTTTGTATTTTAGATTGTATTGTAACTGTAGGAGTTTCACAATTCTTTTTTAAGATTGTGTTTCAGCCATTTTAGAACTGCAGTTTTAAGAATGTTCTGGTTAGCAAGAAAATCAAGAAAGATCGGTTGGTACATTGTAAATTGCCAATTCCTTTGAAAACTGACCTGGAGCCCTCCCTGCTTGCAGCACTTCCCCTGTTTACCACAAATCCACCTCACCTCTTAATCCTTGACTTCACAAATGGACTGGGGGAAGCCTCTCCAATGCATTCCCTGGAGCCTAGACCACGAAGGAGAATGGTTTGGACACAGATCTCGTACTTTTTTTACCCATCTGACTCGGAGGCATGAAACAGCATTCAAAACAAAGTTGTATGCCACCTCCGTGGTTCAATCTAATTCAGTTAACTGCTACAGCTGCTATCATCTTTACTGCAAGATTTGTTAATTTCCTGTGGTTTGGTGAACCAATGCTAAATGGATCAATCATCTTTGTCCATTTGTCAGAATAACTTTATATCTTAAAACATGAGCTGTCACTCTTGCACTGCTGAAAGTTCTTCAGCTGAAATGGATGTGCATTTTTTTGCTGCAGAAGGAATATTTCAGCTGTCGTAACTTGAAAACACATTGGGTTGAAATTCTGACCAGTACAACGCAAAAGATAAATAGGATAGGTGGCGTTTAATTTTGGATGTAAAGTAAATGGAAAGAATTCTGAAGCTTGTTTTATGTGGCATAAAAAAACATTAAAATTTACTGTCTACCATTAGTTTTTCAAATCTTTGAGCATCTTTAAAACTAGCATTAATTTACTGCGGTTAGATTTTCTCACCAAGCATGCTACAAAGTAATGTAGAAAGGTCCCAATACAATAATACTAATTTACATTGATATAGCACCTTTCACATTGGGAGTACGCACCAATGACCTTAACAGAACTGTCTGAGCACCTGAGTTAGAAGTGGAAGCCAAGAGGGGTAGAAACGGAAAATGACTGAAAGCACAAATAGGATGTTTTGCTTGGAAAGCAATTACAATTGGGAACATTGTTCAGATTTAGCTCACAACCGTAATTAATAATAATAATAATTCTTGCATTTGATATATTACCTTTCCCATCTGGATGATGTCTCAAAGTGATTTACATGATTTATGGTAATATGCAGTGATGGTGAATTTATAGGTAAATATGGCTAATAATTTGGGCACAGCATTGTTGCACAAATAGTTGCTTTATGGGACATTATAGGAATCCTGTCTGTGAAGAATTGCTTCCTGGCCTCAGTTCTTGGTTCTGATTTTAAGGTTATTCACCTAGCAAGCAATCCCTCTTCGAACAACAACAACAACAACAAATTACATTTGTATAGCACCTTTCACGTCAGTGGGACACCCCAAGGCGCTGGACAGTCAGCGATCCGCAGAGGGAAAGGATTCTTCCAGGAGGATGAATCATCCATGATCTAACCTGTCAATGCCTTTCATTATTTGAAATACTTCAGGCGTAGGCTCAGATGTTTTAGCTTTGCTAGCTTTCGTCTGCAGTGCAGCCACATGCAAAGTTTCCATAGGCTTTAATCATGATGAAGAACATAAATCATAAAGAAGTCATACCATTGAGAGTGAGCAAAGGCTCATACTGTGTGTAATGTGATGAATTTATTTCACTTGAATAGACCAGTGGTCATGAGTAGTGCTATATATTGACAGCTATAAATAAACTCTATCTGTCGACAATGTAAACAAAACTATTTATATCTGGCTTGGCATTGCAACACTGGTGATCTAATAGGCTATCCTCACTGAACCTTCAAATTTATTGATTGTCTAGGTCTGTGTGGAAAGATGGGAACAATTATGACTTACTGATGCCCCTGTTTTATGGCTCCACTGAAATAGCTCACGTACAGGAAAAACAGACAGCTATGATATTACCAGTCTGATGACTTGTCATACTCTTGCTGTCATATTGTAGCCAATATATATTACAGCTAAGAGGTTACCCAACCTTGGGCATAACAATGCTGTAGAATTTTATGACACTAGTAGCGCGAAAAAGAAAAACGTCATTTCCAATGGTCGGGGCTGATTTGTATTCTGGGCGTTGCTGTTCCTACTTCAATCATCCCACTGACGACATGATACAAAAACCAGCAACATATGTGATTACCCAAGCACTCAGTGACACACACTTAACTGTGACAAATGTAGCTCTTTCCCAAAGCACAGTCTTGTATGAGTGATGACCAAAAGGTTGAGCAAGGAATAGCATACCAAACAGGGAGCAGTCCCACCACTGTTCTTTTCAACAGAATCATCAATTACTTGAAGGTTTCCTTTTGCTGATGCTTTTCTCTGGCTGTCCTTTAGTGCTGGGATAAGTGAATGCACTTGCATTCTCTGAAGACATCTTCAGTGGAGTCTCACCTTTTCAACTAAAAAGCCAAGTATAAGAGGCCAAGTATAAGAGGAAATGTCAAGATGCTGACGCTGCATTTTAAATGGAAACTTGTTGTATCAAACAGGGAGTTACTGCAGGCGCCCCTTGACTTCCCTCTTAAACTCTTGATATTAATTTCAGTATCAGTTTAGAATTCACTGCAATCTATCGGGTCCCTGATCCCGGAAAAACTTTTTGTTTATTTTAATTCGGACTCGGGAGGTTTCTTGGGTCTTTGTTCTACACCCAGAACCTTACATCACTGGGAAGCTACAGTTTGGGAATGTTAAGTCTGATTAGTGATCTAAGGTTTTAAGGTCCCCTAATGATGTTTGAGATTGAAAAAAGTACATTTCTCTCTGGAATTTCATTTAGGAATCCCTCCAACCTCCACCCCTGCACCTGCCCACCTCCCCCAACCAAAGGCCAGCCCTAAAATGTACTTCTTTGTCTGTGCTTTGGGTCATCTTTCCCCTCCCCCATCCTTTTCAGCTTCCACTTCCAACTCGAGTGCCCAGCAGGCAGTGTAAAGTTCTTTGAGGCATCCTTCCAAGCTGAAAGGCATGATATCAATGTAAATTGTATTTTTTGCATAATGAAACATTTTTATCAGATGTTTGAGTTATGGATTGGTTAAATTCACTGAGATAGGATTATCAGCAGTGACCCTACAAACATGATGTTTGTAACAGGAGTCGCAAATAACAGCTTCCGATGATAACCAGAAGTGGGCATACTTTGGAATTTGTTCCAATGTCATCTACATTAGAAATATATATTTCCCTCAGGCTAAAATGACACAAATTTGATTATCAGCAAGAATCTCCCACTCGCAACTGGGAATCACTATGTGTGAATCTGTTTGCGAATATCCCATTTGAAATCCCATTACGTCCAGATTTTATACAGGTTTGAGTTAAGGATTACGTGATATGTGAACCTACAAGCCTTTCTCATTGCTGAACATGGGCTGTCAAATATTATTTGGAGTTGATATTAATGCATCAGACTACATTCAAAATGTTCACTCATTAATGGATTTAAGTGGAGATTTTATGCAAATGTGAGGGAAAAGGGAATAAAGGAGTATGGGAAAGGAGATTAAGAGGCACATATTGAGTATAAACACCACATGAAGTAGTTGGGCCAAATGTAATTCTATTCAGATATCCCACTTGGCACATAGCTCAGCTCTGGCCTTTTCAATGGAAATCATCCACCTCTCTACCACAGTACAAATGCATTGCCCAAAGAAATCTCTGTCCTGATGCAGAAGATTGGCATTTAATAGCAGCAGAAGAGGATACCGACTGAGTTAAGTTTGCTTCCTCTGTTGCACTTAGATTTTGCCTCCAGGTCTTCTGATTGAGGTAGGTATCTGACTAGAAATCTCCAGGCTGTCATGGTGGTAATCTGAATTAATGCAAAAATGTAAGATTTCAAGGCTTGTAGATCAGGAGAGGAACTACTGAACTTGGTGTCAATTATCAAACTACAAATTTTGCAGTGTTTCATACTTATTTCATCAAACACATTATGAAATACCATAATTGTGTTTTGCTTGATGAGACAGCAGTAGAACAGCATATTTAATTCTCTCTTTGTGCCTAGCAATGTCTCACAGACAGCCACAGACTGGTCAAATAATCAAGAAAACGGAACACATAAACACATTTTTTACAGCAAATTTTATAGTGAGAGATAGTTCTAAATTTGCTTACTCCTTGCTTGAGGAGTAACATCAATGCCAAGTTCTTGCCAGGATTTTTGAGAATATAAACTGGCTTTGGTTCCATTCGTGCATTTTAATGAATTCTAATTGTGACAGGTGCACATAGAGCATCGCCACCATCAACCTTTTAAATATCCTGCTTGTGGTTTAACATGCAACCCACATTCCGTGAACCCCGAAATGTGGAGTCCTGTTGCTCAGTGTTTAGAGCACTTGCCTCGCAAGCGAAAGACCTGGGTTTGATTCCCAGCAGGGCGAAATGTTGGGCAAGTTTCCTTACTCCACATGCCTCTGTTCACCTAGCAATAAGTAGAAACCTGGTTGTCAGTCGATTGGCAGATCGCTTTTCTGGAGATAATAATCCTTCAACAAAATAATAATTTCATCACTCAATCCATGACTGTTTGTGGGACACTGCTGTGCGCAATTGGCTGCCGTGTTTCACCACAAATATACGGTCAATTCACTTTACAGTCTATTCTGTGAGGCGATTTGAGACGTCGAGAAGATGTGAAAAGCGCTATATCAAATGCAAGGATTATTATTATTATTATTATTATCAATAACAGCAGCAACTTGCACTCATATAGTGCTCTCCAATGTACTTTGGCAATGCACCACAAAGTGCAAGGACTGGAGTAATCGGGGTGCTAACAAAAAAAGTTTTGTGACATGAAGCCAGCTGCGTGACTGAAGAAGGCTATTTATACATCACTCGTAGATTTTATTCCTTTTGACATTTAAAAGTCCAGGCATTCTTGCAGCTCGCTGAACTCATGCTCAGAGCAAAGATTGTTATTTGGATTCCATTTCGTTCCTTGACTCAGGGGTGTTCTTATATTACCAGCTGGCATTAAGGATACAGAGAATGTGAACACGGTGTGGAAGTTTGAATTAGTTCCAGCACTGATAAGGGCTAAAAAAAAATTTAGTTCTTTATTGGAAGAATGTGGGCGACTGTAAAATGGTTCAAGGGGTTTGACTTCATATTGATGTTTTAAAAAGACACGGGAACTGAATATGTCTCTGTTCACTTGTCTGTTTTACTAAAGTCATTATAGTGGAATTTTCATCAAAGTAGAATGCCGATTATCCACATGCTTGATGCTTGGAGCTCAGATGCACAAGTCATCAGGCTGAGATGGTTGGCAAAAATATTTAGTTGCATGTTTGCACATTGTAACAAAGCACACAGTTCTAAATGAGCAACGAATCTGATCCAGGTAAATGCACTGGATATTCTGAGGGGGATACACTCACAAAATTAGAGAATCAGAGAGATAGAGAGGGGGAGAGACACACACATATACACTCATCGAGACATAGCATTCACAGTGTTTTCATATGCACTATGGAATTGGTCGCAATTGGTATGGATAACAGGCTCCATATCGTATGTTACATGTGTCCATCTCAAGCAATAGCAGAGTATGTTGTACCATGAGAGAATTCAATTAGTCAGAAGAGTGTGCATATATTTTGTACAATATATGTTATAAAATTGCTCTTTGTTGCATTGCAGGTGCAAGGATTCTATAACTTTTGACCCATTTAACACTAGGTTGGCATTACACTATAATGTAATTTGGCAATGCCCCACAAAGTGCTATTGAGCTGCAGTGGTATATAATAAGATGTATAAATAAAACCATCAAGTCCTACTTCTGCTTAAATGCACAACAACCAGAGCTGGCACAGAAGAGAGATTCCTGCTAACTGTATTAACCATTAAGCTGAGATAAACAAATGTGATAGTATTATGTCAGTAAAGGAAACCACATCAACCGAATCAGGGCAAAGCCACGAGCAGAGTTCATTTATTAGAACCAATTCATTAAGTGTTATCATGATAAAGGTTATCTTTCTTGACAAGATTTTGCAGGGCTCCTGAGGATTAATCCGAGATCTTGGCACCATTTTGAATTTTAAAAGATTATTAGTCGTAAATGAGATTATTTCAGACACCAGACCGAATATTCGCTCTTAAAAGGATTCAACAGAAACTCATCATAGCACTAATCTTACCTGCCATTCAGCAATCTTGCTGCACTCAGGTACATGTCACAGAGAACATGCATTGTAGTGTTTTCCAATTAATGAATGAGGCACAGGTAACATGGGTTTATTTGTGGCTGCAAGATCTCAGAATTCTTGCCTACAGAATAAACAATCACTGCTACTTTAGAGCAAAAATCCTATGAAATGTTTTGAGACGATCTTTGCAGCATAAAAGTTTTGTTATCAGATGAAAGGATTATGAAGATTATTAATATATACGATAGGGATGACCTGCTGTATTAAGGGTCTTCATCCACTATGCAATGCAGTCTGGTGTACTGTAAATATATGTAAATTTCCTCGTATTTATTGCGGAATTGCTCTAGTGTCCGTTTTTAATTTGCAATGTTTGATACATTTTTGAAGTCAAACAAATCGGTTTTGGGAATTAAATCCTCAAGGATTTTTCAGTAGTTGCAAACCTGCACAATTTTTCAGGGCTATGGCTTTGCAAAGATGACTCATGTCCAAAAGAAGAAATTGGTCTAAAATAACTTAGAAAGTTTCTGTCATCCACAGAGCGGAAATGTCATCCTTTGATGATATGTGATTACAACGAGGAAATTCCATTATCAGCCAAAATTGTCAGCACTGGCTGGAGTTACAGTCCACATATGATAAAGATTATCCTTGTCTACCAGGATTAAAATGCTCCATATCTTAGTCCTGGGAAGAGAAATTCCACCTGGGTCTAAACTTTGACTTTGTTTTAACATGCACATTTTGGACAGTTCTAAAATACAGCCTTTTGTTTTGAAGTCTTAAAATAACCAGTTTCGTGCTTTAAGAATCCAAATTAAATCCAAGTTAAATCTAAAATGAATCCAGTTAATGGCAGGATTCAACATTTCACCCACAAAATGTCGATTCACTTTACAGTATATTCTGTGAAGTGCTTTGAGACATCTCAATGATGTAATCAGGCGTTATATCAAATGAAAGGATTATTATTATTATTTACAAATCAAGTTGCAAATATTGTAATGTTGTTGCTTTAGCTGTTAAGTGCAGATGAAATTGGTTTGCAGGGCTGGTAATTTAACATTTGGTGAGTCGATTTCCAAAAGATTTCTTTTAACGTTGGATATAATATTTGGCCAGCAGTAAGACTATAATAATAATCTTGATGTTATTATTCATGATCTATGTAGCTGAATTTACTCATCTGATTAATATAATATTGTATTTCAATGAGGCCCCAATTATACATTTCATGAATTGGAAGCAAGGAAGAGAGTTCTCATTTTTTTCTGATTGCATACTATAATTATTCTGTCCTAGGTAGCATATGCATAATGCAGTTTTCATAATCCATAATTAGACAGCAAAATGATATTACACAATAAATGAAGTATTAAAGATTTACATATAAGACATGGGCCCATCCATTAACAAATGTTAAACATTGATTCTATGAGTATCAAAGAAACAAAAGAAGTTGATCTTTCTATGATTACACGGAGGACAAGGCTAGCAGAAAACATCAGGGGATGATTCTCAGATTCTCAGAAACGTTGTCCACCTGATTATGTCTTATTCGCTGCTGGGCAGAGAAACGTTGGTGATGGAATCCCACAGAATAGGAACCCCATCAAATTACAAGGACATTGTAAAATGAAGATAGTAGGATTGGTAAAATGGAAGGATGGAGTCAAATGGTTTTCTTCATCTGAACCTCTCTTGTGACTATAACTCTATAGACATTTCAGCAAATAAATTGAAATTACACATGTTTTCTACCAAGTACTAATTGGGGTTTTACTTGTTTTACTTTCCCAATTTCCATGGCTATCGCAAGCAATAAACCAAATTAAACATAAGAACATAAGAACATAAGAATTAGGAGCAGGAGTAGGCCATTCGGCCCTTCGTGCCTGCTCCACCATTCAATAAGATCATGGCTGATCTTCTCACCTAACTCTGATTACCTGCCCTATCCCCATATCCCCCAATCCCTCTATTTTTCAAGAATCTATCAGTCTCAGTCTTGAAAATGTTCAAGGACTGAGCATCTACAGCCTTCTGGGGTAGTGAATTCCATAAGTTCACAACCCTCTGAGTGAAGAAATGTTTCCTCAACTCTGTTCTAAGAGGCTAACCCTTAATTTTAAGACTGTGACCCCTGGTTATAGATTCTCCTACCAGGGGAAACAGACCCTCTGTGTCTACTTTATTCAGCCCTTTAAGAATCTTATAAGTTTCAATAAGATCCCCCCTAATTCTTCTGTACTCTAGAGAATATAGCCCTAGTTTATTCAGCCGATCCTCATAGGTCAGGCCCCTCATCCCAGGAACTAACCGAGTGAATCTACGCTGCACCCCCTCTAGGGCAAGTATGTCCTTTTTTAAATAAGGAGACCAAAACTGCACACAATACTCTAGGTGCAGTCTCACCAAGGCCCTATACAGTTGCAGCAAGACTTCCCTACTCTTATATTCTAAACCTTTCAAAATGAACGCTAACATGCCGTTCGCCTTCTTAGTTGCTTACTGCACCTGCAAACTAACTTTTTGGGACTGGTGTACAAGGACACCCAAATCCATTTGAATACTAACACTATCTAACTTCTCCCCTTCCAGAAAATAATCTGTTCTTTTATTCTTGCTACCAAGGTGAATAATTTCTCACTTGCTAACATTGAATTCTTAGGAGTACAGCTTCATCATGCAATTTGTACATGTATTGGTTTCATTAACAATGACTCCTAGAAACATCCAGAAAATCTTGAAAACAACTCAATTCCAATGCAGTACAGTGTAAATTTACTGTGGTTTACTTGTATGGATTTGGTTTCAGATTTTGTTGTTTAAAACAGCAATTTATTGTTAATTGAGAAATTCCAGACACTCAAGTTTACTGAAAACCTTATATTTGAAGAAAATAAATAGAATTTTTATTGTTTAAACCTTAATGTTTAAATGTCTGAGCATATCACAAGTTATTACTTGCCAGTGGAGTTACTGTTGTTGTTGACAAACACAATAGCCATTTTACAGACAAACTGCTATGAAATTAATGCCAAAATAATCAGGAGGATTGTTGGCCAGGATACTGGGGGAAAATTCTTTATCTTGTTAAATAGTGTTACAGGATCTTTAACGTCAATCTGAAGAACAGACAGATTGGACCTTGGTTAAACATCTCATTCAAAACACAGCACTGCCACTAATGCAGTGCTTTCCTAGTGTCACCCTAAACTGTGAACTCAAGTGATGATATGGGGCTTAAATCTACTGCCTTATGACCTAGAGGGGAGAGCACTACCAATTGAGCGAGTCTTTTGTGCCCGTTTCAAGATTTGTTAAAATATTCTAAAAGATGAGCACATTTTAAGCATATAAATGTTTTACAGTACTGTTGTTACGATGGGGATTTGTTTTGGTGGTAAAGTTTTTTGGAGATTGGCATAATTTGGCATGATAAATCGATAGAACTAAAAAAAATCCCTCACAAATGTGCCCACCTCTCACACACACCCATGCACCAAGCAATAAAGTCTATTCATTTAAATCTCATTGAACGAGTACTATTAACTTCCAATTATGATTAATGATAGGTTTGAAATTAATTGCACCTGTGGGAAATTTGCAACATTAAACTTATTGCACCACAAGAACTTGAATATGTTCACCTACTAAAGCAGTTATTTATCTTTCACAGGAGACAATTTCCCTTTCAATGGCCTCTAATGGACTAGCTATTAAATCTGTCAAAAATTATAGGCATTGTTAATTTATTCTGGCCTTACACAAAAGGTCAGAGTGTTTGAAATAAATTCAGTCAACAAAAGTGACAGCTATCTTGCAGATATCACTCGCCGGTGGGCCTATTAAAAATTAATTTGCAGTTTGGGGGAAACAGAAGCTGCCTTGCTACAAGTGCAAATTTGGAAAAGTTAAGGTAATTTTATGCCTGTTGTTAAAAATTGATGTGCAGGATAAAGGTTTCTCTGCTTACTTACATGTTACTCTTCCTGGATTCACATTCCTGCATTGTTAGGTGCAAATTGGCTGTCTTGTTTGTCCACAAATATACAGAGAGTAAAAGATGTTTACCAGGAAGGGTGGTTGAGGCTAGGGCACTCGACTCAATTAAAAAACATGTTGCTGCTGTGATGAGAAAGTGTTAGGGTAGGTATTCTGGAAGGATGAGATCAAATAAGTCAAAGTGCCATCTTCTGAACCTCTCTTGTAATATTTATACAAAGCTCTTTGAAGTGCTTTGTTTTGGCGTAATAAGGCTCTATATCAAATGCAAGAGTTATTATTCCAGTTAGCAACATTTTGAGTGACGATATAAATGTGTGTAAGCAGGGGTGGAGTTTCAAGAGATTTTGCTAATAGACAAATGGTTCATGTTTAACAATGTTCTCAGCCTCAGTATTCTTACCCTGCAGACACTGGAGTAGAAATTACCTGAAAGTGGGAGATAAAAAGCCACCTTAGCTTGTTAAGCCTTGCTAAAGATCATTAAGGACAAATTCTTGCAGCATTGCATAACTAAAAAGACCATCAAATAATGAGTACCAAGTTCAGGTCAGGCCTGACAACAGTAAATGTAATGAAAGGGAAAGATTTCAAAGTGCAGCAGTATCTGTGAGTGATGCAAATACCTGTAGTAAACAGATATTTTCTGTGCGGAAGCAAGAATGTATTTGGCAAGTATCTCACATTGCAGAGAGCTGGAGCTGAGATGGTTTAAGGGATATAGATATAATAATCCTTGTATTATGTTATATTGTGCCTAGCGCACCTTAGATTGAGACATCTCAAACGCTTCACTGGATATGCTGTAAAGCGACGTGAGTATTTTGTGGACGAACACGAAAGCCTATTTAATATAGAGCAATGTCCCATAAACTGTCAGGGAGTGAGTGATCAATTTTATTTGGGGGATTGTTGGCTGGAGACTAGGGGAAACTCCCTTCTCTTTTCAAATAATCCAAAGAGAACTTTAACATCCACTTGGATAGGTAGATGGGGCCTTGTTTTGATGTTTCATCTAAAGGACGGCATCCCTGATAATGTTGCTATATTGGTGAATAGAGCCTGTAAATGCAAATTTAAATTGATCACTTTTGAATTTTGATCAAACTTAAGAAATTGAATGACAGTAAAGTGTGAATCAATTCCAAAAGACCACAAGACTGGTTGTTGTTTGAGAAAAAAAGATATATAATTGGGTCTAACACATATAAAAAAAAAAAATAATTTAGTCACTCAATCCACGACTGTTTGTGGGACGTTGCTGTGTGGATTTGTCTGCCGCATTTCACCCACAAAATATACAGTCAAAGTATCCTGTGAAGCGCTTCGAGATGCCTCGAAGACATGATAAGACACTATACCAAATGCAAGGATTATTATTATATTGTTATTATGGCACCCACACAACCATTTGCTGACATAAGTGTTAATCAATCGCATAAAAGTCCATTTGGGCCACAAAATGTTCCCAAAAGGTGGTACGTGGAGCAATGGTTGGACTTGCATGTTATGCATAACACTGCATGATTTTCAGTATGCATTTGTGCTGCTCCACCTTTCACTGTTCATCAGCGGCTCAGAGGAGCAAAAGTCACCAAGAGCAACTGGTGACAAGTCTTTATCGTAGTAGGTAGTTAAGAAAAAAATTGCTGTTAGAGCATTATTTCTGTCACTGTTGCCTTTAGGGGTCTGTTAAAGGAAAGGACTAGCACTGGAAGATCTCAAACCTGTCACATCACTTTCATGTGACATAATCAACTGTCAGGTATCTCATATGAAGTTAATCAAATAAGAATACAGTTTGCAGTCAGAGAGCTGTAGTTATTAACTCTGGGAGCTTCCAAAGTAATATAAAGAATTCAGATTTTTATTCCAGAACTTAATTAAGAGATCTGTTCCTACAATAAAGATAGACCATACTTTGCTAAATGTAAGCCCCCAAATAACAGTGTAAGATCAAACTGCAACAATTTCATTTTAAAGAGATTTTATAAAGATAATTCAGTCTTAATTAAATTCACTTTGGAATGAAAAAGTGAGAAAATATATTATACTCACCAGTTCAATAAGAGTTGCAGAGATATTAAAACATTGAAATAACAAATAAGCTTTGAAAGAAGTACTGATGCTAACTTTAATGCAAAAATAATTTCTCATTTTTTATTGAAACCACTCAATGGGTTTTGAGGTCTGCCTTTCAATAACCAGATAAGTTTGTGCTGTTGGCTGTATTCCACAGCCAATTAAATAATGCTTATTGCATACATTTTCGCTGCCTGATTAGTCTCTGTGACACTATTTCATGTTGCACATCATGTATCTGCATTGCTTGTGAATACAGTATTCAACCCACAAGCAAAGGTCAGACAGTATTTTTTTTTCCGATCACCCACTTAGAGAAAAGTGTGAGATCCAGAGTATAAACAGGACTTTCAAAAACCTTTTCATTGCATCCCCAATGGATTCATAGATAGAGCTGCAATTATGAAACAGGAGTTGGTTTGAATCCCGGTCTTTGCTCAATTTGCTGGTCTCAGCTGGGGCTGCACAGGGAGGTTAGATTGGCTTCACAATTCCTTGGGTGATGGAGGAGAAAACCAAACAGAATTCCTACTTCTGGTCGCTCTATAGCACCATCCACTGGCTGTACGTTGTGTGGCAACTAGGTAGAGGGAGGTAAGGTTTGGCTGCAAACCCCTTTGCAGTCAAGTGGCTTGCCAACATTCAATCCCAAGACATATATATGAACAATGGACACTCAGGCAGAGTACTGGAGGCCAAACATTGCCCATGGAAGTGCATCCCAGCAAGACTAGGCCAGACTAGGAGCAGAGAGGGATACGCCAGTGGGTGGAAAATAAGTTAAAAAGAATTGGACACTCTACATTTTAGAAAAAAAATATTCTTTTAAAGGGGAATTAGATAGGTGCATGAAAAAGAGGAAGCTTAATGAGTGTTGAGAAAGATCAGGAGAATGGGATTATATTAGATCAGACATATGAAGAAAAACATCAGGGTTGATTCAAATCACTGCATTTGATATAGCACCTTATCACACCGTTAAAACAACTCAAAGCATTTCATAGGATTTTACTGATAAGTATAGGGACTATATTTGCAGGCAAATGTGGCAACCAATTAGAGCACAGCAATGCCCCACAAACAGCCCTGGAAGTGAATGATTAATTTTATTTAAGGGATTGTTGGCCAAGATATTAGAAGGAACTTGTTTCTCTTTTCAAATAGCGCCATGGGATCTTCAACATTCACCTGAACAGGCAGATAGGAGCTCAGTTCAATGCTTCATCTGAAGAATGGCACTTTCAACAAATCAGCGCTCTCCAAGTACTGCAATGCAGTATCAGCTGAGATAATGAGCTGAAGTACCAACATAGAGCTTGAATCCACAAATTTTTAACCCAGGGGTCAGAATTCTGCCAACTGAGCTAAGCCAACATCTAATTGAAATTTAATTATTTGATTTCCGTCAGAATACATGCATTAGTGATAGCTCCTGGTGTTAAAGATTCTTTAGCCCAAACAACTGCATCTAGGTCAGCTTATTTCTCAAATCTCTTCAATTAAAACTTGTGAATTAAACAAGCCGTAACTAAATGTTTAAACAGCTGAAAGCAGACAGTGCCTAACTGGAAATGATCTACTGTACGTGAAGAAGATACAAACTGAGTGGCTCAGAAACCAGCAGATCTAAGGTGTAAATAATGGAGGAAAGTAAACTCTGCTAAACACAGGAAACATTTATTTCAGCCACGAGGAAAGAATTTAACCAGAAAAATATTTACATTTAAGTCGAATTATTAGACAATTGTGGAACTCCATTGGAAAATAAGTTAATTACATGTGTTTTTCTTGATATTTATCAACAGTTTCCACTATCCAAGCCACCTTAATATAGTTTCTCTCTGATTTTCTTCCACTATCACATAAACACAACTTTTATGAGTCGTTGAATTATGTTGGGACACACAGGTACCAACGATCTGTCAGAAAGCATCTAAAAGAGGGTGAGGCTAAGTGAGGTGATGGGGAGTAGCCAATTGGAGTACGAAAAGCTCTCGCATGCCAGAGATGTGCTCTCCACCATGGGTATAAGGTGTTGGCTGCGATACCTATGGAGGCACAACAAGAAACTAATTCAACATGGCTTATTCTCCTGGAAGTAGTTTGTAAGTGAAAACCAGAGGTAAGAATCAGCTCATAAGCAGATAGTGTGGCCTTTGCATGAGAGTTAATAACTTAGCAGTGTAACATCATTTGGTATTTGCCTGCCAGCAACTGATTTCATCATAATAATAATAATAATCTTTTGAATTTGATATAGAGCCTTATCGTGTCTTCGAGATGTCTCAAAGCATTTCATGGTTTCTAAGCGGCCATGTCTCATGATTGCAATCTGTGTTGACATTTTGGTCAGCCAGATGACTGATGAATGCAGAAACCCATCACCGTACTTCAACCCAAGTAATACAAACTACTGAATGGTCTACATATGCATAGAAACTCCTGTTTATCTGAAATGGAGTGTGTTTGTCTGGCTTTTTGCAGGGAAGCACATTTCTCACCTAATTGTGGAGAGCATTAGGCTCCCCTGAGTCTGGTGTGGTAGGGTACTACTGGATTTTAACCAACTAACGCAGGGCAGCTTGTCACTCTGAACACTGGCAAGCTTTTAGAAAATGCTCCCAGTAAATGCCCTTCCAAGTCTTCTTAAAACCCAGGCTGGCTGGTCACAAAGCAATCTGTGTATTACCTACCATGATGCCTATGTCTATTTTTCTATCCCTCTATCTTCCTTTGATTCATTTCGCAGTCGCACTGCATTACAGCAATCTTTTCTTTCTATCTTTGTACTGTGCTTTATTCTAGTTATCAGTGTAAGATGCACCCCATTAATGAATCTCCTTCAACTGCCACCAGAGCGCTCTAATGGCATTTTAGTACCTTCAAAAATGCCCAAGCCAACAACATCCAATAGTAAAAACTGAGTTCTGCAATTTTTCTGATTTGACTGCCTAAGCAAAAAGCTACCAGCAACAAATCCTTCTTAGGATCAACTCAGGTTACAACAAATAACAGTATATAAGAAGAGGAGCCCATTGAATCTTATTTCCAATGATTAACATTCAAATACCACTCAGAGTGCAGTCAGCTCAGTATCGGTTGCTAAGCAACAATATTCTTTGCATGTTGATATTGCAGTCAGACACAGATTCGAACAGAATCACTTTCAACCAACTATTCAGTTCTGAGTCATCTGAATGTACAATGAATCTTCATATCAGATCACAAAGCTATCTTCAATTGCTTCACCATCCAGGAGCTCAGTTGGTTCAGTGTTAGATTCAGGACCAGGGTTTGAATCCCCAGTAGTATTCAGTTATTTGCAGTAATATTCATCTTGCACTAGCTCAAATACTCCCTGATGCTCAACTGAGGTCACTGCTTCAACCAACAGGCTTTTATGTTCAATAGAGATTGAGCTCCACAAAGATTACTTCTCTGTCCATCTTTGTATTCAGTGAGCAACCTGATTATACTGTATTAACGGAATGTCTTGGTTTTGTCATATAACAGGTGATTTTTTTTTACTTTGCAATTTTTACTTTTTTCTGCTAAATTTTCTTCCTTCATCTTTCTGAAGGGAGTTTCTGCTGGTACGAAGGCCAACAATTAAAATTGATGGCTGTTTGTGAGGCAGTGCTGTGCACAAAATACTCATAGCCGTATTACTTTGCAATATATCCTGTGGAGCGTTTTGAGACATCTCAATGACATGATAAGACGCCAAATCAAATTCAAGGATTATTATTATTGTTATTACCATCATTATGTGCTGAAAGAGTTGAGCTGAAAGGCAGTTCCGTAGACCCATCTTGGAGATACATTAAGATGCTATGTTACACAAATTTTCCTATCCTATTAAAATTAAGGCTGCAGGGGGGAGGGGGAGACATGGAAAAACAATCTGCTTCTTATTGTCTGCTTTTGAAGTACCTCATTTTGGTAGATTTAAGAAAAACATAATGCTCTGTAGCAGGGGATCAAACAGGATTCTCTCGAAAGTGGAAGTGGGACTGGTACCTTGACCCTTGAAAATGCACTTTATAACATGAACTCTGTTTTCTGCAGGGTATCACCTGTAAGTCATGTTGACTTATGAGACCTTGGCTCCAATTTCAAGGTTTTCTCAGAGTTCAGTTCTTGGGGGTTGCCAAGAGCAATATATATACATATATATATACGGGATTCCCTAGAGCAAACATTGTTTATGTTGCACTTTCTAGCCATGATATGTCAGGGACCTTAATGGTTTTAAGAGGAGTGCCATTCACTAAGATACGGCATTGTGGGTTAGAGAAGAGAAAATAAAACAGGAATTTATAACCTCATTCTTTCGATGTATACAGTGTGTTGAGGGCAAAAACCATTTCAATTTGAAAAGTTCTGTACTTCTCAGTAAAATAATAAGATGTATCCAAACTATCATGAATCCCTTGGAAGATGTCACCATAACCAGTGGGTGATTTTAATTCAAATTTGTGAAAATCAAAATGATCAGAGAATGGGTCATTGTGCAATGAGCAGCACTGCCCCTGAATAGTAGTCATGCACCCATTAAATAAATCAGATATCTCACCCTCCCTCATCATCGCCAGTTTTTTTCACATTGCTGAAGGATGATCATAATTCATTTTGTGCCTGAGGCAACAGTGAGTTATGGGTTTCTCGTACTTGTGAAAGTAGCATCATAACTCACAGTCAGCAGTCAGATATCTTCTCATGCTGCAGATCAGATCATCTGTCCAAAGAAAAAAATGTTTTTTTTTCGCTTCTTGGAATGCCATAATTCTTCTAAGATGAAAGAACGAGCCGGTCACATAATTTAGATAAGTGTAAAACCACGATTAAAGCAAATGTATTTGCTGCAATACTCCTTGTTTTGCTTTACTGCTCCTCCTTGCTGCAACTTAATTGCTTGTTATTAATAAGGGATTGCTGAAAATTTTTCACATGTCTCTGTTAGACCAGGTATGTCCGATATATTTAATGGGTGCACACCTACTATTACTGGGCTGTTCTGTTCACCTCAAAGTGACTCTTTGCTGATCATATTAATTTTGATTTTCATATATCTGTGGCAAACTTTAAAGCATCGCTGAGCAAGAGCATTCCATGCAAGTAAATTTTAGAAGCTAAAAGCCCGAAATATGATTTCTGTGGACCATTTTAATGACAGTGAGAGTTGGATTCCCATCTACCTCTTTAATGCTTTCCACCTCCAGAATCTGCCATAACTCTGCAATCCAATCAATGAAAGTAAATAATTTTAATCAGCTCATATAATAAAAATTGTTTTGAGACAAGCACATAGGCTGAACCACTGTCGCGATGGGGAGTGAAGAAGATGCTCATTCCAATAATTTACAGTGACAGGGATTGGAAGTCTAAATTACCCCAACGAGACCAAGCAGGTTTTCATTGAACGGAGCACCTTTGGAAACTCCCCTCCATAAAATTAATTAAAAATTCTGAACTGAATGTTTTTAAAATCCAATGCATTTAATAAATAATTCACATATTTTCTATGTGAACATAAGTAAGCCTGTAAAGCATCACTGTGTGTTTGTCATAAATATTTTTTTCCTGTTTAAATCAAACAATTGCCAAGTCCATGCTTCTGGTTGCTAGTTAATGATTTCTCTAACTAAGTAAAGTAAGATATATTAAAGTCCCACTGTGTTGGAACGTAAAGCACTGTTTAAACAATGGAGTCCTGTGGCTCAGTGGTTAGCGCACTCGCTTTGCAAGTGAGAGACCTGAGTTCAATTCCAGGCAGAGCGAAACCTTGGGCAAGTTTCCTTACTCCACACGCCTAATAATAATCCCTCCAGAAAAACAAAACAATAATAAATTGGTCATTTTCAATCCATATGACTGTTTGTGGGACATTGTTGTGTGCAATTGGCTGCCTCGTTCGCCCACAAATATACAGTCAATTAATTTTACAGTGTGTTCTGTGAAGTGCTTTGGGACGTCCTCCCAACGTGAAAAGTGCTATATCAAATGCAAGGATTATTATTATTATTAAACTCGCCTCATTAGTAAGCTGTTAGGTATATGACTTTAAAAAATATAAAATCTTGTTTTTAAAAAAAATCAGGTATATGACTGAATGCAGTCAATATTCCCATTTTAAAGGAATCTAATTATTTCCACACAAAATGGGGAATTCCTCTTTTTTGATCAATAAAATCCAAAGAGTCTCAACATTTAATTCAAAGTCTTGAAAGCAAGACAATAATGCATCAAAGAGGAGTCTCATCAATGAGTTTGATAAAGTGTTCAAATGGCATAACTGTTCCTCTTAAAATTTCGAATCACATAGAATTACGGAACACTGGCTTCCAAATTACAACTGAATTTACGAACTGTTAAAATTTAATATTTTTCAATTTTTAGATCATCCGGAATTTCAAGCCTCGGAAGAGATCAAGCACTCCGGAACACTGCCCTGCGTGAGGGGCGCTACATAAATGTGAGTTGTTGTTGTTGTATCTGCTTGGCTCGCGTGAAGGGCACTATATAAATGCAAGTTGTTGTCGTTGAATTTGTATTTTGCAAACCAGATAAGTTCCAAATAGGTCATATAACAATAATAAGCATAATATGTCCATTTGACATATTATCTTATTGAGCATTGAAATGTCTCAAAGGCTTCATGGTATATACTGTACTGTTAAATGTAATGACTGTACTTGTAGATGAATGTAAAAAATAATTTGCAAGCAGCAGGGTTCCACAAACTGCCTGGAAGATCAAATTAACTGGAAGATTGTGGGCCAGGATACCAGGAGGAATTTCCTTCTTTTTTCAATTAATGTCAAGAGATCTTTCATATCCATCTGAACAGGTAGTTTATTGTCTCGTATTAAATTTTTCACCTCCAGCAATACAGCTTCCCCCCAGCATTGTAATGGAGTTTAAGCCTAGACTCCAAGCCACAATTTTGTGGCCCAGAGGTAAAAGTTTTATGCATTGAGCCAAGCTGATAAAGAGTCAATTGTAGGATTATAATAGTAATCCTTGCATTTGATATTGCGCTTTTCATGTCTTCCAGACGTCTCAAAGTGCTTCACAAAAATATACTGTAAAGTGAATTGTGTACATTTGTGGATGAAATGCGGCAGCCAATTGCGCACAGCAGTGTCCCACAAACAATCATGGATTGAAGTGACCAATTTTATTAATATTTTTTTCTTGAGGGATTATTATCAGGAGTGTAGAGTAAGGAAACTTGCCCAAGGTTTCGCCCTGCTGGGAATTGAACCCAGGTCTCTCGTTTGTGAAGCGAGTGCTGTAACCACTGAGCTACAGGGCTCCACAGTCCTCCATTATGATGGTTTTGATTAAGTGATGTGAAATGTAATAGAAATGAATTATTAACCAAATAACAAAACGCAAATGAGTGGTTCTGTATATCCAGCAAAATGTAAGCCGTTGACCCCAAGGTATCTGGTGCCAGAGGGAACTGTTTTGATGGATCAGCTTACAAAGCACAAATGATCTCCTTTGCTCGAATGAATACACTGTTGTAAAAACATAGGATTCAATGGGGTTTTTGCCTACATTATTCTTTGAAAGAAAATACAGAAAAGAAAACAAAGTCATTTTTACTTCTGTTCCAGTTGTTATCAGTTATATACACTTAACCATGTTAGACCCAAACTTTTGAGTCTAAGCAACTCTTCAGCATATAAGAGACAGAACACATCATCAGTTCTTTGGCATTGAATTCTCAGTTTGGTTTGGATACTCTTAAGTATGATACATTTTCAAGGCCCTCCACGGCCTTACTCCCTCCTACCTCACTGACTTGCTAACCCCCTATCAACCTTTCCACTTCCTCCGTTCCGGCCTGCTCCATGTCTCCCGCGCAACCCGCCCTATCATCGGCAGCCTGCCCCCACCCTCTGGATCTCCATCCCACAGTCCTTTCACCTGGCTCCCTTCCTTGCCTCCTTCAAGGCACGACTCAAGACCTTCATTTTTGACTGTGCCTTCAGCCGCCCTCCTCCCTCTCTGTCCTCCCTCATCCCAACTCTGCCCCCCCACCCTTGGGTCCTGATACCTGATTGTTCAGTGCCTTGGGTTGTCCTCCCAACATAAAAGGCTTTACAAATGTAACTTTGTTGTTGTTGTTGACAGATTTCCTCATGTGTCAGACCTCGCACCGCAAAAAAAAGGTCAGTTCATTGGCTTATAACTTTAGTTGAGAGAATAAAGAATCACAATTGAGCCTTTCTGCTTCCTTAAGTGGAAGGGAATTCTACGAAGGAATTCTACATTATTTATTAAAACTTTTTTCATATCTCCAAATTAGCTTACGTCAAATGGAACAAATGGGAAAGCAGCTGCACAATAATTGTGAAAAATAAAAGGCAAAATACTGCAGTAGCTGGAAATCTGAAATGAAAACAGAAGTTGCTGGGGACACTTAAGAGGTTAGGCAGCATATACGGAGAGAAGAAAGGAAAATGAGTTAGCGTTTCAGGTCGATGACCTTTCGTCATATCTGGAGGATGTTGGAAAGTCACCTCCCCCTCTTCCCGGCTCAGCTTTGTGCTCCGCCACTGTCATATTCTCTGGAATGCTGCTCTGCGTGAGGGATGCAATATAAGTGCAAGTTGTTGTCGTCCTTTCCATCCGGCCCTCTTCCGCCCAATATACCAGCCCCAGCAGCACAGAAATCTTGAAACTTTGTTTATCTCAGTCTGCAATACCATTCTCAGGCAGATACGTATTCAGTTCTTTTTGAGAGAATGAATTATTGCACATCATCTACTTTTGTTGTGCGCTATTTTCCTTTCCTCCTTGGGAAAAATTCACTTCCTACATGAGGCATTTTATACTAATCCTTTGCCCTCCAGTTCTGCTTTCACTATCTAAGTCAGAAACCAACTTACATCAACGTCATCTATGTTCTTATTTGATGCATCACAAAGTTACTATATCAAGTCTTTTGTGTTTACTTTATTTTAATTTTTTTCCTTATTCCATTGGGTCTCTTGCTGTCTCCCTGACTCACTTATCATTTTATTGCAAAAAAGTGGCAAGGAAAATAATGTCAGATAAAAGCAGGAAGGAAATATTAAAATCACGTAGTTGGCAGATTGTATTCAGAAGGTCATATACCTAGCGCAGCAAATTATCCTGGTTATGTAAATGACTTACTAACTACTTGTAAAACTAATCCTCACCCAAAAATCATTCAGAGCAGTTTGCATTTGTCCTAAAGGATCTGACAGATCTAACATATGAAAATATCTGCAGCACCTGCAGTTTCCTGTAAGGAAGAAGGTGTACATTTATAGTGTTTGAAACATCTCAAAGCACTTCACAAGCAATTCATGCAACCGGTGGATGTTAAAGTTCCCTTGACACTATTCAGAAACAGAAGGGAATTTATTCTGATATCCTAAGCAACAGTCCCTCAGAATAAAAAACTTGGTCATTCACCTCAAGGCTGTTTATGGGGCTGTTTATTGCTGTACACAAATTGCCTGCCCCATTTGCCTACAAATACACAGTCACTACACTTTACAATAAATCCTGTGAAACGCAGTGATATATCTGAGTGTTTATAACATGGCCAAAGGCATCTCTTCAACCATGACTTTGGCCACTCTCCTACCCTCTTAGCTATCCACCCTCCCTGATCCCAACCCCCCACCCCACCTCCCCACTCAGGTCCTAATCCCTGACTGTTCAGCACCTAGGGTTGTCCTCCCGACTTGAAAGGTGTTATATCCATTGCAAGGATTATATTATTTATGACTGTTTCAACAACGTGAGGCACCATCAAATGCAATGATTAACATTACTATTATTATTACTGTATATCCCATTCTCACAAACAAGAAGGTGATGAATGACAAATTAACCTGGAAGATTGTTAATCAAGAATACAGAAGAAGCACAGAAGAAACTTCTGTGACTTGCTTAATAGTGTCATGTCAAGGTCGAGCAGAGAACAGGCAGGTGAGGCTTTGGCTTATGCTTCATCTGATTGATGGCACCACAACAATACAGATCTCTCCCATATTATACTGAACTATCAGTCTAGACAATGATCGCTTGTCTCACCAAATTAAAGTACCAACAAAACGTTGCTCCGCAGATAAGAATGAGTTAATGGTCATATGATGCTTGAACTCATGTAGCTGAATCAGTCAAAATATTCTCTTTCTATTTGACCATTCATAATTTTGGAAGTCCCCATTTAATTTTCCCTTTAATCTTTGCTGCAGCAAAAACAGCCTCAAACTTTTGAGTTAACAAGTCCTTCACTTTACGGCTGTTTGTGGGGCATAGCTATGTGTAATGTGGCTGCTGCTTTTGCCTACAAAATACGTAGTGACTACACTTTAAAGTATAACCCACGAAGTGCCTAGCGGCAGTCCTCCTGACGTGAAAGGAACTATATCAAATTCAAGCATTGTATTTATTTAAGAGACTACACATGAAAGAGAAGGGAATGGAGAGATATGGGAGAGGGGATGAGGAGGGATGGAAGCTCTTGTGGAGTATAACACGAGCACAGACTAATTGGGCTGAATGGCCTGTTTCCATGCTGTAAAATTTTAAGTCTGAATCGAGAATTATTACTGAAAACAAAAAGGAGTTTGTTAAAGAATTCATTTTTTTACATGGAGGGGCTGTTAGGATATGGATTCCCTTATTACAAATGGCTGTTGAAACTGAGACGATACCAGCATTTTAAAAGGAATAAAACAAAAAGTTGAGGATAAACAAAATTAAAATTCACGGGGAAAGAGCTGGGAAATAGAATGAGTATCAATAATTCCAGTGGGGTAGTTAGTAAAAGCACAGAAACGGTAGACCGAATGGTCTGTGGTTTGTAGGTCAAGGAGTCCTGTAGCTTAGTGGTTAGAGCACTCGCCCCACAAATAAGAGTACCTAGGTTTGATTCCCGGGCAGGGCAAAACATTGGACAAGTTTCCATACTCCACATTCCTCTCCAGCACCTTGGGACGTCCTCCTGAAATGAAAGGCACTATACAAATGCAATTTGTTGTTGTTTACATAGCTGTAAGTAGGAACCCAGTTGTTAGTCAATTAAAGGATCGCTTTTCCGAGTAATAATCCCTTGAAAAAAATAATAATAATTTGGTCAATCAATCCACGCTTGTTTTTGGGATACTGTTGTGCGCAATTGGCTGCCACATTTCACCCTCGAAAGATAGTCAATTCACTATACAGTATATTCAGTGAAGCGCTTTGAGATATCTCAAAAACGTCATAAGGCGCTATATCAAATGCAAGGATTATTATTATATTCTGTGCTTTAAACAATCTATAATTCTGTAGGGTAAATTCTGTGTTGTTCCTTAACCCATTCTTTGTTTTAATTAGCGTTGGCGTGTGTATGAAAATGGTTTCCAAGTTGACCAGTGATAAATTCACTCAGCGTTTTCTCAATGCAGCTCCTGAGATCTCTGCTCCCACTTAGCCCGCTAACCGCTCTGGGATGCTACCCTGTGTGAGGGGCTGTATAAATGCAAGTTGTTGTTGTTGTTGTTGCTGTATTCCCTTTAAACAACCCAGCAGAGTTTGGTTTAAAAAAAACACTACAGGAAATCAACTTTGTTTTAGAAAAGTGAATTTTGGTAGCAGGATGTTTGCTCAGAATCTTCCATTGTACCAAAGCCTCTGCGGGAGGTGGAGAGGTTAAAGGGAGAGAATCCCTTGGATTCTAATAATAAAATGATTATTTACTGTGTTGCTGTTGGTAAAGCCAGGCTTCAAATGGTGGCCGTGTTTTCCTCTAAACTTTGTCATTGCACTTGACAGCAATTGCCTATGAAGCTGTTTTAGCCTTATTAGGCGCTATATCAAATGCAAGCATTATTTTATTTATGTGCATAACTACTTAAATGAAAAAGAGAGATGTCTGGCTTCAGGGCTACCAAGACACACACGCACGCATGCACGTACGCACACACACACACACACTGACAGTATTTTGTGCTGGGGACAGAAAGAGAATATTTTAAAACGTTCAGCACAAGGTTGCAAAATTGACCTTCAGAAGTATCATGATGTTTTGTCCACAGGCTATCACTAAATTCAGGTTAAAGTTATTGAATAAAAAATGTCATTAAAAAATAACATGCACACTTTGAGGAAAATGTGGCTCTTCAATGTGCCTGAACATCCATGTAGATATTCAGCACAGTTTTAATTCTCCCAGTCCTGATGCTTATAGTAATAAGCCTTCCATTTATTTCTTGCAGAATCGTACCTCTTATTCTTTGGCTTTTACAGAAATAATTGTTGCCTTTTATACAGCACCTTATCACCGAGTTGAGGTATCGCAAAGGAGCTCAATGAACTTTATTGTGAAGTGTAGTGACTGCATATTTATCGGCTTTTCAGACATTTGTCCATTGTAGATAAATCGTAATCGGATATCAGACATTAACATCTGCTTATCTGCATATAATAATCCTTGCATTTTCATTTGATATAGCCCCTTATCACGTCTTCAAGACGTCTCAAAGCGTTTCACAGACTATACTATAAAGTGAATTGACTGTATATTTTTGTGGGCAAAACTGTGTTTATTCTTTACTTGAAAAAAAACACAGAAATGGAGTGGGGGAGGAGGAAAAGTGGCTCTAAATCAGAGACACTCCTTAATCTTCACAAACAAATGTACAATTTTTAAAAATTTAAAAAATGACCAGGTAAAATTCTGGAGCCTGACTGCTCTGTCAGGAAAGAATGCCTCACACCAGTTATCAGAACTAGAGCATGTGGAGAGCTTTCAGTATTGTCAGATCAGTGACCTTGGAGATTTTTCGTTTTCTTCTCATTGCTTTCAGAAATATATATTAAAGGAGCTTCATGACAGTGGAATGGAAAACAGATGAGAATAATCTAAAAGAAATGGAACCTACTTAAGATGTTGTAGGAGAGAGAGAGAGATTGCCTTTCAAATCATAAGCTAATTTTAGAAGATATTACCCTTTCTTGAAAGGTTATCATGAATGCAAGTAAATAAGGTGCGTGTCATTGTGAGTTAACCCACATTGCCCGAGAAAGCAGAAACACTACGAATGTTTCGCTAGGCAGAATTTATTGTAACGTATGTTGGGGTGAAAATTGCGACGTGTGATGTGTTAATTAAAGCAAGAAAAATGCAGCCCGTCAATGTCCCTTAATTATCGATTGGTTTAATCATCCCGACTCCCCATCCCCACCAGCAGATCTGTCACAATAGTAGAGCTTGAAGCTGAGTGAGGCATTGGGTACTTATTTTACTCTGGTTTGTTTTGAGTAAAACTAATATCCCATTGGCAATGTATGCACACTTGGGAGCAGCTGAAGGCCTTACTATAACAGAGTCAATGGAGGAGAGGGCAAACCAATATATTAGGATATCAATCGGATACACTTTTTAGTGGTATTGTCAGCTTGGCTCAGCTGGCAGCACTCTCACCTTTGAGTCAGAAGGTTTTGGGTTCAAACCCTATGTTGGTACTTCGAGCTCATAGTGTAGGCTGGTACTCCATTGAAGTGCTAGGAGTGTGCTGTATTGTCAAGAGATGCCATCCTTCATATGTGACATTAAGCCGAGTTTTCATCTGCCTCTTCAGGTGGAATTTTTGATTCCCTGCTCAAGAAAAAGAAGGCAGTTTCTCCCAGTTTCCTGGCCAACAATCCCCCAAATAAAATTGATCATTCACTTCATGACTGATTGTAGGACATTGATGTGTGTGAAATTGGCTGCCATGTTCGCTTACAAAATGTGTCTTTACTTTACAGTAAATCCTGTGAAGCACTTTAAGATGTCTTAATGATGTGATGAGGCACTATATTAAGTATTTTTATTATATATCAATTAACATATGAGAAAACACAAATGTTCGCCCCGTTATCAGTTTCTCTCCATGGTACCTGACATTCAGTAGAAAAAAAACAATATTTGTCAAGAGTTTATTAAATGAAATAAAGAAAAACAAATATTTTTTGATATTTTCATATTCACAACATATCTAATTCTTTAAACAGGAGTATCCTCAGTTCATTCGTATTTTTCCTGTGTGTAATTCCATCATTAATCAGTCTTATACCAATAGAGTGAAATGTAATTAAATATTTACCACTAGTACTTGAGATCGTGTGCTCATTTATAAGGACAGGAAATTAAAACTCTGCACCTGACCCAGCATTGCCATTTTGTGAATGTTTCTACCACAAACAGTGATCAAATGCTGCATAAAATTAAAGTCAGATTGAAAAATGGAATTTAAAATTCCCTATTTCAAAAAAGGAATGGAGTTTCTCCGGGTGTCCTGGCCAGCAATCCCCCAAATGAAATTATTCATTCACTTCATGTCTGTCTGTGGAACATGTTTGTCTGCCAATTCGCTGCCGCAGTCACCTACAAAATACACAGTCACTGCATTTTACAGTAAATCGTGTGCTTTGAGACTTTGTCCAAATGTGGAAGATGCTGTATCAAATGTAAGAATTATTACTATTTATATTTTAACGGAATATTTCCACACTAACAATAAAATAATAATCTTTGCAATTGAGTCTAGTGATTGTGCATTCATAGGGAAATACAGCAATCAATTTGTGTACAGCAATTTCCCACAAGCAACCATGAAGTAAATGACCAATTTTATTTGGAGGATTATTAGCCAGGACACTGGGAGAAACTCCCTTCATTGTCTCTATAGTAACAGACATTGGGTTCCATTTACTTAGCTATATTGTGCAACATGGAGTAGAACTACAACAAGATTCAGAACTTTAGTTGGATGATACTGTAACAACAAACAACAAATTACATTTATATTAGTGCCTTTCACATCAGAAGGATGCCCCAAGGTCTCCCAAGTAACAAACCATCTGACTGGTCTAAAAGCAAAACAGCACTTCCACCATCCCCCGAACCCTTAGGAAGATCAGTTAGCTGATCTGTTCTTGTCGAGTTAATCCAAACTTGATGTACTTATGTTTGTTCAGATACAACTGCATCGGTCACCTGTTTAGTTCAAGTCTTGAACTTTGGAAGGAGCCTATGGCTCAGAGTTGTAGGCTACTGTCAACTTGAAGTTCACTGACATCACTGTTCTCACCCCATTTTGTGGCATCAATACTTTTAGAATATATAATAATAATAATCCTTGCATTTGATATCGCACCTTATTACGTCTTCAAGACACCTCAAAGTGCTGCACAGAACATATTGTAAAGAGTAGTGACTGTATATTTTGTGGGCAAAATTCAGCAGCCAATTGCGCACAGCAGTATCCTACAAACAGTCAAACACTTTCCCCAATACTGTAAAGTTCAATTTTTTTGGGGTTCTTTTGATAAAGAATTGCATGGAATTTCTAGCCACCAGTTAACTATACTGAACAATTAGAGAAATGTAGGCACCATAGTGAGGAGGTCAATGCTTCATCAGTGAAAATCATAATTATGACTTAACACCCTGCAATTTCAAAGTGAAATGGTGTAAGGAAAGAGGAGGGCTTAGGATTAGAGGAGTTTGCAACAGTAAGGAAAGCTGGTGTCAACAAAGACACAACAGGCTAAATGGCCTCCTCTGCGCTATAAATATCTTATTCTAGCACACTAATGACTCTAGTAACATGTCAGCACTGCATAATCATTTCATTCTTCTATTAAAATAAGCCTGTCTATCAGCTCAGCCTCTGGAGAAATACTTCTAGTTCTCAATGTTGTTTCTCATCAAAAGTACCATTGAGCCCTGGTCTCTTCCTATCTTTCCCCTGATATTTTCTTGCACTCAGCAGCAATTTTAAGCTTTCTCGTTTGATTCAATCTCTTAACTACCACACATCTATTGTGATAACTCACGATTGTTAAATAAACTAACCTGATGAAATATATAGAAATTAAACAACAACAACAAAATTGTATTGGCATAGCGCCTTTCATGTCGGGAGGACGTCCGAAGGCGCTAAACAGACAGGGATCAGGTCCTGAGCGTGGGGGGGGGAGCAGGGTTGGGATGAAATGGGTTTTGAAGGTGGCAAGGGAGGGGCCGAGGCAGAGGGACTGCGAGATGCAGTCCAAAGGGTGGGTGCAGAGTGGCAGAAGGCCCGCCCGCCAATAGTGGGGTGAGCAAGGCGGGGGACATGAAGCAGGCCGGAGCCCGCTGAGAGGAGGGAGTGAACATGGTGATAGGGTTTAGGAGGTCGGAGAGGTAGGGAGGTGCAAGACCGTGGAGGGCTTGGAAGGTGAGGACCAGGATCTTGAACTGTATCCTCTGTGTGATGGGAAGCCAGTGGAGTTGGGCAAGGATGGGGGTGATAGGGTCGCGGAGCCTCATGTTGGAGAGGACACAGGTTGTAGAGTTCTGGATGATTTGCAGCCTGGGGAGGGACTACAGTATAAACTACAGTATATGTGGCCAAATGCTGTTTGTAAATTTATGATTTTCCCAGTAGATTCAAATTGATAATTTTTATAATTAATCTGTGATGAAGTGTCACAAATTTCACCCCTTGTATCATAAAAATACAAAGATAACACAGCTCATTATATCTAATCAGATCATCTCATTCCATTTGTATTTAAGTACCTCTATGGAAGCTGTTCTGATATCTCACTATTATTGACATGTTAATAAGAACCAAAGATCCAAATATATACAACCACATAGCCAGGGCTGTTATTCAGGAACCTTCATTTAAGATATTTGGTTTAAAAAAAGGCTTCCACTAAATCCTGTTGACTTGGCAGATGTAAAAGTTTACAACCAGATTGCTTATTTATGCATCACCAACAACAACAAACAACAATTTACATTTGCATAATGCCTTTCACGTCAGGAGGACATTTAATTGGACATCATGTTATATATCCATAACAATGATATAACAATAATAAGTATAATAGCCAACATTTATTGGTAGTCTGGTTCCAGAGCCAGTTGGGTCCATAGTACGCCAGGACATTGCTGATGAAAGCACAGCCAGCCTGGCTTATCAGCAGGACTTGGAAGGCCAGAGTATCTTGCCACTCAGTTTTCTGGTCTCACATACATCAGTGGGTATTTGAAGTAGATTGCCATCATTTGTGGCATGGGTTGACGTGCACAAATACAGCTGGTTGGGACTCATGCTATACTCATGCCATACTAAGCAAACAGCTTGAGAAACCCTTGACACTGATGCAGGTCCAAAGCAATTGCTGATTCAGTGTGTTAACCATCTGTGTCACCTGCGTGCCCATGTTATACACCAGTGTTGTAGATAGCAATATTAGATACATCAAGTATAGCATAACCAAGAAAAAGATCCTAATCATAAGATCACAGCAGAAGTTTGGATGGAGAAGACGCTTGAGCAAAGTTATCTCAGCCTTTGAGAATACTGATCCTATTGACTTTGCATTATAGCATAACATTTTTTTTAATTATGTCCAATGTGTTGGCCTGAAACACTCTTCCTGGTATGTTTTTCAACTATTAATTACCCTTTGTTTTAAAAAATTCTGCTGTGTGCTGTAAACTTACCTCTCACAATCTTGAATATCTGATTCTTCTCCTGCTGCCTTGGTGTATCTCAAAGTATTGCTCTGGCTTTACTTGCTCCATCCCATTTAACATCTTATGATGCAGAGGGGAAAGCACAGAGGAACACTGCATCAACCATGTTAAACACCAACACTGAAAATGTAAATAAATTCATTTTGTTTAGAACAAAAACTTGCAATGCTGCATTTTTTTATTATGCCTTAAAATTGGGGTCTATTGTACAACATGAAAAGATAACAGGAATGGTAAATAGCATCTTAGTGTCAGTAGTGTAAGGATTTTAAATGGTGCTGACCGGTCACTCAAGCAACTCAATAATGAGATTCTCCATTGCCTGTCTCCCTGGTGACTAATCTGCTGCTGATAGCTGCAATGGTGCAATGTAATGTCAAACACCTCCTTCCCTGATTCATTTTATAGTGAGTCTTTTCAAGAGAAGGCAAGTATAATTCAGATCTATGGGACATCTGTAACTAAAAACAAAATGTATTGCCCCTAAAAATGTCCCTTTGGCTGCTCCCAGCTTGTTGGATACTAATTAATAAATAAGGACCAATTAAATGGGACCAATGGAAGAAGATCAATAGGGAGAGAAAGCAGGAAGAACTGAGTAGAGGGTGTTTGCTGTGACTGTTGGATTGTGTAACTGGAGACTTAAATAAAATAATGATAATAATAAAATAAAAGAGTGTTCTACACATTGTTTGTTGAGAATGTGACACAGATCACCTTCTTCTCCTTCAGTCTCTCTGCCCCCACCCTCTGGAACCTAAAAGGCTCCATACAACTGTAATTTGTTGCTGCTCTTGTTCACTGTGATCAATCTTGTCAGTGACTTTAGATTGTCCTGTCTGCAGGTCAGGCAAACCTTCCAGTTGTTGAAGGTGTGAAGGTGCAAAAGTGCAAGGTCCATTTTAAAGAAAAAATGATGCAGTTCCCAATTGATAAGAACACCTTCCCAAACACTTGCACATTTAGGCCCTTTACATGGATTGGATACAGGTACCATCTCTTGAAAAAGTAGATGCTAATTCCTCACATTGTATGCAGTTAATATTTTCTTTGTCTTTTACTCCATAAATCATGGCCGGAATCCTAATTTTCAACACTAAGGTTTCAAATGTAATTTCGGACTCAATGTGGCATATAGGAACAACATCGGGTTGAAAAGTTTGATGCTTCAGATTCAATGTGATATTATATTCATCTGTTATGAAATATCACACTTTCACCATATTATGTGAAAAGGAGAATATAGAGTTTCATTTATCCGAGTGGAAAATAATTAGCTACAGCATGTCTAGTTCTGTACCAAAGATTAAGGTTGCACTACAAGAGCGGCACTTTTTTCAAACAGTTGGATTTTGTGTACCCAAGGATACTTCAACTTTATCCTGTTGTTAAAATCACAGTTGCAATCTCTTACCTGTCACAAGTAGCCTTTACAGTAAGCCTTCTGAGCTGCAGGATACGCCAGTAGTTGCTTCTTGGTATCCTTCAAACAAAGCTTTACCAATCATGAGCAGCTCTTCTTTTCCCCTTTATCACTGCGGATTTCTTCATTGCTTTTGGAGAAGTCAGAACGCCAGGAACAGCGTTAACAAAAGACTGCTAGAGCAACCACTGGCCCTCCACCCCTACTAATTTACTCCCAAGTGTTCACACATACATTTGGGATTTCAACAATTCCTGGACCTCGTGTAGCAGGTGGTGTTGATTCGTACAAGAAAAAGGTTAAAGAACACTGCAAATTCTACACCAAAGGTACACACACAGAAACAAAGTTAATACCAGATTGCTCTTCTGCCTAAGTACTCCCGAGGGCACAATTCCAGTTATATTTGCAATCCTATAGAGCCATGCACATCCATAAACACAAATCTGTACCATTCTGCAGCATTTGAAGTCTTTTCTTTAAATCCCCAGAGTGGGACGATACTTCCTTGATACAATACTCCTTACATTTGATGTAGCGCCTTATCATGCCGTTGAGACATCGCAAAGCGCTTCACAGAATATACTGTAAAGCGAATTGACTGTATATTTTGTGGGCGATAAGTTATTATAAATCCACCCTGCTGTTGCCAGAGTTCTGCCCGCATTGCCGTTGGCGGTTTGGGGAAATTTCTAAACAGTGAATTTAGTTCTCTCCTTTCCTATTGCTTGTGATTTGTTGATACCTCTAACCTGAACTTGTCTGTCCCCAGAGAAGGCTGCCTCAAAACCATAAGAATACTGAGGTATCAGCCTCAATACCTCAATGCTGTCCACAGAGATAGAAATAGGAACATAGGAACATAGGAATTAGAAGCAGGAGTAGGCCATTCGGCCCCTCAAGCCTGCCCTGCCATTCAATAAGATCATGGCTGATCTTCTAATCTAACTCCATCTGTCTGCCTTATCCCCATATCCCCTAATCCCTCTTAAAGTAAAGTTGTCTTTACTTTAGGGGACTGCAAGTTGTCTCTTTTGTTATATCTGATAAATTGTAGATGAATTGATCTCAGTTACAGAGGAACATCTGCACAATCAATTGGGCACGATCCAACCATCGTCCAGCGGGGTTTGAAGCCATTTGATTCTGGTAATATTTCCTTTGCGGTTCTGGGACTGCAAGTAATATAGTCTGGATTACTTTGTTTGCCAATTTCTGGAGATTCTGAAGCAGATGACTATTTGGACTCTGTCTCTCTAGGCTACCTCACCATAATTGCTTTTATTTAGTGCATGTACACTTCTGCTCTTGCTCCCTGCAGATAGCACAATCTAATGCATTTAAGACTCGAGGGGTGAACATTTTGGTGTTGGCATATATCAATTAAGTACCATGGTACGAACACATCAATGAAATTAATGATCGCATATTGGACCTTCAGCTCGCAGCACTGGATGCTGCTTAGCAGAATACTTGACTTTGAATGTTTGATTCAGTTAATCTGGTCTCCTGATAACCATCTGTACAAAGCGACAATCCAAGAACCAGATACACAACACACAAAGAGGCTGGCATCTTCGGCCTGAGCAAGGAGCAGGGTTTTAGTGGATCAGGCCACCTGTAGCACACCCAGGGACCAACCTCGGTGTAAAATATCATAATCTCACTCGTTTCAATGATGTGTTAATTAGCCCATTCTGGTGTTTTTCCCATCTTGGTCGAAGACTTTTGCTGATCCTTGTGTAGAATTGAAAGGCCAGAAGATCCAAACCTTCAATCACTACTTGATAAGTAAAAAATCTTGATAACAGCTCAAACATTTTTTAGGCTGGCGTAAACCCCAAGAGTGCAGCTTCTTAAAAACAATTACCTATAAAGTGCCCACTCAATTTTAACATTGTAGATGCTTTATCAAATGTCAGAACATGATCCCATTGCTAAGAATACTTTGGCCGTAGGCCTGAGGTGGGGGAGTGGGGGAAGAGGTGTTGTGCTTTAATGCATGCAGGGTTAGTACTGGCATGGGTATATGGTGCCAGTGAGTTAAGAGGTGTCCCTTTTTTATGCAAGGTCCATTCCAATACCTGAGGGATTGGAGAATCAAATAGTGTGTTGATTCCTATGAATAATAGATAAGCTTGCCAAAGAAAGTGGTTGCTGTTGTCTGTCTCTCTCACTGAAGTAACACACACAGTACCATTTTCAACACCTTTGAAAAGCAACATGTCAATGGTTGTAATCACTGCTGGTCAAGGTGTTCTGTAGAGCTCTAGAGAAACTAAATGCAGCTTGACAAATTCCACTTTTTTTTAATTTAACCAATTTTGCTTCCTCTCTGTAGACTCCAAAAGGTCCGTCATTCTCAGTAGGTTTTCTTTTGGCTTCTAATGGAAGAGGTTAAGGTTCACACAGTGCAGGTTTACTGCTGTGTGCTCTCCCCAGACTCTTGTATTCAAATCTACTGAATGTAAAGCAACAGGGCTGGAGAGAGACATGCAGAGGGGAAAGGAAACACGCTCTGAGCCAAATGGAACTGATTAAAATACAGAATATGTGACCAAATACAACTGAAATCCTGGAAGTATTTCCAATCCATTGAGCCAATAAAAAACTGAACCAGATGGGTGGCTAATACTTTCTAGATAAACTAATACTGTATTTGGATCTCAGTTTGCTGGCAAGAGAACAAATGGGAGATCAGATAGTTTGACTCATGCTGCATCCCTGCTCCTGAGAGGGGGAGGTAGCACTGAGGTTTTGTGGTTCACATCCACTCTAGTTCAAACAAGGCTGGGGGAAGGGGACATGGAATTGTCCTGGGCTCACTTGTCTATGTTCCAATCAAAGGACATGAATCAGATGGCGTGAGCTTATTGAACAGGCAATCATTTAATCATAATAAAGAGATGGTTGCACATTTGACTCTGACAAAAATAAACACCCAATTTCGTAGATCTGCAAATGTGCCAATTTGAGGTTGCACAGAGCGCAAAGATTGGGTGGGGATCAGCCCCGATCTGAACTGATGTAAACCAAGATGCATAAAGCAAGCTGTACTGCTGAGAGTGAAGTGGCCTTGCTGCTCCAGTACCCCAGAGACAATTATACCTTGATTAGACCTTCAAATAAACCATTAACTGTACACCTTAAAGTGTACATTAACTGTGAAATTGGTTTGCCTTTATCAATGCATGACAATTTATTTTGACAATTGCAGTAATGAATTACATCTGTAAGGATTGTACTGAAAGTATAAAGAAAGAGTTCAAATAAAATAACTCTGTGGGAAACTGATTGACTTGTCTCGTATTTAGTTCTGTGGGGAAAAATAAACTGATTAATAGTGTTTCTTTGGTTTTTGAGTTCCTATCCCATGGGTTTGGAACTTTGATAAGAGATGATGGAATATCTTTGGATCTGCATAGCAAAGAACCCAAGTTAGGTTCTTTGCCACAAGTTGGAGCATTGTGGGTTAAAATGGAGGCTGACTCTACTTTTGAGCTGCAGACACAAGGTCGTGAGAGAGATGCCTTAGAGAGCTTGCAAAGGCAATGCCACCTCCCCACCAGAGACAGTAACCGATCATTACTAATATCTCTGAGTTAGTCACCACTATATTACGTTATCTTAATATAGATTTGTCATAACAATACTTGACTGTTCTTAGATTGAGATTGTTACCATTGTTGTTATGGATTAAGGTAGTAAATGATTGATTGCAACCATTACTGGTGTGGTTATTGTCTCGCAAGCTAATCCTACACATATGCGCAGTACAGATATGGGTATTTAATGTGAAGGGGTCTGGATTTAATTTGTCCACCTCTTTTAAAACAAAGCCATGCTTTTGCGCAAAAGGATAGTCTTGTATTAGCAAGGGCAAATTGGAGAAAGTGATCATCTTTTTGAAAAATGGTGTAACCACAAGCTGTAAGTGGCAATAGTTTGAAATCCTTTTCAATGTCAGAGAAATTGATAGTTTTTTCACTTGGAGTACATGAGTTATGGACAATATAATTTCATACAACCCAGCTTCAGCTGTCAAAACAATGTGTATTGATGTGTCCCCTACACACACACACATGCACACTTACTCACTGGCCTACCAACTGCTGATCTTCAGAGAGGAAAAAGAGAATATTCCCATATAGCCCTTGATGCACCAGATTGATGACAACTGGTGAGCGTCTAAGTGAGATTTATTATTGAATGAACATTTTCAAGTTTTCCCATCAGTCTTGCTCAAATGTTTAGTGGTTGCTCTTTTGCCGGCAGCTGGTGGGAATGCTTACAGTTCTTTTAAAAAAAATTGCCCCCAATCTTACTCTAATTTCCTGTGCTTTTGTTCTCAAATGATTTATTTTTGCTTCTACTAGAAGTAGCTCTTCAGATGTCAGGTGCCCTCCTCTTGCCTCATCTAACCAGCCATTATTGCTGACTGAGCATTGCCAGTAAGCAATGGCAGGTTATTTGACATTAACAACGACAGAGATCCTAGTCCCCAGCAATGGCAGAGATCCCTGGACCCTGGCAACAGCAGAGTAATGAACGGCAGAACAATCACAACAGAACGAATACTAGATGTGTCATCTCCAAATGTGGAGACTTCCTACTATTGGCATTGCATTTTGCAAGCAAGTTATCTCTTGCCATGAATTTTTTTCTAGTTTAGTGATCCAGGGATCCTTGTATTGATCACTTTTCTGTGCTAATACTTCCAGCTCTCTTTCTGGTACTTTGGTCTCCCGGTATTATGATAATACAAGTAAATTATCCTGCAGGTGCTATCTCTGAATGTCAGCTTCTGCATAATGGCGTGATATTCATGGTTAACAGCATCTTCATTGCATTGGATGTCTGGTTTCTCAGCTGTCGAAATGTTGCACCGTTCATGGCTTACTGTTCTTGAGCTTGACAATACAACAAGAGAGTTGTGAGGTCGGAATATTTATTTCATCAAATCTGTCAATCATCTGCCCTTGTGGGTTCTCCATCTCCAACGTACAAGATTCTTCTCAAACTGTCATTCGTTACAAGCTGAGGGAGAGAGAGAGATGAACAAGAGAAGCTACCCCCTGTGAACTCATCAGCACAGACTTTGATTTTTGCTTCTTTGTGGTCAACAGTGCTGTCAATGTTATAGGTTAGATTAGCAAGGAGTTGTAAGTATGTGCCAGCAGCTAATGCGTGATTCAGAGAGTTAATCTTCCCTCTGCGTTTTGCAGCAATCACTAATCTTGCATCCTGCTGGCTTTTCTTCACAATGTTGCAGGGAAGATGATGTTGCAAACTATCAATCAGTTTTTCCGTGTCTAATTGCACAAGTCAGATTACAAGTCGATCTGTCAGTACTAAAAATCACAATATGAATTTCACACGGACCAAACACTAGGAAAAGCAAACAAAAATTAATTCTCACAGTTTAGTTTCCTTGCCTGGGGCCCTGGGACTCGCATATTGCCTACAGGGTTGATCATTCCTGTTGCAGTAGCAGAGTTGCAAGATAATGAGGTCCATTGGGGCCATTTGAAATATGATTGAAAAACCCTTTTATATTCTTAAAATGCATTTGAAATATCTAGACCAATGAGACGGTGTATTACAGAGCAGCAGGTCTGCTATGTCAATGCTTTACAACATCGCCACATACAATAGTACAGTAATACATGTTTCAGAAGATAGATTGAATACTGATAGAGAAAAAGCAACTGAATCATACATACCTCCTGTGGCATTCTTAGTTCCTTGGTGGGCCAACCACTTTTTCTAAAAGAAAAGCCCAAATCCTTTTTTGTCACTGAGGATTGGATCATACCTGTTTTGGAACATACTTGTGGCACAGAGAAAAACTTATATTCATTATGTACTTTTGTTTTGAAAATTTTGCTTGGAGGATATTTACTGTTGCTCTTTAAGAAAGAGGTCATAAAAGGATAATTCACATATTTATAACAATAGTAATAATAACCCTTGCATTTCGCATAGCGTTTTTCACATCTTCTAGATGTCTCAAAGCACTTCACAGAATATACTGTAAAGTAAATTGACTGGATATTTGTGGGCGAAACTCAGCAGCCAATTTACACAATCTGGGGGTGATAAATGATTTCATAATAGTAATAATAATAATAATATGTACCTGCATTTGATATAGCACCTTACCACACCGTTGAGATATCTCAAAGCACTTCATAGGATAAACTGAAAAGTGGTGTAGCCTTGTATATTTTGAGGGCAATAACTGTATATACATGTTACTTGACAGTGTGTATCTATAACCCAGAAACAAGTGTTTACTATAATTTCCCTTCCACATTTTTGGAATCCATTTCTTCTTCCAACTCCACTGCTATTCAAATATTATCAGTTGGGGTCTCGAACGCTTCTGACCTTCCACCTTCTTGTTCCTTAACAATTTGTTCTCACTAACTAGGGTCTAAGATCATCCCCTTCAACCCTTATTTTAATGAATTCAAAGCTCATTATAATCTGGCGGTTTTCTGCCATTACCTTCAACTCTGCGATTCCTTTCTCAGCCCAGAAACTCCCAGAGGTCTAATTTGCAGTATTTCTTCATGGCATTCCTTACTAAAGAAAACCTCAAACACACAAATGGACTGTTGTAAGTCCATAGCATGACAATAGGAACTTGAAATTATAGAGTGTTCCTCGAGGCAGCCCTTTACAAAGATGGGGTCAGACACCAAGCATGGGGAGGAGAAAGAGGCAAGTGAGTTCAGGTCTGGTCAAAGAAGTAGGTTGTAAAGACAGAAACAGGATGGGCAAGGCAGAAGGTAGAGGGAGAGAGTTTCAGAGGCCATAGATGTAGAATCTGAAGATTCAGCCACCAATGTTGGCATGGTGAGGCAGGAGAGGAGGTTGCCCAACAAGCTTGAGAACTGATTGGAGGGATGCCAGCAAAGAAGTGGATTAGAACAAGATCAAAGAGATAGGGAGGTGCTGGAGAGTGAAGAGGTTTATACATGAGGGTGAGGACGTTGAAATTTATCTGTTGGAAGAAAGGGAATGGGTGTAGCCTGGGGACAGCTTGGATGATAGGCATACAGAGTTTGGGTGAGGATGCGGGTGGAGAGGTTTTGGATAAATTGATGTTATGGATAGTGGAGCTAAGGAGGCAGATGGGAATGCATTGGAAACATCCAGGCAGCAGGTAGAGAACAACAGCAACAAATTACATTTGTATAGCACCCTTCACGTTGGGAGGACATCCCAAAGTGTTTGAAAGGGATGGATCAGGATATTAGCAGCATTTGGTGTGAGTTAGGGGCAGAAAGGGTGATATGTTGGAGGAGAAGAAAAGCAGTCTTGGTCAGTAACCAGATGTGAGGGAAAAAAGAGCTGAGGATTGAACCAGATGCCAAGGTTGTGCACTAGTTCATGAACAAAGGATTTCCCTAAGTTAAAACTCCTAATATGGATTTACAACCACATTTTTGCCATTTACCAGAAAATCAATCTTATAAAGTTAGGTTTCTTTTTTACTACCAAGCAGCCAGTTGACCAGGTAACCCCGACTACGAGGGATTAGAGGCCAGGTGCAGTTCGCTGAGAAAAGGTAGGTCCTTTAATAGTCATGATGCTAATTAAGGAATTGAGAACAACTTTGTGAGCAATCCTTAACTAGCTCAAGGAACAGGTTAGGAACACTGGAAATTTTGCCCCAATTATTTTTTGAAACAACCTTCCATTTTCCTCATATAATTCAACAAGCATGTGAGGTTGGGTTTCTCTTTATCTCTTAACTTTCTCAAAACGTATAAGTGTTTTTCAAAGAAACATAATGCCATCTTGTAATAACATCATGAATTCCTTTCCACTATATAACCTGTCAAAGGCTTTAAACAATTTTACTGTTGACACTGTAAATGATTTGTACTGTCCTAGAGTGTTTCGACTCCTGATGGTAGTCAATTGTGGATGTGTCAAGAACAAATTGTAAGGCACTTCCCATCTAAAAGAAAGCTCTTCTTCCTTTCAGTTAAATTGGGCTGAACTTTTCCAAGCTGTCAATACAAATCTATGCAAAAGGTTAAGAACAAATCTGATGGTAGGAATCAGGAGTCTTATGTGTAAAATACAATTGTATAGCTTTTTGTCATTTTTTTAATTAGATCGTAAAGAGAGAATAAAGTATAATTTAATTGTAAAGTTTGGAGCTTTAAAGCAATCTGTCAACTGAACTAATGGTGCTCAAACAATTAAACTCTTTATAATCTTTATGGACAATGAACATTTAGTACAGTGTGGAAAATAAACATGTGCACCAGTCATGTCCGAGTAAATAGGATATGCTGGTTATATCAGTCATAAGACAAATTTAGGTTCATTTATGTTTTTCACACATAGTCTTTCATACCACAAACCAATAGAAGATTATCCTGTCTGTCCTTCAGATGAGACGTGAAACCAAGATCTCCTTTACTTCAAGTGGTCCATAAAGATCCCAATGCACTATTTCAAAGGGAAGGGAGTTTCTTCCAGTGTCCTGGCCAGCAATCCCCTGAATAAAATAGGTCATTCTATTCATGGCTGTTTGTGGGACATTGCTGTGTGCAAATTGGCCTTTGGCCAATACATTTTTCAATATATCCTGTGAAGCATTTTGGGGCATCCTCTTAATGGTAAAGGCACAATACCAAATGTAAGAATTATTATAATTCTTCTTCTTTATTGACTTGGAATGAGGAGAGATGTATTTTATGCATTTTTGCAGGAGTTTGAAGTATCTTTGGAATGCAATTTCCGAATTCATTTTCCATTTGCATTGTGGATGCTTTGAATCAGGTGATGCTGTCATGTATGCGTATTCCGTAACAGTTTGAGGCTGAGGTTTGGATGAGGATTGAGGTGACTATTTTTGCTAACTCCTGACTATTATTTTAAAAACTTCAATCAGATCACCCCTTAACCTTGTAAACTCAAGGGAATAGAGACCAAGTTTAAGCAAACTGTCTTCATAATTAGACCCTTTAAGCCCTGGTATCACTTTGGTGAATCTGCACTGCACCTTCTCCAGAGCCAATATATCCTTCCTGAGGTGTGGTGCCCAAAACTGAACGCAGTGCTCTAGATGGGGTCTGACCAAGGCTCTATACAGCTGAAGCATCATTTTCTATCCTCTATATTCCGTCCTCCTTGAGGTAAAGTCCAACATTCCATTAGCCTTTTTGATAACTTTTTGTACCCGTGAGCTTGTTTTTAGTGATTTGTGTACGTGGACACCTAAATCCCTTTGCTCCTCCACAGTTCTTGGTTTTCCCCACTCACATAATCTGTCTAAGTCCCTTTGTAACTTCTTGCTCCCATTCACACAATTTACTGAGCCTCCCAACTTTGTGTCATCTGCAAATTTTGATATAAACTCTATTCCTTCATGCAAGTCATTTATATATATGTGTGGTGAATAGCTGAGGCTCCAGTACAGACCCCTGGGGAACACCACTTGTCATGTCCACCAATAAGAGAACATTCCTTTTATCCCTAATCTCTATTTCCTGCCTCCCAAACAATTACCAAGTCATGTGGCAAGGTTACCTCGGATTCCATGCAGTTTTATTTTTGCTAATAACATCTGGTGCGGAACCTTATCAAAAGACTCACATTTCTTTCTAGCACACTTAGTAAAATAAAATTTGATTTCAATGGTTCAATTATGCTATCTACTGAGCTACTGTTTATTGCATATGTACCATTCTAGAGTTGATCAAGCTGAATAAAATAACAGCCAAGATGGATTTGTTCTTCATTCCCAATGGGGAGGTGCTCAGCCTCTCACATTACTTACTGTGTCAGCATGGCTGCCATTGGTGATTCTCCATGGAGGTGCGGAGGGGGGAACCTCAAGGTAATCCTATCTCTGGACAGACGTGATCTCCACTGGTTTTTCACAGGGCACTGGGCATCAGGAACCTCCTTTGGTCACCATCTGATTTCATGGAATCCAATCTGAGATCAGATTTAACATATCTAGACACGGGCAGGATTTGCTCTGTACAAATCTTTGTGATTCAGAAATCTTGCTTTTTAGAACCTTCATTTAACCCCATGTGGACTTATTCCTTCACAAGATTTCAAGACTATAGAACTGCTCACCTGATATACAAGTAATTATGCTACCATTGCATTCTAGGAGCATTTTAAGCTCAAGTTGAGCATTGCACTTCTTGATAATATCTTGCTTTGCTCCAGGTATCCTGGTCAACAATCCCTGAAATCAAAATTGATCACTTACGTCATGCCTGTTTGTGCAACAAATTTGAAAGTAATATCTCAGGATCCAGTATATAGTTTGGGACATGATATGTCAAGTGATGCTCGGAGGGGAACTAGATGGAAATTGGTCTTCCTTTGCCTTGAAAGTTCTTATGTTCTTAATTCTTAACTGAACTGTGCACAAAAGGGGTGCTGCAGTTGCCTACAAACACTGAGTATATTCTGTGAAGCGCTTTGAGACGTCTTAATGACATGATAAGCTGTTATATAAAACCTGGGGTACAAGGCACTATATAAAGTGCAAGGGTTATTAGAATTACAGTAAACTCCTAATCACTCATCATTCCAAGGGAAAAGAGCTTAGTGACAAGTTATTCGGAGTAGTAAGTTAGGCATATATATACTGTATGTACATAAATAGATGCAGCCAGTATATTGACAGCAATGATGAATTAAGTGGTACTGATAAGTTAAGCCAGGGCAAGTTATCAGGAGGTTACTGTATTATTTTTAGCATTATTCTTACTCTTGGCACAGTTTTCCTCAGTCTATTATCTGAGCTTAATAACCATAAATTTAAATCAATACCACAGCAATTGTCTTATCATCTCTTCAGAGTTTTACTGAGGATCCCTGAGGGAGGATAAATGATCAGTCAGAGTATAAGGCACTCACAGAGATTCAGATATGTCATCTCTCCAGTAAAGGTAGTGTTAAATGTGGACCTACTGCTGTGCATGTGTAAATCAAGATGTAATTCTGAAGATTTATATAGCTATGGCAGATGAACGAATTCATTTTTAATGTGCTCTTCTTTCCCTCTCCTTAACTCACGTAACATCAATATAAAATCTAAATGGATCTTTCTCATGCAATTCATTTTAAATACCAGTATGGGGAGGGGGCATGGCAAGAAACAATGTATGAATGCTGAATCTCATATAATTCATGGTCACTGTTGATAATTATCAAAAGGATGAAAAATGCAAGTTAAAATTTGCCTTCAACTTTTTCATAAAATAAATATTTTTGATCATATTTTTGGTCAACATCCCTAATTCTCCTTTGTCTGTCATTTTTCAGTGCTCCAGAACATAATTGTTAAGCATTTTGAGGCAGAGAATTTCTCTCGGCATCCACCAGATAAAAACTGATCACTCAGAGAGTGATCAGTTTGCGGGACATTGCTTGCACAAATTGGCTGCCACATTTGCCTACAAATGCACAGTCACTACCCTTCATTTTAAAATCTATGAAGTGCTTGACATGTTTCAATGATGTGATAAGCACAATGTCAAATGCAATGATCATTATTATGAATGATATATATATTATATGACAGGTGATATATAAATACATTTTGCTATACTGTATATGCAAATGAATTTTGTATTGTGATACAATCAATGCAACAACAATGTCAATTCATTTTGAAATACTTCATTGTAAACAATACATTTTTAATATTCTTTGTGAATTGGTAGAAAAAAACTGCAGAAATTACTTTCTGTGAAAGGATTTGTGACGTGCTTTGCGACATCTTGAAGACGTATCAATGCTGCCTTTAAGTAAAAGGGATTATTTATGAACTCGAGAATGAGGAAAGTTGGAACCACAATAGTATTTCTAAATGGTAAAGAGGAATTAAAATTCAATCTGTGTAAGAAGTGAACTAATGGCTTTCCCAAGGAAACAACTAATGGTTGAATTTGTCTAATTTGCACATGAAATACCAGAGAATAATGTATTATTAAATAGGTCATTAAACAGGCTATCCCATGCAAAGTCAAAGCCTTGGAACTGCCAATAAAGACTAAGAATGTCATCAGAGATTTATTGATGACAACCATGATGTCCAACTGAGTTGTCAACTGTTTTATTCTTGAGCACGCCCCCAAAGTAACTATGATGGATCTTGGAAAAAGTATCTTGTTGGAGCAACCCACCCTCATAGAATTGTATTGGAATCCTGTATCTCAGTGGTTAGAGCACTCGCCTTGCAAGTGAACTGGGTTCGATTCCCGGCAGGGCAAAACGTTGGGCAAGTTGCCCTACTCCACACGCCTCTGATTACCTACCAGTAAGTAGGAATCCGATTGTAAGTCATTTGGCGGATCGCTTTTCCGGGGGTAATAATTCCTTTAAAAAAATGTGGTCACTCAATCCACAACTGTTTGTGGGACATTGCTGTGCGCAATTGGCTGCCACGTTTTGCCCACAAAATATACAGTCAATTCAGTTTACAGTATATTCCATGAAGTGTTTTGAGACATTTCGAAGACATGATAAAGCGTTATATCAAATGCAATGATTATTATCATTATTATTTATTGGTAACTTGCTGGACAGTTTGACTGGTAATATTATACAAGCCTCTTTTTTACTGCTTATTTGAGTTGTAATATCTATCTCTCATTTACTAGGCATCAAGAAAGCAATGATTATTTCAAAGCAAGTTGTATTTATCATGGGTTAGAAATTTTACATGCATAGGTTTACTTGATTAAGGTAACACTTCAGAGGGTGCAGAATTTAGCAAATTGCTGAATACGGGTTTAATGTTGAAATCTGTTTTCGGTAGTTTTCAAAGAAACTTGCAGAAAAAGGGCTTAAGGAGCTTATTTAAGGGCTTAAAGAGAGTATTTAAGAATTTGATAGGTTCTAACCCCTTTGAAACACTACGTTAATATAATAAATCTAGTCCGACGTGGAATTTCTATCTAAATGTCTGGACAATTGGGCTTTAAGGTCATAAGTACCTGTTGACATGACAACAGGACTAGATAGATAGACCGGAAAACGTTGATAAGATAGAGGAGCTGCTTTGACTTGTCAAAGCAACTAGTCACCCTATTTCATTCTTGCCTCCTTTCATTACTTGCTCATTTGCCGTAAATTATGATTAGCAGATAAAGTAGTTCTTAGCTGCAATAATTAGAAAATGTTGATAGGATGTGGGAGCTTTCACAGATTTGAGATAAATCATCATTCCTTTCAAATCTTGCATTCCTTTATTACTTTCTCAGAAAAAGGCATTAAGATTATCAGATAAAATGTTTTTTTTAGGTACAATGATTGAAACTTTGCCACTTCTATTAATTGATAAGCTCAGTCCTCATTTAAACCCTGCCTCTTTTGTTCATGTTCAACCCACAGTGAAAATAGTGGAAGTTTCCTCTCTCGGAAGCCTGTAAGATTCAAAGTAAATTTTGTTTGGCCAGTCTCAATTGTACAATAGTATAGCGCAACACTATCTGTAATACAGCACAAATGGAGCAATCTGACTGGGAAAGACCACAAGAGTGATCAGGTTAATGATCAGCAAACGTAATAGATATTCTGTATATCATTGTCTCTGGGAGCTGTTCAAAGGGATCTTGTAGAGAGGAGTGTGATCTGTATGGTGCCTTATTAATCAGGAAATGCAAATGTGAGTTCTACCAGAGAGCTTTTCTATTGATGAATTGTTGTGCTAGTTGACATTAGTGCCAGAAAATGGACGCTATCTAATTTCAGCCATCCAGTGCAGCATCAAACTCTCCCAAGACAGGTATAGTAATGGCTTCTGTAAAGCTCTCTCTACTTGATCAACATTGTGGTCTAACTCGAACATTTTATACTGTACTAGCTTCTCATATTTGAAATAGTGCCAGTGCTGTAACATTAATGTTAACTACCATGATATTATGAATGCATAATTTGAAGCAAATATAATTAATTTTATGAATGTTACTCACTTTGTCTCTTTTTATTTTCTCTTCCCTAATTGTCCACTGCCCTTTCTTTGCTTCAACTTTATTTTTCTATCTCCATTCTAATATTCTAACCCTTCTAATTTTTTTTAGTAAATTGCAAAATCCAAGCAAAGTCCATAAAACAGGTAGACAACAAAACAACACAATACGATTTACATTTAGATAGCTTTTCATGTTAGGAGAACATTACAGAGTGCAATACACAACTTGATGGGCAACCAAGTCAGGGGTAGGGAGCTGAAGAAGATAGTGATAAGACAAAAGATGTCTGAAAGCCAATGAGATAAGGAGATAATTCTTAAGGTAGGCTGTAAAGATGGGAAGAAAATTGCTCTTATCTGACTTTCCCAGCTTGGATTCACGATTTTCTATGAATTTCACAAACTGGAAGTGGCTATTAGCATGACAAATTTGATTTGCAAATTAGACCCATATTGCAGTGTCCCAATGGCTGCAGCAATGAGATCAGCTAATTTTGCACAGACCAATTCAATCAGTAATATTTTAGTATGTATGCCATTACCCAACCAGGGCATCGGGATAATTACTTTTCATTTTAAAACAATTGCACTGGAATCTCAGAACAATTGAACGTGTTTGGTATTTTATTAGTCTGCTTTGTACTCTCTTAGTTTTGCAATTTTGGAAAAGTGAAAGGAAATAAGCATACGGCATAGGTCAGGGGTATTGATTTTCATACAAGAAGATTTATGTGGCCTGCAAAGTCCTCGAGCAAACATGTTTCTATCACTGAGAAACTTTCGAGAGAAAACCTTTCAATTAATCTTTGGAGTTTGGCAGGGTGTCAGCCCTTGTTTCTCAGCCCACTTGTTATGCAGTTAAACAAGTTATGGTTCAAAGCACGATTTAAACCTTTGCATGGTGATCCTCAACAATGATGATAAACCAGCCAGTCTGGCTCGTCAGCAGGACTTGGCGGGACAGACCTGTAACTACAAACAGAGATTCCCATTCAGCTCCTGTTAACCCTGCAACCCAAAACCCTAACAGGTAGGGTGATCCTAGCTTGACAAGTAGCAGGAAAGCTTACCAGACAGTGCTTTCAATGGCAAACTATGCAGGTTTAGCTGATTAAACTTGAGCAGTATTTTAATGGCTCTGAGACTCTGAGATCCCCAAACCTTGATTATTGCCACCATGTGCCTAATACTCTCCAGAATTAGGTAAGCAGGGTAACTCCCTCCAAGGAGAGAGTGCAAGTCTATTCCAGAGACAACAACTTGCACTATATAGTGCCCTCCACGCAGGGTAGTGTCTCAGAGATACAGGGAAATTTGCAAGGGTGGATGGCACACATATCCTATGAAGTGCTTTGAGTCGTCTTCTTGATATGAAAGGCGCTACATAAAATGGAAGGTTTATTAAGGATTAGAATTTGAAAAGTACCTGAGTCAGGTTCTCTGCCACATTCTCTGCAAAGAGATGTGGACCTGTTATCCTAGTCCACAAGCAATTTGCATCATGGGTTATAATAATAATAATCCTTGCATTTGATGCAGCACCTCAACATCTTTGAGACATGTCTAAGCGCTTCACAGAATATACTGTATAGTGAATTGACTGTATATTTTATGAGAGACACGTGGCAGCCAATTGCGCACAGTAGTGTCCCACAAACAGTCGTGGACTGAGTGACCCATTTATTATTATTTTTTTTTTGAAGGAATTTTTACCCAAGGAAAAATGATCAGCCAATCGACTAACATTCGCGTTCCTACTTACTGCTGTGTAAACAGAGGCGTGTGGAGCAAGGAAACTTGACCAACATTTCACTCTGCCGGGAATTGAACCCAGGTCACTCGCTTGCGAGGTAAATGCTCTAACCACTGAGCTACAGGACTCAACATTGATCTACATCAGGGAAGTCTTTCATCATGCTGCAGAGAATGCATATTTTACACCGCTTGGTTTCCTTAATAAGGAATTCTGTAGTTAAGGAATTCTATTAGAATTCCTGGTGACATACAGGAACTCTGCTGCAGAAATTTATTTTATAAAAGCAGAGTTCCTGCGGATCAGTTTGATGTACTGACTGTTATTGGTACTCAAAACGCTTCTCGGGATATACGGTAAAGTGAAGGGATTGTGTATTTGAGAGTATTATGGAATAGTTCAGGGTTCCCATTGCTTATTATTGTTGTATTTTATGGAAAATGACTTGGAATACCTCAATTACAAGTCGTTTGGATGAAAAAGGCCCTTGAACCCACCCATTTGATCTCATCCTTCCAGAATATCTATGTCTTGATACTGTAGCATAAAGGCTAATAGTCACTCCTGCATTCTCTATAATGCGCTTTGCTATCCTCAGTATCTTGCGTCTTCCAATTGTCGTACGCCGTCTTCTTCTTTTTCATCCTAGACAGAATATTCCTGGTCATCCAGGCTGGCTTGGTTGTCGCACATTTCCCTTTTGTGGGAATATATCTATTTAGACCTTGAGCTATCATATCTTTGAAGATCTTCCATTGCTCATGAGTCATTTTACCTGCTACTTTCAGCCTCTCTGCCCCCACACTCTGGAACTACAACCCACGGTCCCTTCGCCTCGCTTCCTCCCTTGCCTCCTTCAAGGCCGGTCTCAAGACCCTTCTCTTCGACCATGCCTTTGGTCTCCCTCCCACCTCTCTGCCTTCCTTCACCCATACACCACCCCTCCCTCATGCTCGGGCACCAACATCTGACTGTTCAGTGCTTTGGGACGTCCTCCCGACGTGAAAGGTGCTCTATAAATGTAATTTTGTTGTTGTAATAGAATCCAATCCTATTTCACCTTTGAAAGAATCAGGCTGCTTAAAGTCAATGTGCTGGCCACACACCTTTTTTTTTCTGCTTCCAGAACAGGCCCTATCTCAGTTTTCACCACTTTAAAAAGACAGGCAGAATATTGTAGAATTCCTCTCCATAGAGTTAATATCTATGTATAAATTATAGGATGCCTGAATTCCTGATTTCTATTTGTACTGTTTCCTCCTATCTCACACTAAACTACATTTTAATCCTACCTTCCTGAGGGAGTTATTTTCTGTCAAAACGTACAGAAACCCACTGCCATGCTTAAGAGTATTCAAACCAAACCACATATGTATGGTTTCTATTTTTTTGGTATGTTGAAAAGAGTCCAAGCCCAGGGGGAATGGAGGATTCTACAATATAATGATCTGTTGGCAGGGAGCAGCAGTGAACCTCAAAAGCACTAAAATTAGATGGTGATGTAGAGAATTCTGATTGTATGAATGATTACACCTCTATCACTATGATAGCATATAATAGGGAAAATTGTTCATTTTGTGATTATCTGTACGAGAGGCAAGACTGATGATACCTCTGGACAATACTACAGTAGTGTAGTATAGCCAGTTTTGCTCACTAGGAGAACACTGATACTCCTAACCAGAAATGTGATCTTGAAATCTTTATCAGCTGAGAAGAGTGAGAAGAAGTCTGGTCCAATGCTTACCAACATGTTTTGAGAGGCCATCCCAACGTGAAAGGTGCTATATCAATGGAAATGTTATTGTAACATTCATTTTCAAACTTTCAAGCATCAAAATTTCAGATCATTCACAGGGCTACAAAATGTCCTCTGTCAGAAAAGAACATACTCAGGAAATTCTTTGTGCTGGGAAACCTTGAGCTAATAATCTAGGTCAGGTAGTCCTCCCTTTTGGCTACTGAAGGCCGGGTGCCTGATTTGAGAAATGTCTGCAGACCACATAATCAATATTTTGTGTTTTCTTTCCAGAACCATAACGCATAAGAACCAATACAATAAAATACAATACAAAATTACATTTGTAGAGCACCTTTCACATTTGGAGGATGTCCCAAGGCACTGGACAGTCAGGGATTCGTACATTAGCAGGGGGTTCGGGGTGGAAGCAAGATGAGTGGAGGGCAAGCAGGGTAGTAGGATGGCCAAAGGCAAGATCGAAGAGGAGGGTCTTGAGACATGCCTTGAAGGAGGCAAGGTAGGGAGCAAAGCGAAAGGAATGTGGGATGGAGTTCCAAAGGATGGGAGCGGAGAGGCAGGAGACATGAATCCCGATGGTGGGCAGGGAAGGTGATGTGGAGCAGGCCACAGCCTGCTGAATGGAGTGAGCGGACATGTCAATATAGGGTTAGCAGGTCACAGAAGTAGGAAGGGGCAAGGGCTTGGAGAGTCTTGAACCTAAGGACTAGGATTTTGAGCTCTATCCTCTGGGGGATGGGGAGCCAGTGTAGCCTGGTGAGGGTGGTGGTGATGGGGTCACGGAGCCTGGTGCAGGAGAGGACACTCTCTGTGTGTGCGTGTGTGTGAGTGTCACTCGCTCTCTCTCTCTCTCTCTGTGGGTCTCTGTATCTCTCTGCTCTGTTACCGGTTTAAAGTAATTCACAGGTTCTGCTGCTAACCAACTGTTTTTCCTGCAGGATCAGACCAAGCCTGGACTCCAGACACACAGTGCAATTGCGCCTTGGGACGTCCTCCTGACGTGAAAGGCGCTTTATAAATGGAATCTTGTTGTTGTATCTTGTTGTTGTGAGCTGGATGATATCATCCCTCAGCCCAATTGGACCACCATGATCTAGGCTGACGAACAGTGCTGTTTTGTCAGATCTGCCATCCTTTGGATGAGACTTTCACCTGAGGTCCTGTCTGCCTGTTCAAGTGGACATTAAAAATTCCATGGGTCTATTCCAAAAGAAGATAGTTTTTTCTGGTGTCCTGGCAAACAATTTTCCATATAAGAAAAGGACATTCATTTTTATGTTAGTTGATTTGAGGGCCACAGACTGTCTACTATGTTCGTCTACAAATATATAGTTACCATAATTTACTATAATCAGACTTTGATCACTGCCTTCTTTGTTATTCTTCAACCGGAGGCGAGTGTACAATGTAGAATGTAAGCCCTAGAGTGTTTGTTCCATGTTTTGTTTATATATTGTTCAGCATTGAAACTAGAAGAAACTATCTTCTTTTGGAATAGTGCCATGTGATCTTTAATGTCTACCGAAACAGGCAGACTTGACCTTGGTTTAAAGATTCATCAAAAGGTGGCAAATCTGACAAAGTTACTAAAGTTACAATGATTAATATGGTAAAAATCCTGTGACGTGCTTTGAGATGATTTGAAGTAATAAGGTGGCATATCAAATACAAGGATTATTATAATCATTATTATAATAAAATGTGTAGTAAAAGAAGCATGAAAGGTGCAATATATATGTAATTTGTACACGTTTTGTCCATTTCCATCCTATTAAATAAGGAATTTTGGTCGATAAAATAATGACTTTTATTGATTCATAAAGTATTACGGGTAAGCAGAAGAGGTCAGATTCTGTCAGGTGGTTGCGTGGACAAAATCTCTGCTCTCTCCAGCCAAAATATAACCTGTTACTGAGTGGCCCAGAAGCCTAAAGCTTGTTGGGCTCGATCAATAGGGCATTGATTTGGCCAGCGATGCCTTGTATTTAGACTCTCCTTCTGAGATCAACCCTGAAAAATAAACAAACACAACACTGAAAAACCACTCTAGGGCTTACATTGTACATTGTACACTCACCTCCGCTTGAAGAATAACAAAGATGGCGGTGATCAAAGTCTGACAGGAAAAGACCACTGGCCAAGAGGGCTTCTCTGGCACCTCGTGGCCAGTTATGCCAGTGATCATTAACACAATGTTAGGCTTAAAATATCACTGGCATTGCTTCACTGTTGACCATTTTAATAAACATCTTAAGTCATTGGAGAGGCCTAAGGTAGATTCATACATGAAAAATATTCATGCTGCCACAGATCATCATTCCTGAAGAGATGGAGGAAGACAATTGCTAGGAAGCTACGGATGGTAAAGAAGGGCACTTTATTGCCTACGAAGAGAAGGGACCTGCGGCAAATCACATACTGTACTGTCAAGCAACAAGATGCCAAGGTATCGTTTGAAAATTGCTCCTTGACTCTGGATTCTGCCACAGAAGCTGAAGCTTTTTTCAACAATATAGTGACACATCGACACAATGGCTAAGTGGATGCCCTTCATAAAAAAATTCTCCTGTACTTTGGGGATTGAAAATGTCTTTGAGGCTGCTCATTCTTGTTTCACCTGAATGCATGGTCACACAGCTGTATAACTTTGCAGATTGCCATTCAGCTTGGCAGCATTGGTGAAGCAGGTAATCTTCCTCGGTACTGTAATCTTTTAACCACACTTGATTGAAAACCTTTCTCTGTTGTTGATTTATCTGCAGTACATATCCAGAGTCTTTGATTTTAATTTCTGATTCCCAATCTCTGCCCATTTTCCTTCTCGTCTCTCCCTAAAACTGCCCGAACTCTAAGCAGCTAGCTTACTCAGTTTACTTATTTCAAAATAAGAATGATTTTTAATATTCACTAAATCAGATCTGAATGCTGGAATAATCCAAGAATAAGCACTCAAATGATTCTTTAGTTGGGCAGCATCGATGACATGATCTTGGAGTCCTGTAGCCTATTGTTAGAATACTTGCCTCGCAAATGAGAGGAGCTGGGTTCAATTCCCAGATAGAATGAAACCTTAGAGCCCGATTTAGGGCCATAATTTAGAAAATGAAAAATCTTCAGCTCAGGGATAGAGTCCTGTAGCTCAGTGGTGAGAGGATCTGGGTTCGATTCCCAGGCAGGGCAAAACCTTAGGCAAGTTTCCTTACTCCACACACCTCTGTTTACACCAGCGGGAAGTCGGAATCAGTCGTTAGTCGATAGGCGGATCGCTTTTCCAGGGGTAATAACTCCTTAAAAAAAAATTCTATAATAATTTGGTCACAACTGGTTGTGGGACACCACTGTGCGCAATTGGCTGCTGCGTTTCGCCCACAAAATCTACAGTCAATTTACTTTATATTATATTCTGTGAAGCGCTTTGAGACATCTCAAATATGTCATAACACACTGTATCAAATGCAAGGATTATTTATTACTCTGACATATAGCTTTTTAATTACCAAACTCTTCACATTTCTTTTAGTTATTTTTTGTTGCTGGAAGGCTAAGAAATGAAGCTGAGTGAGTTAAACAAGGCTCAGGGAATCTATACTGCTTTGTTTTACATGGAGGCACAAGGAGTTATTTAAAGCACCTTGAGTTCTTTTCATTATCAATTTGTTTGATTTTGTGTAGGTCCCAAGCCACTATCCAATTTCTTAACTCTCATTTGCACCTCATTACAATGTAGTCTTGACATGATGTAATGAGACAGAATAATAAATCAACTCAGAGAACATTTTAATATAATATGCTTTAATTTTGTTTATCATTTTGCAATGCTAAACATGAAGTTCGGGTTTGACACTTCAGTGGGTTCAACTCTTAGAGATTCTATTCCCAGCCTCTCTTCCATCTAATGCTGAGCAGTGAACAATATATCAATGAAGCTTATTTGAAGACAATTCTGATGTGTATGAATCCCAGTTTCACACACATCAGAGCTCTCTGCACACAACCGCATAAAAGCGCTCTCAGACTCTACCCTGCGTGACAGGTGCTATATAAATCGTTGTTTCAGACCAAGTTTCGCATGTCACAATTTCTTTGTCGTAATGCAGAATAACCCATTCTCCGTGAGGCTTGGCTATTGGGAGTGACAGGATATGGAAAAGAACTGAGGCAGTTTAAGCATTTTGGATATATCAGAAGATGGATAATGAAAATATCAGGCAGCTTTATATCCAATGTAGATTTTCAACCTAGCTCAATATTGTTAATAATTTTACAACCCAATTAGGCTGAACGAAAAATAAAAAATTTAGTCTTTAAATGTACCCAGTGTAAAACAAACTGGGTATTCAGGTCTTAAAATTGAGAATGATGCAGGAAGATGAAATATTCTTAAACTCCAATCTAAATTTAGAAAAAAAAACTGTTCCTTTTTAAGAACTATGGCTTCCGAATGTAAACAGAATAGAATAATTTTCAACAATTCTGCTCTTATTCTAACCTTATATATCAGGACAAAATCAGGCCAAGACCATGTGGAATTTCAGGCCTATTGACTTTTGAGGTGCTTTTGAGGTGCTTTTCACAAATTTGCTACCGATGTACATTTTCCTCTACGGGTTTCCAGCTGTAAATAAATAAATATCACCACTAAATTAGCAACACTGATCATGGCAACTATTAGGGTGTGTATCAATTAATGTTATTCTCTCATATGCAAGATGCTACCATAACTGAAAGGCTACATATAATTGTACGTTGCTTATAGTTTATTGCTGTTTTAATATTATAATCTCACGCAATGCTGGGGTTATTTACCTAAACGCATAGAATAACCCACAGTGAGTCACAATACATCATACATTCTAATACCAGTTATGATGGAATTTGCAATATAAAACAAGTGCTTAAACCTTAGTGCTGCATTATTCATTATGACACTTACACAAGGTCCAGTATATGCAATGAACCTGTCAGTATTGCAATGTTGTTGTGGAGAAAATAATTTCAACTTTTCAAGTGAAACAAATAAAGACTCTTTCTGCATGAGTATCTTACTGACAGCAGGGCCCGAATAATGAAACAGTGGCTATAAGTTGCAGAAAACTCCACGGAAAATATAAATCTTGCAGCCTGTACAAATCACCATCTTGGAAACGTCCGATAAAGATAACTCACTGCATGTTTTAAACAACTAAAACAAGTATATAAAAATGCACTAAATATGAATAATAAACTTTACATTCACGTGGGGGGACATCCCAAAGTCCTTCACAGGATCACAGAATCATAGAATTATACAGCACAGAAGGAGGCCATTCGGCCCATCGTGGCTCTGAAAAGAGCTATCCCATTCAATCCCACTCTCCGGCACTCTCCCTACAAAGCCCTACAAACTTGTCCTCCCCAAATAATTATCTAATTATCCAATGTAACATACATTCTAAAACCAATTATGATGAAAACGCTTTGAGACATCTCAAAAATATGATAAGGTGCTATATCAAATGCAAGGATTATCATTATTAACATGAATATTATTATTATGTGACAGACATTTTTGTCTTGTATATAATAACAGGTTTTACTGGAGTGGAGTCAGAAGAGCGCGGGGCGGAGGCGAGGCCTAGCTGCGGGCATAAAGCACAGCCAGGAGAGGAGCCACTCAATCGGGAGCGGAGTCAGGAGAGTGCGGGAGGCGGGTAAGTGAGGGGAGGGGGGGCGATTCACAAAGTGACGTCGGCGTGACAGTTAAAAAACCAGCAACAACGACAATGGCCTCGCAGCCCCAGCCACTGCCATCCCAGCCATGACTTGAGAGACAGCTTGAGGGCTGATGACGTCCCACTGATCGCTCGCTCCCGGTCTCTGCTTGCACGTTTTGGCTGCCGCCCCGACCCGAGCCTCCCTCTCCCCATCCGCTCCAAATGTCTCTCCTCCCACACCTCTCTATCCGCTACTCCCCCTCTGTCCTTCTCTTCCACCGCCCTCCCCGCCTTCTCTCTCTCCTCGACCCCATCACCACTTCCCTCTGCTCCAGCCTGGGCATCCTCCGCCCGGACCATCATGACTCCCAGCACTGGCTGTCCCAGACCAGCAAACCCACGTGTCCAATCATTCACTCCCTCCGCTCAAACCGCCTCCTTAAGGCAAACCCAACTTCCCCTTCCCTGGTGTGTGCCCTCCCCAACTCTCCACTTACATCACTCTCCACAACCATCTCTCCTGTACAACCCAAAATCCTCTCTGCATCAGTCTCTCCTCCCTCTCCTCCCTCCAGCAAACTCACCCGCATTTTCCTCCAAAACGTCCATTCCTCTCAACTGAAGTCCTCACCATCCACGACCTCATCCTGGACGAGCACCTTGACATTCTTGGGCTGACGGAAACCTGTCTCTCCCCCAATGACCCCGTTCCCCCTAGTGGACGCCTCCCCTCCAGGCTACACCTTCCACCACACCCCTCGTCCAAACCAACGTGGCGGCAGGGTGTCCTTCATTTCCAAAGCCTACCTTGGTCTCACCCCCTCCTCCTCTGGCTGCTTCCCCTCCTTCGAGCACCTCACCCTCTTCTATCCCTCTCTCCCATTGAAAATCCTCCTTCTCTAGTGCCCCCTAAGCTCCCCGGCTCTTTCCTCACAGACATCTCACACTCCTCTCTTCCCTGTCCCTCTGCTCCGAGCGCCTACTCATAATGGGCGATTTCAACCTCCACCTAAACTCCCCTTGCACTACTTCTGCCGACTTCGCTACCCTCGTCTTCTCCCTAACCTCATCCTTCATATAAATTCACCTACCCACAACCGTGGTCATGCCCTTGACCTCCTTATCACCCCCCGCCTTGACATTTCTGACCTCAGCATAGTGGACAAGGCCACCTCAGACCACTTCCTCATCTCCTCTCACATCCCTCTCTTCTCCACCAAGCTCTCAACCATCCTCTACCGCCCTTGGAAAAGGCTAACCCTGAGACCCTCACAAAGGTCCTCTCATCATCAAACATCCTATCCCTCTGGCCTTCCACCTGCAGAGATCCTGAAGCAACAGTCCAGCTGCTCCATGATCACCTCTCCTTCACCTTCAACTCCCTCGTGCCCCTGAAATCCAGGACCATCTCCAAACTCACCCGATCCCCCTGGTACAACATCCATCTCCACCACCTAAAATCCCAAACCCGGCAGCTCGAGCGCAGATAGTGGAAAACTGACCTGACAGTCCACTGCCAACTGTGGCTCGAGCATCTCCACAGCTACCGCCGTTTTTGACACGCGCAAAAATGGCCTTCTACTCCAACTTCATCTTGGAGGCTAAATTCAACCCCAAAATCCTTTTTTCCACCACACACTACCTCCTCCATGCCCCCCCCTCAGGCCTCCTCAACCTTTATATCAAATGCCAAGTACAAAGAGGTCATAGACTTCCTTTCATCTAAAATTCACAACATCCGCCAGGCAGCCTCATCCACCTGCTTCTTGTCACCCACCACCATGCCCTCTCTGTACCCTTCACCCTGCTCATCATCTCCTCCTACCACCACCCCCTTCCTACATTCCTTCCTTGCCATCTCTCCCTCCTCCCTCTCACCCACCATCACCTCCATGAAACCTACCACCTGCTGCCTCGAACCCTCCCAAACAATTTGCTAGTCACCCAGCTCCCCCTCCTCTGCCCACTACTGGCTAACGTCATCAACCAGTCCTTCTCCTCCGGATCAGTCCCTGACCCCCATAAAACTGCTGTCATCACCCCCCTTCTCAAAAAACCTTCCCTGGATCCCTCAAACCCCAGCCACTACTGCCCCTTCTAACCTGCCCTTCCTCGCAAAAGTCCTGGAACTCATTGTTGCCAATCAACTTCGCGCACATCTCTCCTCCCACTCCCTCTTCGAAACCCTCCAATCCGGTTTCCGCGCTGCCCACAGTAAAGAGACTGCGCTTGTGAAAGTCACAAACAACATCCTCTCTATCTGTGACCAAGGCTCCCTCTGCCTCCTTGTCCTCCTGGACCTCTCCACGGCGTTTGACACAGTCTTCCTCCTCCACCGCCTTTCCTCCATCATCCACTTCAGTGGGGCCGCACTCGCCTGGTTCGAGTCCTACCTGACGAACCGCCAGCAGTACATCTGCACATACGGTTTCTCCTCCCGCCCTCACCCGGTCACCTGCGAGGTACCTCAAGGATCTATCCTTGGCCCCCTCCTCTACGTGCTCCCTCTTGGGGATGTCATCCGCAGACATGGGGTACATTTCCACATGTATGCGGACGACACCCAACTCTATTTTTCCACCTCTCTTTGCGACCCCCAGTCCCCTGATGTTCTGTCAGCCTGCCTGTCAGATCTCAGGGGCTGGATGAGCACAAATTTCCTTCAGTTGACAAAACGGAAGCCATACTCTTTTAGTCTCGTCAACTTCTAAAATCTCACGGCTCTCACCTCCTCCACCTACCCGACCTTCCTCTAAAACTCTCCGAACCCGTACAGAACCTAGGCCACAGGTTCAATCCCCAATTATCCTTCCTCCCCCACATCAGGTCCCTCACTAGCAATGCCTTCTTCCACCTCTGACGCATCGCCCGTCTCTGCCAATATCTCGCTCCGAAAGCGACTGAAACCCTAGTCATGCCTTTGTCACCTCTCAGCCGGACTATTCTAACACCCTCCTCACTGGTCTCCCATCCATTACCATCCATAAAATCCAGATCATTCAAAACTCTGCCGCCCGCTTTCTCACCCGCACCAAACTCTGCTCCCTGATCACCCCAGTCCTTGCCAGACTGCACTGGCTGCCTGTCCCAGAGAGGATCGACTTCAAGATCCTCACCCTTGTATTCCAATCCCTCCACTCCTCTGCACCCCCGCTACCTCTCTGACCTCCTCTCTCCTCAAAACAGTACCCGTTGCCTTCGTTGCTCTAGTCTGGCCTCCTCCCCGTGCCCCGAATCCTCCTCTCCACCCTTGGCGGCTGTGCCTTCAACCACTATGCCCCGAGGCTCTGGAACTCCCTTCCGCACTCCCTTCGCCTCACCCCCTCTCTTCCCATTTTTAGGTCCCTGCTTAAGACCTTTCTCTTCGACCGCGCCTTTGGTCAACTTCCTCCTCCTCCCTCGGCCCCGGGACCTGTTACTGTGAAGCACTCTGAGGCGCCGTCCGGCATGGAGGAGAACGCTATATAAATCCAAGTTGTTGTTGTTGTTTAAGGCTGAACTAATCAACTTCTGGAGAATGTTTTTTTCAATGATTGCAAGACTGAATCACCCTCATCTTGCATATTTATCTTAGCTAACAAACTTTTTTTTATTTAGCCGCTAGTATGCCTTTTAAAATTTTTATTTTTTTAACTATTCAAATTATATTTAGGCGACCATCTGACAAAGAGGTGCAAAATTCGTGCTCTCAACACCTGGTTTCACAGACAGCGGCAGATAATGGAAAATAACCTAATTCCATTCAAATTTTATGTTTGCCATGAAAAATCTAGGTTTCAAGAAAAGATAGACTCTCACAGATACCATTAAAAATCTTAGGTTTGAATCATACAAGGTTAGGTTTTGCCCACAAATATACAGTCAATTCACTTTACAGCATATTCTGTGAAATGCTTTGAGTCGTCGAGAAGACGTGAAACGTGCTATATCAAATGCAAGTATTATTATTATTATGCACTCATGAATAACAAATAATTCTACCAATTTTTATGCATTTGTTAGCAGTTATTTTGCAAGTTGTTTACAAATATTTGAAAATTGGTATGTAATTACTTATTATTTATGAATATACAAATACACAGTATATAAAACATACTTAAAAATATACCGTATTATTTATCAGAATCTGAATGAGAGGGCATGTTAGTCATCTCATTTAAAATGTTGAAAAAGCAAACTATTTTCTATATTATGACTGATACATTATAAATCATTATTATAAATCATTATTTTCTGCATTGCAGATACTTACGACTTATTGATTTGGTTTGGCATAATCAATCAGCCCTTTCAATAGTCTACTATGTGTATTTGATTATTCTTTGTAAAGAAATGCAACAATAACAGCAAATTGCACTGATATAGCGTCTTTTACATCAGGATGACACCCTAAGCAATGAGGGGTTTGCTCCCAAGCTTCAAGTCGGCATCAGAGAGGTGTGAAGGTAAGGGCACAATGGAGGAGGACAGATGACTGAAGGGATGGTTTAAAAGGAAGGTCTTGAGATGGGCCTTGAAGGAAGCAAGGGAAGGAGTGAGGTGGAGGGACTCTGGGACGGAGTTCCAGAGCATGGTGGCAGAACGGCTGAAGCCCAACCGACGATAATTGAGCAGGCATGGCAGGGGACGAAGAGGAGGCTAGTGCCTGCAGAGGGACAGAGCAGTCAGGTCGGTGAAGTTTTGAAGGAGCAAAAACGTAGGGAGGAGCAATTGCGTGGACTGCTTTAAAGGTGAGGACAAGGATCTTGAACTCAATGGAAGATGAGAAACCAGTGAAAACAGGCAAAGATGGGATTAGTGCAGAAAAGAACACAAGCTGCAGAGTTCTGAATAGTCTGCAACTTGTGGAGAGATGAGTTGGGAAGCCCAGCGAACAGGGAATTAGCATAGTCAAGACTGTACATGATGAAAGCATGTATGAGGGTTTTGGCGACCTGAGGGGAAAGGTAGTGGCAGAGACGGGCAAAGTTGCGGAGGTAAGGGAAGACAGAATGGGTAATGACATGGATGTGAGGTTTAATGGACATGCAAATTTAATAAATAAGGTTCGCTTACAAATATAGAGTCACTACACTTTACAGTAAATGCTGCGAAACTCTTTGAGATGTATCAATGTTGTAATAAGGCACCTCATCAAATACAAGGACTATTTAGTAATAGACTGTTTCCTATGAATACCTGGCTTCACTGAAACATGTACAGCAAAGACAGTCCTGCATATGTCAAATTGTTGAATTCAGTCTTAACTTTAAAGTTAGTTTTCTGTTGTTCTTGAAAAAAAGTTACAGAAAACTGGCTTCAAACTTGCCAATTTCTGGATGCTTTAAATTGTTACATAAGTAGAGTAAATATAGACCTAGGTGAAATCTTTCCCCTGCGTCTGTGTTGTCACATTCCCCATGGGGAAAATTGGTAAAAGATAATGAATTTTCATTGTCTACTAATAAATACAGCCTAATAATATTGCAAATCCTGTAACATGATCCAATGCACTTTCATTTCCTGCATCATTAAATCAGTAATACCCTTTGTCCTACATTCCATGACATTCATCTACAAATTGCAATGGAAAAGCTTCATTTCAAACAGGTTGCATCATATTATATGAAAATATGCACACTTAAAAAAAAACCTTTCTGTATTAGTGTCAATTCTTTTAAGAATAAATGAGATAATTTTCTGTATGGAAATAATATCTCGGGATACAATATATAGTTTGGTACATGACATGTGACTGTCAGGATGGTGGAGGTAAACTGGATGGACCTTGAACTTCTTTGGTCTAGCAAATTCCTACGTTCTTATGTACTGTATAAATGCTGAGAAATGCCAAGTAAATTGCTTAAACCCCTTCTAATGTTCTATCTTTAACAGACATGCAATAAATACAAGCTCTCTGGGATGCAACAACAATGCAAGTTTTTGTAAATATTAGTCAAGCCCAATTTTCACTGGGGTCGTTTTTTGGTTATCCGGGTGTTTGACAAATGTGGAAACCAATCATAATACTTAAGCATGTCCAGACTAAGAGTTCCATGCATCCCACCTACACCTGGAAATTCCCATTTATTGGGGTCTAAAATATCTTATTTGTAACTAGAATCGCAACTAGAAACTTCTGTCAATAGAGCACAAACTGCGCTCCAAAAGTAGGTTGCTTCAGAACAGAGTTGCTCACAGATTGGCATGACACACTTCGGAGGATCAGAAGCGGTTGCTGATTTGTGATCTTCGGATTGCATGATACACCCTCACTGTGTTCAATAAGTGCTTTGCATAATGATGTATAGTAAGGACTGTGTTGCATGGGATGGTTTGAACACCGGTTATGATAATGGCTCCATGGGGAGGACTGGCTGTTTGGAGACCAACTCACTTGCACTGGTTGTACATCAGCCACTTCAATTTAAAAATATAATAATCCTTGTATTTGATCTAGCACCTTATCTGTTGTTGAGGTGTTTGAAAGCATTTCACAGGAAGTTACTGTGAATTGCTTTGACTGTGTACTTTGTAGACATACATCACAGCCAATTTGCACACAGCAATGTCCCACAAACAGCCATGAATTGAATATTCAGTTTTACACTAAGGGTTGTTGGCCAAGACACCGCAAGAAAATCCCTTCTCTTGTCATGTTGCGACATGGAAACTTTAGGGTCCGCTGTGACAGAAAGACGGGACTGTGATTTAATGTCTTACCGAAGGATGCCACCTCTGACAATGAGCACTCCCCCAACACTGCATTAGAGTGTAAGCGTCGACTGTCATTTCCCAATATGGGCTTGAACCCACAACCTTCTGATTCAGAGGCGAGAGTGCTACTAACTGAGCCAGGCTTAAACCACTATCCAACATCTGATATCCAACACATATTTGTTGTTGGCGGAAGATCCTCCACTCCAGCATGGGATGCAGTCGTTTGCCACCAGCATTGAGAGTTATGGGAGTCTGCATATTGTAGGGTTTCACAGCATATAAACAAGAGGATCAGCAAGTTTAGGGAGATTAGTCTACTATTCATTATTTACTATCCAATGACTCTTACTTTAATATTAATAATAATCCTTGCATATGATATAGCACCTTATCACAGTGTCGGGAATTCTCAAAGTGCCTCACAGGATATATCGTAAAGTGGATTGACTGTGTATTTTTTGGATGAAATGCGACAGTCATGGAGTGAGTGACCAATTTTATTTGGTGGATTGTTGTCCAAGACACCAGGAGAAATGCCTTTCTCTTTTTGAGTAGTGCCATGGGATCTTCACCATCTACATGAACAGACAGCAGCACCTCAATTTAATTTCTCATCCGAAGATCGGCGCAATCTTGACCATATCTTGGTGAGACTCTTCAGTGAATCTCGGTTAGGATAAAACATATCTATGATGTTCCCTTATCAAATAGCCAAAGATACTGTGTCCTCATCTCTTGTAACTTTAGTCCAGTTATTAGGAAGAAGAAAGGGTTGTAACTTTGAAACATCTGGTCGTGCTCTACAGGTAATTAATGCCGAATGCAGTGATTATTTTTTGTATTTTAATTATCTATCTCATTCAAACTGATCTGTTAAACAGTCACACTAAGAAAAGGGGATTAAAAAAACTTTGGTAAATCCTATTATATTTCAAATATAAAACAAAAACATACAGTTTTGCCTTGAATCCAGCAGGTCACAACTGATGCAGAGCTCTATTTTGTTTTGTAACTTTTGTACAACTGAGCTCATCATTTCATTTCTTTCCTAAATTAGTCTTCATCTTCCAGCATTTTGCAACGACATCTTCTCCACTGATCCATAAATGCAGCAACAGATTTACCTTCTGTTGAACCTGACAGAAATGCCTTCAGCTTTTGATTTATGAGACTGGTTGAACTTTACAATATGAACTGTGTTTGTTGGAAAATCAGGGCTTGATCAACCATTGAATGTCCCCAAGAATTCGTTGTATTCTTCGAAGTGAAAGATTAAGTCTAGCTAAACAGCCACATATCTGGCTAATTTATTGAATAATTTATCTTAGAATTTTACAATTAAGTGTTAAAAACAACAAATCTAGCTGTTTAGTAACACATTAGGAAATCCATCACATTACAGAAACACTGTCTAGATCATTTGAGATCACATGATGTGGTTTTAGCTGGTTAGACTCCAGCAGTACACCAACGTACCCTCCAGGATCCCCAAGCCTTGGCTTTTACCAACCTGTGCCTAATACTCTCTGAAATTAAGTAAAACAGGATGCATTGCTCCAAGTAGACAGTCCGCATTCCATTCCAGACATAAGGATATTTCCATATGCATGGAACTCTTAGTTTGGAATGGATACTCCTAAACATGATGAGGGTTTTCCATATTTGTCAGATTTTGTCGGTGGACCAAACAAAAATAATTTGGGAGAAAGACACTAGAAAGAGTGGGTGCTGCTTTTAACAAGCACAATGAGTGATGAACTACAATCATATTTGGCCAAGGAAGAAACAAAATGTGTCAGAAAGTTTCAAGATCTGCAGGTATGTAAACAATTGACGAATATCAGGCATGAGCTCTAAACAATGATTTTGCTCTACATCCAAAGTAACACTCAGGTTTATCAAAAACAAGTTGAGTTTTCAACCTTGTTAAAGGCTTGGTAAAGGCTTTGAAAGAGTAATAAGTTGAGCGAACAATTGTTTTAAAAGGTTTCACAGTCATCAAAAATCGAGGAAGACTTCAATTTCACATGCACCACCATTTGTGTGAGCAAAGTTGACTTAACATTATTTAAAATAGTAAGGGCTATCATTCATTAAACATCCAGAGGAAATATTTCAGTGCCTAACTCCTATCAGGAATGCACGATCTTCCACTTGAGAGAATCTACTGTCCCAAAGGTTTGTGTGGGGGAAAAAGAAATAAAATAACAATAATAACATTTGCATTTAATGCAGCACCTTTTCATGTCTCAAAGAGATGTCTAAAGCACTTCACAGGAAATACTGGGAGATGGTGAGACTGTATGTATTTTATAGGCAAACATAGCAGCCAATTTGCAACAGCAATGACTCCAAGACAGTTTCATCAGTATATGGGACAGCAGGATAAACTCCCTTCTCTTTTCAAACAGTACTACAGGATCTTTAAAGTAGGTTGCATTATTGGAATATGCTCCACAATTTGGCAATTGCAATAGTTCTCACCTGAGAGCTGGAGGAGAGGCTTTGACAAGTTTCTGTAGAACAGGGGGAGGAAGGAACCTGGAAAAGAGAAAACACTTGTGCAATTAACTTGACTGTACCATGAACTTCCCAACTCTTCCCTCCACAAACTGCAGATTATTCAAAGCTCTGCAGCTCGTGTCCTCTCCCACACCAGGCTCCACGAACCAAGCACCCTTGTTCTAGCTCGGCTTCACTGACTCCCCATTCCTCAGAGAATTAAGTACGAAGCCCTTTTTTCACCTTCAAAACCCTCCGTGGTCTTGCTCCCCCTACCTCACCAACCTCCTAACCCCATATCAGCCTGTCCGCTCTCTCCCCTCGTCAGACACCGGCCTGCTTCAGGTCCTCCGCTCTTCTTGCCCCACCATTGGTGGTCAGGCATTCAGCATCTGCCCCCAGACTCTGGAGCTCAATCCCGCAATCCCTCTGCCTCACGCCCTCTCTTGCCTCCTTCAAATCCCGACTAAAGACCTTCTTCTTCGACAGTGCCTTCGGCCACTTTTCCACCCCTGCGCCCCCTGCCCTCTACCTCTCCTGACCCCAACTTCCAGCTCGGTTCCAAAAAACCCTGACTGTCCAGTGCCCTGGGACATTTTTCCAATGTGAAGGGTGCTGTACAAAAGTAATTTGTTGTTGTTGGATTTGAAACCTTAATGCTTCCTCAAATGTGAACATATAAAAGTTCATGAAAGATGATTCAACTGTTGTTCCACAACATTCATTTGGTTGATAGCACTGCATAATAGACTCCTTCACCCTACGCACCCCCTATTTACTGTAGCATGAAATGATTGTTCGCATTTGGACTTTATACCACAACTTTCAGATCAGTCTTGGTCTCTGGATTCAGAAAATTTTGTTATTGGACTCGGCTGAATCTGGGACGTGAAACTCACCCACAAAATATACAGTCAATTCACTTTACAGTATGTTCTGTGCAGCATTCTTAGATGTCTCGAAAATGTGATAAGGCGCTAGATCAAATGCAAGGAAGGATTATTATTGTTAAATTAAAAGTATCAGAACCTGCGGATAGTTACTCTGCTGTCCTGCTGCAAGACAAAATGTTGCTTCTCCATAAACAGTTTAGTGCACTTTGCTCATTAGATCTAACAGGATATGTTTTGTGTCACATAATTAATCCAGAACGAGAGGAGTAACACGATATGCATTTTAACAAGTAACTTAGCCAGGATGTATTGACTTGCAGATGTTAAATAATGGTCAGCTGAAAGCTTTAGTTGAGCTGAATTCGCAACATACTCTATCTCACTGTTTACCAACATGCATACCACAGGTACATTGCATTTCAACACACAAACTATCATTAAATGTTGTTACAACATTCCCGATCGTTTGCATAGCTGGCATCTGAGTAAGAATCAAGGAGGTTATCAAGAGGAACAGATAGCTGCGTAGTTTGTCACCTGTAAACGCAGTCTCAGCAGATAGAATCTAACCAGAGCATTATTCCGCTGAAGAATAACCTTTAGATTCACCTGTGTGAGATGGAGAATATTTCTGCGTAAGCACATTTGCTTATGCAGAAATAAGAAAGATTGAATAAAAAGTACCCTTACAACAAAAGAGCAAAGATTTATAGAACACCTTTCATGTTGGGAGGATGTCCCAAGGCACTGAACAGTCAGTTGTTGGGGCCCGAGCATGGGGAGGGTAGGGGTGAGGGAAGACAGAGAGGTGGGAGAGCGACCAAAGGCACGGTCGAAGAGAAGGGTCTTGAGACCGGCCTTGAAGGAGGCAAGGGAGGAAGTGAGGGAGGAAGTGAGGTGAAGGGACCATGGATGGAGTTCCAGAGTGTGGGTGCAGAGAGGCTGAAAGCTCGGGCACCGATGGTAGGGTGGGTCGGGCAGGAGACATGGAGCAGACTGGAGCCCGCTGAAGGGAAGAGTTTGGAAGGCCGATGAGGAGGGAGTTCCCGTAATTGAGCCTTGATGTGACAAATACGTGAGTGAGGGTTTCGGCAGTGCCGGTCATGCGCGGATGTGGGGGAGAAAGGACAGTTCATGGCCAAACAAAATATCCAGGTTCCTGACTGGCTTAGTGAGGTTCCTGAGAAATTCCTGAAATAGGCAAAATTTGCACCAACAGACAATAAAGGAATAAATTGTTTATCCAAAATAAATGTGAACATGTTTTCTGTGAATGACACCTGAAGGAGTTGTGTTCTGGCTAGAATACTCAGGTTAGATCATATTGTTCTAGGACTTTGGTTTGAATGGCCATCATTCTTAGGTTGGTGATATTTAATGAGGGAAAACTATATACCTGCAGTAGAAGATCGGAATCAAATCAATTCTCCGTAGCTGGTAGTCCAGTACTTGAGCCAGGTAGGTCTGCCATACTCCAAGCCATTGCTAAGAAATTGTTGATGATACATCAGCCAACTTGGCTTAATGGGACTTCAAGCAGACCAATCACTGTGGGTTCAGATTCTTCCCACTTGGTGCCTGTTAACTCTGCAAGCCAAAGTCCTAATGTGAGGTAATCCTAGCTGGACCAGCAGTAAGAAACTTGTAAGTGTTCATAACGGCAAGCTGCGCTGCTCTATCTGGTTAAACTCCAGCTGTACCCTCCAGCAGACTCTAGGATCTCCCAGCCTTGGCTTTGGCTAACACAAACTCTCCAGGATTAAGTAAGCAGAAGGTAGCCCTCAGGGGAGAGAGTGAACATTCCATACAGAAAAACAGAATATGCAATTTGTCAGAGAACTGTTTTAAGAAAAGTAATGGCTTTTCACAAGTGTCAGATACCTAGTTAGCAAAAAAAGCCCAACCAAAAATTACAATATTTTTGCCCAAACTAAGAACAGGTCAGTGAAAATGTATTTCTCTGTGTAAACACTGATCTTTCTCGATAGTACATGCACCACAAAGTGCAGCTTTTCCATTTCCAACTAAAGATATTAAGCCACAAACAATCTTTCACAATATGTGCCCCTTACAAGAAAGCAAACACAATAAAAAAGCACCAGGTTTCACATTGCAAAACTTATAATTAATTTCTTAAAATTGCTCTCAACCTCTCCTATTTTACAGTGAGGACTGAGTAAAAGACTGTATTGAGGACACATATCTCAGGAACTTGACTCTGGTGGTAGAAAGAAGCACACAAGCTCACTATTGGCAGAGTAGCAAATGCATTGAAATATATGGGCTTAATTGTTGCCGATAAAATGGGAATAGCCAGAAGAAAGGTTGGAGGCTGGGTGCAGTTGAACCAACTGGACGATTGAGGCCACTATAGGGGCTGGCTCGATTCCTACATTCCATTGCTAAACATGTCACCTTGGAGCCAGTTCAGCTCCAAGAAGACCCTGGCTTACCTCCACCTCAAAGGAGGATAGTCACTGGTTGGTCATATGTCATCAGACAAGTGTGGGTTTGAGTCCTTACTCAGTGGATGTGGGCAATACAGCTCAGCATGAAATGCATTGTCACCATCTTCCTGTCCTGTTCCTATTTTTTTTCTAACCAGTTTATCTAATACCATCTAAATGTCCCTCGATGTTTCTGCTTTTGGTCCCAATAAAAATGATCCTATTGTTTCTTTTACATTTTGCAAGATTTGAATTATAAATATACATTGTTATTTATTGCAAGTAAGGAACTTTCCTTATGAATTGCTGAATATTAAGAAATGACTACTGTGTTCTGATATGTTTTGCAGGTTGCCCTTGTAGGCATGCAGGCAGGTATGTGGCATTTCACAGACATGTTATCAAGTGACAACACATTGGGTGATGAATTCTATAAACTGACAGCTCCTTATGGCAATGTCAGCAAAAATATCATTGTTATAAGTGACTCAGTGATGCATTATGAAGTCCAGGCTGTTATTACATAATTAGAGGTCGGTTCTTTAAAAAGAGTAAGTATATGAGACATTGAACTTAGCTGAGTGTCAGAACTGTGTTTTATTTCTGAGCTTGCAGTTCAGTTCCTACAGTTCAAATAGGAATGACTGTATCCTCTGTAAAACAGTTGTTAAGACTCTAAAGTGAAATGACTTTGGTTACCAGTCGGGACACCAAAACCACTCTCAAATTTGGCAATTGTTTCTTCCGATTCAGTATTTTGTTCAGGGAACCCATGTGGGTTTAATGTGGAAAATGAAATGGAAAATATCACATTGGGAAAATCAGCCAAGCATCTTACTAGGATTTTACAGTACTCGGTAGAAGAAGCAGTTGTTCACAACAGAATACATTCACTCAATACAGAATCATTAGAATTATTATCACCCAGTCATATTTTTTGTTACAAGTTTAACTCAGGAATATAGCAATCAGTTTCTTCACAAAAACATGAGAGATTGGATGAAAAAGATCTTTCAGGGCATTAGACCTCATCCTTGTAAAATACCCAAATTACTATCTTCCCATCACAGCATAAGCTATTTTTTAAATGGGCCAAACATTCTGGCCTCAACCACTCTTCCTAGTAATCCGGTCCTGCCATCATTACTCTATGTGTAAAGATGTACAGTTACCTGTACTATTATAATTAGTTGAATATCTTCTTATTGTGCCGTACATATCTATGGTTCCACATACTTCCCTGTGACCTGGAATTGCCATGAATCTGTGGTCTCTTGTCCTTATGTTTTGATGTTTCTTAACATAATGTTTGGGGATTACTCCCTCAATTCCATTTAGCAGCAATGAGGATGATCCCCAGTGTTAGTCGAATGAGTTATGAACAACAGTTAGACAAGCTAGGACTCTTCAGTCTTGAAAGAAAATGACTCAGAGGGGACCTCATAGAGGAGTATAAAATTTTAATTGGGATTAAAATAGTAAATCCAAATTGGGATAAGACAAGACAATAGAATAAGGGGGCATAGATTTAGAGTTGTAAAGGGCAATTTCAAGACAGACACCAGGATATTTTTCTTTTATCAGAGGATAATTAAACACTGAAACACAGGTTTCCAGGAAGTATGGACTGGATTCATTTAAAGTCATCTTGATACTGTGATGGGGTGGGTGGGGTGTCATTATGCTAGGTGTTTTCAAGGGATGAGACCAGATAGATCGAAGGGCTTTATAATAATAATCCTTGCATTTGATATAGTGCCATATCATTTCTTTGAGATAACTCAAAGCGCTTCACAGAATATAATGTAAACTGAATTGAATGTATATTTTGTGGGCAAAACACTGCAGCTAATTGCACGCAGCAGTGTCCCACAAACAGTCGTGGATTGAGTGACCAAATTATTATTATTTTTATTTTTAATCTTCATCCAAATTAATGTTGTGATCTTGTGATTTATATACCTCCATAATGTTCCTGTTGAGATGGCTTTTTACAAGCCTGAAAACACTTTGCTTATCTAGTTCTACCTCATCCAACAACAACTATGGCCTCCTTCTGTGCTGTATAATTCTATGAGTCTATGATTCTAACTACTTGCATTTATATAGTGACCTTCACGCAGGGTGGTGTCCTGGAGCTTATCCTAGAGGTCAGCTCATTCCTCTTGATCTCCTCTGCACTACCTCTAAAGCCTAAGCATTAGCACCAGTTGAATCCATAATAATAATAACAGGACAGATCCAACTGACATTAGCAATGTGTTATTTTTACCCATAGCCTGGGGTATGGAAGTGCAGCAGGAGATTTTGGCTGAATTAACATCAACTGACTTGAAGGGATCCCAAATGATTAAAACTGTGGGTGTGAAATTGCCAGTTACTATAAATACCTTGCACCTTTCACATGCTACATTATTTTGGTGACATAGTTCAATGCAAAAAGTCTGTTGTTTTTCAGTAGATGCCCAAAGCACTGTTTAGAAAAGCTGTTTGACTCATCTATCTTATGAGGAATCTTGGAAGACAGCTGGACAGAGAAAAGTGTAATTGTTTGATTGGCTTTTTTAGAATGCTGGGTCCAATAAGCTGTACTTAGATGATATGTGTTCCAGCAATTCATCAAAAATCCTATACTAGGGTCTAAAATCTAGGATTTGCAAAGGATTTGTAAATATTAAACCTAAAGAAGTGACCCGAGTCAATCGGCTGGGGTTGGAAAGTCAGAAGCTAGAGCAAGAACAACTTACATTTGTGTAAGACGTGAAAGGCGCTTTACAAATGTAATTTTGTATTGTATAGTATACCGCAGTCTCTTGGAGCACTTAACAATGGCAGAGCTTGATCTGGGAGATAAGGAGGTGACCATAGGCATGGTCAAAGAGAAGGTTTTTAGATGCAACCTGAAGATGGGCAGGGAGGGAACAAAGTGGAGGAATTGAAAGTTCTCCCAAGTAAAGATGGACCTGGGATAAGGAACTTGGGTTGGAAAGACAGAAGGTTTTTCTAATCAAACACAGACAGAGCAAGAGGTGAATTGGGCAACCTCAATACAAGAGCAAGAGACTTGTGATTTTTGTGAATTTGGAAACAGATGATATCTTATTTTGCTATTGAATGCTGCATAGAATAAATGGATACTTTTTCAATCCGTATGTTTTGGATGTGGATCTGTACTTTGATGGATCACACACTCACATCCCTGCTCTGAGATCTGAAATAAATGATGCAAAATTCCACCTGGTCTCAATTGCTCTAGTTTTAATCTAGCAGTAAGTAGGAACCCAATGGTTAGTCGATTGGCGGATCGCTTTTCTGGGATAATAATATAAAAAATAAATAATATAATAATATTAAAAAATGAATTTAAAAAATTGGACACTCAATCCGCAACTGTTTGTGGGACACTGCTGTGTGCAATTGGCTGCCGCGTTTTGCTCACAAAATATACAGTCAACTTCACTTTACAATATATTCCTCAAAGAGCTTTGAGACGTCTCGAAGATATGATAAGGTGTTATATCAAATGCAAGGATTGTTATTATCCAACATTTGGTAAATTCTTATAGCTTCAACGTTGAGTCCAATTCTCTATCTTTGAAAGACTACAGAAAAGTTACTTAAAAGTGATGACAATTCAACAATTTACCAAACTCTGAATGCTCAAAGATGCTACATAATAGAGTAAAATTGTGAAATTTCTCCCTCAAGGTTCTTTGTGATGCTAATTGAAAATAAACAAGTTAGCTTTTTAATTCTGAATCCTTCGCTCTTCAGCAGTGATGTGTGGGATAAAGGTTCAGCCTCAAATCTATTATTAAGGACCCGTTTGAAGGATATGTTTTAATTGCAGTTCCTATCCTAGTCATAATTGTCACATCGCACACTGTATATCCCCTCCCCACCATTTCTCATTAACCAACAGTAGATGATAACTTACTCAGAAAAAGCCAAGAGCTGGGTTTGTTCAATGAATCTAGTCAGGAAACCTTAGTAAAGTCAAATTTATTTTTCTAATGTGATTTTGTTGAGGTTTTTTAAAAAAATTTACTTTTTCTGAATGTTCGTGTGCCTTTTGATGTTTTGCCTTGCAATTTAAAGCTCTGTTGCTAATTATGCTGAAGTGATGTGAACTGCCAGTTCTCAATCTGTTACAGTCTCGCTTCACCACAAGTGTAATAGCCAGCCAATAACGCAATTGCTCTTGTGGCCATTTACATTTTTTATGGTCGATTCATAAAAAATGTATTGCAGTTGAACTTTACTTCGAAACCTTAGTAAATCAGTGCAAATGAATGGAAATCTAAACTACAGTTAAAAATTGCCAAGCTCAAATTGCCTCAGTGTTGCACTGCCCCTTAGATATATTACATTGTTGTGCACATTTAGAAAGCTTGATTTTGTCCTCCCTCTCCAAGTTACATTGTGTTTTAAATGAACAATCTGGTATTATGTTTTGCTTGTTGCCAAATCTGGTGTTTGTTTTTTAATGTTATTAAAAATTCCGTTGTGCAACCATCTCTTTCAGAGCTTTAAAAAACAGTCTATTGAAGGCTTTTAATGGTGTGTGAGACGTTCAAACATGTAGAGTCCTGTAGCTTAGTGGTTAGAGCACTCACCTCACAAGCGAGAGATCTGGGTTTCATTCCCAGCAGGGTGAAATCTTGGGCAAGTTTCCTTACTCCACACGCCTGATAATAATCCCTCAAGAAGATAAAACAATAATAAAATTGGTCACTTCAATCCATTACTGTTTGTGGGACACTGCTGTGCGCAATTGGCTGCCGCGGTTTGCCCACAAATGTATACAGTCAATTCAGTTTATAGTATATTCTATGTGAAGCACTTTGAGACGTCTAGAAGACATGAAAAGCGCTATATCAAATGCAAGGATTATTATTATTATAACAACAACAACAAGATTACATTTGTATAGCGCCTTTCACGTCGGGAGGACGTCCCAAGGCGCTGAAAAAATATTCTGACAGGGATGAGGATTGCGAGCCTAGTGAGATTCTCATTCACCTCAATTGTACTGCAGAGCTGTGAACCACACTGCTTGTGAAACTAGTATTTTCTTTTTACATAAGAATTGTTAGGATGTGGAATGCCTTGAAAAGGTGGGTTTCAAGAGTGAAATAAAGTTAGAGATTTGAAAAGGTCTGGCAGTGGGATTGAATGAACAGCTCTGAGAGCCGGTATAGACTCAGTGAGCTGAATAACCTCCTTCTGTGCTGTAATTTTCTATGATTCTATAATGTATTTCATAAACATGAAATGTGTTACCAAACATCATATTTTCACCCTGTAATTCTCCCCCAACAATCACTTTCTAACTGCAATGCTTTGTCCGTCACCTGTAATTTTCTGAACAATGCCAGCCATTCTTTGAGTTCAGTATGTATCGTCCTGTCCAATTTCTAGCTCACTTTCCCAGTTCAGCTTCAGACTCTACTTGGGGAATCCCTTCCACCCCTTCACTTCCTGCAAATCAATCACTATGAGTCAAAGGCCCTATACTCCAGTTTCTTCTGAGTCAGATCCCTAGGAAGTGCATTGAAATGTGAGATTCACTGCCCTTCACCCAAGGAAGTTGGGAAATCACAATCCATGCAGCACACTCAATGTATCATTACAAGAGTGAGATTCTGCAGGCGATATTTCCCACTTGTTTTCCACTGTGCTGGGTTTATTTGACAGAGTTGCAATTTGAACAGTGGAAACTTGTATCAGTGACCCATCTCGGAAACCAGTCTTCAGACCCATACATAAATCGTTGCTCATTGATTCTTTGCTAATGTTATCCTACTTTACAATTGGTTTCGTTTGCTATTCTAAAGATCCAGACAACAAAGACAACCTACATTCATATGGAACACTTCATGCAGGGTAGCATCTGTATAGTGGCTGGATTGAAAAACGAGCAAGGGAGAAGGGAGGCAAATGTTCTTAACATTTACATAGTTTGTTTACACAAATTAAAGTTTGTTATCTTCTGTAATGTATGTACACTGCTGTCTACTAACAAAACCAGTTTAACTGTAATAAATATATTTGTAAAAATGAATACATTTTTAAAAAATATATAAAAATTGTACAGAAATAGATCATGACCTGAGAAAATTATGTAACATTACAAAATTTGAGTGATTTCTGCCAAGAATATTTTATCATAATAGCAAAGACATGCAATTGATTGAAACTTCATTGGATTCACCACTGGTTCATCATATATTGGTTTCAATGTGTGAAATTGCTTTGAACAGTGAAAAGGAATAATGTTTATTAAGTGCTTAATCTCTGAAGAGTCTGGAAATAATTTACACCTAGATACTGTAATTGTTTTCAATAAAAACGTAAGTGTTTGCATAAATGCACGCATTATAAAATCAAACCCCAGATCAATATCAACACTCGAGACACTATCAATAATTCCATTATTAAAAATTCCTTGAATAAAAAATGCAGTTATGGTATTGCCTTGGATATGTCAGGAAGGATTGTGATAATTAAAGTAGTTTCAATAGGGCATTTTTGGAGCACTTTGCTGAAAAGCCACTTTGAACTCCATGGTCCAGCAGGAAGGATCTAAGCAAAGCTCAGGTTTAAAGCCACAGCGATGGCAACGTGAAGTGTTATTTCTTCTGCACTGTTTCCCACATTTGATTTGTTGAATATTGTTATGACCTTTGATTGCAGCAATAAAAACTATCAAATAAATTGAGTACATGTCACCACTGAAAACCAATCAATAAGAAATGGTCAAATCTTCTTTTTCTGCAATATTCAGGATGTGGATTTTGTTTCCAAGGTCTTATTCAAGCTTTGCAAAACAAACGTTCAACAGTGAAGTGGAAAGCAGCATATCTGGGTCAAGCTCTCTTTTGCTCAAGAACACAAAATAGCTGAAAAGTGCAAAGTTTGTGGGTGAAAAACTACACTAGATATAGAGTAGGAGTTTATAATCTTCACATCTGTATTTGAACAACGCAGACCCATTACATGGTAGATGGTACGTGGAACAACGTAGACCCATGCTCGGGCCCCGACACCTGACTGTTCAGCGCTTTGGGACATCCTCCCGACTTGAAAGGCACTCTATAAATGTCATTTTGTTGCTGTTGTTGTTGTTGTGTTGTGTCTGGAGTAACAATGGGTATTAAACACCATAACTTTACACACAATTCAGACAGATGTCATGCTGATTCTCAGGAACTTGTTTGATCTTGATCTACTGTTAGAGCAGTTACTGGAAGGATTTCCCAATTGAATTTCTTAGGTAAAGATTCCCATTGGAAATCACTGAGCTTTAACTGAGTTTCACTCAATTTGTTTCAAAAGCACAAACTTATTTTGTAGCATAAAATTCTATTTTATTCAAGTGGGAATAACTGCATGTTTGATGGGGTTTCAGGGATCACTCTTACTGATCATTTTACATTTATTTGTTAAGAACATAAGATAGCCTGAAATAAGAGAAGGGTATTGAGTTATCTATTGATTGAGGATCTATTGAGTTAATTCCTTCCAATCACCATGTATAAAAAAAACAGGTGTAGGAAAGGTGCAGGAAAGCAGCAAAATAACTAGTCCACTATATTCCTGAAAGAGCTGGAAAGGAAATACTAGTGGAACTGAATACAAAATACAGTCATTGCACTCTACAGTAAATTGTATGGAGCACCTTGAGATGTTCCAATGACATGATAAGGCACTATATCAAATACAAGGATTATTATTTTGATTCAGTGACTTGCAGGATAATGTCATTGCAATATTAAGGCAAATAAGGGGACCCCAGAGAGAGTGGTGGAGAAGCCTTAGGCTTTAACCACTTCCAACAGGTACGAGATACTTGCAAGCTGTGCGGATACGGAAGTCTGTAAGGAGGAGACCCCAAACTGACCCCAGCACCTCTGTACAGGAGACTACACAAGTGGGGGGAGCAATACGAAATGTGGTTGTGATAGGGGACGAGACAGTCAGGTGGACAGATACTCTTCTCTGCAGCTGCAACCAGTAGTCACGAAGGCTGTGTTGCCGTCCTGGTGCTAGAGTTAAGGAAGTCTCTTCAGGGCTGGAGAAGAATTTGAAGCAGGAAGGGCATGATCCAATTGTGGTGATCCACATAGGAACCCACAATATAAGTAGGACTAGTAGTGATGACCTGAGGAGTGAGTTCAATGAACTGGGAAATGAAATTAAAAGGAAGAACTTCCAAGATGATAATCTCCGGATTACTGCCTGAGCCACATGCAAATTGGTACAGGGACAAACAAATTAAAGAGTTAAACGCGTGGCTGAAAGAGTGGTGCAGGAGACAGGTTTTTCGTTTTATGGGCTACTGGCACCAGTCTTGGGGGAAAAAGGGAGCTATTCCTTCGAGATGGGCTCCAACTTAACCGGACTGGGCAAAACAATTAAATAGGGAGATAGGCAGAGCTTTAAACTATTAAGTGGGGGGTGTGGAGGGAAGGTTACAGCTACAGTTAAACGTAAACCGACGATACAAGGGACAGTCAAGGCTGTAGAGCAGAGTAGCAACCTGGGAGATAAAGAACAAAGTGTGTCAAGTAGGGAAAAAAAGCTCAACAGAGGAAATAGGGCATTAACAAGTAGGGGAAATAGTAAGAAGTCAAAATTAAAGGTGCTATATCTGAATGCACAAAGCATTCGTAACAAGATAGACGAATTAGGTGCACAAATAGAGATAAATCAGTACAATCTAATGGCTATTACGGAGACGTGGTTACAGGGACACTAAGGGTGAGAGCAAAACATTCCGGGGTATTCGACGTATAGGAAAGATAGACAATACGGAAAATGAGGTGGGGGGTAGCCCTGCTAATAAAGGATAAGATAAAAACAGTAGAGAGGAAGGATTTTCAATCAGAAAGTCAGGATGTAGAGTCATTATGGGTGGATGTAAGAAACAACAAGGGGCAGAAAACAATAGTTTGAGTAGTTTATAGACCCTCAAACAACAATTACAGTATCGAGCAGGGTATTAATCAGGAAATTAGAGGAGCATGTAGCAAGGGGAATATAATAATAATGGGTGATTTCAATCTTCATATAGACTGGAAAAACCAAATTTGCTAAAGTAGAGGACGGGTTTATAGAATGCATTGGAGATAGTTTTCTAGAACAATATGCTGAGGAACCAACCAGGGAACAGGCTATCCTAGATTTTGTTTTGTGTAATGAAATAGAGCTAAGCAGCAATCTGGAAGATAAGACTCCTCTATGGCAGATTGACCATAACATGATGGAATTTAACATTAAGTTAGAGAGTAATATAGTTGAATCCAGAGCAAGGCCTAATATGTGATAAATTGATCATTTGTTTTGTGACTGTTCATGGGACTTGCCAATGCAGGTTAATCTTGTGCAATTCAATGCCTATATATGTTGATAAATATGGTGATTACCTGTGAAATGCTAAGAGATGTTTCTACTTTATAGCCACTACAATACACGAAATGCAAGAATTATTAATATGAATACTAATGTTTATTCAGCAATAAATCAGTGCTAATGTCATTTGAGGTGCAGTGTTCCAAATGGTTGGTCTGTCTTCCAATAACTCAGGCCAGCACTTTTCAATGCTCTGGTCCTGGCATTGCTGCAGCTGTTATCTTTGAATTACAATAGAGCAGTGATAGGTTTGCTTTAATAAACACAATATCTTGAACTAGCTCCAGTTGTAATCCTGAACTGTCAGTTGATTGAACATTGTAGGGGTGATAAAAATAAATTCTACAGAACATTAATGGGACAGCAGTGGCCAAACTGCATATTTCATCTCCAATGCATCATGGAAATGGGGCTTTGGGGTTTCCTTCAGCTTCTCTTGGTAAGTGTAATGTTAATGTTCGGAATAGAACCTGAATGGCACTGATTGCTTAAGTGCTTGCTTGCTAAAATATAAGATGTAATATAAGGTGTGAAACACAACATAAAATATAAGGTGCAATTTAAGGTGTGAAACAGAACATCAATCACTTCCTACCTACTATAAACAATTAGCATTGAAGGCCGTGTGTTTGGCGAAGATACTGTATTGTTGGTGGACCCAATCTCATACGTTGCACTCATCATTCTGTACACTGGGCCATTGAGTTTCACAGGATGGTACTGCATCCAAAGTGCTGCATTGTGACTCTGCTTGGATCAAAAAAGCTTCTTGAAATTATCAATTGGAAGATGTAAAGGGACATCTGTCCTCATTGTTGACTCATAGCTGAGAGTTACAAAGACCAACACTTTTGCCTTGTCACTGTCTCTTGAGATTGCGCTGAGAAAGTGCAAAGGGCACAAGTTATTCTCGTCTCTCTTCAATGATAGCAAAGTACCAATGCAGGTTAAGCTTGTAGCATATAATAATGATAATAATCCTTGCATTTGAAATAACGCCTTATCACGTCTTCGGGGTGTCTCAAAGTGCTTCACAGAACATACTGTAAAGTGAATTGACTGTATATTTTGTGGGAGAGACATGGCAGCCAATTTTGCACAGCAGTGTCCCACAAACAATCGTGGACTGAAGTGACCAATTTATTTTAAAAAGAATTATTACCCCCGGAAAAGCGATTCATTAATCGACTAACAACTGGGTTCCTACTTACTGCTTGGTAAACAGAGGCGTGTGGAGTAAGGAAACTTGCCTAACATTTTGCCTTGCTGGGAATCAAACCCAGGTCTCTCGCTTGCGAGGCAAGTGCTCTAACCACTGAGCTGGAGGACTCTGAATTATATCCAAGCAGTTCTCCTTCATGGTTCCAAGTTCATGGACAAACAATGGAGGGGTTTCCTTCAGTACATTTTCGAAGTCTAGAACCATAAAGTACAGTGGATTTGTGGTTTAAAAAACAGAGAAGTGGGTGCAGGGAGGACACTTGCCTACACTGATCTGTCACTGAGCACCCAGGTGACAGAACTAGCTTCTCAGTTGGTACCTCTCCTCTTCAGTTTCTCCTCCCCCCTCGCAAGGTCACCTGCTATGTGTCTCAGGGCTCTCTCCTCAACCCATCTCCTTTTCCTCATCCACATGCTTCCTCATCCGCCTGTATCTTGATGACACCCCAAATCTATTTTTGCCTCCCTTAGTCGCAATCTCAAGTCCATTGATCCATTTCTGTCCTCCTGGATGTCAAAGACCAAACGCCTGGCTGAGTGGCAACATTCTGTACCTTAACATGGACAAAACAGAAGCCATTCTCTTTAGCTTCCATCAACTTCTCCTCACCTCCAGCTCTGACCTCCTCAACCTTCACGGCCAATCTCTCAAAAGTTACTGATCCTGCATCTGGCTTGTATACTCTTCTGCACGATGATGGATTTCTGCATGTGTCAGACACTCAGCTGACTAAAAGAAAATTGTCTGTTATTTGAGTTATGCAGACCATAAGTTCACAGAGGGAATTAATTTTATAATTAACAATCAATGAAAAGGATTTATTAATGTAATTAATAACCAATAAAAGGGATTACTGAATTACTCATCTGTTAACACATTGAATGTGTTTAAGTGTTTCAGTATTATAAAATTGCAATATTCATGTTCACAATAACAAACTATGCTGAGGTCACTGAGGTGAGCTATTGAAGTTGACTGTGTTAGACTCCTGCCTCCAGTAGTTTGAATTATATTATGACAATGGCATCTTTTCATATTTTAATAAAAATCAGCTCCTGAAAACATTCTACCAGTAAGCGGAGTACATTGTTTATGACCTTGCAGATAAATTTCAGGGTTACGCCCATATGATCCCCTAAAAAAAACAGTAAGTAGCAGTTAGTCAATTGGCGGATTGCTTTCCGTGGTAATAATCCCTTCAAAAATAAAAATACATAAACAAAATAATATTAATAAGAATAATTTGGTCACTCAATCCATGACTGTTTGCGGGACACTGCTATGCGCAATCGGCTGCCACGTTTCGCCCGCAAGCTATACAGTCAATTCACTTTACTGTATATTCTGTGAAGCACTTTGAGATGTCTCAATAATGTGATAAAGTGCTATATCAAATGCCATTATTATTATTTATTATATCAAATGCAAGGATTATTATTTTGTTATATCTACAATCTCAATGTTTGCACTCTCTACCAGAATAAATCATGCAAAACAGCATGCAATACCCTTGCTTCAGTTGCTTTTTAAAATGGTTGACAGCTATCAGTGGCACAAGCTTGTTGTAATTTGTGAGTTGCACAGAGACAAGCATTCCTTAGATTTTCCACTTTCATTCACAGGACTGGTAATTGCTTATTATGTGTTAGTATGACATGTCTTATAATGAGTGGAAAAAGCAAATGAAGTGTCATTTTTGCACATATTATTTGCTTAATGTTTTCCCAGCCTGCGAATCAAACCCAGGTCCTCTCGCTCGCGAGGTGAGTGCTCTCTCCACTATTCTATAGGTCTTCATGTTGGCCTGTAGTTGACTAGTTTCTCTCGCTCTGCTTATTAAAAAATGGGCGTTTCGTATGCTGCCTTTCATATGCCCTGAGTGTGTAAATGGCGGTGACTGCACTCATTTTCTGGGCGACATAGACCTTTCAGACTTCTGTCAGAGGAAGTGTGGGCCACAATCAATCAGTAAGATCAAGTACAATTTCTTCACAGATCGTCTTCCCAATGGTGCTGCAGCAATAACAGAGCAGTATACTACATTGGTGCATTCACTACTCACGATATGGACTCCTCTACATTGGGAAAACCAAACGCCGATTGAGCGACCAATTTGCCAAGCACCCTGAGCTTCCAATTTCTTGCCACTTCACCTCTCCCTCCCACTTGCACTCTAACCTCTCCATCTTTGGTCTCCTACGTTGTTCCAATGAGCCACAGCGCAAGCTCAAGGAACAGCACCTCATCTATCTACTAGGGACCTTACAGCCCTCTGGCCTCAATATTGATTTCAACAATTTTAGACCATAACAGTTCACCTTCCCTCTCCCCCTCTTCTTTGACCATTACCACATCATTTAGGGCGCAGCTACACCTTTTTCCTCTCTGGTCTGCCTATTTTGTTGCAGTTTATCCCCCTTTATTTTGCATTATTAACACCTCTATTCCTCTGTTTTGTTGCAATCCCCCCTTTGTTTTGCATCATTAACCCATCTTTAACCCATCATACCCTGTCCTCAACCCCATTTTCTCCTTTGTATTCCTTGCCTACCTCCTCCCTCTCTGTTCACCCTTAAAAGCCTTTCCCAACATGCTCCAGTTTTGACGAACGGTCATGGACCCGAAACATTGACTCACTTTCCTTTCTCCATCGATGCTGCCCGACCTTTTGAGTGTTCCCAGCGACTTCTGCTTTTGTTTCAGATTTCCAGCATCTGCAGTATTTTGGTTTTGTTTTCACATTACAATGTATTCCATGAAGCACTTTGAGACTTCTCAACAACATGATTAGTTGCTATATACAATACAAAATTACATTTCTATTGCGCCTTTCACATCAGTAGGACGGCCCAAAGTGCTGAACAGTCAGGGATTCGGGCCCAAGCTGGGGATCGGGATTGGGGAGGATGGAGGGCGAGGAGCGTAGGAGGGTGGCCAAAGGCTTGAACAAAGAGAAGGGTTTTTAGACGCGAATTGAAGGAGGCAAGGAAGGGAGCGAAACAAAGGGAATGTGGGATGTAGTTCCATAGGGTGGGGGCAGAAAGGCTGAAGGGGTCAGCAGGTCTCAGAGGTAGGGAGGAGCAAGGCCGTGGAGGATCTTGAAGGCGAGGATGAGGATTTTGAACTCTATCCTCTGGGGGATGGGGAGCCAGTGGAGCCTGGCGAGGTTGGGGCTGATAGATTCATGAGGCCTAGTATGGGAGATTATTATATCAAATGCAAGGATTATTATTATTATATCACACTATCAGAAATTACGCCCCATTCATATCTCAGTATTTTTAACCATTTAAAGCTGAATTAAACCAGTTTTCCACTAATTGCCACTAAAATGCTATGATCTGCAGATGGCAGGTTCAACTATGCTGGTGGTTTCAAGACCAACTGTTCTGAGGAATTGGGGTGTGTTCCCCATGCCCACTGGTGACTGAGGCATTAACAAGACAGCATTTTCATTGACATGTTCATATCACTCTTGTTAAATTATCACATCAAACATTACAGAAGGATAGCATTTGTTCCCCAGGATATAGAGTATGAAAATATTTACAAGCCCAGAAAATAAGATTTCAGTGCTTATAAATCACAGTGATCATTAATCTCAATTGCAATCCTGGGAAGATCAAGATCGGGAAATACTTTGATCGGGGAATGCTCCATGCCATGTGACATGGCAACACTGTGGTTACTGCAGTTAGCCTCTCAGAAGGCAGTTATAGAAGGCAGATGGTGGAGGCAGATGGATAATGGGTTGCACAGGAACAAGATGATGTGTTAGGCTGGGATATTCTGAACATCATCCAATGTAGGCGATCTGAAATAATTAGTGAGCACCTCTGTCGCATGATTCCACATGGAATAATAGATAAGAAGGAGCATTAATAAATGTACATAATCTTCCTCTCTATTTCCTGGGGAGCAAGTACTAGCGCATATTGCCTTGGAATAGTCAGGTTCCAAAAGGCCTGTGTGTGATGTTTAGGAAGACATTACACATAAAGGCAATGATGGGAAAAATTATGAAATGCATGCATTCATATATTACCTATTTACTATTGTAGAAAGTATACTGTGGAAGGGAAAACCATTTCATTTTAATTATTAATATACAGATGATTTCTTCCAATAATAAGCAGAAGAGATAGAATGCAAAAATGAAACTATTTTCCGGCATATTATTGTGACTGGTTACACATCCAACTTTAATTTTGACTTGGGGTTGTCCTGTCTACCTAAAGATATGCTGTAGTAGCTTACATGTCTCTAGCTATCACTTGGTCCTCCTCCACAGTTACACACACACTTGTGGGAAAACAGACCAGTTTTACTCAGATAAACTGGATCACCCATTGCCAGTGTTAGAGGACACTAGCAAGTATGGACATTGTAGTAATAATTATAATCCTCACAAGTGATTATAGCGCCATTCATGTGAGAAAGTCATCTCAAAGAGATTTACAGGATATATTGTAGAGCTTAGCAATTGTGTGTTCTATGCGAGATTCCTCTGCTAATACGGTTATCTAAGTCCCCTCTATTCTCTTACAGTTTTCTTTCACTGTATTAATTCTACCATTTCTTGCCGAGACATCCCAATACATCCACTGGGAGTCAAGGTGGCTTGTGCTGAGATTGAGAACATAATTGAGTTCCTGTGTTTGGCTCTGAATGGTGAAAATAAGAACATTGAAGCAGAATAATTCCTTGGGTATGCAGAGGATACAAAAGTGGATTACAACTGAAATGAGCTGCTGAAAGTGACATAGGGATATGTGAATTATCTGTGACTTAATGTATTTAAAACCCAGGAGTTTCTGCCACTTCCATCTCTCCTAGTGTTATTTATAGGTGTAAGTCTATGTTACAGGGTTCCAAGGAAGACATGGAGAGGACATGTCTGCAACAACAACAACAAAATTGCATTTGCATAGCTCCTTTCATGTCGGAAGGATGTCCCAAGGCACTGGACAAGCAGTGTTTCGGATCGAGCTGGGGTTCGGAATCGGAGAGGGTGGAGGGCAGTGGGGGAAGGAAGGCAACCGAAGGCACAGTCGAAGAGGAGGGTCCCGAGACATTAACAGTCAACAGTGATGTACCCTTGAGGTGCATTCCTCATCCTTGCTAGATTGTGCCATACATTCATTGAATTCTGTTTGTTTTGTTTTTCCTAAACTTAATTCCTCCAAAAGTAATTCGCATTTTTAAAATTATTTTCCTGAAATTGCTTAAGCTATAGATTCGCCCATCCAATTGTAAAAGTTTTCTTTCAGCGTATTTTGCTCTGAGGATATCTATGTCAATGTTTCTTACAATTTCGTCAGAACGAGCTTGGCTGTGAGACTGCAAAAGATGCTGTTGTTTCAGAAGCTGGTGAATCATCCAGTCCCAGGTTCCTCAGGATACATTGGCTGGCAGAATGCTCTAGTTAAGTTTTTATATGGAATGGAAATTGACGTTTACTGAATGTGTTCGGTATTGTGAAGTTTGACAGAGACTTTATTACTTTTGCAACTTTTGCATTTTCTGCCATTGGGTAACACAAGGGGCCTGATTTTGTCCTTCAATCTCTGAACCTTGATTTGAAAGCTGTCCAAGATAATAGAATGGGATTTCCAACATAGAAATAATTTTGACATTGCTAACCCAACCGAAAGTTGTTGAGGACCCACAATGCTGAACCCTTCCCAATGTAACACAAATAGTCCAGAAATTAATACTTTCACTGAGAAAAATCATAAAGTTGGTTATCATGGGGAATTGAATTATTATTGTTCCACTATATCATGTTCATGAGAGACTGAATTTTTAACACATTTTGGTTAGAGAAACCACACACCATATATTGTAACTAACCAAGGATTGGTTCCATTCCAAGATGCTATCTTGGGCCATCATTCTGCTCTTCAGTCTGAGTTATGATACTCTGCTGTTGCGTCATATGAGATTTTTTACCACGAGATGTCCTGTTAGCTGTTGTAGAGTTAATACAGAACAGGACCCTGGTATTTGCCCTGGTCTGGTTTTGTCCTGGTGATTTCCATGGGGGTAAGTCAGAAAAGAGAGGATAGCCTTCTGCTACCCAGTACATCCTGAGGAACCAGGAACCAAATGGTTCACCAGTTTCTGAAGCAACATCTTCTGCACGATCAAAGCCAAGCTGCAACCAGTAAGATTGCAAGCATCGTTGACCTAGATGCTTTCAGAACAGAATACCCTGAGAGTGGAAACCTTTAGTTGGGTGAATTAATAACAGGAGATTTTCGGAAAATATTTTTTTAAAAAATAACATTAATAATGATCACTCAATCCACGACTGTTTGTGGGATACTGCTGTGCAAAATTGGCTGCCATGTTTGTCCCACAAATTATACAGTCAATTAACTTTACAGTATATTCTGTGAGCTCCTTGAGACGTCTCAAAGACATGATAAGGCACTATATCAAATGCAAGGATTATTATTATTATAGTTATTGTTAAAGAAACCATTACACTCTGTGGAGATAAGGTTAGGGAAGACAAAACAAACATAATTCAGTGACTGCATGGCACAGTCAGGATACATGAAATAAGAAGCAAAAACTCCTACTCCTCCTAAGAGGAATCTTTTGAGTGTGGGCTGAAATGTTTCTATTTCAGTGACTGATGTTCAGTCAGACATCATTACTGTCACCTTTTCTTGTGGCTTGGACCAGCCATTTCCCTGTGACCTTCAACTTCACCGCTGCTTCCAGCATTATTCCGTTTCTCTTTCTTACTCACGACTAGCACTTCTGGGAAAGTGAAACATTTAAAGGGGCACAGTGATCATCAACAATTGTTTGGCAAACCTCATTTTGCTTGAGGAAAAAAGAGCCCAAAGTCCTGTGCATTAGTCATCACAATGGTGACACTGGGCAGAGGGACTCTTCCCACTCAGCTTCTGTTAACCTGCAAGCTAAGGCCCTTATGTGTAGGGTGTAGGGTGGTTCTAGCTGGACAAGCCTTTCACATTGGAAGGACCTCCCAAAGCACTTGACAGTGCTGCCTGGGCACCCCAGCTGGGGGTGGGAGTGAATGGGATTCAAAGAGGTATGTTTTAAGATGGGCATTGAACAAGACGAGGGAGGAGATGAGCTGAAGGGACTATGGAATAGAGGTTCAAAGAGTGAGGGCAGAATGGTGATATGTGAATGATGACTGGCCTAAGATAACCTGTGATTGGACCACTTCTGAGAGCCATTGAGTTGGCGCTATTGCTCCTCAAGAAATTGCAACATTTCAATGTTTGTCATGGACTATAGTTATAACTGAGCTGGGAAAGTTGCCTTGCACTTACCACATAGGGAAAGAAAACTGGAAAGAGAGATATCCTAGACTGCGTAATGTTCTTCCGAGTGGTTCAAAAATACCAATCTTGGAGGCTTGTGGCCAGGCTTTGTTCTCTTTTGACCACAGGAGAATCTGTTTTCCTGCTCCCTAACAAAAAACCTTAGGATTTGTTTAACTTATGGATTTTAAAACCTTGCATTTTTTTCTAACAATGCAGTGAATCATACATATGTAACACAGCAGTAATAATAATAATGATAATAATAATCCTTGTATTAGCAAGTCATCTCAAAGCGCTTCACAGAATATATTAGAGTGTAAAGTCACTTTACACTGATCAACCATGCACAAATACTTCTACATAAAAATATATGTGTTTTCAAACAAGATAAGGGTGCCTTTACAATTACATCTTCAAGTGAAACCAGCAGGACAATCAAACCAATGTGACGTAGTTATATTTCTCACTTCATAATCTCTATAACTGTTCACTTGCTCAACAAAATAAACTTTCCCTTTGGATTCATTTTTAAATTACATTAATTCTTCAGTAAGTATTGGACTGGAAGTGTGCCTCTTATCATCCGTCTTTCTGTCATCACAGAAAACCTAACATACAGGGTACCATTAGGTAAATGATTGAAACAGAATAATTTCCTTGTGTTACTGTCAACTGTCTTTTGTTTCAATGCTTTAACCCTAAAAAGTTTTTTTTTAAAAAGTCCTAGAAAATACAAAAATAAGTTTTAAATAAGATCAAATGCTAATAGTGGACTTTGGGAGCACTCTGCTTCAAACTATAGATGGGCTCAGAGATTGAATGACTTGACCTTTAGTCTTACATTTCCTCAGCCTGACAGGAGAGTAAACACAGCACATCAGTCATTATTTTTTGGTTTAACCAAGGATCAACAAAAAACGCTTCCATTTCAGATTGCCTTTACTGTTGATATACCTATATATTTGAAATGGGGTCTAATTTATGCGAATTCTTAAAGGATTTCTTAACAGGAAATGTGTAATTATTCAAAAGTCTAAAATATTGAAAATGCAGAAATGCTGAATGCACTTTCAGCACATTCAATGTTACAAAAATTGAAAAACGAATATTTAATAATCTTCATTAAAAATGGCTTAATAAAAAGTCTGTTATTAAATATTGCAAATATGTAGATATGTAGATACGCATTTTAATGAATTCCAATTTATTGCAACTTTTTCTAGGACAATTCCTTTACACTATTGTGTCAAACCTGCATGTATAGAGGATAAAGCCATTTGGGGGTTAGATAATATCAACAGCTAATGTGTATGCAGCTTGCATGGCAAGTGCACAGTGGAGTGTAATAGCCCTGGCTATTATGGCAATTGATCGCAAACTCATTATTAATAAAAACACCCCAGAATGGTTTATTTCATTCATTTGTGTTCAGTTTGGCTTGGCCAATAATGAAACACAAACAAATGAGATAAAGCATGCTGGTGCCTTTAATAAGTTTGTGATTGTTCCTTTAGTCATGTAAGACCTACACTTGAACCCTCACAAACAGCGATACTATCAGGGTTATGAAAGTTAGAATGGATGGGATAATGAAGGGAGAGAGAGTAAATCCAATTATTTTACGGGTGGAGGCTGAAAGGAGCTAAAGAACGAAAACCTCACGAACCGCCAGCGGTACATCTACACAAAAGGCTTCTCCTCCCGCTCTCACCCAGTTGCCTGCAGGTTACCCCAAGGATTGATCCTTGGCCCCCCTCCTCTTTCTGATCTACATGCTCCCTCTTGGGGATGTCATCCGCAGACATGGGGTACATTTCCACATGTATGCGGACAACACCCAACTCTATTTTTCGACCTCACTTTTCGACCCCCAGTCCCCTGATGTTCTGTCACCCTGCCTGTCAGATCTCAGGAGCTGGATAAGCGCAAATTTCCTTCAGCTGAACGTTGACAAGACAGAAGCCATACTCTTTGGTTCTCGTCAATGTCTAAAACCACACGGTTCTCACCTCCTCCACCTACCTGACCTCCCTGTAAAACTCTCCGAACCCGTACGCAACCTAGGCATCAGGTTCGATCCCCAATTATCCTTCTTCCCCCACATCTGGTCCCTCACCAGCACCGCCTTCTTCCACCTCCGACGCATCACCCGTCTCCGCCAATACCTCATTCCGAAAGCCACTGAAACCCTGGTCCATGCCTTTGCCACCTCTCGGCTGGACTATTCAAATACCTTCCTCGCCGGTTTCCTTTCCACTACCATCCATAGAATCCAGGTCATGCGAAACTCTGCCACCAGCATTCTCACCCGCACTAAACTCAGCTCCCCGATTACCCTAATCCTTGCCAGACTGCACTGGCTATCTGTCCTAGAGAGGATCGACTTCAAGATCCTCACATTTGTCTTCAAATCCCTCCACTCCTCTACACCCCCCCTACCTCTCTGACATCCTCTCTCCTCAAAACAGTGCCTGTTGCCTTCGTTCCACCGGGTCTGGCCTCCTACTTGTCCCCCAAGTCCTCCGCTCCACCCTCGACAGCCATTACGCCCCGAGGCTCTGGAATTCCCTTCCTCACTCCCTTTGCCTCGTCCCCTCTCTTCCTATTTTCACGCCTCAGCTGAAGACCTTTCTTTTCGACCACGCCTTTGGTCACCTTCCTCCCCCTCCCCCCGGCTCGGCCCCGGGATCCGTTACTGTGAAGCACACTGAGATGCCGTCCGGCATGGAGGGCGCTATATAAATCCAAGTTGTTGGTATTGTATATGGGGTTGTTGAACAGGTTTAAAGAAAAAGGTGCAATGATGGTGTTATTTGACTGAAGGATGAAGGAGCATCCCACATGAAGGATGCTCTATAAATGAAAGTTGCTATTGATGTATTATCGGGAGTATGGAAAGCAGCAGCAGGATGATTAATTTCAATGAATAGATAGGAACGTTGTGTGTTTGCAGGAAGAAATTGAGTAACCCAACATGAAAGACTACATAAATACAAGTTGTTATTGTTGATGTTGATTAGGTAAATAAATGGGGAACTTTTTTTTAGGTAGAATGGTTTATACTGAACTTAATTAAAGTGGGGAGCTAAATCAATGGTACACAATCTAAAAGCCGCACTTATGTTTCATTTAAACTAGAGTGCAGGAGAGATGCTAGTAGATGTACTAGAGAAGACCCTCAGTCTTTTTGTTCATCAAGAGATGAGGAATGTTGAAGTTAAGAATAAAAAAAAGGAAAGTGGAAGAGACCAGAGAAGAGGAGAAATATCAAAATGGAAAATCTCAGAAAATCGCAGATAGAAGGACTAAGCAAACAGACAAGAAGATCAAAGGGGTAAGCTATTGGGATGAATTCAAGACTGTATAGAAAGAGATACTTACGGATTAGGGGTTGGTTGGTTAGGGCACACTTAGTTGGTGAGAAAAAAACAAGGGGCATAAATATACGGTGGTCAGTAGAAGATCTAAATTAAGTTTAGAAGGAGCTTCTTTAGGTAGTAGTTGGTGCGAATGTGAAAATCACTGCTGGAAGCTGTGATTAAAGTGAAAAAAAACAATATATTTAAGAGAAAACAATGCATAGATGAAAGAGAAGGGAATTGTAGGGGACAAAAGAGAGGATCGGGCTGTTGGAGACTTATGTGGGTCATAAACACCAACGACTAATTGAGCTGAATGACCTGTTTTGATGCTGTAACATCCTATGTAATTCTATGAAGGTTCTTGTAAGTATAAATTAGCTGACAATACTTATAGCCAAATACACCACTTATAAATGCTGTGGATTGTGAGCTGCTGGTGAATTGTATTGTGTTAATGGCTCTTCTATTTCCCTTTCATGTTTAGTCTCATTGGAAATTAGATGGTTTCAACACAAGTTCACTGGCAGAATGTATTTTATCAACAGAAAATATAATTGGAAATAGTTCAAGCCAAGTGTCAACTGACATACCAGGATGGTGTTCCTCAGAGCTCTGTCCTTGGCCCTCTTCTCTTCAACATGAATATGCTCCCTCTTGGTGATATCAACGAAAGACATGGTGTCAACTTTCACATGTATGCGGATGACACCCAATTCTTTCTCTCTGCCTCCACCCTTGACTCCAGGACCACCTCTGTCCTGACATCAAGTCCTGGATGAGAGCTAACTTTCTATAGTTGAATGTCAACAAGACCGAGGCTTTCCTGCGCCTCAGGCGCTGACAGCATTACCATCCAAGGATGCACACTCCACCTTATTAAGCCAGTCCAAAACCTTGGCATCTTTTTGACCCTCAACTGTCCTTTCTCCCCCACATCCATGTGATGACCCGCTCTGTCTTCCCCCACCTCTGTAAGATCGCCCGGCTCTGCCACTGCCTCTCCCTTCAGGCCGCTGAAACCCTCATCCTTGCATTTATCACATCTTGGTTCAACTATGGCAACTCCCTGCTTGTTAGCCTTCCCAACTCTTCCCTCCACAAGCTACAGATCATTCAGAGCTCTGCAGCTCATGTCCTCTCCTGCACCAAACTCCATGACCCTATCGCCCCCAATGTTGCTTGGCTCCATTGGCTTCCCATCCCCCAGAGGATAGAGTTCAAAATCCTCATCTTCGCTTTCAAGATCCTCCATGACCTTGCTCCTTCTTACCTCTGTGACCTGCTGAGCCATATCAACCTGTCCGCTCCCTTCGCTCAGCAGGTCCTGGACTTCTTCACTTCCCCATCCGGCCCACCCTACCATCTGCAGGTGGGCCTTCAGCATCTCAGGCCCTATCCTTTGGAACTCTTTGTCTTGTTCCTCCTTTGCCTCTTTCAAAGCACATTTCAAGATCCTCCTCTTCGATGGCACCTTCGGCCACCCTCCTACCCTTACCTTCCCTGCCCTCCAGCACCTTGGGACGCCCCCCCAATGTGAAAGGCGCTATACAAATGTAATTTGTTGTTGTTGTTGTTGATAATGCAGTAATAATCTCAGCATTTGTTCCTAATAAAGAAAACAAAACTTGTTCAGATTATCCTAGCTACTATTACTCAATGAGCTGGATCTTTCCAGGGGTTGAGAATCCGGCATTCAGAAATCTGAGGTGGTTGTGCTATGCTAAAATTTGTAATGCAGTTTGACTGAAATTGTGAAGTTCACTAACTATTCTGGCACTTTCTAAGCACTTGGTGCTTAACTCCATACATCTGAAATGCATTTTGCAATCTTGTTTTCATTTTAACAAGCTTGTTCCAACAATTAAACCTTATTCAGCCAGGATTGTGCCTTCTGCAAAACAGCCCACAAACTGCTTAGTATCTCATTTGCAGGTTTTATTCATAATCCACTATTCCTTTTGAAAGTCTGTGCCGATGGGAACAGATGGAATTCTATCCCCTTATCTTTTATGTGACTCCCCATCTTGCTCTCTTGTCTATCTGGCCACCTCAAATCCAGGTGCTGGTTATCCACATCCTTCACAACTCTGCTCATGTATCCAATAATATAGTGTGCTGCATAGTCTGGCATGACTCCATTCATAAACATATGTAAAGAAACAATGTTTGCCAGAAGGCCACCGCTTCCCACTTTATAACAACAACAACAAAATTACATTTGTAAAACGCCTTTCATATCAGAAGGACATCCCAAGGCGCTGAACAGTCGGGGATCAGGACCCGAGCATAATGGGGCAGTTTTGGGATGAGGGAGGCCAGCGAGGCAGGAGGGCGGCTGAAGGCACAGTCGAAAAGGAGGTCTTGAGTCATGCCTTGAAGGAGGCAAGAGAGGGAGCAAGGGGAAGGGATAATCCTAACGACTACAAATATTGCACCATGTCTAACAGCAGGATCCTACCCATTTATTGCAATGTGGAGGATATAGCTTGGGAGGCCAGCAAGCAGGCGAGAGAGAAGTCAATTCTAGAAGCGACAAAGATGTGAATGAGGGTTTCAGCTGCTTGGGAGTAAGGTAGAAGTGAAGATGGGTGATGTTGCAGAAATGGAAAAAAGCAGACTTGTTCAAGGACCAAATGAAAGACTTAAAGAAGAGCTAAGGGTTGAAAAAAAATAGAATTTCATATTGGCAACGTGAGCTGGAGAATGAGCAATCGGGAAAGTTGAACATATCCTTTCCACCCCTCCCTCCCTTAGCCCATGCTAACAGCTGGTCAGACTTTTGTTCTCGAATCAGGAACCAGTAACTGAATGCTGCTTCATAGGACTTTGAATGAGTATAGCTGGTATTCTCTTTTTAGCTGCATTTAAAATGCTAATTTTTTTGAACAGGAACAGCAGCAGAAGGGACGTATCTTCAAGTCTAACTATTGTGCAGAGGGCAGGGGTGGGGAAGGAGGGCATCAGTCCTAAGGATGTCTAGAGCCAGGAAATTAAGAATTGATAGAAAATTGTGTCGTTTCAGGACCAATGTATTAATTGTCGTCTCAAATCTATTATGAACAGGAAACATCCTGTTGTCCTGAACAGGAACAGTGAATTTAATGATTGTACTGAATTTGCCATGATTCAATTCCTGCACCTTTGTGGTATCTATGGGAGAGGAGTGCATTTATCTTCTCACTGGATGTCTGTGCATAATTTCCTGTTGGACACCGGTCTTTAAAAATTAATTGGATTTTACTTGCTGCTGTATGTGGTCTCTGCTATACAATCACAAGGACTGCTGCTTGGTTGAATGTGAATAACTGAACTTGACCTACATTTCTCCAAAATATGACTGTTACATCTTTATTTCATTCTCTTTATTAGTGATTGCAATGCTAATAGCACACCTTATTTTCAAACTTTTATTCAGCAAACTTCCATCTAACCATAGCTAGAAAGAGTAGGTTACGTGAATTACCAGGTCAACAGATTGAAAATCTTGATTAAAGATTCTGGAAGAAACTTTCCAAAGAAGTTAACAAGAAATCGCTGACCTTTTCCTCTCATCCGAAGATTCAACTGGTGTGGGTTTACGTTGACTGACGGATTGGAATGTAGCAGTGACCTCCATTGTGTTGAGCGAGTAGAGCCCAGCCACGGAAAGCTATCTTACTGAGTGACAGGAAATATAATGCAGTTAACAATGTGCACCAGGAAAGAGGCTTTTTGGAGAGAAAAAAAATGGATCCACCGTTAAATGAGAGAAGGCAATCTAAAGCTACTTCACCTGCACGGCTTCCAAATAGTTTATACTATACACCTCAGAAATGCAGATGGAAAGGTGCATGTTGTTCTGATAAAAGATCATACCCAAAGAATTAATGTATCTTTCCCTTCCTGATTTCCTGTCGATTTCCAGCAATTTCTGTTTTCATTTCAGATTTTCAGCATCTGTCTTTTTTATATCTGTGCTGAAATCTGTGTTTATATCCTGTATTCATCAAACAAAGTCCATATTGCTACTGGGCCTTAAAGAATCATGGAACATTTGGAACACAGAAGGAGGCAAATTGGCTCATTGTGTCTATGCCTGCAATTCTTTATCTTTGGAACAAACATTGTGGACAGGGCCAAGTAATCCTTTCCAATTTTTTCACAAAGCCTGTTAAGAGTATTTTATCTCCAATCTGAAACCTTTGTAGTATTACAGAGGTACTATGCAACCCAACAGGCTGAACAGGTATGACTGGAACAGGTTACCAAGGACGCGTTGTTTAGGCTAGGACACTGAGTGCATTTCAAGAAACAGCTTGATGCTGTAATAGAGAGTTGGAGGAATTTGTATTCTGTATTCTGTAAGTATAAGATCAAATGAGCTTGCTTTTCATCTCATAAAACACAAAGCATTAATCTGTGAAACAAATCGGCTAGATAAAAAAAGGCCAAATAATTCAGAAAAAAATTAACTTTTAAAGAACAGTGGAAAACCAGCTTCCAAATTAAGAGTTTTCCAAAATTTGCATCTTAAATTTTAACAGTTCATTTAACTCTTATGTCAAAAGTCATGAACAATTTTGACCTTCCGAATATCATAATCTTCAAGAATCTAAACATCCAGACTGGATTACAACTTTGCAATTGCTTTACAATATATTATAGGAACATGTTAACATACAAAAAAGGAACAGGAGAAGACTCTGTAGCCATCAAGCATGTTCCACTAATTTTATATGTTGGCAGAGCTTTTATTCCCAATGCCCCACCTTTTGCCAAACCTCTTCAACCCTCTCAAGTATCTGTCTATCTTTTTTTTTAGCTTCCCAATTGACTCCATCCCTGTAGCTTTCTGGGGCAGAGCATTCCACATTCTCTGTGTGAAGAAATAACAATAATAATCCTAGCATTTGATATAGCTCCTTATCAAGTCTTCAAGACAACACAAAGCGCTTCACAGATTATACTGTAATGTTTCCTGTCCTCATTTCTAAAACTTTTGGTTCTGATTTTAAAACTATGCCCTGTTTGTAATGGATCCCTCTACTAAGTTATTAACTATCAAAATTGTCAATTACATTCAGCATTTTGAACACCTCAATTAAATCATTGCTTAAACTCCTATAATGTGATAGACTTAGCCCCAGTCTACTGATCCTTTCATCAAAGCTAAGTTCCTTCAGCCCAAATACTATCTTGTGAACCCTATTGTTGGACATCTTCAAACAATGAGTAGTTTAAACATTTAAGCAGGTGTGTTAGTCTGGCTCAATTGCTAGATCTCTCGCCTCGGAGTCAGAAGCCCTACATTGGGACTTGGAAACCGTTCCGTCCATGCTGATACTCCATTGTAGTGCTAGGTGTGTGCTTGTTGTTAGAGGTGCCCTTCTATGGATGGAATATGAGCTGGGCAAATTGAAAAGTGTGGAACTATTTGCAAAAAATATTACCGAGCATTTTACAATTTTTGTGGGAAATTGTGGCTGTTAATTGGTGGTATTGATAGATGTATTTTGCTGCTGACCTACAGTTTTTCTCTTTTCTCATTTTTAAAAACTAAACATGAAGAAAGAACACATCATAGATTATAGGGAACAAAAACAATGTATTAATGTTTTCTTTAACAAAAACAGAACATAACACCTTTCAAAAGATGCAAACGTGCAGTTTCAACACAGTCTGCAGAGAAATTAATTAAAATTAAGATTTTCATAGTTTCACAGAAACAAATATTCTCAACCAAAAGTTTAGTGCTGGTTAAATTTTAACATGAAAAGAATTGTTATATTTTCTTCTGTTAGGCTTTGTCTATTAACTCTGAATTAAGTCTGAATAAGCAGAAAATGTCCTTTCAACGTCAGCTGTGTTCACTGGTAGCCAAATGTATCTTTTTGCAATTTTAGCAAATTTCACAAATGGCTCAGGCTAGGCTATCCACCATGCTGCTATTTTGTGGTTAGCTGGGATATTTTCTATACAAAATACGCAGATCACACCACTTTACAGTACATCCTGTGAAGCACTTTGAGATGTCTTGATAAGGCGCTATATCAAGTGTCAAAATATTCAGGGATAAGACACTTTCCTCACAGCGCAAGATTGCCTTGGTAAATGAGGACTTCCTAATCTTTGCAGCTCTAATTTTATGGAGGCTTGTTAGTGCAATCTTAGCTCAGTTTTATGCTTCCCACTTGTTTTTCCTCCAGCATCTCATTATCCAGTTTAAAACAGCAAAGAACTGGATTATTTTCTAACAAGGATTAACTTCCCCTTTAATAAAAACACATTCAATGTAATAAATTCTGAATGAAAATAATAGAATAAGATGAAAATTAGCAGAACAGAGGTCTTATGTAGGAACTCATGAGAGTCAAAAGAGCCTAGGGGAAATTATTGATGGATCAATTCAATAAATCAATACGCAAATTAAGTTCTCTGAGCGTGCACAATCTTAATAGTTTGTATAAATGCATCAGCATTGAAATCATTCAATTTCATTTGCATTGCGCAACCTAGATATTTTCCCAAAATGGAAAGGATTTTTTAATAAATTAACAGGATACTACTTCATCTTTGGAATAAAACTTCCCCAAAGCACTTCATATAGTTACTGCCCTATTGTTCAAAGCACAGTTCAGATGATGAGCTTGCCTTCAAGTTATTGCAGCTACTGTCATCTCTGCCCTTTGGCATTTAAATCAAATAGAGATTAGTCATCAAGCTGTCATTGAGAGCTAACCCAGCGGAAGCCATCAAAATTGAAGACTCTGTGCCAAATATCAAAATATCAACATTTAATGCAAGGTCAAGTGGTCAATATTGTCACTGTAGGGAAGAGAGGTAATTGGAGTTGAAGGAAATGCTTGCTAAATGGCATAAAATTATACAAGCTAATAGACTGATTTCTGCCACAGATTGACAATAGCTATTTTTTTCAATTGGTGTCAGTTCTCAACAATAATATTTGTGCATTTGATTGTTTTATTTTCCAATTTGTCCTTTAATATAACCTGTTAGCTATTCAATTTTCATTAGGCACTGGAGGGAAGGATTGTTCTGCACAACTCAATTTATGCAGCAAATCTTTGACGTGTTCTGTCCCTAGCACGAGTTATAATTACACAGTTATAGATAACTGGAGTATATGGGAATTTAATTTTAAACTGCAAATTTTATCCATAATTAAAACCTGAATTAGTGATTTTCAAACTTGTTAAACTTAGTGAATGGATCAGTATAGCCCAGAACATAAAGGAATTGTTTCCATGCTATAGAGAACCTTTATATTGTCCTTGACTTTTCTTGAGCCCGCAGAAAGGTGCTTGTTACATTTTTAGCTATGAAGAATAGTAATCTAGGATGGATAACCCTTTATGTTCATCCATGCTCATACAAGCATTTGATTTTAGTGCCTTAACCCTTCATGCAGTGTTACAATGTTTTACTCTGTGTGAATTTGAAGCTTGGCAAATACCCAAACTAATCTGCTTCAATAAAGTGCCATAAAAAAGTAATGGAACACCAAATCAATTTCCTTTATTAATGAATTCAGATGTGAACACAATATTGATCAAGGCATTATTAAAATAGGACGTCTATATACTTTGTGGATGGATATAATAATAAAATAATAATAATAATCCCCCGCAAATGAAATATTACGTCAGGAGCAAGTTGAGGTTTGCTTTTGCAATCAAACAACTGTCAGTGACAGCATGAGTCATATGTGTGGCAACCCTCAACAGCGATTGCAGCCAGTTTTACAGGACATGGATAGAAAGAGCTGGGCAAAGCAGCGTTCTGACTGCCTATTTAAAAGATGCAGGTCCAAGAAATTGGTGAAAACAGCACTGTTTCAATGCACACTGAATGAGAGCCTTCCTTGACAATTCAGGCTTCAAATCATTCAAATATGGACCAAAACAGTGCATATGTGTTATAATTTGAACTGGTGTCTTCTGTTTGCAAATAGGATTTGAACAATAATAAATTTATAGCCTTTTTTATTAGAATAATAATCCTTACATTGGATAAAGTGTCTTTGAGATGTCTTCCTGAAGTGAAAGACCCTCTATCCAATGTAAAGGTAAGAACTTCACAGGATTTACTGTGAAGTCTACTGACTGTGGAATCCTGTAGCTCAGTGGTTAGAACAATTGCCTCGCAAGCGAGACACCTGGGTTCGAGTCCGGGCAGGGCAAAATATTGGGCAAGTTTCCTTACTCCACATGCCTGTTTACCAAGCAGTAAATAGGAACCCACTTGTTAGTCGATTTGGTGGATCACTTCTCCGAGGGTAATAATTCCTTAAAAAAAAATGATCACTCCAATCCATGACTGTTTGTGGGACACTGCTGTGTGCAATTGGCTGCTGCATTTTGCCCACAAAATATACATGTTACAGTTTATTCTGTGAAACGCTTTGAGATGTCGATATCAAAGGCAAGAATTATTATTATTATTATCTTTATAGGGGAGCGCAGCGACTAATTTGCGCATAGCAATCCCCACAAACAATCATAAAGTGAATGAGCTATTTTACCTGGGGAGTTATTGATCAGGACACTATTTTTTTTTAAAGGGTGCCATTGGAATCTTCTCGTTCACCTAGACAGGCAGACAGGACCATGGATTACTGCCTCATCTGAAGAATGAGATTTCCAAATCTCCATTTTTTTTGCTTCTAGTTTTTCCATAGTTCAATAAGCTCAATGATTGCAAATTTTAGTTTTGCAGTAACTGTTTTTGTAATGTATATTAAATAAATTTGATATCTGAATTGATAGCTTCAGCAGACCAAAACAGCGAACTGCCTCATTACAAGTGATTAAATGTCAGGACACAACAAAATGGCATTGTGTTATGCTTGTTGGACTCAGGCCACTCACTTATTAATAAGCAAAGACTTTTTTAGTTTGGCAGTCAACATGAATAACTTTCCCTTGCAACATAATGTTTCCTGTCTCAGAAGTCCTGTTGCACAGACTTATTACTCTGGCTCACTATAGTCCCCTGTGCTTCAGAGACTCACACCAGTCTTGCAGCCACCACAGAAGGCTGATGATGCCATCTACAAGCTGCTTGTAATGAAAAGTGACAGGCATTAAAAATATCTGAGCTTTTCTCGCTGTCCTCCTTAGCAGTTTGCACAGATTGACCTCTGGGTTTTTTTAGTTCTTTTGCCTCTTGCCAAGGAAATTTGATTCTTGATTCAAATGTCTAAAAGTTTGCCCAAGGACCTTATAGATTATTACTTGCAAACTCAATCATTTCAAGATGTCAAAGCTCAGCTTTTGCAAACCAGATCAATACATCTGTAATGTGGATATCAGATTGTATTGTCTACTGAAACATACACATGAATTATCCTTATTAATTATTGGAGACTTAAGAAAAAATAATTATCATGTATATCTGATAAACTGGAAAACAGCAGGTAACTCCCCTTCCACATACAAACACACAAACTATAAGATGTTCCTCTGAATCCTTTCTTACCACCATTGTCAAACTTGGAATGCCAGCTAATTTCTCATCCAGTGTTGCATATCCTTGGTTAGAAAATGTTATCCGCCTATCTTCTCCACCACTACATAAAACCGGGTCCCTATGTAAATCAATATTAAAAATGTCAGAATTCATAAGTTGCTGCTATGGAGTAGCAGATGAGTTTTGACACACAGGAAGGCAAAGACATGAACCTAGGTAACAATTTTTACATATCTCAATCAATATTTTAGTGCCAGATCTTTATCACAGACAGTTTGGTTCCACATTGTGTGAACTTTAATCTTCCTGCTTCTGCAAGTACTGTACACACTGACAGCTGTCATAAAATAATAATTACAAATAGGACTATAAAATGGATAGCCTTCACCCTTATTTAAAGTTTCAAGATATTAAATATTCTCATCTGCGTAATGGCAGCTACAGTGATAGAGAGATAGAAAGATACAATGTACAGATTTATAATTTTAAAAATTGCTTTAAATTAATGAAATTCACCCTTAATTGAGGCAATACTTGACCATTATTTTATGATAATTATAACAATAATCCTTACATTTGATACAGTGCTTTTCATGAGGGCATTTCAAAGTGTTTCACAAGATCTACTTGCTTTACAAATATAAATTGGTTGGTGACTGACCAGGATCCTAAGTCTTGAGAGAAGGCATCTCAAAGAATACCTCTTGGAAGTGTTTAACACGTCAAAAAGGGTTGAAGGCAAAACTGAGAAGGCCAGGTTTGCTCCATGGGCAATACTTTGATTCCCATGTATTGACGTGTATTCAGAATTAATCAATCTGGGTCAGCTGGGAATCTGAAACATCACAAGATCACTAGATCACAGGATTTGTTTCAATAAAGAAGGCTCTTCAGCTCAACTGTTCTTATGTTCTTATCTTATCCCTCCAGAACACTCCCACCTCCCAAAATATTTTTTATTTGAATGAAAGAATTCTGTGTAAAATATGACCTTTCCTTTCAAACTCTAATTGGCAATTTGTGGCCATCCTTCCTTGAGCAGCTTGTTGTTTTGTTTATTCAACTGTAGCAGGGTTTATATTTACCAACAGAACACAATACAACACAATATACATTTATATAGCACGTTTCACAAAGGGAGGACGTTGGAGTCTTGTAGCTCAGTTGTGTGAGCACTTGCCTCACAAGCTAGAAACCTGGGTTTGATTCCCGGTAGGGTGAAACGCTGGGCAAGTTTCCTTACTCCACACACCTCTTTATACCTAGCAGTAAGTAGGAACTCAGATGTTAGTTAATTGGCGGATCGCTTTTCTGGGGGTAATAACTCTTTCAAAAATAAAAGAAGAATAAATAAAAATAATTGGGTCACTCAATCCACAAATGTTTGTGAGACACTGCTGTGCGCAATTGGCTACCATGTTTCGCCCACAAAATATACAATCAATTAAACTTTACAATATATTCTGTGAAGCGCTTTGAGACGTCTCAAAGACGTGATAAGGCGCAATATTAAATGCAAGAATTACTATTACTAGTACCTCAGGGTGCTTGACTCTTCCAGCTGGACACCCAAGCTGGGTATGGGAGGCTAGGGAGGGTGAGGATGGGAAAGATGACCAAAAGCATGGTCAAAGAGGAATGTTTTGAGATGGGCTTTGAACGAGCATAGGAAGGATGTGAGTTGGGGCAACTCCAGGATAGAGTTCAACAGAGCAGGGGCAGAATAGGTGAAAGCCATGAAGTAGGCTTTTGCCCACTGAGTGTAGGAAGCGGACAGGATGATAGGGTTGAAGGAGGTCACAGAGTTAGTTTGGTGTGAGACCATGAAGGAGTTTGAACATGGGAATGAAGATCTTGAACTCGATACACTGAGGACAGGGGACCAGTGCTGCCGAGCGAGGATAGTCTTATAGGTTAGAGTAGATGAAGTTATGGACTGATTTTAAATCTACACCTGAATGAGAGAGAGAGAGAAGTCTCCTCTGACATCTCTCAAGATTTGCTGGTGAAATGAGTTTTAAGCAGTTCTTATTCAGTTTTAAATACACATGAGTTGATGACATAAAATTGCCCACAGTTTGGCTTTAATTAACGTTGTCTTCACAGTCTCACTCAAGGAAGCCATGAGAATGATGGGAATGCATGAGGTTGGCCTGTTCTGGCCAGAGTCCATCCTCTGCCACATTTCAGAAAAATGGATGAGCTGCCAGTGTTCATAGGATTGATCCTGACTAGAACAACATCACAAGAAATGCTTGCATCAAAGCTAGAGTCCGTGTTTAAGTCAAGAACAGAATATGTTCAGTTAGTAGAAGTCTTGCCTCCAGGTCAGATACGTATGGGTCCAGTGCCCATGCTGGGGCTTCAACTCATAATTTAGGGTAACTCTGAAATGTCAGCGGCGCCATCTTTTGAATGTAATGGTAACCCAACAACAACAACTTGCATTTATATGAAACCCTTCACGAGGGCTAGTTTCAGAGCCCTGAACAAAACTTGATGCCAAGCAAATCTGATGGTATAAAATTGCCATTTTATATTAAAAAAATGTGATTAAATGTTAAATTTAAACTAAGCTTTCTGTTCAGTTAGATGTTTAAGATTCCCATGGCACTTTCAAAAACAGTTCCTCCCTGGATCCCAGCCAATGATTCTCCAGGTGAATTGTTCATTCACCTACCTCATGGCTGTTTGTGAACCTTCTTGACCTAAATGTCTTAATAATATTAATTCTTGTATTTCATGTAGCACCTTATTACCTTGTTGAAACATCTCAAAGTGCTTCGCAAGATTTTTTCTGTAAACTGTAGTGATTGTATATTTGTAGATGGACATGGCAGCAATTTTGCACTCAGTAGGAGGTCCCACAACCAGCCAAAATGTGAATGACCAATTTTATTTTAAGAATTGTTAATAATAATAATCCTTGCATTTGATGTAGCACCTTATCATGCCTTTGAGACATCTGAAGGCGCTTCACAGAATATAGTGTAAAGTGAATTAACTGTATATTTTGTTGGCCAGAACACCAGCAAAAACTCCCTTCTCTTTTCAACTAGTGCCATGGGATCTTTAAAGTCCACCTGAACATCAGACAGGACCTCAGCTTAATGTCTCATATGAAGTCAAAACGCAGCCCCGTTTTGTCCACAAATACACAGTCACTCCACTTTACAATATATTCTGTGGAGCACTTTGAGACATCTCAATGACATGATAAGGTGTTATATCAAATGCAAGGGTTATTATTATTAAATTGGCAACTTTCAGAAATTGTAACTGGTGCTTCTTTTCTTTTTGCTAATATTGTAAATTGGACTTCAAGTCATTAAAATTGGATACACACAATCCAATACAAATTTACATTTATAGAACGCTTTTCACATCAGAAGGACAACAACAACTTGCATTTATATAGCGCCCCTCACATAGGGTAGCATCCCAGAGTGTTTAATATCCCAAGGTGCTTGAAAGTCCTGGTTTGGCTGAAGGTGGGAGCTAGCGATGATTGAAGGAGCAGTCAAAGAGGAAGGTCTTGAGGCTCACCTTTAAAGAGGTGATGGTGAAAAAGGCCAGCAGAGGAGGGTTTCTTTTCTTTGACTCTGGCAGTGACGCTCCCTCAGCCCCTGAAACTGTACTGCAAAATCACTGGGAAGGGGAGGGTTAATACTTTAATACTCTTTGGCCGCATTTGTATCCAGAATCAATATTAAATTATCTTCAATGGTGCAATTTGCTCCCAAGGTTGATGTGTGACATACCTCTAGTTAAAAAAATGAATAAAAGGAATGAAGACAATTTTGAGGTGAAGCAAAAGGAATAATAAAAGCAAAGTTTAAACAGAAGCTGAGGCAGATGAGTTACCATAAGGCTGGGGAAAAATGGTAAGTTATGCCAATATTATCAGCCAAACTCATTTAAAGTCCATCTGTCTTTAGGACCTGAGATATTGAAACTACACTGTAAATTGTAGTTTAATTTGCAGGAGCACAGATTTTATTCCATGTACTCTAACTTCCTTATTTTTAATTTCAAACAAAAGACAAAAGTGTCAAACATTTTGTGTGGAATCGGAAGGATGGTCGATATGTTAGTGTGAAAACAAAAGACCTTGCTCACTTTCATTACTTTTGTGTGTCTGCTCCACTAATGCTAATTTCTATTTTATTAAAACAAAAATCTTTTAGAAGCAAGAGTATGAGACCTCTTTGGATGGAATCCAATTGGGTTGGATTCAGTTTCAGACCTAAAATGGATGATACATATGTGCAAAGAATTCTGCCTTTACAAGAAGCTTTCAGTCAATGGTTTACAAGCTTTCAAACATTCTGTCCCCACTCTCTGAAACTCCATCTCTGTCCTTCCAATTCAAAGTTAATTCAAGAGTTACTTCCTTGACAGTGTTTTTTCTCTCTCCCCTGCTCCCCTCCTCATCCCAGGCTCAGGTGCACAGACAGTTGTTTAAAGTGTTCAGAGATGTTCTCCCAACGTAAAAGGTGCTGTAGTTATTATAGTTATTGTAATAACTCCTCCTCGATACATCTGGTTTATTCCAATGTTTTCATGATTCTTTTGGTTGTCAGGTCTATGGAAATAATGACATGGTTATACTGTAGAACCTACTTTGATCATTTCGAATGGACACATGATAATGGAATGCCTCTTTTCTGTAACTGATAGATGTATTCACTGTTTTTCAAAAAACTTTGTATTTAGATGATCAATAGGCCATTTTTGTCGTTCTCCCTTAGTATTCCAATGTTTCCCCCACAGAGTTAGAATCGAATGTTTGGATTCCTTTCAATCTACATTATCAAAGCTCCTCAAACTCACAGCTGGAAAAACATAGGGTGTAACCTGTGTTCATTATTAACTAAATTCCTTACTAATGAATCCAAATCTCTTAAATGGGACTCCTTCCAACAACCCGAAGAGCATCACATTGACCAATGGGAATTTTGCTCCTACACAATCTACTTACAGAGCAGAGTTGACACAGGTTAACGTGAATTCTAATGAAATTCCTTGATAAGGAATTACAATATATTACAGAGGAGACCTGAAGTTTGTTTCTTATTGCAAAGCCATGAAATAATTTCAAATGTGTGCAGAAGCACATTCTTTTCTTTGAAGGTGTGGGAAAACAAAATGTGATGATTCAATAGAATGCAATATTGATTAACATTTAGATTGTGTCTTTCCCATCGGGAGGAAGTCCACTGCTGGCTGAGCACCCGAGCTGGGGGTGGGAGCTGAAGGGAGTGGAAAGGGAAAGATGTCCAAAAGCACTAGTCAAAGCAGCCTATTTTATATTGTTTCTGCTGCTTTTCACCTATTGCGTTTGATGTTTTTAGTATGACTTATCCTGGTTGTCATAGATCTTCCTACCCTGAGTTCAGGTGCTTGATTGCTTTTGGACAATTCATTTAAGAATAATCCCTGTGTTCATAACTAGTCAGAGTATAGTAGTGGGTAGGCGTTGGTTGAAAGCATATGAAGTTTAAATAATTCATATTTTGTGGATAACCTTTAAAACGAGGAGATGCTGGATTTCCTTGAATCCAAAATCAAGGGAATCCTCTCCGTGGTCACTGCCCCTCCAAGGTCCACCCACCCCTCACCCCTTCCCTCCCACACTCCGACTCCTACCCATTCTCCCCTACACAACTTCGAACCCATTTCCCCACCCTCTGTCACCAAACTCATCCTATCCTTGAAAGCCACCACCTGCTCCCTGGACCCCATCCCCACTCCACTCCTCATCTCCCAGCTCCATCTCCTTGCTCCACTTCTCACAGACACCATTAACCTGTCCCTCTCCTCTGGCTCTGTTCCCATTCCCCTCAAAACTGCCACCATCACTCCCACACTGAAAAAACCCTCCCTTGATGTGTCGCAGCTATCAAGCTACCGGCCCATCTCCAACCTCCCCTTCCTATCCAAGGTTCTCGAAAGAGTCGTCGGCTCCCAGCTGCGCTGTTTCCTCTCCACCCACTCACTTTTCGAACCCCTCCAGTTGGGTTTCCGTGCTGCATATAACACGGAAACCGCCCTGGTCAAGGTCACTAATGACATCTTGACCATCTGCGACCAGGGCTCCCTCTGCCTCCTCGTCCTCCTCAACCTATCGGCCGCATTCGATACAGTCGACCACTCTATCCTCCTCCACCGCTTGTCCTCCCACCTCAACCTTCAAGGCCCTGTCCTTGAGTGGTTTAGGTCCTACCTCTCCCACCTCTTCATTTTGTTTCCACAAACGGCTTTTCCTCCAGCCACGCACTGTCTCGTGTGGTGTCCCTCAGGGCTCTGTCCTCGGTCCCCTCCTCTTCACCCTCTACATGCTCCCCCTTGGTGACATCATCCGCAGACATGGGGTTAACTTCCACATGTATGCGGATGAAACCCAACTCTACCTTTCCTCTTCTACCCTCAACTCCACTACCATCGATGTCCTGACAGCCTGCCTGTCTGACATCGAGTCCTGGACGAGAGACAACTTTCTTCAGCTCAACGTGCACAAAACTGAGGCCCACCTGATGGCTCGCGTCAGCGCCTCCGCACCTCAGGCGCTGACAGCATCAGCATCCAAGGCTGCACTCTCCACCTCTCAAAGCCAGTCAGGAACCTCGGTGTTCTGTCTGACCCTGAGCTGTAATTTCTTCCCCACACCGCCTTCCATCACCTCCGGAACATCGCCAGACTACGGCACTACCTCACCCCTCACGCTGCTGAAACTCTGGTCCACGCCTTTATCACCTCAAGGCTGGACTATGGGAAATCTCTCCTCGTTGACCTTCCCGGCACCTCCCTCCACAAGCTGCAGGTCATTCAGAACTCTGCAGCTTGTGTACGGTCCCGCACCAGGCTTCGGGTCCACATCACTCCCACCCTCGCTCGCCTCCACTGGCTCCCCATCCCCCAGAGGATCGAATTCAAGATTCTCATCGTCACCTCCAAGGCCATTCACGGCCTTACTCACTCCTACCTCTCCGACCTACTATCCCCCTACTTACCTGCCTGTACCCTCCATTCCTCTGGCTCCGGTCTGCTCCACATCCCCCGCCCTAACCGTTCTACAATCAGTGGTCGGGCCTTCAGACTCTCAGCCCCGAGGCTCTGGAACTCCATCCCCCAGTGCCTTCGCCTTGCTTCCTCCCTTTCCTCCTTCAAGGCCGGTCTCAAGACTTTTCTCTTCAACCGTGCCTTCAGCTCCCCTCTCGACTCTCTACCTTCTCCTCGCTCCCTCCCTTCCCTCCCGTCACCCTGACCAGTTCCCCCCTGCTCAGGTCCCGACCCAACTGTCCAGCGCCTTGGGACATCCTCCTGACGTGAAAGGTGCTCTATAAATGCAATCTTGTTGTAATGATCATTAATATTCAGCTACATAGGTTCCCCACTTACTCAATATCTTTAGACTAACATCTAGTGGAACAAAACTGTACTGTCACCCAGTGATTGATCAGCATTAAATGTCCACCTGCAATATAAGTCTGATTGCTTAAGGTCAAGTGGTTAAGGTCAATAATGTAAAAGTTTTAAATTCGACCAGCTTTGATAATAATAATAGTTGCATTTGATACAACAACAACTTGCACTTATATAGCGCCCTCCATGCAGGGTAGCTTCTCAGATCACTTAACAATGATGGAGCCTGATTCTGAACCGGGGGAGGTGATCCTAAGCTCGGTCAAAAAGGAAGGTTTACAGGCGGGACTTGAAAAGGGGGAGAGAGAGGGCAAAGCGGAGGGATTGAGGGAGAGTGTTTCCAGGGTTTTGGGGCATAGTGACTGAATGCGCAACCTCCAATGGTGGAGCAGAGGATACGAGGGACAAATTAGGAAGCCAGTACCAGTTGAGCGGAGATGCTGTGTGGTGGATTGGAGCGTGAGGAAGTCGGAGAGGTAGGGAGTTGCCAGGGAGTTCACCAAACATTTTATTCATAGCAATGTCCTGAAATCAATCAACAACTTGCAAATTCAGTGCCCTTCACGCGGGGTAGCTGGTCGGAAACCTGAACAATGGTGTAGTTTGTCGCCGAGAAAGAAAGGGAACATCGGCACAATCGAAGAGGAAAGTCTACAGATGCGATTTGAAAATGGGTAAAGAGGGGGCAGGTTGAGTGGGATTAAGGTGTGGTGGTCAGGACCTTGATTTACAATATATCAACAACAACTTGGATTTATATAGCGCCCTCCACGCCGGACAGCATCTCAGAGCGCTTTAATCAATTGCAAGTATTATCACGTAACATCTCATCCAAATGTTGTTTGTTTCTGAAATTTCCTGGATGAACAGGAAGAAAATTCCCACCCCAACAATGTTCTCAAAGCTAATATCCAATGAAGCTGGATCATGCATCTGACTTCCAGCTCACAGAATGTGGCATTCAACTCCAAGATAACTGTGCCTCTGACATTTTTGTTCAGTAACAAATGATCATACCTCATCAACCAGCAGTCAAACTACACATGTTGAAAAGTCAAATATGGGACCTGGCTAAATAGAGATCGAGAAAATAAACATAGTACAATCCTTTTACATGCACTGAGACAGCAGAAAAACAGGTCACAGGTTTAGGGTTACAAAGGGTAATCTCAGGACAGACACTAGGAAGTATTTCTTCACAGAGGATAATTACCAAGGAGGGGATGATTGAGGCTAGGACAACAAGACTCATTTGAAAGAAATTACTTGATGCTGTGATCGGAAGGTGGAGGTTTAGATGTTCTGGAAGAACAAGATCAAATGGGCTGAAGGGCCTTCTTCGTCCTAACCTCTCTTGTAATCTTGTGATGCCAGCACAAAGTCTGAAGAGTTTCTGTGTCAACCACTTAATTACTATTTAATAATTCAGGAATTTTTAAATTTAAACTATATGTTAGACCCCCACATTAACAGGTTTAGGCTGGAAACGATCAATGGTCCATCTAGCCTATTCATTTAACTTTGAGACATTGGACAAATTGGCTAGCACATTTGCATGCAAAATATACAATCATCCACACTTCATAGGAAACTGTGAAACATTTTAAGACATTTTGAGGTGATAAGTGCTAAATCAAATGCGAAGTTCATTATCATTCATTTCTCTTGTCCAGTTTTTTCCATGGTAATGGTATACTAATAACTTAATAAGCAGTGGCTCACTAAATCGTTTTATATCACTACACAAAATAATGTTGCGTACGCTGATCCTTAAACAACATTTACATAACTTGCAAACTGCAATAATACTGCTGCAATACGAAATTTTTCAAAAGCTACCTTTAGTCGAAAACATTTCAGATGTTAAACTGTGATTTCTGAAACGTTAACCAGAGAGTGATAAATTCAGTATAAACACCCTAGCTTGAATGCTATTATGCAGTAATTCAGATTACGTAACAATCCAGAGAGTTTAATTTTTGAACAAACCTAGCAATCTGGAAACTTAGGGTACATAGCAATCAGGCACATCATTTCAGGACATTCCTTTAACCTGCTGTCTTGTTGCTTGTGAATTACACTACATACATGTTTTGATAAGTAAACCACTGGGATTTAATATATGCATTTACCTCTAACAGAGCTAAATGTGGAGCACGGTCTTCAGGAGTGAAAGAAAAATGAGAAGCCAGGGGTCAAGGCGGAGGGATTGACAGAGAGATTTAGAAAAGAGGCAAAGAAGATTGAAGGATTTGAAAACTTTTGTTATAACAAGTTTGAGAGGCACTCCTCAGGTTAGTAGTAATGTACTTGCAACTTTTCCCTAGAAAACTAGGAGTAATAGGAGACATATATCAAAGTTTTGAATGCAATAAAAATGGAACAGCATCAGTCTTAAATATATTTTGAAATGCCTTTGGTCAGAAATGTTTATTTGTTAAGACTGGCTGGTGAGTAAGAGCCAAGAGGGTATCAATCTAAGATCGTCAACAAACGAGAAAATGGAGAGATTAGGAGAATTATTTCCACACACAGAGTAGTTAGGAAATAGAATGCCAGGAATGATGATTGAGGCAGAATTCTTATTAGCTCTCAGAAAGGGAATTACATCAATACCTAAAAAGGAATGATTTACAAGGGTGTGGGGAAAGGGCAGATAAATGGGACTAAAATAATTGATCTTAAAATAGCCAACACAGACATGACAGGCTGAATGGCCTTCCTCTGCTATAAAGGTCTATGGTTCTATGAACATAAAATGTAACTGCAGGAATGAGTATTCAACACTTTTGAAATTCTTGGTATTCGAAGTGAAAATAGTCAGATGGCAATGTGCAAACACTTCACCTCAGTCCAGGCCATGCAATTCAGCATGATGAACATGACAAGAAGCAGTACTGTAACATTTTGAGAAAGAGGTTAGGTCCTAACACTTGTAAAGGACTGAAATGTAGATCTACTGTGGGTATGTGTGTGTATTGCCACTGGAAGTACCTGGAAGAAGGAACAGAAGAAACTGCACAAAAGAAAGCACCACAATAAAGGTACATATTGTGCAGAATGATGACAGGACATAGATTTATCTAGAATATTCCAACACAGGCACAAGCCCATCACGTCTGATCACCTGTCACCCAATCTAACCCCACTCTTTTGCTTGCCCCCCTATATCCTTTAATATTCCTCCTGTTTGAATACACTATATATGCTAAAATAAACAATATTCTATTGGAGAATGTTGAAAGTGTCAAACGTGTAAGGAGGATAGGTGGGTGTGGGGCACAGCAAGTGACGTGCGGAGGAAATTATCACAAAAGAAAAAGCAAAAATTTAAATTGACTGCACATTTTATAGCAAAGGTTTTCTGCTTTATTGAAATAATTCCCAGCTAAGTTGAGTAAATGGATTGTATTAAATATGAGTTTTGAAGAGATAAGCAGAGGAATGTATGCAATGCTTCATGTCACACATTCAATTAGTATATTCAACAATATAATAATAATGCTTCAATTTGATATAGGCCTTATCACATCTTCTAGATGTCTTTGCGTTTCAATATACTTTTTTGGACAAGGATGTTTCCCACTCAGCTCCTGTTAACCCTACAAGCTAAAGTCTTAATAGATAGGATAGTCCTAACTGAACAATAGTGGGAAAGTTTGCTAGATAGTGCTTTCAATGACAAGCTATGTGGTTTTAGCTGGTTAGACTCCAGCAGGACCCCAATGCAAACTCTGGGCTCTTGCCAACCGGCACCTAACACTCTTTGGAATTAGATAAGAAGGATGCATTCCTTGAATGCACATTCAAATAAATATTTTGTGAATTACTATGTAAAGGTGGGATGCATGGAAAGCTCAGTTTGGTTCGAATTCACTTAAGCATGGTGATGGGTTTCCGCATATGCCAGACACCCAGCTGACCAAACAAAATTCAACAAACTGACATACAGTCCATGCCTTCGTCACTTCCCGGCTGGACTATTCCAATGCCCTCCTCACTGGTTTCCCCAGCTCCACCATACAAAAGATCAAATTAATTCAAAATTCTGCTGCCCAGATTCTCATTCACACAAAACTCCGTACCCCCATCACACCTGTCCTTACCAGGCTCCAATTGCTCCCAATTACCGAAAGGATCGATTTCAAGATCCTCTCATTTGTTTTCAAATCCCTTCATGCCCTCGCATCTCCCTACTTATCCCCCTACTCCATCACCCGCTGCTTTCACTCGGCTGGCTCCAGCCTCCTGTTTGTCCCTCATCCCCTCCGCTTCACCATCAGTGGCCGTGCCTTCTGCCACTATGCCCTGAAACTCTGGAACTCTCTCCCTCAATCCCTCCACTTTGCCCCCTCCTTCTCCACCTTCAAATCCCGCATAAAGTCCTCCCTTTTTGATCGTGCTTACGGTCACCTCCCCCCTCCCTCTCCACCTGGCTCGGGGTCAGACACCACCACTGTCAAATGCCTCAAGATGCTACTACAATGCAGGGTGCTACATAAATGCAGGTTGTTGTTCTTATTGTTATATTGATGTGTTAACTGTGTTTCTGGATATTTGGAATTGCCAATAGACTCCCATTTGATTTTGTTACTTATTTCTGTTTTGGGGCACTCTGCAGGGTTTGCCAATGTAATTAACATAGCAGATATAAATTAAATAAGCTTGGCCTAAGTAGAACTATTTTATGTTTAATAAAGAGTCTGTTTGAAATGTCATTCTGTAATCACTGGACTGGAACTTATTGGCAAAGTTGACTAGAAAAACAAAAGCAAGTAGATGAATGATGTGAAGGATACAAATGATACATTGCAAAATACAGTGATAGAATTAGTTTCGTGTTTGTTCTAACAAGTGGTAAATGTCCTTCATTAACATCTAATGGAAAACACAGAACAGCCTTTGAAACTGTTTAATGAGAATAGAAGTGCTAATGCCATCATCAAGGGATTTCAATTTCTATCAGGAAACTGAGATAAAGTTTATTGTCACCATTTATTTCGTTAAGTATTTCACATCAATGTGAGGCAGCACAATACTTTTGTACCTGTTTAGTTTGCATATAGAGACAAACACTTTATTAGATATGTAAGGATATATCATATATAATTTTAAAGAGGACAGTGTCACTCTATTATCAATATTTTAAGAGTACATTCTTGACATAACCAGGCATCATTTGCTCCAATAAATGGAGCTGAATATAATAATTGCCCTTATAGCTACTTGACAATTTTGTGTTTCAACATTTTATATTTGTGTTCTAACCAAACTATGGTAATGACAGGTTAATGTTGCAATCAATATGATTTTCATAAATGAGTCCTATTTTAAATTAAACTTTTAATTTTACCCACATATATATACAATACAAATACAAATAATTGTATAACGCCTTTCATGTCGGGAGGACGTCCCAAGGAGCTGGATAGTCAGGGATTTGGACCTGAGCTGGGGATTGGGATTGGGGAAGGTGGAGAGCAGGAAGGGTACGAAGGTGGCCAAAGGCTCGGTCGAAGAGGAGGGTCTTGAAACGTGGGAGGGAGCGAAGAGAATGAAATGTGGGATGTTTCATAGGGTAGGGGCAGAAAGGCCGGCCGCTGGATGGCCAAGCGGGCTGGGCGGGGGGCGTGAAACAGGCTGCTGAGCGGAGGGAGTGGACAGGTTGGTATCGGTTTAGCACGTCACAGAGGTAGGGAGGGTCAAGGCCAAGTAGGGCCTTGAAGGTGAGGACGAGGATTTTGAACTCTATCCTCTGAGAGATGGGTAGCCAATGGAGCCAGGCGATGGTAGGGTTGATGGGATCATGGAGCCTAGTACGAGAAAGGATACGAACTTCAGAATTCTGGATGATCTGTAACTTGTGGAGGGAAGACTTGGTAAGGCCGACAAGCAGGGTGTTGGCGTAATCAAGCCCAGATGTGATGAATGTGTGGATGAGGGTTTCGTCAGCCTGAGGGGTGAGGTAGTAGCAGAGCCGGGTGATGTAGCGAAGATGGGGGAAAGCAGAGCTGTTATGGCATTGATGTGGTGTAGAAAGGACAGTTGAGGATCAACAAGATGCCAAGTTTCCAGACTGGCTCGGTGAGGTGGAATGTACAACCTTGGATGGTGATGCGGTCAGTGCCTGAGTTGTGGAGGTGCTGATGGAAGCCTATCAGCAGAGCCTCAATATCGGTCCTGGAATCAAGGGCAGAGACAGAAAGAGAGTTGGGTGTCATCTGCCTGCATGTTAAAGTGAAACTCATTTGCAGATGATGTCACCAAGTGAGAGAATATAGATGTTAAGAAGAAGTGGACCAGGAATAGACCCCTAAGGAACACAGCAAGTGATAGTGCAGGGTGGGAGGAAATGTCAATGGGATGTCCTCCCGACATGAAAGGTGCCATATAAATATATCAGCAGGGCTATGGAGGTGGAGCTAGGAATAGAACAAAACACAAAATACTGCAGAATTAATAATAATAATCCTTGAATGTGATATAGCGCTTTTCATGTTTTCTAGACGTCTCAAAACTCTTCACAGAATATACTGTAAAGTGAATTGACTGTATATTTGTGGGCGAAACATAACAGCCAATTGCACACAGCAGTGTCCCACAAACAGTCATAGATTGAAAATGCCCAATTTATTATTGTTTTGTTTTGGAGGGATTGTTATTAGACGTGTGGAGTAAGGAAACTTGCCCAAGGTTTCACCCTGCCTGGAATTGAACCCAGGTGTCTCGCTTGCAAGGCGGGTCCTCTAACCACTGAGCTACAGGACTCCAGATGTTGGAAATCTGAAACAAAAAGAGAGAGCTGGGAAAACTCAGCAGGTCAGGCAGCATCTATGAAGAAAGGAAATTGAGTCAATGTTTTGGGTCCATGACCCTTCGTCAGAACTGGGGCATGTTGGGAGGGAGAGGTTTTTAAGGACAAGTTGAGAGGGGGAGGCAGGACAAGGAAAACAAAGACAACAAAACAGAATACAAAGGAGAGAATGTGTTAGTTGATGGGTTAAAGATAGTGACATAAAACAAAAGGGGGGTTGTAAACCAAAAAAGGGGATGGGTTGAAACAAAACTGGGGAGAAGAGCTGTTAATAGTACAGAACAGGCAACACACCAGAGAGAGACAAAAAGTGTCTGGGGTGATGATTGTAATGATAACAGAAGATAGCTCTTCTGGTTACAGAAAGAGGGGGAGGGGGAAACGGTGAGCTGTTGTGGTCTGAAGTGGCTGCAACAAAATTATATTTATATATACTGTATCCACTGCTCACGGTGTGGTCTCCTCTATATTGGGGAGACTAAGCACAGATTGGGTGACCGATTTGAAGAACACATCTGTTCTGTACGCAAGGTCAACCCTGATCATCCAGTCTCCTGCCATTTTAACTCACACTCCCTTTCACAGCCTGACCTCTCCATCCATAGTCTCCTACGCTGTTCCAATGATTCACAGTGAAAGCTCGAGGAACAGCATCTTGTCTATCTGCTAGGAACCTTACAGCCCTCTGGCCTCAATATCGATTTCAGACACTTCAGACTATAACAGCTCACCTTCCCCCCTCCCCCTCTTTCTGTTATGAGAAGAGCTACCTTCTATTATCATTACAATCATCACCCCAGACACTCTGTGCTTCTCTCTGATGTGTTGCCTGTTCTGCACTGTTTGAAGCGCTTTGGGACGTCCTCCCGACGTGAGAAGCGCTATATCAAATGCAAGGATTATTATTATTATTAACACCTCTTCTCCCCAGTTTTGTTTCCCCCACCTTTTGTTTCACACCACTATCACCTCTTTAACCCATCAACTAACACATTCTCTCCTTTGTCTTCTTTTTTGTCATCTTTGTTTTCCTTGTTCTGCCTCCCCCTCTCAACTTGTCCTTAAAACCTCTTCCTCCCAACAGCCCCCAGTTCTGACGAAGGGTCATGGACCCAAAACATTGACTCAATTTCCTTTCTTCATAGATGATGCCTGACCTGCTGCGTTTTCCCAGCTCTCTCTCTTTTTGTTTGAGTTAGGAGTAGAGACAGTGGCGAAGAATAGAATAATTCATGGTGTTTAAAGTGGTAGAGAATTAACCAACAAAAACTTGCATTTGTATAGTACCTTTCTTGCAGGATAGTGTCTTAGAGTTCATGGAGAACAAAGAGGCAAAGTGAGCCATGGTTGCAGTTGTAGAGAACATTGTTGACGACTTTAACCAGGACAGACTGGGTTTCATGGGTGAGCTGGAAATCAGATTGGCATGTCTGAAAGAGGGAGTGATAGAAGAGGAAGGAGCGAGTGAAACTAGTAAACACTGACTCATTCCAACACCTAGGTTGTACATGGGTAAGCAGTTGTAGAACATGGAGGAGTCATGTGAGAGATTCTTGAGGGTTTCCTGAGGGTGGAGCTGATAACGGCAAGTACTGTACACCTCTCAAATTAACCCTAAGTACACTTCTCATGTCAACAGTACTCTCTCTTTAAGGGAACCAGTGCACATTTTAACTCGACCATTAGAATGATTACTAATTTAACTATTAGGACACCTATTGATTCATGAATAAGATACCTCGTTGTGAATGCACTTAATAAATTTAAACGTTTGACCTCTGCCTGACGCAAGTACTTCCTTGACAATGTCCTCACTTTCTTGTCAATGTCTTGCACATCTCATTCCTGTAAAAATGTTTTCTCCAATTTGACTGTATCCATCCTGATGAAAAATCACCTGCAACATTAACCTGTCATTCTCATTCAGTTGTTGATCGATGTGCCTTTTACTACCAGTACTTTCTGGTTTTATTTTAGATTTCCATTATTTGCCGTTTGGTGTAATATATCACTGCCAACTACAGTATGTGTATATATCGTTCATCTTCAGTGAATTTAGTATAACTCATTCAAATGAAATTAGCAGTCAACGTGCTGCACTCATGAAACACATTATTTAGTATTTCAAAGAACATATTTAAAATTTAATAACGTTATTAGAGAATTTAACTGTTACCTAGTTTCTATTATATGTTATTCACCCAGATTGCGATGTGCAATGATTAAAATAAAGTTTGCGCTTGTACGGGTGAACAAGAAATTGGGAGATTAGGGTAAACAAGAGAGGAAATGAGGGCACAGAAATTAATTGTAATGATGGCTTTCATGGGGTGGTGGGAGAGATGGGGTAGAAGTGCAGAGATTTTTATAATTAAAAGGAATCTTATGGGTTGGAAATCACCTTTAGTTGAACTGTGGCAATTAGGATCTCCCCAGGGTTTGTACATTTCTATAGAAGCTTGCAGTGAACTTTGTCTGACAGAACACTAATGTCACATAAACATCTTTTTATCTTGGATTCAACATTACTCTTGCCATCAATCCCAAAAGCAGTGGCAGGCTTTTTCGGTCAGAGAGGAAATTAGATAAAGTCAAGTCTAAGTCGATATGCAAAGTTAAACTGGATATGTCTGATACCTTCTATGGTAACAGTTGTGGGTTCATTTGATCTGGGTGATAGTAACAACTTTCTAACCCTTACACATCAGGTCGGTTAGAAATTAGATGAATCAGCTGCAAAGTTCTCTCACCCATCTTCCATTATTCAAATTAGCAATGGGTTTTGAAAAAAACATCATTGACCATAATTCTGCCAACAGAAATCCAGTTATTGAATGATTGTAGGCAAGATAAAGGGCCGAACTAAACAGATTTCCTGCTGAAAACAACAAAATACTTAGCAATCTTCCTCCTTATGGTTCTGTTCTAACAAATGTTAGACATTGTAATCCATTGTGCTAGTATGATTGCTATGAATAGCGATCTTTTTGTTGTGTCTTTACAATGGAACCACTTCTTTATAAAGACACGATGAAGAGATTGCAACTTCAGTGGTTAGTGGGATGGATCTTATTCTTTATCATATGCATTAAGTGCCTTGGGACATCTTCCCAACATGAAAGGTGCTATATAAATGTTAATTTGTATTGTATATGTATTAGTCATTTTTATTTGAAGCAATTGTGTAATAAACAGATAATTAGGAGCTGGTTTAGACTGGTGTGAGTGAATGTCTCGAAACAAGACATCTTCCTGCCTTTTCAGACAGGAAATGCTATCCTGTGAAGTGGGAATAAACACAACAGCGGTACAATGAACCTTTTTTTTACACACATAAAAAACTGAGGGTGATGGAAAAAGGTTTCTGACCAAAGGGAATACATCAGAAGGAATTACATCAGAATAAGAACCATAGCCATGCGATTGAAATCTAAATACTCCAGATCATGCTGAAGAAAAATAAACACAACAATGGTCAGGTCAGTTCGTCTGATAGTGCTGTACCAGCGCTGTGCAAAGATCACAAAATAATTAATTCAATAGGAATGAATTAACGTTTTGAAATGGATAACAGATGGTTCAATATCTATTTTGCTGTTGACCAGGATCGAATAGATTGCTTGGAAAAATCCCAAATGCCATTTGTATTGGGCTTTTAGAACAGGAGCAAACAGATGGAACTTTCTATCCCAAGGGTCTCCATAGGAGCCCTGAACAGCTGTCCAAGGACAGGAATAGCATTGCCACATATCCATTGTGAATTCAGCATAGGAAACTAAACAGCAAGAAAGGACAACTTTGCTCCCAGGAGAATTTATCATTTAATGTAACTTCTTTGCTAACATTGTGCTAAAAACCTCGTTCGTTTTATTATAATTCACACATTATAATAACCACAAGAAATATAGTAGTTAATTATTCTACAATAATCCAGGTATTCAAGGGAAAATACGCTGAATCAAATAAGAAATTGTTATGCGACACTTGAGCTGTCTGAAGCAATTGTTATCTGTTTAAGATGGGATGATGAAAGTCAACTGCTTCCACAGCTGTCTGTAGAGAAATCTGCCTAGACACTGGGAGGAGGAGAGGAAAACTTCCAAAAGAATTTTGTTTGCCTCCCTATCTATTAACGATGGATGTTTGAATGTCAGTGTTGGTAAGGGTTAGTTTTCCATCTCTTTTAAGAGCATCAAGAACATGAAACAAGACCTAACAAAACCTACTCCATTCCACACATTTATCTCCTTGGGGGAAACTCTGCCTAAATCCTCCTGTTCCCTAGAGATAAATCGAGCAAAAATCTCTTACAGCCTGTAAGATGATTATTTCTTAACATTTTTAGATAGTACAGATTTGTGAACAATTCTTAAATTCAGTCTAAATTAGCAAGTACACTTTCAGCAGTCCTTGAAAAGAACCGGCTTCCAAATTATAGACTGAATTTAAAAATGTTGCAAAATTTCTATTCCACTTACACAATTTCTTACACAATTTAACTCTGGGCTACTTGTCGCCCGTGACTTCATTCTTTCTCTTGGATGCGTAGCCCAGCATGAGTCATACCTTCAAAGCGAACAGGAGAAAATTGGAGAAATGCTCTGTCGGTTTTATTTCTTATGCATTTTTATGATTTTCATAAGCCTGAAAATTCAGGACAGGTATTCGGTTGAGACTAAATGGCCGTGCACTCCATTAGTGCTTCATTATTTCCATAATTTATTTTAAATGTTTCTTCTTATGAGATTTTTTTCCAAGCCTGTTATAATGCTTTAGTTTGTAATATAATATCATTTTCAGCTACCATCACTAAGGCATAGGAATTACCAATTTGGTTTGCTCATTTTTTTTTATCAAACATTGTTTTATTCATCTCAAAGAACAGGTTATGAAGGAGTTTCGAAGCACAAGTGTGGACGTTCTTTGATTTGATTTAAAAGGAAGCTTGGCTGTTAAACCAAGATCTTGTCCTCCTGTTCAGGTGAATGATAAATATCCGATGGCACTACTCAGAAAGAGAAAGGTGTTTCACCCGGTGTCCTGACCAATAATCTCCCAAATAAAATTGCCACACTTCATGTGTGCTATTGTGTGCAAATTGACTGGTGTGTTCACCTACAAAATACACAGTCCTTACACTTTACTGTCTATCTTGTGAATTGCTGTAAGGCATCCTTCAGATGTGAAAGATGCTTTATCAATGATTATTATTATTAAGCTTGTAGGTTCACACTTTGTGGAGTATTTTGTAATATTGTAATATCAATGCCTATTTATTTGAGGTCATTGGTTTCCAACCATTACGTGATTTAAATTTCGTATAAATAGTGGATAAAAACATTAAGAGCTTGTCAATGGGATTCAAACAGATAATTCCAGTGGGGAAACTACTACCTGCACAGATATAACAGGCCAAATGTCCTTGTTGTGAGCTGAAAACAGTCTGAAAACAAACAATGAGCCAGCGGAGAGGGAGGTGGGAGGTGACCTTAAGCACGATTACAAAGGAAGGTCTTTAGACGGGATTTGAAGGTGGGGCGGGAGAAGGCAAGGCAGAGGGTTTGAGGGAGAGAGTTAGGCAGAACATCCCTTCCCATGTACCTCTGGGACAGCTTCCCTCCACCACTGGGGTACAATGGTTTTGTAAACGATTTCTCTGTGCCTGAGATCAAGTCATGACCTCAAGACCCCAATTGGAGTCCTGTAGCGTTGTGGTTAGAGCCTTCACCGGCATGCAAGAGGACCCAGTTTCGATTCCTGGGTGGGTCAGGGCGAAACCATAGGCAAGTTTCTTTGCTCCGCCCACACACTCCTCTGTTTACCTAGCAGTAAGTAGGAACCCGCTTGTTAATCGGTGGATCACTCTCCAGTGGTAATAATCCCTTAAAAAAACATTTGGTCACTCAATCCACAAATGTTTGTGGGACACTGCTGTGTGCAATTGGCTGCCGTGTTTCGCCCACAAAACACACAGTCAATTCACTTTACAGTGTATTCTGTGAAGTGCTCAATGATGTGATAAGGCACTATATCAAATGCAAAGATTATTATTATTATTACCATGGCAGGAGAGACAACGACTTTGGGACAAACAATATAGTTGAAGTTAACAGGTAATGGGCAAAGTTTGCCTGCTTTTTCCCTACCTTGCAAATTATAACGTGGAACATCTAATCTAATCTCATTTGTCTGTTTGTTCCTCATAACTTTTTTTCCCCTGCATTTCAAGCATCCATCTTGTCCCCTTTTGGTAGAAATAAAAGGCTCTGCTTAAACAATGCATAGGACTTGCCTGACTTGGGAGAAGTATATATACATGAACCAATGTTATAAGAATGAATAATAATAATTATTATTATAATTATAATAATAGTAATGAATGATTATGCACATCCTAATAAAGGAAAGGTACGTTTGATATGCGTGGAAAAATATTGAGCTTTAGTACAGTCTCATGTTCAGCCTATGGTGAGTTAGTTAGTTCATCTCATTCGTGACAGTAATGTAAATGTTAAAATTGGCATGTGCTGTGGGGGGCAAAAATCAACTTGGTTTTCCATTCCTGATTGCTATCCAGTGACTCATAATGCAAAATGTGCTTTGGAAAGTCAAATAAGGACAGGACTGGACTCAGCTGGGATGTCCTCATAGTTGAATATCCTGCCAAAACTCATTATCCGGACTCACAAGTGAAGTATGGTCAATTGGGGATAGCACTGAAAGGTTCCAGTGTTCATGGAACCCTGCTTCAGTATTAACCACTGCCTTGAGGGTAAGTGATAAGAAAATTACAGAGGAGATGAGGAAGAGGAGGAGGAGGAAGGTGCATCCTCTCTACACAGTCCTTTTCTGTTAAGTCCTGTTTAATTTATTTAGTGAAATTGTGTCCACAGTCTACTCTAGAACCTAAATAGCCCTAACAGTGTGATTCTTGTTTAGTAATGTTGAATTGTATCTCCAGAGGGAAATGTCATCCCTTTGTCATAATATCACCTGTCATAGCCAATGCCTTCAGTGGCAGCAAATCTGATAGTAGTGAACCAGGTCATTGCCACCAATTATGGAGCTTTTGCTTTACTTTATTGGGAAACATGACTGCTGGAAACAAATCTCCCCTCCATAGGTATTGATGGTGTTACAATACATTTTGTTGAAGTGCAGCATTTCATCACATCAAACAATCTTTGATGCATTTTTTAAACTTGTAACACATCCGTCATCTAGATTTATTTGTGTCAATTTAGTGATACATACTGTTTATCATATCAAACATACTTGGATGTGCGAGAGGTGGATTCCCCGAGGGCGTTCTCAATGGCCACATTCACAAAATAGGATTGCAGCATTGAACTTCTGGCTGGTAGCTTTGGACTGCCAGCAAGCAGGTGAAGTGGCTTGAATTAACAAGGAGCATTAAAATGCGTGCAATCTCATTTTAGACACCATTAAAGTAATTAAATAAAATTGAAATTTACTTATAATAATATGTAAGAATCTCGATTTACATAGAATAATCTATAGGTTCCTAAATTATAGCATAACTCATTGCAGGCTGGAAGCACTGTGAGTTATTCAGCCTTTGTATATGTGTAAAGAAAAGTCATTCATCATCTAGCTAATCCTCTGCAATGGGCCCAACTGCTGTAATCTAAGATGTATTGCCATAAATTTTAGCGTTGCCCTTATTTCAATTATTGCCCTCATTCCCGTGTCTATTTGGTTGTGTAGATATTGTGAGTTATGTATCTGAGACTTGTGCTTGAGAAGGTGGATTACATTCATGCCTGTGTTTCATTCTCAAAAGGTAGTCCTTTAGATTGACTTGACATACATCCAGAAACACCACTCATAAACAGTAAAAACCTTCAGGTGTTCTTCACTGAGAGAGGACATCTGTGTGTACTTGGAGTAATTGTGTTTTCCATGCATTGCAGTCCAATGTTGTGTGTGATGACAGCCCTCCCTGGAGCATAGACTGCCCTGTGCAACCTCACCTGTTCAAGCAAACAAACTCACAATAATTTAAAAGAAATAGATGAGGATCTTGCTATCTTGCCTGCCTGGAGACCAGACTGTCACATTGTGACCTCAGCAGCAGCCAAGCTTACAAGGAATAATATTCAGTTGTTATATTTGTTGAATTGTAGCAGTGTTCCAAGCCAATAGATTTCATTTTAAACCTGAATAAAATCCTGGCAATGACATGACTTGAACAATCCCTTCCCACTGATGCATAAGCTCCCTCTTGTTCAAATTATTGTTTCTTTATGTTTTGGGGCTCTGTATTTTTTCGCCTCCTCTTTTGAAAATACTGACTTTTGTTGGTGCAGTACACAGCTACAAAAGGGCTAATCACTTTCCGATACCTTATCTCCCTGGCTTTTAATATTCATCTGTGAACCGTGACAGTGAGCGTCAGCATCTTATCTGACCTGTTCCCCCACCCCAAGGTCATATATTTACTTTCCAACAGGGAAATAGTCATCAGGAACAGAAATACTGACTACTATTTCTCCTCACAAGCCCGGGGATTGAGAGGGAATGTAACAGGCCATGGAGCTGAGGGTGGCCAAATGGATTTCAAATATGGTCCTCATCGGCAACAGAGTGAGAAAACTTTACCTCATGGGATTTTATCCCATTTCCAGACTATATTCAAAGATAGAAAGCTTTCTGTGTTTGTGTCAACACACCCAAAATCACTACCATGTAAAATAGTGTCAGTGTCAGTTTGACTCATTCAGCAGGTTATTGTTCGAGTACTGAAATAAGTTAAGAAATGTTTGATAACTGGTAGAAGGTGGCGGCACCCCACTCAGGCTTGTTCCTTTCAGGGTCCAAATGCCACCTTTTAGTTTAATAATAATAATCATAATCCTTTCATTTGATATAGTGCCTTATCACATCTTTGAGACGTCTCAAAGCACTTCACAGAATATACTGTAAAGTTAATTGACTGTGTATTTTGTGGGCAAATCGCGGCAGCCAAGAACCATAATCCACGGCCGTGGATTGAGTGAACCAATTAATTTTTTTAAGGGACTGTTACCCCCAGAAAAGCGATCCACAAATTTACTAACAACCGGGTTCCTACTTACTGCTAGGTAAACAGAGGAGTGTGGAGTAAGAAAACTTGCTTAAGGTTTTGCCCTGCCCAGGAATCAAACCCAGGTACTCCAACCACTGAGCTACAGGACTCCATCCCTGAGGTGAAGATATTTCATTTTCTAAATTATAGCCCTACATCAGACTCTGCGGGTTTGTATCTTGTTCAGTATGCATTTACAGCAAAAAGTATAACATTTATTGACTGTCCCAGAGGCATTGGGCCCAGCTTGCCCGATCACTAAAAGTTAATTATCTGACTAAAAAGGGACAGTTAGAAATAGGAACTTTCTGTCTTTTTCAGATAAAGTTACACATTGGTGAAAATGGCCAGGGTACATTCGCAACACCATTACTCAACTGAACACAATGACAAGTGATCCTTCATATCTCCCACTGTTAATATACAATACCATACAAAATTACATTTGTAAAGCACCTTTGGGGCAGACCACCAATGGTGGGGCATGCTGGGCAGGGGACACAGAGAGGCTGGAACCTGCTGAGTGGAGGGAGTGGACAGGTTGATAAGGAATTAGCAGAACCATAAGATCATAAGATGTAGGAGCAGGAGTAGGCCATTCGGCCCTTCGAGCCTGCCCCGCCATTTCATAAAATCATGGCTGATCTTCTAACCTAATTCCATTTACCCCCCCTATCCCCATATCCATTAATCCTTCTATACTTTAGAAATCTATCAATCTCAGTCTTGAATATTCATGTTCAAGGACTGAGCATCCACAGCCTTCTGGGGTAGAGAATTCCACAAATTCACTACCCTCTGAGTGAAGAAACGTTTCCTCAACTCAGTTCAAAAAGGCTGATCCTTAATCTTGAGACTATGATCCCTAGTTTTGGATTCTCCAACCAGGGGAAACAGTCTCACGGCATCTACCCTGTCAAGACCCTTAAGAATCTTATAGGTTTCTATAAGATCACCTCTAATTCTTCTATATTCTAGAGAATTATAGGCCTAGTCTACTCAACCTATCCTCATAGGTCAACCCCCTCATCCCAGGAACCAACCTAGTGAACCTATGCTCTACACCCTCTAAGGCAAGTATGTCCTTTCTTAAATAAGGAGACCAAAACTGCACACAATATTCTAGGTGCGGTCTCACCAAGGCCTTGTACAACTGCAGCAAGAATTCCCATACTTGCATTCTAAGCCTTTTGCAATGAACGCCAAAATGGCATTAGCCTTCCTAGTTCCTTGCTGTACCTGCATACTAACTTTTTGTGACTGGTGTACAAGGCACCCAAATCTCTCTGAACACTAACACTACTAGTCTCTCCCCCTCTAGAAAATAATCTGCTTTTCTATTGTTACTACCTAGGTGAATAACGTCACATTTTCCCACATTATACTCCATCTGCCACCTTCTTGTCCACTCACCTAGCCTGTCTATTTCTTTTTGTATTCTTCTTGTGTCATCCTCACAGCTTACTCTCCCACCTAGCTTCATATCGTCCACAAATTTAGATATGTTAAATTCTATTTCCTCATCTAAATCATTGATATAGACTGTAAATAATTGAGGGCCAAGCATTGATCCTTGTGGCACTCCACTAGTCACATCCTGCAAATCCGAGAAAGATCTGTTTATCCCTACTCTTTGTTATCTTCCTGTTAGCAACTCTCCAATCCATGCTAACATATTACCGTTAATTCCATGGGCTCTAATTTTATGCAACAGTCTTTTATGTGTCACCTTGTCGAATGCCTTCTGGAAATCCAAGTACACCACATCTACTAGTTCCCCCCTATCTAACCCATTAGTTACATTCTCAAAAAACTCTAAAAGATTTGTTAAACATAATTTCCCTTTCGTAAAGCCATGTTGACTCTGCCTAATCATGTTATGATTTTCTAAGTACCCCACAACGATGTCCCTAATTAAGGACTGCAGAATTTTCCCTACCATCGATGTCAGACTAACTGGTCTATAGATCCCCATTATTTGTCTCCCACCGTTCTTAAATAGCAGTGTTACGTTTGCGACCTTCCAATCAATGGGAACGATTCCAGAATCCAGGGGATTTTGGAAGATCAAAAACAAAGCATCCACTATCTCTGCAGCCACCTCTTTTAAAACTCTGAACACTAACATTACCGAACACTACAAGTCAGAGAGTTAGGAGTGGGCAAGTCCATGGAGGGCTTTGTAGCTGAAGACGAGAATTTTGAACTCAATCCTCTGAGGGATGGGGAACAAATGGAGCCGGGCCAGGGTGGGTGTGAGGAGGTCACGGAGCCTGGTGTGGGAGAGGCCCATGATGAAGGCATGTATGAGGGTTTCGGCGGCTTGAGGGGTGAGGCAGTGTCGGAGTCGGGTAATGTTGCGGCGGTGGGGGAAGCAAGAGTGTGCCATGGATATGGGGTAGAAAGGACAGTCGAGGGTCAAACAAGACGCCCAGGTTCCTGACTGGCTTGGTGAGGTGGAGTATGCATCCGTGGATGCTGATGCTGCCAGTGCCTGAGATGCGGAGGCGCTGGCGCGAGCCAATAAGAGAGCTTCGGTCTAGCTGACGTTCAGCTGTAGAACGCTGGCTCTCATCCAGGTTGTCTGACAGGCAATATGTTATATCTTACGGCCCTATAAAACTCCTAACGTATAGATGCTTAACAACAATTGGCGCAGTGCAGGAGAAGGCGATACCAAGGGAAATTACACAATTACTGCGGTCTAAACTGGGCTTTATTGAATCGCCTCTACACATAGATTTGTTCCAGTGGTCACACCTGTTGTTATCACTTCTAAGCCAAAGGAGGTCATGGAAGCTGCTCCTTATCCTCTGTGGTTTGACTTCAATACTGCCTGAATTTTATCGTCTCTATAGAGAACCTTCTTTCCTTCTTCACCTCCTCTGCACTTTAGCTGAATCCCCAAGCACATGTTTTACCTTCTGAGAACTGTTTACGCACTTCCTCAAATGAAATCATCTGCTTATATTTCAGTAATTTAATTTTGCTTTAGTGACACTCACTTGCTTCACTGGTTCCAATGAACTTCTCCACTGGATCACATAATAATAATAATAATCTTTGCATTTGGTTAGCGCCTTGATATAGCCTTGATATAGTACCTTATCACATCTTCGAGATGTCTCAGAGCACATCACAGAATATACTGTAAAGTGAATTGGCTGTATATTTTGTGGGTGAAACGCAGCAGACAATTGCAGACAGCAGTGTCCCACAATCATTTGTGGAATGAGTGACCACATCTTTTTTAAGGGATTAAAAAAAACTGTATGGACCAGTTTAGCGGTCATTAGCTATCGACAAGGTAGAATATTCAATGATATATTAAGTAATAATTTTTCACCATATTTTTCAATATAGTGGAGAAAATGCAATATTCCTGAATGCATTCTTTCATTTACTCTTTTGTTCACTCACAAAATACAATCACTCTACTTTATAGTAAAATTCTGTGAAATGCTTTGAGACGTCCTTCCTACTGATATAAAAGGTGTTATATGAAATGTAAGAGTAATTATTATTATCAATGGCTTTAATTAATAGGAACATTTTATCAACTGGATAGAAAATGCGATTAAAATGTATCCTTGAAATGGTTCCTCATGACAGGGTTGGGTCTGACCCCCCCTCCTTGATTTGTGGACAATAGTGTCTCCATCAACATTTTCACATTCCTCATCTTAAGTTCAAAAGAATCTGAAGTCTGTTCTCCTGTCCACTGCGGCTATACTGTAGCTTTGAAAATTAATTTCAAACTAATTTTTTTCTAGTGAAGAAACATTAAATTGCTGCTCCGAGGCTGAGAATAATTGCCTCCGTGATCCTGGCTTGTTAAAAAAAGGGCATCATGTCGCTAGTTGATTCTTCCCCTCACATCCCCCACCACCCCCACAGCCTGGGTTCAATGGTCGAGGTCAAATATATCTCTGAAGTTGAAAAAAAANCTTGTGCTTACTTAGTTAGTTCTATTGTACCACCTTTCTCTAGGACTACTCCCTGGAGATCTTCCAACTAGCTCCCTCACTCCCCTCGTTAAAAGTCCAACTCAAGACCTACCTCTTTGACTGCTTTCTGTTATCGTTCCCCTCCTCACACTCAACTCAGGTGACCAAACAGCAGTGCCAAGAACTTTGAGGCATCCTCCCGACGTGAAAGACGTGATGCAAATTGTATTGATGCACCATCTTCCACCACGCGTAACTTTAATATTAATTTTGCATTACATTTTGTAGAGTGAAATTCCCATGCTCCGGTGGGGTACACGTGTGGAACTCTCAGCCTGGTTTGGATACTCTTAAGCATAGTGGGTGAGTTTCTCCATGTGTCAGTCATATGGATGACCTAAAAAAATTTGATTTTTAAACATTGATAATAATAATTTGGTCACTCAATCCACAACTTTGTTGTTTGTGAGACACTGTTGTGCACAATTCGCTGCCAAGTTTCTCCCACAAAATATACGGTCAATTCACCTGACAGTATATTCTGTAAAGCGCTTTGAGATGTCTCGAAGACATGATAAGGCGCTATATCAAATGTACGGATTATTGTTAATGTTATGGTGTACAGAAAGATATCTTTATGAAGTACCTCGATCTTTGGAAATAGGAGGCACTAGTTCATTTCACTCCAACCTTTCTCTGTTGAAGTCTTCCTCCCGTCCCCCAAATTGGAAAAAACATTCATGCAAATCAATAATCGGTAGCATGTCGCTTCAAAAAGAACAATTCGTTTGTGTCTACTTAACTGCAACATACAGTACAGAAATACTTTTAATAATTTTATGTCTGAGATTATTTTTCTTTTTTTCCTGATATTCGCTGATAAATTCTTCCGACTTCAAATTCTTCCAAATACTAATTATTCCTAATTGCATTCCATCAAAAATTCATCTAATTTGCCAGTCTACCGAATTCCCCTGAGTTTTGGGGAGGGGTCTCAAAAGATTAGTTCCTAATCTTTTAGCTGGACATAGAGAAAAAAGATTGGAATGGCTTGAAGTGTTTTGCTTCATCTCCTCTCCAAAGGAACATCAAGGAATATAAAACCTGCTTTTGAAATCTAAATAAAATACAGAAATAAGCTAAAAGCGGCAAGGAGGGCTGTAAATGCCTTTGGTTAAAATTCAGCCTGTCTCCTCTCTGGCTCAACTGCTATCATTTTCGCCTGAGTCAGAATTTGTGGATTCAAGCACCTACATTGGGACTTTGAACTCACCATCTCTGCTGACACTAAAATGCAATGCTGGAGGCTTGCATTGCTCGAGTCGATGTGCCATCCTTCAGAAGAGACATTGTCCAGATCCTGAAAGCAGTACAATGGAGAGCAGCGAGGATGATCCCGTTGTGAGAGGAATGAGCTGTGAACAGCGAATAGACGGAACCTCAGGTTCTGCAATCATGAAAGCAAGGGAGATGTCTCAGAGGTAACCTCATAAATGTATATAAAATTTTAAATGGATTGACAAAGTAGTCAGACCAATACTTGTCATAAAATTGACTAAAAATAAAATAAATTAGCGTTTTTCTCCCACAAAATAACTCAATTCATTTTGCAGGGTATTGTGTGGAGCGCTTTGGGATGTCTCAGTGATGTGATAAGGCAGCATATCAAACGCAAGGATTATTATTATTATTTTTATTATTACTTTCAAATGTGCCAAAACATTAGAACTAAGGGCACATGTTTAGGGTTGATAAGAGCAATTTCTGGTCACACACAAAGAGGTTTTTTTAATTTACCCAGAGGTTAACAAACAGAACAGTTTACCAGGAAGGTGGCTAGGACATTGAACCATTTAAAAAACAGCATGACATTGTAATGGGAGGATCGTAGTGTAGGTGTTTTGGAAGGATGAGATCAAATGGACCAAAGGGCTTTCTTCATCCAAACTAATTTTGTGATCCAAAATAAAAATGGACACTGAACTACAGTAGAGTGGTAAGTGGAAGATAGAAATGACAAAAATCAAAAACTTAGAAAAGCAATTAAACTATACAGCAAATTTGATAATTTTTCAAAATAAATAAAAACAAGAGGGAAAATGGGAAAGAACTGCAAAAGAACAAAACAGAGTGATTGCTGCTTAAGTATTTATTTTTCGTTTACATTTAAATGATGCTTTTTATTTGTTTTAATGGTCTGTGGTTAAAACTAAAGTAGTATCTGATATCTGAGGAATTAGTATTTTTTTCAGCTTCTCAACACATGAGCTGAAATGATTCAGTTGAGTTCAGCAAATATAGACAGGGGTTCCTATATCCATGGCAGCAAACTAAGTTACAATAGACAATGTGAATAACTGTGAAGGAAAATGTTTTATGTATTAGCCTGGCTCTGCTGGCCAATCTAACCTTTCGGAAAGGTCAGGAGATGTTTTAGCCATAAACTAATGCTGTTCATGACTGTGAGAATGTCAGCTTTACACGAGAACCTGACACATGATATTTCAGTCTAGCCAGAACATTAAAAACATGCACAAAGCAATCGCATTTAAACCCCATGTTACTTTTCCATCACGTTCTCTCTCAAATTATTGGGCAAATCAAAATGAAACACTGACCCTCTGTGGAATTTTGATATTGGTCTTACATTGGCAGTTGTAGACCTGATAATCCAATGTGCGTTTGTCTGTTTATAGGAAATACTGGAGGAATCATCAGGAAAGTAACAGCTCCATCTATCCTTGCTTTTATATTTTACTTTCTTATATATTTCAATGTCTTCCCACTGAACTTACCAATTGATTTGATGTTGAAATAGAAGTTATGCTGTCAGCTGTGGGGAGGAGAGGGGAAATGCAGTATAGGATAATTAGCATCAGGGATAAATATCACGTCACATAATGCATTTTTACCTCATTATTATTTGTTGAAGGCAGTGATGTGAAGCTCCACTGAACTCTGCAGGAACTCAAACTAAAATAAAATAATGGGGCAAAAGCACAAGCTAGAATAATCTCAAAACACAATCCAGACCAGTGAGACATCACCAGCATGATTAACAGCAATAGAAATTGCCTTCCTTGCTCGTGGCCATATTCTCAATTATAACTGCAAACTAGAGCTGAAAATTAATTTTATTTTGTCCAAAAATAGAATTGGTTTCAAACCACATTTTACCTGTTTACTAACTGAGCTGTCTTTTCCCCCTCTGTATCAAGATAGCAGGAGCAGTTTGCAAGAAAAATAAACCTTTGGCCTTTTTAGTCTCAGTTTTCTAGAATACCAACCCTATCTTCTTCCCAATACAGCACCAAGCTGTTTCTTAAATAAGTCCAGTGTCCTGGCCTCAACTACCCTTCCTGGTAACCTGTTCCACTGTTGATTTCCCTCTGTGTAAAGAAATACTTTTGTCTGTCCTAAACTTGCTTTTCACAGTCCTGTACAACAACAACAAATCACATCAACAAATTACATTTGTTTAGCGCCTTTCACATCAGGAGGATGTCCCAAGGCCCTGGACAGTCAGGGAGCTGCTGATTGGGATCAGGAGGGGGTGGGAAGCGGGGAGGGTAGGGGTAGGAGGGTGACCGAAGGCACGGTCGAAGAGGAGGTTCTTGAGATGAGTCTTGAGATGGGACTGTGGGATGTAGTTCCAAATGGTGGGAGCAGAGAGATGACCTCTTTTTCTGCTGCTCAGGCGTATCTGAAAATGTTGTTTTTCAATCCCATTTATCATTTCATATAACTCTATAAGGTCCCCTATGAAAAGACTGTTTCCAAGACCGAAGAGCCCTAGTTTATTGAATTGTTCTTCACAACCTATCCTCCTAACACTGGGATCAGTCTCATTGCTCTCCTCACTGCTTCCTTTTTTCATCCATGCTGTTGGTTCCTATTTTCTGACATTACACCTATCATTGCACCTTATATTGCCTATTATCCCTTAACAGCAGAAATTTGCACCTATGCTTTTCGGTTCTAAGTGTAACACAGCACAGCACAGTTTGTAGAGCAATTCTGCTTATATTAAGGGAACATGGATAAGGGAAAGCCATCATCATTTTAATTTGTGCACTTGGAGGAGTGAGAGGGCGAAAACTGAAAATCTGAAGATCAGTTAGACTGCCCAAATGAAAAAAATGCAGAAAGAATAGCTCTGTAAGTCTGGCAACTGATAATTTTCTAAATTAACACGAACAGCAAATTATATTTGTATAGCGCAGTTCACATCGGGAGAAGGTCACAAGGCGCTGGAGAGTCAGGGATTTGGACCCGAGCAGGGGGTCGGAATCAGGATGGGTGGAGAGCAAGAAGGGTAGGAGGATACCCAAAGGCGTGGTCAAAGAGGTGGGGGGCGTCTTGAGACATGTCTTAAAGGAGGCAAGGGAGGGAGCAAGACAAAAGGACTGTGGGATGGAGTTCCAAAGGATGGGGGCAGAGAGGCTGAAGGCCCAATCGCCAATGGTGGGGTGATCCGGGCGGGAGATGTGGAGCAACCCGGAGTCTGCTTAGTGAAGGGTGCAGACAGGTCGATATGGAGTTCACAAAGGTAGGAAGGAGCAAGGTCGTGAAGGTCTTAAGAATTAAGAAAGTATTATAGAAGTAATTAAGAAAGTATTATTGGAAATTGCAAATTTTAAAATTCTGAAACATCGAATTCAGTCTTAATTTTGAATCTGTTTTCTTAAAAGAATTGACAAAAAAATGGATTACAAAGAAGTCTGTACTTATAAATTTGGCAAAATTCTGTTTCTCTATCATGTAATAAAAGTAGAAAAAATGTAGACCTGTAGAATTTATATCCTTATCGTCCTATAAGCAAGGGTGAAGAAAGAACTTCCTCTCTAGGGTCGATATGTGAAATTAACTGATTTATTTTCTAATGATTACTTTGTATCTAAGATACTCTCCAATAGGAATCTCAAAGAGGTCTAAGGCATAAGTGTTAAAATAGAAGAGAAACTGCATTGGCTTGGTTTAACAACAAGATTATATTTCACGTCGGGAGGACGTCCCAAGGCCCTGAACGGAGTACAGCATTTCAGGGAGGGAGAAGGGACATTGGGTCACAGAGTTTGGTGAGGGAGAGGACATGGGCTGCAGAGTTCTGGATTATCTGCAGCCTGTGGAGGGAAGAGTTGGGAAGGCCGACAAGCAGGGTGTTTGCATAGTCGAGCCTGGAGGTAATGAAGGCATGAACAAGAGTTTCAAACAAATTGCAGTTTGGGATTAAAATACACAATATCTGTTGTTACACACTGCTGCTGATAAATCTAAATCTGTGTGAATGATGTCTAAATGGAATGAATATTTGTCGGTTACACTGTTTTGACGGTGTAAAATGACAGACTGTATCCACTTACTGAATGAATTCAACGCCAGAAAACAATTTTACAGAATTTAAAAATCAATTAAAAAAATCGCAATCATGAAATGAGTGCATCAAATCAAACTTTCAAATATCGCATTTTAGATATTATCTGTCAGATGCTCATTTCGTGTGTCCGCCACGTAGACAGATGCAAGCATATTCTGGCGGCAAAAATAATTCTTGCACATGTGTTTAATTCTTTGGGATCTTATTGTATTTCTGAGAAGCAAGTGTTTTTTCTGCTAGTGCGAGTGCCAAGTTTGAAAGTCTGAGTCTGGGTTTGAAGCTGGTGGCCAACTCATTCTTTATTTCATAGGACCCAAATCCAGGTGGCTTGACTACTGTTAATTCTTGCATTAAGTGCAAATCTCAGTTATTTTACTCCTAAGAGTAATGGAGTCAAAATGATTAAATCTTTGATTAACGACATGTAATGCATAATTTGGGCACCCAGATGTCCAAATAGGCAAAGGCATTGAATTAACATAACGCTCTTTATGCAGGATAGCATCTCAGAGCACTTAAAGCATATTAAGAAGGTCACGGGTTTAATCCAAGTCTGTGCTGACATTGCTGATCTCAGGCTACGCACCAGTTGGAAAGTTACAATTTGCCTCAGATTGAGGGAGGGGAAAATCAGATAGAGTGCTTACCCCTGATTATGATCCAGAGAACCATGTTGGAAGTATGCATATGTGAATGTGGTTAAAGATAGGATAGGATTTGGCTGTCATTTCCCCTGCCCCCTTTCCCAACCTGTGAAAGAATAGCCTGTTGACACTCACTATCACTCACACATAAATAATGGCTATTAATGGTGAGGTACAGGGAAGAGTCCAGCTTCTCTATTGTACCACAATAGAAAGAAAAATGAGTTAAATGCCTTTAGGAAAGGGAACAGGGGAAAAACTGATGGAAAAGAGAATGCATCCTCTATTATGCAGTAGTAAAGATAGTAAAGCCTACCATTGTATAAGTAACAAGAATAATATTTATTAAGATACAACCAAGTATCCCCTGTGTCCAATTGTCACAATCTGGAATCTGTTACAAAATACCATAATTTTAAGGTCATAAAATTGTTTTCCTGTTTAATAAAATAAAAATAATTCTAGCATTTGATATAGGCAACCACATCATCAACAACAATATCTCAAAACACTTCACAACATTTTTATAAAGTGCAGTGATTGTACAATTGTATGCAAATGTAGCAGTCAATTTGCACACAGCAATATCTCACAAACAGTCCTGAAGTTAAGGAATATTTTTTTCTGGAGGACTGCAAGCCAGGGCAAACTTCCTTCATTTTTGTAAATAGTATCATGGGATTTTTAAAACTCAAAAGTAGATGGGACCTCAGGACTTCTAATGATACAGCGCTCCTCCAGCACTGCATTGGAGTATTAGCCAAGACTATCAATGCATTAATTATTAAGATAATTATTATTACGATAAGATGCTAATTTTAATTAAGAAAGTAAAACTAAGACAATTCAATTAACAACAAGAATGGGTTATTAGAGGTTTGAATGCTGGATTAATTTAAGAAACAGCTTAATGGGAAGATGGGAGAGCAGTTTAATGTTAAAATGGGAAGTAAGATAGGTATTCTGGAAGAAAAAGATCAAATGGGCCAAAGAGTCTTCATCCTCTCCTTCGTGATTTTGTGCTCCGGCTGCCTGGCACATTAAGGGGATTTAGAGAGGTAGACAGGACAATTGGGATTAAGGTTCTGCCAACATTCATCTATACTTGACAGCTGCCAGAAGGTGTTACCTGAAGTCAGAGTTCGCGAACATATGTTCGTAGGTCCAGCACCTAGAATTCGAAGGGAGCAGCTGCTGCTTAAACTCCGCACCTCCAATTGGTGGAACCATTGGTCAACGGGAAGGGACATGTGCCCGAGCTGCGGACAGGAAGACGGTGGCATTGCTCTCACCAGGAAGCTTCCAGGGAGTTCCTTGTACATACCATCCACCTAGTGAGGGCTCAAACCTGTGCTTGTCAGATGTCAAACAATCAACTTGTCACTATCCTCCTGGGGGGGCGGGGGTGGGGGTTGGAGGGTCAAGGAGGGTCTGTATGGAGCTGAACTATTATCCAAAAAAAATCATAATTTCTTTAAGACTTATTAGATATTGTAATGGTATCACGACTTTTTGGTCACCCTGTACTTTCCGGGATTAGGTAAGCAGGATGTGTCCCTCCAGGAAGAGAGTGCACATTCCATTGCAACAATTTATCTCTGGGATTTCCATGTGTAGGTGGGATGTATGGAAATCTCTGTTTGGTTTGGATACTCATAAGCATGGTGATGGGTTTCCGCATGTGTCAGACACTCGGCTCATCCAAAAACAAATTCCCACTCTATGCTTCCTCCTTCTCCTCCCTGAGACACTGCACACTCCAAAACTAGTAAACAGTTTGTCTGTAACTGAGTGGCAGCTGAACCCAAGTACAGGAAGGAATTTACAAACCTGTCTGACTTCTGACTGACTAATAATTCTTGTTTGTCACCTTAGACAATTCTTGGTTATTCATAACCTGTGGAAAATTGGAGGAAAGTTATAGATTTCTCCATGGTTTCCAGTCTTAAGCCTATAATTAAATCCTTAAGAATTCAAATACAGTATTGATATTTTATTTGATTTGTACTTCAAAACCTGAATTTATAATACAAATAACCTACTGCTGCACATCAACTTTTCTTATATAAGTAACAGCGTCAGGTGGTCTTTCGTCAAGCTTCTCCTGCTGTCTCTTACAAAAGTCTGAATAAATAATCTCCTTAATGTACCGGCTGTGCTAACAGGAAGGCAGATGTACCCTTCTGCCATTGATTAAGGCTTGACAGTCAATCACTCAGAGCTTCCCGTCGCTCATCAATATTGAATTTAGTTGGAAAGAAACGAGAAGTCATTTAACAATTGAAACATCTGGAGAGCCATGCATATTATTATTATCCTCTTTTTGGTTTCGCCATATATGCAATCAATTCACTTTACAGTATATTCTGTGAGGCGCTTTGATATGTCTCAAAGATGTGATAAGGCGCTATATCAAATGTAAGGATTATTATCAGTAGTAGTATTGGAGTGATCCCACTTCATCTCTCCTCCTGACATAAAAGACGCTATGTAAATGCAGTTTGTGTTTATGCAACAGAGTGCCCTTCACTCCTTCTTCAGGGCAGTGTCCTGGCTGAAGTTGGCCTCTACCATAACACCGAGGTATCAATAAGAATCAACAATTGGGACTGATGCCCATTGTATCTTCCAATCAATATACTGTAAAGTGCAGCGTCAAAGTTTATTTAATTTTTTTTTAATTTATTAGAATTTAATTTAGTAAAAATCATTCCTTGTAAAAATGTATGGCTGTTTAATTTGTGTGCAAATTGATTGCCACGAATGCGCCAATCAATTTGCACACATCTTATGGTGGCTGGGACTCATACAAATTTCCCCCAGCAAACAGTCAGTGTCTTCAAGAGGAGAGGTGGATAGAAGAGAGAAATGTTACAATAAATACAATAAATGATTGAAGCTGGTTCACCAGTATAAATAGTTTGCTGGAAAAATAAACAATTTGCATTGCGCATCCTGAACAACAGTAGTTTAGACCATTAAATGAATGGCATGGAAAGGAACTGAGTGGGTCTGTAACATTTACAAGGTGTTTTTTTGCCTTGTTTGAATCAGAACCGGAGAAAATGCACTTACTCATTGAATAGTGTTTAAGAAGATGAAACGTCTCCTTGATGTTATTGTTGAGCTGTAAGGAAAGGCTAGACACTTCAATAATGCACTCTCCTTTTTTAGTACCTGGGGATTGCACACTGTCAGGCATGTGATCTTTGATAGGAATACTGGGCATTGCATTTCGCACAGCAACCTTAGATACAGATTTATGAGCAATTTCTCCCTCCTCCGTGTAAAATTATTTCCTTGTCACCCACTCAGCCCAGTGCTCTTGCGAAAACAGGAACAGGACCACTGTGCCATCTAGCTTCCAAGCAGAATATGGAATCACCAGTTCCTTAAAGCCTCTGTACGGTTCCATTCATTCAGATTTAAATAAGTTAATCAACGGCCTCATAAAAACAAATCATTGTGAAGAACAAGGGGGAGAGAATTGTCAGTTCGGGCAAAATTGTTTTCTGTGCATCACTTACAAAATTGTCAGGCAATCTTACCAGAAATCCAAAGGCAGGATTGATGAAATTCACTGACATCTGTTTTCTTTACCATGTTAACCTGGCTTGCGTTCTCCTTGTCGAATTTGTCGTTTATGACACGCATGGCACCATGAGTGTTAGTTTAATAGATTACTGTCTCCAGTTAATGATCAAATTCGAATTACTCTCCTGTTGCTGTTTTTTTCAGGCAACAGATATGGCAGTGCTGATTTCTCAAATGTTTTATTCCTCCCTCCCTTGTTTGTTTGTTTTTTGTGAAACTTGTTTGAATGAAAACATTTCAAATGGATTAAAATCATTAGCACCTGTTTGACTGGTAGTTTATTCGAGGCTCAGTGTCAGGTTCAAGCACCAGCTCTGGCCAGAAAGCTATTTTTGTGCTCAGTTTTATTTGCTGCCTTTCCACCAGCAAGGTTTTACATAAGCTCTTAACCACTGTGTCTGCAGTAAGTTACAGATCAGTCATGATCTTCTAGAATGGTGGATACAGGCTCAAGGGGCTGAATGGCTTCCTCCTGTTTTTATGTTCTGCCGTGATCAGTCTCTGGGACCTAAACTGGTGCCATTGAGTATGGGTATATGACATGTTGCCATCACACTCCAATCTAACTCTCTACTTCTACCCATGAGTCTAGGTCCACTGACGTTCTGACTGCCTGACCATCAGACATCAAAGCCAGGATGAGGCTTAATGTGGACTAGACAGAAGCATTCCTCTTCACCTCCTGCCAATTCCTCCTTGCTTCCGGGTGCAACTTTTTCAACCTCCTCTGCCTCTCTCTCTCTCAATCTCACTGAACCAGTACAACCTTAGCAATCAGTTCAACCCTCTGCTCTCTTTACTCCGTCACTCCAGTTCCTAAAACCCATCTATTTGTTCAGGTGGATCCCATAGCATTACTCAAAAAGAGAAGGGAGTTTCTCCCAGTGTCCTAGTTAATAATCTTTCAGAAAAAAATGTTCATTCACTTCAAGGTTTGATTTTGTGACATTGTTGTGTGCAAATCAACTATTGTGTTCACTTACAAATGCAGCCACTAAACTTGAAAGCAACTCTCAGTGAAGCATTTTGAAATGTATCGACATTATAGGCACTAATAATCCTTAATTCTTGCATTTGATGTAGTGCTTATTACATCGTCAAAACATCTAAAAGTGTCTCTGTATTTGTTAGCGAACATGTTAACCAATTTGCATACAGCAATGCCCCCCAACAGCCACGAAGTGAGTGACCAATTTTATCTGTGGGATTATTAGTTAGACACTGGGAGAAACTCTCTCGTCTTGTTGAGTACTACAATTAGGCACTGATTTAAATGCAAGAATTATTTTTATTAGATGAGAAGAAGATAAAACATTTGCTTGTAAAAGCCGCGTGGAAGGAATCCAGTGACCAGCGAATGGGGACCTCTAGTGGCCATTCAATGTAAGTCATAGCCCATCATCATGTCATGCTCTATTGGCTAACAGAGCCTGGATCAAGTTCACCAATAGTTGTTGGCAAAGTCCAGGAGGTCCCAGAGTTGATCTCTGCTCTCTGCTACATTTGCTGATCTCTGATGGGAATCCAGAAAAGGTTTTACAGTGGCTTGAGCCAGCGTGGAATAAATCAAGTATATCCACTGATATTCTTTTACTCATCTCAGAATGTGGTCAATACCGCCAGTTATCTGTGACTGAGTGGGTCTGAGTGGGTCTGGAGTCACATGTTGGCCAGGCCACAGAATGATGGCAAATTTCCTGGAGTGAACCAGCCACTTTTCTTTACAACGATCCAGCAGTTTGAGCGTTTTTCTGTTGCCAGTCCAAATTCTCAATTTTTTAAAGTTCAAATTCCCCAACTGCCGACATTCATGCTGGTTACCTCTAGTTTACTAACATTACCACTAAAGTTACCATTACATTACCATACCCACAGGTGAATCCTGTATTTTTTATATACTGTTATTGATTTTATTCTACATTTAGTCATAGCTAGGAGTCCTGTAGCTCAGTGGTTAGAGTACTCGCCTCACAAGCGAGAGACCTAGGTTCAATTCCTGGAAGCGCAAAACCTTGGGCAAGTTTCCTCACCCCACACGCCTGACAATAATCCCTCCTGAAAAAAATAAACAATAATAAAATTGGTCACTTCAAGTCATGACCGTTTGTGGGACATTGCTGTGCGCAATTGGCTGCCGCAATTCGCCCACAAATTATACGGTCAATTTACTTTACAGTATATTGCGTGAAGAGCTTTGAGATGTCTACAAGATGTGAAAAGCACTATATTAAATGCAAGGATCATTATTATTATCAATAAACTTGTGCTACCAATCGTACTCTGTTATTTTACGATAGGTAATCCTAGTCCCACTACAACATCAGCTGGAAGAAAATTTTGCACATTTATGAGCATTCAACTGCAAAAGACACCATCGAGAATAATAAGCTCAGTTGCAGAAAATCACAGCAATGATCTTGGGATGCTGAGGTAATGTTTAACTGCTGTCTTTTCCAGACCAGTTTGACATAGGCTCTTTGCTAGGTAAACGTAAATGTTAGGGATTTGTTGTAGCTTTTGTAACCTGGCCTTTCTCTTCAGATTTCAAAATGCCATATATCGAAGAAGGAAATACAATATAACCTGCATTTATATAGTGCCTTTTACAACAGGGGAATGTCTCAAAGCACTTAACACTGCTCACTGGGCACCTGAGCTGGGCAGGGAGCCGAGCAGGTGGGGAGAGGATCGTGAAAACAACAAACAGTAGAATGCTGGAATGAATCGGAATCACATTTCTGGTATCAGAAAAGGCAGAAAAATTCAGATGGCCTAAATGAACAGGATAAGGAAATATTTAGGAATTGCATTGAGATGAGAAATAATTTCAAATTTTAACCATTTGTATTTTCTAAAAAAAGACATACTGCTGCAGATTCTCATTCATGCTATTGGACAGTTCCACACCCAGCAGTCGTCCTCGACGATGTGATAAGGCGTTGTATGCACGGATTATTATTATTTTATAACATTCTTTCAAATTTTACCCAAACAAAACCCTTGGATGACTTCCCTCTTTCCTGCATGGGGCATTAAGGCCAAATCCCTCAACCACTCAACTTGAAATCAGATACCTCAACAAGTTCAGAGATTCTTTACTTTGACTTTACATTTTACAACAATGTAGTGATCATTAAAATATGGGGACTTTACTGATGTTAGAGTGGAGTTTCCATCAGCAATATTAATTGAATATTTGCTCGGGAGAACACATAATTGAGCTTTAGGGAAATTACCATTATGAAAATGAGTGTTAGTTAAGGGTTGTTAATATGGTTAACATCCAACCATACAGATATCACACGATTCACAATCAGTACTGCTGACACCGGCTCTTAATCCATAGAGCAGTGCTAGGGTCTGGGGAAATTTAGTTGCCCTGAGCCAGCCAATTTTTGAACATATTTATCTGCTTCACCAGATACCGGCTTGATTTTAAACAGAACTCTCATGGCTGAAAATAACAGAAACCTCACTCATGAAAAAATTCTCCAACCATTATTTCTCCCTGATCCAGTATTCAATAAAGCTGGATTAATTAATTAATGTTTGTGAATCATTCCTGCACAGATTATCCATTGTGATTATTTATAAAAACCTATCACTACATTTGACAGCAATTAACAGTAAAACACTTCAAGACACTTCCATGTTATAGGCACTATCAAAAACACGTTTTTTGTATTGCAACACATTTCTTTGCTTCAAAAATATACTCTTTGTGAAGTGTTTTTTACATGTTTCAATGTAATAGGGTGCTGTATCAAATGCAAGTGTTTTTTTTTATTTTAAAGCATTAAATCATTTTGGAGAGAATGTTTTTAGCCACTCTAAGAAATAGAATGCATTTTACGTTTAGCTGTATATTAATTGTATATCATCATCAACAAATGTTGGGTTAGATTCAATGTAGGAACATCTAAATGTAGGAGAGCATGGGATGAGAAAAGACAACTCAACTGAATTTAAACCCACTCTTTCCACAGAAAAGACCTACCCATTGCAAACTCCTCCCCACTTTATAATAGTGATCACCTCCACAGATAATAACAATAAACAATAATCCTTACATTTGAAAACATTTTACATCGTTGAGATGTTTCAAAGCGCTTCACAGGATTTTACTGTGAAGTGTGCCTGCTATGTATTTGTAGCAAACGCAGCAGCCAATTTGCACAAGCTGCCAGCAGTCTAAAGGTTAAACTCTAGGCGAGAACAACTTCAATCTTGTATCACTTTGGAGAATTACAGTCAGCGGAGACTTTCATCCTATTCATCAGTCTAAACTGAATTCAAACCCAGGATCGAGAGATGAAAGGATAGTGTTCTAATCCAATGTGTCACCAAATCCTCCTGACATTAAATCATTACCTGCATATCTTGATTTCTTAAAATCAAACTAATACACTTCTAAAATCCACACCTTTCACAATGCATTATTAATATCCTACTGAGCACTCTTCATCATGGATCATTTTAAAATATTAATTCAGGAATGCTGATAGCTTGAGTCTTTTTGGTGCTATCATTGGATTTATCCTGTATATAGACTGCATGTGTTCTGGTGTTCCATTTCATCCTGTAGGTTTCTTTGTTTGATCCAATAGCTCAGCCTCAGCTAATGAGAGCAAAGCCAGTTTTCCCGTTGAATAGGCCTGACAAGTACATCAGCAAAGAAGAAATGGATTCACTTCAAAAGCCAATCATGCTTCTAGTTGCCTCACAGAGTTTAGATCAAGCAGCTTCGAGGGGTTCAAATCTCTGAATCACAGATTGTTGAAATGCATGTGATATTAACTAATAGAATGATTTAAAGAGGTTGAATGCAGATGAGCCATTTTCCTAAAGACCCTGATCTTGTGTTCAGGATGAAATATGCACAGATTGATCAGTAAAGACCCTCAAGGCCTGGTTCTGGTCTGAATAATTCAATCCAGTGTTGCCAACCATCAGTGCTGACAATCAGTAAAAATAAGTTGTTATTTTTGCTCATTGATAAAACATTCTCCAAGAGAGTAGAAATTGTCTGTCATCTCTCTGAAACCCATTCCCGCACAATACCATGACTGCATGGATCTTGCTATAGAATTTAAACTGAATGCCAACAGTAACTCAAGCTCATTCATAGCATTCAATCATAACACACACTATCTGTCACAGGTTAGGTCAACTTATTCCAACTGAGTACAATTCAAAGACCAGGATCCCAGTAAAAAAAAAGTTCTATTGAGGGTGGTAACTTGTCAAAATTCACACTGCAAGTGGGAATGAGAAACAGAGGCTCAGAAAATATGGCACAGAAAATACCAGCATTGGGTGGGGGGGGGGTGGAATCAAACAAACAAAGAGGGTGAGATATCTGACTGAGACAGAGAGACAAAGGTAAAAAGATCAAATACAGGAAAGAAAAATTCTTAAAGTGAAAAAGAAACCAAGACATCCAAAAATAGCAGATGTATATTTAAGAAACGTTTTGAAATTCTGAACAATAAGTGTGATAAAAAAAACTAATATCTTAAGAAGTTTTTTTTAAAAATGATTGCATTTGGTTTAATCTTTTAAAAAAAAACATTTACAAAAACCTTGATCCAGAGGCAAGGTGTATACACAGTGATTGCATTTTACAGTGAATCCTGTGCAATGCTTTGAAACATCCTCCAGGCAGGACATGTCATATCAAATACAAGGATTATGATACTGTCAGCCAAAAAAATACCTTTTGTTGAATCCTGATTAAGTCTCACATCCAAACTAATATACAGTTGAACCTCAATTAAACAGGGTAGTTTCTAACCATAAATCCCAACCAGCAATATAATAGGATAGAATCACAGGTCAATGCTTCTGCATTCACTGTATATATACACAGAGCTTCCTGCCCACTCGTCAGTTCCCATACTAAAAATGGCCGACTTCGGGTCATAGGTCATCGGTGATATCACTTATACATTGACAGCAATGACCTGATGTTAACAACAACAACTGGCATTTATATAGCATCTCAGAGTACTGGTCTGTGCCCTGAAGTACTGCGGACCCGCCTAACTCTGGACCCAGAGTACTGAGAACCTCCAGTTTAGCTCCAAAGGGACCCCACTAGGTCGAGACGATTCAAAGTGAAAACCATTCCATTTTCCAGTACTGACCCATTCAGTCTGAAGAAAACAGCATTTTGAACAAAACGAACTCAATACAAAATTGTCAGACTCTTTCAGACCACTCAATAACTGATATAATGCTAATGTCCTAAATGAATAATGCAATCCTTGCTTCCTTCAATGTTTGGCTAAATTGGTAGCACTCTTGCCAGAAGTTTGCCACGTTGAGCTATATTACAATGCTGGTGAGTACTGGTTGTCAGAAATGACAACCTTCAGATGAGTCATTAATCCAAAGTCATACCTGTCCAGGTGGATGTTAAATATCCATGGTATTATTTGAAGCAAGAAGGAAGTTCATCCTGGTGAATAATCGCCCAGATGAAATTGATTATTCACATCATAGCTGATGGTGGGACAAAGGTTCTTTTTGATGCCTTCACCTAGAGGAGATCCTACTCCACATTGAAAAGAACCATCTCCACAGTGATCAGATTTTTGATTTCGATCAGCCAGGTGTCCAACACATACAGAAACTCATCTCTATGTTTAAGAGTATCCAGACCAGAATGAGAGTTCCAGATATATATGCACCTAGCAGAAAACCTTCAAAACTACCTCATTTAAACCAACTCTCATCAGTCATCCTGCACTCTACCTGAGTAGCTGGCAAATTCATCCGGTGAGAATGGAAAAGTGCAGGTTCAGTTCTGTGAGATGCTTCATTATGCTCAGCCTTTCACCTATCATCACCAGCAGGAATTTGACCCCTGGAGTCATCCCACGTATATTAAAAGGTGTTGCTGGGAGTGTCAAAGATCTGAGCAAAGGTACCAAGTTCAGCAGCACAATAGAGTTTTGAACCAGTTTTGAACCAGAATTAGATGTTGTGAACCAGTTTCAGCTTTTGCAGGGACTCGGGCTGGATCAGCTTAATCATGTAAAATAATTTAGGCACAACCACGTTGCGTGCCTGGAATTTAAGGATCCTGATCTTGATCGGGCACCAGCTTCTTGGGTGCAGGACCTGAACCATCACTTCATAAATGAGCTCACCAAGACATCAATTAAGTTGTCGAACGCCTGAATGTCAAGTTGACCGGTGTCCATTTTCACCAGTAAATCTAAACAGGTCTGTAACAGAAGCATGGTTCTTCCCCATCTCCCCAAGCCTAGTTTGCAGGGGCACTGTTGAGGTTGAACGTCACAGAGTTAGATCAACCAGTTTTAGCTGCTTCGAGTAGATCCTGGAGCTGTTCAAAACATAGTTCTTCAGGTCTCTAAGGCAGGCTCATAGACAAGCTCTACGGGTCCTGTCAGAGAGATCATCCTCACAGTCAGTTGTCTTTCCTAACAGCTTTGCGATGCCAAACTCTGCCGATGGCCATGACTCCACCAAGTCATGAAGCACAGTTGGCTGCTCCAGGAAATAACTGGGTTTAAAAAACAGTGGATACAAGTTTTGTGCGACATGAACTAAACTTCTCTGAGCAATCTGGGCATCTGATACCAAGGCCCGGGCACTCAGAAACTTTAAGATCTTCATTATTCCTCAGTTGACTGAAGCTGGTGGTGTGTACAACAATTCCAGCCCACTGTTTGAAGTGTCTAGTGATTTTTAGCTGTAGTTAAACAGCATCAGCTGCTGCTCAACAACTAGATTTAATCCCTTCAGAGCACAGCAATATGTGGGGGTGTATTATCTATGAATTGATTCTAATGCAAAATTGGTAACATTGGCCCTGGTTTTACAAAACGGAGGACAGGTTTTCTACTTAAAATTGCTTTTTTGCAACACTTGCTGACTATTCAGTTTATGGTATCAGCTTCTTTGTGTGACAATCCCCAACAACCCCCTCCCCCACCACCATCCTACAAAAATGATAGGACAAGAGGAAAAGCCTGTTAAAAAAGGTTTTATATATAGAAGCATAGAATACAAAAGCAAAGCAAAATGCCGGCTTTGTACACATCATTGGTTACACCGCAAATGGAGAACCACGTTCAGTTTTGGGCACTTTCATCTCTTGAGTCAACTGATTGTAAAACTTAGAACATATTCCAGATCATATGATCCCCCTGGAGAACTGACATCTCCGAGACCCCACCCACCCAACACCGAGACCATCTGAAAACCTTACTAAAATTTCCTTTTGTGCCTGTGTAAAGGGAAGAAGCCAAAACCAGAACTCAGTGTTCGTCGACCTTACCATGGAGTAGACCAACAGGCTTTGGATTGGACACTTCCTTCTGTGTGTGTCTGCGTCTCTCTCTCTCTCTCTGTATTTGAAAAGAGCTGAGAGTTTATACCAGTGTTCTAGCCAACAATCTCCTGAATAAAATGAGTCCCTCACACTATCTAACTAACTAGCAGAGAGACAGACTTCCAATCAATCCAGTCTGAATTTGAACACAGGTTCCAGTGAAGAAAGGTTCTGATTCATTACACCACCCAGACCTTGATAAGTATAACCTGATTATTATTTGCAAATACCATGTTTCAGGAGGCTTCATTTGTGATGCAGGCAGGTTTTCAATTTAGCCATTCAATTATTGGTCAGGCAGGCACATAAAAATGAATACAGGTGACATATATATTAGCTTTCTGAGAGTCTGTTGGAGAGAAGAGCTGGTTTGCCATTTCCATCTGGACATTGCCTCCTTTTTTTTCTTGGTTGGTTAGGTCACAGCTTCACAGGATTATGGCTAATGTACGTACAATCAGATATTCCATACAAGGCTTGGAGAAGCCTGGAACCAAATAATCACACTTTGACTGCAACCAAATCCATCTGTCTGATCCAATGCCAGCAGATTTCTTTATTGTCAAGGATTTTAGATCCCAGAAATTAATTTAGTAGAAATATTTTATTAAGGGAATAAAATAAAAAGTATTTCATTTAGGAAATACTTGGATGTTAAACCTTCTGAGCCATCAATCATTCTTTGCTGCAACTCAGCTGCTCCATTTGGATAACTTTCATAAGTGAATTTGCTTTATTATTGAGGATTAAGTTCCTTTGTTTTCCCTTTCCTGAAAGTGATCATTCATGTTCAAGTTTGGATCCAAGATTACGCAAGATTTGCTTAAAGTAAAGCAGGCCTTTCAACCTTTAAGTATTTCATCTCATCATTCCAGAATCATCCTCTCATCACAACATCAAGCTGCTTTCTTAAAAAATGATTCTCATGTCCTGGCCTGCCTGAGAACCTATCGATTACTCTCTGGGTAAAGAAAAACTTCCTAGTATCTATTCCTAAATCACCTTTTCCATCAGTAACCCTATGTCCACTTGTTCTACTGCCTTAGAGCATACTATTGTTCTGGGTTTACTTCTTCAACCCCATCTAACATTTTATATGCCTACATAAGGTGACAGAAGATCACAAGCTGTCTAATCGTTGCTCAAAGCTCATTCTGATCAGAACTTCTGCTGTGTTCTAGGTGCAGCCTGACAGAGCTCTGTATAGCTTGAGTACGACATCTGGGAATCTAAAATCAATTGAATTCAGCAATATAGCTCAGCATGTTGTTTGCCTTGTTTATTTCATTGCTGCATTACACTGTTGACATGGTGATTAATTAAATAACATCCTTAGATCTCTTTCAGTTTCCCCCTTGGCAAGTTCTTTCTATCCATGGAGTATTCTTACCTTGTAGTAGGTAGTACCTTGAATTTATCTCTATTGAACTTCAGATGCCAGTTGTCAGCTCATGTGCATACCCTATTAAGGTCTCTTTATAGGGCCTTTGCTGCTACCTCTGTCAGTTCACCCCAACTTGGTGTCACCTGCAAAATTAACTATCTTACACTGGTCATTAATATATACAAGGAAGTACAATCCACTGAGACATTCCACTTAAAACCTTCTCCCATTTTGACCTAGTTGCACCCCCCACCAAAAAAAAAGACCCTGAACTTCCTTCCCTTCAGCCAATTCTAATTCCATGTCCAACTTCCCGTACCTTTTCCAAATACTTATTCCACAAGTGTGATCTTAAAAGGTAAATATAAGGAGAGTTCGGCCAAGTCCAATCCTGTCCTTTTCCGACATTCACTTGGGTGCATGCTTTCCGGCAAGAATAGTTTCCCGGATCCCTTAGTTTGTATACACACTAGCCAGCAGGAAACTAATCCATATAAACTATCATGGTCTCAGTTTTTGATCTTCACTGAGCTGACTGAGCTCATTAAATACACGTGGACTTGGTGAATTGGTTGCATTCTTCAATTACACACCAAGTTCCAATTACACTTATACTGAAGCTCCAATGACCTCATATGAAGACAACTCATGTACCATATGTAATGAGAGAATGACATCTCTCTAAGCACTATTTCGACTGATCGAACGAGAAAATTACTTCTGAGACCTTTACGTATTCCCATGTGAATGCCTATGTATGTCATGTGAATCTAGAACACCATAACAACAACAACAAGATTTCATTTATAGAGCGCCTTTCACGTCGGGAGGACGTCCCAAGGCGCTGGACAGTTGGGTCGGGACCCGAGCCGGGGGGAAATGGTCAGGGTGAGGGGAGGGAAGGGAGGGAGCGAGGAGGGGGTAAAGAGTCGAGAGGGGAGCTGAAGGCACGGTCAAAGAGAAAGGTCTTGAGACCGGCCTTGAAGGAGAAAAGGGAGAAAGCAAGGTGAAGGCACTGGGGGATGGAGTTCCAGAGCTCAGATAACCATGCTCAGATACACCTCCATCTTACCGGCAATATAAATCACTGGCTGTGGCAGTATATTTTTAAACATTAAATCATTAAATTGTATGCACTGCCTGAAAGGATGGTGGAAGCAGATTCAATAATAACTTTCAAACCAGAATTGGATATTTACTTGAAAAGAAAAATGTTGCAAGACTATGGGGAAAGATTGGTGGAGTGGATCTAATTGGTAGCTCTTTCAAAGAGACAGCAGGCGCACAATAATAATAATAATCCTTGCATTTGATATACAATGAGCCGAAAGGCCTCCTTCTGTGCTGTAGGTTTCTATGATTCTATGAAATACTGTGGTGCTAAAAATTGGTGCCTGACCAGGGGATGAATTAAGATCACTTAAGTATAGGAAATTTGTTGAATATCGGTAGTACTCGATAATTTCTGCAAGGAGGTTAGTCTTCCCCATTTACTCCGCCATACTAGGATCAATTTGATGTGATATTAATTGTGCTCAACTTGTTTATGGTCACTGTACTATAACAAGGAAATTAAATATTAAATAAATAATGATCCTTACTTTGATATAGCGTCTTTCACGTCAGCAGGAAATCTCAAAGTGCTTCCCAGGACATACTGTAAAGTGGAGTGACTAATTTGTATATTGCCTCTTACAAGTATAGAGTAGCAAAAAGGGTAACAAATCTCAGGTATTGATTTTATGCAGAAAAGGCATTAAGTTAGATTTGCAGAGAGTAGTCAATAACTGGGGTGGGTTTCCAAGAAATGTGGTTGAGATCAGCTTACACAGAACTACAAAGGATATTATACCACAGAAACAGGCGATTTGGCCTAACTAGTGTGGGTGAGAGTTTATACTCTACTTGATCATCTATCCTTGAAACTTTGATAAGTGGACAGCAGGGTGTGTAGTCTTCAAGGAAAGGATTAACTGGGCCAAAGGGCCTCTCCATTCAAATCTTTCTTGTGATCTTGCTCTATTAGGGAAGGAGAAACTTTTAAGATAACCCAACAGAATTGTTTCTATTATAAAGGGGATTGATTTAAATTGATCCATACAAATTGTTCACATTGACAAAGGGTTCGAAAACTCGGAGGCATAATTTTTAGAAATGTGAGTATATCAGGAATTCAAGCAGAAATATGTTGAGAAAAATGATTATTATTACATATATATATACATAAAACAAGATGCTGGGAAGGTCATTGAAGCATAAAGTATAAATTAGTTTCAAAGACGGCTTGAAAGATACCCTGCTGATTCGCCCTGGAGTGAGTTGGTGATATTCCAGTAATATCATGCAACAGGAAGAAGGGATTTTAAATAAATATACAGAATATACTGTAAAGTGAATTAACTTTACGTTTTTGGATGAAACACGGAAGGCAATTGCGCACAGCAGCGTCCCACAAACAGTTGTGGATTGAGTGACCAATTTATTATTATTATTTTTTGAAGCAATTATTACCCCCGGAAAAGATGGTGATAGCACTGGAAACCGCCGAAAAAACTGTTTCGTGCCTGCTTTATCAGCAAGAGGAGTCAAAAAACGAGAAAATTAATCAACTGGGGGTCTAAAGCTCAACTGACATTTCAACTGACATTCCTGAGTGAAGAAATCCAGAAATAAATCACATCAAATCAGGGGAACTCAATCTAGCACAATTTACATTTTTAGGGAGAATTCCTGTAAGATACCACGACATTCATGGGTTACAGGAAGGAATGCTGACTTGGATTCCATAATTATACCAAGGATGGACATTAAGGACAGTGCAGAGGAAATCCTATTATAAACAAGTGCAATTGGCACTTGATTAACCCCAGCAGCGCAATATTTAGGGAAATAGAACGCATGGATAACAGTGATACAGGTAAGAAAACACTTGTGTTAGAAAATCTTTTCTATCAGCTTTCAGAGACATGGATTAACCATCACCAGAGATTGTAAGGATTCCCATTCATGGTCACTGACCAATGACCTTTGGTGGAAGATATGCATGCAAGGATCTCAGCTGAGGGCAGACTTAGGATGTGTCTATCCATCCCATGTAATGAAGTCTAACCACACATGGTCAGCTCGCCTATGATGAATGATCATTTGGGTGAGGTACCGGAAGATGTCTGGCAGAGCCAAACTGCTGGGCTTTCAGGAGAAGAAGTGAGGAAAATGGGCAGCAAAGAGCAATTTCAAGAAAATGCAATAAGCATTGCACGAGAAATTCAATCAAAAGACATAAGAATCTTTAATTTGCCACAAACCTTGATTGATAAAATAGGTTTCCATATACCAAAATAGTATTGAGTACAGTCACAAAAGAGTCACTTGGTTAAAGTTGTCCATTGTTTCTTTTAGTATCTGCTGAATATGATATATAGAATTGGCAGAGTGTCTAACACTGAATGAAGGATAGTGGTTCAGGTTCCATGATGGAAGAGAGCTCATAGAAATAAAGAGATCAGTGAAAATGCAACAACATCAACAACTTGTATTTATATAGCACCCTTCATATGGGATAGCATCTCAGAGTGCTGAAACATTCATTGCAAACACGTTAATGGGTAGAACAAAAGCAAACAATAAACAATTGTGATCTTTCCACAACTCTCCTGGTTTGGCTTCTCATCTACCAGGCTAGTTCAAGGAATGCAGGCTTCCAGCACACGTAATGCTTGGAGTCAAGCAGATCACTTGACTGTACTGATCCAGCAATGCATAATCACATCTGCCAAACTCATTGTGGGAATGTCTGCTCTGCAATTCACCTGCAGCCAAAAGTATATAAAAGATAGCTGGCTCAATAAAAAATACATGCACCTCGAAGGAGGAAAAAACATTCATTACAAAAGAATCAAGAGCACAATTGCGAAAAAGATCAAAAAAAGTTTCTGATGTATACAAATGTGGAAATCCAGGAAAAGGTGAACAACCTGTTTCATCCAGGGTTATATTGGAAACCCCCAAAAAGTAACAATAAATATTTACATGGATATAAAGTCGCTACGAAATTTCATTTGTACATTAGATGGAATTAGAGAATTAATCCACATTTACAGTGATGTTTTGTTTTGATCAAAGCCAAAGTCACCATAAATTTCACAAAAAAGGTCATGCAGTTAAGGCACTTCTTGTTATGTACAGAACACAATAATAATTAAAAAGAACTTTTAAAAAAATTATATATAATATATATGTATATATCTACATATAGTTGCTTCATAATTACCCCTTAAGGTTAAGAGCAACGCTGTGATGTTGATTTATAATACAGTGTCCATGATTACTGTTTCAGGCCAGTTAAAGGGTCCCAGGCATCCTTTTGTTCACCCATCAGCTTCTGATGTCTTCTGTGCCAATATTCTAACTATTTTATTTTCCTTCGTAATCTGGTCATGTTGTCAATCAACTGGTTCAGATCGGTGGATGCCATGCAAACAAAATCATCTTCACGAAGTTCTGAATGTTCTTAGATTCAGAGCTGTTTAACACAAAATTCTACATTTTAACAGGAATTACCAATCCAAGAACAACAACTTCAGCAAGGATGAAGCGAAACCAGACAAACAAATTCAGGCATCACAGACTGGTAAAAGTTTCGAAGAAGATGCTTCTACAAGTGACTATCCTTACTCAGGGCTTGAATTTAATTGCTAGACAAGCAGTAGAAAGTTGATACCATTATTCTTTCAGCAGTTCTTTCGCGATTCCCATCTCTGTAAGCCAACAGGCTCTGTATCATTGCAGCTCACGGGAGTAAGTCACTGCGTGACATTCTACTGTCAATCACAGGATTTACTATTTGTGACTCCCGTTGTTTTTGTTTGCAAATCCTTGTTCTAAATTTTGCATTTGCTACTCTTCAGAGGCCTAAGACAGTGGACGTGGGGTCATAGCATGCGAGTTTAAGAGAGATTTAGGCTAATAATGGGCAAAGGGGTGTGGATGGGCCAGAGTAGACAGAAAATGAATGGGGCAAGAGTGACAGGGAAGAGCGTTCAAAAAGAAGTGAAGGATAAGAAGTGGCTCCACTCTTCTTAATTATTGCAGAAGATGCCAACCTTACTGGAGACAGCATCCCTGTGAGGTGACATCATTCTACATCAGATGGATCCGAATTCATACAATGGTAAAATATATATTATATATAGAAAATGTCACCACAGTGGTTTAGACCCGTTTTTAAAAAAAATCCACCTACAATATGTGCCTCTACAATATCCAATGCAAAAACTCAAGCCCTGTGTAAATCTGTATTCACATCAGCTATTGAAGAAGATTGGTGCATGCCACAAAATAGACTGAGCCACATTTGTTCGTGTCAACAGAACGTTAGCATTTCAGACCCATCGTTAAATACTCTTTTTATTCAAAAAAGAGATCTTGATACTTTAAGGTTAGTGAATGTAAAAACAAAACCCTGCTGGTTATTTCACAGAGATATTGAGAGAAAGATCAGTTCAGCTTCAACCAGAGAGCCCATTCACCTTGATAAACACAACCTTGTTAATTGTTACAGAGAAGTAAACACCCACAAACAAGCTTGTGATTAATCACACTGTTTAAAACATGCTGACAGTCTCCGTTATTCTCCCGTTTGGGTTATTGTCCAGTAAATCACCACTTAGATCTGCTTTAGTTCAACATTTATTAGTTTCATTACTATTCAACTGATAAAAGCCAATTACTTACTGAACTAACTGGGTCAAACGCTTGCAAGTCAAACCAGTGTTGAGAGGCCTATTGTTACATGTGAGGCTTTCCTCTGCCAAGACAGTGAATAAACCAAATTAAAACCACAAAAAAAATCTCCCGTTCCAGGAGAAGCTGACTTACACCAGGACATATATCCTTGAGCCTGTAAGGTGAGTGTGTTGACCTGATGTTCAGCCCCTTGGGACATCCTCCCAACATGAAAGGGGCTTTCCAAATATAATTTTATATTGTATTATTCAAAGTGATACTTTCAATACGTCTGACTGAATTTTTCAAGATGTTTAAGGGCTTTATCCAGGGGCACAAAGACCAATGAGAGTGCCCCTTACTGACTAATATCAATTAAATCAACACTCAACAGGGATTGAACTTAAACCTTTCACACTATGTTTTTTGGTAAGCCGGGTGTCTGACACACACGGAAACCCATCACCATGCTTAAGAGTATCCAAACCAAACTGAGAATTCCATGCATCACACCTACACATGGAAATCCCAGAGATAAATTGTTGGAAGCTAATGTACACTCTCTCCATGGAGGGACGCCTCTCACTTACCTAATTCCGGAAAGTATTAATCATAGGTTGGCAAGAGCAAAGGCTTGGGACCGCAGAGTGTGTATTGGGATACTGCTGGAGTCTAACCAGCCAAAACCACATAGCTTGCCATTGATATTGCTGTCGGGCAAGCTTTCCTGCTGCTTGTCCAGCTAGGGCCACCCTACCCATTAGACTTGCAGTGTTAACAGGAGCAGAGTGGGTAAATCCCTACCCCCAGTGACTGATCTGCCCTTCCAGGTCTGCCGATGAGCCAGGCTGGCTGTGCTGTCATCAGCAATGCCCTGGACCTGCCTGGCTCAGTAACTGGACTACCATGACCGCCACAGAGGGCTGGCTCCATGCCGACATTCTGCTGCCAAGCACATCACCTTGGAGCCAGTTCCACTCCAAGGAGACCCCCCCCGCTCAGATACACGCCAAAGGCGCATCTTCTTCAGGTCAGAAGTTGAGCAACCCTTTTTTTATAAGTATTTTTTATTTAGTAACAAAGCAAAATAAATATTCCATAGTAAATACAACGCCTCCTCAATATTCAGATACAAACTTTGAATTTGACTGTTTGCAGACTTGTTAACATTTTCTTGTTTTAGTTCTCTATATATACATTGCCCCACATAATCATGTTTATAGTACACAAAGCAAGTACTTACTGCTGTAATATACTGGTTCTTCAGTGGTTTAGGTGTCTGGGTCCTTGGGGAAAGACTGAAGGATGTGTAATGACAATCTGTCTTAGTGTCAGCATTGGAAGCGTCATCAGAAAATGTTTCATTGGGAAGCTGGGACATGCATGTCTGAGCTGAGTTGCTGAATCCACTGATGCTCTCCCCTGAAGTACATTGAGATGAAGTCTCTGAACTTTCTGTAACTGGAACACACAAAAAAGGGAATTCCTTTAATGCAGGATTACTCTGAAAAGAACCATTCCTGTAGAGGTTTTTTGTTCTCAATTGCATTTTATTCCTCTTCAATCTTCTTCCACCCCCAGCTCGGTTGCCAACCAGCAGCGACAACCACCTAATGTGAAAGGTGCTATATTGTATTGAATTGATATCCCCAGTGGTTGAATAGACTCCCAACAGTCAATGTTAATAATAATAATCATTTGATATTGGGCCTTATCATGTTGAAAATGTTGAAATATCTCAAAACACTTTTTTTGGGGGGAAATTGCTGGGCAGGACTCCCCGAGAAACTGCCTTCTCTTTCAAATAATACAATGAGATCTTTAACGCCCACCAGGACAGGCAGACAGGACCTTGGTTTAATGCCTCATTCCAAAGTTGGCACCTCTGACAATGCAGCACATCTCTAGCACTGCACTGGAGTGTCAACAAGGACTATGTGAGTTCTGAATCTCAACGTGGGATTGAGCCCACAAATCTTCTGACACAGAAGCAACTGAGCCAGGGTGATTCAAGACTGTGATTTAGAGCACCGAGAGAAGTGGTTATCTAAATGAGGGAAAGTGTATAATTGACTTTCCTCATGTTCTGAACGAGGTCAATGGTCTGATGAAAACTGTTTCCCGTGGGCTGGCTGGCAGTTCTTACTTACTTAAAACTTTGCACCAACATTTCAAAACAGAATTGCTTTGTCAGCAGATCAATGTTTTTTACCATTTTTTTCAAATTGTGGTGTTGGTGGATGATCCAGGAGTCACTCCAGAAGTAAGATGTGTAGGAGTGGAGTTGTCACAGCTTGGCATCACGTACTTCCGGTTCAGGAAAGAGTTCCCATTTGTACCACATTCCCATTTAAAAATGCTACATTTTATTCCCATAATTTAATACACTTATTTTCATAAAGGAAATGTTCCTCCAATGTCGAGATCTGACTGAATAAGTGCAGGCCTACCCAATATACCAGTGCCTGAATCGCAATTCATAACACATCAGAAAACAGAGCAAAGCGTGCACTAAATATTTGAGAGATTCAACCCATGAAGAGGACCTAGGCTTTCAAGACTTACTCATGGAAGGTTGGCTTCCAGTTTCTTGCTCCAGTTCATCTTCTTCAATGCAAGTCCCAATGTCATAGGACCAGTGGTTATAAGGTGTCCCATGTGGTCCTACATATGGTGAATTTGAATGCATGTGAAGATTGAGAGTTCCCAGTATGGAAGAGGATGACTGGCTGCTGGAGGAAGATGTGCTGCTGTTGGAGATGGTGGAATGGGGCCTTTTAAAGGGTACTGAGTGGTCAAACGAGGACACTGCTATTGATGCTCGTGTCCTGGATTCTAGAAAATATAAACACAGTGAAAATAATTCAAGTGAAAATGTCACACATATCATGAGAGACAACAAAAAAGTACGGATTAATTAGATTCCTTTTCAGGACCCTTCAGTCTTAATTTTATACGAATGGCTCAGCGAGAGTCTAATTCAGATATTGAATAACCTTTTCTCTCACCTACATGGTTGAAAATTAAAGTGTTTAAATGTTACCGCATTTAATTTGTTATTTGCTTGTGCAATCTCTATATCTCAAAACATGCATCGAAAGATTGCACCATTAAATTATTGTGTTAATTTGTATTTGGGATTTTCGGCTCCTCTGATACTTCACTTGGTATATTCATTGTGAAAAATGAGCTGCTAAAGCAGGAAGGTCACAGGTTTAATTCCTGGTTTGTGCTGACTTAACCAATCTCAACCGAGTTAGCAGTAGTTAGCTAGTTAAGAATAGGAAAATCCACTGCCCTCTCCCAATGGTCACTATCCAATGAGAGAGTATCTGTAAGTGGAAAAAACAATTCAGGCTCAACCATGATACCCTCCATAGCTGAACGATCTGCCAACCCCCACAGTCTAGGCTCACACATGAAGGTCTGTGTGGTTAGTTACCGAATAATGATTGATGATCATTTCAGGAGAGGAAAAAGGGAAAAAATTGAAGGGGAAAAAAATTAAACATCCCTATCTTGGAGAAGGAAGGGAAAATTAAAAATTCAACTTTACACCGTACAATGTGCATAAAATTCTTGCAGGCCAGTAAATGATAATAATAATCCTAGCATTTAATACAGCGCCTTATCACATCCTCAAGACCCCTCATAGCATTTCACAGGATTTTGCTGTGAAGTGTGGATTTGTTGGCCAATTTGTACACAGTAATGTCCAACAAACAGCTATGAAGTGAGTGGTAATTTTATTTGGGGATTTCTGACCAAGACACCTGGAGAAACTCTGAGACATGATCAAGCATTGTAGATGCATTGAAAGGGTAGAAATGTCACAAGGTTATTTGGTAAACAATTAGTTAAACTGCATCCTGGATCTGTTAGCTTTTACGCACCTGTACCTTTCATGATATAATCAATTGCACGGTCACTGATCGCTGCTTCGCTGGGCTTAATGTCCATAAATGGTTTATTGCCTATTCCCATGGACACCATCTCTTGCATTCTCAGTTCTGTAATGAAAACTTTAATGATCAATAGAATATCTCTGCAAAACTATCCTGGGGAAAGAACTATCGACCCGTAGAGTATTTTGGCACCAGGGATATATCCAACAGTTAAAAACACAGCCCTCCAATGATGAGCACAAAATTGGAAACATTTTTAGAGTGCTGTCTATTTCGAAGCCAGGGATTTTTGCAAAGCACCATGTATTTTATTAGTTTTCAAAGGGGAAGCATTTGAAACAAAAGTATTTAAAAAGGTCTACTCTGAAAATTGCTCACGGCTCTCTGCTTACTCTGCAAAGTACACATAAGAGGGAATTTGGTGTTAGAACATAGGAACAGGAGTAAACAATTCAGCCTGTCGAGCCTTCTCCACTTTTTTATTAGATCATGGCTGATCTGCAATTTAATCCCATACTTAATTATTTCAAAAAAAGTTTTATTTCATTGTTCTTTGACTATGTCCTTTGATGCCCCAAATATTCATCTACTCCCCTCATGTGCGAGTACTGTATACGCTAAGGTATGGTGTCAATGCCATCTCATGTTTTGTATTCCCTCAGATACTTTAACTCACTGTACAATTTTCTTCCCTCTAGGATAAATAGACTTCATCCTTCCACAATACAAGCCCTACCATGTTACCCCTTTATAGTATCAAGCTGTTTCTTAGAGATCCTTGCCTCAAACACCAGTCCTAGTAATTTATGGTCTGTGGAAGTCACTGCAGACTTTGGACCTGCACTGAAATGATCCAGTTGTTGTTATTCTTGGTAATGGAATAAATGCGGCATCAGAAAACAACTTAACCAAGTCACCACAGTCTTAATTTGATTCTCTTAATAGATACAAAGGAAAAGCTTGTTCTTTGTAACTCAGATACATGTCTCTACTTTTAAACGCTTCATCAATATGAAAATTTCCACTAACCAAATTTTACAAAGAATTATTTTCTCGTAATCTGTCCATCAAAGCGCCAGGCTTTACTCGTTGACATACCTCGGTTTCTTAGGGCTTGTCGCCACAAGATTTTCCCTATAACGCTGGTCCAGGTTAGTTTGACTTCAGAGGAGCTGGCCTGAAAGATGTACGTGTCGTGAGATTTCCTTCTCCTGAACCAAATCTCAAAACGAAGTCCACTGTCCCCAACATTCTCGGTCATTCCAATTTCCGCGGTCTAAAATTAGAGAAAGTCAATGAAGATACATGTAATATATCAGCAAGCAGTTTTATCATCGTTATAGCTACCTTTAAGAAAGCTGCATTTGGGCATAATAACAAGCAGATTAAAATGAACTGGAAGATTTTCAGATGGTTAGACTCTCGTAAATAATTACAGTATGTATGAAATCCACGTATAAATTATTATAGGAGATGCTATGCATTGCGTAAAATCTTCAAGTTCAAATCAATGGGTACAAAACTATTACAATTCACAATTAAAATCGCTTTTCCAGACCTTAAATGATTGCTTGTAAATGTAGACATCATATCCTCCATCAATCTTTTTTGTTTTGCTGAAGAGAATGAGATCTTCAAACAGGAAGATGTGTCTCAAGTATTTTTTGCGTCCGCACCAAACAATGAATTCTTCCTGACACATCAGCTGTCCTTGCTCTTTGAGATTCACCTAAAAGCGAAGGAGCTCACAATCACTGGATAAAGCACTGTAACACAACATGGTACTTACTACCCAAATTCCAAAGGATATGATGAAAATTTTATGTCAATCTTTTGTTGTCTGATTTCTAAAGTTCACCCATGACTTCAAGACTCAAGACTGACTATCGGTTCTCATGTGTGGATCAGAATATTGTAATTTACAAGCTGAATTCACTCTTGCGCAATGGACCAACCTGTTTTGATAGTTACGTTGAATTACCACACAAAATTGATGGCTCCCAACTTAACAGGTTACAGATCAGAGAGAGTACCTGAGGCTTTCTTTGTAATTACAACTGCAGGAAAGCTTTACAACTACACAATATATTTCTTGAAAGATTTGGCATTGTGTTGCATTTAAAACAATGCAGATTTACATTTATATAGCCGTTTTCACACCAAGAAGACGTCCCAAAGCACTTAACAGTACTAAACAGCACAATTTAAGAGTCCTGTAGCTCGGCGGTTAGAGCACTCGCCTCACAAGCGAGAGACCTAGGTTTGATTCCCAGCAGGGCAGAACCTTGGGCAAGTTTCCTTACTCCACACACCTGATAATAATCGCTGAAGAAAAAAAACAATAGTAATTTGGTCACTCAATCCATGACTGTTTGTGGGACACTGCTGTGTGCAATTGGCTGCCGTATTTCACCCACAAAATATACTGTCAATTCACTTTACTGTAAAGCGTTTTGAGATATCTAGAAGAGGTGAAAAGCGCTATGTCAAACGCAAGGATTATTATATTTAATTTATAAACTACAATCTTAACAGTACACAGTATATATACTACATTATATTAAATCTATATATGATGTTCTATCAGATCAAACTCCATGCTGTGCTTTAATTACTCTTACATCAACTTAATAAATGACTGTATAATGTATTAAGTGCTTTGAGACATTCATTTGAGACATGAAAGATACTGTGCAAATACAAGTTGTTGGTGGTCAAATTGGAAACAAAGGAGAAAAGATTGGCTGATAGATGATTTCCATTTGCTGTCCATTAGCAGCCAAATTATAATCTGTATTTAAAACCAACTACATAATGAGCAGCAACTTCAGTGTGGTCTGCAGCTCACTTAATTTTCATCAGATTATTATTATACATTTTTGGTGCTATTTGGAGACTGTATTGCAAATATACTGTGACAGGTTTTAGGGAGAAAATTCATACAAAAGCAAGGGTCACCAGCTCTCTTTGCTCCCATTTACTGCAGTTCTGAAATGGATAGCTATAACAGATCAGAAAGCACATTTTGGCCATTTCACTGCTGTGTTACATAACATATGGTACAACAGGGCATAGGAGCTGCCTTGGCCTGTAGGAGATGCAGGTTAACCCACTTCAAAATTACTATTGTGAGTCTTCTCCCTTTTCCTGCTAGAAGCAATCAGTGTATGTGTCAGAGCAATGATTGAATTCTGCCTGGTAGATTAATTAAATGCATACTGCACCCGGTATAACTCATGGGAGAATGCATTTAGTTTCTTACTATCATGGATTGCAGTGACATATGAATATTGCTGATTATAAATGTAACAAAATCTGAGTTTACATCCATATGGTTTCACAGTAGTCAGAAGCTTTTAGCCATTCTGGAAGCATCCAAGCTGTACTCAATGTTGTTGTACTCCAGAAAAATATCTAGTGAGTTAACTCATCTAGTGATTGAAAGCTATATCGCCCACCAATGGCCCATGACCAGCCACTGCTGGGTAAGTGGATAACTGAAAGGCAGAATTATTGGCGGGAAGAAAGTTTTGCTTGTTCCTGGATTTTGCCGAGAATGTGCTTTATCTAAAGCACTCTCCCATGCACTTTGCACCAGTTACAGTATTTATCACTGAATCCTTGAGAAACCCAGCCTGGCTCCCTATGCTACGTTTTTCCACACAGATTGGGAGGTGTTTCTATTTTGAAATATGAGTACATAAATATAATAAATGATGATCATTTTCATTCACTATTTTTAAAAGCATAAATTTTATTGTATGGCTCAGCGCTTGGCTAAGTGGTAGTACTCTTGCCTCTGAGTCAGAAGATTGTGGGTTCAAGCCCCACGTCAGGACTTTAAATCGCAGAGTCTAAGATGACCCTCCAGTGCAGTGCTGGGGTGGGTGGGGGTTGTATTGTCAAAGGTGCCGTGCTTCGGATGAAACAGTAAACCAAGGTCCCATCTGCCTGTTCAAGTGGACGTTAAAGGTTCCATGGCACTATTCGAAAAGTTTCTCCTGGTGTCCTGGCCAACAAATAATATTGGTCACTCCATGGCTGTTTGTGTGATATTGCTGTGTGCAAATTGGCTGCTGCGTTTCATCGACAAAATACACAGTCATTCCACTTTACAGTGTATCATGTGAAGCGTTTTGAGATGTTTTAGTAAACAAAAGAAAGTGAAACCTGGGTAATATCTTATTATCTCTTATAGAATAGGAGAGTACTTTGAAGAAGCATACTCCCCTCTAGACCTACGTCTACTGTAATCTTGTGGCATGATGTATTTAATAGTAACTGTTTTCATTTTGTTGCTTCATTTGATCATCCATCAATTATTCTCTCTCAAATTGTTCCCATCATGTACAACCCGAAAGTCTTTGATCTCTTTTCCTTTCTATTGAGGCACAGTTTTATTTGTGGTGGGTACTCTCCAGCAACTCTACCGATTATTCATGTAGAAAAATATAGAATAAATTCCTCCTGGAGAGGAAAGAGAGAGAATTGGAAGAGAGAGAAAAAAAATCATAAATGGCAAACCATGCGAAAGGAAGGAACATAAGAACATAAGAATTAGGAGCAGGAGTAGGCCATTCGGCCCCTCGAGCCTGCCCCGCCATTCGATAAGATCATGGCTGATCTTCTGACCTAAGTCTAATCACCTGCCCTATCTCCGTATCCCCCAATCCCTCTGTCTTTTAAAAATCTATCAGTCTCAGCCTTGAAGATGTTCAAGGACTGAGCATCTACAGCCTTCTGGGGTAGTGAATTCCATAAATTCACTACCCTCGGAGTGAAGAAATGTTTCCTCAACTCTGTTCTAAAAGGCTGACCCTTAATTTTAAGACTGTGACCCCTGGTTATAGATTCTCCTACCAGGGGAAACAAACCCTCAGTGTCTACTTTATCCAGCCCTTTAAGAATCTTATATGTTTCAATAAGATCTCACCTAATTCTTCTGTACTCTAGAGAATATAGCCCTAGTTTATTCAGCCGATCCTCATAGGTCAGTCCCCTCATCCCAGGAACTAACCGAGTGAATCTACACTGCACCCCCTCTAGGCCAAGTATGTCCTTTTTTAAATAAGGAGACCAAAACTGCACACAATACTCTAGGTGTGGTCTCACCAAGGCCCTATACAGTTGCACCAAGACTTCCCTACTTTTGTACTCTAAACCTTTTGCAATGAACGCTAACATGCCGTTCGCCTTCTTAGTTGCTTGCTGCACCTGAAAACTAACTTTTTGAGACTGGTGTACAAGGACACCCAAATCCCTCTGCACACTAACACTATCTAATCTCTCCCCCTCTAGAAAATAATCTGTTTTTCTATTTTTTCTACCTAGGTGAATAACTTCACACTTCCCCACATTAGATTCCATCTGCCACCTAATCGCCCACTCCCCTAGCCTATCTATATCCCGTTGCAATTTTTTTGCATTATCCCCAGAGCTTACTCTCCTACCTAGTTTAGTGTCATCCGCGAATTTAGATACGTTACATTCAATGTCCTCGTCTCGAGGTCAATATTGGTTAGGTTGTTCAAATGGCTGAGAAATACCGAAGAAAACGTAAAGAAGAAAACAGAGTCTGTCTGTAACAACTACAGAAATGTCCTTACATCGCACCCTCGGATGGCATCCATGGCCAGCAAGTCATTCCCATGACGAAGTTGAAACTTGACCATTTCCTCAGCTCCTTGGAGATCAGCGAGTTCCTGCTCCTGCGCTTTGCTGCACTCCTTGATCATGTCCTTCAACAGTAACGCATACTTGCTCATCCGCTGGATAGGCTTCAGCAAGTAGGAGGCCAGGTCCATCTTATCACCAAGAGCCAGTTGCTTATTCTGCAGAAAGATTACATTTTGCTGATGAGTACAGGGGAAAGCAGACTCACTCAATTGGAATTACATGAGGTGAGTACTATTGACAAATCTTGATCTTCCAAGGGCACTTTTAGAGAAAAAAAATATTTCTTGAGACAAGTAATGCCATACTAACCTCTCAGCCCAAGTCCTTTGGCTTGCTGCCAACCGCATTTCAGTCATTGATCTGTTATTCTTTTAAACTAGTGGTTATTTTATAATGAACCATAGGTGACTCTTCTTTGTCCACCGTGTTAAATTTAACACTGCCTTATGTTGCATTCTTTGCCTGTTTTTTGTCTATCTAGGAATGTGTAAGACCTTGTAGTCCTAAAATAGAATTAATTCTTTATCGAATAACTATCTAATTCTCTCTTGAATTTGCTGACCCAATCTGCTTCCACAGGCTCCCCAGTTGTCTATTCCTTGTAGTTGTCCAGTCTTTGTGTAAAGTAACTGTTTTAATTCACATAGATGTGCATCGAAACTGGCTAGGTAGCTGCTGTGATGTGCCCCTATGTAACTGGTCCACCTGGGTGGTTCATAGATCAACAGTCAGGACCCAATGATCTAAATGACGCAACTTACAGCTAAACCGAAAATAATTCAAATTTCAGGTTTGTTCAAACAACAACTCAGGTCAATTTGTGATATTCGCCAAAAGGTGGGAAAAGTTAATTATGATTTGTGTTTTGTTGTCTGTATATTCCCCAATTGTTTACATGTAAGTTCTGAAAACTGACAAAGTGTAAATAAAAATAAGGAGGGCAAATTGGTCCATCATCCATCAGGTTCAAAGAACAAAATGGTCCTTTATTTCAGAGACAAATGTGCATTTTGCTATTATAAATTACAGCCGTCAGTTTTAAAATACTCTCTATCTCCAAGATTGGAGGAGGATAGCATGAACAAGACATCCCCTTGAGCCCTAGCCCTTCCCTATCTCTGTGATTTCCTCCTACTACTCTCTTCTGCTCGCCCCCTCCACTCAGCTAACTCAGGCTTGCTGTGTGTGTCCCATGCACGCCTCCCCCCCAACCGTGTCACCATCGGTAGCCGAGCTTTCAACTTCTATGCCCCTAACCTCTGGAACTCTAGAACTCCCTTCCCCTACCCCTCCTTCTCACTATTTCTCTATGTATCTTTAAATACCACCTTAAAAGCTAACTCTTCAACCATGCCTATGTTCACCTCTCCCTTCCCTGCTCCCTCTTGCTCGGTTTCTGATCCCATCATTATGAAGTGCTCCAAGATGTAGGGCTCTATATAAATGCAAGCTGTTGTTGCTGAATTGTGGATCAATGCATACCCAAAGTGTTACCGCAACCTAAAGGTCAGGTTATTTTCCAAGCTTTTACAACCCTTAAAGCGTCCTCCCGATGTGAAAGGTGCTATACAAATGTCATCTTGTTGTTGTTGTTAAAGCAGTTGGATAAAACTCTAAATGTCTTTCGTCATGATATTCCTGCACAAATTAAAAAATAAAAATAAATTCAGTTCCATTGAATAATTGTGAGAAGCACCTACTTTAAAGAAAGCATTTCCATGACTGGTGAGCAAGGTGTCAGACTGCGGCTTGTTCTTGCTGTACAGTGCATACATTCCAAATTGCTCTTCCTACATTAGAAAAAACAAGCAAAGGTAGTTAAAATAATAATTCTCATATTTAATAAGGCACCTTTTACGTCAGGAAGATGTCTCAAAGTGCTTCACAGGATTTAAAAAGTGTAGTGATTATATATATAGATGAATACGCCTGTTAATTTGCACACAGCAATAATCCCACAAACAGCCATGGGCTGCTGGCCAAGGCACCAGTAAAAACTCTCTTCCCTTTTCGAATAGTGCCAATGGACCTTTAACATCCACCTAAACAATCCTGTTTCTGTGAAAAACAGGCTACAGAAAGAACAGGAATGAGAATAAAAAACCTAAAGGCTATTTATTATATGCAATTCCCTAAATGGCAAGTTCCATATATCTGGATAGCACTTGGAGGAGGTGCAATGTGCACATTTCTGTGGAGCAAGGGGAATAGCAAGCAAGCTAGCTCAGTGACAATTTGATTCCATGCAAGACAGAGCGGAACATAACATATGTTCATTTCTTTGGCAAGTGAGGCAGATGCACTCCGAAGCCTGAGGAAATACAAGGTGCTTCCTTAGTCTATCACCCAAGAGTATGGGCACAGCATAAACAGAGAATGAACACAGGAACCATGGTGCGCTAGAGTAAATGCACGTCATGTTTATGCTCTCTTCTGATTTCCTAACTCACTTCTTTCCTTGTTATTAAGTCTGTTGTTGGCTCAGGAGCTATCCTTGTGGAATTTTCCTGTCTGATGCTAACACAGCTATTGGTAAAAAAGATAACATGATGTGAGCGAGAGACTGAATTGTTTGGGATGGTCACAGCCACACAAAACTGGAGGAGAAATGTGAAGATCATTAAAGTCAGAGAAGAAATAAAAGTGAATCTGCATCTTACAAAAAATAAACCAAAGGAACATGTAAAATTCAATTAAATCAATGTACGTTTACAATACTGGTTTCACCAAAACAGGTCAAATATGCTGATTGATGGAACACAAAATTATGAACACATTACTCGCCCTGAGGGCCAGTAAGTGTCCGACAGGATTGCAATTTCCACATAGTTAGTTCGCCTCAAAGAGGGCTATAGTTAATGTGCTACATGGGACTCAATGCCCCTGATTGGTGGGGGGATGGGAAATCAGACAGGACAGTAGCTCCTTATACATAATCTGTGCATTGGTTGGTTTTATTCTTTGCATTATCTTCGCATCATTTCTTTAAATGCTTCACAGTTTCTTTTCTGTAAAGTGTAATGACTGTGTATTTTGTAAGCCAACGCGGCAGCCAATTTGTGGACCGTAATATCCTGCAAGCAGCTGCGTCCTGAAGGATCATTTATTTCAAACCCTATCGCAATTGAGTGACGCCTGCTGGAAAGAGCACTTGTGCATGTGCGAGTATGGTTGCATGCTGGGTTGATATTAGGTAAGTACGTGATTTGGCTGTTGTGATGTCCCACATTGTCAATGAGTCTACCAGCACTAGCTGTCTTGGTACACAAATAAAAAATAGTCCGGCTCATTGGTGTTCATGCCATCCGTTATGTGCTGTAGCTTGCTTTGGAAAGACAGGGACACCTGGTTTCAACATTTTTTTNGGTGATGATGCTATGTAAAAGATCATGCTGATATGGGTTTCACCATGTGAAAACCCATCATCGTGCTTAAGAGTATCCAGAGTATCTCAGCTAGGCAAGAGTTTCATTGCCTTGGAGCAGCGATAAGAAAAATGACCAAAAGCGATGGGCGAAGAGATGGTATGTCGTTATGTCTTGAGATAGGCTTTGAACTGGGGCGGTGGTTAAGGGAGGGGGAGGGGGAGTGAGAGGGGAGAGCAAAAGAGAGAGAATTGAGGGACTCTGGGATGGAGTTTCTGGAAAATCGCAACAATTTCATGAATTCCCAAAGCGAGTTTCAATGTGCTAATTCCAATAAACAGTTTGCAAATATTAATTTGCCTAATCGCTCCTTCTGAAAGGCAAGCAAAATGTCAAGTCACAATTGGCAAGTAGCATTAATTTGTGAATGCCCTAAATTAGGTTCTGATAAGAGGATATGGTTTTCCGACAGCGATGCCAAGACCATCAAATGCAAGGATTATTATTTATTTATTCTGATGTTATAAGTAGCTGGGAACTACAGCCTCCTACTCACTCAAATGTAAACATTTAAAACTAAGCAAGACAGACAGCAGAGAAGACAGGGGGACTTACGTGTCTGCGGAAGCAGTGGCTGACACGAAGTGGGCAGTTTGCACAATGCTCTAGCTCCTTCAGAAAATACTGACAGTGAAAATCATAAAGCTTCTCCAGATTCCCAAAGATGATATTCCGCTTCCCGCGTAGATCCTGGGGCAGGTCCGGTCTTTCCATCTCTGGGAAGTAATGATCAATAATGTAGCCGAGGGATTTGACATACTCCCTCTCGGTGGCGATCATCTCATCCATTATGTGCTGTAGCTTGCTGTGGAAAGACAGGTACACCTGGTATGAACATTTTTTGGTGATAATGCTATGTAAAAGATCATGCTGATATGGGTTTCATTGATCAGTCAGGTAGTTGACACATGTGAAAACCCATCTTCATGTTTAAGAGTATCCAAACTAGACAGAGTTCCTCATGTGTATATCACCTACACACGAAAATGCCCTTTTGTCTGGAATGAAATGTGCACTCACAGAGGGACTCACTCTGCTTTTATCTAATTCTGTAGCATATTGGGGCAGCATGGTGAGAGCCAAGAACTTGGGGAATTCGGAGTGCATTGTAACCTCTACTGAGGTTACATACTAAATACAGAACAGAAAACAACTTGTCAATTAAGATTTTTCCAGCACGTGAGTGCTGAGGCCCACTGTAGCGCCCAGCTGACAAAACCAGGGATCTTTCTGTTTGGCTCAGCTACACACTGAATAAACCTGCCAAACAGTTACTAAGCCCTAAAAGTTAACAATTTTTCAAACTTTATGGAACATTTAGATTTTTTTTTACCCTCCATAGACACTGGCTGCCTTCCTCACCCTATGGACATTGCGTATGAGATGTGGTCTGTATTAGATTGTGAGGTGCACCTACACACACAGACTCTACAGGAGTCACTACTGGCCAATTCTGTCTCTCTCTTGTTCCTAAAGGCAATGAGATTATTAACACCACTACTGCCACCATAGCTGACTCTTGACAGAATGTGAATTTAACCTGGATTCTTCTGGGTCAGATTGGGTATTTAACCTGGAATGTCAAGGGTCTGAATGATTTAGATAATTGACACAAGGACAGAAATTACAATCCTTTGTGTCTGGGAACTAACAAATGATTGAGCATGAACCCCTTCCCCTCTACCCTCACATCTGGAAAATGGTTTCTCTCGCCAGCTAGATCACTGCCAATTTTACATAAAAAAAAGATAGAATACCTTCCTGTTTTGAATTCTGGATGCCCGCATAGACCTGAAATTCCACCTAGCCTTAGCCTATAAAAGAGATGCCTTAAGATTGAAGGTTGCACAGAATTTTACCGAACTCATCAATTCAATTTGCAAATCTATTGGTTTTGAGAAGCACAGAAAAACAGCTTTAAAATCAGAACAGAATTCAAGAATTTTCCAAAATAATGTGCGATTTTAAATTTTAAGATAAAACTGGCCTTACAGGCTTAAACTGGGTGATATTTCAGCGTTGTAGCTTTCTTCCCTTGTTGGCTTTAGTTTTATAATTATTTTTAATCCATTATGTGTCGAACAAGCATGAAATCCATGCGCTTTCTGGCCCCAAATTAAAAATTTTCAGATGAGGCCAAAGAACCCCAGTAAGTTATTCAACCAATGATTCACGCAAGTATTACCTTCCCGTTTTCTTCACTTCTTCTGTACGTGGAAGGTAAATCCTGGAGGATGATGGCAGGCTGTGAGTCCTGGTTAACACTGGGCTCCTTACCTCTGGCCTCAGAGTGCGCTTTTTGTCAGCCACAACATTACTGACCACCTCCAGTCCTTTGATATAAACCCCAGTGTTTCCGTGCCTGCCGGCTTCACCATGGCTGTCCTCTCGTGTCGACGTCTCAAAGTTCTGCGTCTTCTTCATGATCTTTTTCAGAGGCTGCTTCTTGTGCCGTGGGGACGGAGAGCGGACAGGCTCCGAGTGACAGGAAGCAGTGGATGCACCGACCAACCAGTCATCGTTGGCATCTTCCAAAAAAGGAGAACCTCCTTGGTACCTGCTGCAAGCTGGCGTAGAGGACAGGGATGTTGTGCTGAAGTTATGCAGCGCGGTAGTGGTTTGGTTCAACTCTTCGTAATTTAACACCGCAGTGCATCCCGATTCCAGAAAGCTCTGGCTATACTCCTGGTGCTGTATCTCATCACTAATCCAAACATTGCTCTCCACACTGCCAACTATCTTCTGCGAGAAAGAGTCTCCAAGTTCATCAGAGCCCTCGGTGTCAAACTCACCGCTTGTCCTGGGACCTTCATCCTCAGAGAGTGTTTTGGTAACTGAGTTACTTGTGTGATTACCCGTTTGGATTCTGAGGGCCACAGAGAGTTTTTCTTCCAAAAGGTGCCTGGTTTGTTGGAATTTGTCCCAGTGGATGTTCCACTGCTTGAGTTCCCTCGGGCTGGCAAGATTCAGAATCATCTCATTTACCTTTTGGAGGGTTTCCGCATTGAACTTTGCAGCTTCCTGATGGTAGCTTTTCAAACACTGAACTGCTGCCTCCATGTACTCTGGTGTGCTGTGCTCGTCCATTTTCAACTGTCCAAGATAATCATTGCAGTGCAACACCCATTTGTCAGCCTAGCAACAAGACATCAGAAGAGCATAAGGAAGGGCGCATTGAGCAAAAGCTTTTCACCCCATCAGGACAGTTTCCTCACAGTCCACACAAAAGACATCCGATGATGGGCTTCACCCCACCTGCTCTATATGTTCTGTGAACCATCCTAACTAAACTTCCTAGGAGTCCTGTAGCTCAGTGGTTAGAGCACTCGCTTTGCAAGTGAGACACCTGAGTTCAATTCCAGGCAGGGCGAAACCTTGGTCAAGTTTCCTTACTCCACACGCCTAATAATAATCCCTCCAAAACCCCAAAAAAAACATTAATGAATTGGTCATTTTCAATCTACGACTGTTTGTGGGACATTGCTGTGCGCAATTGGCTGCCACGTTCGCCCACAAATTTGCAGTCAATTCACTTTACAGTGTGTTCTCTGAAGCGCTTTGGGACGTCCTCCTGACGTGAAAAGCGCTATATCAAATGCAAGGATTATTATTATTATTATTACTTAGTAGCTGCAGCAGCTCGAGTAGTTTGGTCACACCATTTTCAGTAAATGGGGGGGGGTTGAGTGGGTGGGAAGGAGCTGTTACCCTCCAGTAATTGGTAGTCTGCAACATCTCCAAGAGAGGAATGTGTCAAGAAACCACATAACACATTGGTTACCACTCTGTAGTAACCCAGTAAAGATGTTTTCGTAAAGAAAATCTTATTCAAAATATTTGCAATTACAACTTGCTTAGGGATTCAAAAATAACTTTCAAAACACATTGTACTCATCATAAATATACAGTGGCTGAAAATTGGATACTGGAACAACATTAAAAACCTATAGGAAGCCAAAAAACATGTTTTATGGTAGTAATAATAAGAACCCTTACATTTCTGTTTGCCAGTACACAATAGTAGTTGCAAGGCGTTATAGCCCCATATTGATGATTCCTCCAATGGGTCAACTTTAATTGCTGAAGGCATTATGCAGGACTCAGGTTTTGTTGAAATATTAAGCTAGAGGAATGGAATGGCATACTTACCATCTCATAGAATTCATATAGATTTACCACGTTGTCCAAATCCAATCTCCGCTTTTCTGTCCTGTTGATCAAGTTGCTCAGAAAGAGTTTGAACTGCTCAACTTCTTCTTCAAAATTTACCTGTTCTTCGGGCGAGCAGTTGTTCAGATGGCCAGCATCTTTGATCAGCTGCGTCCCTTTTCTATAGTGTTGCTCCAAAAAACAGATTAGTGCACCAGATTGAATTTGAGTTATCATAACAAAGCGTGTCTCTATTACATTGGGGTAAAATTTGCATCCTTGCTTTACCCATTCCTCATTTTAATTAGCGCTGGGTTGAAATATGAAAATGGTTTGCAATTTGCAATTGAAAGTTGACATCATTGATAAATTCACAATGATGGGGTCCAGAGGAATCCTGATTTGAAAGTCATATTTCTAGATTTAAAATCACTTTCAACATGAAAACGATTAGTCAGTTTCCGGTACTTTATGACTGAGATTTGACAGGATATCTCATTTAACACAAAGGGCGGATTAAGAATAGCACAAATCTCACCCCAAGTGTTTCTACTGCTCAAGGACTTAACTCGTTTCTTTTTCAGTGACTGATTGATCCAACCTCAATAGTGACTTGTGGTAATCAATTCCAAACTCTATCAGCTCTCTGATTGAAGAAATTGCTTCTAACCTTTTCCTTGATTTTGCAGGCAAAATATGCCATCCAGATAAGAGTATGAAAGTTAAAGTCGAAATTGGGTATTGATTTTCCTGACTCAGGCCTCAACTAACGCATCAGCTAAAAATTAAAACATTGAATTGAAAAAATAATGACTATAAAATTGCTGTTCCTGTCATTGAATTTTCTGAGACAATTTCTCAGGTTTATTTTTGCAGGAATATCTTCTAAAAATAAGCTACAAAAGGGAGAATCATTTGTGTACTTTAACTGTGATTGAGAGGTCTCGGTAGGATTAGAAACCTCATCAGTGGGACAGCTCAGAGCGATGGTTACTCTGTATCCCATCTCTCATGATTCTCAAGGTGCACATCAATATGTTTCACTACACCACAGCTAAGAAGTGGTATTTCCACCCCTCCCCCTCAACCCTCCCTCCCCCCCCACCTCCCTTTCCCCCACCTCCCTGGAAGCATTTTCCATACTGGGAATGGTGCTGCTCACCGTTCTACTACCCGGTTCACCACGAGTAATTGGATCGAGTTTATGTGTGGGGGCTTCATAAATCTTCTGCTCTGTTGTAAGAGGTTTCCCGAAGGAAAACTAAACACTGAGTCATCCCTCCAACCATCATTCAACTTGAAGACTTGACATTGATCGAGAACAGGCACGAATGAGGCCTCTATTCCCACGTCGGGCAAGAATCCTTCACCGACACATGGAGTTTTATTTCATTTAAAAGTGACATTCAGATGGTCTATCAGGTAAAGACACTGCTCTTGTAACAGTAAATACATAAACCAGAAGGTCACAGGTTCAATGATAAACTAGATGATCACAGTTGGGGAAGCAATTCCCCTCTGTATTGATATCCAGTCACTCCTGTTGTAAAGTGTGTGCAGATGTCAGGTGAGGATAAGATTGGATTCAACTGTGATCCTCTCCACTGTTGAATAGCTTACCAATGCTTACCATTTAGTCAGGCTCACATGTGAAGTAATAGTCACTTGATCGAGGTACTTGTACCCCAGCAAGAATCCTGCTGGTTAGGAGAGGAGGAAATGGGGGCAAAATTCACCTAAATATGAGGTTGTGATAATGGGGCTGAAATGCAGACTCACAAGCTGGAATCCCAAATTGCGATTGCTGCCTGCGACCAGGTGTGTATCACTGCAATAACTCTGCCCTAACCTGCCTGGAAGTAGGAGGCAGAGTTCCTGAGGATCAGCTTGACTGATGTTCAGTCACCAGCAAGTTTCTCTATTCGTGAATCCAGATTAAAAATGCAACATTTTCCACCAAACTCTGGAGTGCCCACTATGTCTCTGAGCACCCCAACTACATGTGATAGCACTTACTGTGGCCAGGTCATAGAAGACACTGAACTCTTCCTGTGCCTGTCGTAATGATTCCAGGGAATGCGGCAAACAGTCCAGCTGTATGAGGTGTTTCTCTCCTTCACACTCAGCCCACTGCCTTATCTGCAGATAAAGAAAGGACAGCAATCCGTGTGTGAGCAAACACGTAGCAGGCAGTATGGGCCCCTGTCCAGAAACAAAAAGCAATCAGCACTGCAGCCACCTGGGAACACGGTGGGATTGTGATTCGCATTGCAGTCAGGACATAAAGTGATTTGAGATTGAGTGGTGCAGCAAATTGAAACACAGTTCATTTATCTCTGAGGACGGAACCTAGGAAACTGGGATGAACTATGTAATTTAAACCAGCTCCTGCTTTAATTCAGTTCTCAGCTGTTTACGATTCTTCAGTACAAAACTGCTCTCAGATCAAGCGCACTCATGCGTTGGATTTATAAGCATTGAGCCCCCATCCGCATCTGAAAGGTGGCTCTGCAAATCTGGTGCTGAGAAAGCTACCTTATTTGTAAGACCATGCTTCTTTCACAAACAGAAGGGGGTGGGGGCAGAAAAGGAGGCAAATCACACAGTGAATTAGCGAGCACTCCTGCCTTTCAACTTGCTGCTAATGGAATGGTTGGCCTACCACTCAGCAGTGTCCTTGTCTCCTCTTGTTAACTGTTCAAACCTGTGCTAGATACTTGCTCTGACCTTCGAATCCTTCCACACTCTCACCCCTCCCTACCTCGCCAGCCCTACTCTCCTACCCACAAGTTCTGCTCCACAAACTCTGTTCTGCTATTCATCCCTCACCTCCTTCCACCTCAACAATGACTTCTGAACTTTCAGGGACTTTGCTCCCATTCCCCGGAATTTGCCTCTTCAATCCTTACCCCTCTCCTCCCTGTTTCCTAAACCCTTCCAAATATCTACCTCTTGACCAGGCTTTCAGTCAATTCCCTCCTTATCCCCCATTTCCAAACTTCCTTGGATTTCTATACCATTGCTGTGATGCACTACCAGATATTTATTATTATTATTTGGCCTGCGATTGAAGGGGGTTAAATTCAGAACAAATCTGCGGAGACACTTCTTCAGTGAGCGAGTAGTAAACTTATGGAACGGGCTCCCTAGGGAGATGATGGAAGCAGAAAGTGTTGTGTGTTTCAAGAACAAATGAGATAGATTTCTGCTAGAAAATAATATCTCGGGATACAGTATATAGTTTGGGACAAATGACAAGACAAATGACTGCCAAGATGGTGGAAGGCGAATGAGATGAACCTTGATCTTCTTTCACTTAGCAAATTCTTATATTCTTATGATTCCATGTGAAAGACTCTACATCTGTTGACGTATTAACTAGCTTCTGGAGATTTTTTGGAAAGCAGTATCTAGAACCTCTGGCCTTTGGCAAACCATAACAAAAGTGTTTTTTGTTTTAAAGAGAATGTTAACATTAATGCTATTTCCAGGGATACGTTCATTCCAGTGGGTAAGGTGGTCCTAGCTCTGCTAACAGTTCGCTGAATAGTCACTCAAATCTCATCTACTGCTAAAATTGGGTAGAGGGGAAATCGGAGGCAGTATGTAATGAAAATGTTTCACAGCCTTGTACTTGTCCTGGACATGTTTGTTGCTGTCAAGAAAGAAATAACTTGAACTTTTATAGCACCTTATTATGCCGATATTTCACAAAACACTTTATAGGTGATTTTTGCGTGTCAAGTGAAGTGACTATTTTGGTAAGGTCAAAAGAGCAGAAGTGGAAAACAAAATAGACCACGAAGTAAGTTTGAAAGCAATAAGAAAGTTATAAAGGAATAAAACATTTAAGACTTCACACAGCAGTTTCTGTCCATTAATTGGATCTAATGACTTTGTGATGAGATTTTTAAAACTCAGTTACGGGGAGAAAATCAGTCGTACTGCTCTGAACAGTGCCAGAAGCTGATGTTTAAATTGATTTAAAATCATAACAAGATTCCAGTTTCTACCTCTGTCCAGTCTTTTTTTCGGATGGGGTGGGGGGGAGAAGGGAGATTGGAAGAAGCACACAAATGGAGTCATGGCGTGCAAACTGTAATATTTCCTTTCAGATTTTTCTAACGCGTTTTATTTGCTCAGTTGAGTGTCTTATGAAATGTGTTCAGTCATTATTATTTATTCTTATTATTGTACTCATTATTTATTATTTTAATAAATATAATTTAAATTATAATTAAATAAGAATGTTTTAAGAAACAACACATTTTTAATACATGCGCACATATTTGCTTTGCAAGGAAGGGACATTAAAAAATGTATAAACAATAACATCTTGTGTTTAGATAGCACTCTTCAGAGTCACAAAAACAGAGCACCGTAGACAAGGGAATAATACGAATGATAGGAAATCTCACTCAGTGTTAAGGTGGTAAGCCTTGTACTTCTGTTCCTGAGATCACTAAATTACTAGTCAACTCTAACCGTTACAAATCCTCTCCCAAATAATAGATTTCGTCCACAAATGTAGAGTCATTTCACTTTACAATATATTCTGTGAAGCGCTTTGGGACATCTAGAAGAAGTGAAAAGCTATATCAAATGCAAGGATTATTTATTATTTATTCTTCCTCAGAAAATTGATGAGATTAAATACAAGCATGTCAAAGCCATATACACACAGACTTGCTCTTATTCTTGTTTTCCATTTTTGTGAAACTACCCATATTTCGGATTATTTTAGCAGCACACACAGCCACCTCCAACTGATTTTGAGGGGAAGATGGAATTACGAAGTATATGAAAATGATTAGATGAAAGGACAAGGACAAAGTGAAAGCACACCCTTCCTTCCTGCTTATATCAAATAGAACTGCCCTCAGAATCAGTTAACTCGTTTGAAGTGTGATCGATTTCAAGATCCTCACATTCGTTTTCAAATCCCTTCATGCCCTGGCACCTCACTATGTCTCTGACCTGCTAAGCCTCCAATCCACAACCCGCTGCCTCCACTCGACCTGCTCCGGCCTTCTGAATGCCCCTCGTCCCCTCTGGAATGCTCTCCCTCTATCCCTCCATCTTGCCCCTTCCTTCCCCATCTTCAGGTCACGCCCAAAGAACCCCCTATTCGACCGTGCCTACGGTCACCTCCTCCTGCCCCCAACTCAGCGCCATGCTCCGCCATGGTCAAGCGCTCTGGGACGCTACCCTGGGTGAGGGGTGCTACATAAATGCAAGTTGTTGTTGTTTGTGGTTATACCAGGAAGAAATGCTGGTACAGTGGTAACACTTGTATTATCATGCCATTCCTATAATGACCACTAGAGGATGGAAATGAATACTGCAGATAGTGAGGAGCAGTAAGCAATGGGATTGAAAAATGCTCCTCAAGTGAGTGGAAATGTCACTTGCATCTCACCACACAAAAAAAGTGCCTCACAACAAAACTGAGTTTTCAGCAGAGAAACCTTTGTAGATTGTGCTGAAAAAACAGACGTCGACTCCAAGCCAATATCTCTCCATTTTCTTTGATCAGTCGGGTGTCTGACACTTGAGGAAACCCATCACAATGCCTAAGAGTATCCAAACGAAACTGAGTTCCAAGTATCCCATCTACACATGGAAATTCCAGAGATATTTATTGGAATAGGATGTGCACTCTCTCCCTGGAGGGACACATCCTGCTTGCCTAGTTCTGAAAAATATTAGGCGCAAGTCGGCATGACATCAGGCATGCGGAAGTAGTATAAGCAAGCAAAGCAAAACACAAAGATGATGGTACATTTTTTTCGGAAATCAAAGCGGGAGATCATCAAAGCTGTCTCCTTTGTTTTCACTTCCTCATGGGAGTCTATCGTACAATAGGGTTTCCCATTAAAAAGATGCAATGAAATGTGAGATGTTTTACGATTCCCCGCAAATATACCAGAGTCCTTGCTCTCACCTTACTGCAGCCCTCCTCAAACTGCCTCAGCTCCAACAGGATCTCCAGCTGCTGTAGGGACTTGTTGGATAGTATCACCAGTTTGTGTACCTCTTCATCCACTCGATTGTACAGCAATGTGATGCTGTCGATTGCATCCCTACATTGAAAGATAGACTTTAGTGAGTGCTTAAAAATCTCCATTGCAGAGATTGTATAGTGTATTGGTCAATGGGGTGTCTGTGACGTGCAGAAACCCATAGTTAGGATTACCCAAAACAAACTGTTGAGAGTTCGACATACATTTGGAAATTTACCTATTTCTGGAATGGAGCATGTTTCAATCAAGAACATTACTTTTCAAATGACTTAAAAGCACATTATTAACAAATGCCAACTTACAAGCATTCAATCCTCCAGAGTAGTTCATCTATGACAATTAACTTTTGAATTTCAAATATTAATACTGTATTTTCAATATGAAGTTGTATATCCCTAGCAGGATTCATAAATAGCCTGTGGTAAGTGGAATTGCATCGCAATAAACCATGTAAACTCCCTTTATATAATGAACTATGATGGTTATTCTCTGCTTGTCAATTAATTCCCCTCTGTTTTGGAAGGGCTGCTCATAATGCTAAAATGTCCCCCCACCAAAAACAAAATCTTGGTACATTAATATCTAATGTAGTATGTAGTAATACATTACTACATAAAAGTCAAACGGTGGTGTCAGTGAGATACAAGAGAGACACAGTACAGACAGGTCATGCCCCTGTCCTGCCATGCACAAACATGGCCAATAACACAAATGCGCTGTATAGATCAGAGCTTGTCATGGCCACATGCGTAGGCTGACAACAGCTATACAATACCAAATCTTCATTTCACCCCTAGCTTGGTGACACATGCTTGACACAAATCATTACTTAGTTTGCTGCTAAACATACTGTGATCAAATGCATTTCCTGACTTCTGCTTTTGTGACTTAAGAAATGAAAAAGGAATCCTAATTGTGCCTTCGAGTTTCGTAAACACATTTCCTGCACACAAAGGGGATAAGAGGAATATTTGCTAGAGTTATGTAAATGACTGCAATGTACTAATTTAGGACGTCATCCCATTATAATCAGTGCTGTGATTTATTATCACTGGCCTTCAATTAAAATCAAAGGTATCATTTTTTGGAAGCAGTGAATCTCAAAGATGCCTGAAATCCTGTTATTATCCTAAATGAGCAATGAGACACAGACTTGTATAGCATATTAACAAACTGTCAGACTGATACACAGTCTAACACTTTATATTGTAGCTAAACAATTACAGAATCACAACTATACACACATACACTAAGCGATGAGGAGATCTCGCCAACATTATGTACTTAATTAATTAAATGAGTAATAATTCCTTAAAGAAATTTTTTTAAAAAATAATTTGATCACTCAATCCACGACTGTTTGTGGGACACTGCTGTGTGCAATTGGCAGCCACATTTCGCCTGCAAAACACACAGTCACTACACTTTACAGTGTATTCTGTGAAGTGTTTTGAGATATCTCTTTGAGATAAGGCGCTATGTCAAATGCAACGATTATTATTGTTATTACATCTGGAGTATGTTTTTTTTGGGAGGGGGGGAGGTCAGGGAGGTTAATCCTCAAAGCATTCCCTCACAACAACAATTGCATATATATAGTGCCCCTCATACAGGGTAGTGTTTCAGAGCACTTAACAGTGGCAAAGCAAGATGCCAACCTGGAGGGAGGGCGAAGGTGACTGTAAGCACAGTCGAAGAGGAAGATCATCAGACGCGACCTGAAAATGGGGAGGAGGGGACATGGAGGAGGGATTGAGGGAGAGTGTTCCAGAATTTCAGGGTGTAGTGTCTGAAAGCATGGCTGCCAATGGTGGAGCAGAAGACACGAGGGACAAGCAAATTAACCAAAAAGATCCTACCTATAGTCCTCAGTATCACAGAACTCCTCTTTCCTAATCCTGGCGAGAACTGTTCCGCCTTCCAGCCGCAATCCAACCAGCCGTGTGTCTTCCAGTACGCACTTCATCATTGTCTTGTGCTTGGTAATGAGATCAACGACTTCCTGAGAAAAGCAGGGTCTGGATTTCACAATGGCTCACTTCCTGCTCCCAGAAAGACTGGGTGTATACAACACATGATCACCCAGTTGACACTCCCCCATAAAAAATGAGTTAAATGGGTACTCTGTAAATCTGCTCTCAAATTTGCAGGGTATTATGTCCAAGGGTGCCGTGACACACCTATCCTCCAAAAACTGCAATGCTTTGTTAATATGGAATGCACTGCCTCATGGGGAGGGGTAAGAGTGAGTATAATATGCAGGAGCAAACATGCAGAATCCATTGGGTGGGTACTTGGGAATTTGGTGTATTTAGAAATATGAACGAAAGCTGGGACCATTTCTAACTTTAATAACCTTATTGTAAAACATAACGCAGCATCGAATCTGTTAAGAAGCATCACCAGTTTGTGAAAAGTGTTTTATTTGTCATAATATCAAACAAAAACAAAAACGGAAGCACATCTGCTCCGAGGAAGAAACATGCAGTGTGGAGAGAGGTTACCTGTTCAGTGCCGGGTATTTTGCTGGCATTCAGGCTGTTGATGGAAGTTTGCAGGTAGATGAGGGCTTCTCGACAGCCCATCATGAATGGCTCCAACTTCTGTAATGGCACAAAAAAACAACTGTCTTATAGCAGTTTGCTAAAATACGGTTGCATTAGTTACACAATACAGTAGTTTTTTACCTCCCAATACCAGGGGCACTGAGATCCATCACTGAATGGATCCTCACACTCGTGTTCAAATCCCTTCACTCTCTGGCACCTCCCTAGATCTCCGACCTCCTCACTCCCCAATCCACCGCCTCCGCTCGACTGGCACTGGCCACCTGCTCATCCCTCGCACCCTCCACCCCACCATCGGAGGTCGCGCTTTCAGCCACTACGCGTCGAAACTCTGGAACACTCTCCCTCAATCCCTCCAACTTTCCACCCCTCTCTCCTTTTTCAAGTCCTGCTTGAAAATCTTCCTCTTCGACCATGCTTATGGCCTCCTCCGCTTTCCACCATCCCGCCATTCCCAGCTCGGAGTCAGGCTCCGCCACTGTTAAGCGTTCTGAGACGCTACGCTGCGTGGAGGGCACTATGTAAGTGCAAGTTGTTGTTGTGAGGACTATTATGAGGACTATTCCTGTCCCCAACCTGCTGGAAATCAGCTCATTCAGTGCAGACCTAGGCTCAAATAAACCTTCCTAGTCTGTATGACCCAGTTCCACACAGAGCAATGCCTGTATCAATTGAGGGGCAACAAATACTTAAAATGCTAGAAACCTAGCTCAAAGTTATCAAGCTCTTCAGTCGCAGAATTTAATGGCGCAGTAACTGTATTTAGACATCAGAAAGCGCTCAAAAGAGGCTGTTTTAGAAAGTTTTATAAGTTACGAATAAGCGCGAGTGAAAACAAGAGGCAGTTCAGAGGCTGGGTTCATGCCAATGCCAGATCCGATAAATGGCAATAGAACCTGCCAGCAGATTGTTCCCTTAATTTCAAACACCATTACTGGAATCTCCTCGGTTTTATCAATCTCATTCACTTTCAAGTTCAGTGAGTCAGTGCTGAACAATGTTGCCAATCCTTGTACATATACATGAATGACCCCCATTAAAAGCACACAGTACAAGACTGATGCACCTAATTCTCAGAGATTTGGAATACCTAGGGATCGAGTGGACCATTATCCTCACCAGTTCTTAGATTCAATTCCAGCCTTGATTGATGGGGTTGAAAGTCTCTTCTCATTAAATTGGCTGCAGGGTTATTGCATGAAATCAGTTTGTACAGTTTCAACCAAGCCACTACTGTTTATGCATCCACAGCATAAACTGCTGAGAATTAAACACTCTGGAATCTCACTCTGAGATGTCGCAAATGTTGAGATGGTTAGTGTGATATGAGATTGTCAGTGTGGGATATCCAATAGATTATGTGGATATTAAGATCATGGATGTTAGCATTGAAATGCTTTGACATTTCGGACACCCTTGTGAATGTCAAGCATTAGGTTCAACACGTTTACATGGAGAGGAAAGGTCCCTCATCTAGGCCCCAAACAATGTGCTCCTGGCCTAACCACAGAGCAAACACTGTACTCCACCACCGTGATATTTTCCAGCAGCACATTGACCACCCTGTGGCCTGACTTGGGTGAGATTGAACAAACATTAATGTTAGAATAAGCAATTTCATGCTGTGAACTACTAGGAACACCACATAATATGGTAGAAATTCCACCGGGATCTATATTTATTCCATTTTATTAGCAATCACCCACAAAATACACGGTCACTACAATTTACAGTATATCCTGTGAAGCGCTTTGATACGACTCAACAACATGATAAAGTGCTATATCAAATGCAAGGATTATTATTATTTCAGAGCATGCAGAATTTGGCAAATTGTTAAAAACTGCCTCAATTTTAAAGCCAAATTTCTGTAAGTTCTTTCAAGAGCCAGGAGAAAAAGACAGTTTCAAAGATAAGACTGAATTCAAGAATTTGCCAAATCCTAGACACTCTAAGTGCTAAATAAATAGAGTAAAACTAAACGCAGGTGGAAATTCTCCCCCTGAAGCCACGAGACAGAAGGCTTTCATCCATCCTATTTGTCTGGACAGGATTTAAACCTCTGTAAGTACCAGATGTGAAATGGTAACATCTAAGACATTGCACCAACAACCTCTCCCCCTCTGCCTCCACATTGTTTTCGAAAGAAATATTTGAATATGCGCTAGTCTTCAAATTAGCCACCCAACTCCATTCAGGCTGAATTGACAGCAAACAGAGCATTGGTGACTGTAAATTAATACCTTATTTAATTTCCTTTCATTACTCTGAGATGTCATCCGAGTACAGTAATTATTTATTCAGTCAGTCATTAATACACATATAACTGCTCATTCCTCTGACTCGCTTGAACACATTTTGGATAATCCAGCCCCGCCACCCCCCAATTTCCATTTCTTGGAAATAATAAATAATAATCCTTGCATTTGATGTAGCACCTTATCAAGTCGTCTCAAAATGCTTCACAGAATATACTGCAAAGTGAATCTGACTAATCTATCGCAGCATGCAAATTTATTCTTCAGATGAGGCATTAACTGATTAGCTTATTACCTTATGAAAGTCGTGCTCCTCCACTACGAAGCTCTCTGGGACACTACCCTGCATGAGGCGCACTATATAAGTGCACGTTGTTGTTTTTACTATTCAGGTGGATGTCGAAGCTCTCGTGACATAATTTAAAAAGAGAAAGGAGATTCTTCTAGTGTCCTGGCCAGCAATCCTCCAGGTAAAAATGGGCAGTCACTTCATGGCTGTTTGTGAGACATTACTGTGCGCAAATTGTCTGTCGCATTTCTTTGACCTACAAAACACACAGCTACTACATTCTGTAAACCCTGTGAAGTGCTTTGAGACATTTCAATAATGGGCCAAGGTGCTATATCAAGGGCAAGGATTATTATTATTTTTTTATAGTACCAACCATACGGAAGCGGATCCAGTCGTCGTGATTGTGCCGGAATGTTCCATCAAACTCCTGTGTCAGCTGACTGCTGTCAACGTGCTTGTGTAAAGCTTTCAACGATGTCAGGATTTCATACTGTGTTGAGGACAAAGAGGGAAATAAACATTAATTAACACTGGCTTTGGAACAAGAGATCACAATGCGTGCGTGCACACAAATGCCACAACTTCCTATTTGAGCAAACAGGTCACTGAAAATACTTTATACCTGGACAGCTGTATCCCTCTCAGGTCTGAATGCGGATTCCTTTTCCACCAAAACCAGGACAGAGTTTATGGCATTTGGAATGGCAACCTTGAAGAATGATAAAAGAAACAAACATAGCATCACTGAAAGCAAGCAATTGGTACACATCACAATTAGATGAGGGTTCGTGTCACTGCGCTCTTGATAAATCTTCCTTCCCAGACAACAGTACCTTTATGTTCAGACTTGTTAAGTTGTATTCTGATTCCAAATGCACAGTTCAAGGTTCAAGGTAGCCCATTGCTACCACATCCACCTACCCACGGTGATCCACATATGCTGCCTAATCATCAAGTAACCTTACGTTCAGAATCTTTCTAATTATTCTCTTTTCCTCCCTCTAAAAATGAAGAATGCAGCGGGCCCTACAATCATCAGTAATGATTTCCTAGTTGTTAGCTGACGTCCATAATCAGTACTTTGTGCAGACACATGTAACACATTGCCAAGGTACTGAGGTTTGCACAGATTAGCTCCAATCACTGAGGCACTGTGAACCTTGAACTGTGCATTTGGAATCAGAATATAACTTAACAAGTCTGAACATAAAGGTACTGTTGTCTGGGAAGGAAGATTTATCAAGTGCACAGTGACATGAACTCTCATCTAATTGTGATGTGTACCAACTGGCAACCCAAAACAAAACAAAGACCTGACTTACTGATAAGTAGAGGAAACAGAAATTTCAATTATCTTCATTCAAAAACAGTAATGTACAGACAATTAAATCACATTTGATAAGGGCTGCTTTGCTCATCTCAGTATTGGCACAGATAAGTACCATTGACACAAACCATACTGGGGAGCAGTTTACCAAATTAATTAGACCCAAGTATTCTAAGAATGAGAGGTTTGTGTGTAACCGTAGTTGAAGGCCATAGTTCCAAAGTTACCTTTAAATACTAAAAGTGCACTTTGCGTCAGACTATAATGATTCAGACAAATCAACTAAATATAGGATACACAGAATAGTTCTCCCTACCCCGCTTACTGTTTTACATATCCATCCAAGGAATGGAGGAAAATAGAGACATCTAAAATGTTCATTTATAAACTGGATTTGTATTCTTAACCACGATAACAAGCTAGCAAAAATTGCAAATTATAAATCTAGAAGCATTTTGCTCTTTCGGGCTTTGTTCAGACTTGGCCAGCTTGGAAGTTGCAATTCACTCAAAGTGAATCTGATAGTTTTGCAATCTGATACTTGCCACACCAGAGGTTGCAGTTAACACAACATTTTTTTGGTCAGCCGAGTGTCTCACACAGGCGGAAACCCATCACCATGCTTAAGAGTATCCAAACCAAGCTGAGATTTCCATGCATCCCACCTACACATGGAAATCCCAGAGTTAGATTGTTGGAATAGAATGCGCACTCTCTCCCTGAAGGGACACATCCTGCTTACCTAATTCCGGAAAGTATTAGGTGCAGGTTGGCAAGAGTCAAGGATTAGGAATGCCAGAGTGTACATTGGGCACTGCTGGAGTACACCCAGCTAAACCCGCATAGCTTGTCATTGAAATCGGTGCCTGGCAAGTTTTTCTGCTGCTTGTCCAGCGAGGATCACCTTACCAGTTAGGGCTTTGGCTTTCAGGGTTAATAGGAGCTGAGTAGGAAGAGTTCTCAGTGACTGTTTTGCCATAACAATTCCATTGAGCCATCCTGGCTGTCGTCAGCAGTGCTCTGGAGTACTGCGGACCTGCCTGGCTCAGAAACTGGATGATGGAGACCACCGCAGAGAGCCGACTCGATTCTAACATTCAGTAATAAATGTGCCACCTTGGAACCAGTTCAGCTCCAAGGAAATCCCGCTTAGCACCCACCCCCCAACCTCCACCCCAACCCTGAGGATAGTCATGAGTTGGTCATTTAACATTCCACAAAATCCAGTTTGAGAATCGCACCTTTTACATCCCACAAAACAAAGTTTAATTGTTAAAAAGTCTCCAATGCCAGAATTTCATGTTTACCTTCATTCTATTCTGTTGTTGACAGTTCTCTCCCTGTCTCGATCTCCACTAAAGGCATCGTGTGTATGACTCCATGCTCGCTGGCTAACATCCAACCCCTCCCATAAGTGTCCAACCTTCATGCGTGAACTCAGTCAGAGATGGCAGGCTGTTCAACCGTGGGGATCATCACAGCCAAACTCAATCCTATCCTCACTTGACATTCACACACAAACATTTAACAAAACTCAGCACAGACTGAGAGTCAAACTTATGAGGATTTTTTTTTTTTTTCGTTGAGCACTTTTTGAGCCCCGTTACCTCTAACAACAAAAACATGCATTTATAAACCTGCCATCACATTGAATAACATCAGGGAACATATCACAATAGTGGGGTTGGGCGCCAGGCAAAGGAGACGGGGAGGTGATGATAGGCACAGTTAAGAAAGTAGATTTTAAGGTGGGATTTAAAGATAGAGGTGGCAAGATGGAGAGATAGAAGCAGGGAGTTACAGAGGTCAGAGACATGGTATTGGAATAGTATGGAAGCAGGTCTGTGTTAGTTGAGTGGAGGGGGTGAAGAGAGGTGTGGGGTACAACAACACAACAGCAATAACAACTTGCATTTATATAGTGCCCTCCACCCCGGGTAGCATCTCGGAGCACTTAACAATGGCGGAGCCCGAGGCCGAGCCAGGGGGAGGGGGAAGGGGACCGTAGGCGCAGTCGAAGAGGAAGGTTTTCAGGCACGACCTGAAGATGGGGAAGGAGGGGGCGAGGCAAAGGAGTTGAGGGAGGGAGGGTACAAGCAGATCCAACAGATAGGAAAATGCTAGGGCGTGAAGAGATTTATATGTGTGGGTGAGGACCCTGCAGTTGAATTATGGAAAGGAGCTCGCCCAGCCAGTAAGGGTTCAAAAGAATATGAAATTAATTTCCCATAGGATAAAAGAGTGTATTCATCTGCAAGTAACCTCTCCGGGCCTTTGCCAAACACAAGACAAATACTCATTTGTTGCTGAGTGCATTGTTGTCATCATTTAGGAAACTGTGTAGACAAGAGCTGTCTAATGGCATTTCTTGACATTGATAGATGCAGTTAGTTTTACAGCGATGAGGAAATGGCATATCTTTTTCCCTTTGTGCACCTCACTATGAACATAATCCTTACACATCAACAGAGGGCAGTGAATGAATTGCAAAGGTGTTACGCAATCCAGGTGTGTTCAAATCCCCAGTGATCCGGATTATCTGAGCCCACGGGAATTGTGCGACTGCCTTGAAATCTTCATCTTTTGTTATTTATTGTTTCATATCTCACTTTCTGCTGGTAGCGAGTTATTCATCATGAGTCTAGCAAAAGGCTATTTAATACAAGTTGGACTGGGATACAATGGAAACACAGTGCTATTCACTATTATATTGGATATAATGTTGCATTCTTATTCTGGCTTCACAAGACAATACATATGTCAGTGAAATTTTAGCCCAGCAGAAAAACAGATTATTTGGAAATGTTTAGATTCTTTCTTACGGATATCCTAACTTATGTTCTCTTCCTAAACCAGGTTCATAGCATAATCAAATGAATCCACCCAGCCAGAATTGGCAAGCACTTCTGGATATCCTCCCAACGTGAAAGGCACAATATATAAATGTAAATTGCATTACATTGTAATATGCTGCTTATTATTTATGGGAAGCGCTTGTCAGATGTCTAATAATGAACTAGTGACTATCCTCCTACGGGAATGGTAAGCAGGATCTCTTTGGGTCTGAGCAAGCTCCAAGGTAACTGCCTGGCAATGAAAGATCAGATTTGAGTCTGAGATTTGAGTCCTCTGAGATGGTTTCAGTAGTCAGGCTGAAGCTAGCTAGGACTGAAGACACTTACAAAGACAGTTAAAGCTGACTGTCAAGCTTCCTGTGCACTGCACACATAACAGGAAGACAATCAGTTTGCGATGTAAAGCAGAAGTGCACAACAACAAGATTCCATTTATAGAGCGCCTTTCACGTCGGGAGGACGTCCCAAGGCGCTGGACAGTTGGGTCGGGACCCGAGCAGGGGGGAAATGGTCAGGGTGAGGGGAGGGAAGGGAGGGAGCGAGGAGGGGGTAGAGAGTCGAGAGGAGAGCTGAAGGCACAGTTGAAGAGAAAGGTCTTGAGACCGGCCTTGAAGGAGGAAAGGGAGGATGGCGGCGAAGGCACTGGGGGATGGAGTTCCAGAGCCTGGGGGCTGAGAGGCTGAAAGCCCGGCCACCGATGGTAGGGCGGTTAGGGCGGGGGATGTGGAGCAGACTGAAGCCAAAGGAACGGAGGGTATGGGCAGGTAACAACAACAAGATTCCATTTATTGAGCGCCTTTCACATCGGGAGGACGTCCCAAGGCGCTGTACAGTTGGGTCAGGACCCGAGCAGGGGGGAGGGAAGGGAGGGAGCGAGGAGGGGGTAGAGAGTTGAGAGGGGAGCTGAAGGCACGGTCAAAGAGAAAGGTCTTGAGACCGGCCTTGAAGGAGGAAAGGGAGGAGGCGGTGAAGGCACTGGGGGATGGAGTTCCAGAGCCTAGGGGCTGAGAGGCTGAAGGCCCAGCCGCCGATAGTAGGACGGTTGCGGCGGGGGATGTGGAGCAGACCGAAGCCAGAGGAACGGAGGGTACGGGCAGGTAGGTAGGGGGATAGTAGGTCGGAGAGGTAGGAGGGTGCAAGGCCGTGAATGGCTTTGTAGGTGAGGATGAGGATCTTGAATTCGATCCTCTGGGGGATGGGGAGCCAGTGGAGGCGAGCGAGGGTGGGAGTGATGTGGTCCCGAAGTCTGGTGCGGGACAGTACATGAGCTGCAGAGTTCTGAATGACCTGCAGCTTGTGGAGGGAGGTGCCGGGAAGGCCGGCGAGGCGAGAGTTCCTGTAGTCCAGCCTTGAGGTGATAAAGGCGTGGACCAGAGTTTCAGCAGCGTGAGGGGTGAGGTAGTGCCATAGTCTGGCGATGTTCAGGAGGTGATGGAAGGCGGTGCCAGTTGTGGCGCGGATATGAGGAAGAAAGGACAGCTCAGGGTCGAACAGAACCCTGAGGTTCCTGACTGGCTTTGAGAGGTGGAGAGTGCAGCCTTGGATGCTGATGCTGTCAGCGCCTGAGGTGCGGAGGCGCTGACGTGAGCCAATCAGGAGGGCCTCAATTTTGCGCACGTTGAGCTGAAGAAAGTTTTCCCTCGTCCAGGACTCGATGTCGGACAGGCAGGCTGTCAGGACATCGGTGGTCGTGGAGTTGAGGGCAGAGGAGGAAAGGTAGAGTTGGGTGTCATCCGCATACATGTGGAAGTTAACCCCACGTCTGCGGATGATGTCACCAAGAGGGAACATATAGAGAGTGAAGAGGAGCGGACGGAGGACAGAGCCCTGAGGGACACCGCACGAGACAGTGCGGGGGCTGGAGGAAAAGCCATTTGCAGAGACAAAATGAAGACGGTGGGAGAGGTATGACCTAAACCACTCAAGGACAGGGCCTTGAAGGCTGAGGTGGGAGGACAAGCGGTGGAGGAGGATAGAGTGGTCGACCGTATCGAATGCGGCCAATAGGTCGAGGAGGACGAGGAGGCAGAGGGAGCCCTGGTCGCAGATGGTCAAGATGTCATTAGTGACCTTGACCAGGGCGATTTCCATGCTATGGGCAGCATGGAAACCCGACTGGAGGGGTTCCAAAAGTGAGTGGGTGGAGAGGAAAGAGCGCAGCTGGGAGGCGACGACTCTTTCGAGTACCACACAATGAGTAGCCATAAGTCCACAGGACACTCGTGTTATAAACAAACTGGTGCTTTAGTGAAGTGAAGCACCTTATAAAGAGGGTGCCCTTATTGCAGAACTCTCAGTAGTATGTATAGCTTGGGAGACTCATGCATGTGATAAGCGTGGTTCCATATATCTCAGATACCCCCAAAGACATTATGGTAATTTGCTGAAGCAGTCCTATTAATAAAACCATCCACCATCACTGATCAATTACACTTTCATACCCTTATTTTTACATGAAAGGTGCTGTATAAATAATAATCCTTCCATTTGTTATAGCACCTTATCAAATCATCAAAACGCACTTCATGGAAGTTACTGTAAAGTTTAGTGACTGTAATGTGTAGGCAAACGTGGCAGCCTATTTGCTCACAGCAATGTCTCACAAACAGCCAGAAAGTGAATGACCAGTTTGGCCAGAATTCCAGGAGAAACTCACTTCTCTTTTTGAATACTGCCATGGAACCTTTACCTCAGTTTAACATCACATCCAAAGGATATAAAATAAGGCATTGCTTCCCCAGCACTCTACTGGAGTGCTGGCCTAAACTACGAGCTCTAAGTCACGATCCTCTATCCTGTGTAAATAATTATTATCATTAATTTGGCCAAAGGAACAAGGACGTCCTCCTGACGTGAAAGACACTATACAAATGTAATTTGTTGATGTTGTCTGGAGTGTGAAAGGAAAGGCTAAGTAAAGATTTGAGACATGGGATGAAAAATGCTAACTTTGCAAACAAGTTCTGTTTAGAGCTGAGGTGTCAGGAGTCAATATGAGGAAAAACGATTCCCTACAGAAAGGGCCATTTACAGTGTGAGGTGCTTTTTTTCTGCCAGTGATTTTCATTCCTTGTTATCTTTCAGTTCAAGGGTAAACTGACCTGGAGCAATATCAAGTGAAAGGGAAAAAAAACAGAGACAGTTATGAGTGAGCTGTGGAAAATGCTCTGTGATAAACAGGAGCAAGCTTTGGTTAAAACTATAAAGTTACATGTAAGCAAAGGGATAAATAAGATTAGCACAATACTCAAGCAGGACTCAGAAAAGGCTGAAAACAGAAAGAAGTGTGTCACAAAGATAAAACACATCTACCCAAAGCAACCTGAAACAAATAGCAGCACAAACAAATACCAGTGAACACTGAAACAACTCGGATTTATATAAAGCTGCATAAACAAGCTCGGGCACGCTGCACTTGGTGATAGTGATCTAGCATTTGGCTATAAACACAGGAACAAAGCAAGGGCCACATGCAGAGTTGCCAAGTTCCAAAGTTAAATCTGGTGCAATTTACTGGATCGGATAAACAAATCCACAAACTCCCCCACACCATCTTCAAAATGCTCACCAAACAACCTCCAGATCTCGAGAGCTCGAAACCCATCTGAGATTTTTCTGAAGTTGCTGTGCTTTATACGGAACACTTTGCAAAAAAAGTGTAGCCTAGAAATTCTAACCTTAAAACACAAAGAGTTCCTAAAGTGGTTGTTAAGATATTAAACAGAATAGAGAAGTAAACCCAGAACAATACTTTTATTGAGACCAGCAGGACAAGAGGGCAGGGTTGCGAACGGCAAGTTTAGAACAGAAAACAGGAAGCATTTATTTTACACCAAAGGTAATTCATTGGCAGCAAAGCTAGAACAGTTTACCAGGAAGGGTGGTAGAGGCAGGGCACTGGGCCCATTTTACAAACACCCTATTTTAAAGTTGTTGGGATGGATATCATGGAACAACAAAATCAAATCAGCCAATGTACAATCATATAGCACCTTTCATAGTGGGAGGATGTCTCAAAGAGCTTAATAATGCTGGATGGGCACCTGAGTTAGAGGTTAGTAGAGCAGAGTAGGTTGGGAGTGGAAAGATAATTGAAAGCAAGTCACAGAGGTGCATTTTGAGACGTGTCTAGAAACAAGTATGCACCCAAAGCACTTGAGTGTAATTACTTATGAAGTATTTTGAGATTCTAGGTACTCTATCAAATGGATGAACTGTTATATTAAAAGAAACATAAATGGTCTGTGTGCTAGGTCCGGATCAACACTTGCGCTGTGATCTATCAACCAGCTAAATAGCCAAACAATAATCTTTGCACTGATCAACTTCCAGAACCAAGTGCGGAAAATTTAATTCTAGTCATAAGGACTTCACAGTGACCTCTCACCTGAAGTGCAGTAAAAGCTTTACACAAGACGAGTGCAGGCTGACACCTTCGGGCATCCAGCAGTACAGTCAGTCCCAGCTCACGCACTTCCTTCCTGCAGCAGAGACACAACACAAGCTTATTACAAAGTAAATATCAAATACTGGCCATTCAAACTCTGCCCTCGTGCACTTGATTTTTCACAACAACTGTATAAACACTGTACAAGCCATTTGTTTATTTTTCACAAAATACTTGTGAGATTATTTTTGTGAGTTTGCTCAGTCTGTGTCAGCTGCAACAAGTCAGGAATTTTGACTTTAGTATTGCAGTCTGAACCTCCCACACCCCCCGCCCCCCCCCCCCCCCCAACTCTCTCCGTCAGGGATGAGGGCGCCTGGATATTCTATGAGAGGAAACTGAGCAGGAAGGGATTCAGTCTCGCACGGCACAAGGATGTTTCCTGCCGGTGAGCTGAGCAGCAAGTAGAGATGACATTGACCACGGTGGTGGCTGCAGCACAGGGATTTCTGCATCATTCTTCAGGGGATATATGCACCCTCCTATGAGGGGCATCCACAATCCCAATAAGGTTTCCATGTTATAGTGCCACTGTTTACAAACTGAGGGGCAGATATCCAAGGTAATACCTCCCCCATATAAAAAAAATAATAATAATCCTTGCATTTGATATAGCGCCTTATCACGTCTTCGAGACGTCTCAAAGCGCTTCACTGAATACACTGCAAAGTGAATTGACTGTATATTTTGTGGACAAAATGCAGCAGCCAATTGCGCACAGCAGTGTCCCACAAACAGTCATGGATTGAGAGATCAATTTTTTTTCTTGAAGGAATTAGTCGATTGTCAGAAATGATCTGCCAATCGACTAACAATTGGGTTCCTACTTACTTATCTCTCCATTGTGCAGGGGTATTGGAGTTGGTATTTACTACCTGCATTTACTACCCGCATTCTGAGCCCACCTTGCCTTAGCCTGTAAGCTCATATTCTGCCTTAAAATTTGGAAGCCGGTTTTCTGGAATTTTCAAAAGGAACCGGCTTCAAAATTAAGAATGGATTGAAGGATTTTCCACAATTCTACACAATCTTAAATTTTGGGACAAAATTGTTTTACAGGCTAGCACCAAGTGGAATTTCAGCCTGTAGTTGGCAAGCTGTAAAAGGCATGACAAGAGGAACAAATGAGTTATGGACAGACTGCGTGACCAACACAGCTAATGGTGAATTCCAAGGGAAATATTTGTGCATTTCCTGTTGTACTGCTTCAAAGGCGAAGATCTTAGCTCTGCTGTTTATTCTTTACCACTCTGAAAAGGTCAGAAATCTTATCACGGCACATGGAATCAAAAATAGGTTACTGCAGATTTCCTGCACCCTCCGCAGCCTTGTTACACAGTACTCCCTCTCACCCGGCCCCATCATCTGCTCCTAGAAAACTTGCCTGGTATCATAATGATACAGCAGCTTGTCATGTTGTTAGTTATTTTCTGATCTTAAACTCTAATCAGACTTCCCAACGAGACACCTGGGTTCAATTCCAGGCAGGGCAAAACCTTGGGCAAGTTTCCTTACTCCACACGCCTAATGATAATCCCTCCAAAAAACCAAAAGCAACAATAAATTCGTTCTTTTCAATCCACGACTGTTTGTGGGATACTGCTGTGTGCAATTGGCAGCCGCGTTTCACCCACAAATATACAGTCAATTCACTTTACAATCTATTCTGTGAAGTGCTTTGAAATGTCGAGAAGAAAAAGCGCTATATCAAATGCAAGGATTATTATTATTATAAATAAAAGCTCCGCTTGCCAATATTTCCTCTCCTGTGTCCCTTTCCTCCCCTCGGGGCCCATTTATTATTTCGCCAACAAAATATACAGTCAATTCTCTTTACAGTATATTCTGTGAAGCGCTTTGAGATGTCTCGAAGACGTGATAAGGCGCTATATCAAATGCAAGGATTAGTATTTGTTTGTTAGCATACGTTACTGGGCGAGCTTGCCTTTCCTCCACTGCTTAGCAAATGTACTGACCTTGGAGGCGAGAGCTATTGCTGGAAAATTCCCATTGTAAGCTAATGCCACCAATGGTTTCAACGCCAATGCTTTTTGTCTGCCAATCCTCACTCCTCTGAAGGCATTTTCAAAATCCTTTTGGATTCTAGTGAAATATGGTTCTATAGCTATCAAGGACCCTCCAGATTCTCACTCCACTGAATCATTATGCAGGCTTGATCCTCGGTAGTGAATGCAGGCAGGCTATCTAGCCTTGGGGTGGGAGGCAAAGAAATACAGCATTGCTCATTCCTTATCTGCCACCAGCAATGGTGTCCATCTCTCCAAAATCCCATCACGCCCTATGCCTCTTCTCCCTGCCTTCAAAAACCATCTTAGAAGCCTCTATTTTTGACTACTTTTGCTCAACATCCTCAAACTCGGACGATCTCCACAATACAATACAATAATTTACATTTATATAGAGTCAGGAGGACGTCTTAAAGCGCTTTACATCATCTTTGTAAACGCTTTGGAGACACTATCCATTGCATAAGGTTTTACAGAAGCCAAGCTGTTGTTGTAAGCACCTCCCCCCCATCCCCTTGCAATCGTCTCCATTAACATTTATTTTTACATTACAAGTTTGCTTTCAGCTCAACAACGTGGAATGAAACGTGGACAAATGTCCCAGCTGTTCATTTAGCTGAACCTTTCTCAGGCTTTGCCTCCACAGTGAATTCCTCTCTCTTCAGAGGAAAAGCTGTAGCGCTGAAGTGAGAGGACAAGGAGCCTTTACTTGCACGTGAAAACTTGCCACAGAATAAAAATACCAACAAATATTTGACTGACTTCATACATCCTGCATTGAATATGCTGAGATTAGCGGGAAAATCCGTTCTTGGGCAAAAAGCATAGCTGCAAACAGACACACTAGAGTGTAAAAAATTCTCCTGGGAGAACAAAGTTAATCGTATCAACCCAGCTTCGCTCTTGTATTTAATTGAGAATTATGCTTGTGCTCTCTCTCACTCTCTTCTCCCTTGTTGGTCTCCATCTATACGTTATTCTGAACGAATTCCAGTTTGACTGCTCTGCCGAAGTTGTTCAGATTGATTTACAGGCCCTGGCAGTCTCTAAAATGTGTAGTCTGCAGTGCAATTACTGTTTGCTTCACATGCAAAGAACACTTACTTTTCAAAGCAAGCCTGCACTGCACCCTATTCAAATTTACAATGTTCTCATCAAGCAGAACCAGTGTTCTGGAACACATCAAATCATATGTTTTCAAGCTGAAATAAAGCTTCAAATTGCCTGGTCTATTACACTGTTGTCTTGACTTGCAGAAACTAAGGTCGGACTTGCTGTTGTATACTCAGTGACCTTTATAATTCCACAGAAGAAACAATGCAAGTAGCTATCAAATCAATATTTGTGATGGGGTCCCTGATTACACCAAAATTTTAAATTGAACAAGGTACTATTTTCACAGACCCAGTTGGTAACCTTAATAAGGAATAATAATTCTTGTATTTGATATACACCTTTTAGTCAGGAGAATGTCTCTTCACAGAATGTATTGCAAAGTGTAGTTACTGTGCATTTTGTAAGTGAGTGTGAACCTGTTTGCTACCCTTACTGCTGAGAGTGAAACTGAACCAGACAGAAAGTTCGAAATTCCTCCTTGTCTTAAACAAGTAGGAGATTTTACCTTTAAATTTAAGATTGTGTAAAAGTACAGAAAATTCTTACATTCAGCCTTAATTTGGAAGCCGACCTGTGTTAAGAACTGTGACAAACAAACTTTAAAAGTAAGGCTGAATTATGATGTTTCCACAATTTTGCACAATCGTAATTTTTAAGAAAAAATTATAAATTTTGGGCATTGTTGAGAAAAGCAATAGAAAGACAGAATATTTGCCTACATATACACAATCACTACATTTAACAGTAAAGTGCTGTGAAGTACTTTGAGATGTTTTGACGATATAAGGCACTAAAATCAAATGCAAGGAGTATTACTATTATCTTGCAGGGGGCAAAATGAGAAACAAAATGCTATTCAGTGAACTTTTGTTTATTTTTAAACACAATGTTCAACCATTTTCTGCTTCAAGTTCCATTTAGTGTTTGATCTGCTGCAGCACCTCTGTTTTCCAGAGTTGTAAAGTGCTTCTAATTCACAGATGTTTTCTAAATCTCCAGATTGGGAAACATGCATTGACATCAGTTGCTGCCTGAGCCAGCACACCTGCACTCCAGCCACTTTGACTATGCAAACAGACTTATTTTTTTGCTGCTGAGGCTGTTTGACTCAGAATTTGTGTTTTGGTACAAGGTGAAGAGTTTTTGAACTTGAAGCTACTTTGGGGGTTATTCGGATCTGTCGACTCCATGTAGCAGATTCATTGATTTGTGCTTCTCAAGGAAAGCATGAAAGAAAGAACAAACAAATGACTTTTTTTTAGCACCTTTCCAAATCATTTTATGGTAATTTCTGTCAAGCACAGTGACCATTTTTATTGACAAATTCAGTATCCTTTTAGCACACAGCTGAAATGATGTGCTGAGGTTAGGAAAATAATTGAGTGTATGTTTTGTTCCTCGCCCAAATGCATTTAAGAGATTCTAGTGAAGTATCGGCTAACATACTGCACATTTATGTTTGAGTGTTAACTGCGCCCAGGCTGATGTGCTGAAAGTTTCCTCTCTTGGTTAACAGCAAGGATATGAATATTAATCAAGAGCTGCAACTGCCTGCTCTTTCCCCGTCTCTACCCCAGAAACTCTGAGCTAAGCGGAGGTTGAATATAATGTGTGGTTGGGGAGTCTCAGCTCAGCTTCAGATGGATGCACTCCCACAGAACAAAAAAAAGTTCTTATTATATTTCAGCAACCTAGCACTCTCATTCCAAGAGATCTCAATGATGGCTGGTGTGAGAGATGGAAAATTTTACACTGGTCCTCTCTTATGAGGCTCAATAATAATAATAACCCGTGCATTTGGTACAGCCCCTCATCACATCGTCGAGACATCCCAAAGCGATTCTCCGAATATGCTATAAAGTGAATTGACTGTATATTTTGTGGTTGTGCTTTGAAGTATGGTTGTCAAGATTTACTCAGTATTAACAGGTTCGATATCCGATCCAGGAATGTTTAGTGTTGACATTGGGATTTAGTTTGCAAGGATTCATAAATACCCAGCTCATACCCGGATGTGTCTTGCCCTAACCTGCGAGAACTTCCGTCGGATCGAGTCTTATTTCCAATTCCTGTGAAGTCTGATTGCAGCCACCAGGGTATCGGCATCCAAATGGAGGCTAAGTTGGTTGGTGTGATATGAATAGATAGGTCTAGCATTCAATATTTTAACATCCTTTCACAATTAACACAAATTAGACCCCAGTGGGTTCCTACAACTCACTTCATGCCCTAGCTCCTTCCCATTTCTCCAACATGCTTACATCCCAAACCTCTAAGCACCCTCTCCATTCAGCTGGCTTCATTCAAGCTTCTGCACGTCCCTCATGCCCTCGCCTCTACTATCGGAGGCAATGTTTTCAGCCTCTACCGCTCTGAAATTGTAGAACTCCCTGCCTCAATGCCTCTGCATTGCTCCCTCTTTGCCCATCTTCAGATCACACCTGAAGTCCTTCCTCTTCGATTATGCCTATGGTCACCTTCTCTTTCTCCTCCGGCTCAGCATCAAGCTCGACCGCTGTTAAGCACTCCGCACGCACTGTATAAATGCAAGTTGTTGTACTTGAACAAGGTAAAGGTATAATTTCTCAAATGAGTAAGAAATAAAATCACCAAAAAATAATGTAACTACCCCTTTCCCAACCTACTGCCTCCCTATCTCATCACCAGAAATTTCAACATTTAGTCACAGTGGATTTATGCATTTACTGGTTGAAGTAGAATTAACCACCCCATTCTCTGCCTCCCTCTCCTGAGGGCTGAGCTAGAGGTTAGGGACGGAACAGAAGCACATGGCGAATCGACCACATGTGGAAGTCATACCTGGGGATGGTGCAGTAGTACATGAGTAGATGGGTCACCTCTGCACTGTTGCAGTTTGAGTTCACCCAGCTGATGTTGCGTGTACACACGTGGATCACAGCTCGACCACCCTTGTCTCGATTTCCTTTATTATTAAAACAATAATAATAACTTGCACTCATATTGTGCCATTGATGTAAAAACAAACATCACAAGACACTTTACAAAATAAAGACTGATGAGAAATGTGCAGTGAATGTTGTGATATAGGCAAAAGTGGCAGCTAATCTGGGTCCGCAACTCCCACAAACAACAATGAGATGAGAGCCAATTAATATGAAATTTGGGGGAAATTTAAGATTTTTTAAATGACTGAATTCAGATTTTTTTTCTTATGGATCAGACTGCAGAGTGGATGAAGAACATGAAGCAGATCAGTGCAGGTCAGAGGGAGTGGACGGGCAATATGGTCACAGAGGTAGGTAAAATAAGTAAGTAGTGGAAGCAGGAAAGGACAGAACTGTGGAGGTGGCGCATGAACGGTGAAGAAGGATAGATTGGTTCATAATGCTGAAGGTAGCAAGATGAACGAGGAGAAGAAGGAGCAAACAGAGCTGGACACAGATGCAGATGCAGAGGATATCGTTGGTGACTTTGAACAGAGGAGTCTCTGTGTTATGGATTTGGAGAGTCACGGAGGGTGTGGTGGGTGACAAAGGTTGGGTGAATTCTCTCCCTGCTCCCACCCCTCCCACCAACGCAACTTTAGTTTTGCCCAGCCCTGATGAAGAACATGTTTTGTGAAGGGTAACTCAGGTTTGCTATTACAGCCCTGGCCACTGGGACAGTGATTAAACTCTAATTACTAGACAGTCTTATAATTTAGCTGCATCTGCTGATGGCTTCTCATGTAACCATTTTACCATTAGGTAACCATTAGGTAATGTAACCATTAGGTGCACTTTGATTACATTGCATTTTGTATGACAATCATCTTTTTCTTGTTCAATATCATTTTAGGAAAAAACACAATGTGACGGCATCTAACCACGGTCAACATTTGGTTTCAAATCATTCAGTGTTCTCAGTTTTGTTGTGGGTTCTTCTGGTAATACAATAAACAGGAACTTAATTCACAGACGTTTTAATTTGAAGCCCTCCAGTATTTATCATATTGTTTTTAATGATACTTTTATTTTATTGCCACGTCTTCTTTCCCTCCCGGTCCACCCCAGCATCTGCGATGGGGCCTTCAGTCTTTCTTTCCCATCCTCTGGAACTCCATCCCACAGTCACTTTGCCTCGCTCCATCACTTGCCTCCTTCAATGCCCGTCTCAAGATCCTTCTCTTCGAACGCGCCTTTGGTCACCCTCCTACCCCTCCCCTCCATGCCCTCCACCCTTCCTGATCCCAGCCTCCATCCCGGTTCCAAACCCTGACTGTCTAGCACCTTGGGACATCATCCCGACGTGAAAAGCGCTCTACAAATGTAATTTGTTGTTGTTGTTTGTTTTCACTGCTCCCAAAATAATCTTAAATCCATTGTCAAGGCTGTGAGTGTACACACCTGGTAACTGAGCAAACCCCGACTGCAGCAGATCGGAGTTGACCTTTGCTGCCGTGGTGGGCAGGTCGGTGCAGGACTGTGCGATGTGCTGGGCCTGCAGCACAACCTCACCACGAGGCACTGAAGAAGACGTCTCGGTGGCTGCAGGCGTCAGGCTTAGCACTGCTTGGCAGCTGCCCCTCCTCCGCATTTCCCTCGCGCAGCTCTGAGAGGAACCTGTGCGGAAAGTGATAGGATTTGGTGCAATTGGGTAATGTCACGAGAGCACGACGATAAATGAGTCATGACAGCACAGAGATAAACACGCTGGAACAGGACAATTCTTTCTGCTAATTTATGCAAATCTACATTATTAATACATTATTGGGCACAGCACCCAACATACAATGATTAATTTTTCAGTGTGGCATCTGTGCCATTCTCCTTACCCAGGTTCGTTGGCAACACAACAGTATCTGAAAACCGTTTTTCAGGACGATTCGAGATAAAACTCATGTTGCCATCTGGTAAAACACAAGTAAAACAAATAAAGTGTTCTTTCTAGTAATCATCTCCCATAGTCAAATACTAGGGTTGTTTGTCCTTTTGTATTTACACCATCATACATCCTTCCATAAATCAACCAGAACCACGTAAAACCAGATGTCCAATTGAAAAAAAAAAATAATCCTTGCATTTGATATAGTGCCTTATCATGTCATTGGGATGTCTCAAAGCGCTTCACAGAATATACTGTAAAGTGAATTGACTGTATACTTTATGATTGAAACACGGCAGCCAATTGCACACAGTAGACATGACCACTACTTGAAAAAAATAGGTACTCTACTTTCTGAGGATTTGTGTCAAATGAGCGATAGCTGTCTCACTCCTTCGGTATAACTTCTATCTTCACAGATAGATGTAGCTTCCACCAGCCAATATTGTGATTAAATAACACTGATGAGATATGTTCCCCCAAAAAATATTCATCAACTTCAATCTGTTTTCATAAATTTGGGGAGGGATAAAAATCGAGATGTGTTGAATCCTTGAAAGACACCTTAAGACTCAACAATCTTTGTAATAAACACAGGGAGATTCACAGTAAGTAGACTCCCAAAGTCAAACTTGAATGATGACTCTATTTAAAGGCACTTAAACAAAGCTGGTAATACTTTTTTGAAAAAGGTATGCTGCTATTTTTTGTGCTATGTGACCTCTGTAATTGCACCAACAGCATTAAGCTGAATCAGTTGGACAAGATCAAAGGTTAATGCAAGGGAATCATTGTTTCCCCATAAAGTGAGCCTTCTCGTGTGAGCGTTCCGATAAAGGTCTTTTCCCTTTTACACACACACAAGCTATTCAGCTGACAACTACAGATCTCTGAAACAATTTAAGGCCTATCTTCATGTCAGAACGACAACAGATTAAAGTGGTTCTGACAGGTGGAATCTTCATGCTAACTCATTCAAGAGAAGTAAAAGAGAATGGACATGTCAGAGTGGTTTACTCAGGTTTTAGGTCTTGCAATCCAGCTGATCCTGCATTACTGAATGTTTAGTCCGAGTAATATTGCAAGCCTTAAATAATCCATAGCACATCTGAGGAACCTTCAATGTGCAGTAGCCCTTGGAATGTGTGGATAGAAATTCCATCAGGATCTAGATTTCCTCTATTTTTGTAACGTTTAAGTGTGTGAAGAATTTGGAAAATTGTTAAATTCAGATGGAACTTTGAATCTTGTTTTCTGTAGTTGTAACAAGAAACCTACAGAAAACCAGATTAAAAATTAAAGACTATTTAAGAATTCAACAAATTCTGAACACTCTTGAAATAATTATAATAAATAACAATTATTCTTAAATTTGATATGGTTTATTTCACGTTGGGAGGATGTTCCAAATGACTTGACAGTATATATTTTAAAGTACAGTGACTATGTTTTTTGTTGTTGAAATATTATGCTAATAAGAGTAACTCTTAACCTAAGTGGAATTTTATCCCAGTGGATAGGATTTTGAAACCAACATTGAAAAACACATTGAAATGCCAGAACGAATATCAATAATGAATAACAACTGAATGCATGTGGTTAAGATTATGATAGTGCCTGTTAAGCACAAAGGATGCTGACAGAAAATGTCTGCCAACAACTGAAAGAGGTAGAGAGGAAAAAATTGCCAAATGGTGATGGGTTTCCATATGTTTTAGACACCCAGTTGACCAAAAAAAATATGCAGGAGGTGTCAAAGGTGAGTTCTGTCTTTGCTTATTGGTGTCAATAATTCGATACATTTCACTCAGGGTCACTGGATAGGGAAGGAGTGGGAGACCTGGTTGATTTTCCCCTCTCCTTTCCAGAGAGTTGGGGCTAATAGTACCAAAGACGATGGATCCAAAAGTGTAACCTTCATCTGTGTAGTCTTGTGCTCCACAGGCATTGGTTTCACCCACTAGGCTGTGAGAGACTCTTAACAACTTGCCTTTATATAGCACCTTTCACATAGGGTAAAGTCTTAAAGCACTTTACAGAGATGAAGCTGGAGTTCTAGCAGGGAAGGTAAGAGAGGAGGAGATGGCTACAGGCAAGGTCAAAGAAGATTTTGAAAGGCTTTTATAGACAGGTAGAGAAGGGGGCAAGGCAGAGGGATTTAGGGAGGAAGTGTCAGAGAATCGGTGAATAGTGGCTGAAATCTTAGCTGTCAATGGTGGGGCGGAAACAAAATGTTTAAGCAATATTACACAGCATGACCGCTGATGTCAGCTCACATACACAAAATGCTCATTTGAATGGGAACACTTTGCACTTATGTAAGCCTGCAATAGCATTTGCCAGCTATATCAGCAGGAGGGGAGAAAACTGGTAGAGGCGGAAAATAAAAGTAGGGCAAAACAATTGTAAATCGTGAAATGATGTTTATCGACTGCCATTGGCAGAAGTCTGTTGACGTACGAATCATTGCATCACTCTTTTCAATTCTTATCCCATATTTAACCATTATGAAGCCAACAATTATGTGTCAGCTTGGATCAGTTGCACTCCTGCACTCACTTCAGAAGGTTGTGGGTTCAATCCCACATTGAGTTTGAGCTTATTGTCTAAACTGATCCTCCAATCCAGTGCTGGAGGGGCCACTGAATTGATGCAGTTGCCGTCCTTCAGATGAGATGCTAAACTGAGGCTCAGATGGACATGAAAGATCCAGGACATTATTTGAAAAGCGATGAGTTTTTCCCAGTTTCCTGGCCAACAATCCTTCAGATAAATTGACGTTCACTTCATGGCTGTTTGTGGGATACCGCGGAGTGCAAATTGCCTGTTGTGTTTACAAATCCACAATCAATACACTTGACAGCAAATCCCTGTGAAGTGCTTTGAGATATTTTGATGTAAGAGGCGCTATAATAAATGCAAAGGTTGTTATTTTTTAATAAAATTTCATGTGTAAATGACAGCTGTGGGAGATGCATTTTCTTGCTAATGTTTATATATTTGTAAATCAATGAACAGTGGCTCTGTCTTTAATATATTTACCTGCTGTACTGCATCTGCTTTCAGCACTGGAAGAATGCATAGCAGAATCTAGCTTCCGTCCTTCCACTGGGTATCCATTTAACAATTTTTTAGGATTCCTATTTGATGAATCACCAGAAGAGATTCTTGTCCGTTGAACTTTGCCCTGTGGATTCTTGTACACCATATCTAAGGACTTGGACCTCCTGCGTCCTGCTCTGTTATCGGTTGCAGAGAAACATTCGGGCAATGTGACAGATCTGATCGGAGCTTGGCAGTGTTGCTTGCTGCTAGCGTTCTCACTCCCTTCTTTAGTCTGTGATTTTCCACTTGCAGATTCACACTTCCTGCCTTGCTTGTCACCTGTTCTGGTATTGCATGTCCTCAAGCTTTCATTAGTGAGTGCTGACACCTCAGTTTTCTGCTCCGCACTTTCCTCAGTGATTGACTCCTTGGAGCTGAAGCCTAGTTGCATTGGGTTCTGCAACGCCTCCATGTATGATTTCCGAAAGAGGCGTCTTGTCTCAAAATTTACAGAATCCCTTTGAGGTGTCCTTCGTGGGCAAGGGCTACTTAAGTCAGTCGCAAAAGTTACCATTTTTGTGACATTCCTGCCCTCGGGGACAGGCACTGCCAGGGTATCTTTTTTCATTGTGGGGCTCTCTGCAGGCAAATCACTGGATTGAACTTGAGATGCCACAAGAGTCCCTTCAGTGCTGTTAGAATTATTTGGAGACACTGCATGATCTCCTTTGGTGACCTCACTGCTGTCTTCGGAAGACTCTCTTCCAGCATCATTTTCCAGAGACTGAACAACCTTTGGCAGAACCTTCCTGAGATCCACTTTATCTTCCGACGTCTCTGATTCTGCAGTCGGCATAATATTATCGTCTGAAGTACAATGTTCTTGGGGGTCGCTGCTTTCCAGCTTTTCAGACATCTTCTCTGTGCTGGTGCTGATGTGTATCAACTGATCATGGCCAACAGGCCCAGAGTGAAAATTATCGGGCGTGTTTTTGGGCCTGCTAACAAAAGTAGGGTTGATTATGTTCTTCCAATTCACTCTCAAAACAGCTGTGCCACTTGTCAGCAGACAGCTGTGCAGACAGCAATTCCTCTCAAGGTTTATGTTCTCCAGGAATTCCATCGTGAAGACATTCCCATACAGGCACTCGGGCACCACAACCTCCTCTATAGCCTGCCCATTTCTGGAGAGACATTTTAGCACCAGTTTTGCAGCCTGGCTCCCCTGCGGCACGATCTGGATGTAGAAGTCTCCAAACTTGAGCGGGACTCTGTGGAGCGAGGCTAACTGCACCACCACCTTCTCATGCACGCACAACGGCCAGCCTTCATGACGGAAAATAAGGCCTGCATACTTGGCCTGCAAAGGAAGAGACTGGCATGTTACTGGGTCAACATAGGTCCAACCAAGGATTGTAAAATAAGAGCTGTACAATCAAAAGGAATATATTAGATATTAACCAATGCTTGTAATTGGCTGTGTTTACTGCCCTTCACTGACCAATTCTATTCCTGGAAATCGTTCAGCAAATCATTTGTGCTCACTCTCACATTCACGAGGGACAGAAAAACAGAGTGGCACTGTTTTGATCTCTCCAGTAGCTACATTTTTAGAACAGCTTATCGCAATGTAATGTCCCAAAGTGCTTCTTCACAAGTAATTACTGTCAAATAATCCATGGCATTGCTGCTGTCTGCCTTATCCATCCTTGTAACTGACATACAACTAGTGAGAGCTCAAACCTGCAATTGTTGGATGTTAAATGACCAAATAGTGACTATCCTCCTTGAGGAGGAGGTAAGTGGGGACTCACTGGAGCTGAACTGGCTCCAAGGTGACATGTTTTCCAACAGAATGTCGAAATCAATTCAACTCTGTGTGGCACTCTCAGTAGTTTAGATCCTGAGCCAGGCCAGTTCATAGTATTTATGGAAGTATTGCTGGGCCTGGAATGGAAGTTCACTCTCTCCCTGGAGGGATGCACCCTGTTTACTTAATTCCAGAGAATATGGGAAAGAGATTGGTGAGAGTCAAGACTTGGTGTACCCAGAGTTTGCGTTCAGATACTGCTGGAGTTTAACTAATCAAAATTGCATAGTTTCTGTTGGAAATCAATGTCTGTCAAGCCTCCTGCTTCTTGTTCAGCTAGGACCACTCTACCTGTTACGACCTTGACTTGCCAGGTTAACAGGAGCCAAATGGGAAGAATACCTGCTCCAGTCTGCCTTCCAAGCCCTGTCGATGAGCCAATCTGGCTGGTCTGTCACCAGCCGTGCCCTGGAGTACTGCAGACCCATCTGGCTCAGGAACTGGACAACCGAGACCACAGAGGTTTGACTCGATTCTGACATTACGTTGCCAAGCTCTTCAGCTTGGAGCCAGCTCAGCTTCAAGGAGATGCCGTTCCCCCTACTACATCATCTCGGATACTGTATTGATTTACAAGCGATGATCATAGTGGATGCACTTTGTGGTAATGAATTAAGAGCAACCTTTAAGACGTACAATATATACAACATGAAATTGGCTAAATTACGATTTTCCTTAAAGTGTGCGAATGCCAATAAACAAGCCCATGTTGGATCGATAAGAGTAGCAGACTTGAGTGAGAGGGGAAAAAGAGGGGAGAGAGTCTCTCCTGTAATAACACTGTGATCCACCAGTATATGGCTTGTCATATCAAAGCTGACTTATCATCTAGGCTTGTTCCCCACTCCTCTGCAACCCCCTACCTCTCTGACCTCCTCTCTCCTCAAAACAGTGCCCGTTGCCTTCGTTCCTCCGGGTCTGGCTTCCTCCTTGTCCCCCGAGTCCTCCGCTCCACCCTCGGTGGCCGTGCTTTCAGCCACTATGCCCTGAGGCTCTGGAACTCCCTTTCTCACCCCCTTCGCCTCGCCCCCGCTCTTCCTATTTTCCAGTTTCTGCTGAAGACATTTCTTTTCGACCGCGCCCTTGGTCACCTTCCTCCCCATCCCCCTGGCTCAGCCCCGAGATCTGTTACTGTGAAGCGCTCTGAGACGCCGTCCAGAGTGGAGGGCGCTATATAAATCCAAGTTGTTGTTGTTGTTTAGTACCATACACAGCAGGAAAAAAATAACATTTAAATCAATATCCTTTAATATTGTGCCAATGTGCTTCTTGGATAACACTCTAAATTCATAATCCCAAATTACTCAAACTAACACTGCCAACAACTCCTACTAGTACTGTATATAGCGCAGTGTTCTCGTCCTGCACAGATTTAGTAGAACAAAGTCAACGATTATATGTTTTTTTTACGGTTCAAGTGGGAGTAGTATAAAAATTTTGCACGACATTATTACGCTCCATTGATATCCTGCTGGAAAAATAAACAGCCTGAAGTGCAGCTGCACAAATGATTTCACACGCCTACCAATGCACTTCATGAATCTCTCGGCAAAGAACAGCAGTCCGTGACTAGCCTTTCACAGTGCTGTAACAGCCCTGGTATTTGCACCTAAATGTTCATTTTAAATTCCAGCTGTTCACAGCTCTGCAGCTGCTTGTCCTACTTCCTTCCTGTAGTTCAATATTATTTTTGTGCAGAAGGTGACAAATTCTTGATCTAATGGCAACATTGAGCACCAGCGCGTGCACATGCTTTGGGTTTTACCACTTGTAGGTCTGTTGTAGCACTCGGTATCAGATCATGCCAAATAATTTTGACTCCTTCCCAGCTGTAGACTTTCAACCACTGGTTTAGTGGGATCCCAGCTTTACTGGAATTCAGTGGTCCCGAGCTGGAATAACATTTTTTAAAACCAAACAGGAATTTGCAGGTAGTAAATGGGACATAATAGGCCTGACATACATATTTGGTCAATTTTCTCCACTCTGGCAATCCTGAAGGCAGTGATTCTCATTGGCCCACCAATAATAATAATAATAACCCTTGCATTTGATATAACCCCTTACACTTCTCCACAATCAAAAGACTGAATCCACAAGCCAAAAGCCGACTGGTTTCACAAAGTTTGTCATTGGGGACGTTGTTGGGTCTGTCTACCACATATCCAGGTAATTCATACTCAAGAGTGAAATGCTTTTCATTTAGACAGCAGGTGAGTGCTAGTAAACTTGTGCCTGTGAAACTGTATCCCAACAAGTGACATTGATTTCAGGTGTGACTCAGGGGGAAAAGTGACCAAATAAATCATTCAAGCTTGTCAAGTCTCATTTACCGCCTGTAAATTACTGCTTCATGTGGAAAAAACGTAACCCCAGCTCTATGCATTTTAATGAGATTGCAGGCTGTAGCGCCTATGAATTGGCAATTATAAATCATTATGAGATTGCGGTCTATTGCACGCAGGATGCATCTCTCCGGGGAGAGAGTGCACAATCCATTCCAGGTTCAGGGAAATTCCCATACGTGGTTGCAATACACATGTGGAACTTTCAGTCTGGAGGAATACTCTTAAGCATAATGATGGGTTTCTGCATGTATCAGACACCTAGCTGACCAAAAAGCAGTTAATAATAATAAATAATAATCTTTGCAGTTGACATAGCGCTTTTCACGGCTTCTAGATGTCTCAAAGCACTTCACAGAATATATTGTGAATTGACCGTATATTTGTGGGCGAAACGCGGCAGCCAATTGCGCACAGCAGTGTCCCACAAACAGTCACGACTGAGTGAGCAAATAATTTTTTTTCCTTGAGGGATTATTATCGGGCATGTGGAGAAAGGAAACTTTCACAAGGTTTCGCCCTGCCGGGAATCAAATCCAGGTCTCGCGTTTGCATGGCGAGTGCTCTAACCACTGAGCTACAGGACTTCATGGCACTGTTTTTCTCAGAACATTTCACTGTTTCCATTAGGCTGACCTTGACAACACTGTACATGTCAACACTCAAGAATTTCTACCACTTTGTATTCGATATTCTAAAGCAGGCTTATTTTCAACAAAAGTCCTCCACGTCAAAAATGATAGGCTGTGCTCTCTAAAGAATTGAATCAAAAATATGGCAGGCTCTATGTAGGGTTACCAATCCTCCAGGTTTTATCCTGGAGTCTCAAGACTTTTCCAGACAATTCTGTGAGCGACTCAGGAGAACAAATGTAGGGAATTCTCAGAATGAATATTGAATGGTGAATCAGATTTATCCTGTTATCAGCTTCTCATTTGTTTCATACACACCTGGAGACTCTAAAATTCAGCCGGTGTTTGAAATGTCAAAGTAATGTGTGATTGCCCTCTCTCAACCATCTTATTGGGAAAAAAAGTCTACTGGTGCTGCAACTGATATTATCCAGCTACCGTAAACTCAATGCTGTCTCACTTTTACAATAGGCTCACGAGCATTCACTGTATTTTGCAATTTCAAAAGGAACAGAACCATTTTTCAAAATGGATGAGTGGACATTGACCCCATTTCTGTGGATGATATCACCAAGAGGGAGCATATAAATAAGGAAAAAAAGGGATCAAGGATGGAGCCTTAGGGTACCCTGTAGGTGACTGGGCGCGAGTTGGAGGAGGAGGAAAAAAAAAGGTTTGTTGAATTGTATTGTTGGCGGTTTGTTAAGTAGAACTCGAACCATGCAAGCGCAGTCCCACTGAGGTGGATGAAGGAGAGGCAGAGGAGGAGGATGGCGTGATTGACTGTGTCGAACGTGATGGAGAGGTCCAGGAAAACAAGGAGGCAGAGAGAGAGAGAGGACAACATTCGTTACATGGCTGAGTGCTGTCTCTGTGCTGTTGGCAGGGCGAAAACCAGACTGGAAGGGTTCGAGTAGGGAGTGGAGGGAGAGGTGTGAGAAAAGTTGATTTGCAATGACGCATTCCAAAACTTTGGCCAGGAAGGGCAGGTGTGAGATGGGACTGACGTTTGTGAAGTTGTAGGGAGCGAGGATAGGTTTTTTTTAGGAGACGAATGATGACAGAGGTTTTGAGGGGGAGTGGATGAGAGCCTGAGGAGAGGAACCGGTTGATTGTGTCAGCAAGCAGAGAACTGGCATTTCGAAATCTCTGCATTTCACATAAAATACTGTGGCCCATTAAGAATGTATCTGCTCCCGTCTCCCATTTTAAAAAATATTTCTTACATTTATACATCATCTTTAATGTCACAAGTCTGTCTCAAAGCACTTCACAGGATATACTATAGAGGATGCTAACTGTTTGTATTGTAAGCAAATACGGCAGCCAATTTGCACACAGCAATGCCCCACAAATTTCCTACTTTGAAAAGCTGCTTCCTTATCTACTGAGATAACACAACTTACCAGGATAACTTGTGCAATGCTGGTTTTACATGACACACTTTGCAGTCTCGAGTCATGGGAACAGGACCCCTGAAAGCAGCTCAGAGGCCGAGTCTACCGTTAGGAAATGTTTAACAAATAGACAAATTCCCTTGAATTCACCTGAGGTGATTAAGGGTTCAGAGGAAACCAACCCAACCAGAACTGGGTTAAAACAACCTGTCAAGCGCTAGAATTTTCAACTGATTCTAAACTCATAAAATCCATAGTGGAACAATGAAGCTCTCCGGTCCAGTGGCTATGACAAGAAAGAGAAGGGGGTGGGGAGGAGATGGCATTGGAAATGTTGCAATGCTGGTTGACTGCTTTTATTGTGGATTTGGTTGTTGCCTACAAGCTCTCTGCTTCATGATGCAGCTAAAAGCAATTCTCCATCCCCAGTTAACAGAAGCTTGTTTTTCACATTCCCAACACAGCGCAGCACTTTCAATCCAGAACGAATGGTTTACATGTTTAAGGAATCTTCTAAATTATTTTACACATTATAAGTGAGATTTTACTGCTTGCTCTCACTAGTAAAATGCATTCTCACTGATTCCACAGTAAATCTTGTGGAAAAAGGAGAAACATCATTGTGGGAAGTTGAAATTGTGTTAATACTATCAAAGTTTCTAAATAAAATGGTGATCCAAATATTTTAAAGGAAGTTTTGCAGTAAGCCTCAAATCATTATCCTTAAACCTTTCCCAAATTATCTTTAAACCTTCAGGCATTTTCCTGACTGGCAAAAGAGTTCAAAAGTCTAAGAAAACATTGAAGGGCAAACACTAACTGCAAATTGACCCCTTCTCTACCGTTATTTGGGTCCCAATTTTGTTAAGCACATTTGTGAGCAAATCCCTCAAGTTCTGCCACAAACCAGAAGTCCCAATTAAAAAAATAAATAATTCCTGCATTTGATATAGTGTCCATAAGGTCTCAAAGGGCTTCACAATATTCTGCAAAGTGCATTTGTAAACGAATGCAGCAGCCAATTTTGCGCATAGTAATGCCCTACAAACACCCATAAAGTGAGTGACCAATTTTATCTGGAGGACTGCTGGCCAGGACAGCAGGTGAAATTCCCTTCTCTTTTCGAATAGTGCCATGAGATCTTGAACAAGCAGAGGAGAACTTAGTTTAGCATCTCATCTGAGGGATGGCACTTCTAACAATCCAGTACACCCTCCAGCATTGCACTGGAATGTCAGCCTATCTTAAGAGCTCAAAGTCTTGACATGAGGCTTGAACCCACAATCTTCTGACCCAGAGGCGAGAGCGCTATCAACTAATATAACAATTTCTGGTTTAAAATATGACACCAAAGTGGTTGATGAAATGGTTGAAAGAGCATAAAATGGATCATCTATTAAAGGTGCAGTTACCCCATACTGGAGAGTATTTAGGAATGCTCATTTCCAGGAATACCATTTTCCATGGACTCTGCCCAGACAATGCAATACTATCCCTTCAAAAACAGTTTATCAGCCCATTTGATCTCACTCTCCTGGAATACCAACCCCACAATTTTTCCACTATAGCACCACGCTGTTCGTTAAATAAATCCAGTGTTCTGGTGTTCTTTCCTGGTTACCCCTTTTGTATTTAACATTCAGAGTGTAAGTGTATTGATCTGTTACTTGCTACCTCACACTCCTCTGCACAGACATGCAAAGCGTGGCGATCTCATTCTAGTTCCTACCTGGTAACATGAGTCTTTTAGTGAAAGGATACTCTGCTGCATTAAGCAGAAACATTTTGAGAAATAGAGTAATGTGCTCAACTGATATCAGCCATGGCTACCCTCAGGCAGATAAAATGCAAGATAAGTGATGAGCATAATTACAAAAGGAGACAAAAGTGACTAGAAAGTGGAGGAGAGGAATGAGAAAGAGGAGGTCAACTAAGGTGAAAAACATCAATTTCTGCTCCAGACTATTACCCAGCTATGATAGCGTGCAGTAGTGCTCCAGCCTAGGGTTGCCACTGTTGATAACCTACAGGTTCTCAAAATCTAAACTTAGCATCACTAGCCATTTCTTCCCGATTGATCTCAGCTTCTGTTCAATCTCAGTGGATTCCTGTGCTCTCCTGAGTATTGCTCCATCATTTCAATCTCTCAATACTGCAGTCACTGAATGCATGTGACATTGAACCACTGACAAATGTGACACTGATACTAACTCAGAGACTCTATTAAAGCTAAAAGATAAACCTATTAATAATGATTATATGGGTGAGCCCAGCAGAAAATTTTGCACACAGCAATGTCCCACAAACAGCCATGAATTGAGTACCCAATTTTATTCGGGGGATTGTTAGCCAGGACACCAGGGGAAACTCCCTTCTCTTTTTGAATGGTGTCATGGGATCTTTAACATCCACCTGAACAGGCAGACTGGAGCTCAGTTTAACATCGCATTCAAAGGATGGCACCTCTGACAACCCAGCACTGTATTGGATTGTCAGCTTTGACTATAAATTTCACGTTACAACGTGGGGCTTGAACCCACAACCTTCTGACTCAACAGGTGAGAGTGCTAACAACTGAGCCAGGCTGACAAACCACAAATTTTGTCTGCAATCCTACTCTTTCAGTTTTCAAGAACTCAACATCCACCCTGACTGTCCAACAGGGTGACACCTTAGGCAAGTTTCCTTACTCCACATGCCTCTGTTTACCTAGGAGTAAGTAGTAACTCGAATGTTAGTCGATTGGCAGATCGCTTTCTCAGGAGTAATAATCCCTTCAAAAAATATATTATAATAATTAATAATAATAATTTATGCACTCAATCCATGACTGTTTGTGGGACACTGCTGTGCACAATTGGCGGCTGTGTTTCCCCCCTCCTCTCCCCCTCCCGATAGCACATTCACTGACTTGGAATTCTGCCTCTTCTCAAAGTTTCACTTTGCAGTATATTCTATGGTCAGCATTTTGCCAACATTTTGCACTCTAGATGGCTCCATCCCCTGAGTTCAGCCCACCTTAAGGCCCTCAAAGCGCAGGTTGACACCAAGCAGACGAGATCACAGATTGCCAATAAGTCACCAACGTTACTTACGACCCCACAGCAAGTCATTTAATGAAGGCTTACATCCCCTAGCAATGGGATTGGATTTAAACTTAAGATTTTCAAAGATGAAAGTCTGCAGTTGTGATGATTTGGCCACCAATTCCCCTTCGGCCCTCCCCCTCCACTCAGCACATTTACTGATTTGGAATTCTGCCTCTTTCTGCAAAGTTTCAACGCGTGATCCCAAGACTTGATTGTGTCAATCACAGCTCTGAAGTAAAGTTTGCCCTTTGGCCACACTCTTAATTTAGAACACGGGGAATGTGCACACAGCAGAATCATTCCCTGCTATCTTTCATGCAAATGGCATTCTTATTAGTCCCGGGAACACGGTCTTCCCATCTGGCCCAGATAAGTTTCACAAAACGGATGGGCTATTCTGATTATTAAACGAGAGCGCCGTCTTAGCTAGCAGAGACAGCCATCTCAAAGCTCTTTTTTGAGTTCACGCAGTGTGCCACTTTGCTTCGGGAATTGGGAAGAGGATTAACAAAGCCGCAGAGGACAACCGCATTCCCATCATCGCTGCCTTTCACATTGTTCTGTTAAAGACAGGAGGAATCTTGCTGGCTCAAAGCACCTGTCCCTGAGGAGCTATACCTCAGGCTCACTGTCTGCCTCACTAACCACTAATTTCATGACACTATCAACAAGCCCATCTGACAGGGTGTTGCACAGCCAGACGCAAAGCCTGTGCACTCATCTCCCCGAGAGTGTAAATATTTCATGACTTTCCTAACAACGAATGACTCAGAAATAAAAAATGAGTGATTTCTGTCAAGAGCCTTGTTTACACTGAAGGAAGTGAAGGAATATCTGGTTATACAACAGACAGAAAAGTACATCTGTGTTGATGGATAGAGAGGAAAGCAGCTCTCAGACACCAGACAGACAGTAGAGCAGTTCTTAGACAACAGACTGACTGGATAGCAGCTGTTTGCTCACTGCCATTCATGTTCTAATAAGTTGGGAGGTGCAACAGATGAATGGCTTTCTTTTACAGGAGGGGAAGCAATGGCTAAGTACAGTAGAATCATGTTACAAGGTGCTTTCTTGTAAGCAGGTGCCCTGAGGACCCGCAGCTGGTTTTGCCACACAGACCGTCCAGCTTCGTGTGCACCACAAGCAGGCAGCCTTCTCTGTCATCGGGTTAAACTGACGTAATTTCTTGCACACTGCACATGCCTGATACATGCACAAAACGCTTGCTTATAGTGTACACATGCAGCACACAGGAAGTGATGCCGGTGGGGACCTGTCGATGGGGAAACTGGGCATTTTTCAGGGCTGGTAGCTGGCGCATGTGTGAAGAGCCATGGAAGTGAAATCAGTGTCAGCCATTTATCAGTAAATGGCCTCAGCCACTCTTCGTGCACATTGCTTGCAAGCGCATTGCACAGGAAGTGACTTTGCGGTGGCTATTTTGGCTTTGGATTTATGATCCTCAAACCATGTATTATAAAAGTCTTTTTTCTCTGTAGCTTCCCATCATGACACAGGCAGCGTGTGGAATTCAACCTTGCTCTTGCATCCTGTGGTACAGTGTGCTGGAGCTTTCAACACAATAATTGACAAGGCCATGAACCAGGCCGGGATGTCTGAGGAAGCCACAGGAACAGGTTGTAAAGTGAGTCAGCTCCCAACAGTCGAATCATAGGGGCGGAGGCCAACAAAGCGATCACCAGTCTGTTCTTTTGGTCAAGGAAACAGTGGCTGCAGGAGATCAAAACGAACATGGCAATTAAAATTTAATTTATTCCTAAACATGTTCTTCTGTTCCCTATTGGATGCACAGTCAGTACAGTCAGTGCAGCACAGAAAGAGGCCATTCGGCCTAACCAGTCCGTGCCGGTGTTTATATTCCACGAGTCTACAGTACACTCCTTTTTTCCTCCCATACCTTTCTATTCCTTTCTCCCTCATATAATTTGTATAAGATCGAATGTCTTCATTCTAACCAGCCAAAATATAAATTGAAAAGAAAAAAAGTTTACATTCTTGCAACTACAAATTAAAAATATCCACAAAGCATTTTACAATAAATCCTGTGAAGCAGTTTGGGACATCCTCTAAACGGCACTATACCAAGTGCAAAGAGAGTTCAATAAAGACAAACTTCAAGGACAGTTTTAATAATTTTTTCTGTAGTGTTCAATACATCTTGGGGGAGGGGCGAAAATTATGGAATGGAATGAGTTAAACAAATCTACAACATTTTCATCCTCACAGAGAAAAATAGGAGCAATAAAATGGTTTAATGGTTTGCCAAACAAGATGGAAGTTCACTAACTCAGCAATCTATAGTGAAGTAGCTATGTTCAAATGAACTGATCACTCAATAAAATGCCAGGCTTGAGATTGGCGAGCATTCTGAAATATACTGGAACAAAACTCCTGCTAGTGCTATCATGGCCCAGTTTATTCAGTTATATCTGGATCATTACTAGCTTCACTGCTTAGAGGGATTTTTGCTCGATCATAAGGTTCCTGCCAGTTACCAAATGATTAAACTGTAAATGTTCACAAAGGAGAGCCTACTGTACACTGCAATAACTTGAGATGAGACAGCAAGGCTCCAATAATGGAGCTTTGTCCAGCAGTTGTGCGTTAATCCTTGCACTTCTAATCCTACCCCCTCTGTAAAAGCCTTGTTAAAATGCTTGTGTAGTGCTGTGAATGGGATGATTGTGTGCAGATGGGAACTTCACAGAGCTGAGGCGTTTTCATTCTCATGCTGTGGGTACTGTAAGGCTGCCATTCCCAGCCAGTTAAAAGGGGTGGGAGCCTTATTATCTATCAGAAGGATGGTACCCAAGCTGCTTCCAAATCATTATTGCTAGTGATATTTATGACACTGAAGGCTACGTTTTGCACTACACGAAGAGGAATAATACAACAGAGATAGCAGTGGGACCCCAGCTGGAGTTGCCACCATCATCGAGCAATGAGGAAGAAAATTGTGTGGGAAAAGCCTAATTTAAATTCCACTGAGGGCTCGCTTGGTAAACATACTGCCTGTTATAATATAATAATCTTTGCATTTGATATAGAGCTTTTCACGTCTTCTCAACGTCTCAAAGCGCTTCACAGAATAGACTGTAAAGTAAATTGACCGTATATTTGTGGGTGAAACGCGGCAGCCAATTGCACGCAGCAGTGTCCCACAAACGGTCGTGGATTGACAGTAAACCATGCAGATTACTGTTGACACTAAACCATGCAGATCTTGAAGGTGCCAAATTCAGTGCCTGGTTGGGCTGAGTTAGTTGATCCTAGCTGAGGCAGGATCATTTTATTTGGCCTCAGCCCTTCTTGGCTGTGACAGGAATTAAATCAGCCAAAGATCTCGTCTGTGTTCACTATCTAGCAATTCCCTGCCAGAAGATGTGCTTGTCTGAGGAGGTGAATATACAAGTTTCGGGGGTGGCTACACTTTCCCCGTCTCCATTCACCACTATAATTGAATAACCCGCCAACACGCACCCTTCTAGGTTCTGACATGAAGAAGTCATTCAGTTGAGGTCCTGGAGGGTGAGCATTGTTTGTGGGGCCATATGTAGCATGAATCAATGGCTCCTGGTGAAAGGCAGGACAGAAGGCCAGCACTGATCATTGAGGCAAATTAATCTGCAGTTTAGCAAAAGCAGCCCAAGCAACAAATACAATATCCTCCCTGATGAGGCACAAATTCCAAATGAAAGTCAACCAAACATCACGATAAAGCAGGCAGATGACCTGCCAATGATAATGGACTGCGTTTTCCCTTAACTCATAATAACAATAATCCTTGCATTTGATATAACGCCAAATCACATCTACAAGACGTCTCAAAGCGCTTCACAGAATATACTGTAAAGTGTAGAGACTGTATATTTTGTGGGCGAAACTAATCTTAGATACTGTTTTTTGGGTGCTATGTTCATGCACTTTGCTGTTATTGGTTTCTTTCAATTCCTATTGATTACAAGGAACAAGACTGTATTTTAATCTTGATGACACATCAAGCTCATTTTACTTCCTTTCATATTTTATAACTAATATTACCAGCCAAACAACAACCCTTTGTTCTATACAGGTCCTGCCTCTGATACTCTCTGTCCTGCCATATTCTAGGAAACACTGCCGTTCCTGGTACTCCTCAAATGCTTTATAAATAAAATTCTGGACAGATGTTTCTCAAAGCAGTACAGTTCTTTATTTCCATGAGATAACGTTTACTGTGCCAATCAGATAGAGCAAAGAAGCTTTAATCCTTAAGACTATCATCAGATCCAGAGAATTTCAGGCTCCTCTTTACAGACAGTTTTACTAGTTTTTAGTTCGGGAGAAAACACTTGAGCCTGATCCCACATCCACCCCAACCCAGATTTATTTTTAGTCAGCCAATTGTCTAACACATGCGGAAATCCATCACCATAGTTAAGAGTATCCAAACCAGACTGAGCAGACTACATATGTATACCACCTACACATGGAAATATCCATGTGTCTCCAATGTGTAGGTGGTACACATTTCCAAACACAAGGAAATTTTGAATGCACACTCTCTCCCTGATAAAATAATCTTTGCACTTGAGCGCTTCACAGAATATACTGTAAAATGAATTGACTGTATATTTGTGGGCGAAACGCGGCAGCCAATTGCGCACAGCAGTGTCCCACAAAAAGTCGTGGATTGAAGTGACCGATTTATTATTGTTCTTTTCCTTCTTGAGGGATTATTATCAGCCGTGCGGAGTAAGGAAACTTGCCCAAGGTTTTGCCCTGCAGGAATCAAACCCAGATCTCTCGTTTGCGAGGCAAGTGCTCTGACCACTGAGCTACAGAACTACACTTACATAGCCTGCTGGCAGTCAACAGCTAGGCTCATACACATATAACTGTGTGAGGTACCTGAGTCAGTTGTTGCCAGTGAAACTGGATCCCCATCAAGAGGAGTGGACAGGAGAAAATTGAAAATAAAATAAATCAATTTGGAATACAACTCTATCAAGATGATACCCTTCATGGCAAGAGGTTTGACAACTGGATTAAACAGATCCAATGGAATCACCGACTCACATTAGCACTTTTGATGTTTTCAAAAGAAATGCTTTTACAGCTAATAAATACTGAAAGCGGGCATACACAAAGATTACCAACCCCTTCATCTTTTGTCCACACATTCTGGTCTGCACCTGAAAGCATTCATTATCCCTGTTCAGTAAATCACTGGATAAAGTGGTTCTCTCCCTACCACCCCCATATCTCAAACACATAATCCTGCCAAGGCTTTTACCATTAGCAACCAGAAAGATATTCCTCTCTCCAAGGAATGTTCAGACACACAAATCCTGTGGGCAGTTGCACACACAAATAAAATCAGAAACCTGCTTAAATATCAGTTTGCAACGGCACACATGAGTGCTTCTGGATTGAAAGAGGACTCTGGCTAAACCCACTTTTTTTTGTTGACAGATTATAGGTGCTGCGCGGTTCCACAAGACTCCTGGGAATTTTGTGGTGTGCTTTATGTGTTGCAAAGGCAAGAACAATCCTGGCCTCTGTTCCCTGTGGTGTTTTTTTTACTTACACACGTGTCCTGCTGAATGCACTGCAAGATCCTCTTGGCCGGGACCAGGAAATCAATCAGACAGCGGAGCCCATCACCACGGTAAGATTTTTCGACCACATGGAAGAGCTGCCATAGGACGGTGGCTGCAGTGGCTTCGAACGGAGGGTACAGAGCGGAGAGAGTGTTCTGGATGTAGGTGTCGAGGGATTCCGAGTCCTAAGCGGGAAATTCGAAACAAGAGTAAAGAATCATGCAGAATGACAAAATCAGGGTATCAGCCTCAACACAGAACCATAGAAATTTACAGCACAGAAGAAGGACATTTGGCCCACCGTGTCTCTGCCGGCTCGTGTAAGAGCAACCCTTTCAGGCTCACTTTCCAGGCCTTTCCCCATACGCACCCCTGTTGCTGACTCCTTTTAAGATATTTATCTAATTCCCTTTTGAAATCTTTAAAACAGCCCCATCTGAGAACACTCTGGGCATACAGTGTATTTGTGAATTGCTATGGAGTGGGAGCATTCAGGATTGGTCTTGTGATACGCCCAATCAATCAGCATTGACCTCCTGGTACTCTAGCCCTGAACTACCCACCCTACCAACTCCCCTCCGCGATTCAGGGATGTGCCTGTGATTCTGCGATGTGCCTTGTAAGACCCCAACAACTCATAGTTTTACATCACCTTTCACGTAGTTAAACTAATTGGCAAGGATGGGGGTGATGGGCTTGAGAAGCTTTCTACACGAAAAGATACAGGTCGAGCAGTTCTGGATGACCCAAAGCTCGAAGAGGGTAAAGCTAGGTAGTCCGGTGAGGAGGGCATTAGAGAAGTCTCTTCAGGTGACAAAGGTGTGGTTGAGGCTTTTGTCTGTGTTTGAGGTGAAGTGGAGGGGAGGCGGGTGATTTCAAGGGGATAGAGTAAAGCAAAATTGGTGAGGACCCTCCAGAGGGTCAGCACATCAGTCTATGGGGGTTTCTCATCAGCACAGCATTGGGAACAAATAATCTATCAGTTTCCCTGACAACAGGCAGAGGAGATAGTTCTGAAGAAGCGAGAAATAGGGGAGAGATTTAAGCAGATGGGATTTAAACAGATTTAAAAAGATGATTTTTTTGACCGTGCCTTCAGCTCCCCTCTCGACTCTCTACCCCCTCCTCGCTCCCTCCCCTCACCCTGACCATTTCCCCCCTGCTCGGGTCCTGACCCAACTGTACAGCGCCTTGGGACGTCCTCCCGACGTGAAAGGCGCTCTATAAATGGAATCTTCTTGTTGTTGATTGTACAGCAGTGCGTTATACATGTAAAAATGGGAAGCAAGCTATGAAAACCTAAATTTGATCAGTGTGGTTTGTAATGAGTCAACAAGCTATTGTTCTGAACAAAAAAAGACTCGTTTGAAAGCGATCAAAGTTTACAAACTATGCTACAGTGCAAACAAAATATATATTTGTGCTAAGAGTTGTAGAAAATCAAATAATAGTAACCCCTCCAATGGTCAGTCAATCTTCTGAGGCAGTCTCAGTTCGTGAGTCAGGCAAGTCCGCAATACTTAAGGGTATTGTTGACTAGCTGACTAGCCAGTCCAGTTGATTTGTGGGTCTTGGAGGAGCAGATGAATGACTAGGGACAATGATTCTTCCCACTCGATTCATGTTAACCTTGCAATCTAAATCCCTAATGGGTAGGATAATCTTGGTTGAGCAAGCAGCAGGAATCTTGCCAGTGTTTGCAATGGCAGAGTAGTAACTGATTAAACTCCAGCAGTACCTGAATGCACACTCCCTGCATTAGGTTAGCAGGGTGTGTCACTCTGGAGTCCATATCAGACACAGGGAAATTTGCAGGCACAAACCCATGCACAGCGCCCACAAAATAAGTTTTGCCCACAAAATATTGAATTGCAGTCAATTCACTTTATAGCATATTGTGTGAAACGCTTTGAGAGTTTTGAAGACGTGATATGGCGCTACATCAAATGCAAGGATTATAATTATTATATGGCAACGACAACAACAAATTACATTTATAAAGCGCATTTCACATCGAGAGGACGTCCCAAGGCGCTGGACCCAAGCAGGGGAATAGGATCGGGGTTTGGAGAGCGTGGAGGGGAGGGAAAGTAGGAGGGTGGCCGAATGCGCAGTCGAAGAGGAGGGTCTTGAGACATGCTTTGAAGGGGGCAAGGGTAGGAGCAAGATGAAGGGACTATGGGACGGAGTTCCAAAGGGTGTAAGCAGAGAAGCTGAAGGCCCGACCGTAGATGTTGGGGCGGGCCTCGTTGGGGGTGGTGGAGCAGAGGAAGCGGACAGGTTGATATGGGATTAGCAGGTCACAGAGGTAGGAAGGAGCCAGGCCATGCAAGGCTTTGAAGGCGAGTTGGAGACCCTTAACTGTGGTGATGGGTTTCTGTGTGTGTCCGACAGTTGACACAAATAGATAATTGTACCTGAAAGAAGCGAGTGTGTGCTCATTATATGAGGGCAGGATTGGGTTCATTGGTAACGCCCACTTCAGCCAAAACTCACTGCAGTATCAACGTTCATACATTAATTTGGTCACTTGACAAGACACCGAGTGACCATGGAAGAGGGTCCCAGTGAAAGGCAAAAAATGCATCTTCAGGAGAATAGGAAGGGAAATGGAGAGAATGGGCAGAAACTAGCTGTATTAACAAAATCTATTGTTTTTAATCCTGAGAATAAAACTGTCGTTTGAAAGTTATTGTTATTATTATTGATAATAATTCTTGCATTTGATGTGGCACCTTTCACATCAGGAGGATGTTTAAAAATTCCTCCTAAGATATACAGTACTGTAAAGAATTGACTATATTTTGTAAGTGAACGTGAATCGCAAAATCACATCTGTTTGGCTGAGGGTAAGATATTAACAGTTACTTTGTAGAATTGCCAGCAGTTTGAATAGCAACTTGGTTATAGTGACATAAAGTGGCTGAGGACTGAGTGTTCTTGCTTTCTTCCTCCTGATCAAAGGATTAACTGCGCCGTGCAGGCTAAAATAAACAGTTTGCATCATGACACTTAATATGGTATAAGGACAAACCAGTCAATCCACTTCACAGTATATACTGTGAAGTGCTTTGAGACGTCTCAACAGCATAATAAGGCGCTATATCAAATGCAAGGATTATTATTATTAAACCCAATTTGTGCTGGTACATTGTTTTTGGTGAAGAATAACTGATGAGACGTATTCTGTTTAGGGTGGAGAAGAGCCAGAAGTGCAGCATATCACTTTTGTCCTGAGGACATCATACAGCAGTTTTATGGGATTTTGCCAGTTGTTGGGATTCACAATTAACTGCTTTGGGAATCTCAAAATACAATATAACCCAAGCAGGAGTCTCAATTAATGCCATTGAATCTGGTTTGCACCTACCATCAATTGTGGGATTACACAAGAACAACAACAGTCAAAGAGGAGGGGCTTGAGATGAGTCTTGAAGGTGGCAAGGGAGGGTGCGAGGCGGACGGACTGCGGGATGGAGTTCCAGAAGGTGGGGCAGAGTGGTGGAAGGCTCGCCCGCTGATAGTAGGGCAAGTGAGGCGGGGGAAATGAAGCAGGCCAGTGCCCGCTGAGTGGAGGTAGTGAGCAGGATGGTAGGGGGTTAGGAGGTCGCAGAGGTGGGGGGGGGGTAAGAACATGGAGGGCTTTGAAGGACCAGGATCTTGAACTGTATCCTCTGTGTGATGGGAAGCCAGTAGAGTTGGGCGAGGATGGGAGTGATAGGGTTGCGGAGCCTAGTTCTGCAGAGGACGCGGGCTGCAGAGTTCTGGATGATCTGCAATTTGTGGAGGGAGGAGTTGGGGAGGCCGCCAAGCAATGAGCTTATATAATCGAGCCTCGATGTAGTGAAAGCATGTATGAGGGTTTTGGCGACCTGCGGGACAGTGTCGGAGCCAGGCGATATTGCCAAGGTGGGGAAAGGTAGAGCGGGTCATAGCGCAGATGTGGAGTAGAAAGAATAGTTGAGGGTCAAACAAGACCCCAAGGTTCCCGACTGACTTAGCAAAGTGGAGTGTGCAACCATGGATGGTGATGCTGTCAGCGCCTAAGGTATGGAGGCGCTGACGGGAGCCAATCAGGAGAGCCTTGGTCTTGTTGATGTTCAACTGAAGAAAGTTAGCCCTCATCCAGGATTTGATGTCCGACAGACATTCAGTCAGGACAGTAGTGGTCCTGGAGTCAAGGGTGGAGCCAGAGAGGTAGAGTTGGGTGTCATCAACTTGTATTTATTTAGCGGCTTTCATTCAGGGCGGTATCTCAGAGTGCTTAACAGGCTCAAGAAGGCTTGAGAATGCTTCTATTACTGTCCTGCCACCCAATCCTCAACATTAGATCTACTTACAGGAACAAGACCAACTGGCATGGGATTGTTTTTATCACATTAGTTAGCCCTTGTTGCAAGACACTGATTTCTTTATCATATTACACCCTACCTATTACTACTGCAGAGTACACCAAATATTTCCTCTAGTGCCGGACACAAATTAAATAGGCTAGAAGTTGCCTATTATTGAAGTTGCTTATTATTATATTATTATTGTATTTATAATAATAAAAATAATCCTTACATTTGATATAACCCCCTTTCAGGTTGTCAAGATGTCTCAAAGCACATCACAGGATTTACTGTAAAGTGGACTGACTGTGTATTTTATGGGCGAAACGCGGAAGCCAGTTTGGCCACATTAATGTCCGCAAATAGTCATGGAATGTTTTTTATTTGTAGGATTGTTGGCCAGGACCCCAGGAGAAACTCCTTTCTCTTTTCGAATAGTACCAGGGGACCTTTAACATTCACCTGAACAGGCAGACAGGACCTTGGTTTAAAATGTCTCATCCAAAGGACAGTCTGAAATTATCTTTGAAAAATGTGCCAAGAGTGATTGAAATTATAATTACAAATCTTGGATACTAAAGGTACCCATTTTACTCATATTTATGTTTTGCACAACTGTTCTCTTGAGCGCAATCGTTTTCAAAAATCCAGATTTGTAAAAACTTTTTTAAAAAGATTGTAGCAATGGCTATGCTTAATTCCTCTTAATTTTAATGGAACATGGTTTTCTAGCCCACCTGACAATGTGAAGTAATGAAATTCCTCTCGGCCATTCAAAGCAATTGCTGCTGAACTTTGGCTCAGTTGAACCCATTGCCCGGCATGTGTGAAGTGATGCCAGGACATTGCCATTTAGTGGTCTAGAAAGCAATCATGGAGCCTGACTCCTGCTATCCTCCCTGATAATGAAAGCAGGGGGAGAGGCACACTGGTAAGAAGAGTGGATTAAGATAAATGAAGCCCTTTTATGTTCCTTCACAGAGAAAAGAAATGTATTTTATTCAGTCTTTTTATGAACATTAAGAGTGCCTGCATGCCATCAAAAATTGTCTCGGCTACCCAGAGAGCCATTCTTTTAGATATATTGCCATTGTATGCACCGTAATTTGAGCTTTCCTGCAGCGCCTTTCATATGAATGCCATGCATTTGCAAGCATGAATTAAGCATTCATTTTTTAAAAAAATCTGACAGCTTCTCTGGATGCACGATACTAAAATCATCCAAGTTTTGCTCTTGTTCTTATGCAAATTCAATCACACTTCTCAAATGCCATACTTTTCCCAGTATATTAATTATTGTTCGCCTATTACTTCTCCATTATACGGTTGGGGAGCTTAGCTGGTGTAGACAGACACTGGGTAAACAATCCCTTTTTGTCAAAAAATAATGCTATTTTCAAAGACTATTCATTGATCACTAAGTTCTGAATCATTTGACTTCTGCTGGATTCTTCACAAAAAACAGTAGCAAAAATTTAACAAAAGAAAATAACAACAAACTACACTATAATCAACATCTCACATCACTACAACAGCTTGCCCAGAGGCTACTAGTATTGGCAAAGCATTGGTTTTCCCTGCACCGTATGTGGCGAGGCTGGAAGGATTCAGGTTGTTAGACACAGTGGTGATACAGTGCGGGAAGGTGGATAGGTAGACTAGACCAATGCGTCACTTTGGTGCTGCAGTGTAACTCACCAATAAAGCTTGTGTTTTTAGACCAGGTATCACAGGATTGCCCCAAGAACAGTAGCTTGGCATATTATTATACTCATCTCCTTCAAGATATGACGAAAGAAAATGGATAAAAGGAAAGTTGAGGATATGAGGAGTAAAAGTAAGGAATAAAATCAGGCCATTCAGTCCATCAAACTTGTTCCCTCCACAGGTTTAGTATGTATTATTGTACTTATCATAAACTTGGCTAATTTTGTGTGTCAGAACTGGCACAGCTGGTAGCACTCTCACCTCTGAGTCAGAGGGTTGTGGGTTTAAGCCCCATTGTCGGAGGTGCTGTCCTTCAGTTTAGTCATTAAACCTCAGCCCTGTCCGCTTGTTCAGGTGGGCGTTAAAGTCTCTGCACTTTTTAGTCCTCTTTAAACTTCTCAAACTATTATTGAAATGATTGCAGAAGACTCCACCCTTATATTGGGCTAAAGTCAGTGGCATACCCAGACACCAGCATATTCCATACATGAATTATATAGTCTTCTGGGTTGACTTTCTCAATCCCATTTAAATCCTATATACCTCTATAAGTTCCCCTCTGAGAAATATCCTTTCAAAACTGAAGAGCCTCAGTTAATCTAATCATTGCTAATAGCTGATTCCTCTAACACTGGGGATGGCACTCACTGCTCTCCTCTGCACTGATTCTGGGTAGGCCCTTAAGTCACGGTGACCAGAACTGCATGCAATACTCTAGGTGTGGCCTGACCAGATGACCACACTGGTGCATATCCCACGGTATTAGGAGAACAACCAACTCTAGCTGAGACAAGAGAACAACACAAAATCTGTAAGCTAATGGTTAAATAATAAAAGGTTCTACAAGACCTGCCAAATCTCTTTTTCTGCCTACGTGTAACCTCTGTCACTGATTATGATATATGAGGAACCTGCAGACAATAAACCAGTCAGCTCTTCGAAACAAAAAAAATTAAGGTGTTCTTATAGCGACCTATCTCCATATCTTGGGTACTACTTAATTATGACTCAGAACATTTGGACAAAACAAGCTTTGTTTTCTACTCATTGAAATATTGGATTGAATTAAGATCTGGAGATCAGGAACAGTCTGGCCACAAGATGTACCATTATTCTGTTACTAAAACACAGGAATACAAATATTTGATTGATTGTACTTTTGCACATCAGTTCTCAACTAGAATCCTGTCCAAACATAACACTGACACTTCTCTGAGAACTTCTTTGATCAGAACTGTGCAGACCAGACAATGTTTCTGTTCGGTTGCCTCAGGCTGTAAAATGGAACTTTGATAATTGTTTTAATTGAGAAGCCTATTTCTCCCAATGCAGAATAAAATGTTTCCTTTTGCAAATTTGTAACTGTGCTTCATTCAGTTAAAACTGGTTTCATTTTTTGAATACTGGACTGCTTTAAATAATCAAGGAAACAGACGTTTGGGATGACAGTTGCTGAGAGGCATTATCTGAAGTTATCTGGAGTCAGTGAAGTCTATATATGAGTTGGGTTCGTATATCCAGGGCTTGGAATCCACCTTGATTCTTATGCAGAGGTAAGCACTTGCTGCTCAAACTCCACACCTCCAACCGGTGGAACCATCTCTCAGTGGGTTGGGATGTGTGTCTGAGCTGTAGCCAACAAGATGGTTCAATGCTCTCATTTCAAGCTGAGTGGTGCTGATCACTAAGAAGCTCACAGAGAGTCCCTGGTACCTGCCAATCACGTAGTAAGGGCTCAAATCTGCACTTGCCAGATGTCAAATGACCAACTAGTGACTATCCTCAACAACAACTTGCATTTGTATAATGCCGCTCACACATCCCAGAGCACTTGACCCTATTCCACCACCCCAGGAGGATCCACAGTATTCTAGGGCACTGCTGATGGTAGCACAGCCAGACCGGCTTGTCAGCAGGACGTGGAAGGGCAGACTAGTTCATGAGAGTAGGAATTCTTCCCAGTCAGCATCTGTTAATCCTGCAACCCACAACGCTAATGGGTAGGGAGTCCCAGATGGACAAACAGGAGAAAGCTTGCCAAATAATGCTTTCAATGCCAAGCTATATGTCTTTAACTGGTTAAACTCTAACACTACCCCATACATTCTGGGGACGCCAAGCCTAGGCTCTCGCCAACATGTTGCTAATACTTTCTAGAATTCGGTATGTAGGGTCGGTCTATGGTTCTAGGGAACAATATTCCAGACATAGGCAAAAAATATGAAACTGAGTTTAATTTGGATACTCACAAACATGGGTTTCCGCATGTGTCAGACACTCGGCTGACCAAAAGAAAATTCCCCAGTCACGTACATTTCTTTCCTTTGTTCTCTTTCCTCACTCAGGAAGGGTTGCTCTGGATCCTACTTAATGAGAAATCCAAATTTGTTCTTCCTCCCAAGAGACAAACAGAATACATGCATTTTGTGAAACTTTCAGTTTTTTTAAGGAATTATTACGCCCTAAGAGCGATTCGCCAAGCGACTAACAACCAGGTTCCTACTTAACGCAAGCGAGAGGATCTGGGTTTGATTCCCCAGCAGGGCAAAAACATAGGCAAGTTTTGTTACTCCACACTCCTCTGTTTACCTAGCAGTGTGTAGGCATACGTTTGTTAGTTGATTGGCCGATTGTTTTCCAGCAGTAATAATCCCTTCAAAACATAATAATAATAATAATTTGGTCACTCAATCCACGACTGTTTGTGGGACACTGCTGTACGCAATTGTCTGCCACTTTTGCCCACAAAATACACAGGCACTCCACTTTACGTATATTCTGTGATGCGCCTTGAGACATCTCGAAGACATGATAAAGCATTACATCAAATGCAAGTATTATTGTTATAGCTAAGTAAACATAGGTGTGTGGAGTAAGAAAACTTTGCCCTGCCCGGGCATCGAACCCGGGTCCTCTCGCTTTGGAGGCGAGCGCTCTAACCAATACGCTACAGGACTCCACGAATAGAGTCCTCTAAGCAAGATAACTTATTCAGTATCTTCTGTTCGCAGGATTCAAACAATTACCATACTGGTACTGGCATTTACCAGTATTTGGGGGCACTGGTAAAAGCCAGCACCAAGATTTTTTTAAATTACACTTAGCTGGAAATGTTGTCTCACTGGACTGGATCTCCCCATCCATTAGTCCGGCTAGCCAGAGTTTTAGTGTACTTAACAAAAGAGAAACATGCAATGTAAAATGTATGTCAGAAAAAAGTGAATTTCTCAAAGAAAACTATTTTTCAGGGCAGAACTCCACCTACTCCACCAGGGATGGCACATCAAATCTGGGTGGGCTGTGCAGACTGCAGCTGCTCTTTGCCACCCACCTGCAGTCTGAACCTGTTTCAGCAGTGCTCTCGGGACAGTATACAGTTCAATAGGCTCACCAAGTACTCTACTACTCCAGGTGATGTGAAGCCAGACATAACCATCTGGGCTTGGGTGTGTGCTGGATCTTTTCATTTTAATACAAGTGATGGGAGAGATTTATGTTGTCTCATTTCCAAAAAAAAAAAATATTAAAAAAATGCAGTTTCTGCACTCAGCTATTTAAGAAGAGCAGGAATTTGTTGCGTTTTGCTGGTCGTTCTGTGATTTCAATTATTGCTGTAAATTTTGTAACAATTCTTACCTTTGAGAAATACTGAAAATAAGATGCCTTAAATAAGGAATCTCATTGGAATTCCTGTCAATCCATGTGAACTCCACTCGAAAAGTACTGTACATAGGTCATTGGTATGACATACTTTCGGTTCCCGGAAGCAACAACAACAATGTACAATTATGTAGCGCCCTTCATGAGGGATAATGGCTCAGAGCGCTTGAAATCTGAATTCGACATGCATGCAAATTGCAATCCACATTTGCATGTTTTGGATTCCTTATTGTGGAATCCTGTTGTGAAATACCACAAATTAGACTCCAAGATCCTGTTATCGCTGATTCTACAACTTTGGCTCATGATTTTAATGCCTCTGAGAATCTTTAACATTTCAAATTGTAGACTGCACAAACTACTATGACTTACTGTGACATTAGCATATCAATGATAGCAACTGTACCGAGTCCAGCTTTTGATACAATTAAAGCCTTCTTCCTGGCTTATTATTTATGGGTACAAACTCAGGTGGATATTTTGTTGTCTAAATAGTTGATGTGTGGAAATGCATGGATTTTCATAAATAATGCTTACATTTGATAAGATGCTCCCCCAGAACTGCATGTCAGTCCCTAGACTATCAGCTCAAAGTTTGACGTGAGGCTTGAACTCACAGCATTCTAGATTCCGCGGTGAAAGACCTACCACTGAGCCAGGCTGCTGAAAGCCATAAGATGTTACTTAAGAGGCTTGGTGCAAATAATAAGGCAAATGGGGAAAATGGATGCATAGAAAGAGAGATGGCTATAATGGAGATATAGGGTAGGGGGAAAAAGCATTTAGGGATAAAAGGACTTTGAGATGTGGTCAGTGACATCCCCAGGGTTATGTACTAGGGCATCTGTTATTATCCATAAACCTCATAAATAATCTGTGCCGTAAACGTTGAATGATTTCCTGATCCCTCCCTTTCTCAGCCTGGCTCAGTGGTAGCACTCTCACCTCTCAGTCAGAAAATTGTGGGTTCAAGCCCCACATCAGGACTTGGAATCCCAAAGTCTAAGATGAACATTTTAATGCAGTGCTGAGGGTGTGTTGCAGTGTTGGAGGTGCCATCTTTCAGATGACACTTTAAAACCGAGGTCCTGTTCGGGTGGACGTTAAAGATCCAATGGCAATATTTAAGATAAAAGTGAGTTTCTGCTGATGTCCTGGCCAATAATCCCCCAAAATAAAATTGGTCACTCACTTCAAGGCTGTTTGCAGAACAATGCTGTGCGCAAACTGGCTGTCGCATTTCGACAACAAAATACATAATCAAAACTGCTTTACAGTATATCCTGTGAAGCACTTCGAGACATCTCAACGACACAATATGGCACTGGAACAAATGCAAGATTTTTTGCATAATCCCGCTGAGTGTGTCAGAGACAAACTCATGGGCAGAAACACTGAGGATAGACCACGTCATACTGACCATGAAAACAGCACTTTTAATATGATTCTTTAATCCTCTAAACCAATATTTTCTGAAAAAGAGAAAATCAAATACTTGTGACTTTCAATCCAGAAATCCCTGCTGAAATTTCATACATTGATGAATACGTTTGGTTAAAAACACATTGAATGGAAAGGGTTTGCTTTTAATAATGAAACCAATGTGTTTTTTTTGGAACAAAATACAATAGATCCTTTCTTTAAAGAGTCTTATTTGTTAGATTCGACCAAATTACAAATGTTTCACAAATGTCGAAATCCGGCGTAAACAAAATGCCATGAACTGTTCTTTTAAATCCAAAGAAGTGCTTCTGTTTAGACTGTTTATTTCTGTTATACTTACTCCTAACATATGTTGCTTGCAAATGAGCCTGCTGAGAAGTAACCCCCATTGTATTTTTTTTATTTGTTGCATCTGTCATTCTTTTGCCCGTTCATACTGAAGAGTCCTCAGTGCATAAGCTTCACCCAATGAAGAGCTCAGGCTGGGAGAAATTCTGATACATACTCCCTATCTTCCCATGCACAGTAATGACGTTTGAGACTTCTGCTCAGTCGGACTTCTCCATATTCCAGGCTGTACAATTAGAATTCATACCAAGTTGCAGAAAGAAATACGTTAATGGCTGGAAATAACATTTTACAAAATGCTCTCCTCCTTTCGACACCTGCTATTGAAGGAAATAAATGGAGCTTGCTTTGAAAGATTATTCATAAAAAAGTGTTTAAAGGTATAAGAATGCATGGAAACAATCAGGTCCAATTTGCAGTATTCCTTGATGAGATTTCTTAATTTATAATAACAAAAATCCTTATATTTGATATAGTGCCCTATCAGATCTTCGAGACGGCTCAAAGCACCTCAAAGAATATAATGCAAAGTGAATTGACTGCATATTTTGAGGCAATACGCGGCAGCCAATTGCATGCAGCAGTGTCCTACAAACAGCTGTGGATTGAGTGACCAAATTAATATATTTTTTAAGGGATTATTACCCACAGAAAAGCAATCCACCGATCAAATAACAACCCGGATCCTACTTACTGCTAGGTAAACAGAGGCATAATAAGGAAATTGCCCAACATTTCGCCCCACCCGGGTATCGAGCACGGGTCCTCCTGTTTGCGAGGCGAGTGACCTAACCACGATGCTACATATGAGTCCGCCAATCGACTAACTGTTTCTGCTATGGGACTTAATTAAGAACTGATACAAGTGAAAGTACATCAAGCACATTATACAACTCAAAAATAGATCACGATACAGCAGTGATCCTGCGAGTTGGTATCAGGAACTAATGGATTTCTTAGATAATTACAAAATTCATTAAGAAATACTGCAAAGTAGACTCCAACATAGGACACTGTGCTTTTTTCAACTTGACAGTGATTGGCATTGCCAGATAAAACAATATGCCCTCGGGCCACAACAGCAGATGTTTTGCTGAACAACTATCTCCCAATGATCAATCTCATACCGGTCGTTTTCAGTGGTTCTCCATTGTACAGGGCATTTTTTTTTAAGGGATTATTACCCCAGGAAAAGCGATCCCATTATGGAGTCCTGCAGCATATTGATAGAGCATTCGCCTCGCAAGCAAGAAGACCCGGATTCGAATCCCAGGCAGGGCAAAATCTTAGGCAAGTTTCCTTACTCCACATGCCTTTGTTTACCTAACAGCAAGTAGAAACCTGGTTGTTAGTCGATTGGCTTTTCTGGGGCTATAATCCCTTCAAAAAAATAACTAAATAATAATTTGATCACTCAATTCACGAATGTTTGTAGGACACTACTGTGCGTAATTAGCTGCTACGTTTCACTCCCAAAATATACAGTCAATTCACTTTACAGTATATTCTGTGAAGCGCTTTCAGACATCTCAGTGACGTGATAGAGCACTATATCAAATGCAAGGATTATTATTATTATTTGTTATAACATGGTGTTTTGTGTCTGTAAAATTAGACCTCCCCATCCCCCAATGTAACTCATCCAAAAAAGAAAGACTCTAGTCCAGCTTTCAGGACTATTGCTGAAGCCACTTCTAATCTGTGCAACCAACTGCGATCGCTATTGCGAGCATTACTTGCAATAGAAAAGCTCTCTTTAGCAGTCACGGATCATCAGCTGCCTCCTGTATGCTGCACGCAGGCACAAGATGCCAGTCAGTCCAACCCCATGCCAGAAGCATACTGCCACTTGTCAACACAAGTCCACAGAACACCCACATTATCAGTGAATTCTCTCTCTCGTGAGGTGCGTATAATAGGTCTGCCCTGCAATTGGAATCCTATCCTCACTTTAGACTAAGGAAATGTTCCTTTTTTCAACTAAGCTGCCCCATTTATCTACACACAGAACCTCCCACCCTTCTTACCAGCTGTTTCTTTGAATAGTATCCCTATGTGAAATGCCACGAACAGTAGATTGGAGCAATTCCATCTGCAATCACCCTCTTCCACCCACTGAAATGAAGATTTATGCTCAAGTGTGCACTAAAGGTTCAATCTCTGTGTAAAGAGTTTTTTGGAGTGACAAAGAATGTCAGTGAGAAGTCAGAGGTGGCCACAAGGCAGCATCATTTGTTTTAATGAAACCATTCTTCCTTGATAAAAGAGAACACTATAGAGAGAGTTCTTGTGCAAGTAATGCTCACACTTTTGCATGAATTTTTATTAAACAATCTGCCTGAACTATCCTTTGTGAAGGGCGCTATATAAATGCAAGCCGTCAATGTCGTAAAACACGAAACTTAGGCACTTCAGGCATGGCTCAATGAGTTCACTCAGTGTATGGCCAAGCCATAAAGGCTGGAGAGATACCTATCCGATCTGTGCTAAGTCAACTGATCTCAGTTAGGATTATGTACAGGTATGTGCTTTGTTGTAAATGCAGTTATTCAAAACATACCCGCTCGAATAGATAAAGAGCGATATGAATCTGCTTACAGAAGCACTGTTTCTCTGTTGCCTCATGGGATTTTATTTTCAGATATAACTGCTGAAGACAGAATGTTTCCTTCATCGCAATATTATCTCAAAATTTCAGGATGTGTTATCAATATTTAGGTGGGTAACTGAACTCAACAAGGTGGGAGCAACAGACTCCTGAAGTATTTTCACTGAACAATCTTTCTCTCTCTTCTTAACTATAGACTGAACAACTGATCTTAATGAAGAGAGATGCCAGGTTATGTATATTGTAGCAGAAAACAACAAACAGAAGGATTATCCCACAGCAGAGGTGAACCCTTGAGGATATTTCCTACAGCTTCCACTGAAGGTTCTATCAGGTCAGCCATTACATCAGTTTGCATTTTTTTAGTGCCTTTCACATGGAATAATGTCTTGGGAGTGCTCTACGGAATGTCTGGAGGGTGGAGGAAAGTCGGAGAGGCTAAAGAGGGCTGTAGGCACCGTCAAAATGGTAGATTTTTGAAGACGGATAGCAAGGGCACAAGACAAGACGAGTTCCAGAGGGTGGGGCATAAAGGCTGAAGACTTGGCTAGTGATGGGAGGGAGAAAGAGAGAGAAGGGGAGGCAGAGAACGCACAGCAAAAGCAAGTTCATCAAGTGTAGGGGGCAAGCAGAAGACTGAGGTGGCAGAAAATCGCAGAAGTAGGGAGATGCAGAAGAGCAGTCTTGGTCAGGATGTGCAGAATGAAAGATTTTTGAGGATTAAAATGGATGTACGTCACTGTGCTAATCACAACTTCTGTTTAGCAAATAAAATTGCAAAATCATCTCGGAGCTCTGCAAATCTTATTGTATTATTGGCATTTTATCATTTATTTGATCTTTTGTCAAAATTTTCATCTCTTTCATACGAAATCTTACAAGTCAAAGGTCATTGTCAATCCAATGGAAATGTGGAGCAGCTTCCCACCAAAAGCAGAGAATAACTTTTAACCACAATCTGCATTCCCAACATATTCCTTCAAATGCAAATATCTGCTTAGAAGATTCTAAGGATAAGGAATGATCAAACATTGTATGGGACCATTGAAAAGAGCTGAATATACATCTGATTCCCAACAGGATAGCAGGCATGTTTACTGAATTGATCAAATGCTTCACAGGACATTATGGATCCTGTACAATTGAGAGTTGGGTGGGGGGGGGAATATTACATGGGGAGAGAAGGAAAAATTAAGCATATAATAATACCACTGGTGAAGATCATCACATGAACCAAAAAGTGGTCAAAAGCAAATAGTTATGAATGGCCTCGGGAATGACCTAACCCCCAAAGTCACCATCTGAAGACAAGTGGCAACTATTGACTGCTTTTGACAACATTTTTGATTGATGTGATAATTAACACAGGGATAATATCAGATGCAACATTTTTTTCCCCTCAATATACAAGACATCAAGTCAGCGACGATTAGTAGAGTTGTTGGGATGGGCAATGATTCTGGAGTTTTCTCTGGCCTGATCACCTTTATGAACCGGGAGGAATGGGATCTGGGCTGTGTGACCAAACCAGGAGGAGTGTGACCAAAATCTATGTGGCAACAGTACATTTATCCTAATACTGTATGTCCAGCATACAAAATTTATATTTATTTATCTATCAGAAGTGTCATTAAATAGCAATTAAACAACATGGACATTAAGTCTAGAAAGGAGACTAATATCAGAAAGTCCAGTGGGAGAGTGAGGATGTTGAATGTGTGGGAATTTTGCAGTTTGTTTTAAAGGTTGAAAACAATAATAAACATAAATATCCTATGCCAAGGATTCACAGTAAGTACAGCCCAGAAACAAGTCATTTGTCCCATCCTGTCCAGTCGGTACTTATAATCTACACAAATGGATCTCAAGGAGCAGATGATTCAGACCCAAAGTCAATTTCAGTTTCCATTATCTCTGATCTAAAGTATTTCTGTTTTTTTTATACAGCAAAACACAAGTGGTGTATTACACCGGTGCAGTAAGGAACAACAGATGTTTCGGTCACACAGAGCTGTGTGTGTGGAATTGTTGAGAGATGAATCAGTGCAGTGCTCAAGTTATACTGGACGTTCTTAGAAGGTCAGCTTGTAAAAATCTCAAATTTATCCTCCTTGTGTCAACACACAATGAGGATGAAAACATGATAGATAGAAGCGCTGTACTAACAGTGATTTAGGAGTTTTCAATGAAACTGCAGAAATTAATCTGTAAGGGTTGTTTTATGGCCAGTGTTATCATTTCTGGCTTTTTGCCTTGAGTTTTCAGCCTTTTTTCTTAAAAACACCAACAACAACAACAAAATTATGTTTATATAGAGCCTTTCATGTCAGGAGGACATCCCAAGGCACTTGATAGTCTTGGCTTGGCACCCAAGCTGGCAGTGGGAGCCCATGGGGAGGTGGGGAAGATGACTGAAGGTGCGATCGAAGTGGAAGTTCTTGTGACGGACCTTGAAAGAAGAAATGGAAGTGTTGAGGAAGCCAGAGATGGAAGCAAGGCAACACTGGCAGGTATTGAGGAGGATGGCTTCTGTATTGCACATGCTAATTTGAAGAAAGTTATAATAATAATAATCCTTGCATTTGATATAGCGCTTTTCACGTCAGGAGGACGTCCCAAAGCGCTTCACAGAACACACTGTAAAGTGAATTGACTGTATATTTGTGGGCCAACGCGGCAGCCAATTGCGCACAGCAATGTCCCACAAACAGTCGTAGATTGAAAATGACCAATTTATTATTGTTTTTGGTTTGGGAGGGATTAATTATTAGGCGTGTGAAGTAAGGAAACTTGCCCAAGATTTCGCCCTGCCTGGAATTGAACTCAGGTCTCTCGCTTGCAAAGCGAGTGCTCTAACCCCTGAGCTACAGGACTCCAAGTTGAAGCTCATCCAGGACTTAATAATAATCCTATAAATAAAAATAATCCTTGCATTCACAGGATTTACTTGAATTTCATTTTGTTTAAAATTATATTTGATTTAATTTTTCAACCAAGAAAATGTCAGGGTCTGTTTGTGATCATTTGTGATTTGGGTCACCATGTTTGCAAAGTAAGCAATACAAGAGTGAGTGTCAGAGAGGAACAGCCTGACACAACACTGGAAATTTGAGATCTTTGGTCATGGGTGCAGGGGAGGGGGGTAAGGGAAGTGAGTAGATTTTCCACTGAGTGCTTCAAAACAGCATTAACATTTCCATTTCTGTAAACAATATGTATATTTCACACTCCTGCTGCAATATATGAAAAAACACAAAAAGCATCTTGGTGCCAAATGAACTGTAACCTGCTCCCACTCAGACACCACAGCTGGTTAACAAGCATGACATAGCCCCACATGTTTCCCACAGTTGCACGGATTTCCTTTAGCAAATTCTGAAAACCCAGGCAGAGGATCTCCCCAGAGTTACGTGGAGGGAGCGCAGCTCTCTGAGGTGGAGCGTTCTGAAACCACAGTTCAAAAAAAAAATAAGCGCTCAAGAAGCCATTCATTTCTCCAGATCTGGATGTAGAGCCACAGTATCAGGGAGGAGGGTAAAAACAGGCAGGAGAAAAATTGCATCAGTGCTCCTTCTTGTTGGATTTAAGGGAAAGCTACTGTATAGCGTTTTCAGGAAAAGATTTTACAAGGAAGTACTCCCCCTCCCTGCCTGCTCCAGAAAGCTGTCTGCAAAAATTGTGCGACAGGGAACATCCAAGAGGGAATATCCTTTGTTTACCTTGTCAATAAACTCCTTCAAAATCTGGCATTTGGGGTATAATCTACTGAACCTTTAATTTGCATTTGACAACTTGAAACAGTATTCCTTCCAGCTGTGGGAGGATACAAATTCCTCCTAAATGGAACAGGAATGGACTCGTTTTCTATATATTATTCCAATCATATTTGTTGCGCTGCTCAGAGATCCGATATGGGAAAGGATGGAATTGGGCTGACGCTGTTTCAGTTGGTCAACACTCACTAAGTAAGTCTCCTACAATGCACGAATGACCACTTTGGTTAAATAATGGTAGGCTCCAGTGTCAGTTGAACTTTAACCCCCCCCACCTCGAATCCCCCATGTGTGACACCACATTCAGGAGAGAATGGGAGATAATTGGAGGGAAAGAAAATAGCGGCATGACAACGGTAAGGAATTAATACAAAATGTCAATGTGAACTTTTGGCTTTGGCTTTCATTGAGTATATCAGTACAGCAGATCCTTTCCAAAAGGCTTTCTTTGGGAGGTACAGAAAGAGTGTGTTACAGAGAGAACTGAGTTATGGAGAAGGTGCTTCACATAATATCTTTGACAACAACAACTTGCATTTATATAGCGTCCCTCATGCAGGGTAGTATCTCGGAGCACGACGCCGAGCATGGGGAAGGTGGCTGTAAGATGGCAAACCCCTTATGTGTCACAATTGACTAGCTGGGACTCTGCTGCTCGGACACCAATTTCAGTTCTGACTTTGAGAAGTTGCAGCTCAAGTAGAGAGGCTGGCTGCTGCAACATCTGGGATTTGCTAATTTTGTGCCTCCCACAATTTAGACTCCAATGGGTAAGTTGTAAGAGATGTATATTATAACAGAGGTACATCAATTCTTTTTGGACTTGTTTAACTGTCCCTAGCAAAAGTGCCTAGTGGGTAACTCTGCTGGATGGTATCTTTCCAAAGCAATAATATTTCTAGCCCCGAGGTTGTCACGTTAGACCACTGGCATGTGAGAACATGCTGTCATCAGAGCCACTCTGGTACCTATTCTGGTCTGCAACGCCCAGCTTGACACATGTATGTACCAAGTATTGATCCCCAGACTTGTTCAGCTACAAAATTACTATTTAAACTTTTACTTCATTCCTCCCTCCCCTCCAAAAAAACAGCAGAGAGGTAATCTCTCTTTATCATTCAAAGAGTCATAGAATTATACAGCACAGAAGGACGCCATTTGGCCCATCGGGTCTGTGCCGGCTCTTTTAAAAGAGCTATCCAATCAATCCCACTCCCCCGCTCTCTCCCCATAGCCCTGAAAACTTGTCCTCCTCAGATAATTATCTACTTCTCTCTTAAAAGTTGTTAACGAATCAGCTTCCACCACTCGTTCAGGCAATGCATTCCAGTTCTGAACAGCTCGCTCTATGAAAACATTTCCCCTCACCTCCCTCTGTTTCTTTTAACAACATCATTATGCATGTTCAGAAATTATAATTTGTGCAGCAGGCTCCCTAGGGAAACAGTGAAAGCAGAAAGTGTTGATTCTCTTAAGAATAAATTAAATAGATTTCTGTTAGAAAATAACATCCCGGAATATGATATATAGTTTGGGACATGACATGAGACTGCCAGGATAGTGGAAGGCAAACTGGATAGACCTTGGTCTTCGTTCACATAGCAAATTCTTATGTTCTTATAATTCTGTGCATGCTGGTTACCTAACATGTAAAGTCTACTGGTCTTATTATTTCTCAGTAATCAGCTGCACAATTTGCAGTCATTAACCCCTCAATGAAGTCAAGGTAAAGCATCAATGGCACAGAGAAAACTGTGCTTCCAAATATGTCACGATAACCACTGAGCTGAATAAAAAACACCTACTATTTACTATTTACGCTTTGCAAAGTGGAACAGCTTACCAGCAGCCATTTCAAGGAGAAGCAAAAAGGAGGAATGAAAGTTCCATGTGGGTTGAAAATTTGTGGTGTTTACAGTCCAGAAGTGGCTGTGCTGATAATGACTTTTGGTGGATATCTGCAACCACCATTCTCAGTTGGGGGAAAAGTTCTGAAAAGTCCAACAAAAGCTCAGAAACCAAAAGAAAAACGCAGCCCACAAAACAGCCATCACTGGCCTTCATGATTCAGTTTCTACTTTCTTCAGCAACTCTGGTAGCAAATCTCTCAATTTCAGTCACAAACTGCTTTTTTAGCAAAGTCCAGTTTGTGAATGCTGCACTTTCCACTCACACCAAGCTCACATCACCATGGTTGGTAAACTTACTGGAGAATCAGCCCCGGTGATCATCCCTGTGTTAGAAGGAAAAGCAACCTTTAATAATTAAAAGTATCTGGTGCTTTGACCAGCACGTTCTGATTAAAGTATGAATTTTCCCAAGAGAGCACAATCGAAAATGACTTGATAATTGGAGATACAGGACAGCTGTTTCCGTCGGACGATCCTGTGTTGTTTATGGTGAAGTGGTAAATCTGTTTAGAACTGAAAAGTCTCAGTCCGAGAATGGTGTTTGAATATGTATGGGGCTAAAGTCCACGACAAAGGCATGTGCTGGGGGACGGGGGGGTGGAGTACCGTCTTCTGTTGTCGTAAATGGTCTTTGTATTATTAAACAAATGCTAACTGACTAAGGTACTATAATTGCCCTCAGCACCCGCTAGGTTAGTGGGGGGGAGGGGGAATTATCCAAGGTTACCCCGTCTCTAATGATTATCTACAATCTAAAACCTGCTGAAAAAGATCGAGTGTGGACATTGAGCTTAAAGAAAATATTGACAACCTCCTAACTCCAAGATTGGATATTCGGCAGACACTTTGGATATATGGCTCACACAAGCAGAATAGTTGCTTGATGCGATGTATCACAGGTTGCAATGAGCCAAAGGAACTGTGATCCAATACGTTTCGCCCATGTTAGCGCAGGGGAGTGGAAACACAAAATTGCAAAAAAAATAAAAAATGATCGATTTCAACAAATTTCTGCTCCATTTTTGTATCAGGATGCCAATTCCCTTTGAGCCACTAGAAGGATAGAATCACCAACAGCACAAAATTATTGCTGAATTCACACCATTGCTCCTGTACAACAAAAATCAAAAGGATCATTCCACTACTAACTTCAGCAAAATGACTTCATGTTAATAGATGTCCCATCGGGGTCTTTTTTTTTTAAACTTAAGCGTTTTCACCACCATCATTCTCTTGTAGACCATTTTGTAGCAGGCACTACAATGGTTGTGTCAGGAATGTTACTTTAAAGGTATACCAGTGTTTGATGGTTGCTTTCTCTGGTCCTTCCTTTGTTATGCACCACAGAAACCATGATTAATGATGAAGATTCACTGTTTGTCATTTTCATGTGAATCTCACAGTACCGATATCCACAAACCAAAAATGTCAACAAACTCAATGAATCTGATCTGCGAATATTGTATTTCACTCCTCGGTGGCTCCTCATAGACTACAACTCCACTGTTGTCCTCTGGCATTTAATTCCAATCTAGCAGGCTGGTCAACCGAGGACAGTTCAGCAGTAAACTCCCATCCTTTTCTCATGTACTATTCCGCACACATGTACATTCCAGAAAGGATCACTCATTGACAATTAGGAGGGGCAGTGCAAGCTGTAAATCCCCTCCACACACATATACACAATCCAGAGCAGCTAATAATAGTGCCTTGACCATTTTTCCAGTTAAGAACAGTTAACTCAACATAGGCCAGGGATGGAACTTGAATTTCCTGTGACACATGGCTCATTACCACACCATGTGCCCACCAAGCCATATTCAGATTAACACAAATCCCATTATAAGACTTGTAACAAAAAGTTCAACAGCATTAGCAATCGGCAGGTGATAACTTTAAGCTGCTAAGAGCAAAATTCCCAGTCACACACCTTTCCTGAAAAATGCTCCCAGTGAGGCAACAACCTGTGAGCTTTTCAAAGCTCAGAAAAGTAAATAAATAACTTGAGTACCCCAAGGCCAAAGCATTAATGAAGTCCTTGGATGGATATCACAGCTGTGCAAACACTGCAGGCTGGTGTCTCATTTATGCAAAGCTCTACAAACCACAACCCAGGGCCTGTTAAAGTCATTCATCCCAGTCAAAAATGGTAGGAGCAAAGTGAGCAGAACTGGCAAAGCAGCTGTTTCTGCTGAATAAATAAATGGGTTGATGCTCATCCACTGAAACCCTCCAATAAATCTAGCGCCTGTTTGAAACAAAGCCGTTTATGTGTTTCCTCTTCAGTGGAGGATCCTAAGGCGTTTGCAGCCCACAGTCACAAGGCTGTCACTTGGAGCTGATTAGTATAGACACCTTTGCTCAATTCTAATAGTCTGAGCCATCCAACGACGTGTGAAACAATTACAGCATTCTCCCCTCCCTCGTCACCCCAACCTCAAGAGCAGTCCATTTTCGTAGCTATTGACTCGCAAGTCCAGAGGGTGAAAGGGATTGGCTTCAAATATAATTGCTACCCAAACATCTCTGGTTTTCAGAATCCTGCTTGAGGAGTTACTGCTATGGAGCAGATCCAATCCCCGTTAGCAGAACTCCATTAGGACAATGTTTGTGACCTTACCACTGACCTCAATGCCCCTCAAGTGGAAGACGAAGAATGAGCCAGGGCTCCCGCACATGGTCAGAAGGCCAATAATTTGGTGATTTGCTTCTTGGCTATTTGTGGGATCCTGCTGTGAGCAAATTAATTCGCTACTGGGTTTGCCTATAAGTACAACTGCTCCACTTGACATAAATTACTAAACAATATAATCCTTGCATTTGTTGTTGCATTTTTTACGTCAGGGGAGCATCTCAAAGCGTTTCACAGAAATTTACTGCAAACTGTAGTGACTGGTAATTTTTTAGGCAAAACTTTGAATATGTTTCAGATTATTAGGCAATATATCAGGTGGAATTAATATTGATATTGCACCCAGTAATCCTTCCTGATTCATATACATGTTTGCACATCAAGCCATGGATATTATGGAGTCCTGTAGCTCAGTGGTTAAAGCACTCGCCTCGCAAGCGAGACCTGGGTTCGATCCCCAGTAGGGTGAAACCTTGGGCAATTTTCCACACGCCTGATAATAACCCCACCAGAAAAAAATAATAAATTGGTCATTTCAATCCATGACTGTTTGTGGGACACTGCTGTGTGCAATTGGTTGCCCCATTTTGCCCACACATATACAGTCAATTCACTTTACAGTCTATTCTGTGAAGCACTTTGAGAAGTCTAGACGATGTGAAAAGCGCTATATGAAATGCAAGGATTATTATTATTATTACCACTCCTCTTGGTCACATTGGCTGAATGACCCGCCAGCAATCATTGCCAAGGCTCGCATATGAAATATAGTCACTTGGATTGATTTAACCCAGGACTGCTCATGCCTGTGGGCAGACAAAGTGTCTACAAAAATGTCTTTCAGAAATAAGTGGGGAGATGAAGCTGCTCTGCTAAAGGCTGATGAGAAGTGTGAACGGACAGCTCTGGGTGACCCAATTTACCTGCACCAACCAAGCTCATATTCAAAGTGTACTTGTGCATGTGTGTAACCATACTGCGTTTGAGGTCAAATGTTTACATGTGTGCAGCACTTATACTTCCTGAAAAATCAACCAACAATGACTTGCTTTGCACGTATGGTGCATGTTGTAGCATGATTTCAGGCTGAAACAAAGTAATCCTAGAAAGTCCAAGCTGACTGCAGAATTACAGAGAATGTAGGAAAATCAACATCACATGTAAAATTACCAATTCAAAGTGCTCGAATTAGGTTTTTTTGGTCAGCTGAGTGGCTGACACTTACAGAAACATATGCAAGCAACCATGGAAATTCCTGAGTCTTCAATGGAATCCACATTCTCTCTCCAGAGGGACGTATCCTGCTTAGCTAATTCTGGAAAGCATTAGGCGCAGGTTGGCGAAAGTCTGGATTGGGAATCCCAGAGTGCGTGTTGAGAATACTGTTGGTGTAAAGCACATAATTTGCGACTGAAAGTATGGTGTGGCAAGCTTTCCCTCTGCCTGTCCGCTAGGGCCACCTTACCCTTTCAGGGCTTTGGCTCACAGGGTTAACAAGAGCTGTGTGGGAAGAATCACTGGCTCTCGCAAGGCCTGCTGATGGGCCAGGCTGGCTGTGCTGTTATCAGAAGTGCCCTGGAGTACTGTCGACCCACTTGCCTCAGGAACCGGATGACCAAGACCAACACAAAAAGGGATGGCTCATTCCTGACATTCCATCTCCGAGCATACCACATTGTTCAGAGCATGGATTCACACAATGCCAAAGTCAATACCAATGCAGGCTCAGTGAGTGTTGATGAGTGATGAGCCCCAGTGAAGCCCAGCTAGCAGGAGGCATTGACAATGCAAGGTTCACACCTGAATTGAACCCAGACTGGATACACTGAGGAACGAGCTTTGTCCTGTGAAACATCGAATGCTCCTCACACTGCACATCTGTGTCATCACCTACACAGAACACCCAGTATAATGGATACATATGATGATGTGACTGATGATACCACATTGATCAAAAGGTGTCAATCTTTATCACGAGCCTTGAGGAGGCGAGAGAAATATTTCACCTTTTACGTCAATGTGAGAATTGGTCATATTGTCACATTGTTACAAAGGGACTCAAGGTGAAAAATTGGTAGATCAATAGAAAGAGTGATGGGCAAGAACGAGTGCTACAAATCTCTAGCCATGGCCAAAAATGAGCAGTGCTGCCTTCCTGCTCCCTGGGACCCAAAGCCCTTCACAGGATCCAAGTGAGCAAATTTCCTTACTCCACTTGTCTCTGTTTACTTTTTCCGGGGATAATAATTCCTTGAAAATAAATGTTAAAAAATGAATAATTTGGTCACTCAATCCACAATTGTTTGTGGGACACTGCTGCGTGCAATTGGCTGCCGCGTTTCGCCCACAAAACATACAGTCAATTCACTTTGCAGTTCATTCTGTGAAGCGCTTTGAGATGTCTAGAATATAAGATAAGGTGTTAAATCAAATGCAAGGATGATTATTAAGTGTGTATTTTATAGACGAATGCCTGATACACTTGCTTGGCTATATATTCTGAATAAATCATTTCCATGCCTTTGCTTAAGGAGTAACTTTTAAAAGTTTTGTAAGGCAAATCTATACAAATGGCAGGGAGTAAGTTATCATGTCCTTCCATGTCCCAGATTAATACATGGCTAATAGGGATTGAAATTACAATGCTAATGCAATAAAATATCAGAGAAAGAAACATCACAAAAACAGCGAAACAGAAAATGAAAATGCAATAGCTTGTGATAACTTGACTGGCTGCAGATTCTGAATAAATCCTTTCCATGCTTAATACTCAAGGATTAATCTTTAAATGTCCATCGGACTCCCTGATGGACAAAAGCAGTCTAGCCTAAGAGAGATCACAATTTTGAATTTCTGTCTGTGCTGAGTTAGCTGATCTATGTAGTTGGGGCTCTATAATTGGCCTCTGCTGGAAAGTGCTTATATATGGGTGCTGAGTGAGGTCAGTCTTGGGCTTGACTGTGATGCCCTTTACTGCTAAATACCCTCTGACACTCACTGCAACATCTCAAAGAGCATTAGAAGATACCTGGTTGCAGGCTGTCAGATAGGGACAATTTGAGTCTTAACCAACAACAACATTCCATTTATAAAGCGCCTTTCACGTCAGGAGGACGTCCCAAGGCGCTGCACAGTTGGGTCATGACCCGAGCAGGGGGGAAATGGTCAGGGTGAGGGAAGGGAGGGAGCAAGGAGGGGGGAAATGGTCAGGGTGAGGGGAGGGAAGGGAGGGAGCGAGGAGGGGGAAGAGAGTCGAGAGAGGAGCTGAGGCTCGGTCAAAGAGAAGGTTTTGAGACCGGCCTTGAAGGAGGAAAGGGAGGAGGCGGCGAAGGCACTGGGGATGGAGTTCCAGAGCCTGGGGGCTGAGAGGCTGAAGGCCGACCACCGATGGTAGGGCGGTTGGGGCGGGGGACGTGGAGCAGACCAGAGCCAGAGGAACGGAGGGTACGGGCAGGTAGGTAGGGGGATAGTAGGTTGGAGAGGTAGGAGGGAGCAAGGCCGTGAATGGCCTTGTAGGTGAGGATGAAGATCTTGAAACCAAGACCTAGACCACCTTCTTCCTCTTCCGCCACATTATCTGCCTCCGACCATACCTTACCACAAATGCAGCCGAAACTCTCGTGCATGTGTTTGTCACCTCCCACTTGGGTTACTCAAACACACTCCTTGCCAGTCTCCCCAGCTCCACTATTCAGAGGATCCAGCTCGTTCAAAACTCTGCTGTCCGCATATTGACCCAGACCAAACTCCGTACCCAAATCTCACCAGTTCTGGCCAGGCTCCATTGGCTCGCCATCACCGAACGGATCGACGTCAAGATCCTCACTCTCATGTTCAAATCCATTCACCCTCTGGCACCTCCCTACTTCTCCGACCTCCTCACTCCCCAATCCACCACCTGGAGCCTCCGCTCGACTGGCGCCGGCCTCCTGCTCGTCCCTCGCAACCTCCGCCCCAGCATCAGAGGTCGCGCTTTCAGCCACTACACCCCAAAATTTTGGAACACTCTCCCTCAATCCCTCCGCCTTTCCTCTTCTCTCCCCTCTTTCAAGTCCCGGCTGAAAACTTTCCTCTTTTACTGTGCTGACGGCCACCTCCCCCCTTCCCCAGGCTCGGAGTCAGGCTCTGCCACTGCTAAGCGCTCTGTATCGCTACCCTGCATGGAGGGTGCTATATAAGTGCAAGTTATTGTGGTTGTTGTTGTAAACGGAATAAAATAATTACTGACAATAATAAGTACAAAATGACGAGGAGATTCTCAGCGTTGAGAATCAGTGATGTAAAAGGAGCAATACATAGGAATGTTACCTCATTATATAAAAGGTCATTCAGCCCTTCAGACTGACTACTTCCACAAACCAGCACAAAGTGTGGACTCCATCTCACCCACTCTATCTTTAGGATGAAGCTTATACATGCTTCTTGGCCCTAATCCTCACACAATCAAATAAAAGGTATTTCCTGCATTTGATTGCTCATTACACTACAACCGTCAGCTTCAATGAAATTGAAAGGTTCACACCATAATTAGGTTCAAGAACAAGACTGGAGGAACAGCCCGGGTATCATACGATATATTCCTGGATGACTATCAAAGACTGTGTATCAGCCATAGCTGAACTTACAATGATCAAGAGAGCTATTCTGCAGGAAACAAAACACATCAATCTCTTATCTTCAAATTTTAATGCACTGTCTCAAAAGAAATAACACCTGAAAGGTGCCCAGCAGCTGGAATGATCTGTAAAGCATTTTCAAAGTGCTACATCTAAAGATAGCAAGGCTTTCACCAGCTTCGCTTTCAAACCTAGCCAAAATAATCCTGATGGACTGGAAAGATACCTTTCTTCAATTCAAAAGATAAATCAGTTTGACTGTCCTGTGTCCACCTTAAATACTTTATTATTTTCCCCACTGTCTGCACAGATTCCTGTCTTCAAATTAAGCACCTGTTCAGACAAGAGACGATAACTGGAGTTACCACCTGGTTTGCATAAAGCTCCTTTTATTTGCCAGCCACGGTACCTGCATCTGATAAACTGATGGGATCAGCCAGAATAAGTTGGACGCAACTAGAGTATATTTGGAAAATCAAAGAGAAGCGAGTGGAAGGTATTCTATTCCTGACTGCTCTGGCATATGCTTCTCATCTTCTCTGCACTCTTTGGAGTGCTATGGGTACAAAATATTTCAACCCAAATCTGAGGCCAATGAATTGCACCTAGTAAAGTACAACCTCACAGCAGTGAAACCAGCAGTCAGCCCTGACTAATTCAGATAAAACTTCTCTCAGTCGCACTCTCTTTCCAGAAAACTGCAACAGCATCATTTTTCGTTTAGGGGAGATTAAAATTAAATAGCAACAACAGGCATAATTTTAACAACTGTATACTTTGATAACCTGTCGCAAAGCCAATTTTGTTTTCTAACTCCCTCACTTTTGCACTATAAATATGACAATTGATGTGCGTAGTTACCCATAGCAGCTGGCAACTGAAACCCTCCATTCTCTCCCCACCACTCCACTCCTTTCCAAACCTACAAATCTAAATTAAATGCATTTCACATTGGAAATGAACCGCAGCAATAAAAATACCAATGTACAGCAAACATCTATTTCTCAAGTAATAACTAAGACTACCTAGGGACTGAGAGGAATAGGAAATCAGTCAAAATTCACACTTGAATAAATTAATCAATTTAGAATACAACTTAATTTAACAACCGATATAATCAAAGGCTTGCGCGCCTTCCACATAATGTAGTATAAACATATATTGGCTAAATGTCACTTTTTAGTGAAGAGCTACCAGCCTCCAAAGTTTCATATTTTGGAGAGTGAAAAGTCAAATTGATTGTAGTGGCAATACTGTGATTGATACACAGGCAGAGTGAACAGCACCGAAAAACAACCTCAATTCAGTTCTGCGTTCAACTGAGGGACGGATTCCGTCAAACTTTGCAACAGTAACACCTTAGGCCTCAAGGTAAATACACAAAACATGAGATGGGAGATGGTGGCTGTCCTTCTGTTGAGATGTTAAACCGAGATCCTGTCTAACTGTTCCGGTGGACATTAAATATCCCATGGCACTATTCAAAAAGAGAAGAGAGTTTCTCCTGGTGTCCTGGCCAATAATCCCTCAGATTAACTAATCATTCAAATCATGGCTGGATGTGGCTCATTGTTGGGTGCAAATTGGTTGCTGTGTTTACCTATAGAATACCGTCACTACTCTTCACAGAAACTAGTCACAAAGCCGTTGAGATGTTTCAACCTTATAGACGCTATATCAAATGCAAGGATAAATATTAATACATAATGATTACCTGCTCCAAAAGACCATGGATGCAGAATGAATCAAGACATATAACTATTAAGGAATATGAACAAAAGGCAGGAAAATAGGACTGAATAAATAATGAGATGCAATGACCCGTCCTAATAAAATGGTAAAACAGCCTGAATACATTTGTTCCTTTGTTCTGATGTGTGTTTCTTTGCCACATGTTGAGGTGCATTGCTCAAGCTTTCCTTCTTCATACCCCTTCCAGTCAAGACGAAAAGCATCAGTTCTCTGAGTGAGTCGCCCTAACCTCATAGCTACAATCTGATGGAAGTTACTGCAACTAAAGCAGAAGATTGGAATGTGGCCACTTGCTGGTGGGGAGAGAGAAAGGGAGTGCTTGGGGGAGATATCACAGCATGGAGTCCAGTCCATTGCTACCTCCACACACTTTCTAGCAGGGATCTCTGCATACGGATCAGAAATGATCTGGCTAATTTTTCCCCTGTCATCATCAGAGAGAAGGCGAGACTGGGGACAACTCAGCCTAAACTGGGAATAGAAACCTGTTAGCATCCTCTAGGCTTGTGTGGCCATTATGGGGAAGATACAACCTTTGTGGGTTTTAACCCGGGTCTCAACCAGACAAAATATCCCCCTGCTCCCAATTCTATAGGAGATTTAAGACAGGGAATGGCAATGCTGAAATCAACAGGAAACAAATTGTACCCACGTAAGATCTTCATCTCCAAAATCTAGTCTGTAAGCAAACAAAGCAGTAGTGTCTCTTGAACTACAGCAACAGTAAGTACTTGATCTGAGCCAGAGTGGATGCATGAATGACTTGGGAAATTGTCTGGCACAAGTTGATGAAAAAGATTAAAAGTTCTTGACTGAGTAGCGGTGGAGACAAATGGCTCATTCATGTTAGCAAGTTCTGCTCAATCAACCGAATCGACGAGAGGTTTAAATTCATACATACCCTCGGTATAATTACTCTGCCCTGACGCTCTGTCTTTCCTTACTTCTAATGCCTGTTTGTGATCAGATTCCTTTGATTGCTCAGCATGAACTCTCAGCATGAACTTTAAAGCCTCTACTCTTAAGGTATCTAATGACAGAGTTTTAATGGTGAATACTACGAATTCCCTGGTAGTCAGGGAGATTGGATTTGGTTTGGTTTGGCCGTACTGCTTGGAACCAAATGTGATCCTGTAACCTGATAATACCACAATCATCCTAAAGCAGAAACAGGTACACCTGGATAGACCTATTGTCCTCCCCATGCTCTTTATTACTAACAAGCTGGACATCAGACGGTAACTGTATTTCATCTGTCTATCAAGGGTTGAGTTGAAGTGATTAATGCCCAGATTTACCTTTCAAGGATGAGAACGCAAGCAATTCAATTAAAAAATACTCTGGAATACCAATGGATGTCACTGTTATAAAATTTATCAAATCTGCACTATTTATAACCCTTGCATTTGATATAGCATCTTATAATGTTGTCAAGATGTCTCAAAGTGCTTAACAAAATTTACGGTAAGGTGTAGTGTCTGTGCAGGTGAACACAGCAGTCAATTTGGACACAACAATGTCATGTGTGAATGATCAATTTCATCTGGGGAATTTGTTGGCTGGAACACCAGAAGAAACTCCCTCTCTTTTCAAATGGTGCCTTAGGATCTTTAATGTTCAGCTGGATAGACAGAAGAGACTTTGGTTTAACATCTCATCTGAAGGACGGCAGCTCCAACAATTCAGCACAACCCCAGCACTATATTAAAGTGCCAGCCTAGAAGTTGAATTCAAAGCACCAACATGGGGCTGGAACCCACAGCCCTCTGATACAGAGGTGGGGCTTGCTACCAATTGAGCCAGTCTGACACCTAGTTCTCAGCAACTAAAGGTCAAACGCCTAAAAATGTGCATACTCGTGCACTTGTAGATGTGAGGATGTGATAAACGGCAGTCACTCTTCAGTACAGGGCATTAATGTGGAACCCACACTATAAGTAGGTCTAGAGATTTGTGGGGGCAGGTGTGCGTGTGCAAGCATAGTCTCCCCGCAGCCTGCAACAAAAGAGCGAAGGGCCCATCATTTTGGGGACACCCAAAATTACTACCATGGTTGCAATTCTGTCCAACACACAGCATTCGTATATTTAATTCAGAAAACCAACAGCTGCTTTCATAACAAAGTAAAACAAATAGTTTTCGCAGAGATCAGTTTAACTGATCTATTCAGTGTGGGTGTGAACACCCTCTCCCTCCTTCTACTGACATCAAAACAGTAGTAGTTCTGCGGTTGTCCCACACCGCAGGTCACTGAGACCCTCATACACACATTCATAACATCCAGGCTCGACTACGCAAACTCCCTGCTTGTCGATCCCCTCAACTCCTCCCTCCATAGGCTGCGGATCATCCAGAATTCAACAGCCCATGTCCTCTCCCGCACAAGGTTCCGCAACTCTACCACCCCCTCCTCACCCGACTCCACTGGCTTCCCATCACACAGAGGATACAGTTAATGATCTTGGTCCTCACCTTCAAAGCCCTCGATGGCCTTGCTCCTCCTACCTCTATGAACTTCTATCCCCCTACCAACCTGCCCACTCCCTCCACTCAGCATGCTCCGGCCTACTTCACAGCCCACGCCTCACCCGCCCCACCATTGGCAGGCGAGCCTTCTGCCACTCTGGCCCCACCCTTTGGAACTTCCCACAGTCCCTCCGCCTCGCCCTTCCCTTGCCTCCTTCAAGACCCATCTCAAGACCCTCTCTTTGACCGTGCCTTCGGTCAATCTTCTTCCCCCCCTGCCCTCCACCCTCCTCAATTCCGACCCCCAGCTTGGCTCCGAAACATTAATTGTCCAGCGCCTTGGGATGTCCTCCCGATGTGAAAGGTGCTGTACAAATGTAATTTTGCTGTTGTAGTTTGGCCGATACCAGCCGAAGCCTCTGAATGATGACACAGTTGTTGCAGCTTATGGAGCACAGCTTTAGAGTACCGCTGGACATGATGCTGATCTAACTCTGATTGATTTAGCATCCTATGCAGTAGCACTGCTCCACAGTGTCGTGTGAGAACTCCTCTCCCACACAATCTACTCTCCGAGTGCAGGTCCAGCTGCTGCACAGCTGACAACCAATAACCAGAAGGAGTCTTCTTCTCAACTACGTGATAATCTGAAATAATAAAAGGGAAATAAATACTTGCGGGTTTACCGTTTCTTCCTACTGTCATCATCTCAGTGTCAAAGATGTCCTGATCACTCGCCAGTGAGCAACAAGAGCAACAGAGGATTATCATTGGCTTTTGGCACCTTCACGCTGCTATCTCCAAATTCATGCCACATGATTCTTCACAAACCCAGGGGCCAAGTAATCTTTTGTAAAGTGATTTCCACAGTGCCCCGAGGAGGACAATTTCAGAACCACAAAGAAAGGAACCAGGTGGAACTCACATGCGCAAGACAATCCAGTTGGTAATGCAAGAGAACCAGGTGTTTCATTCAGCCCTGAACGCCTGGTCTGTAATTTCTCTATGCAGTGATAATGATTTACGAGTTGAAATGCTTGAGTATAAAAAGTCTGGACATGGCACATATGTGAGATCACATTTTTTTCCAGTCACCACGAACCACAACAGCAGGTGCTGATGTGAGATTTTTTTTTAGTAAATGCTTCATAATCATTGTAATGCGTCAGACTTTGCTCCATCGGTAGCACGCTCGCCTCTGAGTAAGAAGGCTGTGAGTTCAAGCCTCACGTCAGGAGCTTCAACTCATGTAGTCTAGCTGACCCTCCAATGCAGTACTTGGTGGGGGGGTATTGTTGGAACTGCTGTCCTTCGGATGAGATGTTAAACCGAGATCCTGGCTGCCTGTTCAGATAGATGTTAAAGAGTCCATTCGCTATTTGAAAAGAGAATGGAGTTTTTCCCAGTTTGCTGGCCAACATTCCCCCAAGTAAAAGTGACCATTCTCTTCAAGGCTCTTTGTGGGATTTTGCTGTGTGCAAACTAGCTGCCAAATTTTCTGACAAAATACGCAGTTACTACAATTTGAGACGTTTTGGCTTAACAAGGTTGCACAAAAACATTTTTTCCCAGTATCAAACAACTTTTAGGATGCAGTACTAACCGGGGATTCCCAAAAAGGAAGCTTTTAACAATAAAAAATCACAAATCCTGAATAATGTAGATGCCTGAACACATGTATCCTACACCTGATGTGTCCCACTGAAATTATTAACAATGCCTTTCGTTGCACAGGATGGAACATTATCTGTAACAGCAGCAATGAGTCAACATTCACTCTGTAACATGCACCTCAGATAGAAAACCCAAACTGTTTCAGGAAAAGGATGCTGACTTGTAAACGTTTTCCCCTCCAATTTTCTCCCCACCACCCACGCTCATGGATGCACTGACTCATAAGGCTAATAATAATATCACTACTAATAACATTAATCCTTGCATTTGATATATGTGCCTTATCACATCACAGAATCTATTGTCAAGTGGATTACCTGTATATTTTGTGGGTGAAACATGGCAGCCAATTGCACATAGCAGTGTCCCACAAACAGTTGTGGTTCCACAGAAACCAGCAACCCTTCGGTATCTTAGCAGTCCTCACATATTAGCCCAGGTGTTGGGCTTGAACAAGACACCCGCATACGAGGACACCTTGTATACTTGGCTCAGAACGGAAATTATCTTGGAGCAGAATTCCAGTAGGACAGCATGACGTAAATGGGGTTGCTGCAGGAGAAGCACTTTAGATTCCCGTGTGCCATTTACCCTGCAATTTTTCTACATGAGCTTTTTCAGTCTCTCCCCTCTTCTCCCCACCCCCGTTAAGTGCCATCAAATTCTTTACTGAGAGAGCTTGAAACACACCCATTCAGCAAAATGGCCAACAGATGTCACAAGCACTTCACAACGCAATCCCTGGGGTCACCAAACCTGGGCTCTCTCCAACCAGCACCTTAAACTCTCGCAAAATAGGTAAGCAGGGTGTGTCCCTCCAGGGAGAGAATGTGCATATTCCATGCTAAATACATGGAAATTTCCATGTGTAGGTGGCATATATATGTCGAATGCTCAGTCTGGTTTGGATACTCTTAAGCTTGGTGGTGGGTCCCGCATGTGTCTGACACCCGGCTGACCAAAAAAAAAGCACTTTGCTTTAAAACGATGAGTGACAGGGTGAAATGGGAAAGCAGGAAGAAACTTGGCCATCACTTTACAAACAGTAACTCCTGGGTTTTATTCCAGGCAAGCCCTTCCATCAGTAATTTATCTTTGAAATCTTCAAGGTATTTTCAGAAAAGCTCCAGCAGGCAGAAAAATGCACTGATTCACAAGCCAAAATCTTCTTTAATGCGTAAAGATCATGGCTAATGAAAATGCCAACATTCAAAGGGAACGTGCAATCCCAGGATGCGCTGTGCAATGAGGAGCATATTTCTGTCAGTCAAAATAACAGCATTCCAAGTTTTAAACTACGTTCAGTGCTGAGGAAAGATGAGTACTCAATGAGAGGCAAGTTTCTTTGTGGTTCACCTTACCCCCCCACAATCCTCCTTCACTCAGATTCAGGCCAGGTTGACTTCCCTCAGCGACTCAAACATGAGCTGGCTCCTACCCTGCACACACAGTCCGGATCCTAAACCTAGCAGTAGCCCCTTGTCTGGTCCTAGTGACAGCACTGAATCTTGGTTAATGATGGCCGGCCTGTCATAGCTGGCTAGAAAAGCTAAGCCTCCCTAAATTCAGGCAACCCTCGAGTTAGGGTGTTTGGGAAATTACACAGGATTTTTATTTTTAAGCGTTTCCCCTTGATGAACACCAATGGTCAGTGCTCCACCCTGGGAGATCAGCACTGAGCCCAGTTGGCCAGCAGTGAGCTGACAGGCCAGAGATGAGCCCTGGTGTTTGCTGTTCCACTTGAACCTTACCCATGTCAAACTTCAGTAAGCCCTAATTTATACCACTCATTCCTGCCACTGATGCTCAATAGATTGTATACTCTCAACACACATTTTTTTCTGCTTGGTCCTGTTTTAGCTACAATTTCAAAGGTCACTAAAGTCCTTGTGTAGTCTAACTCCTTATCGTAACCATCACAGCGTGAACAGACAACTCTGCAAGCTTACTATCACCCAGCACAGGTCTAGGAAGGAAGCTACTGCCAGACAACAAACACTATAGTGAGTGCAGATAACTGCATGCAATTTGAAAACTATTTTTGTTTAACTCTTCAGTTTTTTTCTGTGCTCTTCAAAGTCATTGACAGCAATGAAACTTTTGGCTGCAGCTTTTTCTCTCCTGTTCACTAGATGTAATGAGTTTACTGATGTATGCTGGGCTATTCTGCTCTATTTAGCAACTTTGTCGCTCTACTCTTAGATGAGAATAATGACATTTTAAATAATATCGTTAGATTTTAAATATAAAATGATACTATATGGGAAAACAATGGTTTGGTCAGCCAGGTGTCTGACACAAACAGATGTCCATTACCATACTTAAAAGAGTATTCAACCACAACTAAGAGTTCTATACATCTCACCTACACATAAGAGATTCCCATGTATTAGAATGGATTGCACACTCTCTACCTGAGGGAATGCATCCTGTTCACCTAATTCTGCAGAATATTAGGTGCAGGTTGGCTAGAGCCAAGGCTTGCGGACTCCAGGGTGCTGCTGGAGTCTAACCAGCTAAAACCACATTGCTTGCCATTGAAAGCACTGGCCAACAAGCTTCCTGCTGTTTGTCCATCTAGGACCACCTAACGGCTCGAGATAGAGATGGAAAAAGTCATAGAAAGACACAGAAAGTTAGAGACTCAGAATCTGAGACTGCCAGAGGGCCAGAGTAAAAGCGACAAACAGAGTGACAAGACACAAAGTGAGAAGAGTTTGAGAGACAGATAGTGAGACAGACAGAGAGGAGACTGAGAAAGAGAAACAGAGAGACACTGGCAGACAGACAGACTCAAGTGAGCGAGACAGGAAGATCGCCAGAGAGAAGTTATGAAAGGCAATTTTAAGACTGACCAGGAGGTAATTCTTACTTATTTATTGGTGCACAGTAGGAAATTCCCTTTGTTGTAAACATACTGGCGTAAATAATCACATAATCTGCATGTAACATCAAATGACACAGAGCTTTATCTCTCTCTCCCCCACAAACCACAGTAAACCGTTTTCCATAAAGTTTATTCCCTTATAATAAACTTTATACTGCTCTTAAACAAAGCACCTGTGAACTATACACCAGCATTAATCAATACCTTCAGGAAATGGGAGAGAAAAATAAAGTGAGGGAAAAATGAATAAAAACTCTTGCAAACACCACAGAACAGATCCATGATCAAAAATTTGGTTATAAATAATAACAACAATCTTCGGAACACCATTTTTCACATCAGGACATCTCATAGTACTTCATAGGATTTACTGTAAAGTGTAGTGACTGTGTAGGCATACATAAAGGAGTTCCACAGACATCTTTATTGGAAGATATTATACATTACACTTTACAGTATCCTGCGAAGCACTTTTCAGCGCCTTGAGATGTCCTCCCGGCGTGAAAGGCACTATACAAATGTGATTTTGTTGTTGTTGTCGTTGTTGTTGAACATCCTCCTGACATGAAAGGCACTGTACCAAGTGTAAGGATTTATTATTATTATTATTTTGAGAAAGATTCCAGTGAGAGGTTTCATTGACCACAGGACAGCGGTACGGGAGCTGTAATTTGCTACAGTATCCAAGGTTGGGGGGGTGGGGGAAACGGAAATCAGTCAGCATTCCTGCTCTTGATCCCTATCCAGTAATTCCCACTGGGTGTATCTCACTTATGTGGATGCCAAATGAGGACAGATTGAGCTGGGCTGTAATGTTGCCACAAACAATTTGCCCCCCTGACATTCGCTGTCTAGGCTCACACATGAAGGAAGGCCACTTGGGATCAGCAATTCTGCCCTACACAAATACTTGACCTTACCTAAAAGCTTGTTAAAATTCCAAAAGTAGCACCAGGAATGTTAAAGGCACCAAATAATATTGCTGCAATCTTTGTTTTATTTACGGAGACAGAGAAGGAGGACGGGTGTGTCAAATGACCTTCAGTGCAATTGATATGACAATCCATTGCGCAAGAGTTTATTTAATTCCATTTTACGGTTGCAAACACAAAAAGGTGTGTCAAACACTTTTTTCATCAAGCCCTTTGAGTAAGTTTGTTTGGCAAAACTGCAGAAACTGTTTTCCAAAGGGCAAATTCAAGTCAATTTTTAGTTTTTTATAAGAAAAACGCACAAAGCAAAGTTAGATGTTTTCCTACAAAGGTCTTCGTTACATCCACCCCACCCCCAGAGCAATTGTGAAAGTGACTCAGGGGTCTATTACAAAAGGGTTGTTTTGTACATCTGGTTAGCCAGTCCTGAACAAAGACTAATTCCAGCAAATGCAGACTACAAAGTTGACAACTGCTGGTGTCACTTTTTCTCTATGTTGCATCCTGCAGATGTGTGAAATTCCAGCGTAACCCTTTCACCGCACCTTTATGATGCTAACAAACAATATATCCAGGAGAAAGACCTGAAAAACAGCCTCACTTCATCATGAATCCAAGATGACGACTCTGAGTATTTTCGGTCAGCCTTGGCCTCTCCCAATCGTCAGAGGTTTAGGGAAGGGTGGGGGAATGTAAAGGTATTTCTAAACACATTTTAATATATCAGCCTCATCCTTAAATAAGGAATGTTATGTGTCTAAGACTGCTGCAATTCTGACCCCATAGGCTACCAAAAAGAAAATTAATGCATCTTTAAAATGATAAAACGTCCTTTCACATTGGAAATATTGCACCACGTTGACAGATTGCAAATCTAAGGCAAACAGTTTCTGTTCTTTACGTTTCTCTCCAGGATAAAATGCAAATCTCCTGGCAGCCTGTAGCAACCGCATGTGCTGCACCTTCTCAGCTGTGAATCTTGTCAATTCACTCACGTAATCCAAACCCCGTCAGAGACTCGACAGCAACTTGCTCTTATCTCCAGACCCGAGAACCAAACATCCTCTGGGCAAAACGTGACTGCTCGTCTCCAGTTTCTGTTCAGTTGCTGACAGTGAATGAGAGATGTCTTTGCAAACCCTCGGCCCAATGTGGAGAGGTAAACTTGGAGAGAGCACTGCCATAAGAACTTCTAATCACCAGAGTCATATTACACAGTTTACTCTGAAAAGAGAACCAGAATTCACAAAACAATTCCTAGAACTTGATAATAAGACTTCTTTTCAGGGGGCATCTACAGTAGGCTGACAAGATTGTTTTTTTATCAGCTGGGTGTCTGACATGTGGAAACCCATCACCTTGCTTAAAAGTATCCAAATCAGACTGGGTGTTACACGTACTTATGCCAACTATACATGAAAATCTTCACGTGTCTGGAATGGAATGCACACTCTCTTCCCTCGGAGCAACCCATCCTGATTATCTAATTCCAGAGGTGCAATTTAGGTGTGATTTGGCAAGAGTCGAGGTTTGGGACCACAGAGTATGCGATTTCAAGATCCTCGCAAGTACTTACAAATCAATTCACGCGCTAGCACCTTCCTACCTTAACCTTAACTTATAAATCAACTCAAACTCCCAACTCCTTGACCAACTAGGACCACACTAGAGGGTGAAAAATGATGCACTTAATGTCACAATTGTCACCGGCCCAATTATTCACTTCATCGGAACTTCTACTCTTGGCCATGTCTCATGACTGGCAATGAGTGAACACACCCAGCTGCTTGAAAGTGGTTGCATCCAAAGCTTGTAGCAGAAGCCATTGAGGCGTTTGTCAATTTTCAAACCTGCCACTCACTGCTGTTCAGAGCTGGCTTACAAAATACTGTACTAAACTTTTCTTTAGACCCACAGTGAGGTCTATCTAGTATTCCATGTGTTTGTGCAGCTGGGCCTACAATATGGAGACAATGCCATCAACCGTGGAGCAGAAGATGTTCCTGGCTGGATTATTGAACATTATTAGCAAACCGGGCAACATTCTGGATCTCAGGTTGCAGCCTTTCAATGGTGCTTTTAACAGCTTAACCAAATTCACGCCCACTAAAGCAAAAAATTGTTCCCGCTTCAAAATCAGCAGCTCTCCAAGCAGGAATCCAAGACAGTAGCTTGAGCACTTTCAGGCAGCTTAGGGAGCCACAGTTATTCAGAAAACGGTAGGACAGTTAACTCAAAACACAATTTAAGGAACTGATGTGTTCAGTCCTGACTTCATTGTGGATTTCATTTGATTTCTGCCTTGCTCTGATGTCCAACATGCAGCCTAACCAGAATAAATGTGGGAGGTAAACCGTTTGCATTTCTCAAATGCTAACAAGCTCCTACACTGCTCATTGTATCTTGAAGCCGATGATCAGCAATCATAATTCTCCTGCTGGGAAGTTGTGGTGTAAATGAAGCAGATCTAATCAGCCCCAGGAGGGGCAATTAGTTCTGGCAGTCATTTCAGGTACAGGAGGTGCAATGTGTCTCTTTGTTTAGCATTCCAAAAGGAAGAGAGATTTGCATGCTAATTTTGCTGAAATTCACCTCCTTTCGGAACAGAAACACCTGAACTCAGCCAATGCACCTGGATTCTACTTTGTCTCAGATCTGTCTCTCACTCTGTCCTTCAATTGCAATCAATCTGAAGTATGGACGCTCATTGGCAATAAACAAGAACACAATAACAACAATAATAATCCATGCATTTGATATAGCGCCTTATCGAGCTGATGAGGCTTCTTAAAGCTCTTCACAGGATTTACTATGATGTGTAGTGACTGTGTAAATCTAGGCAAAACGACAGCCTATTTGCATAGAGCAATGTCCCACGAATAGCTATGAAGTCAATGATCTTAACTGGGGCATGTTTGGCCAGGACACCAGGAGAAACTCTTGATTTCAATCCTGGATCTTCCTCATCTCAATGCAAGTTGTTGCCTCCTTCCCCACCTCTCCCTATTCCAACGCAATTTAATTCTTTGGTGAAGTTGTTTGTTTGCTCTTATTGCCTCTAGTGAATGGAACATTTTTCCAGGTGCAGCAAACAGTGGAAGCTTTCACATGCCAATTGCTAAGGTTGGCAACCTTCCTATTCCATGTATACCATGGGATTTATCTGCTCGTCACATATGGCAGAAAGCCTGATTCTGTTAACAATCAATAAGTAATGGACACCAGTGTTAGGAGCAAGTCAAAGACCCTCCCCAAAGTCTGTTATAGCTTTTTAAAAATAATAATAAAATGAACGCAAAGATCCCCTAACTTCACATTTAGATTCCCTGCTTTGTGCTGATGGCAGTGCTAGGATCAGAGGCAGAGCAGCAGGATGGATAAATCAGTGTAGCTTTCAGTGGCGTCAGCTACAAGAGCACTGGATCTGAAGAAGAATTACAGGCAATATGCCATATTCTGAACCACAGGACTCAAATTCCTGTTGTGTTTCGATTTTGCTACGTGTTTTATAAATCGGGAAATCTCATCAGAAAAAGTATTGTCCATGTTACTACACGGTAACGCCGATGGAAATTTCTGCCTTGATGTCCTTAAAGATGTGTGCATAGAAGGAGGGACAGAGAGAGAGTCTGGCAGGATGCTTCTTAATGCTAATAAAGGATGTGGGAGCATAGGAAGAGCGTGTATCTCCCTCTTTCAAACAAACACGCACAGATTGTATTATGTCATTGCACAAGGTCATGCAGTAGTGTTTAGAATGACTGTAACAAGCATCGTAACCGCCACAGCTGTCACAGGAGAAACATGCCACTGTACAAATCAATCAGGGTTTAGCATCACAGGTCTGGTAATGAAATTGTCAGTCACCTTGCAAATTCTAGTCAAAGACCATGGATTAACACACACAAGGCAATGGACAGCTGTACAAATTGGATAGCTTCAAACAGGTCATGCACACTAGGGTGCCAGATTGTCATTGTGGGACACTCAGAACCAAAACCGCAGCACATCCTGACTTGATCAGTTGTATATTGCAATACAAATGGCTTTGCATCATTTATAAATAATCTAGGCTTGATTTACAATTCTATAATATAGTAATAATAATAATCCTTGCATTTGATATAGCGCTTTTCACGTCGGGAGGACGTCCCACAGCGCTTCACAGAACACACTGTAAAGTGAATTGACTATATTTGTGGGCGAACGCGGCAGCCAATTGCACACAGCAATGTCCCACAAACAGTCGTAGATTGAAAATGATCAATTTATTATTGTTTTTGGTTTTGGAGGGATTATTATTAGGCTCTGTGTGGAGTAAGGAAACTTGCCCAAGGTTTCACCCTGCCTGGAATTGAACTCAGGTCTCTCACTTGCAAAGCAAGTGCACTAACCACTGAGCTACAGGACTCCAGTAATAGTAATAATATAATAATAATTTGATATAGCATTTGATATAGCACCTTGTCAGGTCATTGAAATGGCTCAAAGGGCTTCACAGGATTTACTGCAAAGTGTAGTGACTGTATTTTGTAAGCAACTGTCAAGTTTTTAGAGGGGTAAGAACGGTGCCAGTGGACAGAGAGAGGTTTATGATATCTGTGAGTAGGGGGGCAAGGAGGTGGAGCTGGGAAGTAAGGAGAGGAGTCGAGTGAGCAGGTGGTTGGTTTCATGTGGGTTATGGTGGTGGTGAGAGGGGAGGGGAAACAGGTTCAAAGGTGTGGAGGGAGGGATGGGTAGGGGTCAGGATGTGAGGGGAAGATGGGGAGGGTGTAGTGGTTGGAAGGGCAGAGGCAGCTGAGCGGATCCATTCGATTTTGGTTTTGAGGAAGTCCAGCATCTCCTCGCAGTTGGCATTGGAGTAGAGGATGGACGAGGCATGAGAGGATTGGCAGAGGAGCTGGTTGGTGATAGAGAAGAGGAACCTGGGGTTGTCCTTGGCTTCCAAGATTGGAGTAGAAGGACGATTTAGCGGAGTCAAGGGCGGGGAGGTAAGATATGAAAGGTCCAACCAGATCTGCCTATTGGATTTGAAGCAGGTGCGTTCAGGGGAATGCACCTGAGCCTTAAGATGGGTTGGTTGGCGGTGGGGGGAGAGATTGAGGAGTTCAGAGAATGAGAAAGGAAAAAATGACCCTTTTCATCTCTCTAAAAAGTAATTTCAAAAACAAATAGGCTGTTAATATATCCCAAATGTAACAAACAGCCTTTAATCTATCTCAAAAATGGTATTTGAAAACAAACAGGGCACTTCTTTATTTATACTTGAAATGATTGCTGACTTCATTTAACTTACTAAGTGTTGAGTTAATTATATTCTGATATTCCAGTTGTTGGTTTTTGCTCTGTGATTGATCAGACAACAGACACACTGTCAGCACAGGCACTGAAGGAGACTAACACCAATCCCATAACTTGAAGCATTTTTCTTTTGAAGTAGAATAAGCGATTGCCCAAAAATATGGAATGAAATATCCATATCAGATTAAACAGCTGGCTTGGACTTAGAAAGTCAACATATTGAGGAAGGAAAGTCCCAGCCAACTATCTCTCTTTTTGCCAATTTTTCTCCCCTTTCCTAGCCCCCTCTCCTGAAGGTAATGCCTCAGGTTTGGGTCTTGTTCCCACAGGCATCAACAACCATCAATTATCTCATGAAAATGACAATTCCTCATGCAACTATCCAATCAAACTATTCAACCATATAGGGCCTCACAAACAAGTCCAATCTACTACTCTAAGCTGACATCTGAACATGTGCACTTTCCAGATTTGGGGTGAAAGGGGCCAAAGGAATGGCTGTTTTTGCATTCCCAAAGCACAGCGGCATGAAGGCTCAGAACCCTATGCTTCAGCTAAGCTACTGACTCAGCACAAACCAAGCATTGAACTTGTGACCTTCTTGTCTGTAAGGTTTAATGTTACACCAGCTGCTACAACAAGTGGTTCTTTATCCAATCAACCATTGCTGGAGGTCACCGTCCAAGTGTCCCGAGAAGAGGGGAGATAAATTTTAACTTTCCACAAGCGGAAAAACACATTGGGATGGGTTTATCACACACAGACACACATGCAGACACACTGTATGAACCACTTCTGTCTGTTCTGTGTGTGGCCCATTTCACGGTAATGAACACACTGATTTCTTTGTTTCAAGTCCACTGCCACAGCTCAAAGCTACCTCATTGCTTTGTGATCTGACTGTTTGCAGCCAATGATCTGTCTTTTGTTCTCTGATTAACAATACACTCAGGTACAATGCTTCAAGAGACAGTAGTTAATATGAATCTTATGATATAGATCCTACAGCATTGACGGGGTTGTCAAAAGTTGAAGGTCAATATGCCGGTGCTATTTTTTCACTCATCCACTGCCTGTCCTTCACCTTCATGCTTCAGAAGATCTCAGAAAGTGGGAGGAATAGGAGAAGGTGTACTCATTTTGCTCGCCAATCAAAGTCAATTGGCGTATCGTTTTTCCAATGTGCTCTGTGCTATGCAAAAACAGCCATATATTTGGTCCCTTTCACCTCAAATCTGGACAGTACACATGTGCAGATGTCATCTTAGATTAGTATTGGACTTGTTTGTGAGGCCCTCCATGGTTAAATAGTTTGATTGGATAGTGGCTTGAGGAATTGTCATTTTTGTGAGATAATTTATGGTTGCTGGTGCCTGGGGGACAAGACCCAAACCTGAGGCATTAACTTCAGGAGAGTAGGTTAATAAGGCAATTTATCAAATGCAACGAATATTATTCTTAAATATCATCCTATAGACCAGAGATCGCCAATTTGTGGCCCATAGGATGCATTACACATATGCAAGTTGGCCATCCCTGCCATAGACATGGAACCATCAGATATGTGAGCCTGGCTCAGTTCGTAGCATTCTCGCCACTGAGTCAGTAGGATGTGGGTTCACACCTCACCGCAGGACTTAAACTCATGTAGTCTAAACTGACACTCCAATGCGGTGCTGGGGTGGTGTAGCCTTGTCAGAGATGGTATCCTTTTGATGAGACGTGAAACCGAGGTCCCATCTACACGTTCAGGTGGATTTTAAAGTAGCACTACTCAAAAAGAGAAAGAAATTTCTTCTGGAGTCCTGGCCGATAATCTCCCCATCCAAACCCCCCAAAAAATCAGTTACTTTGTTTGTTTACTTGTTTCCCCATTTGTGGGACATTGCTGTGTGCAATCTGGCTGCTACATTCGCCTAGAAATACACAGTCACTAAACTTCACAGTAAATCCGTGAAGCACTTTGGGAAGTCCTCCCGACCTGAAAGGAGCTGAGCCAAACACAAGGATTTAGATCCCGGATTTAAAAAGGAAGAAGCATTGGCTATAAAGGCTGTGTGTCTGCAGACAGCACAACAGCTCAATGTCATTATATGTTAAATAACTGGGTGGGGGATGAAGGAAGAAAAACCGTGAACACTGAACTAACATCTCATGTAGTATCTGTGTGGCCATTGTGGTTTACCACTCTATCCAGTGGTGAGTTCAGTATTTCTTGCAGCTGTTGTGCCCATCTGTGCCCATCTGCCATAGCTTACTATCCTAGCTCACACATAATACACTTGTGTGTGTCTGCTTGGCTCAGTTGGTGACATTCCTGACTTTGAGGCAGAAGGTTGTGGGTTGAAGCCCCACATTGAGATTTCAAACTCACATATTCTAGGTTGACACTCCAATGCAGTGCTGGAGAAGTGCTGCATTGTTGGAGATGCCGTACTTTGGATGAGGCATTAAACTGCCGCCTATTCATTTAGACGTTAAAGATCCCATGGCATTATTTGCAAAGAAAGCAGGGAGTTTCTCCTAGTGACAAACCGTCAAATAAAACTGGCCACAGTAATTGGTGGGACAGAGCTCCGGAAGCAGATTGTGATGGAGCAGAGTCCCTGGGGGTCAGTTTGCTGTACTTTCGGAGACACAGAGATGCAGCTTGCAGAATGAGCCAACTCTTTCAGGAAAGGAAGGTAGATGGATGATTTCCACTTAACTGCCTCACCCAGAGTGTGGCGAATACATGGAACAGGTTGTCCCTGGGAGGCTACGAAGGCAGGTGGTGGAGAAGGAATTTGAAGTGGGCAATAAGACGTCTGAGAGGGATTTAGGGTGGAAGCCATGTGAGATTGTGAGCAGTGGTATTTAGTAGATGGGACCGATCCAATATAATAAAATGATCTTTCCTGGTCCTGTACTTTCCTACGTTTGCAAGGAAGGAAATGTACGATGCAGGAAAATCAATGTATTATAAAAACAAACAAGTTGTAAGCACACCAGCAAAACATCATGCATCAGTGTTCAATCTCTAACAGTGGGAGATCCACGTCTGGAGAGAGTAAGTGATGTTGAAGGATCAGAGCCCGTCAGTGCCTTCACAAGAAGCATTTTGGTCCCATTCAAGTCATTGAATCTCGACACCCACCATGCAACTTTCAAGTTGCAATAAGCGATTTACATATCTATCATCGAGACATTCCTGCATGTCAATAAGCAGCAACAGTCCCACCATTTTTGAATTTCTTATCTCCCCTCCCACTTTTGGCAACTGTTGGCCGAAGATATTTTTGTTGCTATTTTGCTTTTTATTCCAGGCTGTTTTGTTGCACCTCAGTTTACAGATTGGGTGAAGTAAAGGAACCGTGCGTGCTGAGCTGCTTCAGAAATTCCAGCAGAGCAGCCCAGCAGTCCGAACATGGGAATTCTCCGGGGAGAAATCTTTCCCTTGTTAAGCACAAACATCAAAGCTGTCCATCTGCTGCAAGACTCAGATTTTAATCACACCGCTTAGTTTTCAGTTAGCCATCAGAATCTGTTCTCAACTCCCTGTCTCAGTCCCTCTGTCTTGCCCACCTTCAAATCACACCTGAAGACTTTCCTCCTCGACCATGTCTTCAGTCACCTCCGTTCTCTTTCCAGTTCGGTGTCAAACCACATTGCTGTTAAGTGGTCTGAGATGCTACTCACGTGGAGGGCACCATATAAATACAAGTTGTTAACTAAAACTTTTTAAGTAGTTAGACTGCCTCAAAACTAAGATTAAAGAGTACCATTTCTCATTTAGGCATGTTCCTTGCAGACCTGCACTGCAGTAAGATCTGGAGAGCTACGATACAACAAACATTGCCAGCACTGAAGCTAGAAGGCATTATAGGACTGTGATGAGCTGATGCTTAAATATCCATTGAAGAAATGTGGAAACAGCACCTTTATCTCAAACAATGTAGAGTATCTCTTTTTGTTCTTTGCCAAAAAAGCCTGATCTGATGTTCCAGGTCAGCCATGGTGCAAAGGATACCTCTCAGTGTCACATCATTAAACACGATGACAACAACAAGTTATAAAGCGCCCCTCACGTAAGGTAGAGTCCCAGAGCGCTTGACAGTGGCGGAACACACCGCTGAGCCGGGGGGAAGGGGAAGTGATCGTAAGCACGATCGAAGAGGAAGGTCTTCAGGCGCGACCTGAATAAGGGGAAGGAAGGAGCAAGACGGAGAGATAGATGAAAAGTGTTTCTGAGTTTGAATATCAATAAACACAGAAGCCAAAATAAAACACATGAAAAAGCAACTTAACTCACTTTAGTGTTTGTTGCTGGAAGAGCGTTAGAAACTGTCAAGCTTGCCCAGTCTTGTTTTAAGTAGTAAGTGCAGCTTTTTGGCTTCAATTTCACATACCTTTATGCTCAAACGGCTATCAGCTCTCGTCTTTGGGGCAGCAGGTCTGTGAGTCATGTTAAACAGATTCAGCACCTAAAGCCACACAATACCATAAAATCCACTCTCTGGCACTTCATGCTCTGTTCTTGAGTCCTTTTCATTTGCAGTGGCAAAAGATCTCTCACATTTTGCAGTGGGACTTCGTTCACATTTAACCCATAAGAATCTACACTCTAGGCACTGGGTATAATATATGTAAAAAGTTATTCTGCAGAGCTCAGTATTGGAGACACACTGCAGGCTTGAACAGTTGAGTCAACCCCCAGAGTCCAGGCTTCTCCCCTGCTGCTTTATTATGCATACTGATGCAACTTCCTCCTCCTATTCTCAAAGTTTAAACATACACACAATTCAATGTAGCCCAGCCCAGCAGGGAGTCAGAGCTCATCCCTCATCACTCTTCTACACAAAGGCACTGTCGCCACTTTCAGCTCAGAAGGTCATGATTCCAGGGGAAACCCTGGCTCCATTTCACGTTATGATTTTTTTAAAAAAGCAGAATGATACATGTCGAAGTGTGCTGAATCAATCTTTACTTTCCTGTCAGACCTGTTCTGATGAATTGAGGAAGGACCGCAGAGTACAGCATAGCACTGCATGGTATGCACAGCAATGTAGCACTGCACTTTTAATGTGCGTCAGAAACATTTTGAAGCCCTGTCACAAAAGTGTGTGCCACTGCCAGAATTTCATGTGAACCTGAACAAACAGAAGATACTGTAATGCCCAGCTCTGTATACGAGTTACAAAGGTTTTATATACCATGAAGGAAAAAACTATAAATCTTCATTATTTTGTTTTAGTTGTAGAAGACTGAGTGATAGCACAAGGACAAACCGCAGTGCAAGTCTCCAGCGAAACTGAAATAACAGGAGAGAGGACGAACATTGTGCAATTGGCTTCTGCGTTTCGCCCACAGTCAATTCACTTTACAATACATCTGTGAAGCGCTTTGAGACGCGTCAACGATGTGATAAGACGCTATATCAAATGCAAGGATTACGACTATTAAATTGAATCAATGGCTAAGTGACTCCAAGCTTGGGTTTCAATACCATCTAATACAATGCGGGTCTGGGATAGTGCTGTTTTGTTGGATATCCCAACCTTTGGATAAAACTTAAAACATGATCCCCTCTGCCTGTTCAGTGGGATATCAAAGATCTCATGACACTAGTCAAAAAGAGAAGGCAATCACTCCCAGTGTCCAAGCCACCAATCCCCCAAATTTACTTCACAGCTGTTTGTGGGATAATACTATGCGCAAATTGGCTGTTGTGTTTGCCTACAAAACGCACAGTCACTAACAATTTACAATAAATCCTGCGAAGCGCTTTGAGACCTCCCTACATGAAAGGCATTAAATCAAATGATACTTTCTAGAAGAGTTTTGAAAGTGGAGAGGATGAGTGCAAGATGGAGAAGGGATTCAATCAAAGCGTTCCAGAGAACGGAACCTGGTGGCCTAAAGTACATCCATCCATGGGAATGAGGGTTGTGGGCACGTGAACCAGCCAGAGTTGGCAGTGTGGAAGGAGTCAGTGGGAGATTGCAACAATACGGTTGGAGGCATTTGAACGGAAGAACGAGGATTTTAATGTCAATCTGCTGGGAGATGGGAAGCCATTGGAGAGGAGTGAAGATGACTGTGATAGACTTGCAAAGCCTGGTACGTGAAAGGGTAAGAGCTGCAGAGTTTTGGATGGCATGTATGGCCCACTTTGATCTGCTCCACCATTAATGGGCAAGCCTTCAGCCATTCTGCCCCTGTTCTCTGGAATTCCATTCAGGAGTCCCACTGTCTCACTCCCTCTGCCTTTAAAACACACCTTAGGACCTATCTTGTTGATCCTTCTTTTAGTAATTTTAACCATCTATGGGTTAAGTGGTGCTGCTCCTTAAAGAACTCGTATATCTTCACTTCCGCAGTCAAACGTCACAATTTAAATGTAGCGTACGTGTGTGCTCAGATCAGTGTACTTGACTTGTACTGCCATACAAGCCCAGTAGACAACTTCAAGCACTGAAACAACCAAACACTTGAGTTCTCCATTCGTTTCATGACTGAATCTATCTCACAATATCAAGCATTCTGTTGCCCTGCCTCTCAGATCAGTCGGGACTGTGATTGTTGCTGCTTTGATCAGGAGACTAAACAATGATGAAGCATGGAAAGAAGCCAGTAGGAATTAACCTGAAGGCCAACATTTTCCACACATTAAATCTTTATCTGAATGAAAGTATTCAATTCACTGGATACTCTTTGTAAAACGGTTTATTATTCATTTTCCAAACACAGTCCAAAACCAAGAACAAAACAACAATGCCCAAAGTTTAATTAAGCTGATATTCCCCGAACCAGCACGGAACTGGGTGGGATCCCCACAGCAGCAGGGTCAAAGGTGCCATCCAACAGCTCAATAGCTGCAGCAAGCAGCAAAGGGCACAGACTGCACTGGGAGCAGCAATTTTCCCACTCAGTTCCCGTTAACCCGACAAGCCATAATGAGCAGTGGTACTCGCTGGATAAGTTGTGTGAAGTTTACCAGGCAGTGTTCAAAATAGTAAGCTGGTTCGCCTCCAGTCTGTTTTAGCTGGTTAAACTCCAGAAGTAATAATAATAATCCTTGGATTTGACATAGCGCCTTATCACATCGTTGAAACATCTCAATGCGTTTCACAGAATATACTGTAAAGTGAAATAGCTGTCTATTTTGTGGGCGAAATGCATCAGCGTGTCGTAGATTGAGTGACCGTGTAATTATTATTTTTTTCAAGGGATTATTACCCCCAGAAAGCGATCCGACAATCAACTAACAACTAGGTTCCTACATACTGCTAGGTAAACAGAGGTGTGTGGAGTAAGGAGCTTGCCTTAGGTTTTTCCCCGTCCGGAATTCCAACGCACTCTCTGGGGGCCCCAAGCCTTGGCCTTGACGTCTTGCTAAATTACCTAACACTGATTAGGTGAATAGGGTACCTCCTTCCTGGGAGAGAGTGCATTCCAGACAAACAGAAATTTCCAGGCTGGTGTGGAACGATTAGTTTAGTTTGGTTTCCGTATGTCAGTCACTTGACTGAGCTGAACAAAAGGAAATGAAATTGAGGAGATATTTGCCAGATCACCTCTGTCAGTCATTGCCCAGGACATCGACAGGAGTAGATTGTCCTATGATGTGATGATTATCACCAGTGCTAACTATCACGTCTCGCATTGTATTTTTTGACATTTTATTCTCTGAATTTGCTTTCTGCCTCTTATGAAAACGCTGACTCAATGCTGGATTACTGTTCCATGAGCAGAGTACCCTCTCCAGTTTCTCATTCTGCACAGGTACATTGTACATCATATTTTTTTATTCAGCGAGTTGTTACGATCTGGAATGCACTAACCGAAAGGGTGGTGGAAGCAGGTTCAATAATAACTTTCAAAAGGGAATTGGATATATACTTGAAAAGGAAAACATTTGCAAGACTATGGGGAAAGAAAGGGGAGTGGGACTAATTGGGTAGCTTTCAAAGAGCTGGCACAGGCACGATGGGCTGAATGGCTTCCTTGTGTGCTGTAAGATTCTAGGACTCTATGTGATTCCAGACAACACATCTTATCTGACTGTTCAACTATAGGCCTCAGATGAGCCGAGCTGAGCCCAATCCTGCCCACAGCTGAGCCCAAATTCCACCCTGTCTTAGCCTGTTACCTCATTTGTGATCTTAAAATGGAAGATTGTGCAGGACTAAGGAAAATACAATTTTTTCTTGATTTAAAAATTAGAACTGGCTACTACATTAATACTGAATTTGCAATACCACGATTCTTAACATCCTAAATTTTAAATGGTCTGACAGAGTAAGACTAGATGGAATTTCAGGCCTCTGATATTCATTCCCACGCACTTTCAATAGAGGTTACTCATGCTGATTAGCAATGGAAAATCTGATTTTGACCACTTCCCTAGCCCAGGGGCACTGAAGCCAATTGTAACAACAACCACAACAATATAGCGTATAGCACCTTTCATGTTGGGAGGACGTCCCAAGGCGCTGAATTTTAACACCTCTTACTTGAGATCAGTCAACTTAGCACAGCCCAGAGATCAAAGCTGGGCCCATCTGGCTTCATATGGCTCAGTTTCATACACGGTCCAAGTGAGCCAGTGTGGGATGTCCACACTTCTCTTTTTGTTTAAAGCGAGGCAAGAATCATTTGGTAAATCAATCATGGTGACATCACACAGAAGTGATGCTATGGTGCTTTGACACATCATACATCATTGTTTGCCTGTTTGTAAAGAAACCAAGTGGGTTTGCAAACTATTTTTTTTCCTTAAGGCAATGCCCCTTTAATAGAAATTACAGCATCATTTGAGGGAAAAACAATGTCTCTTTAATAAAAAAGGCAATTGCCTCCATAATGGAAACAATAATGCCCCAAATGAAAAATCCACTACTTCTCCTGTAACATATTGACAGTGTGTTGTTATTGAGTTATTCCAATCCACTCCAAACATAAAATGTTTGTTTTAATCACAAACATAGCAAAAGCTTATTTTGCTTGCGATATGTTTGCAAAGCACAGTGGCTCAAACTCCTCCACTCAGATTCTATCACCAAACAGAAGCCTACAGCTCATATCAGGCTGTTTGTGAACACATTATGCCCTTCCCAGATCAAGTTGGAAGCAGTAATCTTTTGTTTCCCACACAATATGGAAACATCACTCTCTTTGCACAGAAAAACAGCATCAAGGTTAAATTACACAGACGATGTGTGTTCTGTACAAGTATTAGGATAGCACACACTAGACAGTAAAGCCAGCACAACTGAAGGACTCTGACAATTGTCTCTCAGAGGGCAGATCACTTCTGCACATCACCATAACTCAGCCTCTAATGTGCAGTAAAACCTTTCTGAATGAAGGGAGTTGGAGCCTCATTGATGTTCATTCACTTAAATTCACTAAGCAGTAATATTCAGCACACTTCTAAACACTTTTATTTTGAACATTGTCCCTCGAACAAGGCGAGGGAATATAGAGCAAAAAGTGCTATAGAAGGGGAGGAGGTATGGATTAGGTATGGATGCAGCTGACCTGGATTCAGGAAGACATGCCTGCAAAAGCCAGCCAAGTCTGAAATAATCACAGATATAATGTTGATGACTGACCAGATCAAACTCTGCAGCCAGGATCCTCTCCCTTACCTTCCATGTCGATGACACCCAAATCTACCTCTCTGCCTCCACCCCCGACTCCAGGACCGCTGCTGTCCTGACAGAATGGCTGTCAGACATCGTCCTGGATGAGGGCTAACTTTCTTCAGTTGAACGTCAACAAGACCGAGGCTCTCCTGATTGGTTCCCGTCAGCGCCGCCACATCTCTGGCACTGACAGCATCACCAAGGACTCTCCACCTTACTAAGCCAGTCTGAAACTTGGCGTTTTGTTTGACCCTCAACTATCCACTCTGCCTTCCCCCAACTCCGCAACATCGCCCGGCTCCGCCACTGTCTCACACCGCAGGCCGCTGAAACCCTCTTAAACGCATTTGTAACATCCAAGCTTCATTAATGCAATTCCCTGCTTGTCGGCCTCCCCAACGCCTCCCTCCATAGGCTGCAGATCATCCAGAACTCTGCAGCCCATGTTCTCTCCCACACCAGGCTCCATGATCCTATCACCCCCAACCTCCCTCGACTCCACTGGCTTCCCATCACACAGAGGATACAGTTCAAGATTCTGGTCCTCACCTTCAAAGCCCTCCATGGCCTTGTTCCTCCCTACATCTGCAACCTCCTAACCCTCTACCATCCTGCCCGCTCTCTCTGCTCAGCAGGCTCCGGCCTGCTTCACGTCCCTCGCCTCGCCCGACCCACCATTGGCGGGTGGCTCTTCAGCCACTCTGCCCCCACCCTCTGGAACTCAACGTGCAGTCCCTCCGCCTCGCTCCCTCCCTTGCCTCCTTCGAGACCCGTCTCAATACCCTCCTCTTTGACCGTGCCTTCGGTCACCCTCCTTCCCCACCTGCCCTCCACCCTCCCCAATTCTGACCCCCAGCTAGGGTCCAAAACATTGATTGTCCAGCACCTTGGGATGTCCTCCTGACGTGAAAGACACTATACAAATGTAATTTTGTTGTTGTTGTTACCTGATTCTGCCAGCCTATCATTCCCATCCTTGTTCAGCTCTATGAGCTCCCCATCCACCAGTGAATTGAATTTAAAAACCTTTTCTAACTATCAAATTCCTTCACAGTCTCACCTCACACTATTACTGCAAGCTCCTTCAACCCTACTGACCCAGCTGTTCAGTGAGTACTGGCCTGCTGGACAAGTACGATTAATTATTATATAAACTCTACAACAACAACTTGTACTTATATAGTACTTTTCATGGCGGGAGGACAGCTCAAAGGCTCTGGACAGTTCGAAGATTTGCACCAGAGCTTGGGGTTGGATTTGGGTGGGGTAGGGGTGGAGGAGAGGAAAGGTGATCAATGGCAATGTCAAAGAGAAAGATCTTGAAATGGAGCTTGAAGGAAGTGAGGGAAGGGATGAGGCAAAGGGACTCCGGGATGAAGTTCCAAAGAGTAGGAGCAGAAAGGCTAAAGGCCCAACCACCGATGGCTGGGTGCGCAGGGAAGGGGACATGGAGCAGGCCAATGCCTGCCAAGCGGAGGGAGTGGACAGGTTGGTAAGGTTTTAAAAGGTCAGAGAGGTTGGCTGGGGCAAGACCATGGAGGGATATAAAGTGAGGACAAGGATCTTAAACCCGATCCGTCAGGGGATAGGGAGTCAGTGGAACCGGGGAGGATGGGGTTGATAGGCTCAAGGTTCGCGGATAGGCTACCAAGCTCTAACCTGCCCTGAGCATTCCTTTACATTGCATTTGGAGTCCTGTAGCTCAGTGGTTAGAGCACTCGCTTTGCAAGCGAGAGACCTGAGTTCAATTCCAGGCAGAGGGCGAAACCTTGGGCAAGTTTCCTTACTCCACACAGAGCCTAATAATAATCCCTCCAAAACCAAAAACAATAATAAATTAGTCATTTTCAATCTACGACTGTTTGTGGGACATTGCTATGCGCAATTGGCTGCCGCGTTCACCCACAAATATACAGTCAATTCACTTTACAGTGTGTTCTGTGAAGCGCTTTGGGACGTCCTCCCGACGTGAAAAGCGCTATATCAAATGCAAGGATTATTATTATTATAACTCTTTCAGTACAATTCAGTTAGTGGGTCTTTCACTTTGTATCACGCACACTGCAGATTCTTTTGATGCCATACAGTTTCTAGAAGATGTTTTTGTTAGATACGAAGCTATGAAAATATGATGATTGCTAACATATTTGAGGTGTTATTGAGTCTATTAAGACAGACACCACAAATTTCATCTACTGAATTACAAATGACTCTGGAAACCCAGCTCCTCCATCTTTGGAGGAACAGTTGGGACAGAAGTTATTCTAAACATTTTAACCACCAATATTTGAATTGCACTGGCCTGTGCGTCTATTATTACCAACCCTACAGCATGTCATTTCAGTGCGACATCATGGGACATCAGCTTACCTTTACTTGCCTTAGCCCATGGAGCAACACTGACATGGCACAAACAGTAAATCTATTTACCACCAACTGAGGTATCAGAGAGACTGCAGAGCAATCATAGGTGGGAGAACTTGAACCCAATGATAGATGGTCACGAGTCAGGGGTGGTCATCGTTTCAGCAGATCTTGTTATTTCTTGGATGTTTTCCACACCTTTACACTTATCTACCAATAAATGAACAATGAGTTGCCACTGTTCTGTAATGTCTTATCCTTACAATGAATGCAGCTAGTATAATAGTTGGTCCCATGGCAAATCCCATTCAACACAGCCTGTGATAGACCTGGGATCATGCTAGCACTTATGCGAGGCAGCGGTAACAAGGACCCTGAATTTATAGGTTTCTGTCTAGACTTATTGTATTGCATATGACAGGTTATTCCACTCTGGCAAAGTTTGAAGCAACATCATGAAAAACAGCTCAAAGGTGCTTTTATTGTCATGTTTGCCCAGCATTTTTCAAGTCTAATGCATCATTAATCCCCCTGTGAGATGTTTAACCTTGAATGTAGCTCCATGAGGCTTAATGGATAAACATTGAAGTGACCCGTGTTTGCAGATCACTAAGCACGTCTGGTTTTGGGACAGAATGAGAGCAAAGAGATTGGTTTGGGAAGAAAAAGTCAAGTGTATGAGTTTGTTTTGCAATAGCTTTTCACAGCAAAAGGATTATTATCCAACATGTGCACAAATTAGGTGCCATTTTCACCCACAGAACTTTACAGTGTATCCCGTGAAGTTCTTTGGGACACCCTCACAACATGAAAGGTGCTATACCAAATGTAAGGATCATTATTATCATTATGCAAGGATCATATGCATCTTCTCAGAAAATACCAGATCTAATCAATATCAGGTCAATTGATCAGACTGAATGCTTTACTCTTCATTCAAGCTTCAAGGCTTATGTTATGTCAAGAGCACATATTAGATTTACCAAGTAACTTAATAGTAACTTCAACTAACATTAACTGAGAATATGGTAGAGCTTGCTATCCTTTCCATTCAAAGTTTCTATTTAGTCAGCAGGACGGTCTGGTATTAAATGTTAACATACTATCGAACTGAACCCTAAAACGGAAAATTGCAAAATGGAATGTGATAATTTTAATAATATAATAATAATTCTTGCATTTGATGCAGCGCCTTACCACATCTTCAAGAAGTCTCAAAGTGCTTCACGGAATATAATGTAAAGTGAATTGACTGTACATTTGGTGGATGAAACGCGGCAGCCAATTGTTCACAGCAGTGTCCCACAAACAAAATTATGGTTTTTATTTATTTTGAAGAGCTTACTACCTCTGGAATAGTTAACAGCAGTTTGTAGCAGCAGAAATCAGCACTTTCATGACAGAAAGGGGAGAAAAAAATATAAATTGCAAATGGAAACACATTGTAAACAACATGTGTTTGTGAAAACCATCTTACCTTAATAGAATCTCAGATCGGCACAACTCCTCTCCCAACGTTCACTTCCATTCAGTGCTTCCTGTGATTTTTTTCAGACTGAATTGCTAAAGGGACGATTCTATAGAGTATCTCTCACAATGTGCGGTTCATAGGAATGATTCTGTGTTCAGCAGGTAGGCATCTATCCTAAACCAGCGACGTGTACATGCGAAACACAGGACAGTTAACCGAGACTCCTCATCACACATGAGTTTGCCTTTAAAACCTAAAAACTGTAAATTGTCTATTGTTGTTTCATTCTGTGTTGTTGTATGAGATTTGTTGCCACTGCTTCTGATAAACCCATCTGCTGCACTAAGCCTTTAAGGATAGCAGCAGCATTCACAGCAGAATCAAAAATGTAGCAAGTCAGTAACATTTTATTTTGAAGGAGGAGATTATTTCAAGAACAGCATGGATTAAGAAAATAATAGATTGCAAAAAACTGTATGTCTTTGTTTGTTGTCCTTTGGTTTCTGTTTTGTTTTTTTCTTTACAAGAGACAAATCTCCAATTGCGAAATTCAGGTTTCTTTAAGTAACAGTAATTCAGCTCTACTACTTTTATATTTATTTTCTTTTAATCTGAAAATCAAATGAATTTCATGTTATCCTAGCTCAGTTGGTAGCACTTTTCTCTGAGTCTGAAGGTTGTGGGTTCAAGCCCCAAATCAGGACTTTGAGCTCATAGTGAAAGCCAGGGTGGTCCAATTTGCAGCCCATACCTTTCCCAATTTAATTTTCCAACGAACAAATATAGGCGACATGCAGGCCTGGGTCTGGCCAATCGCGATAAAATATTGCTTATGCCGTCCGCAGACTTTTCTCAAATCCGGCATTTGGAGTCCTGTAGCTCAGTGTTTAGAGCACTCGCAAGCAAGCAAGAGACCTGGGTTCGATTCCCGGCAGGACGAAACGTTGGGCAAGTCTGTTTACTCCACACGGCTCTGTTTACCTAGCAGTAAGTAGGAACCCGTTTGTTAGTCAATTGGTAGATAGCTTTTCTGGGGGTAATAATTCCTTCAAATAAAATTATAATGATAATTTGGTCACTCAATCCATGACTGTTTGTGGGACACTGCTGTGCACAATTGGCTGCCGCATTTCACCCACACAATTTGCCTGCAAACATTATTATTATTATTATCTGGCCCTCAGCAGCCAAAAAATTGGACTATCCTGATCTAGGCAAACACTTCACATGCAGTCATGGCAGTGTGTTTTTGCATTGTCAGAGGTGCCGTGCTTTGAGTGAGACAGCATCTCAAAATTCTGTCATCTGGGTCAGACTGACTTCAAAGATCCCATGGCACTATTTAAAAAGAGAAGGGAGTTTCTCTCAGTTTCCTGTCATCAGTCCCCTAGATAAAACTAGTCATTCAATTCATGTCTGTTTGTGGGACAATTGGCTGCAGTGCTCGCTTACAAAAAAATACGGTCATTACACTTTACAGCAAATCCTGTGAAGTGCTTTGAGAACAATGTGACATGGCGCTATGTCAAATGCAATTATTCTGTATTAAATTGCAGTATTAAACCCACAGGTTTCTTGTTTAAGTCTGAATGGGCTTCTTTCTAAATACTTCGCCACTGTCCTGATACATAATAATAATCTTTGCATTTGATATTTCACCTTTCATGTTGGGAGAACGTCTCAAAATGCTTCACAGGATTTATAGGAATCTAATTTTCTCTCCATTGGAAAATGCTCGTGGTTCCTAGGCTTATACTGGGGTGCAGTTCCACAGGCATGGGTTGCCTGCTGGTTCCCCACCTAATTGACAATCATTCATATCTGAGCGTTGGCAGTTATTATTATTATTATTATTATTAGTGTCTGTAGGACACTCAACCGTAAAGGGCATCAAAGCCAAACCCTAATCTCTTCTCAGCCAGCAACCACACACAGGCACAAACAACAGAAAGTGCTGTACAAGGACTGGGAGCAGGAAACCAGCTGTCTTTCCCTTCCCTAACACTGAGAAAGGAGTCAATTTTGCTTCCTCATGCAGCAATAACAACACATTGCATTTACATTACGCCATTTACGTCAGGAGGACATCCCAAGCACTGGATAGTCACAGGATGTAGTTTGAGCGGGTTGGGCCAGAAAGGCAAGCTCATAAGCTGCAATCCTGCCACTACACCATCGGCACTGACCTCAAATACCACATTTTCAACCTCAGCAACAACAACAACAAAATTACATGACCGTGTTACAGAGCAGAGCTAAGCGTAAATAAAAATCCACTTTAAAACATAGCCTGTCCAACTATAGGAATATTTCCATTCTTTTTAAAACAGATCGGAAACTCTTTTTGTAGTCAAGGAGGAGGAGGAGGAGGGAGGAGAGGGAATATTGACGTTTTGGCAAAGATATTCAGAACGATCCAGTTTGTAAATAGTATATAGATACATTAGATACTTCAGTTGACTAAGTTGTACAAAACTTTGGACCAAGTCCAAATTTGAGAAACATGAAAGTCCATTCGTCGCAGAAAGACAAAGCACTGAGCTGACACTCTTTGATCTGCTGTTAGTCTAGTCTTTTGCGGGGGAAAAAAATATTCAGACCAAACACACCGATTCAGCATCACTATTCCTAGCTCAATATGGTTTATTCTATTAGTTATGCTTTTTGATTCGCATTGTCATTCTGACAAGAGTTTGCAGGCATCAAAGATTAAAAGAGAACCAGAAACCCGAAGAAATATTCAGAAATTATGTTGAACGCCTGAGATCTTGTAATTAGTTTGCAGAATGAAATGGGAATTTTCCTAATCGAAAGGCATTTTAGATTCAACTTGATTTGCCAGTGGGATTTTACAGTGAGATTTTACAACACAACCAGCAGATGTTACTCTACACCACGGGAGGAAAGAAATACAACGCAAATTTCTGTGGATCGTTTTAACCAATAGTCAGAGGAAAGGACATTTTATTTCGCTGCAAAATATTTCTTTTGTCAATCAACACTTGTAAATTTTAGATTTTTTTTAAATTGTAGAAAAACAATAACCTAAAAAAAATCATCACCTACAACTGTACTACAGCTTATAGTAAATCCTGTGAAACACTTTGAAACGTTTTGATATCATACAGCATTTTACCAAACCCAAGGATTATGATTATGATTATTTTTATTATGCTTTATTACTGAACACTAATACCTAAATGCATGCACAAATTGACTGCTGTGTCTGCTTACAAAACACAGTCACTGAACCATGCAGTAAATTCAGTGAAACATTACATTGAGACGTCGTTAACCTTTCCCTGTCCTCTGGTACTGTTCCCACCCCTTTAAAAAACAGTGTCATCACTCCTATTCTTAAAAAAACTCTCCCTGGACCCTTCTCTTCTCCCTAACTACCACCCCAACTCCAATTTCTCCTTCCTCTCCAAGGACCTGAAATGAGTTGTTGTTTCTCAGATTTGCTCCTTCCTCTACCTCCAGTCCCTTCTCAAACTCCTCCAATCGGGCTTCCGTGCCGCCCACAGCAACATTCTGTCCATCTGCGACCAGGGCTCCCTCTGCCTCCTCATCCTCCTTGACCTCTCTGCTGCTTTCGACGATGTCGATCACTCTATCCTCATCCACGGCCTCTCCTCTCACCTCAACCTCCACAGCGCTGTCCTTGATTGGTTCAGGTTGTACCTCTCACACCGCCTGCACTTCATTTCCTCAAATCGCTTCTCCTCTAGCCCTTGGACCATCTCGTGCGGCATTTCTCAGGGCTCTGTCCTTGGTCCTCTACTCTTCAACATCTATATGCTCCCTCTTGGTTACATCATCTGCAGACATGGGGTCAACTTCCACATGTATGCGGATGACACCCAACTTTACTTCTCTGCCTCCACCTTTGACTCCAGGACCACTGCTGTCCTGATAGAGTGTCTGTCAGACATCGAGTCCTGAATGAGAGCTAACTTTCTACAGTTGAACGTCAACAAGACCGAGGCTCTCCTGATTGGATCCCGTCAGCGCCTCATTACCTCAGGCACTGACAGCATCACCATCCATGGTTGCACACTCCACCTTGTTAAGCCAGTGCGGAACCTTGGGGTCTTATTTGACCCTCAACTATCCTTTCTAACCTACATTGCGCCATGACCCGCTCTACCTTGCCCCACCTCTGCAACGTCGCCCAGCTCCGACACTGTCTGACACAGCAGGTCGCCGAAACCCTCATACATGCTTTCATTACATCGAGGCTTGACTATGCAAACTCCCTGCTTGTCGGCCCCCCAACTCCTCCCTCCACAGGCTGCAGACCATCCAGAATTTTGCAACCCGTGTCCTCTCCTGCACCAGGCTCCGCGACCCTATCACCCCCATCCTCGCCCAACTCCACTGGCTTCCCATCACACAGAAGATACCATTTAAGATCCTGCTCCTCCTCACCGTCAAAGCCCTCCATGGTCTTGCTTCCCCCCGAGCTCTCCGACCTCCTCACCCCCTATTACCCTGTTCGCTCTCTCCGTTCACCGGGCTCCAGCCTGCTTCATGTCTCACGCGTTGCTTGCCCCACTAGCGGCGGGTGGGCCTTCCGCCACTCTGCACCCACCCTCTGGAACTCCATCCCACAGTCCCTCCGTTTCGCCCCCTCCCTCGCCACCTTCAAGATCTATCTCAAGACCCTCTTCTTCGACCGTGCTTTCGATCTCCCTGCTTCCCCCCCTGCATTCCCCCTCCCCCACCCCAACCCTCAGCTCAGGTCCGTAACTCTATCTGTCCAGCGCCTTGGGACATCCTCCCGACGTGAAAGGCGCAATACAAATGTAATTTTGTTGTTGTTGTTGAAACAATTTGAGATGTCCTCCCAACATGAAAGTTGCTATATCAAATGCAAGGATTATTATTATTTATGAAAATTGTACTTTTTAAGTCTTTGTCTCTGGCAGGGCTAAAATTGACACCAGACCATAGTCACTTAGAGGCAGTTTTCAGGATGAGACTCTAACCCTGGGTCAACATACACAACAAACACAATCACCACCTGGACAAACATCACTGTCAATGGAAATGGAAGAGCAAACATCATGGAATGCAGAAAAGTATAGCAAGGCAGGAGGAAAAAGCTGAGCTCCAGGGCCAACTATACCTAGCTTCCTGTGTCCTGAGCCACAAAGGTGTTTTTTGAGCCATCAATAACCTTGACTGTGCAACACACCCAAAGTATGAATGGACACAGAAGTTACAGGCCGGGTGAATTATGCCAGTGTTTTCACATTTTCATACCCAAGCGTGCATTGATGGCATTGATGGAGCTGAAGGCTTGTGCGAAGATGACAGAAATCTGATGATGGCTTAAAATATTTTATATACTGTAATTTCTTCTTCATTATTTAATAAATTTAATTTGACATAATCAGCTGTTTTTAGTCATTTGTTGGTTCTGCATTTTCATATTTCCGGCACGGATATATGTCACTAAAGTTCTTTTGAATTCCCAGCATCACAATGTATAGTTTATAGATTTACAGAGCTGTATACCTAGATTCTTGCTGTTCTTGGGAAAATAGCAAGTTTTTGATATATTTGGAAAGTGTCATAACTCGTATAAAACAAAGTCATTTTTAGTGTTTTTCATTGGACAACTGTATCTCCAATAAACAGATATAAAAGACTTTCACAAATTAAGTTTGTACAATTAACCCTTGTTTTCCCGTTAATACCCCAAATTACACTAGTATTCTTAATTTACCATAATGTTGAGTAAGTAATTTTGTGCCCAATGTGCTCCACCAGGCAGTTACTTTATCTAATAGGGAGTACCAAGGCTTTCTCTTGCTTTGAGGTCAATAATAGTGATAAAGTGGAAAGACAGAAGCATTTATTTGATAGATAACAATTATAATAATCCTTGGATTTGATATAGCGTATATAACTTTTCAAATCACACTGCAAATAATTGCTGTAAAGTGTATTTGTCAGAGAACTCAGCAGCCAATTTTCTCACAGCAATGACCCACAAACAGCCATGAAGTGAATGCTCATGTTTATCAAGGAGATTGTTGGCCAGGATATTGGGAGAAACACTCTTCTCTTTTCAAATATTGCATGGAATTTTTAACATCCATTTGAACAGGTAGAGATGATCTTGATTTGATGGCTCATGTGAAGATCAACACCTACAACAAGGCAGTGCTGACCTAGCACCTCACTGTAGTGCCAGGTACAGGAACAAGTATTGTTGAGCAAGGAGATTGCAACATTGCTTTTGTTTGTTTACTAATTAGAACAGCTATTTAATGTGCAAAATAAGCTTAAAGTGTTATGTTGGTTGGAGCTTTTCTATTCATCTTTCCAGATTTCATTTTATTGATCCAGGTTGTCATGTTTTGTGATCTGAATGTCCGTGAAATTATGCAGTCAGCGCGACACATTATGGTGACGCAGGTCTGAAATGATGCATTTAATGGAAGGATTGGGCACTGTACTGAAAGAAATTGGCTCAACTGTGTTACGTTGTGGTAGATTGCACAAACATAATTGAGCATGAGGCATGTGGATCAGAGCAACACATCATCTACATGTGTAATTAAACAATACATCATGCCCCTGTCAAAAATATCTTTTTGGGTTACTAATAAATATTGGACGCCCCAGGCTATTTCATTATATTCCTGGGAGAAGAGCCAAAGCCACAAATTTAAAGGGAGCTTGTGCTTTGAAAGCTTTATGCTTCACTAGTATAGGGCAATGCATATTCCCACAAACAAAAAGAGAATCACAGAAAGACCATGACCAAAGCAGCTCAATTAGGATGTCAAAACTAACCTAAAGGCTAACCTAAACAGAAGTAGTCGGGTTTGAACTCACCAATCTTTTGACTCAAAGGCAAAAATGCTGCCCACTAAGCCAGACTGACACCTAAGGGTACATTTAAATATACAAAAGGAAGACATATTTAAACTGTAAAGTTAAACTCTTTCAACAAGTTTATTGTTTATGCTATCGCTTTAACCTGCCCTCATTCTATCAGTTACAATCAAAAGTAACTAATCAAGGTGAGCTAGAGATGACAAGTTACCTTTGATGTTATCACTAAGATATGTAACATTAATCTCTCTTGTTTAATATGATTAGTTCTTCAAGCCTTTTATGATGAAAGAAAGCAGGACATGAAGAAGCAAACCACTCACTGGAGATTGGAATTCATCCCACTCGGTTCCTGTTAACCTTGCAAGTCCATGCCCTAATGGGTAAGAATGGGAAAGCAGAGGGAAGTTTGCCAGACAGTGCTCTCAATCGCAAGCTGTGCTGTTAAAGCTAGGTAGGCTCCAGCAGTACCCCAACACACACTCTTTGGGTCCCCAAGCCTTGGTTCTCATCAACTTTCACCTAAACCTTCTGGGATTGGGTAAGATGGGTGACCCCCAACCGCCTGGGGAGAGCATGCATAGGCCATACAACACAAACAAAAACATCCACGCATCTATAGAACTCTCAGTAGTTCAGTTACACTAAAGCATGGAGCTGGGTTTCCACAGGAACCACTGCTTTTTAAGCATTATTTTCAGGTGACTGCAAGATCCAGCTTCAAATCCATATCAAGTGCTCCAACATGAAGTACAGCACCTGTTGAGGTGGCGAGTTCCAGACGTTAGGGGCGTGGCGGCCACTACACAACTGAAGTTTATTGCAAAAACAACTGTGAGTGTTAGGAATAACCGGGACCCTGGAAATAGCTTCATCAAAGATTTATTTTCTGTCTGTGGGAAGCTATCATCGTCGTCTGGGTTTTGTTTTGGAAATATTTTCAAACATTACCTCATTGTATTAAGTTACGTAAGAGACAGAAGAGGGTGGTGGGAGAGGGCGAAGGGAGGAGGTGTGTGCACCAGCATGAATCAGCATCTTTAAGAGGAACACAAATAGAAGATTGCAAAACCTGCATTGAACTAGGAAAGATATTTTAACACTACTCTGCACCTATCCTCCCCCCTTCCTTTTCCCCATTTTAGAGGAATATGTGGAACAATGCACATATACCTTGCAGCTAGAGGTAAAGAGCTTATCAATAACCTTTTTATCCGACAGGGAATAGGATTTCGGAGTCAAGTAACAAGACTAGAGATGCCCATGGAATCAAATCATGTGACAATGAGAGATAAGACCAGATCCCAACTGGTCTTTACAACAACAACAACAAGATTACATTTGTATAGCGCCTTTCATGTCAGGAGGGCGCTGGACAGAGTACAGCATTTCAGACCCAAGCTGGGGTCGGGGGTGAGATGGGTGGGGAGGGGAACGGGGGTGTCCGATGGCATGGTTGAAGAGGAGGGTCTTGAGGCCAGACTTGAAGGAGGCTAAGGAGGGTGTGAGGCGGAGTGATTGGGGGATGGAATTCTAGAGGTTGGGGGCAGAGTGTCTGAAGGCTCTCCCGCCAATGGTGGGGCGAGTGGGTCGGGGGACATGGAGCAGGCCGGAGCCGGCTGAGCGGAGGGAGTGGGCGGGTTGGTAGAGGGTTAGAAGGTCACAGAATTAGGGTGGGGCGAGGCCATGGAGGGCTTTATAGGTGAGGACCAAGATCTTGAACTGGATCCTCTGAAGGATAGAGAGCCAATGGAGTCGGGCGAGAATGGGGCAACTGTATCAGCAACAAAAGGCAAATCAACAACCACTAAGCAGCATAGTAAGTACTGCAAGCATAGGCACTGGAAACAGGAAAATGCAACTGGCGCTTTAGTTATCACCATCCCCGTTTACCCCTGTTGGAAAAATCTTTCTAGGCCTTTACCCATTTATCTAGGCTTCCTGCATGGAACTGGAGAGAGACAACATTTCTGACCAACTCCCATTGTCTACTGGAGTGGCAGGGCAACTGGACTCTACACAAGCATTTAGAGCATCAACAGTAAACCTCCTCACATCAAACACCCCTTGATCTTTTCACAGACTACAGCTCAAATACCAAATGTCTCCACATTCCTGTGTAACTGATAGTGCCTAACATGTGGGAAAGTACTTGGAGCTAACAGACATAGGACACACTGTCTGTTTCCCTGATAACACAAGCAATAGTTATGTTTGATAAGTTATTCCTTGATAAGGATTGGACAGAGAAAGGAGAGAAAGGTGACATTTCATAACTGTCATATTGAATCTGTTACAAAATATTGCATTTTCACCCAATAATGTTATTTAAATCCGAGTGAAAAAAAAGTTTTACAATGGTCATAATACTGATGACCGCAACTCCACATTGATGTCTTTATTTCTATTCAAGAGCACATGCCCTACTTAACATGAAAATATCATTGGTAATAATGATAATAATCCCTACGTTTGATATAGAGCCTTACCACACTGAGTGCTTTAAAAAACATCCTCCGGATGCGAAAGGTCCTGCAAGTTGTATTGTATGGATGACTGTGGCTCTGTGTATTTTGTAAGCAAAAACGGCAGCGTTGAATGACCAATTTTATCAGGACGATTATTGTTTGACCAGGACACCAAGACCTTTCTTTTCTTTTCAAATAATACCATGGGATTTTTAAAATCCACCTAAACAGACAGATGGGACCTCGATTTAACATCTCATCTGGAGGACACCTCCAATAATGCAGCACTCCCTCCAGCTCTCTCCTTCTATGGGAGTATCAGCCTACACTACGAGGCTCCAAAGCCCAAAGTGGGTCTTGAACTCACAGTCTTCTTATTCAGAGGCAAGAGTGCTGCCAAGTGGGTCAGGCTGATACCTGATATATGGTACACGCAAAGTGCAGGATGCATAAAGTATTCCTCAAGAAAAGGATGGATAGATTATGAAAAATAAACCACTGAATAAGATGGCATCAAGTAATCTAATTATTTGTCGTTTGCATCTATTCCCGAACATGTACTCTATTTGGCCACATATATTGCCATTATTCTAAACCTTTTCAATAGAACTGGAGTATATCCATAAACCTTTCGTTATAAACTACTGGCAGAAAGGGAATCTGGTGCTTATATAAAGCGGCCAAAGTGGAGGTTGATAGTATTGAGCACAATACCTGGTTAGATTTATTCTGCAATTGTGAAGTCCATATAAACTCACTGCCATACAGACACAAGAGAGTATCTTTCACCATCACCTTGCCAAAAGTAAAATGATGGACAGGATCCCACTCATGTAAGCATCTATTCGTTGGATCAAAATGTAGGAATTTTACTTTGGTATCGAACCCATGCTAGACCTGCCCAGTGGGTACTCAATGCTCCTAAAGTGATAAAAGGATTTTGTTTTTCTTTCCTAGCATCAACATTTAATGAACGAATGGTCAAAATTTAATGGACCATTTAAATTAGTCAATTTCACACTCATCAACACTTTAATGTGTATAAAATGGACCAATATTAAAATTCAAAATCATAAACAAGTTAATAAAGTAAAGGGGTGATTCTCCCCTTGTCAATAAATCTTTGGGAAATTTATAATGTGAAATGTAACACAAGAATAACCATACATGCTTGATGCTAAAGGTCCTAAGATCACAAATGAGATGAAGAGAGCTCTTCGACCCATTTTATTTCACCTTCCAGAATACCCAACATATTGTATTCCCTTCACAGCATCAAACTGTTTATTAAACGAGTCCAGCATCCTGGTCTCAACTGCCCTTCCTAGATGCTCCTTTAGGCATCAGTATAAAGTTAGTAGCACTCTCAACTTTGAATCAGCAGGTTTTTGGGACTTCAAACTCATATAGTTCAGACTGACACTGGAATGCAGTTACCAGGAGTGTGCTGCAATGTCGGAGGTGCCATCCTTTCAACATGACATTGAACTGAAATCCTGTCTGCTCATGAAAATTGAAGATCCCATGGCACCTTTCAAAAAGAGAGGAGAGTTTCTCATAATGTCCTAGCTAACAATAAAGGAATTGGTCATTCATATCCCAGCTGTTTGCAGTACACTGCAGTGCGCAAATCGGCTGCACATTCACCTGTAAAACATGTAGTTACTATACTTCATAGTAAAACTTTGGGACATTCTCCTAACATGAAAGTCACAATAAATAAACTTCCTAAATGCTATTGAGGAAATGATTCACAGCTCTTTAATCCCTCTCTACTGACAAACAGAAATGCTTTAATGTGCATATCAAGTCACTTCTCCCAGGATGTTTGGTTGCCTCCACTATCAGTTTTGTTTACAAGCACAGTCCATTGACAGCAGCAATTTTATTTGTGTACCGCTCGAAAGGGAAGCTTTTGAGCTTTGGTATGGTGAACTTTGGTATCAAGCAATTCAAGGCAACCTCCAACATGAAAGGTGCTATATAAATGTAAACTGTATTGTATATCCCCTCTCTTCCCCCATGGTTCGGAGGTCGAATAACAGTACTCACTGTCTAAACTCACTACTGAAGAATGACCACTTAGGTGATACACCCAGCTCCTGGCGAATTATAGCCATCCCAACTCACCACCTACAGAATAACAATGTCCATAACCCTGATGAGAGTTCACCTACAAAATACGCATTCACCGTACTCTGCAGTAAATCCTCTGAAGAGCATTGAAACATTTCAACAACGTGATGAAGAGCTGTATCATATGTAAGAATTATTAATATTGTTATGCTAGTGTGTTTCTCAAAATACTTGAATATTACTTAAAGGGATGAAATTTATGGTGCTTCACAATGCGCTCCCTGTGGTCATCCTTAACAGGTTTCAGTGAATTTCCCATGTTTTACCCAAAACAGAGCGTAACAATTTTCAGTACCTTTCATTCTACACTCTCCATAGAGTAGTTACATGACTCCTCATGCTACTAATGAATCTTTCATTTCAGAGGGGGGGTAGTGGGGGGCGGGCGGGGTGGGGGAGTGAGGGGTGGGCAGGGTGGGGAGTGGGATGGGGAAGGAAACAAGTTCAGAATAAGAAACCTTCAATTACAAGATGTTGTTTTGCTGGAAGGGAGCCAAGTCATGAAGTGTCCAACAAGTACAAAGCTCCTTTCAGCTGTGCTGAAAACCAGCCTTTGTGCTGACATAAAGCACTCTCTTTCCACTTTGCAGGAGTTCACTGAGTTGTGCAACATGCTAAAGGTAACAGCAGTCTTTATTTAGACCCAGGTATCTGACAGGTTGTGGCTGTTCGGAAGCAAAGAGAAATGAAACTGCGCAACTGACCCCCATGCTGAAACATGAAATGAACTATTATTACGACAGAACTTCTTTTTTTAAAAATCACAGAAGCTAACATTCCTAAGGATGCAAATCACTGAAAAAAAATGTAACCTTTGGAACTTCATCCCACATTCCCTTCACCTCCCTTCAAGGCAGGTTTCAAGACCCTCCTCTTTCACCGTGCCTTCGGCCATGCACCTACCCTCCCTGTCCTCCACCCTCCTTTATCCCAACTACACCACACCCCCCACCCGCACCATCACCTCGGATTCAAATCCCTGACTGTCCAGCGCCTTGGGGCATTCTTCCGAAGTGAAAGGCGCCATACAAATGTAACTTGGTATTGCATTATTATTATTATTATAATTTCCCACTCCAAATCCTGGGATTCCAACAATGAAATCACGGTCACAAATCGTTGTCATAAATGAAGGCTTGGATCAACTCCATTTTTTTAATTCATTTTGATTTGGCTTTGGTGGGGCTGCTAGAATGGAAACTATTTTAAAAGGAAACTTAAGCTGAAAAAAACAAGGACCTATTTTAACTCAAACTACTCACATTTCAATTAGCTCAGATTTCTGGTCCCAGTACTGCGGTTTTTTTATCTGTTTTTTTGCTATGATATGGGGCTTTGTATCATGTTGCTTTGTCTGTACGCTTGCGGTATTTACAATTTCATAATGAAGTGGTGTAACAAATATGTTCGCCTACAAATTTACAGGCACTATTACACTTTACAGGAAATCACGTGAAGTGCTTTGAGACATCTTTGAGACAGACGGGGAGTAGCGAGGAGGTCAGACCGGGAGCAGAGAGGAATATGCCAGTGAGAAGAAAATCAGAAAAATAAATGGACAAACTATTTTAGAAAAGGAATGAAATGTAAACTGTTTCCATAATATTGTACAATCTTAAATTCTACTATTAAAGTTGTTTTACAGGTAATATTTTGGCCCCTTGGATGTGGGCTGAGTTAACTGATTTGAACCTGGGTGTCAGTAGGAACCCTTCAATTGACAACCGTGTCAGAGAGTGGAAACAATCAGTCAGTCTCGCTGCTCCAGATCACCATACACTGACATCAGTGAAGAGTGTTTGTTTCTAGACATCAGTGAGAATGAGATAGGACTCAGCTATGAAGCCGCGCATGGTTCAGTAACCCGCTGACACTCATTATCTCGGCTCACACATTAATAATGGCCGCTTCAGCAGGGTACCACAGAGCACAGTGTCTGTGGACGTGTACCACAACATCATTCAATGCTTTCAATAGAAGAAGAGGGAGTAATGTGCAACAAACTATAGTTTGCCACTGTTCCTGAACGCATATTCTCTCAAATTTGTACAGTACAATTGTAAAATGTAATAATCACAAAACATCTTATTACGTTCCACCATCTGTTCATCTCAGTCCTTTCCTGAATCCTGTGATCCCATCACCCCCATCCTCGCCCGACCCCACTGGCTTCCCATCACACAGAGGATACAGTTCAAGGTCCTCGTCTTCACTTTCAAAGCCCTCAATGGCCTTTCTCCCCCCTACCTCTGAAACCTCTTAACTCCCTACCAACCTGCCCGCACCCTCCGCTCAATGGGCTCCGACCTGCTTCCCATCTCCCGCGTCGGCCACCCCACCATTGGTGGGCGGGTTTTCAGCCACACTGCCCCCCACCTTCTGGAAATCCATCCCACAGTCCCTCTGCCTCTCCCCCTCCCTTGCCTCCTTCAAGACCCATCTCAAGACGCTCCTCTTCAACCGTGCCTTCAATCACCCTTCCTCCCCCCCTTCCCCTCCACCCTCATTGATCCCGACCCCCAGCTCGCGGCCGAAACACTGATTGTCCAGCGCCTTGGGACGTCCTCCCGACGTGAAAGGCGCTTTACAAAGCCAATTTTGTTTTTGTTGTTGCTCAGGATCGATCTTTTGCTTTTAGTTCAGACACACAGAATGTGACAAGAAAAACATAGTCAGAATCAGCATTTAGACAGAAATGGTGCAGCTGGTGAAATGTGCTGCCCGTACACTCCAGAGCCTGGATTATTTATTCAGCACAGGCAAATCCTTCAAGATTTAGAACAAGTTGACACTCTCCACTTACTGAGCAATGTCACATGCTCCGAGACCTAGACCACACATGTACAAGCGCACAAGCAGCAGCCGACAGCCACTGCCAACCAGGCTTCAACCACAGAACACATTTTTTCACTAAAGAATAACTACATTGACATCGGATGGACTCTGAGGCCCTTGTTTATTTCAGTTTCTGCAGCCTTATTTTTCACAGAGCTTTTTGGTTGTTTTGCCCTGGAGATCATTTTTCATAGCCAAAGCAGAGAACAGGCAAACGTGAAACAGCAGTGTAAACAAGACATTGCTGGCAGTTGTGACCGATGTCCTCAGTCCAATGGCTTCAGGAGTCTCACCTTCACTGAAGTTCCCATACTCAACAGGTCTCGAAGCTAAACTATCAATTAATCTTTCCAATTCTCTGTCCTCCTCTACTGATGATGTTAATTCATACAAGGCTATCGTCCCACTAGCATTACCTTTCATTTGTGAGCCTTGGCATTAAGAGTTGGCTGGAGTTCGAGCATGTTGAGGGGTGGGTGGGGTGGGGAGAGTTCAATTAGGGTGGGGTGGAGGGATTCAAGTCAAGCCCACTTTTGTACTCACCCCACACACACACTTACAGAGTCCTGCAGCTCAGTGGTTAGAGCACTCGCTTTGCAAGTGAGAGACCAGAGTTCAATTCCAGGCAGAGGGCGAAACCTTGGGCAAGTTTCCTTACTCCACACGCCTAATAATAATCCCTCCAAAAAACCAAAAACAATAATAAATTGGTCATTTTCAATCTACGACTGTTTGTGGGACACTGCTGTGCGCAATTGGCTGCCGCGTTCGCCCACAAATATACAGTCAATTCACTTTACAGTGTGTTCTGTGAAGCGCTTTGGGACGTCCTCCCGACGTGAAAAGCGCTATATCAAATGCAAGGATTATTATCATTATTATTATTATTACGCAGCACTCAACACACACACACATTCACGACACTCAAATACACGCATTTATTCCCACTACACAAACACAACACAGAAATACACACATTTACTCACCCACATACATGCATACACTTAACACTCCTTCACACATTCAACACACACAAACTCGCTCATACTCACATTTACACACACACACAGACACACACACACACACACACACACATATTTATACACACACCAACAACAACAAGATTTCATTTATAGAGCGCCTTTCACGTCGGGAGGAAGTCCCAAAGCGCTGGACAGTTGGGTCAGGACCCGATGTGCACCCTATGTGCAAGATAGGGCAGTTGTGAATCCCCATCGCTGGCACTCTGTGAGTGACTGGCAAGAGACATGTTTGGACAGATGGAGACACAGGGAAGGCGGGAGGGTTTAAATAGGTCAATTTCACATGAGATTTCTTAATATAAAATCCAAGATACAAGCAACGATTTATCTGAGCAACCACTTGTGTGTCAGGCAGAACTTTAGGAGCGTAATGCTGCAATCTATTGCTGGAAACAGAGTTCCCACAGACCGGGAGGACTCACTTCCAGCTAGGAAGAAGGAATCCTTATCTGTGGCTTGTTCTTGTCTTTATAAAGAAATTCAATTTCAAATCACTGCACAATAGATCCTCTTTTTCTTCCTCCTCTGACTGTTCTAGCATGTCTCACTCCCACTTGACAGACTGTTTAGTAGCCAAGAAAGAAACTAACAGATAGATTTCCTCTCATCCTCATCCCAAGAGTTCAAGTGACACAAAAAATCCCATTATAAATTCCCAGGAGCAACATCACTATTTTAGACATCTTCCCGCCGCAGATGTTCAGAGACTAACGTATTGTGTACAAAATGATGATTGGTTTTGACAGGATAAATAGGGAGAAGTTATTTCCACTCATAGGGGAGTCAATAACTAGGGGACATAGATATGATAGTTATCAGAAGAACAAAAGGAGAGCAAGGAAAGTTTACGAGAATTATTTTTACACGGCATTGTTAGGATGTGGAAGTCCCTGTGAACTAGAGCAAAGCCTATTGTGGGTTTCAAGAGGGAGTAGGTATATGAAGGTTAGAGACTTGAAGAAGTCTGGGATAAGTTGGGGAATGAATGAACAACTTGCTCTGAGAGTAGGTGCAGACTCGATGGGCCGAATGGCTTCCTTCTGTGCTATACATTTTGATGATTCCGCACATTCAAAAGTCTTAAAATATATTCGGTGAAATCTCCTTACCTCCTGTAATGATCTGTGCACGAGATTGCTCTGCAGTTCTTTACCAAACCTATCTGTTTACTGCCATCTGCCGCAGAAACTGAGAAGACAGAATCATAAACGTAAATGTATGTCACAACGTTGAAAAAGCAAGTGAGCACCATCACACACACGCACACACACACAACACTCAAATAAACACATTTATTCCCGCACACACTTAACACTCACACACACACCACTGAAATGCACTCATTTACTCACACATACATGTAAATATTCAACACTTCTACACATATACTCACACGATCAAACACACATACGCACTGATACTCACATTTATACACACACACTCATATTTATATATACACACATACATACACCCTATGTACAAGATGGGGTAATTGTGAACTTCCAATGCTGCCACTCTGTGATCACTGATACAGAAGATCACAGAACTAAAGTTTTTATTCACAAAATAAAAACCTGAGTATTTTTCAGGGGATATTTTTAGTGTCAAAAAACTCGAGAAAATCAAGGACAAAAATTGTGGCATTACAATATCCAAGCGAAAGTTGGTAAAAAAAAATCTGCCACTGATTTACTTTTCTGCCCATGTTAAAGCTAGTCAGAGAGCACTGACTCATTGTTCACAGCACATCTCTCAATTGCAAATTCACCCCCTGGTTGCTAGCAACAAAAATTCGAGAGATTCGGGGCAATTTGCAGTGTATCTAAGATTTGTTTGGATGAAGAAGACCCATTGGGCCATCTGATCTTATCCCTCCAGAACGCCTACCCTACCTTCCTTTCGTGACAACATCAAACCATTTTTTAAATGAATCCTGTGTCCTGGTCTCAACCAACTTCCTGGCAATCATGTACCAGTTATTAATTACTCTCTGCAGAGAGAAAAATATCCTGGTGTCTGTCCTGAATTTGCCATTTTAAACACTAAACCTTTGTTAATAATAATCCTTGCATTTGATATAGCATGTCGTCATGCCATATCAGAATGCTTCACAAAATATACCATAAAATGGATTTGATTGTTATTTAGTAGACGAAATGCAGCAGGCAATTTGCGCACAGCTGTTCTCTTGTACTACTGTCTTGGTGTATCCTAAAGTATTGTTTACTTTTTCAATCACTTTTAAAATTGTATACACCACTATGAGATCACTTCTGAGATGTATTCTCGCAAGACTGAAGAGCGAGCCCTAGCTTGTCTAATGGTGAAACGGATTTGCATTTCTGTATTTTTTATTTGTTTGACAAAAAATGTTGATTTTACACATTCTTATTATTCCCTAATGGATGCGATAGAATCTTAGGAGAATATTTTCTAAAATCTCGTGGGGTTCGGGGTATAGGCTGCCAAAATAGATAATTTTTCTGATGAGGAAGATTGGACAAAGGAACATTCAACATAAAACTCTACGGTGAAAATTGATCAGCGATGTCAAATCATTAAAAGATATGTCAAATCCCGCAGTTAACTTGTAAAGACTTAACTAGTTTCAGTGGGCATGGCAAAATATCTTGGTATAAAATGTTAAATTTAGGTATAGCAAATATCATTGTGAAGAAAATCTTAGAGCATTTACAAACAGCGTCTATAATCATCAACATTTTGCATTTATATTAACATACTTCATGCAGGATAGCATCTCAGAGCATTCAACGGTGGCAGATTTGGACACCAAGCAAGGGAGAAGGAGGAAGGAGAGGTGACCATAGGCACAATAATAAAAATAATCCTTGCACTTGATATGGCACCTTGTCACATCATTGAAATGTCTCAAAGCGCTTCACAAAATATACTGTAAAGTGAATTGGCTGTATATTTTGTGGACAACAACAACAACAACAACAAGATTCCATTTATTGAGTGCCTTTCACGTCGGGAGGACGTCCCAAGGCGCTGTACAGTTGGGTCAGGACCCGAGCAGGGGGGGAAATGGTCAGGGTGAGGGGAGGGAAGGGAGGGAGCGAGGAGGGGGTAGAGAGTCGAGAGGGGAGCTGAAGGCACGGTCAAAGAGAAAGGTTTTGAGACCGGCCTTGAAGGAGGAAAGGGAGGAGGCGGCGAAGGCACTGGGGGATAGAGTTCCAGAGCTTAGGGGCTGAGAGGTTGAAGGCCCGGCCACCGATAGTAGGGCGGTTGGGGCGGGGGATGTGGAGCAGACCGGAGCCAGAGGAACGGAGGGTATGGGCGGGTAGGTAGGGGGATAGTAGGTCGGAGAGGTAGGAGGGAGCAAGGCCGTGAATGGGCATAGGGGACATCAGGGGCATGACCATTGATTTGGTACATAGGAGCCAGGAGACATGGAACCAGTCTGTATTAGCTGAGCAAAGGGGCTGGGCACAGGAGTGGGGTGTAAGAAGGTCAGAGAGATTTGAAAATGGTTGAGTGTGAAGGAATTTGTATGTGAGGGTCTTCCAGTTAATCCTTACAAAACCATAAGAAACCAACAATAACAATTTGTACTTAAATTGTCACTTATGTGTAAGAGAATATGGCAAAGTGCTTTACAGAGACAGAGTGGGACGGGGGCAGCTGGTCGAAGGCACAGTCAGGGATATGTTTTTAGATACACTTTGGAAGAGGAAAGGGCGGGAGTGAGGTAGAGGGATTTCAGAAGTGAATTCTAGGGAGCAGAGGCAAAGTGGCTGGAAGCTTATCCACAGATTTTGGGGCAGAGGAGGTGGGAGATATGAAATGTAGCTTGGGAGAGTTTAAAGTTATGCCTTTCATTTAGAAAAAAAAAGACACTATTCAAAATGAGAAGGAAGTTTCTTATGGTGCCCTGGCCAATAATCCTCCAGATTAATTGATCAATTATTTCATGACTGTTTGTAGGATTTAGCTTGTACAAACTGGTTACTGTACACTATACTTTGCACAGTCTGTAAACTTGACAGCAATCGTCAGTGAACACCTTTGAAATGCATTGATGTTATAGACACTATATCAAATGGAAGTATTATAAATGAAACTGAAACTTTGAAAGTGTGAATCAATCCAAAAAAACTTTTCACACGTTCTTTTATCAGTCCACTGATTGTTCCCAGGAATCTTGTCCTTGACTGTCATTAAGAATCCTCACATTTGGTATAGTACCTTTCACATCAGGAGGATGCCTCAAAGCTCTTCACAGAATATATACATATTTAATACTGCAAAGAGGAGTGGCTGTTTATTTTGTAGCCGAACATGTCAGACAGTTGTGCACAGGAATGTCCCACAAACAGCCATGAAATGAGTAACCAATTTTATTTGGGGGATTTGTTGGCTAGGACTTGGGGAGAAACTCCCTTCTCGTTTCAAATAGTGCCATTAAATCGTTAACATCCACCTGAACAGGCAGAGGGGACCTTGGTTTAACGTCTCATTCGAACGGCGGCATCCAACAATGTTGCCCACCCCACCCCCAGCACTGCATAGGAGTGCCAGCTTAGACTATATGAGTTCCAAATCTCAACGTGGGGCTTGAACTCACAGCCTTCTAACTCAATGATGAGAATGCTACCAACTGAACCAGCTTGACACTCTGCATTGATTGCTGTAGGAAGTAACTTGCTTAAATAATGTCTTCCACTCAGTTTAGAAAGCAGTACTTTGCCATTATCTTACAGCTCTATCTTTGGCATAAACTTGCATTTGGACACAAACAAAATATCACTTTGAACAGTGTTTACCCATTAGGAGTAGACATTTATCCCATTTGCTATGATGGAGGGGAGGGTGAAGATTTGAATATTTTGAATGCTTATGAGCATCTGTTATGTTCAGAGTAAATCCTGGGGGAATTTCCATCTATCCTTTAAGCAATCTGAATTGCTCCAGGCAATCGCTCTGAAAAACAAGAGATCTGCAATGTTTGAAGTGTTTCAGGGTTCCTTGAATATTTTTTTAGGGTTCTAGACATTCCACTGATGGCTCAATGAGTTTATTCAAGGAATTTATTTATTAAAATGGTAAACACTGATAATCTTAGGTCAGGTTCAATCCCTGTTCACCTCGAGCTGAGCGAGAAGTGGCTTGCAGGTTAAGGAGAGCATAGATTTAAGGTGATTACCAAAAGAACAAAGAAGAAGTTAAGAGGTTTTTTTAGACAGAGGGCATTGAATCCTCTATTTCAAATAGTAATTGAGGCAGATTCTACATGACCTCTTAAGAAAGAAGATAAATATCTGAAAAGGAGAAATATAAAAGGGTATGAGGAAAAGGTAGGAGAAAGGGGCTAAACAGATAACTCTTTGAGAGCGCACACAGGCATGATGGGCCGAATAGCCTCCTTTTATGTTGCAAACGTCTATGGTTTTAAGGAGGAAATCAGCTCAAATTCCCAATCCAAATGGTTTAGTCCTGCTGGAAGGTATGTTACTGGGGTATTGTGTGAGGATAGAAAGCTTACAACTGTTTGTCCAGCTTCAGCTTTCAGGCTTAACAGGAGCCGAGTGGACAAAAATTCCCTGCTATCAGTGACTGATCTACCTTTCTAAGTCTGGCTGACAAACCAGGCTGGCTGGTCTGTCATCAGTAGCATTGGGGTTACTGAAGGAGGCCTGCATGTAAAAACTTTACAGCAATCGAGAGAGAAAAAATGTTTCAGGGCATTGATATAGTGCGTGAGTGCACATCATTCCTTCATTAACACCTTTGGTACCCCGCCACTCTCTGACCTTCTGCATAACACACATATCCCCTCATCGGATATATCTCACTGACATTGTTTTGCCTACTCTTTATGTTTTGTAAAGTGACAACGTGCAACTTTGGAATTATTCAGGGAAGTCTAATTAACTTACTTAGTCCTAATGTCATTGAAATAATCACACGTTTGTGTTTCATAAAGACGGGAGTTACTTTGCATTGTAGAATAATTGGAAAATGCAAATTAGTTCTCATTATTGGTTTAGAACGTTTTTTTTAAATGCTAAAGGAATTTGATCGCCATTGCAGATAAGGGATCAAACTTGGCACCTTCGCACATACTGTATGTCACTCAATTTCTGCTGGCTTGAGATTTTATCTAAAATAAGTTTTGGCAGTGTCAACTCCCTCCCTAATGGGAAAATGCTGCACTAATTACTATTGAATTGGCGTTCTCACTCTGCGATTAAAAAAAGAATAATGAGGGAAATAAAAAAATTTATATCCAATGTTAAGGATACTTGCTCTTCTGACTCTGGGTACAACACATTGCTGGGGGCAAAGTAGAGAGAGCTTTAGAGCAGAAGTATGGAACGAGAAATGGTCATTCAGCCCATGATTCACTCATTCCTACAAATCATGTACAACATGCATCTCAAGGACACTTTCCAGCTTATTCAATCTTTGATAAGGGTTGAAAAACTACAGGTGAAAGGTCCAATACAAAAAGGATCGCTGAAATGTTTTCTTCACCAAAGATAAGGCCAAATGTTCTATATTAATCTAACATTAAAATCTGGGCTGCTGGTGGTGTTTCCAAGGCCACAGTGTACAACAGCAATAACAATTTTACATTTATATAGCGCCTTTCATGCTGGGAGGATATCCTATGGCACAGTCCTAGGGGTAGGAGCTGAGGTGGTGGCGAGGGGAAAAGATGATTGAAAAATGAGGTAGGTCTTGAGACAGACCTTGAACAAGGTGAGGGAGTGAGTAAGACAGAATCTGGGATGGAGTTCCACAGACTGTAAGAACAATAATGGTCCATGACTTTTAACCTTCAAACATTTAGTAACCAAATACCAAATAAGATTCAACTTGTTTTCAGAGGATAAACTCCCTCTATTTCTGTCTCCCAGAGAGCTTTAGAACATAAGTTCCATCCTCAACCAAACAACTATGTGAAAAACTTGTTTCATCTGTTTTCTGTGTACCCTGTGCTAAATGCACCAGAATCACTTGCATTCTCAACCACGATCTCCTATCAGCAGGGCACTTTAGCAAAGTTAAATTGCTCCCCAAATGTAATTTTTTTGTTATTGTAATTTTTTTTAAAGCAGTGACGCAAAACCAAACTTGCAACACATATCATTTAAATGTCACTGTTGACAAAAGAATTCCCGTTTGACAATTTTTGAAAATGATTTTGTTTACTGGAAGCCTGGGCATAAGGTACTTCAAGCCTCCAAAAATAGAAATAATTAGTTCCTTCTGGTAAGTCCAACTATCTTTCATCTGATTTTGAAAAAAACTAATTACTTCAACCATTGAGCTATCGTACAAAGCATAAGAGCATGCAAATAAAGTCAGTGTCCTGAAAAAAACATAGCTCCTTGAATGCAATATTATCCTATGTGACAAAGAACATCTTTCTCACATTCATAAAATGCAGTGCCAAAGTAGTGTATTGCCGCCTTAATAACTATTCATTTCCAAAGATAACACCGCAACAATCCAACAAAAACAAGTGATTATTTACCGGATCCTTCTCGCACCTGTAGTGAAAAAGGAAACTATCCTGAGACTTTGTCCAAATGTAAGTGAGCGTACACTTCACATTGGATAGAATCAGACCTATCAAAAGCACCACAAGGGCCAGATACTGAGAGTAACAAGGGATTGAAAATACAATGTTCATAAACAGGATGTCACTGAGTTAAAAGCGTCTTCCTGTTTGTGAAATTACAATATTCCCTATAAACTTGATGAGAAAAGATGGAGCAAAAACACACCAAACTCAATGTCAGCAAAGACTAAAGTTTTGCTTTCCAAACTAGTTACAATGTTTTCCAGCCTTTTCTTGAGAGAAGCAGCCTGCAAGCGAATAGCCATCAGTGGTCATGACTTCTGGCTTGTCAATAGCTTAGGCTAACTCCCTCAAACTGAGTTAAATAATAATAATCCTTGCATTTGATGTAGCGCCTTATCACATCTTTGAGATGTCTCAAAGCGCTTCACAGAATACACTGTAAAGTGAATTGACCTTACATTTTATGCGCGAAATGCATACAAAAGGGAACAATTCTGAGAGAGAATCTCACTACTTTGTCAAAATGTAAATGAGCATACACCTCACATTGGATAGAATCAGACCTATTAAAAAGGAGCACATGGGTCAGATACTGAAAGTAACAAGGGACTGAAAATACAATGTTCATAAACAGGTTGTCACTGAGCTAATAGTGGCTTCTGGTTTGTGAAATGACAGTATTCTCTATAAATTGATAAGAAAAGGTGGGTCTTGTTTACCCACAAATTTTACCAACTTTAAATGCACTTTTACTTATTTTTAAATTAGGTTTTGGTTGTCCTGTTTCAATTTTAATTACTTCCAAACAACCCACTCACAAGCTAGACTGCTGGCAACTATAACCCACATTTCCCAAACATGAAGAATACTCACACGTGATAAGGTATCGAAAGACAGAAAGCACTGTGGAAAAGGGAATTTACCGCAAACACTCTTTGCTTCTTGTCTATAGCTTCAGAAAACTATGATTTGAGCACTTTGTCAAACAGCGAATAATAAGCCTACCTACCCCCATACTTACAAACTATAAGTTGAAGCATAGGATGACTATATATTTTGCAACATATATTAAAGACATACTCGGTTAAAGGCCCTGAAAGTATGTCTGAACCCAACGAATTGCAAATTGTAGGAATCTCACCTGAGATACTGCACATGTAGCATTGTGTCAAAAGACAAGTAAAAATCCATTCTCATCAGGTCCTCTGATAGCTCAGTTGACAAAGCCTTTGCTAAGCCTTTGTAAAGCCTTTCACATCGGGAGGACATGAGACTGAAAGGTCCTCATGTCCTCCCGATGTGAAAAGCGCTTGATAAATGTCAATTTGCTGTTGTTGCTGTTCATCACTGGATTCTGTGCTGAGTTACCTTATCTCAACTGGGACACCATTGGAATTAATTAACTTCTGGCAAATCAATGGTAAAAATCAGCCATACATACATATTGTTACATATTGTTATTTAGTGGTTCTTACTGGAAAGTTCATGTGAGGAGATCGGGTGTGGATAGGACTCAGCTTGACTGTGATGGCCCCATATTTGAATATTCCGCCTATGCAATGCTCTCTGTCTGGGCTTAAACATGAAGAATACTCAATTGATAAGGTATCCAAAGAGAGTTAGCACTGTGGAATATTATGTTCCTCACCTTGAGGAGAAAAGGATGTTGGAGGGGAAGGAAAACTGCAGCCAAAACTTGTCATGGCATCGATCTTTTTTTAAAGTTACAATTACTTGCATTTATATAGCGCCCTTCACACAGTGTAGCGCCTCAGAGCGCTTAACAAACTAATTTGATGGTGAGACAAAGAGAAAGAGGAGGTGACACATTCTTTGGAAATGAAACTTACACTAACCCATGAAAACTGCATCCCCCGCATCTCCCCCACGGCACCTCTCTCAAACATCAGTGGGTTAGGTTTAATTTTCTGACAGACAATGTCTCAAGTACTTCACAGAGTGAAATGTAGTGACTCCGTATAGTGTAGGTGAAATGTGGCAGCCAATTTGCACACAGCAAAATCCCACAAATAACAACAACATTACATTTGTATAGCGCCTTTCCCGTCGTGAGGACGTCCCAAGGCGCTAGACAGACAGATTTTTGGACTTGAACTGGGGGTCGGGGAGGGTGGAGGGCAGGAGGGAGATCAAAAGCACAGTCGAAGAGGAAGGTCTTGAGATGGGTCTTGAAGGTGTCAAAGGTGGGGACGAGGTGGAGGGACTGCAGGATGGAGTTCCATAGGGTGGGGGCAAAGTGGCAGAAGGCCCGTCTGCCAATAGTGGGGTGAGCAAGGCGGGAGATGTGAAGCAGGCCTGAGCCTGCTGAGCGGAGGGAACGAGCGGGATGGTAGAGGGTAAGGAGGTTGCAGAGGTAGGGCGGAGCAAGACCATGCAGGGTTTTGAAGGTGAGGACCAGGATCTTGAACTGTATCCTCTGTGTGATGGGTAGAGCCAGTGGAGCTGGGCGAGGATGGGGTTGATAGGGTCGCAGAGCCAGGTGCAGAAGAGGACATGGACTGCAGAGTTCAAGATGATCTGCATTCTATGGAGGGAGGAGTTGGGGAAGCCGACAAGCAATGGGTTTGCATATTCAACCCTCGACATAATGAAAGCATGTATGAGGGTTTCGGCGACAGTGGTGGAGCCGAGCGACCCTGCAGAGGTGGGGGAAAGCAAAGCAGGGCATGGCACCGATTTGGGGTAGAAAGGATAGTTGAGGGTCTAACAAGATCCCAAGGCTCTGGACTGGCTGAGCAAGTCATGGAGTCATGAAGTGGGTTTTATTAGAAAGATTGTTGGCCGATAAAAGAGAAACTCCCTTTTTCTTTTGAATAGTCCCAAGGGATCTTTAACGTCCATCTGAAAAAACAGACTAGACCTTAGGTTAATACTGCATCTGAAGGACAACGCCTTCAACAATGCAGTGCGTGCCCAGCATTGCTTTGGAGTGTTCACCCTAGACTATGGGAATTCAATGTCCCAACACGGGACTTGAACTCACAACCTCCTGGCTCAGAGGAGAGAATGCTACCAACTAAGCCAGGTTGACAGATTTTTTCCTATGCACACAGAAATTCCTGTGGCGTCATACAGTTCTGCAATAGAAACATTACTCTAAACTGGAGTTTAGAATCATAGAGATTACAGCACAGAAGGAGGCTATTCAGTTCATGAAACCTATCCATAATAATAATAATACTATTCTTTACTGGTGCTGGCACTGGAATCCTAAGTCCTTTCCGCTTTTGCTTACTCTTTCATTTGTTGTTCTTCAAATGCTTACCTAATTTCCTTTTAAAATGTGCTTACATCTTTAACTGTATATTATATGTAGTAATAATAATAATCTTTGCATTTGATATAGCACTTTTCATGCCTTTAGACGTCTCAAAGTGCTTCACAGAATATACTGTAAAATGAATTGACTGTATATTTTGTGGGCGAAACATGGCAATTGCGCACAGCAGTGTGGATTGAGTGACAAAATTATTTTTTACTTCAGGGATTATTGTCAGGCGTCTGGAATAAGGAAACTTGTCCAAGGTTTCATCCTGCCAGGAATCAAAGCCAAGTCTTTCTCTTGCGAGGCAAGTGCCCTAACCACTGAGCTACAGGATCCACATATGTACGTATCATATTACATATACATTCATATGGTATATCAAAAAGTAATATCTGAAAAATGCAGTTATTCGCTGTATAATTTTTTGCCTGGTTATCCCAGTTTAAATAACTCTGGAGGGCCATATGCAATTATTAAAAAGATGGGCTTTGTGATAAAGGTGAAAGCTTAACTTTACCACAAGACAATGCTAATGTTATTAGTTCACCGATTACCACTTCTCATGGAAGGGAGTGAACTTAGTGCACCAGCCAGCTAGCCAATGCCATGTTTGTAGCTCCACAAAATCAAACAAGCAATCGATTGTCTGTTCCTTGTAAAAATATATGGGCACACGCACAGAGTTGTCAGCATTGAACACATGCCCTAACCCACAGAAAGTAGATACCCTTGCCTAAGAAAAAAAATTCTACCCCCTCCATTCATTCTGCTTCGACACCTGTGCAGTGCAGAACCTATAATTATCTTGCAATTGTGCAGTGTATCTTTGAATTCATATTACGTGGGATGAAACACGAACCGAAGACCTCATGGATGAGAACAAATGCTGCCAAATCCTTCAGGGAAAAATGGCTGTGATTTTTCTTTAAAAAACTGAATGAGCATCCTTCCCTGATTGTCAGCCTGCCTCAGTTGGTAGCACTCTCGAATCTGAGTCAGTAGGTTGTAGATACAAGTCCCACTTCGAGATTTTGAATTCACTAGTCTAGGCTTATACTCCAATCCAGTGCTGGGGGGAGTGTTGCATTGTTGGAGGTGACGTCATCCAGATGAGATGTTAAACTGGGGTCCTGTGTATCTGTCCACGTCATGTTTAAGATCCGGTGGTACTATTTGAAGGGAGTTTCTCTCAATGCTTTGGTCAACAGTCCCTCAGATAAAATTAGTCATTCACTTCATGACAGTTTGTTGGAAATTGCTGTTCACAAACCGACTGGCTGTATTACCTACAAATACACAATCAATACACTTTACAGTAAATTCTGTGAAAAGCTTTGAGACATTCCCCTGAGGTGAAAGGCACTAAATCAAATGCAAGGATTATTATATTAATATTTATATTATAATGAATCCTGCACCTTTCAGGATTCTGATGGTCTCATGCCAACCCACTAAAATATGCCCGGACACCAATCTCAGCTGGACCCTAGCGTGCTCCAGGAGATTTTTTGTGGTGCAAGTAAGAAATCAGATTGGAGTCCAAGGAGAGTTCCAATGGATCAGGATTCGACACATCCAGTTTCTGAAGCTTCAGTATTTATGATTCCTGTTCAATTCCCCACAGATTAAACCCCAATATCTCAGTTTCAGCTTGCACTGCTGGTACGCTTTCACGGCACCACAATGGTAATCACACTTTCCGTAGCTGAAATAGATCAAATAAACCTTCTGTAGACTTGAGGAGAAGAAAAACAATTTATCATCAAACAATGAAGCATCTCTGCTGTACAACCTGTACGCAGTCAGATCCACACACAGGTTTTGGAAATGTATTCTGGATCAACTCATGATATTAAGAATCGTTCACCACTACCACCAAAAATATACATTTACATAGCACCTTTCATGTCAGGAGGACATCTGAAAGTGCTTCACAAAGCTAATTGTGAGCCTGAGGAGGGAGAAAGGGGAAGAGAAGGCGTGTGCGTGCGTGTGTGTGCCTGCGGGCCGGGGAGTGACCAAAAGTGTGGCCAACGTGTGGCCAAAGTGTGCGGTGGGTGGAATGGGAGACATGGAGCAGGCTGGTGTTCCCTGAACAGGAAGCTTGTATGTTGCTTGAAACAAACTCTAATTCCTAATTACCAAGTCCTGATCTATTATTAAATGAGTCAGTTAGTCAGTCGTACATGTACACATACCCTCACTATCAGATCTTAAGTTGTCCTTTGGGATTGTATGCAGAATTCCACTCATTTAATTTTAATAGTAACAGTCATTATGAAGGTCAAGGAAGGAAATGTATTCAGTTAAACCCATAAGTAAACTAAGCAACACCTGGCATGCTTTTTTTTTAAAAACTCTTATTTAGAAATTTACAGGAAAATTAGGGATTTGCTTTAATATCATTTCTGTCTCACAACTTGCAAAAGGGCCTTCAGCTGACAAAGAGTACAATTTACACAGGCCTAATTCCAAGACATATCACAAAATCTCTAGTCTGCAAACTGAAAGTACAAATGAGGGGTTTTTACTTTGAAGCAACTCAGAAACTCCCAACAGAAAGCAGCGAATGCTATCAATAAATAAACACTGCCCATTCCACTGTGCTAAAATCTCAACCTTTTATCTGAAGGAGTTAAAATCAATCCTAGTCACAGAGGGTAAAACGTCTGGACTCTCCCATAACAGTTAACGGTGATAATGAACTGGGATCGAGCAATCTCCATCAGCTCTCTGTGGACACTCAATTCAAACCACAAACTAAATGTTCGTCGGTAATTCTTGCATACATAATCTCACTCAGTGAATTCATAAGGAAAAATAGTTTGGAAAGTGGAAATCCCACAACATTTCTATGCTTCTTAATAACTGTTCCTCATGCGTGGCTCCAAGCAGCAAGTGTCAGACTATTTGACCATAGAGGATGAGACATCACAATTGAACCTATCTGAGCTCACCTGAGGCTCAAAACGTCTCCTGGTCTCAGCTTGAAGACTTTCATCTTGAAACTTAAGACCGTGCAGAATTTTTCCTTTTATAACTGCAGATAACCAACTTACACAAATTAAGATTCCATTTAAATTTTTAAATTTTAGCACAATGGCCAATTTTAGACTACGACTAACAGATACTTTGGACCTTTCGATGTCCACACAGATGCAGTCCCAGCAAAAAACGCTGGATAATGGCCAGGAATGGTAATCTTAACTGATATGTTTTTTTTCCACTGGGGGAAGCTCTGAAACAATGAGATTAACTGCTGTATCGGCAAATGAGTGAGGATAGCAAGGTGTTGTTTCTGCCAGTGGAGAGGAGTATAAAACCTTGTGGGAAAAGATACAAACAAAACAAAACTATGAAGAGACTCTGAACTGGAGAGGTCTCAAAACACAGAAAAGCAATTCCATGACCTAAAGTCATCTTTCCTGAGAATGTCCTGTTACCCAGGCCGAATTTGCACAAATCAATTTTGACCTAAAAGACAACAAAAAAGGGAAGTCTTCAGTGAATGTTGCAATGGTGTCACAAGAATTACTTTCTTTCATCAGTAAACATCTGCCAGTGTGGCTAAAGAGATCTATCCAAAGCCAAGTAAAGAGAGTTTTGGAGTTTGGTGCCTGATTATGCAATACTGCAATATAACTCTCCATGGTCCATCTTTTTTTTCACGAAAGCCAATTGGTTTTGCACTCCATTACCCTGGACTAAGTCACCATAGGTCAGGAAACAAACCTGAACCCTTCCTGGTCAGCATGGTCCAGTTCCATACTTTTAGCATTTTAGAAAAAGGATTTGGATTCATGTCTTGGATGATAAGGTGAGCCAAATGCTGGTTGAGACACGATGAGATACAGTGAATAAATCCCTCATAAAACAGCCAAAACCTCACAGGTGACAACAGGCAAGTGGCATAAGCAAAATGTTGTTTATGCTTATGTGATCCGCAATGCCTTCTTTCAGAACAATGTAACGATTATACAATATATATTTAAAAAACTGTTTACGTAAGAATGGCAACAATGCAAAACAAATACATGAATTTAATTTTAAAAACATTGAGGCTACTCAATTTGCACCAAAAGTCCTAGTTTATCTCAACTTGGTCGAGATCAGTAGAAGTTAGCATTAATAAAATCAAGGTTTGCAGATTGAGCATCTGTATTTTTAATCCTGATAGAAAATTGTGAAGCTGAGCCACACAGGGCTTAGTGGTTCAGATTTAGCACTAGTTCAATGAAGAGACATTTTTTCAGTCCTGGTGTTGCAACACAACAGTATGCAAGCTAAAATACAACAAGCTAAGCTTTCTTTACCCAAAGGTGTATTTGTTCAATGACAGACAAATATTATGTATTATTATTATGTCTTCCCAACGTGAAAGGCACTAGATCAAATGCCAGGATTATTATTATTTTGCACTGCTGTCAGGAACACTCAAAGACATGGGCAGCAATACCAACAACAAGAAGGTGTGAAAGGCACGAACTGGAACCCAGAACACAACTGAACATCGTGCAAGGAAACCTTCGTGTTTTGTTTGAAGACACAGCTGGATCTATGCCGTAATGAGGAGAGGGCTGCAGCTGCATCTTTAACACAAAAAGCAAAGGTTACCTGTACACCGAAAGAGGTTGACCTATGCCCACTCACTGACTGTGGAGGAAGCAGGAACGTGAAGGAAACTCATCTCAAGCACATCCAGGTCATTTCTATTCAACACTTTAGGAATTTCTGGTTTGAAAGCACTTGTTAGAACTCTGTATTACAGGGTTTTTTTATTCAAAAAGGGTCAGAAATCCAAAATTCGACAGATAAATTTACAAACCATTAACACTAAGCTTGGGTTTCAAAAGCTTGTGGATTATAAGGAGTGGTAAGGAACTCCACACTCTCAAGCTCCTGGAAAGAATAAGTGTAGGAGACGGTGTGCTGAGTTTTGATTTCTCCTGTGTGATGCAGCAGCAAGATTGAAGTCGGATGGTGCAGTTAGTGTTTCTGGGGACTCTGTAAACATGCTATCAATTAAACTCCGTGTTGGCACGTCAGAATTGGCACGTTAAAGTCTGTATTGAAATCCAGTGCTTTTTGCCACTCAAAAGACTCCACCCCCCCCACCCACTCACCATATGCTATCAGAGTTTTAATACAAAGGGTCATTGTGAACGGAGAAATAAAGCTCCTTCATTCCACAAGCGATGGCGGAATGAAAGAAACCTGAACAGTGAATTGGTTTGAAAGAATTGTGGCCTGCCTCATCCTATTGGTTACAAGCATTCAATCTCCTGAAAAGGCTTTCGGAGTGTTCTCCAATTACTGAACCCTTTACGGCTCTTTCCCACACTTGTCACATGGCTGCAACCAGCCTGAGACAAAACAGCACAATTTTGTCACTCATCCCATAACAATTCAGGATATCCATGTCAAATCACAAGCAAATCACCAGCATGCTGCCACAGACCAATGTGCCCCGCACACAGGCTAATGTGTCCTATTTTATTTATCTTTATTATTATGGTTGATTTCAGTAACATGATATACAAATTTGAATAAAAAGTAAATCATTCTGAAGTCCTTATTTGTCTCTATCTTACATTCCTGTAGCATCTTTCAGAAAGTTGTCTGCAGACATGATCAGTGTTGCGAAGGATTACTTGACACACACAATCCACTATTCCTAAATCTGTTATTGAACAAGCTGTGGGATTCAAAAGCCTGCTAGAAATCTGTGATTTCATTTATTTTGTAAAGCCCAATTCAAATAAAATAAGAAAGAAGAAAGGCTTTGATGAGAAATGACCACTGGCTCACCAAACATTAATGCTTCAGTACATTAGCTCATAAGGAATTTAATTGTTTGGAATCACTACAGTGCATTTGCTTCCATTCCAATGTTTGGTAGAATATTTCATGCATGTGTCACTCTCTGAATAAAAGTGTTTTTCTATTTACTGTATCCTATTCATAACCTCCAATTAGATTTTCTGCTCTAACTTTCTTCCTGTGCTTTGAAATAAGAGTCTGAGGTGGCCTTGTGTGCACTGTATATACTACTTTATATATCCATCCTTTAGATGAGATTTTAAACCAAGGTCCCCTCTGCCTTTTCAGGTGGACATTAAGGATCCCATGGCAGTACTCAAAAAGAAAAGGGAGTTTCTTCCAGTGCCCAATTCACAGTATATCTTGCGAAGTGCTTTGGGACATCGGGTTAATCAATTATCAAATCAGTAACCAAAAACATGATACATTTAGTGTGTACTGAGGAGATTGCAGGTCAGAGCAAAGTTCTCAACAGTTGATGTAACAATTGATAATAATAACAGCAACAATAATAATATACTGCTAATAATAATAATCCTTATAACACCTTTCACAACGGGAAGGTGTCTCAAAGCACTTCACAGGATATATACTATAAAGTGTAGTAACTGTGCTGTGGACAAATGTGCAACCAATTTTACGTACAGCAACATCCCACAAAAAGCCATGAAGTGATTGGCCAATTTTATTTGGTGAATTGTTGGTCAGGAAACTGGGAGAAACTCTTTTCTGTTTTCAAATAGTGCCATGGGATTTTTAACATCAGCCTGAACAGGCAGATTGGGCCTCAGTTTAACATTTCATTCTTCCTACACCTCCAGCAATGCAATATGAGTGTCAGCAGGAGTTCCGGGTTCCAACATGGGACATGAACCCACAATCTTCTGACTCAGAAGTGAGAGTGCTCCCACTGAGCCAGGCTGAGATCCTCTGTAAGAGATGAACATTATGTCGCAAGGTGAATTTGCCAATGTGCGGTGCAATTATTCACACATGTTTATTTTACTTATATATACACAACTCAGTTTATTACGGTTGCTTTCAGTAGCAAGGTATAACACGGCTTGGGATAGGGGGCTTCCCACAGTCTCACAACCTGACTCATTCAAGAGCACAGCTTAACAAATTTTCTTCACCACATTCATGGTTGAGTGAAACAAAAGCAGGTTACAATACTATGTCAGAATCACACTTTACAAAACATAATTAAACCTGTTTTAGAAGACTCTACAATACATGCATCTGAGCAAGGCTAAAATTAACCACAATCAAAGACTGTGCTTGGTATACAGTATCATCTTCAGCACATAGCAGGCAACCAACTTACTATCGAGTTACAAGTTATCATATCCGGTAACCATACACATGTTTGTATCTGGTGAAGATAAAGAGCGATTGGCTTAGAATCTGAACAATAACAATAAGAGTCTATAGGAAGAGATCCTGTGTCTTTTGTACAATGAGTCTCAAAATCCTTCATATTATTAACCTAAAGATCATTGTTTTGAAATTTAAGGTGGTACATTATTTTGGAAAATTATTTTATTTAGTCCTAATTTGGAAACTTATTCTTTAAAGCCACTGTGGAAGGCTAGGATCCATGGTAAGAATTTTCCAAAATGTTGGAAAATGTTGCACCATCTTCAATTTAAAAAAAAATGAGATTAAAACTAAGACGATGAAATAATTCTGGCCTCAAAGTCTGCTAGAAGCTGTGAATTTATCCCCATTACCCCAGTCCTTGTCAAACTCCATTGGCCTGTCACAAACCGTATCGCAGAGCGGATTGATTTTCCGCTTGATTATAGTAATATATTATTATTGATTTTCCTCTCTCCTCAGCACAGTACCCGTTGCCTTCGTTCCTCCGGGTCTGGCCTCCTCCTTGTCCCGCGAGTCCTCCGCTCCACCCTCGGCGGCCGTGCCTTCAGCCACTACGCCCCGAGGCTCTAGAACTGCCTTCCTCACTCCCTTGGTCTCGCTCCCTCTCTTCCGCATTTTCAGATCTCTGCTGAAGCCCTTTCTTTTCGACCGCGCCTTTGGTCACCTTCCCACCCCTCCCCCTGGCTCGGCCCCGGGATCCTAAACTGTAAAGCGCTCTGAGATGCCGTCCAGCGTGGAGAGTGCTATATAAATCCAAGTAGTTGTTGTTGTTGATTTCAAGATCCTCACTCGTTTATTTAAATCTCTTCATGCCCTGGCACCCCCATCTCTCCAATAACATCTCTCCCTACACGACTACCCACTGCTTCCGCTCGACTGGTTTCAGCCTCCTCCTTGTCGCCCAGAACCTCCGCCCCAACATTGGTGGCTGTGCTTTCAATGACTATGCCCCGAAGCTGTGGAACTCTCTTCCCCAAACCCTTTGCCTCCCCCAATCCCTTTGCCTTGCCCCCCCCCCATTTTTTCAGGTCGTACTTGAAGACCTTCCTCTTCAAACTGTCACCTTTCCCCCTCCCCCTGGCTCGGCATCGGGCTCTGCCTCTAAGCTCTCCGAGATGCCGTCCGGCATGAAGGGCGCTATATAAATGCATGTTGTTGTTGAATTAGTCTCTATTAGGATATCCCGTAAAATAATTTTCTTCCACCACAGCTTTTTCATCTTTGAACTCAATTCAAACAAAAACAGATAAGTAGTGAATCTTTATCTTAGGAAGAGAGAACAAGGACCTGGGGACTACCATACTTGAACCCTGACAGGTTTTTCAGCATGCAGAGAAAAAGACAACTCAGTCTCTATGGTTTGGTGTCGATTCTGGATCCCCAAAGATTGGAAAGGTGGGAGGGATGTGATGGAAAAATTTCAGGAGAATAATTAAAATATGAGCCAGACAGAAAATTGTCGATTGTGCACTTATGTTTAATTGTCAAACAGATGGTGTTCCTGCTTCAAATTCAACCCTCCAGCATTTTATGCCGGAAAAAATGAATTTAAAATGTTTTATTTTGAACATTCAGGGCTGTGGGTTATTTCTGTAACCAAACAGAAAGCAGTGATAAGTTTGGAGACTCATGTCAATCAACACTTACTGATAAACATAGGACAATAGATTTTGTACAAACTTAGTTTCTTCAGGATAGTCATTATGAAGAATTGTTCCATTGCTTTGCACATTTATTTAATTTTACTATCGGATAGTAAAATTTGGTTACAATATTTCATGACGGTTTGTGGGAAATTGCTGTACAGAAATTGGCTGTTGTCATTGCCTACAAAATATACAGTTATTTCACTTCATCGTATATCTTTTTGACGCACTTTGAGACTTCCTCCAGAGTATTCCCTTGCTGTTGATAAAGGTACTTTATCCAAGCATTATTATCCTGCGTGATGAGCGCGATATAAATATAAGTTGTTATTATTACTTGTCCCAGAATTCAGAATAGATTGTAGGCTAATGCTGAAAACATTGACCACATAAGAGGCTACGGACATGGCTTTAAGCCCCATGTGTCCAGTTGGTTGGGAACCCTTGCCTAAGGGAACAGAAGCTTTGCTAGTTTGAATGGGAGATGTGCTATTTTGTTCGTAATCCCTTAGATTTGCATTGAAGTGTGAACTAGTCGATGTGAGTTCAATGTTCTGTTGTGGGGCTCAAAACCACAACCTTCGGCCTGAGTGTTTTACTTTGAGCACTAATGGTTGGAGAACACTCTCCTCTATTTCAATGAGGTTCCTATAAAGATTTCTGAATTTGAAGTTATAGTGACTGGTTGACACGGATTCTCCCAATTATTGTAGGAGCCAACTTTGGGGGGGAGACTTGGAAAACCCAAGCGTGTAGTCACATCTACTGGGTCTTTAATACAATTGGCTGCTGTATTCACAATCACTACAATTTACAATAAACCCTGTGAAACCCTTTGAGATGTCTCAACAATATTATAAGGCGCGATATCAAATTCAAGGATTATTATTATCATAGCTATTAATCCTAACTAGGTGCTCACATAATTGTGCTCCATTATAATATAACATACTGCATCCCCCACATAGTTTTAATTTTTTTATGATGTTTTATAATGAAATTGCTAATTAGCTAATTTTACGCCCATGTGTTCTAATTTTATACTGAAGAGGGGATAATATTAGAACACAACATTCCAGGCACTTAATATAATAATAATAATACTTGCATTTGATATACCGCTTTTCACATCTTCTCGGCGTCTCAAAGCGCTTCACAGAATATGCTGTAAAGTGAATTGACCGTATATTGTGGGCGAAACAATTGCACATAGCGTATCCCACAAACAGTCATGGATTGAAAGTGACCAATTTATTACTGTTTTGTTTTGGACGGATTATTATTAGGCGTGTGGAGTAAGGAAACTTGCCCAAGGTTTTGCCCTGCCTGGAATTGACCATTGAGCTACAGGACTCCACTCTATACATAAGGAGCTAGAAAGAGACATAGAACAACAATAATTTTACATTTACATAGTCCATTTAATTTCAGGAGGCAGGAGGCCAACTCAAAGTGCTTCACTCTTTGGAGCTCAATCCCATAGTCCCTTTGCCTTGCTCCCTCCCTTGCTTCCTTCAAGGCACGTCTCAAGAGCGTACTCTTCAACCATGCCTTCAGCCACCCTCCTAACCCTACCCTCCCTGCTCTTCACCTCTCCTGATCCCAACCCCCTTCTTGGGTCCAAATCCCTGACAGTCCAGCACCTTGGGATGTCCTCCTGTTGTGAAAGATGCTATACAAATGTAATTTGTTGGTGGTGTTGTTCACAGAATCACCTGGGAGCCCAAACTGGAAAGAGCTGATGAAGGAACGGTTGACGAGTTGGTCAAAAGTGCAGTCAAAAGAAAGATCTTAAGATGGGCTTTAAAGGTGGGGAAGAATGGGAGGGGATGGAGTTTTAGAGAGAGCAGGGACAGAATGAAGCCTTGAGAGACTGAGAAACATGAGGAGATGTCAGGTACTTGTGCGCACATCCAATCCTTTCAGTTTGGATGGAAATTAGTCAAAACGGATCAGGAAAGATTTTAAACCCAGGAATTTATTGATGAAAGTTGGCCTAAAAAGAAAAAAATAAGCAACTTTATAGATAATTAATTTTTGCTCGAGGAGGTTGAGTGAATGAAAAAGGATAATATTTTCCACACGACTGACTGCGTGGTAATTTCCCACCAATAGCACGTCAAATCGACCAACCAAAACTTCAATCAAAGCTTCAAAATTAACAGCTTACAAGCTGCAAATAAGCTACTTGACCTCTGGGAGTGGGGTTTATTAAACACTGGCAATAACACTACAAAAATCACATGCATACCCAAAGCAAATTAAAAGACACACATTAAAGAGGGGGAGTTATATAGTTATATATTAAAGAAACATTTCATTAATCATCAAGAGAAAATTTTTACATTTCCCCATCAAAATGTTGACACTACAGTTCACGCCACCTAAGAAACGTCTTTCAAATTACTTTGGATTCAACAACATTAACTTGTGTTTATATAGTGCCCTTACACAGGATAGCATCGCAGTGCACTTGAACAATTAGTACAATGCCAAAAAAGGTGCCATAATATTAAGCCTCTATGTTTGCAGTCAGCCACCACACATTACTGAAACTGTGAAGCACTTTGAGATGCTTCAGGGATTACTACCATTATTATTAACAATAATAAATTATTTTACCACTTCAATTTTTTTCCCTACCTCTCTCGAAGCTGAAGACATGTGCTGGAATATGGTTCCACCCCAGTATCCAGTCCAAATGACTGCTCTTCTCTTCTCTGTGGACATGGCCAGGGAATAATTAAAACCAAAGCTGAATCTGTCCAACTCTGATTCAAGCATTCCAAGACGCTACCCCACATGAAGGGCACTATATGAATGCAAGTTGGTTTTGTTGACATTACCGCCACCATACTCCCAACATGGATCACTGCCCAACAACAGGGAGCAGGAAAAATGTTACAAGGAAAAAAAGGGCCCAGCAAGTTCCTGGATAGAGTTCCATACCTTGCACAGGGGCAGCTGATGCCAATAATAGAGACCCTATTGTTGCTCCAAATAAAATCAACTAATTTAGCACAAGCCAGAGAGAGAACCAGAAATTCCTAAATGTTATAGGCCTGGAATTGCACTAAATCTCAAGGTAAAACCATGCTGTCGTAAGGTTTAAGATCTCGCAGAATTGTGGAAGTTTTTGAATTCATTCTTAAATTGGATGTTGGTTTTCTGCAGTTCCTTTCGGACTGAATTGAGGAATTTTCCATAAGCCTATACAATTTTGAATTTTAAGACAATGATCTTAAGACTAATATGATAAAACATTTCAAGGCACTGGTGCCCAAGTAAACACTGCCTGAAACTGCAAGGGCAGTGGTGTTAATACCTACTGTAATACTGTTATGAAGCAAAGCATACCCCGCACTGATATGGGGGTTGGTTTACACTGTGTACATGATTAAATGGCAGACATGAGGTAACTGGATATTCTTACACAATGTAAACAGAACTCTCCTTTGTTGCCAATTAAGACAGCAGGTAGTGTTGAGAAGCAACAACTAACATGAAGACATAAGTTGTTTTTCTTGATCAATTTAGCCTCAGAATAACAAAAAGAATGTCTTAGTTGTTTTGTGCCAACTGGAAGCTTTGGTGACTTCCAAGTAAATGGTAATACTCGCAAAATGCTATTGTTAAAGATAGTCTACAAAGAGTACTTGTTATTACTCTCATCTTGATTGACTACAATCTCTGCATATTACAGTAAAATCCTGTGAAGCGCTTTGAGTTGTTCTCTTGAAAATATAGACCTGTGCTAATGTGTAGCCTCGATAACTCAGTGACTTTAAAATTCAGTATCCCTTTGCTTCTATTTACATTTCTTCATCAGTCAGTCTTACTTCTGCGCAAACATGTCAATATCCAGGAGTAATATAAGATTTGCATTTTCTATTGAAAATATATCCTGTGCATAATTGTGTAATTGCGTATCAAGCCAGCAGGTGGAGGTATTACTGGGGTTAATGTCAGCAGTTTATGGCTGAGGGGCATGAAATTAATAATAATAATCCTTGCATTTGATATAGCGCCTTATTATAGGCAAGATGTCTCAAAGTGCTTCACACAATATACGGTAAATTGAATTGACTGTTTGTTTTGTGGGTGAAACGCGGCACAACAATGGGGGAAATTGCACACAGCAGTGCCCCACAAACAGCCATGGATTGAGTGATCAAATTGTCAAATTATTTTTTTTTGAAGGAATTATTACCCACAGAAAAGCGATCCGCCAATCGACTAATAACCGGGTTCTTACTTACTGCTAGGTAAACAGAGGCGAGTGGAGTAAGGAAACTTGCCCAACGTTTGGTTCTGCCCGGGAATCAAACCCAGGTCTGTATCTCGCATGCGAGGTGAGTGCTCTAACTACTGAGCTACAGGATTCCAAATTGTGCCTGAATCAGACACACTGTGTAAGATGCAATGATATCTCATCAACTATATTCAGAACGCAGTTCCATATGCAACACTGATATTGCCTACGCACATAATGTTTTTTGCTAGAAACGTTTCCTAGGGTATGAGGGTTTCAGATGGTAAAACCACAACAAATTCCTTTAATTTCCCCAAATTTGTAACCCTCCTCTTCTTGAAAGTACAGACTCAATACCGGCTGCTCTCTGGTACCTTATGCTAGTAAGGGTTCTCTGTGTGTATCTGGACAGTCAGTGTTAACAGGGTACACTGAGAACTTCACAGCTGGACCCAACCTTTTTCTTGGTCAACAGGCACATTTCAACAAGGTTCACGGGAGCAATAAGGAGCAAGAATACTCAGCTGATCAGTTCTCCATTTCAAGCTAAGGGCCACAAGCTAATTATATGATCCTGTTACTTCCCAGGCTGAGATCAAATCACTCAGCACAGACCAAGGATCGAACCTGGGACCATCTTGGTCTGTATGGCTCTGCTCCATACCATGCAACACTCCTGCCCACTGAGCAATTGGGAGAGACAGGAAGTGCAAACTTATGAGGAAATGGCTTCTTTTCGCCTTTTCCTAGTAGAGGTTTCTTGCCCGTTTTGCTGGCGCACTATTTACATTTTTAAATCACATTTTAAATGCTCTTCCCACGTATTTCTCCTTGCTAAAACTGCACCTGTTGCGTCAGCACAATTTCAAAGAGCTAGATGTTTAGGAAAATGATGGAAGGTTTTTTGAGGTTAACTGTAGATAAAGATGTAGTATGGAATATAAATGTTCCAGAACTCATGGGAACATGGAATCCATGGCCCGGAGGAGGAGGGAGCTGGTTAAGAATGTATAAAGTCAGATTACTAGAAATTCAGGTGAAGAATAATCCTTGCATTTGATATAGCACCTTATCAAGTCATCATGATGTATCGAAGCAATTCACAGGATTTTTTACTGTGAAGTATACAGACTGTGTATTTGTAGGTGAACGCAGCAGCCAATTTGCACACAATGCAATCTACCATGAAGTGAATGATCAATTTTATCTGGGGAATTGTTAGATTAACAGATTTTGCCTACAAATACACAGTCACTACACTTTAAGGAAATTGTCGAGGAAATTTAGACAGTAAATTGTCAGTTGGTTGGTTTCATATTAGAGATGCATTTACCCATTCAGCATAGCCACAAATTAAATTATCCCCCACTGTTTTTGCATGATATTGGAGAGTACGATTTGCACAAGAACAAAAAGCAGAAAACGCCACCAAAAGCCAAATTAGGTTTTGGGTTTTATAAAGGAGGACCATATTTTGTAAACCAAATCCAGGAACACTGGATAATAATTATATTATATATAATTTTAAAAATGAACTCACCACAATTTCTGGCAGTACTGGTGAAACTTTTTGGATTAATGGCTGTATTTCTCTGATGAGTGTATCTGTTTTTGAATTATATTGCTCTTGCTCAGTTTTTGGCTGAATTCAAGACAGGGCAAATTTGGTGACAGGAACATCACTGATCCAGGGACTGCCCTATTTTATATCCAGACGGATTGTTGATTTTGTATAAAACCTTTGTTAGACCATATCGGAGTATTTGGCCACCACTCTACAAAAAGGATATAGCAGCAATAGAAAGAGTATAGCATAGGTTTACAAGGATGATAACAGTGCTGGCAGGGTATTGCTATCAGGATAGACTGGTTCGGTTAGGCTTTTTTTTGCTGGAGAAAACATGTTTAATAACAGGGGACCCATTAGAGGTATTCAAAACTATAAAAAGATTTGTTTAATAAGGTTAGCATAAATAGTCTGCTCCCACTTGTTGGGGAGTTCATAACCTGAGGACACAAATTTAAGATAAGAAATCCAAAAGAGAATTCAGGAGGAACTTCAGAGTAGTGTAAATGTGGAACTCGCTGCCTGAAGTACTGATTAAATCAGATAGCATAGATGCATTTAAGAGGAAGCAAAGAGGAAGTGCCTTGGAATGTCCTCCCGACGTGAAAGGCGCTATATAAATGTCATTCTGTATTGTAAATTTGTATTGTAAATATACTCATGAGCAAGAAGGGAATAGAAGGGAATGGGAGGGAACAATGAGTGAGTGGAGACAGATGTGAAGTATAAACACCGACATGGACTGGTTGGGCTGAATGGCTTCTATCCGTGCTGTAGTTTATGGAAATCTATGTATCCTGAACCAAATATACCTCTCCGGTTTTCCTTGTAGATAAACATGAAATAGAAAAAGACGTGACAAGTAGTTGTAGAACCGTGAGCTAGACTCTGTTACCGAATTTAACTGCTAGGTTAATAAAAGTGAAAAAGTATTCTTAACTAAACAAGAGTGGGTGGTGATTTCCTGTTTGGGCCCATATTCCACAAGGAATCATAGCCATTAACTGAAGAAAAGTCATTAAAGATAACGTTAGGAAAACACAAATTGCAAAACCATATTTAAATTTAATGTCAATGGAAAATATCTTTCATTTTCCAGTAATTTGGAGCATTTTAAAGGACAAAAGTTGCAGTAAATGATTTACGCAGGAAATCAAGCATTCCTTAAGTAGACAAAGAATTTACAGTCTGACCCCATTTATACCAGCAAAATAATGCAGTAGTAATAACGTCAGTCAACTGTGGAGTACATAGGAAATTACAAAAATCCTAAGTAAAACATAACAGTACAACAGAGTATTAGCTTTAGGGTTGAACTGAAACAAATCTTTGAGTCAGCCTATTATTGCACCTTTTCATTTTGTTTGGTTAGACTAGAAGTTCAGTTATTGTGAGGTTTTATTGTTGGAATTTTCCTCAGACTGATTTGTTTATGTGTCAGGAGTTCCACATAAACTGCTTGTCAGACCTTGCACGAAATGGCTACCACACTTGCACTCAACCTCACTAAGGCAGTCAGGAACCTGGGTGTCTTGTTTGACCCTGAACTGTCCTTTCTCCCCCACATCTGCGCCATGACCGGCACTACCTACCACCACAAAACCCTTACCTACGCATTCGTCACCTCAAGGCTCAATTATGGAAACTCCCTCCTCATCGGCCTTCCCAACTCTTCCCTTCACAAGCTGCAGATCATCTAAAACTCTGCAGCTTGTGTATTCTTGCTGACCAGGCTCCGTGACCCCATCGCTCCCAGCCTCGCCCAACTCCACTGGCTCTCCATCCCCCAGAGGATCGAGTTCAAGATCCTCGTCCTCACCTTTAAGACCATCCATGGCCTGCCCCCTCATACCTCTCTGACCTGCTGACTCTCTACCAACCTGCCCGCTCCCTCCGTTCAGCAGGCTTCGGTCTGCTCCATGTCTCCAACCCGACCTGCCCTATCGTCGGTGGCCGGGCTTTCAGCCTCTCTGTCCCCACACTCTGGAACTCTATCCCATATTCCCTTCACCTCACTTCCTCCCTTGCCACCTTCAAGGCCGGTCTCAAGATCCTCTTCTTCGATCGTGTCTTCGGTTGCCCTCTCACGTCTCTGCCTTCCCTTGCCCCTACTCCACCCCTCCCCCATGCTCAGGTCCTGACCCCTGACTGTCCAGCGTCTTGGGACATCCTCCCGACGTGAAAGGAACTCTATAAATGTAATGTTGTTGTTGTTGATGATGATGAAAATGCAGCAGCCAAGTTGTGCACAGCATTGTCCCACAAACAGTCATGAAACGAATAATCAATTTTATCTGTGATGAAATCTGTGAAACATTTCAATGTTGCAAACACTACTGATGTTCAAGCCCTTCTCTTTCAGGTTCTTTCTCATCAGTGGCTGCTTTCCCACTGTAAATACACCCGGTGACGCTGCAGCAGTGTCAGAGCCTCACACTGTCAGTTGTAATGACGGTTTAGTCAAAGTGCCATAAGAGTGTCTAATCCTGGTTCGGGAAAGTTGCCAAAAAAAGTTTTAAAAAAACTTGAATAATGTAAATGATTACTTTTAACAGCCAGTTGGGAATGAACATTGGCTCTGCTGTTGTAACAGAGGTGTACACTCCAATTAGCTTGGATTCCCAAACTGAAGTCTAACAAGCCTTGTGTTGCCCTATCTGGCATCATTCCAACTGTCTGAATTTGTGCAGACCTGTGTGGGAAGAATGCTTACATTTCTGAAAATTAAGCAATAATTATTTCATTTTTAAATCAAAGACACTCCTGCCTTCATGTGGCAACACTAAGCAATTGCACATCGATTATTATTTCAGTCCAATATGCATAGTTCTTTAGTGACTGTAATCACTCTAATGATAGGAAAATATAGCAACAATTTTACCTCCTGCAGAAAGGTACCATATGCACCTTGAACGTCGTGTGTTTGATACCCGGCACGTATTTGTTATGTGATGGTAGGGTCCAAGTTACAGTATTTCTTAATAAGGAAACCTGTTAGTTTTCATCAACCTGCTAGAACGCCCCACCAGGAAGTAGTTTGTGTTGGAGCTGAGTTCACACAGATTGGCATGATGCATTTCCTGTTTTATTAAAGGGTTTCACTTTCCCCTCCTCAGTTCTTCACAGTGTTGCATTTTGCTGAGGTACAGTGCACCAGGCAATACTCTCTCTTCTATCTCATAGTAAACGGCCACACTTTACGTGTGAGCCCAGCCAGTGAGTGTCATCATGCTATTCAACTATGAAGAGAAGGAGGGCCATGACAACTGAACTCAATTCTTTTCTTATCTGATATCTACCCACATACTTTGCAGCAGGGAACACTTACCAGCCAATCCCTTGTGCATTTTTCTCTCCCTAGCTCAGGGACATTGAGGCCAATTATAGCAACTCATCTGCTATCTCAGCTGAGATAACCTAACTCAACACAGTCCAGAATTCAAACTTGGCGTCTTCACATTGGGTAGTGGCTTTAGAACCACAGAAGTTTACAGGACACTAGAAGGCTATTCGGCCCATTGTGTCTGTGTTGGCTCTTCGAAAGAGCAATCCATTCCAGCCTATTTACCTGCCCTTTTCCCACAGCAGTTGAATTTTCTTCTTTATATATGTATCTAATTCTTTCTTGAACGCTAATGTGAATGTTGCCTCGACTTCCACATCAGAAGGGCATTCAGCATCCTAACAAATCTCCATGTAAAACTTGCAGAATTGACGTATTCTAGATGTTCTTTCAATTACAGCCCTTTGAGATATCTTTATGCTTTGAAAGACTTAGGACAACGTAATGTAATCAGAAACCATAATTTCATCAGGTGCATGTTAAATATCCTAGGATACCTATTCAAAAAAGAAAAGGGAGTTTCTCCCAATGTCCTGGCCAACAATTGTAGGTGCACGCCTGGCTCAGTTAATAGCGCTCTTGCCTCAGAGTCAGAAGAGTATTGGTTTAAGCCCCACATCATGACTTTGAGCTCATAATCTAGATGGTGGTCCAACTGGCGGCCCATGGGCAAATTTCATTCACCGCCCCCCCCCACCCACCCCCTCCATTTCACCTGGCCCACCTGCTCCCTCCATAACCCGTAAATGTTATGTGATGTTTCTGGAAGGGAAACACAAAAATATTTCTTGTGCCACCCTGGGACATTTCTCAATCAGGGATTCTGGCCCTCAGCAGCTAAGAAGTTGAACCACCCTGGTCTAGACTGACATTCCAGTACGCAACAACAGCAACTTGCATTTATCTAGGCAGGATAGTGTCTCTGAGCACCGGATACCAATATAGAGGCAGAAATTCTACCTGAATCTAGATGTACTCTTTTATGTAACATTTCAGAGCATACCAAATTTGATAAGATTATTTAAATACAGACTTAATTTTGAGGTCGATTTTCAGTAACTTCTATTAAGAAACGACAGAAAACTGGTTTCAAAGTTAAGACTTGAATTCAACAATTTGCCAAATTCTGCGTGTTCTGAAATGTTACGAAAATAGAGTTAATCCAGACCCAGGTGGAATTTCTTTCCCATAACCGGACCTGGAGGTAATATAAATAATAGAGTGATTCAATCCGTTGTCTTCTTTTGTTTTCTTTTTACAATAAAATTTAACAAAAGTAGAGAAATGCACCAGAATTGCCATGGGTTACAGAACTGGGTTTATTTCACTCATGGTGAAAAGTTTCATCTTTCTTTGCACCTCATGCCTCGACTAATGCAGGATACTGTGTTTACTAATACAATAGTTGTTACCGAATGATCGTCGACAACTCCACAAAAGAAACACCTGAAAACCCCTGAAGTCAGAGGTGTGCCATAGTGGTATTTAGTCACATTGCTAAGTTCAAAAGATCCACACAGTTGGCCCCTATCTGCTTTTGTTTCTTCCCTACAAAGGTAACTGCAAATCTTTCCTTATTGTACAGTAAACAGGACCTTTGACGCCCAACCGAATCCTTGATGAAAGAAACAATCACTTTGTCGGTGATAACAAAAAGCTGCTTTAACCCCTGAAGGAGACTTTTATAAATGTACCATTGCAGATAGCTAAAGTAGAATGTAAACAGCAGTCAAGTCTTTTTCATGTTAAGCCTCCGGTGGCATTATGAAAGACTCTCAAATGCAATGCTGACACTTGAGCATTACACACTTGGGCAGAACTGACCTTCAGACCTTGCCCAGGTGGCTATTCTTCATGTGCAAGCGTATGGAATGATAGCTCGCAGGCTATTTGAAAATAGGGAGCATGAAAGTTGAGCTTAATCCTCTTCTCATCCAATTTAACCACACATATTTGTCACTGGATAATGTTCAGGAGCGGGGACCTTGACTGATTTTGTTCCTTTCCCTAGCTCAGGGTGGGGTGGGTGGGGGGTGGAGGAGGGGGGGGATAATGGCAGTTGTGCCATATCTTCTGCGATTGGTGTATCTAGAGCTGTCCTAAGATGTCATGCAAACATCATTTTTAAATGATAATTGAACTGATCTCAAGGTTAGATTAGATTATCTTGTTAGTGCTTCTACTCTAAAAGATACATAACAAATTAAGTCCTTGTCTTTACTTGTGCAGGGTGACCAAAGAGTTGTAATACCATTACAACATCTAATAAAGAAATTATTTTTTTTAACTAATAGGGTAGTTACCATGATTTTTGATCACGCTGCACATACAATTGTTATTTGCTCCATTGGAGTAAGCGGCATCAGTATCCTATGTGAATGGCTCTGTAAAAATGCGAGTTGGTGGATTAGGGAGGGAAAAAAATCAACAAGTTTTCCCACTGCCAATCTGCCAGCCCTCATTGCCAGGTTCATATATGAAGCCACTTGGACAAGGAATCACCAGCACCTGTAAGATAGCATCTGAGCAAGAGTCAAAGGCTTTAGCAGAGGACAAGAGGGGAGAAAAACAATCCAATAAAAGTGTAAAAGAGCCTACAAGTTCCTCTGAGATTCTTTTCCATATTCCAATGCATAAAAGTTACTTTCTATATTACTGATATATGCAGGGACCAATCCCATTAAATGCTTGTTCACCAAAATTACTGTTCACCACAAGCTAAACCATATAAACCTGTGCATGGCTGAAACTGCCTATTTGTTAATATTAACATAAACTAAAAAAACTACAATTGGTTACACTCTGGTTTTGCTTCCAAATAGACACAGACTAATGCCAAATGCTCTTGGTGGACATACTACAAGGAGAGCCATGAAGGAAGCTTCGAAAGAGGAACATTTATAAAATAATAATTATAATAATGCTTGCATGTGATAAAGTGCTTTTCATATCAAAGTGCTTCATAGAATTTACTGCAAAGTGTAATGACTGTGTATTTCATCGGTGAACCCAGCAGCCAATTTGTGCACAGCAATTTGCCACTAACAGGCACAAACTGAATGACCAATTTTATCTGGTATAAATGCTGCCTGGGGAAGCTGAGAGGTGCTGTATGACCTCTTATCCATAGCACTTACCTGTACAGTTTCTCCGTAAAGTGGAATAGCCTGTAGATCCGACAAATATCTTATGGCTCTTCTTACTTAGCATTCAAGGAAAATCTGGGAAACTTAGGTAAAGGAATTGGGGTACAAATGGAACAATGTGACCAGGAACACAGTGGAATCTAAAATCCCCAGAAAAGAGCAGGTTTTGAATGTGATTCCTCTCTCCAAACCAGGTGTAATGGCTCTCCAAACCAGCTGTAAACACCGACAAGCTGCAGCAACTCTCAAAGTAAGCCACAGCAGATTCCGCAGCAATTTGAGCGCATGCTGGACAGCTTAAGTGTCTTGTCCTTCAATCTGCATTGGCAAGCAACACTCAAAGCAACTAAATCTCCACGTCAGCACTCAGCCTCGGACTCCAAAGCTTTCACAAAGAAGGACGCGGGAGACCACCCTTGACCATTGCAGTAATGACGCAGATTCCTTTTGTTCTGAAAAGCCTACTTCTGAACCTGCCTGCTGGCTGCTCGGCTGACGCACAATGCCTGCCTGCATTAGCAGCTTTGTTTCCAGTAGATCAATGGACCCAATTAACAGAGAAACAACAGCAGAGATTGAAGATGCATTTTACAAATGGCCCCTTTGTTATTTGCATGGAGGTCACTTGCAGAAAACCTTCCGTTATTAACTGCAACATCAACATTTCTCCATCTCCCAAGAGATTGCCTTCCTTTTTATAAATGTCACTAACAGGCAATTAGTCGTTACGTTTTGGTTTAAGGGCAATTTGGATTCACACGGTAAAGATGTCAGTGCTCGGTAATGGTTTACCATTTCCAGGAAGCCTCAAATCATGCACTCACAGTCATGCGTGCACAGGCCACATGCATGTGGACATCTGTAACGCGTGTGGAGTCCTGTAACTCAGTGGTTAGAGCACTCGTCTCGCAAGCGAGAGACCTGGGTTCAATTCTCGGCAGGGCGAAAAGTTGGGTAAGATTCCTTACTCCACACGCCTCTGTTTACTTAGCAGTAAGTACGAACCCGGTTGTTAAATCGATTGGAGGCTTGCTTTTCTGGGCATAATAATTCCTTAAAAATAAATAACCAATTGGTCACTTCAATCCCCGTCTGTTTGTGGGACCCCTGTGTGCAATTGGTTGCCGCGTTTCGCCCACAAAATATACAGTCAATTCACTTTACAGTATTATTATTATGTTTCAAAGAAACTCAAGAAGCTAAGTGCATATAACCCACCTGGACCAGAAAGCACAATCTTTTGAACCTGCAAATATATGAGAGATCAATAACAATTTCAGACATTCTGCCCGGCTTTCTTCAACTCCATCCTGAATCTGTTTTTTAATCCACTACTTGTGTTGATTTGGAGCTTTTTTCACATTGAATAAACATGAAGAACACAATACAAACTGGACTGGGCTCGTGGGATAAATGGCAACTTGCACGATTGGTCTGAAAATTTACTCAGTAAACAAAAATGGGAAGGATGATAATGGGATAAGCAGTAGGACAATCACCAGCAAAGCACTGCAAATACCTGTTTTGTAGCACCTGCTGTTCACACTAATCATAAATCTTTGGAAAGCACTTGTATTACTGTAAAGATGTACTTATGGTGGTGCCAAACTGCATGCTCAAGTAACTAATATAAGGGAAGCTGATAAGATTTAAGAATACTGGGAACATTTACATGGCTAGGCAATTAAATTGGTGTCAGCCTGGCTCAGCTAGTAGTACTCTCTCCTCTGGGTCAAAAGGTTGTGTAACAAGCCCTACTTCAAGCGTTTTGCACAGTTCCTTACCAATACACAGTCAACAACAACTTGCACTTACATAGCACCCTCCACCCAGGGTAGTGTCTCAGAGCGCTTAACAGTGGTGGAGCCCAACTCAGAGCCAAGGATGGGGTGGTGGAGTGGTGAGGTGACCGTAAGCACGGTAGAAAAGGAAGGTTTTCAGGTAGGACTTGAAAAAGGGGAGAGGGGGGACAAGGCGGAGGGTTTGAGTGAGAGTGTTCCAGAGTTTTGGGGCATAGTGGCTGAATGAGCGACTACCAATGGTGGATCGGAGGGCACGAGGACAAGCAGGAGGCTGGTGTCAGTCGAGCGGAGGCACCGGGAAGTGGATTGGGGAGTGAGGAGGTCGGAGAGGTAGGGAAATGCCGGGGAGTAAAGGGATTTGTACACGACTGTGAGTATTTAGAAGTCGATCTGTTCTGTGATGGGGAACCAGTAGAGCCTGGCCAGAACTGGTGAGATCTGTGTACGGAGTTTGGTCCAAGTTTGGCGCTGACATGTTTCACAATGGAATACCAGAATCGAGTCAGCTCTCTGTGGCGGACTCAGTAATCCGGATCCTGAGCCAGGCGGATCCATGGTATTTCAGGGTAACTGCTGATGACAGCAGAGCTACCCTGGCTCATTGGCAGGATCTGGAAGGCCAGACCAGTCACTGGGGGCAGGTAGTCATCCCACTTAGCTCCTGTTAACTCTGCAAGCCAAAGCCCTAACTTGTAAGGTGGTCCTAGCCAGACAAGCAGCTGGATAGCTTGCCAGATAGCAATATCAATGGCAAGCTATACGGTTTTAGCTGGTTAGATCCCAGCAGTACCCCAACACACACTCTGGGGTCCCCGAGTCTTGGCTCTGTGCCTAATACTTTCTAGAAATAGATAAGCAGGATGCGGGTCTCCAGGGAGAGAATGCAAATCCATTCCAACAATCTATCTCTGGAGTCTCCATGTGTAGGTGAGATGCATGGAAACCTCAGCTTGGTTCGGATACTCTTAAGCATGTGATGAGTTTCCTCATGTGTCAAGCACCCAGCTGACCAAAAAAAAAAGGTGCTGTATGTTTCAAACCAATCTTGTGATCGTGTGACAGAATGCTCAGCAATTCTGAAGTTCTCAGTCGGTCACCTAAAATTCAACCCAACAATCCTAGCACTGACCTTGAGCCAGTAATAATAATAATCCTTGCATTTGATATAGTGCCTTATCAAGTCTTTGAGACGTCTGAAAATGCTTCACAGAATGAACTGTAAAATGGATTGACTATATTTTGTCCGCAAAACGTGGCAGCCAATTGTGCACAACAGTGTTCCAAGTGGATTGAGTGACAAAATTATTATTATTTTGAAGGGAATATTACCCCCGGAAAAGCAATCCGCCAATCGACTAACAACCAGTTTCCGACTTACTGTTAGGTAAACAGAGACCCATGGAGTAAAGAAACTTGCCCAACGTTTCGGCTTGCCGGGAATCAAACCCAGGTCTCTCTCATAAGAAATGCTAGATGAAAAAAGACCAAGGTCCATGTAATTCGCCTTCTACCTTCCTGGTGGTCGCATGCACATATTTCCCAAACTACCTATGTACTATATATCCCATAATGTTATTTCCTAAAAGAAAATTAACTAACCTGCGTTTGAAAGAATCAACATTTCCTGCTTCAACCGTATCCCTTGGGAGTCTGTTCCACAGATTCACTATTCACTCACTGAAATAGTGTTTGTATAGATTTATTCTGAATTTACCCCACTTCAATCGCAGGTCATGTCATCTGGTTTTACTATTCTGGACAAGTTGAAAAAGCCTGTCATGATCTATAGTGTCTAGTCAGAATCTTAAAGACAGCAATCATGTCGCCTCTCAATCTTCTCCTGTCCAGCATGAAAATGACAAATTTACTTAGTTGTTCCTCATAGTCCATTCCCTCAATCATTTTGGTTGCCCTCCTCCTCTGTACCTTCTTGATTTCTCTAATATCTTTTTTGCCTTGCGGCAACCAGATCTGTAAACAGTACTCCAAGCATGGTCTCACCAATGATTTATACAGTGTCAGGATTACCCCACTATTTTGGCTCGCTATTGATTTTTTGATACATCCAACATCTGGTTTGCTTTTAATCACAGAGCATTGTTGGGAGAGCTTCAATTTATTGTCAATCAGGACCCCGAGGTCCTTTTCATTTTCCATACACATTATTTTCCCTCAGTTCAAATAATAGTCCCTTCCAGGATTTTTTGTCGCCATGTAAAGTATTTTAAATTTCTCCACATTGAATTTCATCCTCCACCAATCTGCCCAATCCTAAGTATGTTCAAATACTCCTGGAACCTATCTTGTTCAGCTTCGCAATCTACGATCTTCATTAGCTTGGTGTCACCTGCAAACTTAGCCTCTGTGTTTGCAACTTCTAGTTCCAGATCATTTATAAAAATATGAAACAAAAAGGTCCCAAAACAAACCCCTTGTGGAACTCCATTAGTAACATTTTCCCAGTCTGATGACATTCCCCGAACCACCACCCTCTGGGTTCTTCCAGTCAACCAGTTGCGTATCCATTGTAATATACCTCCAGTGATTCACGCTTTCTTTACTTTCAGTACTAGCCTCTCAAGAGGAACTGTATCAAAGGCCTTATTGAAATCCAGATATACAACATCCCCTTCCTTATCAACAACAACAACAAGATTCCATTTATAAAGCGCCTTTCACGTCAGGAGGACGTCCCAAGGCGCTGCACAGTTGGGTCATGACCCGAGCAGGGGGAAATGGTCAGGGTGAGGGGAGGGAAGGGAGGGAGCGAGGAGGGGGTAGAGAGTCGAGAGGGGAGCTGAAGGCACGGTCAAAGAGAAAGGTTTTGAGACCGGCCTTGAAGGAGGAAAGGGAGGAGGCGGCGAAGGCACTGGGGGATGGAGTTCCAGAGCCTGGGGGCTGAGAGGCTGAAGGCCCGACCACCGATGGTAGGGCGGTTGGGGCGGGGGACGTGGAGCAGACCAGAGCCAGAGGAACGGAGGGTACGGGCAGGTAGGTAGGGGGATAGTAGGTCGGAGAGGTAGGAGGGAGCAAGGCCGTGAATGGCCTTGTAGGTGAGGATGAGGATCTTGAATTCGATCCTCTGGGGGATGGGGAGCCAGTGGAGGCGAGCGAGGGTGGGAGTGATGTGGTCCCGAAGCCTGGTGCGGGACAGTACCAAGCTCCATTGTCACCGTCAAAGAAAACCAGTAAATCAGATTGGCAAGACCTCCCTTCGTAAACACATATTGGCTATCATTTATGATTTTATTTCTGTCCAGATGCTCCATGATTTTATCCTTAATAAAAATTTCCATAATTTTACCCACAATGGACGTCAAACTTACTGGTCTGTAGTTTCCTGGGTCACTTTTGTTACCTTTCTTAAAAATAGGAATACCATCTGCCTTTCTCCAATCCCCAGCACCACTCCAGTATTCATTGATTTTTGAAAGATTTGTGCCTGCGTTTCTGCGACTTCCTCCCTTAGTTCCTTAAGGATCCTTGGATGCAATTTTTCCAGCCCCTGAGATTTATTTACCTTAAGTTTGCACAGCTGTTTGGCAACCATGCTGGTAGTGATATGAATAGTGCGCTCTGAGACATGACCCTGCGTGGCGGGCACTATATAAGTACAAGTTGTGGTTGTTGTTGCTGCAACTTTCCACTGCAACATCCTTGCGAGGTGAATGCTCTAACCACTGAGCTACAGGACCAATACTTTGGTTTAGGCAGCAAAGACCAGGAGGATGGAACTGAATAACAGCTTCTGAGACACACGCACCAGCGAAAGCAAGACATGGCATATAAAACGACAAAATGTCACGAGTGTAGAATAAGAAGCCAATGTAGATGCTCCTTTCGAATAGTGTACTGTGTATAAAAAGATGTAGACCAATTTGAATCTGATTTTTATAAACTACCTGCTGTTAACATCAGCTAGCACAATGCGCACAAGGATTTAACCTGTGGTTTCTCTGGATTGTGTGACTGATATCCACACTGGGCAATAAACAACTTTGAGTATGTGTAGGTTTGAACAGTTTTCAAAATAAAGGGTAAAAATTGCAACATTTCAAAATGTTTTTTAAATAAAGGATGAAACAGGCAATGTTTCATAACAGATTCCCTGTGATTTTGATAAGCATTCCCACCGTTGACTTTGGCATGGCAGAGCTCTGAGACGCTATCCTGCGAAAATGGCACTGTATACATACAAGTTGTTGTTGTTGGCATATTGGCTCACTGCTAAGCCTAATTCAAAAACTGTTGGCATGTACTATACTTGGATATCACTAAGCAAGCCTGATTTATATTGTAGATCCTATAGTTAGCATTTGACTGCTGCTTCACAGGGTGCTGGCTCTAATAATAATCTTTGCATTTGATTATAGCACCTTATCACACCATCGAGACATCTCAAAGCGCTTCACAGGATATACTCTAAAATGGATTGACTGTGTGGATGAACACAGCAGCCAGTTGCGCAAAGCAATGTTTCACAAACAACCAAAAAGTGAGTGACCAATTTTATAAGGGGCATGGTTGGCCAAGACACCAGGAGAAATTCCTTTTTCTTTTCGAATAATGCAAATAGTGCAGATGAGAGACTGAGAGGAAGCAAAGGAGCAGAGAAGTCTTTGGGTAAAACCATTATACTGAGGCCAGTGGGTGGTGCATTTAATGCTTCTCACCACTGGAACTTCCAGCCTCTTCCCCTCCATTTCCCTTCCCCTCTCTCTCTATCTTTAAATCTCACACAAAAAAACTACTTTGACTGTGTGTACGATCCACTCCCCCTCGCCCCTAAGTGCTCCAGAACTCTACCCCGGGTGAAGGGTGCTAGATAAATGCAAGTTGTTGTTGTGAGGTATTCGACTGCCTTTGTGAAGCACTCCAAGAAGTTACCCTAAATGATCACCACTATTTCAAGGCAAGTTGTTGTTGCTGTTTATCGAGGGAGGAAAGAGATTCCTACGATTTATGTAATAAACAATTTCTATTCTTCTTCCAAGTCTCTAAAGCCTGTTTTTTTTTAAAACTCACCAACCTCGTGATAGATTACAAGCCAAGATATTTAACTGTATTTTAATTGCTGTTCGTGGATTTAGCTGTGGGAAACGTATCAAGTGGTCGTATAACAGACCCATGGAAGCATCAGACACAGATCCTACAACCATTTATTCTAATACTCTATTCCATGTCACAGCTGATGAATGTTGCCGCGATGTCACCACAGTAAAAGGATCATTAATCTACTTCAGCCGCTCATGAGCAAAGTAGACAATCCCAGTCAACACCGATTACTGATCAGGGACAGGCCAGAGCTCTCTATCAGCATGAACAGGATCATTACTGAGTAGAAGCCTGGGTCTTCAGGTGCTTTGTGTGTGACTTGGTTCACTCCTTCAACTCTTTTAACCAGTCAAAAAATCATTTGTTTGATACCCAGCAACAATGCGAAAGTACACTGATAAATGGCACCGCAAAACAAAGTTGCCCTCAGTCATTCAATGGAAAATATGCTGCAAACAATGTTTTTTTTAACAAAGTGGCCCCTGACTACAAAAATGTTTGGTCTGAAATAAACGACCTTCCTGTGATCTTTGACAAGCAGTTGCGAATTGATCAAACTATTTGCTATGCATTGCAGCTCCTTAACACTGACACCAATGTTTAATATAGACAATCGCTCACCAGCCTGTGCAAACTGCACTTTAAATGGGTTGAACTTCCCAATCTAATGAAAAGACCTTCTCCAAACAAACTGACTGCAGACTGCACACTGTACAAACACCACTATGGTTTCGGTCCTTAACAAATCTTGGAATAAAATTAAGAGATTTGATGATATTTGCCAGTAACTCTTCTAATCATGAAATCTGCTTTGGAATCACATATTATAGCACCACAACATGAAGAATGGAGTATCATCCATCCAATCTCCTCCCAGACGCTCCTTTGACCACATTTCTGACTGTATGAAAGTTGGAAATAGGATTTGTTTCCAAGTGGAGTTCCAGGAAGTTGACACGAGAGAAATGAGTATGTGCAGGATTCAATATTTGTGAATGATTATACAAAACTTGAAAAAAGGGGTCCAATCTATGATATTTGCAAACCCGAATGAATATGCTAATTGTGGCTTCCTGTCTGACATTTCCATTTTGCTCTGACCCTTTTTTTACACTTTACCATTTTTTGTGAATATAGTCAATTAAACACCTTTCGATCGCCAAAATCCAGAAGTCACTACTGCTGCACATAGTTCCATCTCTTTACAGTGTATCATGTAAGTTTCCTTACTCCACATGCCTAATAATAATCCCTCCAAAACAAAACAATAATAAATTAGTCATTTTCAATCCACGACTGTTTATGGGACACTGCTGTGCGCAATTGGCTATCACATTTCGCCCACAAATATACAGTCAATTCACTTTACAGCATATTCTGTGAAGCGCTTTGAGACGTCCAGAAGACATGAAAAGCGCTATATCAAATGCAAGGATTATTATTATTATTATTAAGCACTTTGAGACATCTCGACAATGTGATAAGACTTTATGTTAAATGCAAGGATTATTATTGTTATTACAACAACGACAATTTGCATTTAAATAGTGTCTTTCATGGGGGTAGCATCTCAAAGTGCTTAAATTATTATGATTATTATTATTATAATAATAAGTTTGTGAATATTGAAAGTTAGGCACCAAAAGTGTATGTTCACACTGTACCTCCAAAAATCCTGTTTTTATCCACATTTTGACGCATTTACAGCAGTTCAAATTAGAGATGTTGGGCAAAAAAGCTCCTCAGGAAAATAGTAAGGCTACTGGCCTCTACACCAGAAAAGGTGCCTCAATGCATAAAGAGTATCTCCAGCAGAGAACCTTGTATACCTGGTGCAAACTCATGGGACCTTGGCTCTGACTCTGAGTTAGTCTGAGGTATATAGGATTTATTGCTGGAGATGCAGTTAAGGTCAAACTGAGAAACCTATTCTCACATTCCACTAACTCGTTTTCGTACATTTTACCAAGGGTTTCTAGGTATTAATCTTTGTATTTGATATGTCGCCTTATCATGTCATGGAGATGTCTCAAAGCTCTTCACAGGATTTACTCTGAAGTATAGTGCCTGTGTACATGTAGGCCAATACGGCAGACAATTTGCACACAGCAATAGCCCACATACAGCTCATTTTATTTGGGGGATTGCTGGCCAGAATATCAGGAAAAAGTGCCTTCTCTTTTCAAATAGTATCAAGGGATCTTCAAATGTTCATTTGAACAGGCAGCTGGGATTTTGGCTTAATGTTTCAGTCAAACAAAGGTATCTTGAATAATGAAGAACACTCCGAGCGTCGCACTGGAGAGTTAGCCTCAACCATGAATTCAACGTTGTAATGTGGATACAAAGTGGGGAACCCAGCTGAATTTCAACTTCCTGATCCAGAAAAAACTGATTGAAGTGCTGCCCTGGCTAAGATCAGCTAACTCAGCACAGACAGATGGTTGTCTTTGTCAGTTCAACTCCTGTACGCTGTACAAGCTGAACTGTTAAAACTTCTCTCCATTATCCTGATCAATGAGGGGCAAATAGTTGGAATCAAAAAGTGTTCCGCTAATCCCAAGTCTAAGAGAGTGACCACTTATATGGAGAGATGGAATAAAGGTCTTTATACGGGCTATCTTGATCCACAACGATTATCGGGTCCCATCTGGGACACAGTCCATTCTTTGAGTGATTTGGCTTTTAACACAGATTACAAAATATAAATGTTATGATAGGCAACGTTTGAATGATTAGTTTTAATTGTAACTTTTTTAAAAGAACCAGTGTGTTATCTGTGAAGGATTATGAAATCAGCAATGGTGGTGAGCTGGAGGAGTAGGGGAGGAAAGAAGATTCGATTTCCGGCAGGGCAAAACCTTGGGCAAGTTTCCTTACTCCACACGCCTGTTAATAATCCCTCAAGAAAAAAAACAATAATTTTGTCACTTCAATCCATAGCTGTTTGTGGGACACTGCTGTGCACAATTGGCTGCCGCATTTCACCCACAAAAATGCAATTCACTTTACAGTATATTCTGTGAAGCTCTTTGAGACGTCTAGAAGACGTGAAAAGCGCTATATCAAATTCAAATTCAAGGATTAAGAAGCCGGGCAGGATTAAAACCCTTAACAAAAACTAAGACGACAATTAAGAAAATCGCAACTGCAGTCTGTGTACTGCCTTTTATAGACAATGTGACACCATCACTCAAACTCTCAAACTCACACTGGTATGTAACACCCTACATTGAATGTTGTCTGTTGAGTGCTGCATTTCAGACATAGATACAGGATGGAAGATCAGCATTCTTGTGGCACTAAAACATGTCGCAATTGCTAACAGGTGACAGAGGTTTATACCAGTGGGGGAGGGGGAGGTGAAAAATGTAGCATGTGACGTGATAATATTGTATTCTTCATTCAATTATACAGGAAGAGGGGAAGAATTTACAGTATGTCATACTCATAATTATCAAATTTCAAATATCCTACTGTTTGGATTACCATTGTTGTATTGAAATACACAATGTGAAATTCCCAACAGCACTATTTCAGATTTATTTCTTCCTGGGGTTTGGCTGTTAATTCTTTGCACACTTGAAAACGACGCAGTTGTATTTTTAGGATTTTCTGCCTGCTTTTTACTCCAACTTTGCCGAATTTGGACTCGCAATTTGTCAACCACAATATTTTGCATATAACCAACTCAAATCATAAACACAATTCTCCTTGTTTCCTGTTAGGAATGTCTAGCTTGCAAGCAATAAATTCTTGTACACAAACGGCAAACATTTTATTTAAACTGCAACTTTCAAACTTTTAATAATAATCATTGCATTGTGTTAAAGCAATTTAGAGGATTTATTGTAAAGTGTAGTGACTGTTTATGGCAAAGCTGGCACCCATTTTGCACAGAGCAATGTAGCACAGACAGCCTTGAAGTGAATGACCAATTTCTTTATTTAAGGAATAGTGCCATGGGATCTTTGACAACCATCTAAACAGGCAGACAACCCCTCAGTTTAACGTTTCAGTTTAACGTCTCTTCTGAAGGCCGGCACCTCCAACAATCCTGCACTCCCCACCATTGTGTTGGAATGTCAGACTAGATTGTGAGTTCAAAGTCCCAACATGGAGCTTGAGGGCTGACTCAGAGTTGCCGATGCTCCCAAATGACACCAACATTTTCAGAAACACTGATTTGCAATTTCAGCTTTGAATTGCCCAAAAATCCAGTTCATTTGCATACAGGAATTTCTGGGTTACAAGTAAAGCAATTTAAGCTATGAACAACCCTATTAAGCATTTTGCTCAGACAAGACTGAAAAGTATTTGGAAGAAATAAACAGCTGCCACTTGTTTCCACCACTATAATTGTAAGAAGTGACCATCAAAGAAGAGCTCTGTCAAGTCGGAAGTTCTTCAATATCCAGTTTCCATTTCTGGCCCAGTGCCATCATCCAGTTGCTACACCTGCACAAACCTTCACAGAACTCTCAAGTATCAACTGACGTTTCCATATGCCTACCCTTGATACTACTCAGTATGCAAGTGAGAGGACCTGGGTTTGATTCCTGGTCAGGGCGAAATGTTGGGAAAGTTTCCTTACTCCACATGCCTCTGTTTAACTAGACTAGCAGTAAGTAGGAACCCGGTTGTTAGTCAATTGGGAGATCGCTTTCCAGGGGAAATAATAATCCCTTCAAAAATAAATAAATAATAATAACAATAACATGGTTACTCAATCCACAACTGTTTGTGGGACACTGCTGTGCGCAATTAGCTGCTGCGTTTCGCCCACAAAATATACAGTCAATTTACTTTATAGTATATTCTATGAAATGCTTTGAGACATCACAAAGATGTGATAAGGTGTTATATCAAATGCAAGGATTATCATTATTACTAAGTGTCAGCCTGGATCTGAGGATAGCACTCATGCCTCTGAGTCAGAAAGTTACGTTTGAAGCCCCACATTGGGACTTTCAATTGACATAGTCTAGGCTGACACTCTAATGTGGTGCAGGGGTTGTATTGTTTGAAAGTACCATCCTTCGAATGAGACGTTAACCTGAAGTGGTGTCTGCATATTCAGGTAGATGTTAAAGTTCTCACAGCACAATTCGAAAAGAGAAGACTTTTTTTCCTGGTATCCAATCCTGGCCGACAATCCCTCAAGTAAAGTGAGAACAATCATATTACACTTATCTTTTCAGAAAAAATAGTTAATTTTAGTTTTGAGCCCACGAGAATAAAAGTAAGAAGTGTGACCTTAATTATTGGGTGCGCTCACATTATTGGTTGAGGAGCTTGTTCTCTTTTGTTTTTGTACCTTTGAGACCAACCAGCCTTTCCCTTTCCCTCCAGAACCCCACAAGGAAACTTTGGGTTTAATCAGGTGGAAAGTGTGTGAAGAAAATGAAGTGATTGTTTGCAGAAGCCCTTCTGCTCTTTGGCTCCTTTGATGTGGTTTGGAAAGAAAAGCTTTCTTTTTCGACTAGCTCATAAACATTTACTCAAGTCACAGTGGTCTGCTGGGCAAAGACATTAAAACGACTGACCCACATCTGCATGTGCATACCAAAGCTAAACATCGTGACAACATTAACTTCAGAGAGCAAGCGCAGGTTGCTTTTCAGTAAAGTGAGAGTTAAAATGTAGGATTTGTAATATAGGCTAAATATAATGCACTGAGATCAATTCTGCCTTCACTGTCAGCATTTGTTTTATGTGATTTGGAGTGACAGTTGACAGTAGGTTTTGACACTATATATTAATTTAATGCACTTCCATCCTACTTGTTCTACAGTATTTATTATCATCCTTTTCTGAAGGTGATTTGAACTTTCTGTTGGTGTAAGGGCACTCCCCAGTGCCTCCCCCAAATGGCAATTTCAATCTGTGAGCTGAGACTGAGTGTTGGGCAGTCGTGTCAATCGTGGTAGACATCATAGCTGAATCCAATCATGTTCTCACCTGACATCCATACAAATGCACCCCTTTTTAATCAGTCGGGTTTCTGACACCACCTCACCATACTTAAAGAGTATCCAAACCAGACTGCAAGTTCTATGCTTGCCATCTATGTATGGAAATTTCCCCTGTGCCTGGAATGCAGTGCACATTGTAGTCTTTGGAGGGATGTACTCTGCTTACCTAATTCTGGAAAGTACCTAGGCACAAGTTAGCGAGAGCCAAGGCTTGAGAACCGCAGATTGTGCATTGTGGTATTATTGGAGTTTGACTATTTAAAACCGCAGAGCTTGCCAATTAAATTGCTACCTGGCAAACTTCCCCCTGCTTGTCCAGATTGCACCACCCTATTCATTGGAGTTTTGGCTTGCATAGTTAACAAGAGCTAAGTAATAATAATAATAATACCTACATTTGATATAGCACCTTATCACGTTGTTGAGATGTCTCAAAGCGCATCACAGAATATATGGTAAAGTTAATTGACTGTATATTTTGTCAGCGTAACGTAGCAGCCAATTCCATTACACAGCAGTGTTCCACAACCAGCTGTGGATTGTGTGACCAAATTCTTGTTAAGGGATTATCACACTCAGAAAAGCGATCTGCCAATCGACTAATAACTGGGTTCCTACTTACTGCTAGGTAAACAGAGGCGTGTGGAGTAAGAAAACTTATCTAAGGTTTGCCCTGCCCGGGAAATGAACCCAGGTCCTCTCTCTTGCGAGACGAGTGCTCAAACCACTATGCTTCAGGACTCCATGTAGGAAGTAGGAAGAATCCCTGCCCCTCATGCTAATAGCAGCGCTGATAGTGAAGGCAGTACAGACCTGTAGAGTTTCACTCTTTTTAAACGAAAAAAANGTCAGTTACATTTTTTCTGGACTTTTGTTCTATTGGGTAGAGCCTCTTTGGTCCAATTCAGTATTTTTTNGATGATTCTGTTATCGAAAATCCTGGTTTTGCCACAATACTACCTTCTCAGTGATTCTCATTAATATTTCCAGATCAAACCCACAAAATGACAATGCCATTCCAATTACACACACTCCATGGCTTCCCAAAGACTCACTTCATAAAGCCACTTGCCAGGCAGAAGCGAGGCTTATAACCCAGCAAGATGACATGTTCGATAATTGGTCTGTACTGAGTTAACTAACCTTTTGTAGAGTAGAAGTAGAGAATGCAGGCTAGAGAAATAAAATGTTAACCAGGGTTCCTGCTCAATACACAACCTAGTGGTTCTGCTAATGAAGTGATGGGTTGTAAGGATATAGGGCATGGGCAGGATGAGGCTCGGTCTGATAGAGTACCAATAAGATAACTCAACAAATGAAGCAACTCAGCACAGAGATTACCACACCAGTCAGAGTAACACATCAGACAAAGTAACACACTAGAGAGAGTAACACACCAGAGAGAGTAACACACCAGATAAAAGTAATTTTCAGATATTACCTGCTACTCGATGTAAAACACAACTGACAGACTAGAGTGTAACAGATAGACATGCCCAGCTCCACTTTAAAATAACTATGCTTTTGGCCAGTTTTCAAATTGTGACTTTCTTATATTCAGTTTCTCCATGAAAAAAAGGCTCCTAAAACACCTTTAAGGTGAGAGAAATCATAAACTTTACTCCTCCACATAGTTTGCACCAATCCAGCTCTCTTCCCTCAAGTGAATCCTCATTTTATTTTAACTTGTTACCATGTTCGACAAGCCCTGCTTTTGTGTGTTCCTTAAGGAATTGACCATGGTGACAGCTGAGATTACAGAATGAGGAAGGAATCTGTATGGGACCATGTGTGAGAGCCACTGACCTGTATATTATGCATTTATATATCCCCCTTATCCCCATTCCCCCCACTAACCTCATTTTGTGCTCTTTTTTCTCCCTCTCCAGATTCTTACACTCAGTGACAACCACCACAAACATCATTGTGTTGCAGAACAAGCAAACAATCTGAAAAATGAATCAAATAAATGACAGCCATGATGGGTTCAGAAAATATAGGTCTTGTTTGACCAATGTTTTTGCAGAGGCGAAAGCCCAAATTGACTTTGTAAAGCCATATTATGGAGTATAGACTTCCAAACCGCGTTTGACAAAGTACCATATGAAAGACTCGTTCACAAACTGTGGTCACTGGCTATCAATCCACACATGGGCATGGATTCAGAATTGGCTGGAGGGAAGAAATCAGAGGGTCTTTGTTAGGGGAGCAAGGCCAATTGGGGAGATGTACTAAGCAGGTTGCCGCCAGAGGCTGTACTGGAAAGTCCCTGCTGTTCCTTGAGTATATTAATTATATTGCGTACTGCAAGATTAAAAATTGCAGATGACACCAAGCCGGAGAGAACTGTGCAAGCTAGGGCTCTTCAGCCTTTAGAGAAGATGATTCAGAGGGGACCTCATAAGGTGTATAACATTTTACGTGGGATTATAATAATAAACGCAGACCATACTTTAGGATCCACCACGATAGTAGAACAATAGGTTTAGAGTTGCAAAGGGCAACTTCAACTTCAGGACAGGAGCAAGGAAGTTTTTTTTGTGCAGAGGGTAATCAATAATTGGAATAAATTGTCAGGAAAGATGGTTGAGGCAGGACACTGGACTTACTTAAAAAATAGCTTGATGCTATTATGGGGGATGATGGGCTGCTTTTTCTGCAGCGATGAACAGAGGGGCCTTAGGGCCTTCTTCGTCTTAACCAATCTTGTGATTTCTCCTCCTCTGCCAGCGATACTCTGAACCAGAGTCTCACACGTGTGACAGCAACAACAACTTGCATTTTTATAGCCCCCTTCAAGCAGGCCAGTGTCTCAGAGTGCTCAACAGTGGCGGAGTCTGACACCAAGCCGGTGGAGGAAGAAGTGACCGTAAGTATGGTCAAAGCAGAAGGTCTTCAGTCGTGATCTAAAAGAGTGGAAGGAGGGGACAAGGCGGAGGGATTGAGGGCGAGTGTTCCAAACCTTCGGGCCGTGAAGCTTTGGGGAAGACGTGAGGGGAGGGAATCATGCAGCATTTTGATTCCATGCCCTCAAATCTTCCCCAACAGCCTGATGAAGAGCAGGAGCTCAGCATGAGATTCCTCCGTCCTTTCTAAATCAATGAGTTAGAAATCCACTTTCACTCTTCGAAGGTTCCACTTGGTTAGAGATGTTTCAAAGCACCTTGTTATTATTGTTGTTGTTATTATACTAATAATAATCCTTGAATTTGATTTAGCAACTTTCACCTAGGGAGGACATCTCAAAGCTCTTCACAGGATTTATTGTAAAGTTTAGTGACTGTGTATTTTGTAGGTGGACATCTACATTCAGCATTCAAGGTGTTAACCAGTGTGAAAAACGCTATATAGATGCAAGTTATTGTAAGTAATTAGTGACAAATGCGGTGACTGTGGCTATCTGCTAGGCAAAGAACATGTTTACTTCAATGCTGTGTCTGCTAACAGTCTACCACAGTTAATAAGCCTCGTACTTGGAAAGTCCACACCTTGTATGCAAACACACTTTTCTTGCAGCTTAAAAAAAGAATAACTTCAGTTGCAGCTTTTTCTCGCTCAAAGCTCTGGTGAAACGCCTGACCTTTCACACATAAAGGAGGTTTGAAGCGACAACATTTCAAACTTTTTTTTTCAAAAAAGATTTCTTTCTGGCAAGTTGCAGCTTTGCACTTCATTGTTCTTCCTGTATTTCCAACAGGTCCCCATCCCCCCCCCCCCCCCCCCCAACCTTCTCTCTTCATTTTAAATGATGCTTGGCACTACAAGCCAGGAGTTCTTTTTGGAATCTGGTTCTTCAGATGAATTTCTATGAGCAGACAAATGCTTAGGACAGCAACTCCCACTGTGCTTTTCATAACGCATTCTGACAGAACTTTGTTAGATGCCCAGCTCAAATTCCTTTACGTTTTAAGGGGGGCATTGTATAAATCTCACGGCCTAAAAACCTTGTATTTGGATTAAAAGCCCGCATGTTGCACAACACATAGAGAACAGAAGAAATTCAGCACAAATCAGTCCGGGATCCAGCAACAAGGGATATGTTCACTAAGTTGTTCGACTCTGCATTGCCAGCTAATCTTGTTAGATTCTGGTTAACTGATTCACTTGTCACTGTTGTAACGTGAGAAAGCAACAGGCAGAGAAACGAGTCAATTGGGGGAAACAATCGTTGCATTTTCAATGTTATCACAGATTTATTCAGCAAGTTCTGAGACTCTGAGACGAGCACTTAATGTTTGCTTTGTCATGACTATATGTAAAACTTTACTGTTCCATTGCAAAAAATAACTCAATTCAGAAAATGTCATTTCCCATTTTCAATGCGTTTCGCACTCTGAAAACTGAGCCAGCTCCACACAATACAACTTTGCAATCTGTCTCACTGTTTTCATTGCTAGAATTGCCCTGTTTTTTTTAGTAAAAGCCTATTCTTGATGCTTCAGCTACCAAGCTCACCAAAGCTAGCAGTAAGTGAACAGCCTCCCAGACATTTCTCCAAAACAATAAGTCAGTTTACTTTTACATCTTTCATAAACTTCTCCAGTATCTTACCTTGCATTCCATCTTACTTCACTGATTCCATCCCAAATGCCAAAGGCAAATTAAATTTCACTGAAAAATGACTCCTTCAAATGGTGTTAGTGCCCCTGGAACTGAAGAAGTGACATTCATTCCAGCATCCTCACAGCACTGTGTGCCTCTCCGCTGTTATTGAACCACGGTGACCTGATGAATACTGAGCAGGAAATAAGGAATGTATTTGCCAACTGTCAGAGACTGATGTAAAGCTGCCTCCCACCACCACCCTATACACACACACAGTAACTCTCATTTGCATCAGCTACAACCCTCCCTGTGCTGGTTGGCATTGTGTGCTCAAAGCCTGGTTTCTTTATTTGCCCTGTGTAAATCTCTTCGACCTGTCAAATGATTTGCACTGGGCTACAAACTGTGAGCACTTCAAGTATAATGTGGCATGGAGCAGCTCATATTTTGCCAATGGAGCAGTTGGTCATTTTGAGGTTTTCATATGGGCTGAGGTGAATTTACCTCCTGATACACTCCAGAGACAAGCAGCCCTTTGTTAGTAAGTGTTTAATAGACTTTTTTTTATATAACAGGCAAAGTCTATCATGCATCCTGTTTTTAACATGCTTTTATGACCATGCTTTCTCATAAAGGAAATTTAGCACATAGTAATAATCTAATATAGTACCTTATCAATCCATAAAGTGCTTCGATAGGACTGTGTAATTTATAGCCCACAGATGTCAATATGTACACAATTATGTCCCACAACTGAAGTGAAGTGATTGTTAACCAGAGTATCAGGGGAAACAACCTTCCTGCATTATATAATGGCTGAGATCTTTATTGTCCACCTGAGCAGGCAGACGGGACTTCGGCTTAGCATCTCATCCGAATGACCACAGCTCCAACAATGCATTGGAGTGTCAACCAGGCTCTCACTTTGAGCACAAAGTCCCAGAGTGAGGCTTGAACCCACAACCTTCTGATTTAATTGTACAATATTTGGCAAATGTAATGAATGTATCCTAACTGACATTTAGCCTTGTGAAACCTAGATGATATTTGAACCTTCGTGTCTTGTTCAACCTCTAACTATCTTTCAAACCTTACATCTGATTTCCCTCACCCTTGCAACATTGCCTGACTCTGACAGCTGCTCTCCCCCCTCCACCCCACCAAGCTGCTGAGCCCCTCACCCATAGCTTCATTACTTCCAGTCCCATCTACTCTAATGCGCAGCTCATCGGACTCTCCAATTCCCCCTTACACCAGATGCAAACCATCCAGAACTCTGCAACCCATAACCTCTTCTGCACCTGGCTCCGTGAGTCTATCATTACCATCCTCATTCAGCTCCGCTGGATTCTCATCCCCTAATGGATCAAGACCATTGTCGTCACATTCAAATACCTCAACACCCTCCCACCACACACCTCTGTAACCTCCTGCAACCCTATCAACCCAGCCATTCCCTCCTCTCATTGAACACTGGCTTCCTTCATGTCCTCTGCCCAATCCACCCAACCAACCACTCTGTCCTCACCCCTCAGAACGCCATCGTGAAGTCCCTTTGCCTTGTCCCCTCCCTCTCTGCCTTCGAAACCAGTGCATTTCTACGGTTATCTCACCAACTGTTAGGCCACTCTCAGTGTTAAGTAAGATATTGAGTATTGGTATCAGGAGGTTATTCAACCATGGGAGCTATTAAGCCAATTAAGACCAAGCCCATTCTCAGGAATCGTGGCTGTTTTTTTCTCTTCCCTAGCCCTGGAAGCACTTAGCCATAACATAACACCTCCAACTTCTGTCTAGAAATCAGTTAATTCAGCATGGACCAGGATTAGAACCTGCCACATTCTGGTCTGCACGGGTGCCCTAAAACTGGTGATACCTTGAATCAATCAGTCATCAGAATTTTAAACCAGTAGCAAACTCTGATCTGCTCCTACAGAACCATGCATGCCATCACACTTACAACTCAGACACAGAACTCAGTCGAAAAGATCACTTTGGTTTGCTCATTTAGAACAAAATTTCCCCCCAAAATATTGGACCCTGGATTTTATATGGAGACAGTAATCCAGGCACGGTGATTTAGCACAAGGCACAATATGCTTGAAATCTAAAGTAATTTTATTCCCTCTTCCAGGCACGTTGAGTTTCAAGACTGAGATGGATGGCCCTAAAGGGGGACATGTTTACGGTGGTATAATTTATTAACTTTAGCTGTACCATAAATGTACAATTGCCGAGCAACACAAATTGCTAATCTTTCCACAATGCCAGACTGCCGCAAAGGGAGAGGAGACAAAAGCCGGCTACAAAGGAGATGAATGGGAGATCTATTCCAATACACCAGGCAGGCATTTCATTTGCAGGAAGAGAAGGAATTAAACTGTGTGAGGGATGGATTAAATAGAACAAAGGTCACGACAGACTCAAAAGCAGTCGGCTAGCTCCACCTGTTTTCGTGCTTATAAAATGCTTCCTGCCTCTCAAGTAACGGACTAGTTAAACTACATAGTAGGAAAGCCTTTTGTTGTTGAACTGCAGATATTTTTTACATAGTGCACTGTGACTGACCTACGTGCGATTAGAACTGTTTGTGAATGAAAACAAAACCAAGTCATGCACCTTGGCTTTCATTTGTTTTGAAATGAAAACAAATGAAACTGTGCTTCATTTGTTTGAAACACAACCCTAACCCTAACTCGGGTCAATTGGCTGCACTGTTAGACCTGGCAAGGTAGCTTAACTCACATGGCCTGGAAATGGCATCCACTGTCCCAGGTGGCCAATCACTTAAATATCTGTCACCGATAAACTTCCTCCACAAGGCCACAAATGGTACCCTTTACAATTGATGCGATGTTCCATTGTCTGGGGGCTATATTCAGTTGATTTACAACAACAAAAAAATTACATTTCTAAAGTGCCTTTCACGTCGGGAGGACGACGTCCCAAGGTCCTGAACAGCCGGGGACCCAGGACCCATGTGTGATGGGGGTGGGGAGTAGGTTTGGGATGAGGGAGGGCAAAGAGGCATAGTTGAAAAGGAGGGTCTTGAGTTGTTCCTTGAAGGAGGCAAGGGAGAGAGCAAGGTGAAGGAATTGTGGGATGAAGTTGCAAAGAGTGGGGGCAGAGAGGCTGAAAGCCCAGTTACCGATGGTAGGATGGGTCTGACGGGAGGCCTGAAGCAGGCCGGAGCCTGCTGAATGGATGGAGTGGACAGGTTGATAGGGGGTCAGCAAGTGAGAGAGGTAGGAGGCATTAAGACCGTGGAGGCCCTTGAAAGAGAGGACGAGGATTTTGAACTCTATCCTCTGAGGGATGGGGAGCCAGTGGAGCCAGGCGAGGATGGGGGTGATGGGGTCACGGAGCCTGGTGCGGGAGAGGACCCGAGCTGCAGCTGGTGGAGGGAAGAGTTGGGGAGGCCGACAAGTTGGGAGTTTCCATAGTCGAGCCTTGAGGTGACGAATGTGTGTATGAAGGAATTGGCGCACTAAGGGTGAGGTAGTGACGGAGTCGGGCAATGTTGCCAATGTGGGGATGGGGAAAGGCAGAGCAGGTCATGACAAGGATTTGGGGAAGAAAGGACAGTTGAGGGTTGAACAAAATGCCTAGGTTCCTGACTGGCTTGGTGAGGTGGAGTGCGCATCCATGGATGCTGGTGCTGCCAGTGCCTGAGGTGCGGAGGCGCTGGCACAAGCTAATCAGGAGGGCCTCAGTCTCGCTGACATTCAGCTGTAGAAAGTTAGCTCTCACCCAGGATTGATGTCTGACAGAGAGTCTGTCAGAACATCAGTTGTCCTGGAATTGAAAGTGGAGGCAGAGAGGTAGAATTTGGTGTCATCCATCTACATGTGGAATTTGACCCCATATCTGCCAATGATGTCACCAAGGGGGAGCATGTAGAGGTTGAAGAGGAGGGAACCGAGGACAGAGCCCTGAGGAACACCCCATGAGACTCTGTGGGGGCTGGAAGAGAACTTGTTGGTGTAGACAAATTGGAGATGGTGTGAGAGAAAAGACCTGAACCATTCAAGGAAAGAACCTTGAAGGTTGAGGTGAGAGGCGGTGGAGAAGGATGGAGTGGTCCACGGTATCGAAGGCAGCAGAGAGGTTAAGGAGGACGAGGAGGCAGAGGAAATCCTGGTCACAGATGGACAGTTTGTCGTTTGCGACCTTGACCAGAGAAGTGCTGCAAGTGTGTTTCCCCACTGGTCAAGCATAATGCTGGGTATTCCAGGAGATGCCTGCAGCCGAAGCACTCGAGCTACGGTTGCAAACATCCGTATCAGATCCACCAGTAATGAACCAAATCCTTTACCTCTGGCAGAGCTGATATGTAACAACTCAATTCTAAGTTTGGAGCGCTCAGAATCAACGCAGTTTACCCAAACTCTTAAAGGAAAATCCTTCTATAATAATCCTTCCATTTGACATAGCACCTTATCACTTCATTGAGACGTCTCAAAGCACTTCACAGAATATCTGCAAAGTGAATTGACTGTGCATTTTATGGGTAAAACATGACAGCCAATTGCGCACAGCACCATCCCACAAACAGTTGTAGATTGAATGACCACATTTTTTTTATTTTGTTACTCCAGGAAATCTGCCAATCGACTAACAACCGAGCTCTTACTTACTGCTGACAAACAGAGGTGTATGGAGTAAGGAAATTTGCCTAAGATTTCATCCCACCTGGCTCCTGTCGTTTGCAAGGCAAGAACACTAACTATTACACTACAGGATTTCCTGCCACTTCACCATTTTGATTCTTCACACACACTTGGAAGCTGCTCCATCAACTTAGTGATAAGGACAACCAGTACAACTCTGGAGAAAAACACGCACACCAACCTCAGAATCCTTCTGAGCTTTAACATTTGATACATCCCCATAGATTTCATTACACTACAACAACATCAACTTGGATTTATAATAGATTCCTTCACATCGGATAATCAAAGGAGGAAATGGAAGTGTTGGTAGCCATACAACAATAATAATCCTTGCATTTGATATACTACCTTGTCACTTTGTTGAAAAGTCTCAAAGCACTTCACAGGAATTTGCTATGAAGTGTAATAACTATATTTATAAGCCAACACAACAGCCAATTTGCACACTGCAATGTCCCACAAACAGCCATGGAGTGAATGACTTTTCTTTTACTTAGGGGGATTATTGGCCAGGAAACTATGTGGCACAAAGTGTACCTTCTCTTTTTGAACACTGCCATGGCTCCTTTAACCTCCACCTGGACAGACAGACTGATCGTAGGCATAGTCAAAAAAGTAAATATTTAGGCAGATTTTAAAGACAGATGGAGAGCGGATGCGACAGAAGACAGAAAGATTTCCAGAGATTAGGAGCATGGTAGTTTAAGGCTCGGCCACTGGGAGGGTGGTGCATAATATTCATTAATATTATTATGTGGCACAAAGTATACCTCATCTGCTAAAGCTTCATGATCTAAACTTTTATTGTTTGACACTAAACTGCAATTCCTTCTGAACAGTCTAGCAAATACTTTATCTTGGTCCACTACCAGCTATAGTAAAACTCGAATAAAAAAATCCTAAATTTTGAAATTTCACAGGGAATTTACACTGACATTCAGAGAAAACCTGATGCTTCCTTAAACCTGTTTCTAAATAACTTGGTTACATCTCTCAGTATTCCCCCAGCTCCAGCAATCTAAAAGCTTTCAAAACCTAAGCATGTCTCTTGATTTAATTGGTTTTGCTGCTGATCTTCTCAACTTGTAATGAAATGTAATGGGGTTCAGACTCATTCAGAAAAGAAGGGAAACAAACCTCTAATCGGTCCCAACACAGACAGTCCTTCTACAAACCTGTCCAATTGTTACAGATGCCTTTGCGTTAGAGCCACTATTATGGATCTGCTCCTGTGTAATGGTTGAATACAGCGCACTACATTGGGACACCCAAACTACAACTACTTCAAAAATGAGTGCTAAAAATGAACGCCAATAAGAACATATAATTTCCACCACGTATTATCCCATCATCGTCATCAATCAGTTATTATGAGAGGGACTTGCTAATGATGTTTTTATGCTCAGTGTGACAATGAATGTAAATTCAACTTATGAAAGAAGGTCTATGGCTCTATTAAAGATGGATTATGTTCGGATTAGCATTTAAATGTATAACTAATATCAGCCGGATTACTGCTAGTGTCACCCGATAAGATTCTAAATGAGCTCACTTTGTCATTTCTGAATATTTAATGAACATTTCACCCACTGTCTTTTTTCAATGTACTTAAATTATTTTATTTGAGATCAAAAAGACAAATATAATTTAGCTTATCCCACCTCCACCCCCTTTATAAATTGCATAACAATATTCTGGATTGAATGCAATGTTTTAGTTCCTTAATACGTGATTCGGAGATTTCCATAAACCTTTCATGGTTTTGCCATTTTAAAATGTTATTTGGGAGGTAGTAATAGCGTATTGGTGAATTTCCTGTGGAGAATACCATTACTGGAGAATTTAAATGTTGGTGCCATCTGAGTCTGTTTAAGCTTCAATATTAAGTATAGCAAAGTTATACCTTAATTTGCAGGGCAAACAGGATGCTTGGCTGTATTGCCAAATCAGTTGAGTTCAAATCTCCCGAAGTCGGACCCACCTAAAGTACTGCTACAATTCTAATTGCCCCAAAATAAGGAGAAATGGGGTAGTGCAGAGTAGAGTAATGAGGATTATCCTCTGCATTCGAACAATGAGCATTGATTAAAAAAGCTCGGGTTCTTCAGTCTTTGAAAGGAGATGCCTTAGAGGAAGTGTAGGCACCACCCCACTTGAAGTGCACTATATAAATGTAAGTTGTAATTGGTGATGTTACAGATGTGTACAAGATTTTAAACTGGAAATAAGGAATTGGAAATAAGTAAACCCAGAACATTACTTTTAGATGCAACAATAATAATAATACCTGTATTTGATATAGTGCTTTATCATGTCTTTGAGACAGCTCAAAACACTTCACAGAATATACCGTAAAGTGAATTGACTGTATATTTTGTGGGCGAAACGTGGCAGCCAATTGTGCACAGCAGTGCCCCACAACAGTCATGGATTGAAGTGACCGATTTTTTTTTTTTTTTTGAAGGAATTATTACCTCCGGAAAAGCGATACGACAATCAATTAACAACCGGGTTCCTACTTACTGCTAGGTAAACAGAGGCATGTGGAGTAAGGAGACTTGCCCAACATTTCACCCTGCCGGGAATTGAATCCAGGTCTCTCATTTGTGAGGCGAGTGCTCTAACGACTGATCTACAAGACTCCACAAAGACAGCAGAACAAGAGGACACAGGTGTACAGTTTTAAAGGGCAACATCAGGACATCAGGAAGTATTTTTTTTACTCATCGGGTAATTATTAACTGGAAGGTGACCAGCAAGGGTGATTTTTGGCCAGAAATCTCTATTTATTGAGAAGAAAAAACAGCTTGATCCTGTGATGGTGACTACTGAAGCTAAGACTACAGCATTAAAAAGGATACATATTTCAAGAGAATCAGTTATACAATACAAATGTACATTTACATACATCCTTTCATGTCAGAAGGATGTCCCATGAGCTTCCTCACGGCCCTGCAATACAGAAAAGGGCCTTGCACAAGGGAATAAAATTAAATGGTCAGATCACTCAATTTGTGATTGTTTGCTCAATGTTCTTATCTTGTCATTCTGTACTTTCAGTACTTTGATTAAATAATTATTAGTGTAAGTGCTGTCTGAGACTCATTCCATCAAACTGTAGCTGTACACCATGACTCATCATTGGTCTGCATCTTTTTATTTGCTCACTTTATTGAGAAATATTTGACCAGGTAACAATGCGAAGCAAAGATTATCTATTGCTACTGCATGTTATAATGGTTTAATTTAAGGTATTTATTAATTAGATTCCTTATTAGAGAATCCCAACAGAATTTCCATCAACTCCTGGGAACTCTGCTCCAGAAGTAGATCATGTTGAACCAGCGTCCCTGTCTATGCAGTTATTGAAAGGAGTCCACATTTTTGCAATTATTAAGGTATCCGGTTATGAACTATCACAAATTAGACCCAGTGTTGTACTAAAGTACAATACTGCAGTAGAGAATGAGAGGGCACTAGTTTGGTTCTAGGATTTATCGTATGATGATAATTTGGGATCTCCGTTGAGGCATCTGAAAGGAATGTCAAGCAGGTGAGAAGACCTGACCACAGGCAAGATCCACCACAGCAGGAGGTTTATGACTCGTATGAAGACACAAGCTTGGATGCTGTGAACTCAGTCCCTATGGGGCATGTGACTTGTACCACAAAATTGTCCTTAATTCAACCGTAATTGGCAATCTCTTTCAGATAGGTGTTTCACTGAATGGATGGTGCGGGAAGCAAAACATATCATGCTGGTAGAATAAGGGATAGAATAATAATGTTTGCATTTGATATTGAGCCTTTCACACCAGGAAGACATTTCAAAGCATTTCACATGATATGATGCGAAGTATAGTGACTGTGTATTTTGTAGGTGAGCACAGCAGTGAAAGAAAATTAGAAAGGAAATGAGGAGATATCCCCCCAGACTGATTGTTGAACAAGAATTTGTTCTTAAGGTAGAAGAGATCTTAGTATCTCAGGCACATCTGTGGTGTCTGCAACCAACTATGAACTCACCATTGTGAATTGCAAGACCAACATAAGATAAAAAGTTATCAATATTTTAAGTTATGACAGCATTGCCTTAAATTAACTTACTAAGTTTTATTCCATTATAATGGTTATATTATGTTTTATAACAGCTCTGAGTTTTATAACGGTATAATGGAATATGGACCATGGAGGCATTGTTTATTTCAGTTTAGGAAAAAATATTCTGGCAGAATCTTCTTAGTTACCCATTGCAACACACAATGTTCCAACTAATTATAGCCCCGTGTTATTATGGTTCAGGAGACAATTAGCGGCTTCCTGAATGAGTTCATGGCTGAGTTCAAAAAATAGCATGCTGGTAGAATAAGGGACAAAATAATGAATTGATTGTAACAGAGATTGCTCAAAACATTGAACACCTGTGCCAACTGTAATTGTTTGTGCAATTCTCATGGCTTCTGGAACAATCAATGAAAAACAGTCACTAACACAATACGTAAAATCTATGGTATTAGTCACCTTAGAGGTGAATGGGGAAGTTATAGAAGGCTGAATGTGACTTCTTGAAGGAAGTCACAAGGTCACAAGATCTTGGTTAGGTTTCTTACCAGAACACCCAGCTTACCATCCCCTCAACACACCATTAAGCTGTTTTTAAAAGAGTTTCTGTTTCTGAGTAAAGAAAAACTTCTTGGTATCTATCCTAAAATTACTATCTACAACTCTAAACCTATTTCTTCTTGTTCTGCTATCATGTTCCATCCTGAACTATTGATCAGGGGTTACTTTTTCAATCCCATTTAAAATGTTATCATCTCAACAAGATCCTCTCTGAGTAATCTTCTCTCAAGACTGAAAAGCCCTAGCTTCTCTAATCATAAATGGACTCTCTTTGGGATAAAGTTAATTCCATTGTGATGTGCCTATAGAGCAGTGGAACTGAGTCAATGTTCTTGAAAGAGTGAACTCGCCAATAGATTCTTCCCTCTCATCTCCTGACAACTGCAAACCAAAAGTAGACTTGATGGGCATTTGGACTTTTATCTGTGCTTTTTTTTCTATGTATCTATCCATAATGGTGTTGGTTTAGGGTCTGATCAATCCAGGAGTTTGCACCTGGACAAGCAGCAGGAAGTTTGCCATTGTGTCATATAGACAACTTTGTGGTTACAGCAGGTTCAAACTGTGCTTTAACAAGTTCTCAGCAAATGCGATTGGAGATTTTCTAGTTTGGCTGGGGTTCCTGCAGGTGCCAGCCTTCCAGCTGACCAAAAATAAAAGTGTGGAGTGTTTAGCTGGCTTAACTCTTGTGATCCTTTTGAATCACCACACATTACACAATAATTTGGTCATTCAATCCACGACTGGTTGTGGGATGCTGTTGAGCGTAATTGGGTGCTGCGTTTCATCCACAAAATATATAGTCAACTCACTTTACAGTACAATCTGTGAAGTGCTTTGAGACGTCTCAAGACATGATAAGGCGCTATATCAAAAGCAAAGATTATTATTATTCTTCAGCACTTTCCCATGAGCGAAAAACAAAGTGAAGATGAGAAGGCACCTTATCTGGGAATCTGCACTGTGTTTTCGGCAGTATGAGGTCTATGTGTGGATTGGCTCTCCTACTTCTTTCAGTGGGAGAGAAGATAACAGCAGCTAGGTTCCCTGCTGCAGTTGTCAAAGTGTTGTTAATTATTATCAAACATGAAAGAAAACATCCTGTTCCTATTAAAAATAGACAAGATCAATGCGAGTTGTTCTTTGAAAGATATGATTACTCTGTACAGTGTTCAGGAACTTTGATCCAGTTCCAGAGATATTTTTCTACACTTGATCCTAAAGATGCATTCAATGATTAAATGTCATATAAAAATTTATTACAAGATATACTTCCTCTGGTATTGCATAGTAATTGACTACACATTATCGTTTGGTTTCAGCCTGGCTCAGTTGATACCACTCTTGACTCTGGGTCACATCTTTGTGGGTTCAAGTCCCTCATTTGGACTGTGAGCTCACATTTGTGCCCGACACTTCAATGCAGTACACAGGGAGTTCTGCATTGTCAGAGGTGCCATACGCTCTGGGACGCTACCCTGCATGAGGGGCGCATATAAATGCAAATTGTTGTTGTTCCTAATCTTTGGGTGAGACTTCAAATTAAAGATCCACTTATCAGCCTGTTCTTCAGATGGCATTAAAGATCCTTTAACAATATTCAGAAAGAGAGGGGAGTTTCTTTCATCTCCAGGTCAACAGTCCTCCAGAAAAATTGTTCATTCACCTCATGGTTGTTTGTTTCATTGTGTGCAAATGGCTGCCGTGTTTGCCTACATTTGATGGTAATTACTGTCTGTAAAGCACTTTGGGGTGTTTTGACATGATGAAGTGCTATATAATGCAAATTTTTTTCTTAATAAAGGCATAATGGTTATCCATTAATCTTTCAGTACACTTATCATCATTCGCTGAAGACACAGACATGCTGGATTCTGTCAGTGAGGAAAAGGCTCAAGTTGTTCATAATATATGCTACTAAATATTGAACACTGATTTGTAGGTTGTATCTATATCTTCACTTAATGGGGAGGGGTAGGATAATATTTTCTTATTAATATTAATATTGATAAACACTATGGATTGAAATATATTAATATTCCTTGTTCTTTATAGAAACTTTAAAGATAACAACAACAAAATTGCATTTGTAACAGGAAGTTATCCTGCTCTGTGCTGTGCCAACTCTCCCGATACAATTTTGTGAATCAATGACAAACACATCAAGGATTTGGTATTGAAGTCCAACATCTCGTTCAATTTGTTTTGTGCAACTTCATAATATTTGGACATGGTGAGCGATGAGTCAACTAAGACCCTTTGCTTTCTTTCAGCTTTCCCCTTGGCAGGTTCCATTCATTCATGGAGTACGTGTGTCTCTTATTTTTGCTACCAATATACTTCACAGAATTGATCTGGATGAAGAAAGCCCTTTGGCTCATCCAATCGCAACCCCCCGAGACCAACAACAACAACTTACATTTATATGGCATCCTTCACTCGGAGTAGTGTCTCGGAGCACTTAATCACCAACCCACGATCCCCCATGACTACATCAAGCTGTGTTTTACCAAAACTAAAGGAAAGACTTTCTGGTCTCTGCCCTGAAATTGCCCTTTAGAACTCAAAACCTATGTCCTCTTGTTCTAGCGTTGAGACATCTTAAAGTATTGTTCTGGGTTTATTTTCTCATTTCAAAGTAAAATCTTGTGCAAGTCAAATGAGTATCCCTCTGAGTCATCTTCTATAAAGACTGAAGAATCCTAGCTTGTCTAATCATAGTTCTATCTATTTTGTCTATATTGACCTTCATTTGGAGTGAGTAGCCCATATGCACACTTTATTAAGTTCTCTTTGTATCATCTTGGTTGACTACCTTTATTACAATTTCCCTTCTCTCCCCTCCCCAAGCTTGGTGTAATCTGTAAATTTAACTACTCTGTACTGAGTGTGCAAATTCTGGTCGTTGTCATGTGGTAGGAACATGGAACAAAGGTACCCAGTCATGTCACTCCATTCAATAATAATAATCCTCGCATTTGATTTGCTCCCTTATCACGTCGTCGAGACATCTCAAAGCGCTTCACAGAATATACTGCAAAATGAATTGACTGTTTATTTTCTGGGTGAAACAAGGCAGCCAATCGCACACAGCAGTGTCCCAGAAACAGTCATGGATTGAGTGACCACATTTTTTAAAACAAATTTTGAAGGGCTTCCCAGAGTCTCCAGAAAGTGATGCGCCAATCGACTTACAACCAGGTTCCTAGTTACTGCTTGGTAAACAGAGGCATGTGGAGTACGGAAAATTTTCCTAAAGTTTTGCCCTGCCTGGCAATTGAACTCACGCAATCCTCTCGCTTGCGAGCCAAGCGCTCTAACCAATACCCTACAGGATGTCACAATAGCTTCTCCCATCTCAAGTTGGCTCCCCATACGATTACCCTAAATCCAGATATCCGAGATTTTAGCAACAAGTACAAAACAGTCATTCCATTTGATCTATGGTGAGGAGCCCTATATGTTTTTACACCTCAGTGTGGCTGGTGCTCTCTCACAGATTTCATTTGGATTTCATTTACTTGGACCGCATTCCCTGCTGTACCCAGTGAAACATAAAAGAAGACATTATGCCATCCGAATACTAATGATAACTGGAGAGGAAGCAAGTCGGTCTCCTGCTGAATAAAATAGTGTTTGCCAGTCATTGTATGTTACCAGGATATGATAAAATAAGATTTTTAGTGCATACTTGTATAGCCCAATGGCAAAATTTAACAATGATTATGACTTGAATACAAATTCAAAATAATTGTGAATTCAGATAATATTAACAAATAAATCTACGACTGTTTGTGGGACATTGCTGTGCGCAATTGGCTGCCGCGTTCGCCCACAAATATACAGTCAATTCACTTTACAGTGTGTTCTGTGAAGCGCTTTGGGACGTCCTCCCGACGTGAAAAGCGCTATATCAAATGCAAGGATTATTATTATTATTATTATTATTAAAAGATGGATTGTTTAAATGCACGTGTTCTTGGAATATTTAGAAGATAGTGAAAACATACTGAAAGGGCAAAAGTTTAAGAGATTTATTGTCAAGAGTGGGTTGGTAATGCATGATTAATATAGAGCTTCTTCAATAGTCTGAAATGTATGTAAATAGAATGGAAAATCACGCATGTTTACATCTGTAGTTTAACGTTCATTGTCTTGCGGATAGTTGACTGTTTTATATGGGTCATATTGCTGTCTTTATCCAATCTCAAAAAGCATTGAGTAACTGTTCCTTTATATCACAAATCACTAATTCAAAAACTGCTGAAACGTCTCACTCTTTCTCTCTCTCTGAATAGCTTTTGCCTAACTACTGTATTAGCTCCAACATTTTCTACGGTGGCCAAAGAGAACCACAGAGATCATTCTGGGAGCAAGAACCGAACCGAGAATTATTGGATCAGTTCCAAATCCCTGAAATGAAATTGCAGGAGCTGAGCTCCTCTGCAGTTAATGATGAAGTGTTGATCTCTCTGACAACTCTCGCTTTTCTTTTGAGTCAAACAAGAATTGACAAGCGAATTAATGGCTGATGCTGTGAAAAGCAGTCACGTAATGCATTGGGCGATCAGTCAAGTTTTGAGCTCAAGCCACTGGGGAACCCTTGGAAAATATTTTGGAGCCAAAACTTTAACTCCAATTGACTCCAAAATTGCTGGATGATTCATAAGATGATAAAGCCTGTATCTGCTGAGTTCCAGCCATGGGCAGGTTTACTTACAGCTACATTCAATTCAATGATATTTATCACTTTTGATTACTTGCCAACTTTCCAGTTTCCCCAGTACCATCGTTCTCTGACCACACAAGTACAGTGTGGTCTTTGACTTAGGCTATTATTCATTTGGTGATGGTTTGTTTCGATATATGCATGAATAAAATGTTTATTTTAGTTTGAAAGCTAACTTTAACTGGTTTGTTCATGGGCACAAGCACCACCATCTCTCTTACTGATCAATTCAACTTTCATTTAACAATTCTGAAACATCAATACATTTGGAAAAGAATACTTGGGCATAACAGCTCATTCTTCAGAACACCCCCTCCCCAGCTACAAATACTCATTTCTGTCAAACTTTTAAGATGGAATAATATTCTGCCCAAAGATATTTGGCTAGATTTATCAATCCTCAAAGGGTTCAGTTGGTAGTTAGTGAATCTTGGCTTGAAGAACAAGCAATCCGTTCCACTGTAAATTAAGAATTTATGAATTTACTGGAAGAGTCGAGTCAATCAGACATGTTAAGGACCCATGTGATTCCAGCATGTCATTATCACACTCTTTTGCATTTGTTTTGCCAAGGATGCTAATAAGTTTATTCCATGCTATCCAGTTCTCTGAGCATTTATTTACATTAAAAAACTCCAGCAGAGCATCACAGTGAAAAATTATGAATTTAATGAGTGAGTTTTAAATTAAAGATTTATTTATGAGAAAAACAATAAATGTAGTTATAGAAGGATGTTGTTTGATACCTCACATGGCTATGTCAACTTATTCAATTTTCTATTTCCAGTCCTGTTAAAAAATATATTTTTGGTCAGTGGGGGTCTGACAAACGGGGAAAACCGTCACCGTGCTTAAGAATACCCAAACCAGAATTTCACATACGTAAGCCACGTACGCATGGAAATTTCTCTGTTTCTGGAATAGAATAGATACTCTCTCCCCATGAGAAAAGTTACCTTTTACCTAGTTCTGGAGAGATTTAGGCATAGGTTGGCAAGAAACAAGCCAACTAAAAACGCATAGCATGCCATTGAAAGCACTGTTTGGCAAGCATCACCCCCTAACCTCTATTGCTTTGACTTGTAGTTAACAGGAGCGGAGTGAGAAAGATACCAACCCGCAGTGACCAGACTACGCCTCTAAGTGCTACCAATGTGCAGGCTCACTGGCTGACTGTCATCAGCAGTGCCTTTGAGTACTGTGGACCTGCCTGGCTCAGGAACCAGACTCTTGAGATCAAAATACTCTTGATACTTAAAGTGTGTGATCCTTGTTTTAAGCTGTGAAAGTTTCTGTTCAGTCTGTTCTTATTCCGTTCACTTCAGTACAGATCAGCAAATTAATTCTGAGTCAAGCAAAGCCTTTAAAGGATGGATCAATATCTGTTTTAAAGGGAACTGAGTTGCTGGGATAGTGATAGCTTTGCTCAATTATTATGTAGGTTAGGAGGAGAGTAAAGGAACTTTCAAGATAGAAGAACAATGTGGGGGAGTGCGAAGTGATAGAATGCAATAACAAGGTGGTCACACATGAGGTGTATAGGAAACAGACTTGATGGGCTTTTCTCAGTTTAGGTTTACTTATATTCTTTTGCATCAGGTCCATAAAATAGGCTATTTATTGAACAGTGTTTCTGGACTTGGAGTAGAATCTAGGTTTGGCCAAATCACAGGAAAATCTTTCCATACTAACCAAATCCCAAATCACGGTACAGTGTGCAATGTATCTACAACAAATCTTCTAAGGTTGGATGCCTAGATCGGAACACAATACGTAAATGCAATCATTTCACCATGCTTGAAATCTATTACTTTTATTTCTATGTTTGAAGAAACAACTAGCATTTTCATGGCACGATGTCACATTGAAACATCTCAAAGTGCTTTGCAAGTATTCACTGTCATGTGAAGTGATAGTTTTTATCATAGGCAAATCAGGCAGCCAATTGTGCTAGCAAGGTTCCACGTATTGTATTGAGGTATATGATCATTTTATCTGGAGGATTGTTGACTAGGATACAAAAGGACCCTTCTCTTTCTGAATGACCATAGGATTTTTAATATCCATCTGAAAAACAGGCAGGTGGGACCTCAATTTCGTGTTGCATCCAAAGGAAAGCACATGCAACAATGATTTCCCCAGAATCGCACTGGAATGTTAGCCTCCACTTTAACATCAGTTTCCAAACATAGTGCTGGAACCCAATAACTTTCTGAACCAGAAGTGTGAGTGTTGCCATCTGACCCAGAGTAAGTTCCCTATCTACTCTGTTGTATGTTTCCCTATTATTGCATTACAATAATTGTTGATGTTCAAGGCACAAGTGGATGGTGTTTAACTTGGCAATTGCTTGTCTTTCATGGGATAGCTGTGATGAGATTACTCCTGATGTAGTCCCTGTGTTGTCTATAATGGAATTAGGAACAAAAGTTTCCATGTTCTTCCTTTAAGACAGGGATCTCAACTGGTCAATCATGATCTTAGAGAGTCAAGAAGTGGTTCGCCAAACACCTGCACCAGTCCAGGCAAGTACAGCCAAAGTTCCAGTAGCTACAGAGCTATGATACCCTTGGCACAGCCATAAAAGTAGTCCTATAACGTATTGGCTAGAGCACTCACCTCACAAGTGAGAGGACCCGAGTTTGATTTCTGATCAGGGCGAAATCTTAGGCAAACTTCCTTACTCCAAATCTCTGTTTACCTAGCAGTAAATAGGAACCGGTTGTTATTCGATTGGCAGATCACTTTTGAGAGTAATAATCCCTTCAAAAGAATAGATAAATAAAATAATTTGGTAATTTTGTCAATCAATCTGCGACTGTTTGCGGGACACTGCTATGCGCAATTCTCAGCTGCACTTTGCCCACCAAAATCCACAGTCAATTCACTTCACAGTATAGTCTGAGAAGCACTTTGAGATGTCTCAATGATGCAATAAGGCACTATGTCAAATGCAAAGATCATTATTATAAAAGAAAAAATCAATAAAGAAAAATGTATTAATTCTCTGACCATAAAGGTTGCCGAAAACTGCTTTAAGGGAATTGGTTCTGTAAGCATTCCCTCCTCTATTTGCAATAGAGTGATACATTGATGAGTATAAAAGTTTCATGTCTCATCCAGCTAATTAAGTGATCCTTAATCTCAAACTAGTTCATTAGGATTTCCCATTTCCCTGAACACAGAAGACTGGAATCCACATCAGTATCCACTGATAAGAGCATTCAAACTTATCCAAGCTGGATAAGAGCATTCATTTGGAGCAAATTCCAAAGTGCTTACTATGACCAATGGTGACTTTGAACCATATGCCTTCAGAGAAGGAACATTGAAAGAAAAATGACTACAGAAACTGGCCATTTAGCCCATCAATCCCATTCTCCTGATCGCTCCACATATCCTTTAATATTTCTCGTTTTCAAAACATCTATCTAATACTTTTTATGAGACCGTTCACATCAAGCAGTCTTGTGTGCTTCCAATGCACCAGTGACTCAAACAAGCAAGATCAATACTGCAGTCTCCTCTGAGGAGATGAAAGTGCCATCAAATTGATGGGGACATGCCTAAAAGTAATCACCCTAGACTGTAAACTCATCATGCAATGTAAAACAGCAGGTCTCATTCCCATTGCTTTCAATTTCAACTAAATTGAAGTTTGCAAGGATAGGAAAAGAAGCACCAGCAATTTAAAATGGCTTCAAAACTATTAACATCAGAAGCATTACGAAAGGGGGAATGGAATTTGAATAGATTTCTGCATTCAGATATTATGCAAAGCACGCCGGCAACTCTATCAATCACTACATCACACACTTGAAACAATTTTGGAAGACTGACAGATATCAGTAGATTACCAATGCATTGGACAGGCTGGCTGGAACAACAACAACATGAATTCATATACTGTCCTTCACACGGGGTACTTTCTCAAAGTGCCTTAACAGTGCGGAACCTAACATCGAGCTGGAAGGAGGGGGAATGTGACCTTAAGTATGGTGGAAGAGGAAGGTCTTCAGGCATGATCTGAAAATGGGGAAGAAGAAGGCAAGCCAGGGGACTGAGTGAGAGAGTTGCAAAGACCGGCAATGAGGGCAGTCGAATAGTCAAGACGGGAGTTGACGAAGGCGTGGACGAGAGCTTCGGCTCTGTTGAGTGTGACGTACAGTCAGAGCTGAGCAATATGACGGGATACTGTTAGCAATGATATTCACTTTTGCAGCAAAGAATGCCTCACTCACAGGACCTGAGCAGTCACAGGACCTGAACAAGTGATTCGGCTAATGACAGCCTGTAGCAAATACTGTATATTTCCCTTCTTTACTCAAGCGATGAATGAGTAGAACATGTTTTCAGTTAGCAGGAAATTTGTCACAATGAACAGCGAATAAATAATTTCCAAACAGTCTTATCCAATTAAAGCAACTGCTTGTGTGAAACAGCTGTGGAGAAGGAAGTCCCATGTTTAAACCTGATCTGTGCTTAATTATTTGATCTCAACCAGGAGCTGCAATTGGCCTCTTCATGGATTAGGATATGGAAATATCAATGAGGGTTCCTGTCTTTAACTGCCATCCAGAGGCACTGGTGGAAAGTGCATGTGTTGACATTGTGTGACCGCAGGATTGGACTTGACTATAATAATCCTCACAGTCGCATAAGCTGCCAGCACATAACCTCGAGGCTCAAGGGAAAAGGGGAATTAAAAATAAATGTAAAACTTTTTTTTAATCTTCTCAAGTCTTTAAAACAATTTTTTCTCTCATCTCTGGATCATCCAAGAAAGTGAAGGGTGGCGTCAGTCAGCAAACCGATGCTCTCAATTCAACAACAACAATAATAATAGATTTGGATAGCAAGGGGAAGATGTTGATATATTGGAAGGAATGAGGGTCAAATAAACCAAAGAGCATTTTCTTCAACCAAACCTCTTCTTGTGAGGATCCAGTAGGTAGATTAGCCCACAAAATATAGTCGATTCACTTTACAGTATATTCTGTGAAGCGCTTTGAGACGTCTTGTTTAGGTGCTATATCAAATGCAGGGATTATTATAAATAGTAGTGGTGGTGGTAGTAGTATAACTCAACCTATACTAAACTTTATTGAGCAAACAAGTGGAATAAAATAACTGTCTAAGCTCTGCACTAGCTGCCTGGGGCACCATCTGGTGAATTACTGTGGTATTACAGTATAACCTTTACATTGACTATTGTATTAACCCTCTTCTCACTTCCTTTAACCTCTTCAGATGCTCATCTGAATTGGCATGCAATATACTTTCAGTTCTTTGTTTCATGTTGACTCTTTTTCACTTTGTGGGTTTACTTTCCTCTCAAATGAGTCTTTTTTTGCATCAACTATACGTTGTGGGTGTTAACAAAGCCTCAGCTTTCCCGCACTAATCAGTGAGAAAGAAAACACTCTACAAATTATTGTTGTTTTAGAAGCATTTCACTCACTAAAGGAGCATAGGTAAACTCTGCCTCTAGCAACCCTGAAGCCAACTCTGCTAATAGAGGTTGATGTACCCATTGCATTAGGAAGATATGGGAAGAACTGTAGCAAACCTTGCAACAGGCATCAGCTTGAGTGTTTCACCCAAGCAGATTTATTAGAAGAGTCTGCACTCAGACACAGTGACTATCGTGGGGTCGAGAAAGCACTCTTTAGGAAGCCCTTTGTGAAATAAATTGTCTCCTGCAGTTAAAGATAGGAATTGAAAATATTTCTTTTAAATAAATATCATCCACAAAATAGTCATTTTGCTTCACAGTATATTCTGTGAAGCGCTTTAAGATGTCTCGCAAACATGATAAAGCCTTATATCAAATGCAAGTAGTAGTATTATTATTAAATGTACTAATATTATGATACAGAATAAAGTTGTGTGATTTAGACTTTTTTTNAAAATTGCAAGATCAACTGACAAAAATAATTTTAAAATCCAGCACATTAAAGATTCAGACTCATTACAATGAATAGCTAGAGGGCAAATCAACTTGTGAACATGCCAGACATGGGCAACACTGTGCGTAGCATTCTGAGTTGCTTCCTAGCACCAATGTTAAAACTAGCTGCTGCTTATCACTGCAGTATAATAGCCCACGGGTACCTCATGCCAACTCACAAGATCCAAGATTACCATAGAACCGAGGTCTCACAAGTCAGCATGACGTACACAGGGGGTTCCCAGCTGAGACCTAGATTTCCTCTCCTGAGAAACACCTTTTCAATCCCCTGCATCTTTTCCCACAGCAAGTCATTTCTGTTTGAGGAATTCCTCTCTGTGGTTTTAACATATCTATAATTGTACAGCCATGCAGGAAAAATAATAACAGATTTCAAAAATTAAAAGTAATTAACTTAATTATTCTGAATGTAAACGATGTTCTTATTGAGGTGGGAAGTGATTTAACGAAAATGGTACTTGTAATAAACCATCCCTAGATAAAATTGCTTACTCGTTTCATGACTATTTGTGGTACATTGCTGTGCACAAATTGGCTGCTGTGTTTACCTTCAAATATATTTGCCCTGTCAGCAAGTTATCTAAGTGGACTGGACTATGACATATATCTACAAACCTATTTAGTTATTAAGGTTTTGACAGGAAGTACAAGTTATTGATTGATTTTCAAGTCCTTGGCCTTGGTAGATTAATACCTGAGCTTCAACTATAATCAAAACTTACCAAAGACCAAGGATGTATTTAAAAACAATTAGTAACTTGTAATTACTGTCTTACAGAGCTTTTCAGTTTTCCTTCTTTCAGTTCTCCTCAAATAATGTTTGGCAAATGATTAAAGTGAAGGTTTCAATTTATATTTCCTTCTAGTAATACATAACGTTAAAATTATATTGGTATTATAAACACGGGCCATGGAAGTGAAAGCAAACTGATAATAATCCTTGCATTTGATATATTGTAAAGTGGATTGATTGTGTATTTTGTCGGTTCAACACAGCAGCCAATTGCGCACAGCAGTGTCCCATAAACAGCCATGAAGTGAATGATGTTTATTTTGGGGGATTGTTGGCCAGGAAATTGCCTTCTCTTTTTGAATAGTGGATTGAGTGACCATTTTTTTAACTATATATTCCCTACTTGAGTTGAGGGCAATTTTACATGAGCAGTTGAATTATAGTTCCATCAGCGGTTGGGTATTCAGCCTCTTTGGCCCCCATTCTTTGGAACTCCATCCCACATTCCCTTTGTCTCACTCCCTCCTTTGCCTCCTTCAAGGCATGTCTCAAGACCCTTGTCTTCGACCACGCCTTCGGCCACCCTCCAACCCTCTCTGTTACCAACCTCCTCCCTCCACCTTGAACGAGTCCAAACCCATGACTTTGTAATTTTGCATTTGATATTGAAGGTTACTGCCACTATAATTATAATGGTAAATTGTGGATAAGCCTCAAGGCTCTTTCCATAACAATCGTTTCTCATATTCCAGACAGACCTTGACTTTGTAGATGAGGAGAACACCGTTCTTCAGAGAGTTGTTGATGGTATACATCGAGCCATACAGACCAGGAAGATCCCAAGTTCAATTTTTATCGCTGTCAAGGCTTAGTGTTAATGAAGGCCATGGAAGTCTTGTAACATATTGGTGAGAGCACTTGTCTCACAATCGAGAGGACCTGGGTTTGATTCCCTGGTACGGCAAAACATTAGGCAAGTTTCCACATGCCTCTGTTTACACCGAAGTAAATAGGAACCCGGTTCTTAATCGATTGATGGATTGCTTTTCTAGGGGAAATAATCCCTTCAAAAAATATATATGTATAAATAAATAAAAATAATAATAATTTGGTCACTCAATTCACGACTGTTTGGGGGACACTGCTGTTCACAATCAGCTGCTGCGTTTCACCCACAACATATACAAATTAATTCACTTTACATTCTGTGAAGTGTCTTGAGACACCTCAAAGATGTGATAAGGTGCTATATCAAATGCAAGGATTAGTATTATTTGGGCAAGTTATTGGATGCTGACTGTGGAGCTCCACCCCAGTAGAAGGGAAAAAATGTCTTCAGGAGATTACTCCTTTCTCCCATCAATTTGCTCCCCTCCAAATTGATGGGGGAAAGGGGTAATCTTCTAGGTAACTACATGAGACTTCTAATTATAAAACCAACTAGAATGGATTTAAACTAAATCTTTCCTATTTTCTTTTAAAATATCAAAATACTGCTGTGCGCAATTGGCTGCCGCGTTTTACCCACAAAATATATAGTCAATTCACTTTACAGTATATTCTGTGAAATGCTTTGTGGAGTCTTGAAGACATGATAAGGTGCTACATCAAATGCAAGGATTATTATTATCATTATCAAAGCAGTAATGTATGCAATAAAGAGCATTGTTATTCTACAAATGTTTTCATATAATAATCTCTGCATTTGAAATAGCACCTTATGGTGTTCTTGAGAGTCTCAAAGTGTTTCACAGGATTTTACTGTATAGTCTGATGACTGGGTTAAAGAGGGTGAAGAAAAGCATAGCGTAAGAAAAAAAACATTGAGTCCATTAAATTCACTCTCTCAACAGCTATGAAAACCTACCTAAATGTGACTCTTATCCCAATGCTGTATCTCCTGCAGGAAGGCATTGCAAGCTGGCTCAGTTGGTAGTACTCTTGCCTCTGAGTCACACAGTTGTGGGTTCAAGCCCTCCCCTTCTCCTGAGGAATTTAAGCTCCGAGGTTAGACGCACTCCAATACATTGCTGGAGAGTATCATGTTAGCAGAGGTGACATCCTTCAAGCCTGTTCAGGTGAATGTTAAAGATACCATAGCACTTGTCTCAATTCTGAGTCAGAAGGTTATAGGTTCATCAGGACTTGAACTTGCATGGTCTAAGTTGACACTCCAATGCAGTTCTGGGGGAGTGCTGTACTGTTAGAGGTGCCATCCTTTGGATGAGATGTTAAAACATGGTCCCATCTGCCTGTTCAGGTGGATGTTAAAGATCCCATGACATTACACGAAAATAGAAGAGAATTTCTCCTGGTGTCATGGCCAACAATCCCTCCTAATAAAATTGGTTGTTTGTTTCATTGTCACTTGTGGGACATTGCTGTACGCAATTGTGCTACCGCACTTCACCCACAGAATGCACACCACTTTACAGCAAAGCCTGTGAAGTGCTTTGAGACGTCCTTTCGAACGTGATAAGGCGTGATACCAAAAGCAAGGATTATTATTAAAGAGAATGGAGTTTCTCCCAGTGTCCCAGATATCAATCCTGTAGACAATATTGGTCATTCACTCTTGGCTGTTTTGTATCCCCATTAGCATCTGTTACTTTTAGTCTAGTGTACAGATTTCAGTGAGAGGACAGGATCAGGTTGGTTGAATTCACCTGTTGACAGTTACTATCTGGGCTCTGTAGCCACTGAGCAAGGTAGCTGGTGCCTGTGGAAGTGGAACTCAGCAAGAGTCAATGTCTTTACAATAGGAAAGCAAGAAATAAAACTCATGTTAAACTTTTAAAACAATTTTTAGAAATAGAGAAACTTTTTCTTCAAATCAGACCAACTGTTGGACCTGTATTCAATTTCTATCAATTGAAAAAAAACTAATCAATCCACTTGTTTACAGACATTCTCAGAATGATCAACATTCCCTGCATTTGTGATCCACAGCAATGCAAACAGGCATCTATCTGTGACTGCCACTCATGTTGGTCATTCACTCTAGCCTGTTTTGTACACTCGTGAGTATCTGCCTCGCTCGCCCCACTATTGGCAGGCAGGCCTTCTGCCACTCTGCCCCCACCCTCTGGAACTCCATTCTATAACCCCCCACCTTGTCCCCTCCCTCGCCACCTTCAAGACTCATCTCAAGACCCTACTCTTGGACCGTGCTTTCGATCTCCCTGCTTCCCCCCCCCTGCCCTCCACCCTCCCCGACCCCCAGCTCGGGTTCAAAGCTCTGTTTGTTCAGCGCCTTGGGACGTCCTCCCGACATGCAAGGCACTTTACAATGTAATTTTGTTGTTGCTGAAGAAATGCTTGACCCACAGGCAGGAAGTGTCCCGCCGAACATTCACACTAGTCTAAATGAGTCTGTTTTAAATCGATGCTTTGTTTCCAGTAGCTACTGAGTGACGATGTTTATGGTGTGGCCATTAATCAAGAAATATTCAATCAAGAAAATATATTTGGATGGCCGACCTTAAAGGTTGGCCACCACTGCTCTTAAGTACTGTGCAGTGAAGGAATTCACAACCCTCTCAGACAGCCAGGAATTGCTAGGCTTTGCTGGCCTCCTGTGGAAGTTACAAGCAACAACAAGAGATTGAGACAGCTGGAAGAGATAGACTGGCCACGGTGATTAGAGGGAGAGCAGCCAACTACAACAACAACAACTTGGATTTATATAGCGCCCTCCACGCCGGACGGTGTCTCAGAGCGCTTTACAGTAATGGATCCCGGGCACCGAGCCAGGAGGAGGGGGAGGAAGGTGACCAAAGGCACAGTCAAAGAGAAAGGTCTTCTTTCTAATAAGAGGAATGCTATGATTGAACCAATTTTCTTCATTAAAGTGATTTACGTTTGTAACTAAGGGAATTGCTCCTATTTCTTCAGAACCTCCAATAAATTACCTCTTACTTACAGTGCTTTTAGTTTTCTTAGTCCCTTTTCATGTCATCTCAAAGTGATACCTAAGGCTATTGTGTTACAAGATAATACAGTAAGTTTCTTTTAAGACAAATGATAAAGAATAAAACACTATCTTTAAGTTTACTGATCAGGCTTTACTCTCAGAAATGAACTTCTCTCTGAAAAGACAAAACCAGGTTTTTTGTTTCTATTAAAACTAGAACATTACCAGGAAGTAGACCAAGAATAGAGCCATCACATTCACGCGAAACTGGAGCATCTTCTCTTCATTCTTCTGTTGGCTTCTGATTCATGTCTCACCTTTTACTAAGGTTCTTTTGAAGCTGAGCTCATGTAACACCTCATGTTACTAGTCTCACCATAATGCTCCTAACTGATAACTATTTCCCACTGAGGTGAAGTGAGACTCACAGAACGGAGCTTATTTTAATAACAGATTCAAAGGGGACATGACCACATGATTTAATATTCTGGAATGGTAGAAGACAGATTTAATACATGGAATACACAGAGGTAGAAACATGGAATAGACTGGAACCAGAAGCAATTAATATACTATCAATCAACATCTTAAAAAATTAACTGAATAAATATCTCGGCTGAGAAAAAAGGTGCCAGATTTAATAGTGGAGTGACAGACTATCATTCCTATGGATTAAAATTTGTTGTATTCCTTCATTTAGTACAAATTTAAGAAAAAATTTATGGAACACCAATAGATGGTGTGCCGCTCCAGATAACTGATTTGTTCACTCTCCGGGCTGTAATGTTATGACTTTGAAATAATAGCAATTTCATTTTGTGAACATTAGGTCTTATGTTGGGCTCTGGTTCAGGTTTAATATGTTCTGCCAGGGTTGAAAATAAAATAATAACCCTTGTATTTGTGTTCGCAATTGGTTGCTGCATTTCGCTCTCAAAATATACAGTCGATTCACTTTACAGTATATTCTGTGAAGTGTTTTGAGATGTCTAGAAGATGTGATAAGGTGCTATGTAAATGCTTGGTTCAGATTCTGTGATCTGATACAAATCAAGGATTATTATTATTATTACATAGCTCCTTATCACGTTGTTGAAGTGTCTCCTAGCACTTCACAAGATGCTACTATGAAGTATAGTGATTGCCTATTTGTAGGCAAATGCAGCAGCCAATTTGTACACAATAATGTCCCACAACCAGCAAATACCTGGCGAATGACCAATTTTATTAAGAGATTGTTGGCCAGAAAGCCCTTTTCTTTTCAAATAGTACCATGGGATCCTTAGCATCCACTTGAAAAGCTGTTGGGGCCTCAATTTAATGTCTCATTCGAAGGTCGGCACCTCCAATAATGCAGGACACCCCAGCACGACATTGGAACATCAGCCTAGAATACAAGTTCCAAGTACCAATTTGGGCTTGAACCCACAATCTTGACTCAGAAACACATTATTCCAACTGAGCCAAGTTGACAGGTGGATCTGTCTGGATGGGCTGAAATCAGCCCTATATATCTGCAAACTGAAGTAACACAATCCTATCAGACTTGGAACAGATACACCAAGTCCGTCCCCCTCAATGCCATCCAACACATCATTGATGAATACATGAAAAAGATGGGCAACAGACAACCTTGTTTTACTCTCTCAAGAGGGATAATCCCAGTGAGTCAGATCTTGGAGCTGGAATAAACATTCCAAATAAAATAAAGTTTTGGCCATATATTCCCAAGGCTTCTAGTTTCATCAGGAGGGCTTCACAAGGCACAAGGTCAAAGTTCTTGCAGAAATTGATGGACGTAACTCGGTAAATTTCCCCTGAGCCCTACAATATTCTGTGATCTGATGCAAAGCTACAACCTGTCTCACACATTCCTCACAAGAATGGAATCTGGCCTGTTCCACACAACCAAGGTGAGATTTCCCATTGCCGGTGAGTCAAAGTTTACTCACAGTTGAGGTGGTTGAATGATTTGCTGCCTAAGCAAAAATAAAAGTATTCAAAGGACCAATAATTAACTCAAAAGCACAGCCAGTCAACTCAAGAGGCTGGTATGTGAGGCCACGTGTGCCTAAAGTCAAGTGACTCAACACCGCATTGCTGAGGAGCTCAATTGGAGTTTTGCAAGACATAGTGGAAATTGGATTCCAATTGAAGTGTAGGATCACTGAAAGACACCTCCCTTCCCTCACTAGGCATGTTGTAAGAAGCATGGTGAAAATGTAATCTACAAAACTGGTGCCAATTGGAAATTTCTTAGCTGGAATTGTATTGATGTATTCTATGCCAAAGGAAACCCCCTCCCCAAACCCGCACCACCCCCAGAGAAAAAGAGAAAGCAAGAGACACACACACACACACGTGCAGGAGGGAGATGCATAGAAAGATAGAAAATAGTAAAAATATTTACATTTCAAATGTGTATGTATGGTGACACTTAACTTTATAGTAGTGTATGAAAATCCCATTATTTGATAGCCTACTTTGCTTAAACCTTAGGATCCCCAGGGTGAGATTAGAACATATGAGGGTCAGGAATCACAGAAACAAGTGATTCATTAGCTTCAGCATGGAAAAGCTCACTTCAAATTCCAGCATTTTAAGAGACGACACAAGTCAAATGTATTATAAAATAATTTTAAAGATTTGGTTTCTCTTTATTTACAAAAATGATAGACAACCTTTACACTCTTGTACTCTGTATAAAATCAGACCGGACATAGTGATATGGTAGCACGATGCTTGGTATACACCTGAGGTTACTTTACATGATACTTTCCTGAGCAATTATGTATTGCCTACAGACTTATATTAATAAAAAGATCAGCCTTTTCCTAATTTCAATATATAGACACACTTTTTTAAAACGCTGACTTTAAAAAATATATTTATTGTTCTGGGCTTGCAAAAGTAAGACATACAGTAATGTAATATTAACCCATAAGTATGTAGAAGACAGAAAGCAGACTGACTGGTCAGATTACCACCCTGTAGAAGTAGAACTCAATAACATTAGATGGGCAACTTATATATCCAATTGTCCATATAACAAAGGACATTGCATTCCCATGGATTCCTCTGCACAGCAAAATGTCACAATTTGCAGGACACCATAAATCATCAACATCTAAAATGTCCCAGAAGCATCATGGTGTGTTCTATGTGTCACCGATCTGGTTACACCATTGTTTAAACCAAAAGGATCAGGAGTACAAAATACTGTACAACCTCTGAAGCTATTACTGCATTTAGCCTGTTCAGCAGTCACAGGCAAGTGACAGCGAGGTTGCTGAGAAGTAAAGGTGGTAGTGAACCTGCCTCTGGTGCTCGCATTGGCACCCCCATTCCCCACCCCCCACCCCACCAATTGGAACATGCACGGAAAATGCACACTTGCACCTGGCAACGCCATCGTGCATGTCATCACCAGGTGTATAGCTGCCTCAAGCCAGCCATATCCTCCAAAAAAAAGTCTAGTCACGCAACGATCGGGCACTTCTCTCTGGACTCCGCCTGTGCTGATTACCAGAATGGGCCGTGCATTGGGTAGTTGGAACCCACACCTTTGCACACGTGACTCAGCCAATAAGGAATGTTGAACATCACTCGACGTGTGCATAAACATCGGAGTGATCAAGGGGGAAGAAGAATGGACAGAGATAAACAATAACACAGAGTGGTTTGGTGGGCGGCGGGGTGGGGGGGAGAGGACACTGAGGAAGGGTGATAAGGAAAAGTCCATTATCCAAGTGTATTCTCTAATTTTCCACCACTCTTCTTGGCACCAGAGGCTCATGGCAAACATGCCTTAAACAATGACATTTGAAAGTTACAATGACAAGCAATTAAAGGTGCAGGGATATGAAGACATTATCACGTTCATCTACTATAATGGATAACCTTTTACACTAAAAGATGGCCTTGAAATTCAAGTGTCCATTATATGCCAGTGCAGGTGATGTACAATAATATTTACAAAAGCAAGCCATGAATTTTTGCATACGACTTGCACTATTTTACATGCAAAATCCTCGGTGCAATTCGTATGCGAAAAATCACGGTGTTTGTTTCTAGAAACAAAGAAATTTATTATTTCCCCAAATCTGTTATTTCCCCAAAGGGCAAGAATCTGAATGGACCTGAGCTGTGCTACAATAGGAAGGCAACTGAGCAGAGGCCTGGGAGACAGGGTGGATCACCCGCTCTCTGCAGGCAGATGTCTTTACGAGCACTTAAAGATGGTGTGGTACAGCTGCACATCTTCAAGTGCTGCCTGCTTTGGCTAAGACCTCGGAGTAGATCAATGTGGGGACACCCTTCTCAGTTGCAAGCTGAAGGAAAATAAAACAGAGAAAAAAGACGTGCAAAGAAAGATTTTACAGTTGAATTACACTCACATTAAACAGGGTCTGTGTTTACTAACCCAGAAAACACAGCTACTTAAATTCTAAATGTCTTGTCCTTTGTTAGAGGCTCCACTCATGGCAACAAAGGGACAAACTTCAGTTTTTTAAAAGCTGTAAAAAACAGCAATAACTGTTGTGCAAAATAGGTGTAAAGATACACAGAATATCTCAGTCACTGTTGATCGTGTTTGCTTTCCAGGGGGCCAGTAATGGGTACGTACGATATTCTAAGGATGGTACCAGATCTCCGCCCAACATGCTATTTCCGCACAATCCTCAGATCAACAGATCGCTCGACCATTGTTCTGGCAGATTTCTTTTTGCAGGAGGAAGCGATTGAGCTCCGACCATCTTCAGGCGAGAGCTTTAAACATATTGCACTAATTCCAACTTGTGAAGCAGCTTGTGCAAGGCAATGCCATTTCACCCAACAAAATGCATCATTTCTTGAAACAAAATCTGGTAAACACATCTGCTAAAACCTTATGCTAAAAGCACAAAAAGCTATTTCACCACAGCACCCTGCTCATTCCTCAAGTACGGCAGTGCCTACAATAACACTCTTCTCAGTACAGGGAGATGACCTGCAAGATCAGATCTGCTGGTATTGTATGGCAGTGCCAGGACCAGATTGTAATTTTTACTTGCAGTTTACGTTACACTATACTGTAATGTGGCAGTGTTGTTTTCAGGAGCTATACCAGTGGCTTAACATCACCTTGTAGGTTTTAGAGTATTACGGCACCAATGATTTATGGCAAAACTTTCTTAAAAAATAAACACGTGACTAATGTCCAATATGATGAAATGTGCAGCATTAAACATTTAAAACAAAAAAATGCTCAGGATAATGAAGAAATAGATCAGTAGGAATAAACTGGAAATTTCCAGTCTATATCACATTTATAAAATATTTCTGCCTTTCTACGGTCAGATTTCTTTTCTGTACAATACACCAGAAGTTGGTTTTAAGGAAAAACATGGTTACTAATTCCACACCCTCTAAATCTTCAATCAACTGCTCCATTATTTGTCTTTTACATCTCTTAATTCACACACGACAGAACTCCATTTCAGTAACTGACATTCTGCAAAAAAAAAGATATTCTAGAGTTGCTCCGTACAACCAAAATATGCTCATTTGGCTTCTTTGAAGGCTTCACCAAAATTAGCATCTGTGCAAATCAAGGTTCAAAACTGTGTTTCCTCTTGCTCCAGAGAATGAGGAGGAATGTGGCAAGAGACTGGGAGAGACCCAAGTTTTTGGAGCTTTGGGTAACGCAGAGGTCTAGGCCGGTTAAAGGAACGGCGGTTTTGAACACGCCTGGCTGCTGCTGAGAGTATCTTGGCGTCCTGATTGAGCAACGGTTTCTGCTCCTGTGCCTTTGAGCTGGCGTCCTCCAACTCTTCATTCAGCCTGTCGGCGTGTCGTTTCCCCATGCTGAACCCTTTATTACTTGGTTGAACTGAAAGGTTCTTTTTATTATCCGTGGGAATCTTCTGAACAAACTCAGCAGGTCTCTTTTCTTGAACTGCCACCTGTTCCGAAACCGTAGGCAATTGGGGCTCCTTGCTTTTTGGTGAAGAATAATTTGGCACCCAGGACGTCTGGAGATACTTTGGGAAGATCTTGAAGGGACCCTCGGTGTTAAAGCTATCTTCATTGGGATGTTCAGCTTTTCTTGGGGGACGTTGTTCTTCTAGCTTGGAGGGGCAAGGCAATGGAGGGGGGCTTGGGATCGGTTTTAGGTTACCTGCACAATTGAAACAAGAGTCAGTGTAGGGAAATGAACTGCAAAGTTAGCTCATCTTAGAGTTGGATAAAGCCTGACTATTCGACACTATGGTTCTGCAACATAGCTTTCCTATGCGTTACAACTGTCATAGACAGTGTGATACCATGTTTAACCAGGAAACAGTTTCATTGGTTGCAAAAAAAAACCATTTGTAAGTTTTTCTGCAATACAGATATAAGAATATCTCATGTTACATCACATGGTCCTCTCACATCAACTTTTAAATGGGTGATCCCAAGAAAGTTTTTTGTTAACAGTTTCGAACACTTGGCTAATTTGATTATCTTAAGAATGGTCCCTTCCCCCAATGGCTTAGTGAGGAAACCCGCTGCATGTTATTGAGTGCGTTATTGAACTATGTAGAGTGGCGAGGTCCCATGTTCAATAGCTAAACTGTGCTATGAATAGCAGTAAATGACAAAGAAAAACTTTAGAACTTAAACTATCCAACAGACAACTCCAATCTATTAAAATGCAACTAGAGTAAAGAGGGAGAGAGACTTGACAACTAAGGATAATAAAGGCATACAGAGAAAAGGTGGAAATTGGAATTAGGAGTTGACAAAGATTTAATGGTAGAGATGACTCGATCAGAGGACAGATAAGTGCAGTAGATTCTTCCAAAAGATCATTAGTTCCCTTTTCATTATTAAATAGAGAATAAGAGAATGCACAGAATCTCTGCTAAACTGGCTACAGGATACGAGAAGTTCATCAGTTAGTAAGAGACGTTCAGTGAATGAAACCAAGAGGCAATTAATATGCAACAGAATCTGCAAAACAGCTCAAAGATCAAAGGTTGTAGAGCAATAAAAACTAATAATTAAAGAATGTTGCTGTAGTGATGTGGAAAAGGTTGGGTCAATATAAAAGTCAACCAGATTAGAATAGTCTAATGATAGTTCATTTTCATTCCTGTAAAGCTGGGGGTAGCACATGTTTTAGGAGCGGTGTAAAAATGTGATTGTATACATCATTTTGAGAATGCCAATTCTGGGGAATTTGACAGTTCCGTTCAATTCTGAGCACTTCTGAGCACTTTGTGTTAACATTGAGAACTCACAGCGTATATCTGGCATGCCTTAAATATTGTATTCTGCTCCAGCAATGTATTTTAATCCCAGAAAAGTGCTTCATTCATTCAGCCTGGACTGAATTCAAAATCAGGTCTTAATGCTGCAAGTAATTGCACCAAAAAGCATAGTTTAAGTGACTCTGTGTTAGCCTCTTCCTTTGTGCCTCTACCCCCAGCAAAGAGAAAAAATGTCCAACATTACAGAACAGAGAACATTACAATAAGCTATAAGAGGTATTATGTATTCTAAAATGAATGCAATGCTTCACTGGCTACAATTTATTAAAAAAAACACACTTAAGAATCAAATTGAACTGTAGACAGAAGAGCTGAAAGAATTGTAGAAATCAAACAGTTAGAGGAAAGAAAAATATTAAGTAGAATGTAAAGTGCAAGACTGGCTACTTTAGAGAATCTGTTAAGAAAATCTGACAGATTAGAGACGTGGACAACATAGGGATGGATCAGTTTTAAGTTACCTGCACAATTGAAACGAGAGTCAGTGTAGGGAAATGAACTGCAAAGTTAGTTCATCTTAGAGTTGGATAAAGCCTGACTATTGAACTATCAATTAATATTATTCCTTTTAGTGAAACCATTTCTTAAAAAAAAGTTATTTAAGATTGGCATACTGTTTACTTACAGGACCAAAAGTCAATTAATCCCGAGATTGGGGTGTTTTTCCTTCTTTCTTCCTCTTAAAGGCATGGATTAGTTTTTGCAAACCCAGACAATGAGTATCAGCAGACTTTTGATTCTCTCACCCCTAGGATCATGCATTATTTTCCAGATGGAAATACAGATTAAGAGGTAAACAAAATTCCCATGTTTTCCTTTCCCAACCCATTATCAATCAGAGCCCTTACTGTGCTTTCCAGCTAATTTAGCACATAATGTATCAAATCTGCTGTTTCTAGTGTGTCTTAGTCATTGGTTTGACTGAATTTACTGACGGAGGAAAGATACAAGGAAAGATCAGAATGTTTTCGAAGCAAACTGTCTGTCTGTCTCATGAGCAAACAGCACTCAAACCTTAAAGGTACCAGAATTTTTTTAAAAAATCAGCAGTCGATAGGAAATATTAGTCATTGGTGAATCTAAGAGGTAGAGTAAAAACGTATTCATAGAGCCTGAATATATCAGTACAATTGGACAAGATGGTGAAATTACATTAGGCAGTATTAAGAATAAAAGGCTGTTTGCAGAGCTGGTAGATGATGTTGAGGAAAGCAATTGATAATACAAGAGCTGACACAGTAAGACGCCTGTTCGTAGTGCTGGAAGATATCAGTACAATACAAGCCGGTGTAATTACATTAAAGTCGACTCTGGCAGGAAGGACAGTGGCCGCTCTTCGGGAATGTCCGCTAGCAAAAAGGAATCTATGGAGCGGTTGCTGAGCTGCATGGGAGCGAGACGATGAAAGTAGGTTGGACTGTGGGGTATCTGATCACGAGCCCTCTGAGACAGGATAACGGTATCTTCGTTAGAGACCCACGGTGGTGGAGAGATCATACTGTCTGGTTGTTCTTCATCAGCACAAAACATTGGGTTAACAATTCCTGTAGGGAGTTTTTGAAAAGTATTTGTTAAAAAAACATAAAATGTTTACAAACATTTTCAACACTAAACAAACAAAGCAGAGAGTGCGATCCACTTGATTTACAGCCAATCACAGACCTGGAGAGCAGATTATGAACAACATTATTCTCAGGCAACTGACAGAGCGTGTAGAGACATTTGAAGCATTTTCGCACCGATCTGATCGGGCATCCCCAATGAAAAATTGGAGAGTTGTATCTTAGAGACTGGGAACTTGTTGGTTCAAATCTCAGGCTACGTTGAGTTGTTTGGCCTACTACAGCTGCAAGAAAGCCTAAACTGGCCCCAGCTTTCGAAGGATTTGAGAGGGGAAAAGCAGCCAAGACTTACGCTCCTGGTCCCTTTATTGGTAATGTGCGAGTACGGCAGCGAAGTCAGGCTCTGCTGTGATGTGCATAGTGTAGTCGAGTGGCCTGCCGATACTCACTCCCAATGCTTACACAAGAAGAATGGCTATTTGGGTGGCATATTGTGAACTACATCACAGCATGAAGAGGCTAGGGATAAGAGGCATAATAAGGAAATAGGGAGAATATTTTTAAAATAATAATACTACATTTTTGGAAATGTGGTATTAATGGACATACTACATTTCCCCCAAAAAAACTCAGTATTACACGTTTTGTGGAACCTTGTCAGATTTGGATACTCTCAAGTATGCCAGTGAGCTTCTATATGTGTCCGTCACTTGGATGATCTCTTTCCCCCCCCCACCACCCAACCTCCCAAAAAAAAGAGCAGCACTGCATTTAAAAGGGACTTAAATCCTTAAATGTTAAGGCTCTAGGTGCAAGTTCTTCAGCATTTCTGGCTACCCATTCACTGCTTTGTGCAGCCCAGCTAGACTACAAAATTACAAGTAAACTTAATCAGCCCTCCTGCTCTTCCAGAACATTCGCTGATTAAAAATATAAAACACGGTTGTAAGAGATGTTAGAAAGGAAGGTCAGAAGAATTTTTTTTAAAAAAACATAGAGCATCGCTAAAAGCATTACGTCACCCCCAATTGCTTTTGGTAGCCCAGCCTCGTTGAAAAACGCCGCAAAGTTACATGTCAGCTTAATGAGTCCTCCAGCCTGGGTATGCAGAAAGGACAAGTAAATGGGACTGAAAGGATTGCTATTGAGGTAGCCTGCACAGACAATGGAACGAATGGCCTTCTTCTGTGTCGTAAGTTTCTATAGTTCCAGATACATTCAATTATTAATAATATAAAACTAAATATAAAATATAAATATAAAATAATATATTAGAAGATGCTAGAAAGAAAGGTTAGAAGAAATTTTATTACATATAGTGTTAAAGCATTACGTCACCCCAAATGAGTCCTTACCAACACTTAAATGTAAATAAATATTTGAAGAAAACAGTATGGGGAAAGAGCAGAGGTGACGGCTCCAATGGGGATATGGTATTGACACAGACATAATCAGCTGAATGACCTTTTGTGCTACAAAAATTCAAAAGGTCTAAATATACCAGTATTTTCCAATGGAAATTAGATAATGGCAATTTTCACTTTAACCCAGGATTGTTTAAATATTCAATTTTATCGTCAATTTAGAACTACCCACTTTTAGAATATAAGGAGACGTAATTTGTTGAATGCTGAACAGACCCAAGACATATTATGACGGCAAAGAAATCTCCAGGGAGTGAGTTGTGTAAGTGAAGTGCATTACCATTTCTTGGATCTTCATTCACCGCTGAACTTGTAGAAATTAAGAAATTAATTCCTCCATCCTCTTTCTCAAAATTGTCCTCTGTATCGGATTCTAACAGGTCTGGAAGTAATGGATGGAAAGAACCAGGTAGGTTTACATACAACAAGCAGCAAAATGACCAACATTGGGGTCTAAATCACAGTAGTTTGAGTACCCATTGACCAGCAGGAGCTTCCCTCCACAAGTAGACCACATCCGAATGGAATTCCCTTGAGTCAGTGCAACACATTTCCAGTTACAACAAGAAACCTCCATAGGCATGAAGAAATCCCATAAGAAATATCAGGGTGAAAAATGTGACATTCAATTAGATTAACCAGATTATTATTACTTCAACCTGGAGGAATGATCTACTGGCGGACTGTTGGCCAGTCACTGGAAGAAACTCCCTTCTATTTTTGATTCACATCATGCATTCTTTACTGCTCATCTCTCGGTAAAATGTCACATCCAAAGGACAGCACCTACTACAATGCAGCCACCCTCACACCCAATGCCCCCTCACACACCATTATTGGAATGTCTTCCTGGACCATGTACTCAAGTCCTTGACATGGGCCTTGAACCCACAACCTTCTGACCCAGAGCACTAGCAACTGAACCAAGCTGATGTATCAAAAAGTGTTTCTCCACGTAAATTGTTCATTCACCTCCTGGCTGTTTCTGGGACATTGCTGTGTCCAAATTAACTGCCGAAATTGCCCGCAAAATAGTCACTAAGACTACCAATAATGCAGTAGGAAGTGTCTTGGGAGGGGGAGGGAGGGGAAAAAGAGAAACTCTTCTTCAAGGTTGGGTCCTTAAAAGAAGTGCTACTCAAGAACTTTTTCCTCCTAATATAAATAGTTCTTTCTGCAAATATATAATTGCAGTTTCTATCCAAATGCAAAAGTAAATAAAAACAGGACATTCCTGCCAGTGAGGCAGGCACCTGTGCAATTGTGCCAGAAAACTGCCCACTTACCCACCCCATGCTCAGTCCACATTGATGGCCTCACATTATGCACCACTCTATGCTGAGAGCAAGGTGACTTTGGTGTCAGCTGTTATGAACACAGCACAAGGTTATACATTTTACTATGCCTCAGGATATAAAATCAGAAAGTCACAGATTCCCAGTCTGTTCAATATCTGATCTCAATCAGGGGAGCAGCTAGCGTGCTGCTGTTGGTCTCAGCATCCCTGGTGGGAGAGGAGTAAAACCGTTAAGGTTTCTGCTCTAATGGCGATTCAGTAAATCCTATTGGAAAATGCACATGTGTGTGCGGTTGTCAATGAGGATCGTGACAACCCATATGACTGAAACACCAATTAGAAAGACAACAAGCACTTGTAGAACTGTATTCAATGCATAAAATGTTCTGGCCAATGGAGGGTGGGGTGGGGGGGGGGCAAAAGGGTGAGATATGACTAATAAACTAAAAATGAGTAACTTGCCTCTTAATTTACACCATAAACAAAGCCCACAACCTAGTAGGGCCACAAGACAAATTCAGTCAGGAAACACTTTAGACAGGTCTGTCATTTAACAATAATAAGTCTGCATTTATATAGCACCTTCCATGTCGGGAGAATGTCTCAAAGTTCTTCATAGAATTCACTGTAAAGGTAGTGATTGTAGGCAAAAGTATACATATGGGAGAGAAAACGTTGAAATATTACCTTTGTCATCATGGTGCAGAGACATCTGTGTAATTGGCTGTCCATTTGGCTTCCCATTCGGTTTCCCGTGAGATTTCCCATGGGATTTCCCATGGGATTTCCCATTCGCTTTTCCGTTTGGCAAGGTAAGTTGATTCTTCTGCAACAAAATCAGAAGAAGATGCAATAACCAAAGTGTCTAGATTTTTATTTAAAGTTACAAAGCAACTGGTAAATTAACAAAATCAGTGACAAAGGACAACAAGACCAAGATTCTCCTGTTTGGCTCCAGTTAGTGCCTTTTCACCTCCAGGGCTGACTGCATCAGCCTGTACAGATGGCTCACTCCACCTCATAGAGCCAAGTGAGAACGTCCATATCCCGTTTGACACCCTAAATCCAGGCTTTCACTCACTCAGCTTTCCCTCACCTCCACAATGTCACCTGTCTCCACCATCATATCTCTGCCCTCAAGCTGCCAAGACCCTCGTTCATGCCTTCATCACTTCCAAGCTTGATTATCCCAGCAGTTTTCTTACTGAACTCCCCAGTTCCGGCCCTACACTAGCTGCTGACTATCCAGAACTCTACAGCTGATGTCCTTTCCTGCACCAGTAAGCCTAGCCCCCATCCTCACTCTGTTCCATGAACTCCGCATCCCACAGCAAATTGAATTGATCCTCATCTTCAAATCTCTGCAGCGTCTTGACCCACCAAAACTCTACAACCTCCTGCAATCTAATGACCTGGCCACTTCCTCCACTCATTAATCACTGACCTTCTTCAAGTTCCCATCTGATATCTGCTCTACCATCAGTTACCAACCTTTCACTCCCTGTTTTCTGTAACTCCACTTCAGTGTCCATTCCACTGTATTTATCTCTCCCCACTTTTAAACCCCCCCCCCAAAAAAAACTGTGCTTTCAGTCACCTTTCTCTGCTCCCACCCTACCCTATTCGTCACCCAACTCCCCATCCAGTGTTTGGTTGCGAGTCAGCTGCGTGAAAGGCTTTAAGGCATCCACCTGACAAGAAAAATGCTATATAAATGTACATTGTACATTTGTCACAATCACGTCTCCTCTTCAATTCAACATCTCCATGATTCTATCATTCATCCCTGCCTCCTGCCCCCCATGCAAACACGCAAGATTTCACCATCACTTTTTTATGCAGACACTGCCACTCCCCTTTAGTGGAAATGGTGCTGTTACAGTAAACACTGTCCGTGCAAATCTGCCTTGATGTGCTCCAGCATGGGTTTTGAGAGGAGGACGGTGTGTTTGCGCGCGCGTGTCTGGATACATAAGGATATAGCTGCCAGGGATAGGTCAGGCCTTTTTTTTTGCTATAGAAGAGACAGTTAAGAGGCACCTGAAAGAGATGTTTTAAAATTATACAAGGGTTCGAGAAGAAATAAATAGCCTCCACTTTTTGGGGAGTCCATAAGATATAATATAGTGACTAGGGGGATTTATAAAAGAGTTTAAAATGAGCAACTTCCCTCAGAAGGTATTGAGAGGTGGAACTCACTGTCTGGAGCGTTGGTTGAATAGGATAGTATAGATGCATTCAAGAGGAAGTTAGGCCTTCAGATGAGAGAGGGGGAAATAGAAGGGCATGAGAGGGAGTAAGGAATGGGTGAAGACTTGTGTGGAGTATAAACACCTGTTTCAGTACTGCGCAATCTTTATAAATCTTTGCTAACTACAAATATCCGCAACACCTAGATGGGAATGATGGGAGGGAATATACATTAAACCTATATTCTTATTTGGTCCTGTATGAAATGGACCCATACAAACCTGGAAGAGGCCAGGTATTGCTCCCTATTCAGTCCTTGTTAATTAATCTCAACCAGTCTTAGAGCAGAGGTGAATTAGAAGGGCAGTTAAAGCAACAAATCTGGTTTATGATTATCCCATTGTCATGTTATAATACAGCTCAAAAACAAAACTTTCACGTAAATGAAAATATAATTCAAAAGCAAACAAAAATAAACAGATTCTGAAACCATTGGCTATATTTTAGTTACCTTTTTCACTATTCTATCCTTGCACTTCGTACCGTGGCGGACCGCTGGCTTTGTGGATTTGAAGTATTCCAGTCTCTTTCTCATGGTGCGCTCAAAGATCTCTTGGTCTTGCTTTTCATCCTTTTTGTGTGTCAGCTTATGACGACTGTAAACAAGCCTGGACTTTATAAAGGAAACGCAAAACTTAGTCAATACAGTTCCAAGCGGATAAATTATAGACCTCAGTAAATATGGTGCCCAACTGGTGTATTATAGTAAATACAGTAAATACAGTGCGCAACAGATGAATTGTAGACCCAGTAAATACAATGGCCTTCTTCATATGAAGCTCTCGTCACCTCATGGGAGTAAATAGTCTCTGTTTCTGTAACATATGTCCTTCCACGGTAACATCTGGAATTTTCCAGAACCCATTGTAAATTGATCATTTGAAAAAATGATTAACAAAACGTGAAAGAGCATTTAGACACCAAAAACAATGTGGCAATCTACATTAAAATAGCAAAATAATGTGACAGCTCCCTGAGTGAGCTCCTTACTTCTTGCCGGGGTTTGTACAAATGTTGGTGCAGCATGTGATGAGTGACAGTGTCTTCTCGGTCTTTCACACTCTTTCTTCTCCTCTCGAGTGCCTGCATGTCAAGGCACACCTCACTAGTGCTCTCCCGCCTGGCAACCAAACAGAGAACACTGTATTACCACTCTGTGGTAGGATTCTCCTCCAACCATCTTAATAATTCCTTGATCCTTCTATCTTCTCCTAATTCTACATATAACAAATAAGTGAACAGTATCTCCTGGGTGCTAGTGAGATGACGGAAATGGATTCCTATTTTCGGTACACAGGTAATCCCAGGTTAGGCCTTCCTCTCCTCTCCCCCAATCTCAGAGCGGAATCCTCCCTCCCACTGCCCTTAATGTAGCACTTCCCACATCAGTGTGAACTTTTTAAGCAATTTTGCCAAATTTAATGCGAAATTATGAGTACTTTTGTAATATGAGACCTTGTTCACTAGGAACTGAGTTGAGACTACTCAAATGCATTTAGTTTAACCAATAAACATGAGCAAATGTTTCCGCATGCCGACGTACCACTAAAAAAAGATTAGTTTCTAATCTGCTACATGACCCATATATCCTTCTTCAAACTTTTGGAAATAAAAAGGCTCTTGCCTTGTCCTGTGCCTCAGGAGGATTTGATTCTTAAAGATGAATGACCAAAACACAGAGCTCAATTTGCATGGGCAAGTCAATGTGTTTCGATTATTTTTGTTATTTAACAGTAAACTAATTTTGCTGAAATTACAGTATTAGCCTTACTAACTAAAGCCTATAATGTCTACAAACTACAGTAGAAAGTTTGGGTTTTGATCCCTAAAAAAATTCTTAAGGTTAAATTCTTTGGGCTAAGTCATGCTCAGTCTAGGTAGGAAATTGCGATCAGGCTTTCCTCAATACATACAAAGTAAGACTGTCATGGCCTTTACTTACAGGATTGAAGAGAGCGAAGAGTCTACAATAGATGACCGGGAGCCTCGGAAATCAACATTGACATCATTGGGTGAGCGGATAAATGCCAATGACCCCTGGCGTTCTCCCTATAAAAATAAAGGTTCCAGGTTACACAATGTCAAAGGAGCACAAATGTTTGATTATGTTCAGCTTTTCTCTCGTTATTTCTACTAGGATGAAATTATTTTTCCAATTAACTGCAGTAGCTTATATACTGTGTGCAGTCAGAACAGAAAAATTCAATTAAAGACATGTGATGGTTTTAAAGACATTACCCTCGGTATCGAACAGTCTTTCTCAATCTAGATATCTGGAGGATGAATTTCTCATCCTAGCGCATCTAATTATTTACAGCAGACAACAACAAACCAATGGAAACAAATTGCACTGAGTTTCTAATGTTTTTCTTTTTAAGATTGTTTTGTGGCCTCCACGTCCAAACCACAGTGCCAGTCTTGCTGAGCTGGTAGCACTCTTGCCTCTGAGTCTCACTTCTGGATTGTGGGTTCAACCCCCACATTGTAATCTTGAACTCCCAGCCTCTCACAATGCAGTGACGAAGAGTACTGCGTGATCAGAGGTGCCATCCTTCAGGAGAGAGGTTAAAACTAGGTTCCGTCTACCTGTTTAGGTGGCTTTTAAAACATTATTTAAAAACAGAAGGGCATTTCTCCTTGTGCCTGGCCAACGATCCACCAGATAAAATTAGTCATTCATTTCATGGCTGTTCGCAGGGCATTGTAGTATACAAATTACCTGCTTTGTTTGCCTACAAGTACAGTCACTATACTTTACAGTAAAACAACTGGTGACTGGGCTAACTCTCTGCTTGCCAGACTTGCCATCTCCTCCTACACAAGCTGCAGCTTATGTCCTCACCCACACCAGGCTCCGCAGCCCCCCCACCTACCCCATCTCCACCCGGCTCCCCATCCTCCAGAGGATCGAGATTAAGATCCTCAGCCTCATTTTTAAATTCATCCATGGTCTTGCCCCACCCTACCTCCGTGATCTTCTAAAGCTTTATTAACCCGCCCTGCTCCCTCTGCTCGGCAGGCACTGACCTGCTTCACGTCTCCCATCTTGCCCCCAACCCCCCCACAACACCCCCACCATCAGTGGTTGGATTTTCAGCCTTTCTGCCCCCACTCTCTGGAATTCCCTCCTAGAGTCCCTTTACCTTGTCTCCTTCAGGTTCCAGCTCAAGACCTTCATCTTTGACCACACCATCTTACCACCTCCACCCCCTTGCCCCCATCTCAGGTGTAAACCCTCGACTGTCCAGCACCTTGGGACACTCTCCCAACATGATATATGAATGCAATTATATTTATTGTTGCTGTAAAATCATTGTAAAGCACTTTGAGACTTTGATGACAAGGTGCTACATCAAATGCAAGGATTATTATTATGGTCTGTGCTCATGGGGAGTACGCACCAAAAAATGAAACAAAAAAAAATTTAAATGAAATTATACCTTGGACCCTCTAATTCACTCATTCATCTCACAGCTGCAAGGCAACTCTCATCTGATGTACTGTAACTGCTCAGTAAGACCCAAGTGACTTCAGTATTCCTTTGATCCCCGAAAGAAGCTATGTTTTCTCAGTGTCCAAGTGCATTTAGTAAATCACAATCCTCTTCAGCGCCTGCACACACTAGCTTGCTGCAGCACCATAGGTTCACAATCTGTGCTATTTTATACTGTTGATGTGACCGGGGCTAATGAAACGGGTTGAGTCAATCATTGGATTGGGCATCCAGTGAACATCAAATTAGCATGAGACATGACTTCCAGACATGGATGTTTTAAAACAATGGAAGCTATATTAACAAGGCAGATTTCTAGAAAACAGGCAAGAACTTAAATATTTGGTCATTTGTATGAGGCTCCACAGCACCAACTCCTCAACAATAAAGTCATTTGGCTCACCCTCTGCTCATCCTGATCCGTTAAAATAGTATGAATGATTCAACCCTTTATTGCTCAGGTAAGATCTACCCCAATATAAGAGACCCTCATTCTCATAACTATCTCAATTTACTTTTAGTTAGAAAGTTTGGTTTCATCTCCAAAACATATTCTGGGGTCCCAAGCCTTGGCTCTTGCCAACCTGTTCCTAATACCTTCCGGAATTAGGTAAGCAAGATGTGTCCCTCCAGAAAGCGAGAGTGCATTCCATTCCAACAATCTATCCCTGGGATTTCCATGTGTAGATGGACTGCATGGAATTCCCAGTTTGGTTTGGATACTTTTGAACATGGTGATGGGTTTCTGTCAGACACCCAGCTGCCCGCCCCACCACAAAAAAAAAGTGGGGGGGGTTTTGCACTTGTGGAGGTGGCATACTTTAAATGAGACGTTAAACTGAGGTCCAGTCTGCCTCTTCAGGTAGGCATTAAAGATCCTATGAAAAGCAAGGTTTACAGGGCCAAAAGATCAAGGGACGGTCTGAATGTGGGATTTCATGGTCAACAACGGGTAACTAAAGTTTGCATCCTACATTCTCTTCCTTTAAGCAGAATTAATAACGACTATTAATTGTAATAATGATTGCACTTGATATAGAACTTTTCATTTCAGGAGGATGTGTCAAAGCCCTTCACGCAGAAAAGGGTACTTTTGCTCTGTCAGCCTAATGTTTTTAACACTCTACCTTAGAGTCAGAATATTGAGGGTTCAAGTCCCATGTCAGTACTTGGAACCCATACAGTCTATGCTGCCACTCCAGTGCAGTGCTAGGGATGTGCTGCATTATCGAAGGTACTGCCCTTTGAATAAAATGTTAAACCAAGGTCGCGTCTGCCTGTTCAGGTGGACGTTAAAGATCCCATGTTAATATTTGAAAATAGAAGGGAGGTTCAAATAAAATTGGGTCACTCACTCAATGCCTGTTGGTGAACATTTGCATGCACATATTGATTGTGTGTTTGCACCCCCCACGCCCCCCAAAAACATGCAGTCTCGCTGTGATGTGAAAGGTTTTATACCAAATGTAAGGATTATTATATTATACAGAAAGAGAAAGGTTCAGGGTTTTCACGGTGACAGCACCATTCATTTGGCTCCCCCATATATAAGATAAATCACTCCAGATTATTGGGAAGCAACCATTTGGATAGGCTGTTGTCTGTATTACCTCAGACACATAACTGATGGCATCTTTGATGTTCAATTCACGGAAGACACTGAGAATTCTGTCCCTACTCGTCTGGGCAGATTTCCTCATCAGTAATTTGCTCAGGTAATTTCTGTCAAAGTTAGCCCACCTGAAATGGAACAGCAAATAATGTGTTAGTCTTTAACTTTAAATCCCTTCTTACCTCTGCGACCGCACCTATGGTCACCTCCCACTCCCAGTTCTTCCTCTCCTAGTTTCCAACTGTCTGAGACACTATCCTGCTTGAAGTGCACTATATAAATGCAAGAAGTTGTTGTTAATGGATTGAAGACAGTGCATTCAGCACCACTTCTGAACAATATCTGAGAATATTGGAAGGTGATAAAGAGCAAAGATACAATGGGAGCAATCAATGGAGTCCACACATACAGCTCTCTGGGTGTGCTTTGTGAAACTCAGCCTACTCTGTTACAAAAATCGGGTCAGATTGTGCGGATTCACGATCCCACAGTAATTGTACAATCTGTGCACCCTCGATGCACAGAACTCAGCAAACTATTCATGGGAACAGTGGCAGGACATTGAATGGTATACTTATTGGGGTTAAAAAATGGAACTTTCATAACAGATGCTAAAACACGTTAAGTTATTGATTCTAATTGATTGGCCACAACTGTCAGACCCCCCACCCCCCCACCCCCACCATCACTAACTCTTGGCATAATGGTTTCCCCCAAAGCCTGTTCCATGATCTGTTCCAAAATCCAACACAAACACAAATCTCTAAGTGAATCCTCTAGTAAAGAAAACGTCCTGGTGTCCTGAAATTGCCCTTTGCAACTCTAAGCCACCGACCTTATGTTCTATTGTCTTGGTGCACCCTAAAGTATTATTCTGGGTCTACTTTTATAATCCCATTTAAAATTTTATATACCTCTATGAGGTCCCCTCTGAGTCATCTTCTCTCAAGATTGAACAGCCCTAGCTTGTCCAATCATCGCTCATAGCTCATTCCTCCAACAATGATCATCGCTGTTGCTTTCCTTTGCATCATCTCTAGGTCCGAGGCAACCTCTTATGACACAGTGACTAGAACTGTATGCTGTACTCTAGGTGCAGGCTGACCAGAGCACCAAGAGTACCAACCAGGGAACCTGAATTCAACTGATTTAGTAATACAGCATCCTGTTTCCCTTAATTATTTATTTATTGAAATTTACTTTGATTTTCCATATATCCCTTGTTATAAAGACTAGTATCCCATTAGCTTTCTTGATTGTTCTACACGCCTAGAAAACAGATTTTCAGAGCTTTTAAAGATACAAAAGTAAGAGCAGTGAAGGTGCCTCAGTTCAAGATACTGAGCACAGTACAAAGAACCCTGCAGCAATGGTAAACTTTAAGAAGAAAATGTAAGCATAATATTAAACGATGAAAATCTTAAGGATATCTCTCGAAATATTTGTTTTAGTATTCATAAAAGAAAGTTAAACTGTTAAAGGTGTGACTATCAAATTCCAGGATAGTAATTTGTAACTGGACTCAATGAATGCCGACTCAGAGTTGTACATACGGAATGCTGCAAATCAGCACATTGCACTTCCCGTTCATAACAGGAAGTTAATAATAATAATATTATTATTATTATAACAGGAAGTTAGACAGGAAGTGCAATATTGCTCAACCCTGCTTCCTGTTCGTAACAGGAAGTGCAATATGTTGATTGGCAGCAGTCCGCAATCTCCTCTGGGTGCATCACAACAATAGGTCGGAATGACAGATTTCCAGTTACCAGCAAGATTCTCAATCTAGCGCAGAGCGAATATTAAAGATGCCTGCTGAAAATTAGACCCCGTTTTGACAGTAAAGAAATAACACGGACTGGTGTACGTACTTGTCTCGAAGATAATTGTGCCCGATTTGGCCCGAGATGTCTTCTATTGCAGATAGAATGTGATCGAATGCCTTTAAAAAGAAAACAAATGCTCTTTGATTGTGCTACATTACTTTGAATGAAACCTGACCTCATTTGAAATGTTATGTTACCAAATATTTTGTACACATAAAAAGGATCTTCCTGCAAAATGTCTAAGGATATAAATATTATCCAACCCCACTACAAAGATCCATAAAACAATATTGAGTAATTCTCCACTTACCTCATCTGAGGAGATGGGTATCATTATCATGAGACTTTTTAAAACATCAAAGAATTCTGATTACATGGTTCAAAGCATTTGGGTTTGTGCGTGCGTTCCAATAAGTCATACAGTCAATGCTGAATCATCCCATTGCCTGTGTTTTTACCTCTACTGATGCAAGTTGAACTCAATTCCACAGATTTCGCAATTTATTCCACCACAGTTAGAGGAGATGGGTGCTGTGCTGTATTCAGACCCAGATCTCAAGAGGCTAGTGCGCTAAACTACTCCACCAAAGTAACTCATTCTGCAATCTGGACATGGTTCAATACAGGGCACCACTCACTCCTTACTTCCTCCATACCTTTCTGTTTCCTTACCTTTCATGTATACATCTAGTTTCCTCTTAAATAGATAAGACTCCACCATTTTACAAGTCATTTGCAAGCAATTGGATGAACCTCAGTCACAGAAGCATGTTCAGCCCCAAACCATAAAAAGGCCCACATTAGCAGAGCTGCTGCAAGATCTCTTTTGTTAACACTTTGATAAAAACACACTTTGTTTCTCTCACAACATATAGTCAATTCACTTCACAGTATATTCTTATACATATAAGATGTGATAAGGCTCTATATCAAATGCAAGGACTATTATTATTATGATGAACACAGCAGTTACCGTCCCAACTATTGAAGTAGGCTCGAGCAGCACTTCAGAATTGCTAAAACAAATTTCCCTGCCCTGGTACCCATTCATGAAGGAATGCTCCTTCAACATCACTCTATGCACGGGGACTGCACTTACCCTTCCATGGAGTTTCTCATTGAGTAAAGGCTCTCGGTGCTCGCTTTTCTTCACTTTCAGCCAGTTCACCAATGGTTTGATTGTCAAACCCTGAAAAGTGCAATAATCAGTCAATGTGGTTTTAGTTCATTCACAACTATACACAATGGAATGGATCTAAACTACAATGCAACATTGTTTTTTTTAAAATGTAAAGGTCTTCCCGACAATATAGTTATTCAAGTAATTGGTAGTTTGGCACAAATAATTACATATTTTTTACAGCGTAGAAATAAGCCATTCAGCCCAACTACTTTATGCTGGTGTTTATACCAAGGGTATTCTGGTATATAAGCTGGTGTATATGCATGAATCTCTATCCCTTCTAATCCCTTTCCCCCATAACCATCTTTTCCCTTCTCCCTCTTCTATGCATCAAGTTTGCTCTTAAATAAATGGATTGTTTCTGCTTCTTCTTGAATAACTTTGTACTCAAGAAATAAGTTCACAATGCTCCATGAAACCATAATGATTAAATTAAAATATACCTTTTAAGCATTGCTTTGTTGAGCAGGAAGATACAGGTAACACATGGCTGTCATTTATGGAATTTATGGAAAGGACCTACAGGTAAAAGGTGGCTATAGTTACCTGGAATATGACCGTGAAATACACCACAATGATGGTCGTGCTGACAAATAGCCGTCTCTCTTTGATTTTGCTTTGATCCAGTAATACCACGAGGGCAAAGGCTACAGCTCCACGCAGGCCACCGTAGGACATCACCACTTGATCAATGATCTCCAACTGCACCACACGGAAGTGGTTGAGAATCCAGGTCTGAATGATGACTCCTGAAAAGTTCAAGGGTGCAAGCAGTCAAAGTTTGAATCAATTTTCTTGTTGAGTATTTAACTCAAGTGCTGGTGCTAGTGGGATATTAAATCCAGGTCCATGTTCTGCCCACTACAATGCGTAAGTGTGCTCCAATACAATGCAGGATTTTTGAATTTTGAAATGCTACTCCACATTTCGCCCACAAAATATACAGTCCAACATATACGTTGACACTATATTCTGTGAAGCGCTTTGAGACATCTCGAAGGTATGATAAGGCGCTATATCAAATGCAACGATTATTATTGTTATCTCTGAGCAAGACTCCATTCCCAGCACATACATTCCCTTTTTCAAATCTTTAAACAAAGCACGTAAAAATCATGCAGGTGTTGTAGAAATAGCACACTATGCATGCTGTTGAATGCCACTGTTTCATAAAAATAGAACATACAATTCACAAGTGCGAACTGTAAATGAGTAACAAGAGTTTTTTTCCCCCACAAGTGCCATAAACTTTAGACTGAGAACTGATTGTCCAGCATCTTGGGATGTTCCCCCAACATGAAAGGCGCTATATAAATGTAATTTTTTTGTTGTTGTTTATGTACATGGATTGCTAAAAGTTGCAATCTTTCCATTAAATCTTTACAACGGGATTTCATGTGCTAAAGTTACTATGAAATTATTGTTATTTTTAAACAATCAATGTATCATATAGCGCCTAGAAAATAAGGAAGCGTGTACAGAGTCTGAAGCAGATAATTATTTTAAGAATTGGCTTAGCATTTCCACAGTTAATGCTAAACCAATCTACCCAATTATCATGGACTGACTCCACCCTATCCTATAATGTCCCAAGGGAATATGCTGCAAACAAATATTTCAAACGCAATTTAAAAATTCTAAAATATCGGTCTATCCTTGAATCTTCACTATTCAATCCACTATTCAACCTTTTCATGACAACTTTAAAATGTGGAATCCCATTGACCTTGTGTCCTCCACAGACCTCTGTCTAACTCAGTAACATAGCTACATTCACTGGGAATGTAGCTGTGTTGCTGGGTTAGATAGAGGTCTGTATGCTGTCTGTAACATCATATTTGTTACAGATGTTTTCCTTTCTGATTATCTCAATCTTTATGCCTTCAACAAAAAAAACTGCAATTTCATCCTCAACCAATTCACCTCCAGCTCCCTTTTTTGAAGGAGTTTAATAATTTGCTGAGAAACTTTTCTTTATATCTAGAGTCATAGAAATTTACAGTACAGAAAAAGTTATTTGGCCCATTGAGTCCACACTGGCTCTCATTCAATCTGACTGCTCTGCCTCATCCTCATACCTTGTCATATCTTTCACATTTCATCTACTCCTCACCTGCAGTACTTTCTTTTTAAAACTAATGGTCCAATCTATTTAAAGATTATCTACCTGCTTCCCTAGTTTTCATCAGCATTTTGGATGGCTTGATCTGAACCCAATTAGTTAAATACTTTTATTTTTGTCCTCTGAGGACCTACCAATGACTCTGTAGACAGAGATGAAGACCAGAGTCAAAAGTATGAAGGCCGTGTTCCACTTCCATATCAGAGTGTCCACTGCAGAGATTCCCAGGAACATGAAGATAATGGTTTCAGCTCCACTCGCCAGCATTTTCATGGTGTATCTAACCGTGGTGATGGAATTTTCAGAGATGTTGGCCTTCACGTACTTCTGACAGCATATACCACAGAACGTGATGCTAATGGGGTGGAGGGAGGCAGAAAGAAAGCCAGTCTGTGAGAAAATATACTAAAGTAATGTTCTACAAGGTTCTTAAATCAAAATATTGGTCAGATTTACTCTTTTTGTTAACCTCCCCTTTTTGGATTTTACTGATGCTTTTTGCCCTCTTACTCTGGTTTAAAGCAATGTAATCCCAGCACTGGTAATGCTGCTCTTGGCCCTGACACTGGTAATTCTTAAAAATATCTTTGTTGATGGTTTATATGCAATGTTTCATCATGGATTCAGAGCTAAAGCTCCTGTACTTCCAATTGCACATACAAAATTTTCCAATTTTCCCCTCAATATTTTTAAGGAAATTTGTACGAGATTGGTACATATTGAATCCTGCAGTTAACTGGATATGATTCACACTGACCTATGAGCACTCCAGTCTGAAGTGACTAAAATAGATTGTGGCTAAGTAAAGTTCCTGTGGGTTGGCATGATATACTTTGGGATATTGATGGGATTAAGCATTTGTAAATATTGTGTTTTGCCAATCTTGAGTTAATGCCAACCATTAGAAGGCACATCAGAGCAGGTCAGTGTGGCTACAGTTGTTAACCCAACCTGCATCATTAAACTCCATCCCAACACGCAAGGCCACAATGTCTTGCTGTTTCCAATTAAATTGCAGGGACCCAATTAAACATCACATCAACAGAAAACTTACGCTAAAATAGAAGAGAGAGAAAACATCTCTGAGGTGAGGTAGGACAGATATGAAATGATAAAGACAAATCCAGGCTCGATAATCTGTACGTGCTTCGTGAATCTGGTTACCAGGGAGAGCAGGAATGCAAAGACTATGCCAACAGCAGTTCCACCCAGACTTACAACAAAGAAAGATACTGGAAAAGAGAAACACAATAGCTGGGTTAGAACTTCAGTCTAGCAGTGCAAATTGTGGTTTGATAAAAAACAAGCAGTAATGTATTAACACCGGTCAATGCATTTACCTGTATAATATTTTCTGATGTTATATTTGGAGGAAAACAATATAATGGTGAGGGGTGCTTTCTCTAATGTCTATATACATCCAACCAGAAGCCCCAAATTCTACTTTGATTTTAGATTAATTTATGCAAAAATAATTAAGATCATGCAGAATTGTGGAAAATTCTTATTCATTCGGTTTTGATTTGGAAGCTAATTTCTTCAAGAACAGTAGAATGCTGATTTTCAAATTAAGACTGAATTTCAGGGAAAGACTAGGTAGACCGTTGGTTCTCAGACATGAAGTTTCCTATACTTTATCCCAACAATGACCCTCACCTTTGACCTTAGGAGAGTATATACTACTGAGTGTGAAATTTTCCTTCATATGCCAGCTACTATTGTAGTTTTGTGCTGCGGGCTTCAGCCTACGCAAATATTTCACGCAGGCCCCAGTCGGTCTGTACTGGATACAAACTCGGGTACCATAGGTGAATAGCCAGAATCAAATCCACTGCAATCACCTTGTGTCACCAAATCCACACTGAAGAGATAATAATAATGAGTAATCATAACAATAATCCAGGCTTGGAAGACTCGCCCCCACCTCCATCATCTTGGCACAATGGTTTGATTCGAAGCCTCCTTTCAAAATCGTCACTTAGCAATTGAGGAAAAATTTCAATGCTGCTCAACAAGATACCGGTCGAGGTAAGAGTCACCTTCAAAATGCAAACCACTTGTAGTATCCGAAGAGGATGATGCCAACTCCTGGGGACAATGCTCTGACCCAATCTACTCCCATAGTAGACTTCCTGGAGGTCATTGTGTTGCGTATTAAGTTACGAGAATGTCACCATCAATTACTCCTGTTAAGAATCGCTACTTATTTGACCCAATGATGCTCCACTCTTGGTAGAATCCATTTCCCACAATAGTTTGCAAGTAAACAAAGGTGAGGTTTTGAGTTCAGTCAGTGGTAAAACTATCTACGCATACAACAAATAATATGGTTTGAATTGAAAATAATGCAAAACAGAAGCTTAAACCATTAAAAAAAAGGAACTTGCAGAAGCGTGCAGGAATATTCTGCTGATGTATTTTCAATACCTATGCCTTTGAAGATGTCCAGACCACTAATATTCTCTGCTCCAATCCCAGCAAAAGAATCAAAGACATTGTACAGCACCTAGAAAGAAAGAGAACATTTTCAATAGGTTTTGGAATACATTCATGTGCAAATATTCTTTGGATCCAAGACATTCAACACATTCTGTAGAAATGCAAAGGACAACATATAGAAAGAGTCAACATCAACAACACAGAAATAACATTTTGTTAAAATGTTCGACAGAAAGATTCATGTCATCTGCTCGACTATGCAAACTCATTGCTTGTCGACTTTCCCAACTCCTCCCACCACAGGCTGCAGATCGTTCAGAACTCTGCAGCCCGTATCCTCTCCCGCACAAGGCTCCATAACCCTATCACCCCCATCCTCGCCCGACTCCACTGGCTTCCCATCACACAGAGGATACAGTTCAAGATCCTGGTCCTCACATTCAAAGCCCTCCACGGTCTTGCTACCCCCTACCTCTTCGACCTCCTAACCTCCTACCATCCTGTTCGCTCCCTCCGCTCAGCGGACTCCGGCCTGCTTCACATCCCCCACCTTGCTCGCCCCACTATTGGTGGACGGGCCTTCTGCCACTCTGCACTCACCCTCTGGAACTCCATACCGCAGCACCTCCGCCTCGCTCCTTCCCTTGCCACCTTCAAGACCCATCTCAAGACCTCCTCTTCATCCGTGCTTTCGAGCTCCCTGTTTCCCCATCTGCCCTCCATCCTCCCCCACCCCGACCCCCAGCTCAGGTCTGTAATACTGATTGTCCAGTGCCTTGGGACGTCCTCCAGACATGAAAGGCGCTATACAAATATAATTTTGTTGTTGTAGAATAAAAATTGACCCCAGTGCCCCTGGGCTTTGCATGGGTGCCTGCTATGATTGAAAGATATACAGTAATCAACAACTGTTCCAATTACTTCCATGACATTTACCTCGCCTTCTGGCTTCTCCGTCTGGTAATTATTTTAAGTCTTTTCTATCATCTTAAAAAGAATCTTGCAAGCCAGAAAATGGAAACTGTAAATAGAACTGGAGTGGTATTCAAGTAGTCCAGGGATATTTTGATGATGACAATGTTGCAAGGGCTTTTTAATGCAGTGGAAGCCGCTTTAGCCTGATGCCGGTTAACCTCGGACACCAGGTAAACCGGACAAGACTGTAGGCACCATGTGTCCGGCAAACATGAGAAATTGACTAAAGAAGAAAATAAATCCCTGTGGCAAAATGTACCAGGCTCCACAACCATCACTGCATGTGAGAGGCACTATCCAAGATCAAAGTGTTGTAATAAAACCTTAAATTAGAGATGGCTACTAAGACCTGTACACAATCTGAACAGTTACATAGGATTTGATTTGTTGATCTATTGGAATGAAATGTGTAGCATTTCATATTTAATTCAATGTGATAATTAATACATCAAATCTAAGATGAAACATCGTATATTTCAATCCATTCCTAAAGCCACAAGGATTTCTTTTTTTTGACGTTTCCAATCATAGAGACGAGGACTGAACGCTTTTCAAATTGATCTTAGAAAACAAATCATTGTGCCAAATTCCTTAGCCAGTCTTTAAGAAATGCAACATTTCCTAGCAGATTGGATATGATGTCACACCAAAGTTTATTATTAAATCTCGTATTTTTCCATCAAAGATCAAACCAAGTCACAAGCGTGGCAAGAGATGACATGGCAATAATTAATTGTTTGCCTGTAATGTACACTGTTGTCACTAGGGGGTATCAAAACACACGCAATTCACAAAGTCGATCTGAGCTGCAACCTACATTTGGCTTAATTTACAGAGGACATAAATTCCCCTTTTCAGTTTCATTTCGCTTCCATTTGCAACCAATGTATTGACAATGTTTGCACTGCAATATCACCAGGTGTGTAGGAAACCACAATGATGTTGAATTAGTAGTCTTCAATTGCAAGAATGAGATCTGTAAGTGGAAATGAGATTAGACTCCTTTGGAATCTTTGCTTCTCAAGGTGGCCTTTTCAGAGTTACAGTCACTGGGGGCATGAAATCATCCCATTCAGCTCCTGTTAACCATACAAGCCAAAGTTCTAACAGGTAGAGTGGTCCTTGCTTGACAAGCAGTGGGAAAGCTCGTGCTCTCAATGGCAAGCTATGCGGTTTTAGCTGATTAGTCTCCAACAGTACCCCAACGCACACTCTGGGGTCCCCAAGCCTTGACTCTTGTCAACCTGCGCCTAATGCTTTCCAGAATTAGGTAAGCAGAGAGTATCCCTCCAGGGAGAGTGTGCGCATTCCTTTACAACAATCTATATCTGAAATGTCTATGTGTAGGTGAGATGCGTGGAATTCTCAGTTTGGTTTGGATACTTTTAAGCATGGTGATGGGTTTCTGCATGTGTCAAACACCCAGCTGTCTTAAAAAAAATTGAGATGGCTCAGCAATGTGATAAGGTACTATATCAAATGCAAAGATTATTTAATATTATTACCACAACATAGGCAGCAGTGGATCCATTAGTGCACCTCAATTACTTCTCACATCTCTGCACTATCCCTGGGGGAATGGATGCAAAAGGAAAATAAAAGAAGAGAATCAAAAGCCTCATGATTGGGGCCTGGAGAGGGCAACAAATATGTAAAGATTTTTTTCTTAATAAACAAGGTTAAGCCAGTTTTCCACAAGGCATCTCTAAAATGCTGAGAAAGATCTGCAGGGCAACAGGTCTAAAGGATCCCAGGTCCCACTCATCGGCTGCTACAACCGCTTCAAGCACAACTATTTTCACAATACTGTGGGTGTTCACCCGTAGTCAGTAATCACTGACTGGGACATTGCTCGAAGTGGAACACGCAGCAGGCACAAAATTAATCCACATTCTGAACAAATATATTTTCACATTCACAAAATTCTCTTCAGAAATTAGGAGCGGGAAATAAAATCAGTTCCCACTCCTAATCATTCTGGTGCCAAACGTTTTACTGGCAGTGCTATAAAAAGGGTGTAAAACAGCAATCAGACACAGAGTTTAGATTTGCACAAGGTGTCCCTTGTACCATATATGACTTGTGGGCCATGTTGAGCTTAGGTTCAAATGAGCCAACTCTCCAAGCACTAAAAATTGTCAGACTTTCAGTTCAAAAGATCATATTTGATGCCAGTGCATAGAAAATAACATTGACAGCAAATTAAGTCAACTTTTTTCTTTAAGCCTGCAGGAAGCAAATGGCAGTCTGCACACATGTGCAGTGACAGCACTGGTATTCTAATTGGTGTCATCTCGATGCAGAAATGTCACACCTCATTATAAGGCTGGTTGGGATGTTTGGGATAGAGCCAAGTGAATTAGGACTGATTTAGTGATATCCTCAAGACAAATTAGAACTAAGCCATTAACCAATATTATTCACTTTCCCAGACACAAGTAGTCTATTAACATCACATGAACACCTCTAGCAACATCAGGTAGAAGTGTCACTAAATTACAGGGATGGATCAGAATATGCATGGATCACAAGCAGTGTTCTCACTACACATTGATCAAGAGTCTTCGAGGGTTGCTGCTTTCACAGAACTGCTTGGCTTCAGAACCCTCTTCCACACAAACTTGCTGAAAACTACTTCCATGATATTCAAGAAAACTTATCTGTGTTATGCTCGTGGAGTCCTGTAGCTCAGTGGTTACGGGTTACGAGCACTCGCTTTGCAAGCGAGAGACCCGAGTTCAATACCAGGCAGGGCAAAACCGTGGGCAAGTTTCCTTACTCCACACGCCTAATAATAATACCTCCAAAACCAAAAAAAATAATAAATTGGTCATTTTCAATCGACGACTGTTTGTGGGACATTGCTGTGCGCAATTGGTTGCCGCGTTTGCCCACAAATATACAGTCAATTCACTTTACAGTGTGTTCTGTGAAGCGCTTTGGGACGTCCTCCCAACGTGAAAAGCGCTATATCAAATGCAAGGATTATTATTATTATTATCTCTGCAAATTTCAGGAGAAGTGGAAGGAGCAAAATCAAGACATATATTATATATATATATATATATATGGTGTTTGTTGCCTTGATCAAAGTTTCGATACTGTCTGTGGCCTGCACTTTGAAGTCTTGTGACGAGATTCTTGTTAGTTCTGAAACAGCTCCATGATAGGATGCGTGGCAGAAAATGTATTGACTGTATTCTGTGTGAACCATCCCGAATGATGTGAAGTAAGGATGTGTGCTATTCACACTTTTATGCAGTTATGCTGGATTATGCAACTAGGGATCTTTTCAGGTCGGTTTGTGTCCCACCTCCTATCTTGGAAGTGTACTGTCTGATGATATAAGGATCAATAAGGAACTGATAGCATACAGAGAACAAGTACAGCCTTTGATATACTGTTTGGAATCAGCTTGGTATCAAGGTTGCCACTAAACAAAGCTTATAAACCAGTTGCTCTTACCGATCTCTTGAATGGATGTGAATCATGGGCAATTGTATAGAAGGCACACTCAACAACTGGAAAGGTTTCACCAAAGACACCTTCGCACCTTACTTCATATTAGGTGGCAAGACAAATTACTAACAACGTGAGATTATGATCACCAATGATCAGCCCTGTTGGGTTGAACATGTTAGGATTGACGACGTACGTTTGGCAAAGCAGGTGCTCTATTGAGAATTAGTGGATGGCAGAAGAAAGCAGATCAGACAACAAAGGCTCTACAAGGACACACTGAAGACCAACAGACGGCAATGGCATGTTGAAGTGGGAGAAGGTGTAAAGGGTTTTGAGGAACAACACTGTGTCAGTATGGAGGCATGACGTGAGAGACAGAAGGATCGGCAAGTCAGAGGGATGAACAGAAGAACCCACCCCCACAAATATGGTTATGTGAGACTTGTGGTAGACAATGTCAACCACTCATTGGCCTGCATAGTCAACAATGCACCAGTTATCATGAACTTATGCCCCCTTCGTTGTTGACACCATCATCCTCGGGTACAAGGGGCACACTACTATTTGTAGTGGACGCAGTCCACTGTGCAAAGAGGATACAAGAGTATCCTCTTTCACGAACCAGAACAGCTCTGTGGGTTTGGATGAGGAAGATGTAGAAAGATTGTTCAGTTGTCATGGCAACAGAACAAGTTCTAGATTATGCAGGTAAATAGCTAGTTTCACTCTATCTCGACCGTTACTGAACTGCTGTGCTGAATCCCCAGAGAGACCAGAAGATATTTTTAGTTTCCCAAGTCCTGAATTCTGTCACCATGGATAAATTACACTGAGTGCAGTATCAAAGATAGCTACCACAGTAGAGAAAACACTACATTTAGAGCACAGTACTTGTCAAGTGAAATTTTGGTCTTGGTGGCAACGATCAATACATTGCAATTTATATAGCGCCTTTCACAAAGGGAAGGCAAGTCAAAGCACTCGACACTGCTGGCTGGACACCTGAGCTCGGGGTGGGAGCCAAAGAAGGTAGGGAGGGGAAAGATGACCGAAAGCAGTCAAAGAGGTATATCTTGAGGCTGGCCTTGGGCGCGAGGAGGAAGGTAGTGAGTTGGACATCTCCAGCGTGGAGTTCAACGGAACGGGGTCAGAATGGTTTAAAGGTCACCTGCCGATGTGGGATAGATGGAGTAGGGCACATTAAGCAGGCCAGTGTTCGCTAAGTGGAGGGATGCACTAGTTGGATAAGGTGGTAAAAAACAGTACCTCAGAGGTTTGCTGTTAAATGAATGCAGAAATACTTTTTTATCGCCTACAAATTAATCAAACCCTGTGCTTAATGCCTCAGTTGCATTGCAGCAAGGGAGGCATCATGGAGTCCTTTAGCTCAGTGGTTAGAGCACTCGCTTTGCAAGCGAGAGACCTGAGTTCAATTCCCAGGCAGGACGAAACCTTGGGCAAGTTTCCTTACTCCACACGGCTAATAATAATCCCTCCAAAAAAAACAATAATAAATTGGTTATTTTCAATCTACGACTGTTTGTGGGACACTGCTGTGCACAATTGGCTGCCACGTTCGCCCACAAATATACAGTCAATTCACTTTACAGTATATTCTGTGAAGCGCTTTGAGACTTCTAGAAGACGTGAAAAGCGCTATGTCAAATGCAACAATTATTATTATTATGTTTGAGAGCTAAATGGTGTTCTGCACAGATTTAAAGGAGAATGGCTCCAATGACCTAAGACTTTTATGGCAGTCGTATAGTATAACAAAGTCAATTCTTCCTGGTCCTGTCAGAATGACTTTGCTAAAATAGCTCCAAAGAGATAAGAACTTTCCGATACCTGGCCCAGATAATTATTTAGCTGCAGAGGAACAATAGAACCATGTCTAATATCTAGCTAATAATTATCATCTGGCTTAGCTATCAAAGGCCAATACCCAACAAGCCTTATTCCAAAGAGAAGGGAAACAAGGGGGAAAACGGGAGGAGAAAAAGTTTTGTATTAGAAGGAAACCGAGCAAATCAAAGTTGTGCAAATTGCTTAGCTCAACAAAAGTTGCTTTGAATTCTTCTGGGAAAATAGCCATCATGATGGAGAATTTCATAAAAAGGTACAAGTCAAAAAAAAATGTGGTCTCTTAATTCTTTGCTTTACTCTTCTCCACTGAATGTACAATAATATAAATCCATACAGTTGATAATAGTGCCTTGTCATGTTGTTGAGCATAATAAGCTTTGCATTTTGATATAGCGCCTTATCACATCGAGATGTCTCAAAGCACTTCACACAATGTTCTGCAAAGTGAATTGATTGTATATATTTTTTGTGGCTAAAACGCGGCAGCCAATTGCACACAGCGGTGTCCCACAACCAGTCATGAATTGAGTGACCAAGTTATTTTTATTATTTTTTAGAAGAATTGATTACTTCCGGAAGAAAGATCCACCAATCGAAAAACAACCGGGTTCCCAGTTACTGCTAGGTACACAGAGACACGTGGAGTAAGGAAACTTGCCCAACGTTTCGATGGCTCAAAGTGCTTCACAGAATATTTTGTAAAGTGGATTGACAGTGTATTTTGTGGGCAAAATATTCAGATTTTTTATTGTGGTAATGATGACTGGGTGCTGGTGACCCTCTGATTCTTCAAAAGATTGCTTTTCAAAGTGCAAAGCTGAACAGTTTCCACAAGATTATATCAAAGGTACGTTAGTCCCACCGCTGCTTTAACTTACCACAGTGACAGCATCGTTCAGCAGAGATTCCCCAAACACAATGATGAATAGGATATCATTGACATGCACCTCCTCAAACACAGCTAGCACGGCCACAGGATCCACTGCTGCAATCAGACTTCCAAACAGGAGGAAATCCAGGAGACCAGCGTCAAGCTCTCCTGAAGAAAGCAAGCAACAAAACGCAAATCAATTTCACCGAGACGCCACCATTGTAATCTGTACGGCGTTTGTACTGGTACATAGTGACCACTTTTCTTTAACTTTTGTGTTTTAGCTCTCATTTAAATTTTGTGCAGAATTTATGCTGGGTTTTGAGCTACACTATGAGTAACGCTCCAGCAGTGGAGTTGACACTTTTGAGTATTCCGTCGTGTAGTCAGTCCTTACATTTGAAAATCTCAGTGTTTCCATCCAGTTTGCCCATGGAAAGTAAAACATCACCACAACATAAACATGAAACATCAATTTTTTCAATACACATGTGGAACACTGCATAGTTTTGCCCAACTGGTGCTCCCTAAATAAAGGTAAAAGAGGCTAGGAGCTAGCTACTCAAGTAATGGTCAAAGCTTTGCCTAAAAATCAGAAAACTTTGTTCCCAGCCTTCTTTCCCAACCTCACCACAGCTAGTGTCTGATCAGAAAAAAAAATCCAAAAGATTGGACAGGTACACACAAGGGTAGCCTATTTCAACCGATAACAGCAGCAGCACAATGAAGTTCATACTTGCGGCTCAACAACTCAAAGCTCACCTTTTGGAAGTGGTCCCTTAAAGAAAAAGAGCCAGTCACATAGAACTTCACTCAATTATAAATCAACAGCACTGGAGATGAGATGCAGGAGTGTGAAGCGCCCAGTCATTTTTCTGCTGGATATCTCTTCACTTCCATCAGCATGGCTTCAGCATCACACCCAGCAATGATGTTGGATTTTGACTACCACCTATGGCACTGTCGCTGTCACAATCAGATCACAAGTGAAAATGGACCACCTGCTTTGACATTTAGGTCCCATCAGCACAGTTTGAAAAGAGGAAGGAGTTTCCCCTGGTGCCTTGGCCAACAACTCTTCAGATAAATAGGTATGTCACCTTTTTTTGCAATTTGTGGGCCTTTGCCCTTTGTAAAATGGCTGTGGTATTTGTTTACAAATGGTCGCTACACTTGATGGCAATGACTGTGGAACTGCTTTGAAGTGTTTCAATGTTATAGGTCCTACGATTTGTATTTTAACCAACAGTTTCAGTTAAACACAATGGCAGTGCTTACCCATGAGGCCACTCTTGTAAACACCATAGAGGGAAAGGCCTGTAGTTCCAGCGTTCCAAACTGTGCCAATGACAGCGTACATCAGGATACTGCCGAGGTTCCCAAAGAATAGCCGATTTGGCATGAAGTATCCAGCATCCAGGATGATTGGAGGTAGGAGGTAGAAGAAGAACACGGTGGGAGTTAAGGTGAAGGAAGCAGTGTGGTTTGCGGCCCAGACGATCCCTCCCAATCCAAGGCCCAGCACAATGAGCAACACACTCTCTGGTACTACAGAAGTGACTTTGCTGGAGAGGTGGAAAACTGAGGAAAGAGAATAATAAAACAATGCATCATTGACATGGACCTCTTACTGCGTGGGATTGTCTGACAACCCAATTAGACGTTTAAAATTAGCCCGACGTAGTAACACGCTAAAATGGATCAGTGCATGCTTTGGCACAAGTATATAAGAAAATGAATGTACTTTATTTATCAGCAAAAAACATACCATGGGGTGAAAAATGCAACACATCACAGGTCCCCTTATAACTCACGAGAAAGGTACTCAAACACACTGCATTCATTAAAAAGAATTTGTTTGTGAAGTGTTGAGATACTTGGGAGTTCTGTGGCCTTTTGACAGACTCAAGTCTTTATACTGATATGCACTTAAGAGTACTTATAACACATTGTGAATATGTAATAATGTATATTACACATGCCAATATAAACCGCTACAGTATCTCCTGGTATAACTCGGTAAGAAAATTGTTACCCTTCATCGGAGTACAGAGTAATGTGACATTAGAACGAACTGCAATACAAACGGATTGCAAAGAAGAGAATGACATTGTAAGACAGTACCTCACTTGAAATGTAGGGATAAGTGCGGATCAAAATTCTTCAACAAGAGGGAATGAGAAAAAAATACTTTCCTGCTGTCTCTTAGTCCCTACAGCAGAGTCTCCTCCATCCCCCCCTTGGCTGCTACAATAAATTAATTCAGAACATTCAGACTCAGCCACAGTAATTTGGGTCAGGCTAAGAAGCATCAATCGCCAGAAAGAGCATTTGAAGAATCAACAGGAACCCTGGTCTGTTGGTGGAGCTCGGATAATGGATTTTCAGGACAATGCTCTAGCTTACACTTTATACATCTAACACAAATTACCCAAAGTTTAAGGCTTTGTAAAGGTTGCGGTCTTTACAGCTTTGAGGAGCCAAAAATCCACTCAGAATATCAATGCATTCATTTTCCAACATTGAGCCCTTGAATGGTGGTGATAAGAATGAACTTGAGGTTTCTAACCATGCATCATCTCTCATGAGAATCCTGCAAGACAGGTCTGTTTCCATCAGTTTCCTACACTGTGTAACTCAATGCTTCCTTGACTGTCCTACAAGGAGTAGTGTAATTCTACTTTTGAGTAACTCCACTTTATATTTATATTAAAAAAAATTAAATTCAATACTGGCCTGGTACCACTGCAATGGTCGCATGAAATAAGAGAGCAATTAACTTTCTCTAATGAATAGTGGATCAATTAATATTTCTTCAACTAACGTGGAGATGCAACAGAATTCTAGAAACTAGACAACTGATCAGCTATAGGACATAATGATCATAGTAATCCTGGCATTTGGTATAGCACCATACCACCTTATTGATAAACTAAGCGCTCAGATGTGCAGTCCCCTCTGAAGGGCGCTATATAGATGCAAGTTGTTGTTGAACCATCTTAACAACAAATTGCATTTATATAGTGCCCTTCATGTGGGGATGTCCTAAGGCAGTCGAGGGTTTGCACCCAAGCTCAAAGAAAGTCACAAGGTCTACTGTAAATACTGTACAGGATCTACTGTAATGATTTTGTAGGTTATCACAGAAGGCAATTTAGACATCAGTGACCAACCGACAGCCATGAAGTGAATGATGAATTTTAACAGGAGGATTGTTGACCAGGACAGTAGGAGAAATTCCCTTCCTTTTTGAACAGTGCCATGGGATCTTTAGCTTCCAAATGAACAGGCAGACAGGACCTACAGGAAAGCACCTCAGACATTGCAGAGCTCCCCCAGCACTGTACTGAGCTGTCAGCCCTGACAATGAGCTCAAAGTCTTAAACTGAGGCATGGAACTTCCAATTTTCTGATTCAGGAGATGAGTACTACCAGCTGAGCCAGGCTGACGCCAGTTAACTAAAGCATTCAGAGCAGATTCCCTTGGATAGCATTCACTACACTCCTTGGCAACTCATTAAGTGAAAAATAAAAATACTAATTGTACTTGATACAACACTATTACGTCAGAACAGCTTTAAGAGTTTCACAAAGTTTTTTTTTCTGCAAAGCACAGCACTGCCCCACAAATAGCTATGAAGTGAACCACCGATTGCGTGGGGGAATGTTGGCAAGGACACCAGGGGAAACGCTTTCCTATTTCCGAATGGATCAATGGGATATTTAACATCTACCTGAAGAAGTAGATGGGATTTAGGTTTAACATCTTATCCGAAGGTCATCGAAATGTCAGGCTAAATTACGTCTCACATTATTGGGACATTCCACTCCTAGCCAGGTCACAGACATAGGATCTTTCACCTGAACAAGCAGATGGGATCTTGGTTTCATGTCTCATGTGAAGGGCAACACCTTTCGACAGGATAAGTCACAGGATCAAAGGCAAGGATTTGCTTTAATTATCCAATGGAAACACCCAACTTGCGAAATGATTAACTGCTTGAGGACATCTCATCGAGTGGGTGCCTAACTTGTTACTGGTTTAAGTGTAAATGGTTTAGACTCTTATTTTTGTAAATAAGTTAATAAATAAGTGAATAAGGTGCTGAATTGCTGTCAAAGGAGTTTCAAGCATGGAATAATTCTGTCATAGAGGGCCTGACGTCACAGATCACCCTATGAGGAATTCTGACCTCCAGCTCCTGGGTTTATTTCTGTGCATGGGTAATATCACTGCAGACCAAACATAGAAACACACAAACTCTAAACTCTAAAAGTCATTTGCTCTGTGTGAAAGGATAATCTTGATGACTTTACTGGAAAAACTCCTTTACAAACTGTCACTAGTTATCAAGGGCAACACAAGGACATGGATTCAAAATTATCTGAAGGGAAGGAAACAAAATCATTAGCCGAGCTAGGTCAAAATGAGGGTTGCCTCGGGTGTCTGGACTGGTTCCTTGTGTGCATTCATGACCTGGATACTCAGATCCAGTGTAAATTGTTTAAGTTTGCAGATGACACCAAGTTGGGAGACTGTGGAATCAGAGGAGGCAGCAAAACTACACAATTCAATTAAAAAAAAACAAGTTTGCGGACCATGTTCCTCAATACAGTGCAGCAGTTTGTGACTGCCTTCACCAATTCAGTTGGTGAGTTAGCTGCTTAGTATCTAACAAGACCTGGAAGGACTCAGATTTAATCCCCAATGAAAGGTGATTAGCACGTCCTGCAAACTAAGTGTAAATACATATGTTGAGAGAATTGCAGGTATATGAAACAGCCAATGACATAATTCAAAGTACTTGCAAATCCCTCTGTACTGGTATATTTGCACAAAGTTAACACTTCTCACAAAGCAGACTCCAACGCAGCCTGACTAAGCTGATTTGTAGCTATGGACTGGGCCAGCAGTTGGGGATGCTACAACTATAGGCCCCAACTATAGAAGAAGGCCTGGAAACAATCTATCAGCATTCTCACTCGATGTTAGGCAGCGATCATTGTCCGAAAGCATATGCGAGACCATCAAGTAAAACGGTTAGTTGTCCATTGAAATCTCCCTTGTGGTCAAGTAGCCCTGGCCAACATATGAAGAGCGATCTAGGTCAGGATACAGAGGGCAGTCAGTGCCTGTCGAATAATATTCACAGTGCAGAGAACAGAAACAAAACTGGCATGGGGAGAGGGGGGGAAGGGTGAATGCTGAAAGGGATAGTTGCCAAGCACAGGCACAATGGGCTGAATGGCCTCTTTCTGTGCTGTAATTATTATTATTATTAATATTCTATGATTCCATGATTCTAACATGGATAAACATCATTCTGTTAATGTTTAGCATTCACATCTACTGCTCACTAAAAAGCTAGTTGAAATGCAATCTACGTAGAGGATTTGAACAGTCTATTTTTAAACAGTGAAACAAAAGCCCGAACAATGGTATTTTATTCACAATTAAGTACAGGTCCAAATAAATGTTAGGAGATTAGGAGGGACCAAAACAAATGTTAATTGCTTCTGGACTGACAAATCGCACAGCAAACTTCTATAACTCAGTAAAGACAGTCAGTATGCTTTCAAAATCACCACTATCTGGACACATTAGAAGAACAGGAAACCATTCAGCCCATCAAGCCTGTTCTGCCAGTTCATTAGATCATGGCAGATCATTTAACTCCAGTCCCTACCAACTTTTTTCCATATCTATATTGCATACCTACCAATGCCATTCACACTTCAAATTATACTGTGAGGGTTCAAATTCTCTTAGCCATTGGGGAGGGGGGGAGATCAACAAGTAGAAAAGAAATTTGCCATTTAACTGTGAAGTGAGAGCTGTCCATCCATAGTGTAAGATGAGCATTCCTTCAACATAAGAGGTGTCAGCATCATATAGAACCGTTTCCACCTCTCCATGAAGCACCGCTGCAATACAAAAGGGCCAAGAGGCTACAGCGCAAACTCCTGTGACTGATGGGTCTGTTCATGTCTTGTAGGTGTACAGGAAGCATTCTCCCAACCTGTGAAATGTCCCACCATCCCCATGATGTTCTCCAGAGATTTCGACTAGTCAGCTCTCTCATTCTCCATAGATAGTAGATGACATTCCACATCCTGTGTGCTCTTCATTCTCATCCTCCTAAGATAAAGTAATCTTCAAATAAATATGAAATGATGATTTATGAATATATGGGTCTTGGACTCCAGCTTTGAAATTAAAATACATTATTTTGCTTACAAAATTTTATGAGGTAAATAAAAACGGACAATGATCATGCAACGTGTGCTGAATATATGTGAACATACCCAGATATGGGTATCAGTCCATCAGTCAGCCTGGCTCAGTTAGCAGCACTCCCTTCGTTGAGTCAGAAAGTTATGAGTTGAAGCTCCACATCAGGACTTTGACTCACATAGTACTCGGGGAACAATCAACTGTCTGTGCTACCAACCCTCAAATGCGACATTAAACTGAGGTCCTCTCTGCCTGTTCAGGTGGACCATAAAAGGTTCCATGTCACCATTTGAGAAGGGAGTTTCAACAATTTCCATCCTAATATTGGTCATTTACTTCATAACTGTTCTTGACTTCATGTCAGTCATTGCTACGTGCAAATTTTCTTCAGGGTTTGCCTGCAAGGAAGTCACTACCTTTTTACAGTAAATTCTGTGAAGCACTTTGAGAAGTGTTGATAATGTGATAAGGTGCCATAAAATAATAAAAATACGTGCATTTGATATAGCGCCTTATCACATCTTCGAGACATCTCAAAGTGCTTCACAGAATATACTGTAAATTGACTGTATATTTTGTGTCAAATGCAAGGATCATTATCCTCACCTACTTGTTGCAAATAAATGCCTTTTCCAGACCATTTATTTTATTTTCCATTCCAATGAATGGTTTCATTAAAATAAGCTTATGTTCTCCACAACTGTGTTTTCTATCTTAGCAAGATTTGCTTTAGGTTAGTCAAGAGTGTCTTTAACAAAGGTCAAATGCCCCATTATAGGTTAATTTGCAATATTAAATCTGTGTTCCGCCAGTTCAAGTTAGCACATGAAATAACTGGATTGATAATGGCAAGGCATTCGTGCGTGGTATTAGCCTGAAGTTATTATTTCCAGGATTTTTTTGCTATTAATGCTTTTGGATTGCACATTCTAGTGGGAGGTAAGGGGATACTTCTGCCCTTATTGACTATTGGAGAATCTAATATGTATTAAATTTGACACAAACAAGCATTAAAACTAAGAGGCACACCTGAGATCATATTACCAGGAAATGTACATGCCAATATCTACTTGAGTTTGGTGCTACTGTATACAAACTACTGTATTTACACATCAGAAACCTGTAAAGGAGAGCAAACTGCAATTGTGAGATGTTGATATATAGATTTGATTATGGAACAGAATTATCATATCATTTTGAATGGAACACAAAAATTGCCACAAAAGTGAATCAACAATACGGCTTAGTGAAGTAGCCATGTAAAATGTTGTGTTCAAGATGTTTAAACATGAAATGTACCCTAGTCTGTAAAGTAAAATAATAAAAAACATGGATTTTTCACATTCAAATTTACAAGCGTTTCCAAAGGCTCAACTGTAAGATTGCCTATCGTTGATCTAAGATGTACAGATGTAGAGGGTCCTAAGCCAACACCTCCCCTCAACCCCTTCCCCACTTTAAGTCCTGCAGCTCAGTGGTTAGAGCACTCGCCTTGCAAGCAAGAGACCTGAATTTAATTCCCGGCAGGGCAAAACCTTGGGCAAGTTTCCTTATTCCACACTCCTAATAATAATCCTTACAAAAATTGGTCACTTCAATCCACAACTGTTTGTGGGACACTGCTGTGTGCAATTGGCTGCTGCATTTTGCCCACAAATATACAGTCAATTCACTTTACAGTCTATTCTTTGAAGCGCTTTGAGACGTCGAGAAGGCGTGAAAAAGCGCTATATCAAATGCAAGGATTATTATTATTTTTATTATTATTTAGAAGTGATGAATTTGCTTCTCTCAGCTGGGCAGTGATCGCTATGATTGACTTCAGCTCCATGGGTTAGTTAATTACAGTTCCCACCTAGTGATTTTGACAACAGTAGGGCTTTAACTACACTGCATAGCCATACAACAGATTAAACATGGCACTAACCTAATTTGTATCTCAATACCACAATAGACCTACTTGCCTGTCATGGAGCCCAACAATAAAACACACCAATTTCAAATGAATTTTTTTAAGGAATCTGGAAGTACATCACTGTACCGCACTCTAACATAATCTACTCGCAAACTTTGCATTCCCAATATTTGTCTGTATTTCAGTGCTATACTTCCATTACTACTAGTTACAGTCCTGGCTTGATTCCTCAAGTATGGAATCCAGTCTGAACATTATCATAGAATCGTAGAAACATACAGCACAGAACGAGGCCATTTGGCCCATCGTGTCTGTGCTGGCTGTTTGAAAAGAGCTATCCAATTCAATCCCACTCCCCCGCTCTCTTCCCATAGCCTTGTAAGCCTGTCCTTCCCAAATAATTATCTAACATGCACTTGACCACATTACTGCGCATTATCTCTCATTTGACCACATTACTTAGAATTTGAGAATCAATTTGTTCTTAAAAAGGCAATATTTGTCAAGGCTCCCTAACAGCTCGTGGATTAAGGCACCACATGCCGAAGCATTTAAAAGGCATGGATCAGGGGGTTGTAGGTTCAAATCCAGTCAATTATGAATCAGTTGCTCTTAGCTTGGGCAACAGTTACATGATTACAATTGGTCGCAAATACCACGTATTTTAATAGTTAATTTTTTTGATGATGTTGGTCAGACATTCTCAAAGGTTTGCATTTGTGGGAAATGCAGTTCTCCTTCCAAGAACAAACATTGTTTTGTTTCCAAGCAAGTTTTATTCTTCAATGCATCACTATTTAAAGCCAGTTAATTGTGGCCTTTATGCTTCTCTAACTGTTTCATCTTTATTGCTTGGCCACCATTGGTCCCAATCTCATCAACTACCTTGTCTTACTGTCAAATTGAATATCTTGTTTACTTAGTTGTAATTGCATCAGCAGTTTTGGGGAATATTTGGCAATAAAATGACTTGTGGGAATCTATCTGGGTAATACTGCACTTCATTGTTTGAACTGTTTGTTCCAGACACTACAATACATGTCCTTTCAATGTATTTCATTTACTAAATCAGGTTCAATCCCAGTCAGGGTGGTTATGCAAGTTTCCTTCCTCCACACTCCTCTGCTCACCAAGCAGTAAGTAGAAACTCAGTTGTTAGTCTATTAGCAGATCACTTTCCAATAGTAATAATCCCTTCATCAAATAAATACAACTTGCACTTATATAGCACCCTCCACAAGGGTAGCATCTCAAAGCGCTTAAATAAATAAAATAATAATAATTTGATCATTCAAACCGTAACCATTTGTGAGAAATTGCTGTGCACAAATGGCTGCCACGTTTCGCCCACAAGATATACAGTCAATTCACTTTACAGAATATTCTGTGAAGCGCTTTGATACTTCTCAAATACGTGATAAAGCGCTGTATAAAATGCAACGATTATTACTATTATAATACCAACACACCAGAGATCGAGTCAAAAGAGCATTCAATGACCTGGGCCAATAGAAAAGTGCTGCCGCAACTTCTCCGCAGAATCCCCCGCTACAAACCCGCTATAATGTAGTTTCTGGTCCGCGTTTACCTGATGTTACTGTGGGCGGGGCTGCTCAGGACTCGCATGCCCGGTGCGGTGCAAGCGGTAAATGGGCTTCATTCAGAGGCCCCGCTGCTATGATTGTCAGTGTGTGTCTGTGTGTGTTTCTCTCTATGTGTGTGTGTGTGTATCTCTCTGAGCCTGAGTGTGTGTCTCTTTCTCTGGGTCTCTGTGTTTGTGTGCGGTGCTAGCCCTGAGAGCCAGGAGGTGGTGAGCTCCTGTAGTCTTGCTGGTTTTCACCCCACGCCCCCATCCCACCAAAAAATAAAAGGCCACCCAGTTTTTGTTAAAGAAGCAATTAATTGTTTTTGCAACAATCTAATATGTGTTATTTCCTCATGTTAATTTTTTTATCTATAAAGTGAAAAAACATAGCTTGGCAGTAAAATGTACCTCAATAGCACCAATCAACACTCCGCCATTATTATCTGCAAAATTTGTTAAAAAGTTCCCTGCAATTTCCCGCAACATTCTCAAATCTCCCCACAATTATTGGCAAACATTTCCGCACTTTTCTAATGTCTTAATTTTTTCCTATGGTTACTCTTCAGCCTGACAAGGACATGGGAAAGATTAGCCAGAGATGCCTCAGTCAACTTCAGTTACTCTCTTCCTACTCACAATAATGAGTCCTACTCACTCAGGTCTTACTTTACTTCACAACATGGTTGAGTTTCAGTGGGGAATTACTTTGCACACATGTTTAATTCATGCTAGTTCCACCTTCTTTCCCCTTTGTTTCTCCCTTCCTTTACCCCTAACCCCACACCCATCAAGTGGGAAATTAAAGTGCCTCAGTCACAAATACAGGGTCTCTGGTTTGCAATAGTTCTCCAGGACTGAACTGATAGATCATCCTAGAGTTATAATCTCAAATCCTGATATAGGGCTTGAACCCGGAGAGAAGTGTTATCGACTGAATCAAGCTGCCACATGATCTCAGATTCGTTTGAAATTGGTGTTGAGCAGAGTTTCAGGCAGGTTAGTTCATCAAGTCCAGAATTTACTATTTACTAATTCATCTGCAAATCACACATATTGGACTTCATCAGCACGGCAAGAAAAGCAATCTGGGAATACTAACATCAGCAGAACTCTACTCTTGCATGAGTTGCCATTTGAAGAAAGGCAAGAGAGAAGAAAATTGTGAGGTGGGGAAGAAATTCACAGCAATCTTATAAGTTAGTGCTTGCTGTGTGATAAATGAAACCCACAATGAGAAGTGCAATGTAAAACGTCCACTCCATGATTTCAATTTTAAGCGTTATCGTTTGTAAACAGTTAATGAATTTGTAGGATGTGAATTGCATCTCACAATTATACTCAATGTATTAACAACCTGCTGTACATGAAAATAATAATAATATTTGCATTTGGTATTGCGCCTTTCATGTCAGGAGGACATTCCAAAGCATCCAGGACATATTGTAAAGTGGAATTTTGTGGGTGAATGTAGCAGACAATTTGCGCACTGCAATGTCCCAAACAGCCGGTGGGAGGTTCCAAATCCGCAGGGCTTGAACCCACAACCTTCTGACTCAGAGGTGAGAGTGCTACCAACTGAGCCAGCCTCATGCGTGGTTTCGTATACAACAACAACAAGATTTCATTTATAGAGCGCCTTTCACGTCGGGAGGACGTCCCAAGGCACTGGACAGTTGGGTCAGGACCCGAGCAGGGGGGAAATGGTCAGGGTGAGGGGAGGGAGCGAGGAGGGGGTAGAGAGTCGAGAGGGGAGCTGAAGGCATGGTTGAAGAGAAAGGTCTTGAGACCGGCCTTGAAGGAGGAAAGGGAGGAGGCGGCGAAGGCACTGGGGAATGGAGTTCCAGAGCCTCGGGGCTGAGAGACTGAAGGCCCGGCCACCGATGGTAGGGCGGTTGGGGCGGGGGACGTGGAGCAGACCGGAACCAGAGGAACAGAGGGTACGGGCAGGTGGTAGGGGGATAGTAGGTTGGAGAGGTCGGAGGGAGCAAGGCCGTGAATGGCCTTGTAGGTGAGGATGAGGATCGTGAATTCAATCCTCTGGGGGATGGGGAGCCAGTGGAGGCGAGCGAGGGTGGGAGTGATGTGGTCCCGAAGCCTGGTGCGGGACAGTACACGAGCTGTAGAGTTCTGAATGACCTGCAGCTTGTGGAGGGAGGTGCGGGAAGGCCGGCGAGGAGAGAGTTCCCATAGTCCAGCCTTGAGGTGATAAAGGCGTGGACAGAGTTTCAGCAGTGTGAGGGGTGAGGTAGTGCCATAGTCTGGCGATGTTTCACAGGTGATGGATGGCGGTGCCAGTAATGGTGCGGATATGAGGAAGAAAGGACAGGTCAGGGTCGAACAGAACGCAGTGGTTCCTGACTGGCTTTGAGAGGTGGAAAGTGCAGCCTTGGATGCTGATGCTGTCAGCGCCTGAGGTGCAGAGGCGTTGACGCGAGCTAATATATTGCAGTATATGCAGTATATTAGGGTAAAATTTGTGGCATTTTCACAATGCTTGTGTTAGCTAGCACATAAAATGGCACAAATGTTAACCCATTAGTCAAAGTGAGTTCACCCTCTAATCTGCAATGGATTTTATTTAGGTAACAGTGACTGCAGCTTGTTACAACAGATCAAAATGGTCTTTCAGTTCCTGAACGTCTGTGGGACTTTGTGCTGTGTAGAAAAAATTGACTGCCAAGTTCACCTACAAAATAGTCATTACATTTTACAGTAGTGCTATTAAAGCACTTTGTGATGTCTCAATGATCCAATACGGTACTATAACAAATGTAAGGATTTTTATGTTAAAATCACACCTCATTGCAGTAGACTGATGCCATATCAAGTTTACATTTCTACATCCAATAACCAGGATTGGTTTCCCAAAGAAGTTCATAAAGCAGTGTTGACCTGCACTGGATAGCATTATACACATTTAATTAAACTGGATTGCAACAGTACAAATCCTGCCCTCAGGTTCTTGAATACATCCTGTGAGGAATGTCAACATTCAACCCATAATTTGGACATGCACCAGGCTTCACATCATAATATCAGTTTGGACGAAGAATGCCCTTCAACCTATTTGATCTCATCCTTCCAGAATACCAGCCCTTCATCACAGCATCTAACTCTTCAGATAAAATTAATAAAAGGGTATTAAATCTATTTTCTGCCCAGCTTATCATGTTCACAATACAGTTTACACTTAAAGCACCTTTGACTTCAGGAGGACGTCCCAAAGCACTCGACGATTCTAGCTTTGAGGCATACCTTGAAAGAGGGTTGAAAGGGAACAAGTTGGAGAGACCTGGAATAGAATTCCAGAGAGTACATGATAAGTGATTGAAAGCCCATTCGCTGATGGTGGGGCAGATTGAGCGTCAAGTAGACCAGTGTCTGGCAAGCGAAGGGATGATAACTGTAGGACGTTGCAGAGGTTGAATGGGAGGGATTTAAATCAGAAAGGGAGGAGTTGGGGAATCTGGCAAATACAGTGTTGGCATAGTCAAGTTTAAATGTAATCAAAACACACCAATCAATTACAGTACCATCAAGTGTTAAAGAAAACCAGGAGTGGATCTTTACCCTTCAGCGCTTTTAATCTCATTTTTTCAGAATACACACCCTAGCATCTTCACATTACAGCAACAGTTGCTTCTTAAAATAGCCCAGTGTCTTGCCATCTTCCACCCTTCCTGGTAACTGCTTTCCAATTAAATATTTACCCTCTCAGTAAAGTGAATTCTTACGAAATTCTTTCCTGAAAAATAGGGCGTCATCCTTCTGGAGCATTCTTGGTCACCAAACAAGAGCAGTGATTTGAATAGATTTACAGGGTTTGAGTAGATTTGAATAAATTTAATCACAATAGGTGATTAAAGTTTGCATCCTGCATTCTCTTCCTCAAGTAGAATTAATAACTACTATTAATTGTAATAATGCTTGCATTTCATATCGAGCCTTTCATTCCAGGAGGATGTCTCAAAGTCTTTCACACCAAACAAGGATGCTTTTGCTCTGTCAGCCTAATATTTTTAACACTCTACCTTAGAGTCAGAAGGTTGAGGGTTCAAGTCCCATATCAGTACTTGGAACCCATACAGTCTATGCTGACACTCCAGTGTGGTGCTGGGGATGTGCTGCATTATCGAAGGTACTGCCCTTTGGATAAGATGTTAAACCAAGGTTGCATCTGCCTGTTCAGGTGGACATTAAAGATCCCATGGCATTATTCAAAAATAGAAGGGAGTTTCTCCAAGTCCCGGCCAACAATCCCCTAAATAAAATTGGTCACTCATTTTATGGCTGTTTGTGGGCCATTGCTGTGCACAAATTAGCTGCTGCAATTCACGCACAAGATACACAGTCACATCACTTTACAATATATTCTGTGAAGCGCTTTGAGATATCTCAATGACAAGGCATTATATAAAATGCAAGGATTATATCTACTTTAAAGGGACGTGAATATATTTTGTAGGAAAACAGATAGTTTCAGCTCAGCACCTCTTTGATCTGTGAAAGAGCAAACAAGCTTTGTAAAGTAGGGTAGGTTGCCTCATGACATTAAACCATGCATGCTTTGCAAACTGTCAGAGTTGACAAGACAAAGAGAAAGTAAGGAAAATCAAGCAAGAAGGGAGTTTCTCCTGATGTACAGGTAAATAATCTCACAATAAAATTGGTCATTCCCTTCAGGGCTATTTGTGGTTTACTGCTGCACAAATTGGCTGTCACATTCACCCACAAAACAGTCACTCCACTTTATAGTATATCCTGTGAAGTGCTTGGGGACATCCTTCTAACATGAAGTGTTATTCCAACCAATAAGGAGGGGATAACAAGGAAAGAAGAAATATTTAATATTTTCAAAAACTTTCAAAAAATCAGATTAGCACAAATCTTGAGGCTGGTAATATTAAAGGAGAAAGAAAATAACATTGAACCAGACACGCCACACAGGAACACTACCTTCTCATTGTGGTGACCTAATTCCAAAGCAAAGTCATGGCAAGTCAGTCAGCATCCAGTGTAAGTCACAAGAGCACAGTTAAGTCAAATCAAGTAAGAATGGGCTTTACTAACCTCAAATGTTGATAAAGTGAATTATTAGATCATGGCTAATCTGTACTTCAACTCCAAATACCTGCCTTTGCCCATATTCCTTGATACCCTGATTTAACAGAAATCTATCCACTGGCTATTATGGCTGACTGAAATCCCCAAATCCGACAGAAGTCCAAACACTGGCTGTTGCGACAATGAAGCTCCAATTGGCAATTTGCCAAAGTTTGCTAACATTGTACCAAATTCCATAAGGCTCTTAGAAGTTATTTCTAGATATTCCGCTTGCAGCAGTAGAAAGGTTAATATACTGATAAGACTAATTCTTAGACAATATACATTTATGTAGCACCTTTACGTTGAGAGGGCCCAGCGTACTTTACACAGGTGTGTGTGTGTGTGTGACGAAAAGCAAGGTCAATGAGGCACTTTCTCAAAAGTAGGGAGGAAAGGGGTGAGTCACACCATGCTAAATTAGAACAGGTCTAACTATCCTTAGAGTGTTCACATGAATTCATTCTTATCACCACTAAATTGTTAAAGTAGGTGAATATCTTTCGCCCGCAAATATACGGTCAATTCACTTTACAGTCTATTCTGTGAACCGCTTTGAGACGTCAAGAAGGCGTGAAAAGCGATATTAAATGCAAGGATTATTATTATTATTATCGTGGAGTCCTGTAGCTCAGTGGTTAGAGCACTCGCTTTGCAAGCGAGAGACCTGAGTTCAATTCCAGGCAGGGCGAAACCTTGGGCAAGTTTCCTTACTCCACACGCCTAATAATAATCCCTCCAAAACCAAAAACAATAATAAATTGGTAATTTTCAATCTCCGACTGTTTGTGGGACATTGCTGTGCGCAATTGGCTGCCGCGTTCGCCCACAAATATAGTCAATTCACTTTACAGTGTGTTCTGTGAAGCGCTTTGGGACGTCCTCCCGACGTGAAAAGCGCTATATCAAATGCAAGGATTATTATTATTATTATTATTATATTATTATTATATTTTCCCCCGAATACAAGTATACATGGAACTTTGAAAAAGCATATTCCAAGAACCAGTGTCTCAAAACCACAAAGATATTGAAAACACAATATCACACAGATTTCCATGCCTTGAATTTGGATGTTAAATCCAAGTATCAGGAGGAAAAGCACTTTGTGCCAAATGCTGCCACTGCAGAAATGTCGCTAGGCATACGAGATGAACGCAAACTCATGGAGGGATTTCAAGGTGAAGACCAACAGGAGCAGGCCATTCAGCCTCTCAGGCCTGTTCCATCATTCTATAAAATCATGGCTGATCTGTACTTCAACTCCAATTACCCGCCCTTGCCCCTTATCACTTAATACCCTGACCTAACAAATAACTATCCACCTCAGCCTTGATTTAGCATGCTATACACAAGATTTCAGATCACCAGACATACTCAATACTTGAAGGTCTTATAGGAATAGGTAAAGAAAGGTTCTATAGGAATGGTTATGGCTGGTCGGTAGCTCAACTCCAATTATAAGTAGTCAGAAGCAGAAGTTAATCAAATGCTAAGAGCTTGGGCATGTTCACGCTGGAGAAGAGAAGGTTGAAGGCCAATATAATAGCATTTTTTAAGATTCTGAAGAGAGAGATTATTCAAAAAGAAGGTCATGCTTGACCAACCTCATTGAATTCTTTGAAGGGGTAACAGAAAGCGTAGACAAGGGTAATGCAGTAGATGTAATATATTTAGTTATATTTAGATTTCCAAAAGGTGTTCGATAAAGTACCACATAATAGACTAATGAATAAGGTCAGAGCATGTGGAGTCAGGGGAAATGTAGCAGAATGGATAGCAAGCTGGCCTACAAAACAGAGAGTTGGGGTAAAGGGTAGCTACTCAGACTGGCAGGGGGTGGGCAGTGGAGTTCTACAAGGATCGGCATTGGGATCACTGTTGTTCACAGTATACGTTAATGATTTGGACTCGGGAATCAGCAATACAATTTCAAAATTTGCAGATGACACCAAATTGGGGAAAGTAATTAATACAGAGGAGGACTGCAACAAATTACAGCAAGACATTGATAAACTTGCTGAATGAGCATTTAAATGGCAAATGCAATTCAATGTAGAAAAGTATTAGTTATTTGACCTGATGAGAAATCTACAGTTATGCCACATGTAATACACATCCATTCTCCTTCTAATACACAAAGGGGAGAAATTCCACCTGACTCTACAATTACTTTATTAAACCCCAGTTTACAACATTCAGAATTTGGCAAATTGTTGAATTCAGTCTCAACTTTAAAGCCCGTCTTCTGTCACTTTCAAAAGCACATAACAAATTCTGGACACCCTGAAATGCTACTTAAACAAAGTAAATCTATAGCCAAGTGAAAGATATTCCCACTGCCAGATTCTTTCATTCTACAAAAGGATCCATTTACCTTTCAGAACTCAACACTAATAAAGTGTTTATTCTTGAAAGGAATTATCCCTCAGGCATAATGCTTAAGATTCATTCAACATGATACAGTTAGGTCAGTAACAGATTGCATTTCCATTTGGAGGTACATTATTGGAGCAAACAGTCGGAGGTTTAAGAGCTGCCTGAGGCAATTAGTGCTATTGGACCGTCTGAGGTTTTAAGGTTAATTATGACTTTACATGTATGAATGAGCTGCGCACTGCATTTATATATGACAGTCACAAAGTAAAATTGCCTATTAAAATATCATAAAAGGAATGCTTTTCAAATTATATCTCCCGCTTTAATCTCCCATACGCACCTTTACAGGGTTTCATTTGCCAAGTATTCCAATAGCAATTAGAAAGATCAGGAAGAAGTTTTTGTTCTCAGTGGATTACAAAATCAAGAAAACAAGTTTGAAGGTGCGTATGGCCTATTTCAGCAACTGGCGGTTATCAAAGCAGAAAGCCTCCAACTTTGCTAATTTGACCACTTTGGTTTATTTGTAAATGTCACGTACCTGACATGGCCCCCAATTTTAAGAACTTTGCGGTTAGTAAACCATGAAGAAGGACAAGGTAACCTTTTGTTCTACCAAAATTGACTAGAACCATAGACAGTAGACCATAGCATAGGAGGCTATTCAGCCATCACATCTATGCGAGTGCTAACTCCTTACTGAAATAATCTGGTATAATTCATATTACCCTCAAGTTAAAAAGTTAATCATTTTAAATGGTTTTAATGAACTCAGCTTCAGTTTTCATTCTATATTGTAGTGACTGTCTGTCTAAAACATTTTTCTAATCTCTCCTCAAATATACACACCCACAACTTTGAGAGTGAAAAAGCGAATTGCACGTAGGTATCCATAAGGGTAGCCAGATGTTAAGGCTCATGACAAAGCAAGTATTCACAATGTATAAACCTAGTACACTTGAGGGTACATAACAGAATCTCTCCCTTAAAATAGCTAAAAATTTAATTCCATCTTAATCAATGATTTATTGATATGCACACACTCTGCAGTATAGAGATAAGGCCCATAGTGGTCAATCTTAAAGTGCATCTGTCCCTTATGCAAATAAAGTCTAGCAGAGTGATTTCAAAGACCACTTCCTCCAAATGTCTGCTTCCAGGATAGTACTAGCATGGGATATAATCTTGTATCTGCCTATAGGACAGTACTGACACAGGGCATAACCTCGTGGCTGTCATATAATAATATAAGGCTGTAATATAAGACAGCCTGGGTCTTAGAAACATCCCCTGTCTATCTCACATACAGAATAGTCCATAATGTGCAGAGGCAATTTAGAGAACCCTAAAGGAGGCACAAAGAAATCTCAGTACAAAAGGCAGACAAATGGTTTACACATTGGTTGAAATACAATACTCGTATGTTGAACTGAGGGTTCTGGCAGTTCAGGAATTCTGGTCATCTATAGCAAGTGGGAGATCGGAAGGTTGAGTTGATGTTTAAGCCTTTAAGAGAGGTTTGTAAGTTAGGCTTTACCAGCTTTAGAAATCTAACGTTGCTAAGACGAAACAGTGAGAATGTCTAAAGTGTTTTTCTTAAACCCAAGTTTTTAGAAATTAAATGTGCTTGTAATTATACACCAGGACAAAGGTGCTAACAATTCCAAACTAGTAATTGAGACAGCTTCTGAATTAAATTTCCCAAATCTGTCCTTTCACTGAAAATATCTTGTTCCTCATTAGCTCAGAGAAAGGTTCATTTGACCTATTGTGTCTTGTGTTAGCTCTTTGAAAGAGCTATCCATTTCATCCCAATCTCCTACTTTTTCCCTCATACCTTTTAATATTTCTCCTTTTCAGATATTTCTCTATTTTTTTTCTTAAAAAGCCAGTTGGGATTCTGTCTCAACTACCATTTTCATTCAAGCATTGCACATCTTAATAGTGTGTGTGTATGTATATATAAAAAACATCTAACCTGTTCCTTTGCTCTTTTGGTAAAAGGTCAGAGTTAAAAACTAAACATTAGCCCAAATTCAGTGTTGCTGTGTTCAAAGTCCCTCTTCTTTAAAACACCAGAGTACAATGTTTCATGCAGCATTGACTTGGTGTGGTAAAAGAGAACTTTACACTGTGGTATCAAAGCTCTGCTGCCATGTGGTAGGACATAGATACAAACATACAACACCACCAATTGTGGGAAGCGACTCTGAGGGAAGTCCATGTACTGCTCCATTGAGGTTGGAAAGGGAAGAAACTAAAACCAAGAGAAACTAGACTGCTGAAATGAATCCTTGAAGCAGGTGACCTGCTGATCCATTCAGCAAGAAACAAAATAAAGTAGGAAAAGAAAAATCTTGTTATATTACAAAATTCATTGGAGAAGGTAATGGAAGCAGTGGACTTGAGGAAATTAAACCTGAAATTAGTGTGTGTAAAGTCAGATAGGGCATTTCTCACAGATTGCTGAGTTGCTGTAATGGCACTGGTTGCCTCCAATATACCAGCCAAGAGACCACGTATGAGCCTTGGAGGCCAGTGTCAGTAGGCACTCGCCTGTAGAGGGTGTTACAACTGAGCCTGACTTTCCCCATCCTACTGCCACATAAGCACATTACCAGTAGACTGTGGTGAAGGGGGACCAGGATCAGAAAACCCAAATAATTTCAGTATGTCTAAGCGAGTGAAGGCCAGCCCAACTTAAACTCTGCGTGGAGCCCTATCTGAACCCAACAAATCAGACCGATTCAAACCACCAAGATCCCTGGCCACAAAGTACAGCTCTGTATACACGGCAGCATCAAAGTTGCCACCTCCCACCCACCACCCCCACCAAAAAAAAAAATGGATTTCACCAGTATAGAGGATGTGCAAAAGCCCCCCAAAAAGACATCCTTAGAGAAGAGTTTCTCCCAGTGTCTTGGAGAAAAATCCTCCAAGTAAAAAAAAAATCATTTCTTTCCTATGAGCAAATTGGAAACATTAAGATGCTTCAAATGAGGTGAATAAGGCAAGAATTATTATAGTTACGAATATTACTAATGTGCGTAATTGGCTGGCGCTTTTTGCCCACAAAGATATACGGTCAATTCACTTTACAGTATATTTGTGAAGTGCTTTGAGACATCTCAAATACATGATAAGACGTTATACCAAATGCAAGGATTATTATTATATCCTCTGATGGACTAATATGAATCTCTCCCCTCGGATAGATGCTTGGGTAGGTTCAGACGTCAGAAATCCCATGTGCTGAAGGTATCACAGTCATGAATACTAGGACAGCAGTCTCATGAGGAAAGCTGAAAAATGACTGAATAAATTGGTATTAATTGAGACCAGTTATAGGCATGTGGTTTTTTTTTAAAATCATGTTGCACATTGATCTACATTATGTTTATTATACTTTAAATGCATTTAGTGCACATTAACCTTGAGTCAGCTTTATTTTACTCAAACAAAGTATTGGTTGGCTACATTGACTTGTAATCCTACCATTCACTCGAAAGGACAAGTATTTTTTCAAGAAAAAAGGAAAGGTTTCTTTTTAAAATTTTGCCTGAATCATTATTTAATTTGGACTGTTTGGATGTCAGCCTGACTCAGTTGGTAACTCTCTCGCCTCAGAGTCAGACGATTGTGGATCCAAGCCCCATATCAGGGGTTTTGCACTTACAAACTAGACTAACACTCCTATCCAGTGCTTTGGGAGCATTGCATGGGCAGAGGTGCTGTCCTCTGGATGAGTTATTAAACCAACTGCCAGTTCAGGTGGCATTATTTGAAAAGAAAAGGAAGTTTCTCCGGGTGTACAGGGTAATATCCCAGCTTTGTTTTTTTTAAATGACCATTCATTTCATGGCTGTTTAATGGGACATTGCTATGTGCAAACTGGCTGTCACATTCACCCACAATCCAGTTACTGACAATTCAGTAAATCCTGTGGAGCACTTTGAGATAGTGGCTCACCATGTGATAAGGTTCTACATCAAGTGTATGGATTTATTTTAGTTTTGTCAGCCTGTGATTCTTCAATTCAAAATCCATTGCCTCTCCTGAATTGCTACACTTAAAATATTTATGGCTATTCAATCATTTCTCTGTAATGGTCATCATGCTCTTTCAGTAGTTTCTCTAGTCACGGAGACTGTTTAAAACTCCCAATGAGTTGCTTCCCACGTCTTCTACATTGGGAATTGTGCAGTGCCATTTCACAGCCATTATAAGGGCCCCCGAATAGTTAATCTTTTGGTTATTGAGGTTGCCCTCTGCAGTGAAGTTCAAAAGTGTTTTAAACATTCCCTGTCCAATTTTCTAATAGAATCCCTGGTGCAATCCCTGGACAAGATAAGGACACAGCTTGCAGCAATATACAAATGGGATGTCTGTCAAATTGATGTCTTAATTGTCCAGTGGCAAAATGTTCTTTATTGTGAGTCTGGTTTAAAATGCTGAGAGGACAGAACAGTTTATTCCACCAAGTAAGATCCAGCCAAACTAAACACAGTTTTACACATACTTTACAAGACATGCTGGGAAGCACTTTGAGATGTCCTCCAGACGTGAAAGGCGCTATATCAAATGCAAGTAATATTTAAACATATTTCCCTGAATGATGTTTGACCACTGAAGTTCTTCATTCTAAATTCAGAATACACAGACTCTCAGGCAAAAGACCAAGATGAAATTCATTACCTGCAAAGTTGATTTTTAGCATAAAAGCTTAGCATTAACTTTTCTAACTTGAAATTCAGCATCATCAATCTTACATAATACCCCAAGACTCACCAATGTTTTTACTGCAGCAAACATTAATCACATCATGTCAGGTCTTAAGTCATCCCTGGAAGTATTTAAATTTCTGAAGGCCATGTTAAGACTTTCCATTCATCACAGCGAACACAGGTCTTAGTGTTTTGATGGTTCTGCTGTATTACAGTAACAGATGCCATCAATTTGACAACTTTACATCATTATCCTTGTAGTACACTATTTACAGTATTAAAAACTTTGTTTTTGCAGCTTTAGCATATGTACTGCTCCAATACAGGTAAGACACATTGATGTAGGAAACTGAATATTGCAAGTGAGTCACCATTGTCTGTTCTTTCATCACTGCAATGTGGGTTGAAAAGTTTCCAGTTTTCATTTCAGAATGAAATTTTGAAAAGTCTCAACTCAAAAGTTTACAACTCAACTTACAACTCAAAAGTTTACAACTCATCTGTAAAATGGTGTGTAATTTAGGTTCAGTATCCACATCCAGGGCATCTGGTATAAGGAGGGCAAGAAATACATTTCCCCCGATCATTCTTAAATGATCAGAGATTACAAGATTCAGATGAAAAAGGTCATTCGGTCCATTTGATCTCTCCTATTCCTAGATAACCCTACCTTCAATCCTCCCATTACAACATCAAGTTTTTATTTTAAAAAAAACTGAGTCCTGCATTCTGGCTTCAACCACCCTTCCTGGAAACCTGTTCCATTTCTTAATTAGCCTCCGAGTTTGTCCTCAAATTGCCTTTGGAGCCCTGAACCTGTGCCCTCTTGTTCCACATTCTTGGTGTGTCCCAAGTTTACTGAATTTACTTTCATCATATTTAAATTCTAAGCATCAGTTCAACATAGAAGTTAATGTTGTCATCACTAAAGCTGCATGTTCAAAATTCACCCGACCTTCCTGATGTGGAGATACCTTCGATGCTCCTTCTAGTTCACGGTGAAATAACCTAAAATAGCATCAGGAAATTACTGGGAAGAGGAAATGGTCATAAACCAAGGGGAACTCATAAATGCATAGAATCAGTCACGTTGAGAGATACCGAAGAACTGAAAGGCATGTGGCAAACTCAGACTATTGCCTAGCAAATTCAGTGAAAAAANGAGATTACAAGCACATTGAAAGCACAGTTGTGTTTATTTTTTAGAAACTGTTAAGACAATGTTATTAATGCAAAACAAAAGAAAAAAAAATGTTAGACTTGACAGACCATGTGTTCAACAAATGGAGGTTAATCGAGTGTGAGAGTTCCTTCTTGCTCCAACTTCCATGCCTTATTTATCACTCATTCTGAGTAAGCGAGAGTTAAATTCACATGAGAGGCAAAGTTTAGCGATAGCATAAATGAGGTTATAAGGAGAGCTAGCAAGTGGTGCAGAAGACAAGAAAGGGAATAGAAACATTTGTGACACATTTTGCAGATTGTATTGCATACTATTCAAAGTACTGTATCATTTCATTGTTTATAGACGTGTTCTAACATACAGATGTATGCAAAAAAAGATTAGACAACAAAAATACAGGAAAAACAAGATACCCAAACTATAGCATAGAGGCAAACCATTCGACCCATCAAGTCTATGCTGGTGCCTCATGAGCTTTATGCACTGATCCCAATTTCCTACCCTTCCTTCTACCTTTTTATTTGGTTTCTCTTGGAAAACCTTATCAACCCTCTGCTTGGCAGGCATTGGCCTGCTTCCCACCCCCCACCCTATTCGCCCCCACCAATGGCGGTCAGGTCTTCAGCCTCTCTGCCCCACTATCTGGAACTCCATCTCAGAGTTCCTTCATCTCACCCTCTTCCTTGCCTCCCCAAAAGTCAATCTCAAGACCTTCCTCTTTGACCATGTCTTCAGTCTTCTTCCCAACCCCTTGCCTTCCACCACTCTTGAATCCAATCCACAGCTCGTGTGCAAACCCTTGACTGTCCAGCACTTTCGGCCATCTTCCTGATGTGAAAGGTATAAGCAATCCCAGAATTCTGAGTTGTCTTAACTTGACCAAAGACTTTTGCAAAGACTTGTGGACCTGTTTACTTCACAAGGGCTGACTAAGTGGATGAAGGCCAAGGACAAATGTAAGAACAGGGAACAAAGGTTTTCTTCACCATGGAAGATAAAGTTGTCCTTGGTTGCAGCTGGTGTTTCAAATAACACATTGAACAGACTGGCTGGTGAACATGACCAAAAAGGTATAAAGTGATTTTTGGGTTAAATCGGAACTGAGTTTTGGGAACGGTGTAGCTAATCGCAACCATTCTGAAGGAAAGATGGATATACTACAATCAAGATGGATCGATATAACAAGTTAACAAGCCAATTTGTCAATCAAAGCTACTGTATTGATTCGATCAACTCATTGCAGTGAATTATACTAACATGTCGCAAACATTCATTTGATTATATGAAACGTGTTACCTTGATATGCATTTCTTTACTAACCTTTTATTAAAATGTACTCATTGAAGCAGATTTGTGACAGTTCATACCTCACTGCAGGGTGATGAAACAAGTAAGCCTACAAAGGAACTATAACAACCCAATTTGTTGGGAATTGGATAGGCATTGTTGAATACCTATCTGACTGCCTTTCAAACATTGCTAGGCAATAGTCCCTTATAGTAAAACATTCCCTAAGTAATGGTGCATCAGTTACAGTACAACTATAGTGCTCCGAGATGTTACGCTAAGTGAAGGGCACTACATAAATGCATCTTGTTGCTCCTGCTGTTGTTGTTAACCCATTGTGTGTCTGTATGGAAGAAATATCAAATCGTGAATAAGAAGTACTTTGGAGGGAAATAAAGGGCCTTGAAATAACATATTTACAAAAGTAACTACTGATTATGAAGTTAGTTAACTACAATTTGATTTCTGTTAAATTCTACTCAAATGTGGTGATAAGAACAAGAGAATTGCCTATAAGGATTCAACAAACATGTGGTGTCTGGGTTGAATGAATGGACCAAACACAATCCAGCAACTTCTTACATCAAGCCCAGCCTTTTTAGGCTCTGTACCTCATTGACTTGGCTTCTTCCCAGATCCCTCAATCCAATCTTTCTCCTGAGACCTATCTAGTTGCCTTTTGGACCAATCTATACGGTCTGCTCTTATGGCTTTTTTTGCTCTTCTCCCCCAGGATTGTCGAACAATTATGTTGAATATTGGTCACTGAAGAGTTTTGTAGCTTTAAAGATCTTACAAAGTGGAGGTGAGTGGGCGCCATCATAATCACCCCATTTTTCGTACTAAACGTTGTCGGGGCTCCATCATATGTAAACCACACATGTTAAACCAGAAGTTGGTGTCATTACAATAGCAATGGAATCGCGGGTGTATGTATGTAATTAACCAACAAAATTGATTACAGACAATTCTATAATACTTTTCATGGATTGTGAATCACAGAATTAAAACTACCTGCAGTCCTTTATATACACTCAAGTTTATACAAATCCCATATCACATTTTAGGCCAAATTGAGTGCAACAACAACATGCATAACTTATATAATGCCCTCGACTCTGGGTAAAATCAAAGTTAAAACCAACACTGCTCCCACTCGTATTACCTAACTTAACCCAAGTAAAAGAGATAAAGAGAGAGACAAAGGAAAAAAGATCACCTTGCTACATATGCTGTTCTAACAGTCAAACGTATCTTTTGAGCAGTGATTCCAGTTTCAGATAAGATGCCAGCATTTGGTTATGAGCCAACAAAACTGTCAAAAAACTCCTACTTTCTAGAGATGTTCAAGACTAGCATTATTCCATTAGAGACTCAAATGTGCGCTTTGCAAATAAGGAGAAGGAGTTTTCCCACATTTTGCTTACAAACTTCTCCAAAAAAGAGAAAGTAATACAGAAGGAGGTAATCTTAAAGGAACAGCCAGCCGGTAGTGAAGTAGGTCACACTTTGGCATTGCAACTTCAAACTCCTAACGTTTACACCAAAGAAGAAGCCAATGCTCCCATTAGACAGGAAACTTGTTGAACGGTTATTTTCTCCTCACAGAAATATGTCAAACTATCTGGTAGGAATGATTTTTCCCCCACAGGCTCTTGTTGTGTAAGTTAACTGGATATGGAGTCATGTGGATGCCTCTAAAAATAATTGCAATTGTGATTGTCCGACGATCTGAATACCACTAAAGGAAAGTCATATGCCACCACATGGACTGATGTCTAGTAGATGAGTGTGAGGTCAAGCATGCTTCTCTGAGGAACTCCTGTGAAGATGTTACAATAAAAAGATTAAACGTCCATTTATTGGAACTGTTCATGTTCTCTAGACATTGTATACACACAATTCAGCACCCACAAAGGGTTTACTGTTAACAAGATGCCTAGGTCCAAGGAGAGTGTTCAAACATAGCTTTGCCAAATTTTGATTCTGGAACTCTATCCCACAATCCCTCCCCCTCACCCCCTCTCTTGGCTCCTTTACGTCCCATCTAAGGATCTCCCTCTTCGACCGTATCTTCGGCCATCCTCTCAACCCCACTGACCTTCACCCTCCCGATTCCCAATTCCCAGCTCAGGTCCAAAAGAACTCTGACTGTCCAGTGCCCTGAGACGTCTTTCCTACATGAAGGGCGCTATACAAGTGTCATTTGTTGATGAATTTAATGAATCGTCATCTGGATTATTGCTGCCTCCCCATAGTCATGAATGCCATCGCAGTTTTCAAAAAAAAAGAAAAACCTCACCATTTTCAGTATGATAGCAAATCATTAATCGTAAGAGAATGATTTTCATGTGCGCGTTCACATGAATAATATCAATAGTCTTTTATGTCCTTCAACTAGGTGCTAAAGTCATTAACTTAGTTCACATGCCTTTGTTGAGAAAGTAATTAATTAACTCTGGTGTGTCCGCTTCCATGGATCTAACATCCACTTTGGCAATTAAAATGTACCAGTATTTTTCCAAGGAACACACGACAGGATTTTGTCCAAACTATTCTCAAATAGAATAGTTTAATTCTAACCATGTATCCTTACTCCCAATGTAAAAGAATAGCAAATACATTTGCATATTATTCCAATACAACATTTTTATATTTCCTATGTCAGGAAACAATATATTAATTTTCCTGTAAATGTTCCCCTCACAGACCAAGTGACTAGCTGAACTGAAGATGTGGGCTGATGGGAATCAAGTCACCAGGAACAACACAATGTTTACAGTTTATGGAGGAGCAAGTGTGGATTAAGGAAACCTGGTACTAGATAATTGGAATACATTCGTGGCCTTTAAACTAAGAAACATCTCAACACTGAAAATGTTATGCCAGTGTTTGGTAGAGCACTTAGTATAAATCACAGACTGCAGAAAATGAAAAAAAATAGTGACAGTGAGTAGTGAGCAAAGTGACTTGAGCTGCACGCTTTTCTCTCAAATTGGTTTGTGACCTTTATTGGTTCATTATACCAATCTTTCTGATACTACAAGTAAAGTTACCATGATATAGGATTAATTGCCTAAGCGTTTATCTTACCAGCCCAGGCCTATTCCATTGCCCTTTCTGCTCTGAAATGAGAATATTCTCAGTGTAAGAATTAGATTGGTTTCAGGTTACAAAATATGGGGAGACAGTACAGTCGCTCATCTCCCAATAGCATATCCTGAAATTCTATTTCTGCAGAACGCTGCTGCATTATTAACTACAGAATCACTAGCAGAAATTCAGTACATCATGAAACTGAAATATACAATGTGAAGCTTTCCTTGACAGGAGAAAATCCTTGTGTGGTTAACTAATGAGGATCTTCAAAATTAGGTCTCTGAAAATATTTCTCAACTTTGAAAGAATCATCTTCTTGCAGTAGCCAAAATCCCTAGAAGAGAATGGATGTTCCCGTAATTTTAAAAAAATGTAATAGAAATCAAGACATTCACCCAATTTATATGGGTTGGATTTCAACCTTGGTTGCAAAGACGAATAGGATTAAATCAGAATCATTAATGGAGAACTGTTCATAGAAAGTACAGCAACATACAATTATAATAATAATCCTTGCATTTGATATAGCACATTATCATATCTTCAAGACATTTCAAAGCGCTTCACAGAATATACTGTAAAGAGAATTGATAGTGTTCTACCACAGACTCATGTGGATAAAATAGCTGAGGCAGAGGTTTGTCCTACAGTTTCTAGGTTTCCATCTTCCATTATCTGGGAAGCTATAACAGCAGATCTAAACATCTCAGGAGAGCATGACACCATTGGTGGGTTGGGCAAGGCGGGGGATATGAAGCAAGCCGGAGCCCGCTGAGTGAAGGGAGTAGACAGTCTTGTTGACATTCAACTGGAGATAGTTAGCTCTCATCCAGGATTTGATGTCTGACAGGCAGTCTGTGAGGGTGGGGTCAAAAAGGTAGAGTTGGGTATCATCCGCATACATGTGGAAGTTGACCCCATGGATGATGTCACCAAGAGGGAGCATGTAAATGTTGAAAAGGAGAGGACCAAGGCAGAGCCCTGAGGGATGCCACACATGACTGTGTGGGGGCTGGAGGAGCAGCCATTAGTGGCGACAAAGTGGAGATGGTGGGAGAGGTAGGATTTGAACCAGGTAAGGGCAGTTCCATGAAGGTTGAACTGAGAGAAGGTGGTGGAGGAAGATAGAATGGTCGACAGTGTCAGAGGCAGCAGAGAGGTCAACGGGGACAAGGAGGCAGAGAGAGCACTGGGCACAGATGGACAGAATGTCGCTAGTGACTTTGACCAGCGCTGTTTCTGTGCTGTGCGCAGCAAGAAAACCCAATTGGAGGGGTTCATAGAAACATTAAAAGTATTAAGATAACGTTAAACCGCAAATTAATCTTAGTTTGCTTTTAAAAAAATTAATCCCTTTTCCCTTCCTAATTGTAATGATTAACTTGCAATTGCTCTAATTAACAATATTTAAATGGTTAATTATGACAAAAATGAATAGAAACTCACCAAAATAATCGAACGCTATACTATTAACACCGGGAATTATAAAAACAATTGAAATTTGGCCTAGAGTTGAGGAAGAGAAAGTCTCAGTTCCTCGTCTCCTACAAACAACCAGATATAATGCTTTCCACCCTGACGCCAAAGATGAGATGTTAAAATTAGGTTGAATTGCTGGCTGATGCTTACTTTCAGAATTCTGGTTATAGCTCTACAATAACCATTTATATCTTATCTTTCATGTCAGGAGGACATCCAAAAACTTGTGGTGGATAATCTACAATCATCAGAAATACATTTGAATTGTCCACCCGAAGTGAAAGGCGCTGTATAAACATGAATTGTATTGCGCTCATGTCTTATAAATAAATTTCCAAACCACCCGTAGTGTTTACACTGTTCTTTCTTCATCATTTTCGTCTAGCGTTTATTCACTGCGTACGACAAATGTTATGATCCTGACCAGTCCATTTCCTTAAGGCAATAGCATAGTAGAAAGACTTCTACTCCACCGGGGTTATGTTCACCCAGAAGTGCACTTTCTCCAACCCCACCCACACCAGACAAACTCCCCTTGTCTTTCTTCAGAAGGTTGTAAAGCTGAGCAAAGTAGTTCAACTCCAAAAAAGTGCCCCACCCTCAATGATTAATAATTGTAATAGTCACCAGAAAAGCCTGACAACTCGCAATTTCGAGAAGCTCTGAGTGTTGTTGGGAAGGAAACACCGAGTCTTAACACATATCTGCACAGAAATGCATCAGAGAAATTCCTCCATCCAGGAAAAAGAGCAAAATCCGAAAAAAAAAAATTGAATTGAAAGGCTAGGGAGCTGGAAATGTGCGCCCTGCCCTGTCCTATTTATTGCAAATGATGCTCTAGAGGGTGGGGAAATAACGCAGTTGAGAAGCTTTTCCTTTCCTGTTTCAAAACTGCTTTGAAGGCACAAGAGCTGAATGACTCAATTCAGCTAAACACAGACTCCAAAGCAACAGAGCAGCAACTCTGGAACCAGATCCCAAGGAGGACTCACCGTTTCCAATAAGAGGGGAGGATTTAAGGTTTAATACATTACGCCAGACATAATATAATCCAAGCATTTTCTGGGTCATGTCATTCCCTTTCTCAAGCATTGCTCCCAATTCAATACCAGCCCCCACTCCCCCCCCCAAAAAAAAAACACACTTAACCAGGAGCCATCCAGTTCATCGTGAAATGAACTGTTTTGTGAAACAGAAAGTTGGGAGTGGGTGGAAAGTTGTGATGTTCATAATAAAAGTCATGTGGATCGTGAAGAGAGAGAGAGAGAGAGAAAAAGAAAGAAAGAAAGAAAGAAAGAAAGGCAAGTTATTTTAACCCCAGGGGAGTGGGAGGGAATAGGGTCGAGAAAACAGGACAGTGCAATCTGGTTAAAGCTGCGCGTTTGGTGATAGGGGATGAGCTGCAGGTGATACATCAGAGGTTGGGATCGACTGAGATGCAGTTTATGTATCCATCGGGAACATCCAGTCTGGTCAGTTCAGCAAAGTGCTGGAGAGTCAACAGAGTGCAGACTGACTGCCTGACCTGGATACACACTCCGGAGCACAGTGAAGAGGGATCCAGGCTCTTAACTCTGGAAGAGATGTCACATTTCTCAAACGTGTGCCTCCCTCCCTCCCTCCCTCCCTCCTGCTGCCCTCCCTCCTGCTGCAGCCACACTCGTTATTTTTACACATGACACACTTTATCTTTTCGCGATCCCTCAGGTGTTTACAGTCCTATATATATATATATATATA